>NC_139345.1:36849930-38227135 GCF_055883805.1 Amblyomma maculatum | reverse complement strand
CTGGCAAGAGGAGAGAAGCGGAGACGTGCGACCGCGTTCTTTCCCGCCATCCCGAGCTCTCTTGTGCGAGAAAAAACTGTACGCACCTGCCATTACCTTTAAGGAGTGTAAGGAGGCCACTCTCGACGATTAGTCTTTATTTTTATTTATTTATAGATACTGCGATCTGGTACAGATCATAGCAGGGTGGGAAAACCAAAAAGAAATACAAACAAATAGACGCACTCAAATTCATAAAATTTGCAGGCACTTTTCAAACATTAGTAAAGAACTCTGAGTTACAGTGTCGCTATTAAGTTTATTCCATTCCGTAATTGTCCTCGGAAAGAAAGAATATTTAAAACAGTTATTTCGCGCGTTCACCAGGGGTTATTGTTAGTGCATGCCTTTGTCTCGTATTATAACCTGAAGAGTAAGTATATAATTGGAAGTGTTAATATTATAATGACCTTTTGCGAGCTGGAAAAGAAACTTTAATCGGCCGATACGATTGCGCTCGGTCACAGAAGGTAATCCAGTACGCTTCATAAGCTCGCTGACAGACGCACGGCCATATGAATTAAATACAAACCTAACGACCTTATGCTGCATGCGCTCAAGTTTATGAATGTTAGTTAAGGTGAAAGGGTCCCATATAATTACGGCATATTCTAACAGTGGACGGATGAGAGAGTTTTAAGCTAATAGGCGGACACTGGGCGGAGATGACTTCAGTGAGCGCCTCAAGAAAAAAAGTTTGCGCAGTGAATAGCTACAACCGTATCTATGTGTTTTGTCCATGAAAGTGTTCCGAAGGGTAACCATAAGTAGCTCTGTTCTCACCGACTACCCTGTAACGACCAAGAGCGCGTGAGAAGTTGCTGAAGAAGCTAAAACCATTTTTTCGGAGATTTGCGAGAGCAGGCCGGGGCCGGTTAGCGAGATGTCAAACTGAGACCAGTTGTGCCGAGAGTGGTTTTCCTCGGCCCCTAACAAGCTATCAAGAATATCTAACATCGTTAAGAATACATGTGCTAACGTGGCTCACGAAAAGAACACGTGTTGACAGAAACATAAGAATGTCCAAGTGCCTTGCAAAGTGAAATGTGCTGTATCGAATACCGTTATCCTGCGGTGTTGGTAGAACTGGAAGGTGTATTTATGTACGAGTGCTGCCTCGTGAAATACATTTACAAACTGGCCGGGTTTCTAATATGGTTGCGCATTGTAGGGATCTTTTAGCCAGCGCGCATTTTGACTGTTCATTCATTGCAAACTAACCGTCCATCGCGTTTGTATGCCGCGATTTGGGCGGGGGGAAAATCAGTACGTTATTCTTGTCATTGCCATTATGATTGTGCAAATGCTTTTCAGTGGTTGTGCGAATGTAGCGTTGCTTGGCTTGTCTTGATATATATCTTGTTCGCTTCAATAAACTTCAGCTGGGAGTGGGTATTTTGTCTCCTTTCACGTCCGTGTCTTTCGCGCTCGTATATATTCACATTATATCACCTTGCTCAAATATCTATTCTCTGCAGAGATTTCTGGGTGCGTTCCGTATTAATGCGCACCTGCAATTCGCTTGCAGTTTATGAATGACCCATCATGCATCGAGGTCTTGTTTTCACGTTTTAACAGCGACTTCGTTGTTATTTTCACGTGTGCACACGTAAAAATAACAGCGAAGTCGTTGCTCCGCTCCCTGCTTGTTACCTTGATTTTATCATGTCTTGAAACGACATTCGCTAGGGTTAGCAACAGAGGTCCTGCTGGCGCATAACTGAATTCACAGAGCGACGGCTAACGAGCTCCGATATATAGTGCAGACAGCGTGTGTGCAACCCCTTCCTGCAAGCATGTTGACAAAGGGAAAATGATCTGCTGGGTCGATGAAAAAAAAAAAAAAAAGAAAGCGAATATAGAAAGATAAAACAAAGGAATTCAATCCCGGGACAAGGCACACAAATTGACTTCGCTGAAGCGGCAGAATATTACCCTAATAAAGGAACCGAATCGAAGGCAGTCTGCACGCCGACAATAATACGAGACGAATGACCAGAGAAGAAGAAAGCCAGGGAAGAAGACAGATGTGAACAACGAGTCGATGTTTCACGCGCAGTAAAAACGAAGGAGGGGGGCGGGAACAGTCATCATGCACAAAAACCATCCTGCGAGCGTTTCACAACCATCGAGGGCGGGAGTGAAAGAACGAAATCAGGAAAGACGAAACGAAAACGTGCGCTAGAGCGTATATGCATACAACAGCGCGTCGATCCTCTGGCACACGCACACACAAAAAGGAAATGAATCGCTTATGTAAGCTTTGCGGGGAAGGGATGTTACCGAAACAGAAAAATCGACCACAGGACTTGATGTACACACATTCGGTCCTTCTTTCCAGCCTTCTCAGCTTTTTTTTTTTTTTCTTTAATTGGTTCCACGCGCCAACCGACTGATTTCGAAAGCCGAGCTCGTTTATACCCACGCTGGCTGTCTTACTCGTCTACTTTGTTTTTATTCCTCTATATACGCTGGCCCCAAAAGTGAATCAATATGCGCACGCGTTGCAAGGCAACCCTAGAATCAGACGCTCCCTTCGGAGTCGCCAAAGCGGCCATCGCGATTGCGTAATAATCACGCTACTAATATGACGACGTCTTTCGATGCCGCGCGTATGACGCCGTCAAGGTTGTCTTTCTCCTTCTATATAAACGACGAAACTCGATAAGACGTTCAATGCACACGTGAAAAAAAAAGTAGTAAAGAAAACAGTCCACGGTCATTCAAGCTCGACTCGTTGCAGGCATGAATGACCGTTTAGTCGACTGGCGAAAGGTACACACGCACGAGTCAGGAATGACGGACCCCATCGCTGTGCGGTGTAGCATAATGAACGGCACGGCACGTTCAGTGGAGAACCCCGCGGCGTGTAGAGAAAATTCGGATCGGTCGAACAGGGTTGACGTCACACGTGGAGCGGCGGAATTCAAACGCGAATAAAAACAAAAACGTAAATTGTGATTAAAAGGTCGAAACATTACGCACACGCAATTTGGACGTGTAAATAAAGGTGCGAAATAATTTAATTTCGTTGAAAGCGTAAATAACATGGAAAACAGGACTGCTGGATCCCGAGTAACACACGCTACCATAGACTCCACGCGGGCACACAAAGCGGCTTTAGTGATCTTGAGTTACACGGGGGACGACAGTAGGCGAACCAGTGTTACATGCATGCACTGCAACACCACTCATCGTCCTGTCATCCTCAAACAGCCACTGAAACAAACAAACAAACAAACAAACAAACAAACAAACAAACAAACAAACAAACAAACAACAACAACAACAACAAAAAGACATCCAAGATTCTTCGGCAATGTGGGCACGGAAATATGCATCGACGAGAAAATTTTATCCGCTAATCGACGAGGGCTGTATTAAATCCGCTTATTCTGAAAATTTGGCGACCTCGTTGCGTTACAGCATGAGGGACGCATAAAATGACTCACTACTGAGAAGAATGCACGTACCATATAGTGAGAATGACGACCGGCGATTACTCGCCTGATGCAACCATACATATACACGCAAGGATGCATATGTTGTTGCACTGACAAACACTATTCAGTACACGATCAGCAAATACCCAACATCAACAGAAGTAACGGAGTGGACAGCAGGATAAGTCTGCTCAGATCATTGCAAAGAGAAAAATAGGGAGTCCTTAATACAGTCATCAAACATGCCAGCAGCATCGAAAGGAGGTAGCCAAATACGACCACTGAGAAGTGGAATGTAAGTGGGATATACTTACTACGTTTGTACACTTTCCGCAAAAATCAATTTATTTTTTTGTTTAACCCGAAACATTCACTACTCCTGTCTCCCGGCTGTGCGATGCAATGAGTCGGTTAAATTATTTCGCTGCTGTTAATCCCAGCTCAGAAGCAGAAAAATGCACGCAGACTGAGCTGCTAAGCTCACGCACTTCGGTCATCCTTCTTGTAGTGTTAAACTGCGTTAGATTAATTTAATATGAGCTGGTTAAGCCTAAAGTGACCACACTCCACCAGACAGTAAGTTTCGTCTCACCCCAGGATTCACCTCCCCGCCTGGCACTATACGCACAAGGTTCACGGTCGAGCCGATCCATAGTTCACGGTAGGGAGTCCCGAGGCTGCCTAGTTCACGGTAAAGCCCCTGTAGTTCACGGCGACAATACGCGCCCTCTGTCGGCAGCCAGGACTGCGCTGATGCTGCTTTCCGAGGAAGTGTCTGGGTGAAGGAACCACCGATACAAGCAAAGGGAGGAACCTCGCCCGGCCGCCACGATAAGGGAGGACCTATATGCGCCGACCAGCGACGCGATACGAGCATAAACCCGAGGCAGACCGTGGGGTGACTATCGCCTCTGACGTCACTGGCCTCGGCTACCAGGTACGTTATCAGAGCAAACGCAAAAAAAGAAAAAAAAAAAGTCACTGAAGGAGACGCAGAGAAAGGCTCATCAACCGTAAATGCATCGAGGCACCCAGACGACACCCCGACTGAGCGACGCCAGCACAGCGCTAGCGGACGCGAAATCACATGACCTCTTACACAAGACCTGAACGACACGCGGAGAGACCGTGCACATGAGCGACTCGGTCACGAGATAAGCACAGTCGCAGTCTTCTTTTTAGTCGAGCTATATATGGAAGGCTGAAGCGATAATACCCGCCAGAAGGCTACAATGGAAAGCAGAGAGAGGCGCCATTATCGGCGCACACTGCAGGCATTTTGAAGCGTTCGCTACGCTGCCTGCAACACATCGAGCTAACCGGAAAATAAAACATAGTAGGTGTAGCGTGGGGCCCGGGACGGAACTCGGAGAAACGTAGCCGATATATATCAGTCACGTGGCACAGTCAGATCCAAATCCGAAGCACGTACATATATATATTAAGTCCCAATTCAATTATTCAATTGACTACATCGAAATCAAATAAAATAGTGCTATAGGAACGTGTTTCAATTTATCATCTCTAAGTAGAGGGGAGTCATGACCATTCGTTCCTGCAGCACATAATGCGGTTAATGCGTTCAGCGATACTGCTGAAGTTTTACGACCTATAGCGTGCATGCAGGGTTCAATAAGCTCACTAGAAATAGCTTGCGCTCACGAGCCAACACGAAGTGAAAAGCTGCAATTTTTATGTTTTTTGGCCTGCTGCGATTGCCCTTTGTTTATAGGTTCCCGCTGACCCCCCCCCCCCCCCCCCCCCACACACACACACACACACACACAAAGTCGTGTGAAGCATGTGACTCCACCTTTGCAACACATTTCCTCGCACTACCACAAGGTTGCGTTTTGTAGTATATGCGGATAAGATATATGTGCTGGCTTTCTTTTAAATTTTCCTTTACAAGATGAAATTTTCACCGAAACGCAGTTGCAGTGGCTTTTCCATAGTAATTCTCACCCATTCAGTTAACTCGCATTGCCACACTGCACAACGAAAGAAAAATAACATAGAGACCGGCTGAAAGCGTTCATGTCGACAGACACGTATACATTAATGTGGCAATACGCAAGGATATTTTAACTCGCTATTTTCGGCAACAATTCATTATTTACGAACATTTTCCGAGAAATTCACTCTTGCCGTCCAAAGAAAAAATAAAGATCATGAAGCAACCATTTCTTAGTTTGGGCTTTAATAATACAATGAAGACTAACATATGTGTCACCCTTTCGACAGCGAGACTTATTTATAATATAGAGTCATGCAGCAAAGGCCAACACTCTTTACAGCTGCTGGTCTCTCTATCTCACAAACAAATATTGTTTTTTTCTTCCAGAGTTACCTTCCCTTCGCTGCGCACGCCATAATGGGAACGGCCATCCTATAAGATCTGAGATCTAAGAAAGGTCAAGGTCGGCAAGCCTTATTCCTGCCGCACGCTGGAAGAGCGCGGCCCGCATAATGGAGTGCGACTCCGCCACTCTCTTCCCTGACGTCGTGGAAACGTGCTCCAACTTCCCCAGCGGACGTCATATATACGGAGGCTATCACTGAAACTTAGCGCAGAGAACACAAAACTGCTATTCTACTCGCAAAAGAGCAGCGCAGCACCTCCCATCCTATTTCGCCCTCTTTTTCCCTTTCCCCAAAACGAAGCAATGCTTCAGAAAATCGCAAGAAAGTTTGCTTTAAGTTCGCGCGAACTCACGCTACCTCGGGGACCGTTATTATTGAGAAAATGCGGGTAGCCATTGCCCCCGTCTCGCTCCAACAATGCATCATGGGGTCGTATGTACAGCTACGCATTCTATGGTCTTCCATCCACAGCGGTGCACTAGTTTAGTTTACCCATGCGAAATAGGTTTACGTGGGCTCGCTTGCGACTTCTCTCGCTGTCACGCTGTTTTATGTTTTCTTTTTCTTTTTTTCACTTTTCTTCGCGAAAGGAGACCCCGGTTTCCCGGAACCAGGGTTCACTCATCGCTTAAGACGTCGACAGAAAACAGCGCGCGCATTCAAAGCGCGCACGCGCACGATGATCGATGAACGCATTAGGTTTCAGCCGAGGTATAGGAGAGAATAAAAAAGAGTTATAAACCTTCGCTTCCAGGTAACCGACGCAGCTCGCGAAGCAGCTGTCGGGCTTCACTGTGTAAGACGGACGAAAGAAATAAACACCAGTGCACGAGGTTAGAGAAGCAATACACGCCGCCGACGAGTCTCCAATTATACCTTCGGCGCTCAAATGGAATCGCAATAAAGTTGCTTCCCTCATCATCATCCTGATTATACCCACTGCAGGGTGAAGGCCTCTCCCATATTTCTCCACTTAACCCGGCTCTATGCTAGCTGCATCCACTTGACCCCTGCGAACTGCCCACCTAACTTTCTGCCGCCCCTTGCTACGCTTTCCCTCCCTTGGAATCCAGTTTGTTACCCTAAGCGACCATCGCTTATCCTCTCTTCGAACTATGTCCTGCCCATGTCCATTTCTTCTTCTTAATTTCCACTAGAATGTCGGTAACTTGAGTTATTTCTCTGACCCACTCTGCACGCTTTCTATCTCTTAATGTTACCCCTACCATTTTTCGTTCCATAGCCCTCCGGGTTGTCCTCAACTCAAGTAGAACTCTCTTGGTTAGCCTCCACGTTTCAGCCCCATAGGTGAGTACAGGCAAGATGCAACTGTTGTATACTTTCCTCTTGAGCGATACCGGTAAGCTGCTAGTCATAATCTGCGAGTGCTTGCTAAATGCGCTCCATCCCAATCGTATTCTTCTTGTTATTTCCTTTTCGTCCGAATCTGCGGTTACTACCTGTCCTAAGTAGACATATTCGCCTACTACTTCCAGTATTTCGTTACCTAATGTAAACTGCTGTTCCTGTCTCTCATAGCCTGAGTTGCTTTGAGACGTTAAACCCCACAAACCAAACCAAACCTTCCCGAGGCTGTTGAACATTACCTTAGTCTTCTGCATATTGATTTTCAAGCCTACCTTCCTACTTTTTCTGTCTACTTTTTTTTGCTTTCCTCACTGCCTGTCAAAGTATCCCTGTCCACCACCAAATCTGACCACAAGAAGGCAACTACGCATCCGAGCGTATTAAACCAAACCGACCAAACTTCGTTCCGCCAATACACTGCTCAAGCATTAGTCCCAAGGACAGATCAAGTCGATGTGTTTTATTACATCTGGTTTGATTTGCGAGGCTCAACGTTCCAAAGCGACTCAGGCTATGAGAGACGCCGTAGTGGAGGGCTCCGGAAATTTCGACCACCTGGGGGTTCTGCAACGTGCACTGACATCGTACAGTATACGGGCGCTTTGCTTTCCGCCTCGATCGAGAAGCGCGGCCGCCGAGGCCGGGATTCCATCCTGCATCCTTGGGCACAGTATAGTCGAGCGCCGTAACAACTGCGCCACGCCGGCGGGGTGTTATATGATATCTGTAGCAGTCATATTTTTTGCTTCTTTCGTGCGAGCCTACTATCCTTCATGTCGCTAATTGGGAGCACATTTTTGTGTAAGCCAACCGAGTTAAGTGTTTCCTGTACTTCAATTTCAATTTTCAATTTCGTTTCCCTTACGTCATGTGATATCTGTCATCAACGGCACTTCTCTCGCTTCCCTCGAACTCACACTTTCTGCTGGAAATAAACTGTCAACCCTGAGCTGCGGTCTGCACCAGTTCTGTCTCTCCGTCCGGTGGTTCGTACCCTTTATTATTAAAAATACTGGGAACTGCAAATTTAAAGATATTGCAGTCCTCTATGAGCTGAAAGCTACGTTTGTAAGCTTTGCCCACGAAGCCACATTGGCATTGTAAGAACTAAACAAATGTATGTGACCTCTAGTGGTGGCCCTGAAAGGACAAACAAGTTGAAGGATGTATAGGCGACTGTCACGTTTGTCGTATACTCTTGATAAGTCTGCTAAATCATCATTCGCGCCTTTGTAACTTATGAAAATGACAGAAAGATAAATAAAAGCATGGCTGAATCTCGCGGTCGAATGGGCACCAACAGTCACGCTGTGTACACTGTTGTCGATTTCCTGCAAGGAGAATTCAGCCGCGAGGGTTTTCCAGGCGAAATGGCAAGACATTGATCCCCGCAATTCAAGTTGCAAATCCGTTCGAGGAATTATTGTATATAAGAGCGTTACACATCGTTGCCCCTAAGCACACTACCCGGAGAAAGGAGCAGTCGAACTAAGATTCAACCGGGCCCTCAACGAGTGAATACAAAGGGAGATGTTAGAAAAACGACATTTGCAGACTTCCTTGGTCGACTACCTCTTCTAGTGCGACAACTGGTGCGTCACCATGCAGAGTTCTTGCACGGAGGCGAACCCAGAACACAGCTGAGTATCGCTCGAACGCCCTCAAGGGGGCGACTACGCTGTACGCCTGGTGAAATAAGTTCGCGAGTGTCCAAGCCGGGCAGACATACACCAAACAGTACATGGGTTACCAGGTCTCCAAAATTTCGAGAAGGTGCGTGACCTCGTACGAGTGAGAATTCCCACTGCCGAAGACAAGGCATCGCTTTAATAGATGGATACATTCAAAACAGAGAGGCTGGAATTCACTTCGGCTAATTGACAGCCGCTGCTGGAATGCATCCAAATTAATTAGTTCGCGCACCAGAAAACAGGTCTGACTTTACACCGTCCTAGATGCCGCCTCCAAACAACGTGCAAGTGCAAACTGTGCCGAACTAGCGCCAGCCAAAACGACAACGGCACCCAGAACGCATTTTCTTTCTCCAGCGTTTGAAGCAGATCGTTCAATTCCTCAAAACAAAGACACAGGGACAAGCACTGCGTCGTGTTCGGTTCTCGTCCATACTACGCTTTTACGTGTGTCGCCTTTATTTTATTTTCTCAGAGGGAAGCTGATGATATGTCTCGCCCAAATTTCAGTTTCGTTTCCCCTACGTCTTGCGCTATCACCCCAACAGCGCGCACTCCTCTCTCTTTTTTCAAACATACCCCAGCGCCCATTGTAGGAAATAGTCGACCCTGAGCTGCCTGACATCTGCGCCAGTTCTACACCACAGCAACGAGTGTAGCAAACACAGCTTCAAACAAGACACTTCATGCGAGCCCTTCGATACAGCGAAGAGATCGTCACTGTCATTTGCACCGCCCAGAACAAATTTCTGACTGAAAGCCTCATCGACTATGTATTTACCAAATCTAGGTGTTTTGATGTTACAGTTTCAAAGGAGCGTGATGCCGTGTAGATGGTTTTGTAAATGTCAGCAGAACAATACAAGCGAGTGTTTCGCTTTGCAAAAATAACCGATTGACTTGCTTGAGACCCGACACTATAACTAGTCTGAAATAAAAGAAAGTGTAACGGGAAGCGGTGTGTTGAAAGAGTAATTACGCGATAGTCTTCAGACGGGAACTGGGAAACATATCAATCCAAGTGCCCCACACCCGGACCTAAGGGCACCAGCTACGCAGCTGTCCGAGATAGCGGACGGGAAAACACCACCGTCGCCGCCATCCAGGGCGCGATGGCAGACTCCATTATCGGCCCGTGGTGGGAAATGAGCAACTAGCCGCTGTCCGCGAAAGATAGCACGCCTCGCCAGACGAAAGAGACGACGACCATAAACGGTTCCGGCAGCGCTAGCCATCCAGGTCTCGACACGATCAACTCGGGTGTTAGCACATCTCTGATGTGCTATCCCTCGAAGATAGAGCCAGACAGCCTGCCTAATTAAGCGGATGAGCTGAAAAGGCCGCGTCACAGAGTGTAAGCGAGAGTGAGCACGAAGAAACCCTAACGAAGCATGAATTTTCGGTGCAAGCAACTTCATATTTTGAATGCAGTCTCGCATCACGCCGATGGTTTTGTGCATGCCGATATAAAAATGTCAAGCATGGAAGTGACATTAGTGTTTTCGTCCAGATCGGTTACTGAACTGATCTCGTGCGAGCCTAATATGCTTTTAAGTTTTTAAAGCAGAGAGTAATTGAGGGCTCCTGGTTAATTACGACCCTTAGATCTGAACTTAAATGAGCATATATCACACATAATTCTTGACTGCGTGTTCCTTGTGATGACCCGTCAGACAATGCTACGCACGCACCATCACTTGGTATTCGCCTACTACCGCTAAACCATTTACAATTTCCCTCTCACCCGTTTCAGTTTAAACGTCGAGCGATGGTCATGACGTCACTGTTCCGCACAGCCCACATGAAGAATGAAAAACAGACTTGTTGCTTTGATACAACGCTGAAGCCAGCCTACCTCAAAAGTTGAAGTTAAGAATGAAGAAGTGACACTATCGGCGCTTTGTCCATGTCTCGCGGGTCCTATGCAGAACTTTGACGTTAATGAAACCGTTCGGCTGTTGAAGCCGAGACAGCATTAAGCGGTCTCAGGCCAATGCAACGTGATGACCCATGCACAGTAATATGCAACGCATCATTAACAAGATGTAAAAATACAATAGAAATTTGATTTCTATACCTGACGCGGTTGTCGCGCTTCAGGTTCGCAAAAGTGCTGCCGCCGCCGCAGCAATAAACGGTTGGACCATGAAACCACTGCGGCTAACGAAACGGTGCGTTGAACAAAGACTGCGGCCAACTTAAGCCCACTGACGCGTTTACAAATAATACGAAAACGCCTAAGCCAAATCGGACTGTTTTCTTTAAACGGTGGTCATCGCAAGGACATTTATGAGTTGTTCGCAAAGCGAAGGTGGGCGCTGTCTTCCGACCACTGATCGGATCGCTGAACAGGAAGCGCTAATAATGGAACTAAACAAGCAATACATCAAAACTAAATCACAAAGCTCGAGACCTGCAAAGGGCATTGTCAGGGCATGAGCCCTGACAGTGAACAGACGTACAAGATGCGTACAAAGTTTTCAACAGCGCGCTCCTTCAGGCAGTGTCTCCTCCACAAAAACACCCCGAAGAAACGTTGCCATTACGAAACCGTCCGACATCCGGCAGTCCGTACTACGAGAGAATCAGTAAGAAAGGGAAAGAGCGATGCCAGCTGGTCGGATGAAGGGCCGCGTTACTAGCTCGTAGCAACAAGCTGACAGGACATGCCATGCGACGTGAGGGGTTAAGCGGAAAGAAAGCAAGAAAAAAAAAAAAAGGGATTATAAAGCCACATCCACCGCGGACGCGCAGGAATGCTTCCACCAAGGTATATGTCGCAGGAAACGCCACAAGAGAAATGAAAATACAAATCCAGACCGGGGCATGTATGGGAGAAGAGAGAGAGAGAAAAAAAAAATAAGTTGCGAAACGAACGTCTCTCATGCGAGAGCACAAGCGGAGGCAGGGGGGAGGGGAGTATGGATGAGGAAAACGAAAAGAAACCACACGCGAAAGTACCAACCACACAAGCACGCGCGCGCACACATACACACTCCGACAAATGCGTGCCGCGGTGACCGGCGCACAGGCCCCGCCACGGTAACCTGGTAACAGATACGGAATACACATACCTGCCGGTGAAAAGCTCATGCGATGTAACCGGGTCGCCATTCCATTATCCGTAAGCGCGGTGGACGGGAGCCACCACGGCGACGACTACGACGAGGTTCACGGCAAAGGAAAAACAGCCGAAAAACTGCCGACGGCGGAGATGGTGTTCTCTTTCTGTAGGCACTCAGATACGCGTCAAGATGCACATCCGATGATCCGCCGTGTACAATCCTCTTTGGTGATGACAATCCGCGGGCACTAACTCGCCGCTGGGACGAAGCTCGGCGAGCGAGATTCTCACGGTCGGTTTCTTTTCGTCCAACGACGTCCGCGCACTGTCGCGGACGATGGCAGACACTAACAAGCAACAAGAAGGATGTCTCGCACACACTGAGGTCACACTGTCGCCGTCAAAAAAGAAGCCGAAAGCGAAACAACACGACAAAAGAACAATCGCTGGGTACACGCCTCAAAAACACGACGCTAGCGAAACGCCGCCCGCTCTACACTGCGTCAACGCTGAAGTACGCTCGCTGCGCTCGCCGCACGTCTGCTTGCGATCTACGGAAGGCGGTGGCGTCAAGCTTGTCACGCCGCCCGCGCAGCGGCGCCCCTTCCGGCTCCGTTTCAAACGCGCGTGGAGAGAGGGCGCTAGCTAACTCACTGCCGCAAACCTATGCGAGACATTCTCACACCCCGTAACCTCCCTTTGTTTTTCTTCGACTGAGATATACCCACCTCGTTCGGCTTGCTATATCCTCCTGAGACCCGGAATGCATTGGGTGCACAGATTTTTCTTTAACTTTCAGAATAAGTCAGTATGGTTATGAAGGTGAAAAGTGTTAAACGTTTTTTGAATAGCCCTGATAGTATTGGCTCAGTGCGATGTCCAATATATTGGACACTGGGATTCTACCCGTTCTTTTTTCACCAAACGCATATGTATTTACATGGCGCAAATAATGCTCTCAAACTCGTGTGCAATTTTTTTTATTAACTTCTAAGGTAAAATGGTGAAAAAGAACGTAAAAGCGAGCCTTCGTCTGCTCAAAAAAAAAAAAAAACTAGCTTGCTTCTTTACTTTCTGTGGGCAATTTCAAAACATCTTCTGTCCTTTGTAATGCAGAAGAAGAGCGGGCATTTGGTGCAAAAGAACATTGTTTTATATTACAAAATTATAAAATTTTAAATTTATAATTTATGATGCTATAATTTTTAAATTTTAATTTTTAATTAAAATTATAAATTATAAAATTATAAACTTGCGTCAGCTGTCTCATCAGACATGCGAGGCCGGTCTGCTACACAACAAATAGAGGCGATTTTGTCCGCAAGCCGCTAAATAGCAACAATACTCGTCTGCTATTCATAACAAGGCCGTGGCAAAAGCGCGGTCAAAATGACCGGGTTGAGTCCCAGCGTCCAACGCAGTGGACACGCGAAATCAAAGGACGCATGAATAAAAGTAAGCGCTTGAACAGTTTAAATTTCTTATTCTGCACATTCGTTGTTGTATTACCTTTAATATAAAATCAAAGATATGCTTTGAAAGCAGGTAGAAATACGAGAAAAAGGACTTACTTCGCCGACAGGCGCCATCAAACGCCGCGCCGCTGAATGTCGCCCTTTTGAAAAGTTTTACGGGAATTTGAACAATGCGTTTTCATCTATGTTGCATAGATGGCGCTAGCAGGTGTCCAATATATTGGACTGCAGGGTTTTATGAGGATGAATGCCTTGGCATAGGAGTACTGTCTGATTACTTAGTGTCCAATATATTGGACAAATCCCCATAGCCGGGTCTCAGGAGGATATCCGAAGTTTTGTGACGCTGGTTCAAGAGTACCAGCAAAGCCAAATGGTAGGTACGGATTCAAAATTTTGATTAATAATAATAATAATAATAATAATAATAATAATAATAATAATAATAATAATAATAATAATAATAATAATAATAATAATAATAATAATAATAATAATAAATACTTAAAGTGGCCTTGGAAGCAATACAAGACCGCAACATGCCGCAAAAACAGCGCAGAAAAGCGAAGGATGTTTTTTTTTTGTTTTGTTTTTTTGTTCCCTGAAGTAATTAGTTACATCCTCTTGATTGAGAAAATGCTACACAGTCATCTTGAATAGATCAACACAAAAATGATCCTGCAAGATATGCAGTGGCTTGATTGATCGCTGTATTCCTGAAACAGCTAGCAAAAAGCCCAGTTGGTTGGTGACTCAGAAAAACGCATGCTCTTATGTCACGACGATAGGATAAAAAAGACACGAACGACTGTGCACAGAGGCTACTGTACTGTCATTAATCCTATCTTCTGTCATTCTCGTTCAAGCGTAAGCAAACCTGCCTCCTGACATTTATACATGAAGCAGTAAACTATATCAAACTTAAACTGAAGACATTGAAAGAGAAGTCTGACAACGTGACATCTGAGTCGTTTTCATTCCGCCCAGGCACAGCTACCAGTAGACTCGAACTCCACGAGAAGCAGCATCAAAACAACCCAAGAGAAGGTCTGAGAAAAAAAAAAAAGATCATCGAGTGGTATCATTCTATTTTGTAAGGTTATTGCATTTCGTCTTCAAAACAAAGCAATTTTTGCCATCAAACCACGAAAGGTGCACAATCGAGGCAATCATTCTAGGAGTAGGCAACAGGCTTGACTAGGCACGGTTAGAAAGTCGGAGTAAACGCAACCAACGCGTCGAAGCGGCATACAATGTCGAAGGTTGCCAGAGAAGCCGATTCATGTCGCGGCATCCGAAGGAACAGAAAAAACAGTAGTCAGCCATTGTAAGGATAATTTCGCTGCTACACGCAAATGCAGAAGTGTAAGAAAGAATGACGCACGAATCACGTGTAGGGCACAATAGTTAGCGAAGGCGATCGGGTCTAGGCCTTTTCTAACGGGCGACCAGCATTGCCAGCCCAATATCCGTTAACACCGCACAGAACTCGCCGCAATAACTAGAGGGGAAGGCTGATGCCACATAATTGAAAGATAATCTTCCAACACTGCTTTTTATGTGTTTATCTTTCTCTCGCGATCAGCGGATGCTGTTTTGAGACGGAGATTACGCGTCACAGAGATAAGAACCGGAAGAGCTGAAGTGCTTTCGCCCGAACATGTAAGCAGCCGCAAGTATCACGAGATTATAGCTTCTCCTCTTTGGTTTTCGAGTCGGCGACAACACGCCTTCTGAAACGTGGTACATCGAAGCACACAAGGCAGCGCATTACTCACTTTGGTGCGGCCCAGCGGTGGATCCAGCAATGAAAATTTAAAGGACAGAATGAGAGAGGCGCGAGTTAGGCAACAAACGCAAGTCACCTGATATCTCAATCAGGAGAAGGAAATTGACTCGAGATGTGAGCCTGGTGCTCCTCCTAATAAGCTATAGCTCGTTTGCCCATGCACTCAGACTCAGTCTGTATCTTCTCAGAAAAAAGAAAAAAGAAAAAAAAAACGCCTGTACGTCTTCTAGAGGTGGTGGAAGAAACATTTTATTGCCATTGAACAAACAGTGGGGGCGAAGCCCCCTGCATGGCACTTGAGTACTCCCTTACTATGTGGGAGACACCCTTATAAAGCAAAAGAAAGTCCTTGAAGAGCAATCCTCCTCATAGCACTGGAGATAATCTTCCGTTGTTCTTGACTTGAAGCGCTGTTCATGAGAGACTCCCAGTAGGACTCTGCGACGTTCGGTGATGGAGGATGAGGAAACGTGGGGCATGTAAGAAGGATGTGTAGGAAGTGTCCTGGTTTGCCGCAAAGTCTGCATGATGAGGAAAACTGGTCTGGGTATCGGGCACGTAGAAGTGTAGGGTGTGGAGCCGTCCGAGTCTGCAAGCTTCGCCAGTGTACGGCCTGCGCTATGGTGAGAGAGGGGGTTGGGGGTGTATATTCCCTTCGTTTGTCCCTGTAGTACGAGATAATATCACGGAAAGAGAGAAGATGCTCCCCGGCCTGTAGAGAGGGCTCCGTTTCACCAGCCCGGAATGCAAGACCTCGGGCTAGGGAATTAACCTCTTCGTTGCCAGGGAGGCCGGCATGCGCTGGCGTCCAAATGAGGCTCATGGTGTGCCGGGGCTGCCAGAAGCGTGATATGCGAGCAGCGGTGCGGGATATATAGCCGTTGGTATAATTTAGAATCGCAGATCTGGAGTCAGAGGGCTGAAACTTGAATCGAGCCTGAAATGGGTCCAGCCTTATTTCGCTTGGTCCGGAATGCTGCGTCGGAGCGGGGTGGAGTATGACTCCGATAACACATGTCACCTACACCCCTTTAGCGACGGCCTTCCCACAGTATTGGATCACTGCCGGTAGCGGATCTTTCCTATTATACATACACATATTTATCGTAAACTGATAACAAGCCGCTGAAACACACCTCTAACACGGGGGTGATTACAGAACAGGTATAGAACAAGACTGGAATATCAGATTGATACGCATCCAAAACCACTTACATCGCAGATAAAAATCCACGCTGGGAACAATATTGAACAAACTACGTGATTAAAATATGCAGCATACCACGAACCATTATGTAACCAGATATAGAATAAACACAATATCAGATTCAACTGCATAGCCATGGACATCTAAAGCTGTTCTTTAGCTTGATGAATGGCGCAGAAGAAATGGGCATGGGCAGGAGATGTAATGCGAAGAGAGGTTAACCTATGGTCGCTTAGGGTAACAAACTGGATATTCTGTAGGTGCTCGCGGTACCCAAAGTAGGGCTCAGTGGGTCGATTTCTCAGAAAACGCTCGGACATGACTAGTACTTACACTATCGAGAAAGACACTTTTGCTGAAGAAACGGTAAAAAAAAGGTGTGATTTTTTAGTAGCTATAGCATAGGTCTGCCCGTAAGACGACAGTAAGCAAATTAATTAGATTTCCTCTGCGACGTCGCACAGATGTCGCACAGATGTCGGCTATTGTTCAGTTTTTCCAAACGTGCAGCCTTTCATGGCTGTGACGGCGGAGAGAAATTACGAACTGCAGTTATCACGATGCCTGCAACGAACATGTATCACCCCGGTCTTTTTATTCCGTCAAAATTGTCAAACTGTCGGATTTTAAACTGGTTATGATGGTCCTTTTGAAATTTATTTATCGCGAATGTTTTTAATTATCTGCCTATCTATGTTGTGAAAAGACGGACACGAAACAAAATATTTAAGAGTTAATTTCCGGCTATTAATTTATTTGATACGAATTAATAATAATAATAATTGGTTCACAGGAAAGGAAAGGCGCAGTACCTGTCGCACTTGTAGCTGTGGACACCTGAACCGCGCCGCAATGCAAGGAAGGAAGGTGGGAGTGAAAGTGGAAAGAGAAAAAGGGGAGTCGTAGTGGAGGACTACGGAGTAATTTCGACCACCTGGGGATCTTCAACGCGCGCTGACATCGCACAGCACGCGGGCGCCTCTTCGTTTCGCCTCCATCGAAACGCAGCCGCCGCGGTCGGGATAGAACATTTGACCCGAATTTATTGAGGTTTTTATGTGCTGTATGTTTTTATTCACGTTGCCAGCCATGGCTGTCGGGTTACGCTGTAGTCAGGCACAGTCCTAAACGCCTCTTTAGCTTGAGCTGTCCCGTTCTGTCATTAGTACATCCCAGTAATAGGAGAAAATGTAAATTATTATTATTATTATTATTATTATTATTATTATTATTATTATTATTATTATTATTATTATTATTATTATTATTATTATTATTATTATTATTATTATTATCATCATTCAAGGGAGAATATGGTTTCGTGCTTCTAGATCCGCTTCGCGGCAATTAGTCAACGACTAGCAAACAAACAACTAAAAAAGACTCGCCACTCTAAAGCAAGAGGCTTCGAGAATGCGACTACGGAGAAAGGTTACAAGAATTGGCTTCGAGAACGAACACCGGCGAACAAGAGCGCACGCGAAGCGACGATAGAAATGCGCGAAGTTCTCACCCGGCCAAGAGTCTGCGACTAATCAGTTTTTAAAGAAGCAACCATTGCAGTGTTCTCGCCCAGCAAGAGCCTTTCATATACACACTTAAAGAAGGACGAGGGCGAAAAACAAAGAAGCAGTGATAGATATTTTCGACATTTCCGTGCTCCGAAGTCGCGTGCAGGGGTGCAGAAATGTCTGTTTACAAAATTGTGCCCACAAAACATGTTGCGACACGTTTCCAAGGGTGGCGGCGGCGGCGGGCATATATATCGCGCTCCTTTCCGCTCTCTCTCGGTATGCCAACGACTCTCCCCGCTCGTCTGCGCGGACTGCCTGGAAGCGGGAAACATTTCCGAAAACGATGCCTACGGACGGCCAAGGCAAGCGTGTTGGCGAAAACAAAGGGAGCAGCCAATGCGCAACGCCAGTTGAGAGGAGGAACGAGAGGAGGCAGAATTTTTTCGCTGCTGCGGTTTCTCCACCCGAGTCAGCTACGCGCGAGGCCACGATAACAACGCACTCCTTGTTTGTTTGAGGCGTCATTTCTTTTTTTTTTTTTCGCACCATCGACGGTAAGGCATACAAGGGGCGACGTCACTGAAGACTTTGAGAGAGTAAGGAGAGAAAATATAAAGGAGCTCAAAAAGAACGGCGGAAATGAACCCTGCAGAACATGTCACAGCGATGCTTTCAACAATACCGAAAATGTGTTGCTTGCGGAGGAAGGATAGTTGATAGAGGGAAAATAATACAAGAAGCATCATTGAGGCTACCATGATGTTTTTGTAGGCAGATTGGCAAGAAAACAAAATGAGGGAGGGGGGGGGGGGGGTCTTTTTTTAATGTTCTTGTTTTATCAGCACCCTCGTCGGAATAGTGCCCAGGTACCTACGCACTAAGTCGGATGGGTACTACAGAGAGAAGCTTGAATGCACTCCCGTGACGGTCAACAGGACGTTGGCAGTGAAGCCGAGACAAAAGCTAGTTTTAGGCGAGAAATGACGCAGGAACAGTTCAACTGGACGACACACACACGCACACACACGCGCGCGCGCACACACACACACACACACACACACACACACACACACACACACACACACACACACACACACACACACACACACACACACACACACACACACACACACACACACACACACACACACACACACACACACACACACACACACACACACACGCGCGCGCGCGCACGCACGCACGCACGCGCACACACACACACTCTCTCTCTCTCTCTCTCTCGCTATGCACGTACTCTCTCTCTCTCTCTCACCTAAAAAGCCTGTATATGCAAGATCTGGTGGGCGCAGGCATTTCTAGCGAGTGGCAGCCCCACTTCCAGGCACACAGTTGTGCGAAACTCATCGATGAAAGACGCAACACTCTCTCTCGCAACGAGTATAACATCGTCGCTGTTGCAACTACTGGTGGCTTCCTTTATGTACCATACGAACTCCACCGCCCTTTGACGGAAGCTGTCAGAAGGCTCTAAACGCAGCGTCACATTCACAGGTGCATCGCGACTCTCATCATCGCAAGAGGCATTGCACGAAGGTCTTGCCCAAATGTCAACACCCAAGACAGCAGCAGTGTCGCTGGAGGAGCAAATCTCCGATTATCCTCTCAGTACGCCGCCGTGTCAAGACGATTCCAGAGGTTTTTGCTCTCATATCACTTGGTCAGATTTACTGCCCGATTTCCCGATTTATCGATTTCCTAAGCAATGCGCATACCAGTGCTCTTATCGCAAAATCTGCGACTTTAATGAAATAGCAGGTAGTTATATCTATAGTCACTACACTACATGCCCTGTGGATGGACAGAGTCTTGTCTACAATTTCGGTAAGAGCATCGCGGACACATAGCGCTGTGCGAACACAGTGGAAGGGAGCGCCACGATTCGGAGATGACAGTGCGCGGTGAAAGATCCCGCGCAGCACACGGCGCTTTCATAATGCAATACATTAAAGGTATGCTTGTTGCAGACCGCCATCATTATGCTACCATACTAGAACTAGTTCAGAAAAAAAAAAATGGATCCCAGTTTATGTAAGAAAAGTATCTTCATAGGTTTACAGCACTTCTGCGCAAAGCACTGCTTCCAGCAGGTAAAACAAAACTGGCGGTGGCATAACATTGTTAGCCAGGGTATACAAGCGAAAGCAGTGTTCGATAGAGACGTTAGGCTGTGCTCAGCATTTTTTATTTTTATTTGCCCTTTATTACTATGAACACTGACCGACGGTCACTAAAGTAGTTGGCTGCCGCCTCGACATTGGCTACACAGTAGCGAGACGCCGAGACGCAAGAGAGAGAGTTTACTGTAACCAAGCGGCAGCCGGCGCACCTACGGAGCCCGGCGCAGCTGGTCGCCATAGCGACGGCGCATGCGCAGTTCAGGCTCTAGCGACACTCGCGGAATTAGACCAATAAAGCTTTCGCTTTAAAACCATTCCAAATGCTTGAGAATGGAATGTGTGTGCGTGTGTGTGTGTGCGTGTGTGTGTGTGTGTGTGTGTGTGTGTGTGTGTGTGTGTGTGTGTGCGTGCGTGTGCGTGTGCGTGTGTGTGTGTGTGTGTGTGTGTGTGTGTGTGTGTGTGTGTGTGTGTGTGTGTGTGTGTGTGTGTGTGTGTGTGTGTGTGTGTGTGTGTGTGTGTGTGTGTGTGTGTGTGCTTGCGTGCGCGCTCTGCAATCTCCTCTTCACTCTTCATTTAGTCGCAACAGCAACGAAGACGACGAAGACAGTTTTCGCAAGATACGACACGCATGACACATTTTCAATCAAAGAACCCCCACTTTGTTAAATATTCCTCACGAGTGCTAATCACTATACCGCACGTCGCATTAGAACGCGGGAACAGCAACGAACGCAAAGATGTAGAAGTTTAGATGCAACCACGTCTCACTTGAAGTCGGAGCTAATCTATAAGAAGGCAAGGCCGCGACTGAGTACGTCCCCATTTTTGAGTCCGATCGTCACCCACCATTCATTAAAACGAGGGCGCTCGCGCGCTCGCGCGGCGTATTAAGCAACACATCGTATACGTGCAACGCACGGATAACAACTGCGCCGATGAACGGAGAGGCGAGCCCGTGCCTTTAAGAGGAGCAAATAATTAGCGACGGCTCTTCGTGCTCCCTAATGGGGAGTCGGCGTAATCAACCGCCGAACCGTACGTATGCAAGCCGAGGATTTATGCGGGCCGAAGACAATTGCCGGCGTGTATACGCGCGCGTTTAATCCCCCTCCCTTTATTTCCCCCTCTCTGTTCTCCGCTACGCAGCTAATGAGGTTCCGCTGTAACGCCGCTGAGCGACGAGTCTGTACTCGAATCATACTCGCACCGACGCTTATTTATAATGCCCCTGCAGACGACCGCAGCGTGCGCACTTATACGCTATGCGTGCTTGTTGCAAACGCTGCGTGAACAGAGCTGCTCGCAGGTGAACGACGAGTATCGAACAGTGGGCTGGGTGATGAATCCACGTCCATGCGGAGGAAGGCAGAAGGACCCCTGCTGTGCATCTGCGCATACGAAGTGATGCGGAAAGACATGGATCAGTGGTTGGTGGGGAAGAAGCCACTGATGTAGAGGGAAAGCTGCACGACTGGGCAGAGCATGTCTTTGGTCCAAACCTCTACATTGAGAGGAGCGGAAAGTCTGAACAAAGAAGCGCAGTAAATATAGGTAATTAGTTGAGAGGATCAAAAGGATTAGTAGAACTAGGCTTACCTGTTAAGCGCTCGTATCAGCGAAATCTGTTAAATATTTGGTTCAGCTCTGCGTTCTGCCGTGAACCATTACGCATGTCTATGTGCATTCCTCTGTTTTCTACATGGGTACTCCCCTGATGGGGCTGGGACAGGTAGATCACCGCCGCTTGCGGCGAGGGCCTGCCACAGAATTTTTATCTGTTGTAGGCCGTCATTGCACCCGCCACCGTTTCGGTGGTGGACGACGGCCGTTGTTGCGGCGCGCGTCTTTCTCTCCCTATTCCCACCTCACCCGAAGCCAAGAAGTCTTTTTGAACAAGCTCATTGCCCATGTGGCTTACACGCCACATATTATGGCCCTCTGGCGTCAGTATAGAGAGAAAATGATTACGTGCCCCCACTGTACGACTCTAACTCGCGGCGGCATATCTCATCTACTCTGCGATTGCCCTGCTTTTTCTACTGGACGCTCCGAGATCAAACCCTACCGTCTGAACTAGCGTTCCCTTCTAGAAACTGATGCTAACACACAGATATTTGCTAAGTATGGCTCGCTTAGTGGCCTGGTTAAAGCTATGTGATTCGAGTGACGACCTGAACAATGAAGATTCTGTCTACTCCCTTTTATCCCCATCCATGGCCATGAGCCTTCCCATTCAATAAAGGACATTCAATCAACCAATCCTTTTCTTTCTTCTCTATTTTCTCTCCTGTCTGCACGAGGCAGCGGAGGTGGCTCAGCTACGGAGCCAGTAGCAGGCCCGTGCATTTTCTTTTTCTTCTTCCTACAGCCACAACAACAACAACCTCTGTTTTCGCTAAATAACTTCTAATGACAGCCGTCGCCTCATATGCTAAGGCGGTTAAAGTCTGAGTACGACCGAGAAACTGAACAGATATGTAGGAAAGGCCTTCACCCTGCAGTGGGTCTAGTCAAGGTGATAACGCCGATAACTACCCATTTGTTTTCTCTCATTCTGGAAGGTTAAATGACCAGAATTATTCTACAAAATGAGATAAGGGATCGAATTACTGAACGGATCTAATCACATAAAAATATCAAACCGATACATTAGTCCACTGCTACTAGTCGGACCTGTCCAGCGGACATATCGATCAGTACGAAGAAGCGGGGCTTTGAGACTGTTTTGAGACTCGTTTGTGATTAAGTCTGTTCCCTAATTTAAGCCTAGACAGCATGTATACCTATGAAATCGCTTACTCCTTCACTTGCTGAAAGTGCATTCAGATGAATTCCCATTGGAATGCACAGCACGCAGCAAGGGCGCGAAGTAATGCAGCACCCTAAAGCTTCTTCTCAAGCTATATAGGAGAGTGGTCTTCAGACGCACTGAACTAACGGCCCTCAATGTTGCGCAGTTTAGTTCAGGGCAGACCACCTCCGCATGCTGTCTGGAATGAATTCAGGCGCCGACGCTATGCGAGCGCTGTAATGAAGCAACGACAAACGCTTTTTGCTTACTTGCCTTTGGGCCACGCTTTAATGCCTCCAGTAGCACAGTCCTCGCTCACTGAAGCCCAAACTCACACGAAAGCAACTCACTTTTTTTTTTGTTTATAATTTCTCTCGGCTTCCATGTAAACATTCCAGAGTTTCGCACAATCTCGATCGATGTTCTCGCTGAAAAAGATAAGCTAATCGAACTGTCAGTCCGCCACTTATAAGGTCGGCGCACTGCCGGCAGTTTTTTTTTTTTTTTTTTCTAACTTGGAATTTATTGAGACACGCGAGAGCCATTTTTGCAGAAGTCGAGAAAGTCTGCATTAACAAAAGCGGCTTCAAACACTTGAAAAAATCCTAGAGCAATTTGCATGCCTATCGTTATCGCGCTTAATCGACTAGAATAATATCTAATAAATTTCAGCCCACTGAGACTCCAATTCCGGTTTAAAAAAAAAAAAAAAAAAAGCTCGGCATAAACCGTGTTCATGCCACCCTTTAGGTATACATATAAATGTGCAGAATATAATGCGGCCTACATTTGTGGTCTTCGCAGATCTGAAAGTCAAGCGATTCAGCTGAAATGTCAGCAGTCAATCACGCGGACATTGTGCGACTCTTGGGTGTGAGAAGAAGCCCACGTGGAAGTATTCCAGAAAATACTTGCAGAAACCGATGGAATGAGTGATCAGGGTGTAGAAGAACCCCGTGTAAATGTGCTTGAAATAATATATCTCCAACAGGCCTCAATGGGAAAAGTGACAGAACAGCGCTCAATCAAAGTAATATAATCTACGACCTATTATTCGCTACATGTGTGCAGGAGGTTCAAATTTCACACTGCTGAATTAGAAGAGGCAGGTATAGAAAGGTTGACGAAGAAGAACTGTCTCGCTAAAAGACTCCGAAGTGCAACTGCATGCGCTACATGAATAACGAGATGTATAGTTAGCGTTCGCAAAATGTGTACGCAAGAAATGGCAACGAACACCAAAAATATATTGTATTTCGTATTAAAATGTGACGCAAGTGTTCTTTGTGGAGTGTTCAAGGCGGTGTCGTAGCTTCCAATTTGGCTGGTCAAGTTGGAGACTAGTTTGCGATAGGGATACAAACCGATGACACATGCACCCCCATATGTGGTCGTTAATTGAAAATGAAGGTGTCCATCGAGAAGTGAGACAGATATTGCGCCTTGTTTTTCCCCAAAAACCAAACCAGAAGTGGCGTCCGTGTGCTGTGCGATGTCAGCGCACGTTAAAGATCCCCAGGTGGTCGAAATTACTCCCTAGCCCTCCACTACGGCTCCTCTTTCTCTCTTTCCACTTTCATTCCCACCTTCCTCCCTTCCCTTACGGCGCGGTTCGGGTGTCCACAGAGCAAGTGTGACAGTTACTGCGCCTTTCCCTTCCTGTGAACCAATTTACAATTTACAATTTTACGCGAAACGTCGTCCGTGTGCTTGTGATGCCAGTGCTGTTGTTGTTGTTGTGGCTGTAGGAAGAAAGAAAAGAAAATGCACGGGTCTGCTACTGGCTCGGTAGCTGAGCCACCTCCGCTGCCTCGTGCAGACAGAAGATAATGAACGGTTATTGAATGATTCATCGGAAGGGAAAGGCGCGGTAACTGGCTCACTTGTTTTCTGTGGACACCTCAACCGCGCCGTAAGGGAAGGAAGGAAGGTGGGAGTGAAAGTGGAAAGAGAGAAAGAGAAGCCGTAGTGGAGGGCTATGGAGTAATTTCGACCACCTGGGGATCTTTAACGTGCGCTGACATCGCACAGCACATGGACGCCTTTTCGTTTCGCCTCCATCGAAACGCAGTCGCCGAAGTCGGGAAAAAAGACAAGAAAGAAAAAGAAGAGGGAGAGAAAGAAACGCGCCGCAACAACAGCCGCCGTCCACCTCCGAAGCGGTGGCGGGCGCAATGACGGCCCACAACAAAGAGTCCGTGGCAGGCCAGCCCGCGCCGCAAGCAGCGGTGACCCACCTGTCCAAGCCCCATCAGGGCAACGATCAGCCACATTCCTCCATGCTCCCTGTGCGATGTCAGCGCACGTTAAAGATCCCCATGTGGTCGGAATTATTCCGTAGCCCTCCACTACGGCTCCTCTTTCTCTCTACTTTCTCTCCCACCTTCCTCCCTTCCCTTAGGCGCGGTTCAGGTGCCCTCAGAAACAAGTGTGCGCCTTTCCCTTCCTGTGACCCAATTATTATTATGAATTAAGGAAGTGCATCGATGACTGCAGTAGGGTGCGCCCGGGGGATCACTCGGGAGATCCCCAAGGGACCATAGGGATCGTTTTTCCCTATCGTGCTATATTCCTAAGGTGAACCAAGTTTTTCCGTTTCTGGTGCAGCCCATGTCGTCACGATCCGAATGAAGCTCTCGCCCATCTCGAATCTGGATCCGAGGAGTGCAAAGATGAAAATCGTATCCATGGTGCCAGGTCCGCACTGCAGTGAGGATAAGGAAGTTCAGTCTGGACAAATATGGCAATCGCTTCGTTTGTTTGCCAGCGAGCACAAGCGTTGCCAACCACTTTGGCGCCGTGATGGAAAAAGAAAGGCATAAAAGGCATACACGCATATTCCCTTGTTTATCGGGTGCGCAAAGCCACACATTTTGACTGAGATTACACTGCTAAGTAATGTATCTCCTCCAGGCGTGCGAATGTAATATTTGTTAATTTCATAAATTTGTAATGAACGGCATTCAAGAAAAACAATTACGGGCACCACGTTTTGGACACCGTGCACTAGTATAGCGGTAGGCCTAAGAATTAAATGAAAACTAATGCAAAGCAGTCTGGACACGAAACAAGTGCTTTTAGTACGGTATAGAGTATGATAGAAGGGCGACATATGGTAGTATGGTGAGATGTGGCATGGAGTGCAAGTATATAGTATAATAGTACGTGTTCATAATTAGAATGAAAAATACATAGCACAGATCATCACATTTTAATTGCATGAGCGATAAAAATGGAGAATTAGAAGGTATAGGGCAATCTAAACAGACCTTTCGAGAGAGATTTGCATACATGTATCTATACGTGCAAATACAGGAGATATATGCAAATGAAAAGCAGTGCCTAAGGCGAGAGGGCCTTGTGGAATTTTTAAAGAGGCAATCTTTGGCTTTAATGCCAAGTTAAAACGTGGGAGGGAGGAATAATAATACCAAATAAAGATTAGTCGGCTTTTGTTTCTTCTTCCGGTCAGTACTTCAAGGTTAACACGGCAAAGCGTGTTGCAAGGTGAATTGCAGAGTCTAGACTGATTAAAAAAAAAAAAAAAAAAAGAGCGGAGCTTAAGCATTGCATTTTTTTTTTTCTTCAAGTTTATCACTCTCGCTTGATGTATGCTGCTTCGATACCGCAACCACGCATATTCAAGTGCCCGCCTGACTTACACCTCGCACGCTTTAGATTTTAATGAACTTGAACGCCTGCCAATGCGGTACTTTGGAATTTCAAGCTGACGAGCATTTATTTGCTATGCGATTCGTTCATTTTAGTTGTGGTGTTTATTTCACTTTATTATTTGCATTCATTCCTTTATCTAACTACAGTAGTCTTGATGTCATGTTAAACTAGATGCATTGACTTAATTGCTGACGCTATAGGCGCGAGAGTTTTCTCGATATCTATTGGCGATTTCGCATTGATCATGCCAATTTGCAAACACTGCAATTGAAAGTTATTCGGAATTAGCTGATCGGAGATGGATTTTATTTCTTGTAAATTATACAGCCACTGGGGAATTTTATAATGGAAGCTGCGGATACCTATACAAGACTGTTAACATATATAGAACAGGGTGCAGACCTGGACCGCACGGAACGCCAGAATGAACAAAATAAACAAGAGTTTCAACTCTCGTTTATTATGTTGGTTATTATATTGATGAAATCCTTATGGTCTGTAAGGAAGAAAATATTTCGATCTATAATTTGACAAGGCACAGCAATCATTTGCATTTCTGAGGTAAACTTAACATAACATGATGCTTAAATAAATAAATAAATAAATAAATAAATATGAGTTAGCAACAATAGTTGACAGTTATCGATCTGAACTCTGCAACCTTTTTAAATAATCGAACAACCCAACAAACTGTCCAGTACTCGTCGAAGGAGGGCGCAAACCTTCAGCATTAGTTCTGAGAAAAAAAAAAAAAAAAGGGGGGGGGGGGGGGGGAGCAACGTCATCCTGACGTACTGTTAGAATCAACGTGCACAAGCGCACATCCACAGCATATATCTTCTTTGCTCATGTTAAGAATATCGCTTGAGGGCAGTGGAGGAAAGCGAACCGCATCACATTTAGATAGTATGCTTTCCTTTGCCATTTCTTTTCTTGTCGTGACAGCACAGTTACCCAGAACTGCATCACCGTATTTATTATTATCACTATGGAGAGAAATCCATAATTTTCGGCTATTCTCCACTACGAAACGGCCAAGCGTTTCTGTAAAGAGTCGTTCTTTGGTATGATATGGCATCATCATGATATAGACATATATGATATAGTATAATATGGCATATGATGTAATATGGTATTCCTATTGAATAAAATTCTATGACGCAATAACCTCTTACAGCCTTTATCATGTAATGTCATTCGCTTACCATACATATGTCATGCAATGTGATACATTATCATAAAATATATTCCATACTTTATGATAAACTATTAGTTTGTGTATATAAATATCTATGCTATTTCAATGACATTGTATGACAGAGCCTGTATGAGGGTTATTGCATCATAGAATGTTATTGAAGAGGGATGGTATGATATGACACGGTGTGGTATGAAATGATAATAACGAAAGAACTACACAAATACGCGTACAAACGCAGCCTTTGTGCGTGTCTTTGCCTCTTTGCCGCCCCTGTTAAACCGTGAAAAAATGAAGGACCTTTAATTTGTCTATCCGTCGCCGCGTGCGAAGACGGAGATGAACGCATAGTTTTTAACTGACCACACTATAAACTTTTGGCGTCCGGAATAATGCTAAATGCAGGTTGCGAGACACTACACATAATGTGTCTCTTCTTATTTTGGATGCACAGAAAGGTTGGGAAAAAGTGGAAATGCCAAAACATAAAGAAATAACACGTCATGAAACAGATATCATAAAGACCCCCCCCCCCCCCCCTTTTTTTTTTTTTTTTTTAGGAATCTCATCAGCTCTGGCATATATTTCAGGAAAACTGGCCTTGCATACCGATGCAAACAAGGTGCATGTTTTTCATACAGGCTGATGTTTAATATTAAATTTATTCGTGCAAGGATTCCCACGTGTCACTACGACATCTGGTAGAACTATAATGTTTCTTATTTTTCTTCATGCTCTAATTATGTTACTCAAAAGCGAACAACTATGAAAAAAGTCAGAAAGCGGCGCTTAGTAACAATGCGAGAATGATATAATTGTCTGCTCATCTGTATGCATCCATTCCTTCTTTTCTTTTCGTGATTTTTATCCGCTCTGATAAAGTACTGTTTTCACATTCAGCATTCTTTTTTTTGTTTCTTTTTTTTTTTTTTAACTACGCGACAGGAAGTGAATTACGTTGCCATCCGGGATTGCAAAGATGTTGGCTGTATAGGGACTTGTCATCAGAACGTCTTTCTCGCTAATGTTGTCTCGTTGACAATCAGGTCAGCCGAAAAAAAAAAAGAAAAAGATTAATGACGTTATGTGCACAGGCTGACTAGCGAGCTAGATTTGTGCACAGAAAAGCCTATAAAATAATTTTAATCCAATTGATTTGAGATTACTGCTTGTAGCGCACGCTACTCGTGTCAGGAGAAATGATGTGTCGGCATCTTTTATTGATGCAAATCGTGGTGAAAATAATCCCGTATTCAACCTCGATGGCGGCGAAAAATACTTTATGCGGTGTCACCCCCCTGCATGCTTTGCTGGCAGCAGCTGCCTTTTCAGCGGCAGTTGCTGTCAGAAGCGTTTTCTGGGGCTAACAGTGTAGTTTCTTGCTCTATTCAAAGGGGTAACGTGTTCCAGATCGGACTGGGCCGTATCAGTTTTTCGTATGCTCCGCTGAGAGAAGAGAATTATCGGTTCCATTCCCTTCTCTCTCTCTCTCTCTCTCTCTCTCTCTCTCTCTCTCTCTCTCTCTCTCTCTCTCTCTCTCTCTCTCTCTCTCTCTCTCTCTCTCTCTCTCTCTCTCTCTCTCTCTCTCGTGCCAACTGCATTTGGTGCCAAGCGTTCGCCGCGCCATTTCCGACAGAGCGTTCTGGAGGCGCCTGATGGAATGCTATGCAGAGGAGTCTAATGCATTTTGCAAATGCTGCCGTGAAGCGCCCGAGCGCAGCCTCGCAGCCTCAGTCGATGCGGCGGAGGAAATGGTCGGCCACTGGCGATGTAGGGGGTGAGGACGACAGTGGGATAGAAGCATCCATAGCTCATCGACTCAGGGGGAACTGAGAATTACACCAAGATGGATTGAACGCCTATTAACAAAAAGGGTACGTGCAATATAAACAAGAACGAAATACCCTGCAGCGCAAAGACGGAGGATGACCCAGGAGTTCTTTAATGGCCGACGAAAGAGCAAGAGAAAAAGGTGGACCTTTCCCTCTGTGATATGAGGAAAGGAACCAGAAAGAAAAAGGGAAAAGAAAAAGTGAAAAAGAAAAAGGAAAGCTTGAAACGAAGATAAACGCAACGACGGCAAACGATTGCCACGAATGAGCCAAAGGGAGATCCTGCTCGCATGCCGCCGCGTCGATATGGGCGATAAATAACCACAATTTCAAAAGAAGAAAAACATGAAGAGATGAAAGATATGAAGAGAGAGTAGAAGGCACTACTAGGAAAGGGGAGGGGTGTCCCTCTGGCTTCACGCCAAACGGAAAAGACCTGACGGACGACAGCAAATGGCGCCGCGCTCGCTCACGAAGATCGTGGCGCCGTCGTCGTTTTCAGATATAGCGCTTAAACTGCGCAACGATACACAGCGCGCGACTAAGTTCCACGCTATCGTTTATACACGAGCGACACCAGTTCATTTTTCGACGTAACGTTTTCGCTGCGACTATGCGGCGAGCCAACGCCCTGCGCTCGAGCTCGCAGCTACCAGCCCGTCCCATGGGCCAAGGGTCGAGTGAAGACGTCAAATTGACGTCCGCCGCTCGGGGCCCGAAGAGCGAACGCCGCTGCTCCGATAAGACGCCGAGGAGGATCTCGCCACGGCCCAGATATCTGCGCCCGAGCTGCTGTTGCCACGTCAAGCAGCAAGAAGGTGGAGAGTCATTAAGTGGATCACTGCTCCACAGCCGACACTCGAGTCTGACCGAAAACAGAGGTCGAAACTACTGCGCGGCTCTTCACTCGAAGGATTTACTTGCTGCGAGCACGCACGCGGCGTTGATTTTTGGCCAATGTTGGTCGTCATTCTTAAAAACAAAACAAAGATAAAAAAAACAACAACTTCGATACCACTGCAGAGATCTGCATTGGAGAAATGCGAAATCATGTGCACTGGCTGCCCTTTTAGTAACTCCTAGAATGTCATGACTCAGCAGTTTTGAGAGTCATTACTAGACACTACCATGACCTTGACTAAGACAAGTCGTGGACTCCATAATCATGCACATTGGATCTCCAATCTGACTGAATCATGACAAGTGTGACTATGACTCTTGACTAAGTTATAATAATTCATATGACACAACATTTATATAGCATTTGTCATTACATACACATTCATGACTACTAGCCTCATTTTAATGCAACATCATATCGCATGTTACATTTTGCTTTCATATTTTTCTTCCATGTCTTGTATCCCCTTTTTGCTCCCACGTTTTGAGGACATGTTTTCGTAAGCACCACCAATTAAAGCTTTCGCGTCAAAAAGTATTGATTTCTGGCCACGTACAAAATGCAGACTACAGTGCATGATTGAAGGCGGTAAATATAACATGGCTTGCTAAATAAGCGCCAGTAGATTGAAACATAGATCCGTTTAATATACTCGACGCGCCGCAAATCACATAGGAAATTTTAGTTCTGTGTGTCGATATCGCTAGTTCTGCTGCATTTAATCTATGCAGAGATATTTCAAGAGTCACGTGTAGATCCCAGAAAACCGCTTATAGCACATATTACCGGAAGGGAACCGATTTAAACGATATACCGTAAGAATAATTTGCACTCAGAACACCAGCCAACACTGCATGGAAAAGGTGTTCGTGGTAGCACGTATAAACGAGCATGCACGACGGTGCGACAATGCATCAGGTCAAATTAAGAGAACAAAGGAGCCAAGGTTTTGAAATCACCGTGTGCTTCAGCAGCTGCGCAAATATATGTGCGCGCATTCTGCTCTGCCGAGCGCAGATGGCTCGTTAATAAGTGCTACGGATAAGCCTGGAAAAAGGTGAAAGTAGCGGGAAAAAAAGTTGCAGGAAGCTAAGGTAGTTCATGTATCGCTTTAGAATCAGCAGGAAAAAAGGCTCAGAGATCGTAATCTCACCCAGTGAGCAGTGCGGGCAATTATAGTGGACTAATGTTTGCCAAGAAAGCAATAAATAAAATCTGCGAGCCCACAAGCGATGCGACTCTCACTGTATACTAGTGGGCTTTCTTTTTAATTTCTGGAAGCTGCGTATTTCTTTAATTAAATGTCAATTCCATCCAATTCTTGCTTTTATGAGAGCTCGATTCTCTCTTGCTAGCCACGTCGGTGTTTGTACGGCTCCAGAACACGTATGTATTGCTGGTGACATTACATTTAAACTTGTTCCCGTCACTCGACCGGCCCACTTTTGCGTCGGCTACACTAAAAAGGGCCCCGCGTGACTAACGCTTGGCAGTCAACGGCGACGTGTATATCCGCTGGGACTGTCGCGCAGAAAACTATGCCCGTACCGCAGCCGAATCGGCCGGGGAGGACGACAGCTGCGTTTCATTGTCCTCGCCTTTTGAGCTTATACGGCTGCACGTTTTCTTTATATATATATATATATATATATATATATATATATATATATATATATATATATATATATATATATATATACATATATATATATATATATATATATATATATATATATATAATAAAATTAGAGTCTTTTTCGTCAGAACTTTGCAACTCTACCGAGGCAGCCAGACTCCAAGTAATCTTCATTGTCCCATTAATGCCGCCGCTCAGGAAGGCCTTCGACCCTCATCAAAATCCAGCCCATCGATGGAAAGAAACTCTCGGCGAACGTTTTATGTATTTCTACCGCATCAAAACGAATCCACTGGAATAGGGAAGAAAATTGCGACCTCGCGCTTTTATTCCAAACCATAAAGTCGCTCGGTCAGCACGACGGGTGAAGGCCAGACCCCCAGTCAGGTCGTCGATCGACCTTAGGTATATGCGACAAGATGAGAACGACTGCGTCGTCATACCTTCGTCGCGAAATATATACCAAGCATTTCCCACAATGCAAGCGTCCTTACCGTTTGCATTGCACTCCGAGAAGGCGCGGGATACGGATTATCATGATTATCATCATGAATATCATCATGATTATCAAGAAGATGATGTCTTCCTCCTTTATAAAAATTCGCTGCCCACGCACGGCATAGACCAAATATGCATCTGCAACATCGACGAGGTGCTGCTATATACTGTGACTTAAGGACATCCGACTCTCAGGTGACCTGCGATCTCGTACCACAACTCCTGAATAAAGAATCAAAATGGCGTATCAATGAACTACAGGCACGACCACCAAACAATTCAGAATAGTTGAACTGAGGCACCACCTTCGTATTTGGCTCAAGGGGGACGCCTAGCTGCGTTATCGAGACGGTGTGTTTACACACAAAAAGGGCATTGGGAAACGCGTCGAGTCACGCTGCCCTCGTGTCCTGCAGCGGCGACTCGTCGAAGAAGGACGAGGAAGCCCCAACCGGGGGGGGGGGGGGGGGTGGGGGGGGGGGGGGCGGAAACGCGCCGAAGGAGCGCGTGCCACCGGCGCCGGGTGCAGTTGCCCCACAGAGGAAACCCCCCGGCGTCTGCCGCGATCGCCCGAGCCAACCGTCTGGCAGCACCACGCGAGATAGTGATATCGGCACTTGGCTCTCGACTACGTCTTCGCGCCCCGGGGCGTGCTGCTGCCGCTGACGTTTGAAAGCGATGCGCATATTTCTGTTTCTCCCCGGAAAGTGGTCCTGTCGCTCTAGTTTAGCTTTTCGCGGCCCTCTTTTTTTTCTTTCTTGTCTATTTTCTCTCTTCCGTCCGAACGAAGCAGCGGAGGTGGCTCAGCTACAGAGCCAGTAGCAGGCCTGAGCATTTTCTTTTCATTCTTCCTACAGTCGCAACAACAACAAATATGACAGCGTACATAACAAGAGGCGTATTATGCCATATGTAGGGCTTCGTTTCACTAAGCTATCGAATCGGCAGACTATTGAGCTAAAATTTAGCACCGCTGAGTATAGACGTGTCTAGTTAGAGCTAAACTCGAATGATACGAGGCTCAAGTAGCGAGTGGTTGCGCTTACCGAGCAACATGGCGAAAACAGCGCAGAAAACAAACGGAAGGAAAAGGTGGCTCAATACAGCGTACGCGTGTACTGCGTAATCTTCTCTTCCGTCCGTCGCCGTTTTCTGCGCTGTTTACAACAACACGTTGCGAGTTTCGTATAGAGCCGAGCTTCTGGTACTGGCACGGGACCAATTAATGGACCTCCATCTCCAGACATCCGACAAGGTTGAACCTTCCGAAGGGTACGTGTCGATCTGTTCTTGCAAGCGTACAATCGTTCAATCCTATGGGGGAAAAAAAAAAGGATCCATTCATTAGGAACTGACGTTCCTGCTGTTTTCATCATAATCATCATCATCATCACCACCACCACCACCACCACCACCACCATCATCATCATCATCATCCTGACTATACCCACTGCAGGGTGAAGGCCTCTCCCATATTTCTTCAATTAACCAGGTTCTGTAGCTGCATCCACTTGACCCCTGCGAACTTCTTAACTTCATCCATCCACCTAACTTTCTGCCGTCCCCTGCTCTATGCTTTCCTTCCTTTGGAATACGGTTTGTTACCCTAAGCGACCATCGGTTATCCTCTCTTCGCACTACATGTCCTGCCCATGCCCATTTCTTCTTCTTAATTTCCACTAGAATGTCGGTAACTTCAGTTACTTCTCTCACCAACTCTGCACGCTTCCTATCTCTTAATGTTAATGTTACCCTACCATTTTTCGTTCCATAGCCCTCTGGGTTGTCCTCAACTTAAGTAGAACCCTCTTGGTTAGCCTCCACGTTTCAGCCCCACGTTTCGCCTAATTCAGTTTGACGTCACCCCAACAATAATTGACGACGAGTGTGCACTCGCACTTTCTTGCCATCGGCGGTCAGAACCTGTGTTCGAGTCTCAGCTTTCCAGCACCGCGCTTGCGGCTAGGTTGCGAAAGAAGCTATGTAAGCGCCGCGACTCCGATGTGCAGTGATTCCTGTGCTTTCTGCACGATCTAAAGGCGAAGTTTCCTCAATACAGTGGCTTGCTCGATGCTCAGCACACTCGGTGCAACGTGCTGGACAGGTTTAGACTTCCCGTGAAGCTGCCGCTCATTGGCTTTTTCCGGCGTCGAGTATAGGAAGCGGCTACATGAAAACGAAGAGGAAATTTTGGCCCTAACTGGCCGGCGTTAAGCTGTGTCGCCGAAAATAACGTGACACGATGGGAACGTTTTTCTCCCGTGGAAAGAGGCGACAGCAAGCACGTTTAAAAGTTCAACTAAACAGATATATATCGCAGTTTCGCATGCATGCATGCTATCACAGAAAGACTTAAAGAAAAAGAAACAATCTTTCATGACGAAAATATTTCAAGGCCTATTTGTGTGATCAGGGACAACCTTTTAGGAGGAATTGCATGTTAGCCCATTTCCACTACTGCCTCACGTTCCTTGTGCCAACATCAGTCCATTCGTTATGAGGACCCGGGGTGGCGCAGTGGTTACGGCGCTTGACTACTGTTCTAAAGGCACTTGCTGCTGGGCTAGTTGGTTTTGGTTCATAATAAGTCCCGTCACTTACCTTTGTGTTTGTCTGTTTTTTGCGCCTTAAACTATTTTAATTTTGACTACTGTTCCCAAGGATGCGGGATCGAATCCCGGCCTCGGCGGTATCCTTTCGGTAGAGGCGAAAAGCAAGGCACCCATGTGCTGTGCGATGTCAGTGCACGTTAAAGAACCCCAGGGGGTCGATATTTCCGGAGTCCTCCACTACGGCGTCTCACATAGCCTGAGTTGCTTTGGGACGTTAAATCCCACAAACCAAACCAAACAGAAAGTGAACAAGTATGAATGCACGGAACACCACCTCTGATTACAGATAAACGTCCAAGATGTAAAAGTTGCGAGCGTGTAAAACAGCATCAGCTACCCAGACCACCGTGTAAATTTGACGGCATCGACTGTGAGGTCGCGACATGTCGGCATGCATATATGAACAGGCTGACTGCACGCGTGTGCACTCTTTCCAATAATCCGATTCCACTCTGCACGCCACCGGAAGAGAACCGCAAAATGGCGGAAGCCTGTGCCTCGAAGAAAACCAGGTAACCGTCATGCCAGCTAACGAAGCGATAATGACAGCAAATAAAAATAACTCGGGAGTGAGTGAGTGAGTGAACTTTATTAACTGCTCTGGGATCTTTTTCTTCAGCTCTTCAACCGAGGCTGACGAGCGGTTGGCGCCCCCAGTCCAGGGCACCACTGGCTTTCGCCAGTTTGCGAGCTCTTGTGACCAGGTAGAGCTGAGCCTCCGGGTCAGAGCTGGCCAGCAAAGCCTCCCACTGTCTTTCATTCGGGTTTTCAATTTTTTGTAGTTGATGTGAGCTGCATTCCAATAACTCGGGAAAGAACACATACGTGGCTGAGAGCTAAGCTCCATAATTCTTCGATACTCAAGTAACTATATATGCTAAAATTCGAACGATCGCAAATTGACGTGTTTTAGTGAGCGAAGTATCCGGCATATCTGTAAATCACCGCGTTACCTGCACCGAGTGGACGAAGATGTCAGATGGCCTCGATTGTCTCGCTTTTCGAGCTGAAAGCAGCTACCGTGAATGCGGGTTCTCGCAGTTCCCCGGTGGTCAGGCACATATCGTGGCGCTACATACACAGCGAATGGATGAGATAAGAAGTACGTACGCCGCACCGAAGCTTCTCTTCGCTCGTTTTTATTTCGTTTTCTATTCAATTTTTTCCGTCAATGGCTCCGTCGGTTTGTAACGTTTAAAGCCCTAAGCGGTCGCAATCGCTCGCTCGCATGTATCTTGTGTACACATTTGTGCAAGCATCTCGTCCGTTCGAAGATGGCTCATTCGATCAGACGGAGTATACACCGAATGGACGCCCACTACACATCGGCTCTGCGCACTCGGTACCCCACGCTTGGAGAGAGAGGCGCCCCTCGCGCACTCCGACGACGCGCAATATACGCCCACAGTCTCTATTCTTATACGGCAGGGCTCTGTTTCGCTTGCGCAGCCACTTTAAAGCAGTCAAAACGATGACGAAATATTTGCGAATTCCGGGAAGCGAAGACGGGCCGGTCCGTGCACAGCCTGTGTATATAGTTACCATGCGCTCGGCAACAACACGACGTGACTCACAGAAGAAGCCGCTACCGAAGCTGACAAGCGGATTGATTGGTCGGTTAAGTGATCAATAAAAAGCGACGTCTAACAAGAAGGAATCCGCGCTACATGCCTTGCGAATTCGTTAGACATGCATATTTACGTTCATGCTCCATGCACAGATGTAAAGGTGCGGGCTGCAGAAAACCATTAGCACAAGAGCGGTTTTCATATGTCGCTCATGTTTTCGCAAAAAGAAAAAAAAAAAAAGAAAGAAAGGAATGGAAAGGGAGGGAGAGAGCGCATTTTAAAAACTGCTCAAACCAAATCGAATATGTTATAAACATTTAGAATGATTTAAAAAAACAATAACTTCGAGAGCACTGCAGGACTTGCACTGGAGAAACGCGAAAGCCTGAGCGTGCGACACTACAGGCGTCGACATCAATTTTTTGTACGGCATCCTGGTCATGTGATTTTGTCACGTGGCTCAATGAATCCACTTTTTGAAGTCATTCTGGTCATGTGACCTTGCTAGGTGACTTGATGACGTCATCATCATTTGCAGGTTTTCCTGGTCATGTGACTTGATGACGTGATCACTTTCTGCAAGCCATCCTGCCGATGTGACTTGATGACATTATCATCGTTTTGCAAGTCATTCTGATCACGTAACTGTCACATCGAATGACGACGTCATCACTTTTTGCAAGTCATCATTATCATGAGATTGTGTCATGTGAATTTGTGATGTCATCAATTACCACTCGGGGAATACAGCTACACAGTTTTCTTTCGAACTCATCCTTGTCATACCTTGTCGTGACATAATGACGTCATCATTTTCGAGTCGATAGTCGTCGTTCTCGTCTAGTAACGTTGGTTCTCATGCGACTGTTATATGAATTGGTGAAATCATCAATTACTAGTCAAGAGATATTACACCTCATTAACTTCTTTTTTTTTTCCGTAATTAGTGCTCCCCACCACACCCTGGCTCTTGAGATCATTTGACTGAAACCACTTGTAGTGGACACATTTTCCGGACAGCCTTTGCGGACAACTTACGGCCTCAGGTTTCGGTTCGATTCTGTCCGCCGGCGGCTGCGTTTCGATGGAGGCGAAACTGAGAGGCGTTCGTGTGCTGCGCGATGTCAGTGTACTTAAAAAAAAAATAATAATATTAATATTTGTGGGCACTTGAACTACGCTGCTAGGGAAGGGAGGAAGGTGGGAGTGAAAGTGGGAAGATGAAGAGGAGTCGTAGTGGAGGGCTACGGAATAATTTCGACACAGCACACGGACGCCACTTCATATCGCCGCCATCGAAACGCAGCTGCCGGCGGTCGGGATCAAATCCGGATACTACGGCACAGTAGTCGGGCGTCTTACCACTGCACCACCGCGGCGCGGCAAATTTAAAGATTCCCAGATGGTCACGGAGCAAGACATGGTTTCTAGCTTCGTGCAGATGGTTGAAATTAATCCATAGCCCTCCATTACGGCTAGCTACTTTTCCTCTTTCCACTTTCACTCCCACCTTCTTCCTTTCCTTTACGGCGCAGGTTCAGGTGCTCACAGAAAGAGTGGTGGTGGTTGCTGCTGGCTCTACGGGACTGGTACTGGTAGGTCATATACCTATGCACGGAGACCTTTGCTTTACATCGCCTACTGAAGCTGTCGCTTCAAAAAATCATCCTCCACCGGGAATCGAGCGCCTTAGCCGACTAAGCCACGCCGGGCGTTTTTTTTATTACATTTTGACAAAAGACACAAGACCTAAAAGGTGTCAGCCACCTTCACCTTTTATTTTCAGCTCTATCAGTTCACCAAGAGTGAGTGAGTGAGTGAGTGAGTGAGTGAGTGAGTGAGTGAGTGAGTGAGTGAGTGAGTGAGTGAGTGAGTGAGTGAGTGAGTGAGTGAGTGAGTGAGTGAGTGAGTGAGTGAGCGAGCGAGCGAGCGAGTAAAACTTTATGAAGTGCATGGGGATCTTTTATCTTCGCCCCTTAAGCCGAGGCTGACGAGCGGTTGGCGCCCCCAGACCAGGGCACCACTGGCTTCCGCCAGCTTGCGAGCTCTTGTGACTAGGTATACAGCTGAGCCTCCGGGTCAGAGCTGGCCAGCAAAGACTCACACTGCCTTTCATGTGGAATTGGAACTGTTTGTATTTGATGTGCACCCACGTTATGTGGTACAGAGTAAGGGAATTCGTCTCTGAATGTCGTAGGATGCATCACGTGTAATATATGTAAATTAATGAAGATGTCCGTCTGCAGCCGCCCCAGATCTATGGTCTCCTCGTTGTTGAGCTTCTATGTGGCTCAGGATACATTTTCCGCAAGCCTCTGTCGTGCTGTAGTATTATGGTGTAGTTGGGGTAAAGCGGAAACAGGTCCTCTGCCGCGAGACTGTTGGGCACACGGTAGGTTGTATGTCCTCGGACTACCCTGTCCGCGTACAAGTTCCCCGTGATCCCTGCGTGCCTTGGAATCCACACTAGCGTTTGAGTGTACGATTTTGCTGGCTCGCTTGTGGAAGTTAGGATTTGGTGCGCTGTTTTAGATATCTTGCCCCGCTGAAAATTTCTGCATGCGGATTGAGAATCCGACAGTATTATCCCCCGTTTTTCTTCCCTGCCTAATGGCCAGTGCGATAGCCACTTCCACCTCGGTGACCGTACAGTTTTGGATCGAGGCGCAAACTACCTCGCGGCCCTCGCAATCCGTGACCGTGGCTACCGCCCTTTTTGCGTTGGTTTCGTATAAAGCTGCGTCGGTGAACCTTGACGTGATTTGTTGGCCGAAAGGTTTCTCATAATACTCCGCCTTCGCCTGCCTCCTTCCCGGGTGTAGGCGGGGGTCCATATATCTTGGTATGGGCTGAACTCGGTACCAATTTCTGACTTCCCGCGCTTCCTCTTTTGCCCTCTTATAAGCTCGTAGGTGTGTGCTGTACCCTCCAGCACCCGTCTTTCCGTCCTCGTTTGCAGAAGTCAGTTCAGCTGCGACTTGATCTTGGCTGCTCTAAGTTCTTGTATTGTATTGTGTAGACCCAGAGCTGCCAGCTTGTGGTTTCGCGTGTTCTTGGGGAGCTTGAGTGCGGTCTTGATCGCCATTTTGATGTTGGCGTCCACTCTTTCCTCTCCTTTGGTTATATTGAAGTAAGGTAGAGCGTACGCTACTCTGCTAATCACGAGGCTCCAGACCAGTTTGAGAGTATCCGGCTTCTTCATCCTCATCTTTTTGCTGATCACCCACGCTATCATTCGGGCGACCTGCTGGGTCGAGGTCTTAAGCAAATTAAGAATGTGTTCGTACCTTTGATTCGATTGGAGCCACATCTCCAGGATCCTCACGGTTGCCTTTTCAGGCACGGTCTCTCCTTATAGCCGGATCTCGAGCTTGTGGCCTTGGTCTGTGGGAATAGAGCGGTTGCCCTTCCTTCGCCAGAGTCTGACCAGTTCTGGTTTCTCTGATGAGCACTCCAAGCCCCTCTGCATTAGATATTCTTCTATGATAGATGCTGCTTCTTGCAATTTTGCTTCCTTCTCCCCGAGTAATCCTGTGGTCGTCCTGATGCGTGGTGACGTCATCCGCGTGCATAGCGTGGGGTCCACGTCGAAGAGCGTGGCAGAAATTATTGCTCCTTGAGGCGTCCCTTTGTTGGGTGGGAAGAAGGTCTCTGTTTCTATGTTAGCAATCTTGATTTCGGCCGTCCGGTTATTCAGAATGCTCCGAACGTACTCGTAGACTCTGGTTACACAATTCGTGTCTGCCAGACCATCCAAGATCTCCTCGTGACTAACATTATTAAATGCATCTTTAATGTCCACTGCTGGAGTGGAGTATGTACTGTGCGCATAGTGGGGCAGATTTTACAGATACATATTAGGACTTTTTTAAACACATAAGTGACGCTACGATGGAGCAATTGCCGGCAGAATAAGCAAGGCTAATCCCACTTGTAGCATACAACAACTCAATTCAACTCAACGCAACTCCACTGCCAAAACCACGTGTTCTGCCGAGCGCGGGATACCAGTCAGGACCTGTTTGATCTGCAGGAGAACGTCCTGGGTTGATACCTTTTCCCTGAAGCCAAACATGGTGTCCGGTATCTGAGCGCTCTCCTCCAAGTAATTTTGCAGCCTATTGTTGACAACACTGTCGAAAATATTCCTCAGGCACGAAGTTAAAGAAATGAGCTTCAAATTCTCTATTGCCAATTTCTTCCCCGGTTTCGGGATCGTGATGACCAAACAGAAGTTTCCACTGCGCTGGCACCGTTCACGCTTCTCAATGCTTATTCATGAATTCTGCCAGTGCCTTGATATTGCTGTTGCCCATGTTCCGAATTATGGCATTAGTGATCTTGTCGTCGCCAACCGCTGTGTTTCGAGTGGCTCTGGCTATTGCCGCCCGGACTTCTTCTTCCGTGATCGGCTCGTCTATTTTCAGATTTGGGTCCCCTTTGTACTCTTCTGCGTATGGAAATGGATCACTTATCTCTACTCCGTAGCATTTGTTGTGGACGGCCTTGATCACATCTTCCTTCGTGCCTGGGAATGTGTGTAGCAACCGCTCCAGCGACTTCTGCCCTTTTCGCTTGGTCTTGGTGGGGTCCGTGATGGCATTTAGGTTTCTCCATGTCTTGGAAGTGCTAAGTGTCCCCTGCAGAGAGTCGCAGAATTTGCCCCAGTTGGCTCTCGCCAGTTGTTCGGCGCACTCCGCCATCTTCTGTATGATCTCCACGGTCTTCATCTGTTTCTTCCATCTTCTAAACAGTCCCCTTCTTGCTTCACACAAGTGGAGCAGATGGGCGTCTATTTCTGTGGCCTCATTTGTGCGCGTCAATTCTTGCGTAAATTTCTTCTGTGTTCCCGGAGCGCCCCGCACCAGTTATCAAGATCCTCAATCTCGCCTTGGTCCTCCTCCTGCGCTTCCCTGAACTTGTGCCAGTTTGTAATCTTGGCTGCGCCAATTTGACGCCTGATTTTGTACGTGCGGATGGTCATGCTCACTATATAATGATCACTACTCAGATCGTTAAGCGTGTTTATCCACGCCTAACCTCACGATGGTCAAGAACTGCCGCGACGCGTTGAGTGGATAAACACTCAACGTCGCCGCAGTTCTTGACCATCGTGAGGTCCGGGGTAGTGTCCTTGATCACACTGTTGCCTGTTCTCGTGGGCACTCCCGGGTCCGTTACCAGTGCTAATTCATGCTTTGCTATTAACTCTCTAAATAATGCGGCCTCTCTTGTCCTGTCGCACGTATCCCCAGCTCGGGTCTTTCGCATTAAAGTCGCCTAATATAATTAGCTGATTTCCTCTTGCCAAGTTGATTGTTTCTTCGAGCAGCCTGCCGAAGTCCATCTTCCGCTGCGAGGGGTGGCTGTATGCATTTAGAATAAAAGTGCCCTGATTTTTTGTTCACTCTTTTGGACCACCTCCACCAGCAGATGGGGTGTTTCAATCTTTTTCAACGGGCCATGCCGAATTGTTGTAATGGTCTTCTCCACCATTGTCGCCACCTTCTAGCTCTCACCGTTGGCAGCAAACACCTCGTACTCGCGAATTGAAGGGGGACTTCTTACATCCTATAAGGCTATCATAGCTGGTGGTTCCGCTTGTGAGGCCAGCAGCTATGACAGCCTCCCCTTCTCGCGTGCGTCTGATGCTCCTACAATTCCACTACCAAATCTATAGGCGGTCCTGCGTCACCTCTGTGTCTAGTCATGATCTGTCTCAGACTGCAAACTGGTCAGTCCGGGCCTGTGGTACGGCTTCTCGACACTTTCTCTTACTGTGGTGGCTGCTGTTTGCTTCCTAATCAGTTTGGTCATCTCGATTTGCATTGCCTGGAATTTTTGCTCTATATAGGCTGCGACATGCTCCATGTCTTTCTTCGCGATTTGCTCAATTATGTGTGGGAGCAACTGTGCTAGCTTCTCCTCTACTATCCTTCCTACGTCTTTGGCAGTCAGAGTCTGATCTACCCAGGGTGTGGATTTTTCGAGCTTGTTTTGTTTAATCCACGTCGGCTAGTGATGCAGCGCCCGGTACACTTCCCTCAGGCGTACAACACCTTCAATGAAATGCTCTCGCACAGGTCTGACAACATCAGCATTGTTGCATTGTGTCTGTGTTTTCCATAAGCTATGGAGGTCAAGAAGCATGATAGTGTCATAAGGGAATTCGTGCTTTCCTACTGGCGAAAACCGTATGTCAAACGGATGTAATGGTAGGTCTTTAATGACCTTTTAAGTACATCCCAAAAGAAAGTTGCTTCCCGGCAGTCTAAAAACGCGGCATCAATGGTTTAAGGTTTTTTAACATGAGAAGCAGTTTGTCTACCAAGGGACAATCAGGCCTTTATCGTGCAACCATGTCTTAACTGACAGTGTACCTGTGCTAAGTTTAAAGAAAGATGTTTTTGCAGTGGTTGTTTTTAACCCTCTTGAACATATCTGCTCCTGGGCCTCCACAGCTTGACAAACCGTAAATAGGTGCAGAGATCATTGTCACAATTAGATCTTTGTACAGGTTTTTCCTAGTGACATTTCTGAGGTACTAGGTACTACATAAAAAAATGGTACCTATAACATCCTGTACGCAACACTTCACGTAAATAACCTCTCACGGCACCGTGCATTTCATCTACCGAACACAAAATGAATCCTAGAAGCAATCGACATAAGCACACTTGCATCACCAAACAACTTTCTGATCGCGAAGAAACATAAACCGCGTTACGATTAGTCTAACAAATAAGTGTGCAATACCACGGCTACCTTTCTTCGTGGGAAAGAACAAGCTTGCTCTGCTGGCCCTTTCTATGTCGATGCCCAAATAAATCGAGCAACGACCCGATGCACCTTCTGAATATTCATCCGCGAGGCGCTCAACACATTCATAACATACCATATCTTGGAAACGAGGAATAGCTTACACACAGTAACACGTGAAAACACGGACAACTGTTTCCCTTGCCACGCCACACATTCGCCTACACAAAGGCATTCGCATTGCTCTCGTGCACATTCTGCAGTGCTCTCGGAACTCTGTTCTCGCTTTTAAGGGAAGGCGTTTTATGAGTAAATGCAGCACGAACAATCTCACATCATCCGTGGGAAATATTTGGTTTCGTTTGTAGGGTTTAAACGTCCCAAAGGGACTCGAGCTATAGAGACGTCGTATAGTGGAGGGTTCCGGCAATTTCGGTCACCAGGTTTTTTTTTTTTTTAGCGATCTACTATTTGCACTGCAACTCCCAATGCCACGTTTCGCAGGCAAATTTGACCTTGAGCCGAGAGACGCCGTAGTGGAGGGCTGGGGTTCATTACCTGGGGTTCTTTAGCATGCACTGACCACACGACAAGGCAAGGAATTTGAATGTTTCCCTGGCGCTTGGTTGCTCAGTCTCGCCATGGATGATGCGCGTGCGTGCCGGTCCAAGTGCGTCAGTGCTTCGGCGCAGGCAGATGTGTAGCCATGCATAGCAGAGCTTATACGCTCTGATAACTAGGTTTAACCGGCACGAATTTCCGCAATTTATAAGGTGCAGTGACATTGTATCCTATATACGTGCGCCTTTCCACCGAAATGCGGCCAGCAGGACCAAACCGGGGTTTCCCGTCTCGGCAATCGAGCGCCGTAACTGAGCCACCTTTAAGCCTTGTTTCGCAAGAGGACGGACAACGTAGGTTGATATCGTGGCTGCGTGTTTGTCACTCACAATGTCCACTAGCAGTCACAGGCCACAGCCATCGGCATAAGGGTAACTGTTTATGAAATGTAAATAGCCGTTTGCATTTACAGCCTTATTGCAGTCCACGGAGGCTCACGATAAAGCGACAAAACGCGGCAACAGGTCCTAAAATACATTTATCTCTGCGCGGAGAGGTACTTGATTAGGCGCGTTCAAAGAGGCATGGCCCATCAATGGCTACGTGTGGACTCGATCCTCGCACGCTCTCACGGCCACAGTCGTCAGCAGGTCTGTCGAGAGCGCTCGAACATCGCGCTGTAGCTCAAAGAAAGTGAACATTTTGAGCAGTTGTCCGATTGTATAGACAGTGATGGTGTTATAATGAATTCGCGTAGGCATGCTATTTGCCCTGACAACTACGCCGTATGCCTCTTATGGAGCAGCTGAGTCAAGTTTTCATCTTCTTCGCCGCACACCGCTCCAGCGCTCTAGGCAGGCGTGCTGCTGACGGCTGTATGTACAAAGTGCGGATCGTCAGGGCCATTTAATGAGTGTCTGTCTGCAGGTAACTGATGTCCAATTTCTTTGAGGAAGAAGCGAACCAATTTGGTTTGCGGTGGGCTGAAGTGGAAGTTGTCAAGTCCAGTGAATGCTGTCCGCTGCGAACGTAGCGTAAGCGGCGATGGTGTTACAAATGCCAGAGCGATGGTTCTACTTGTTCGATGCTGTCCGGTAAACTATAAACACATTTCCAAAGAGACGGAGTGTCCTGCGGCTTAATGAAACAAACCAAGGGATGCCGAAAGTAGTGTTACATATATAGTCTGCAGTACTGTTGCTTTCGTTCCGCGAAAAAAATAAAAACACAGCAGTCGCTTAACTCTTATAGTGGCGTCCAGGAAAAAGGTTGAAGCTCAGAAAATGCAGATCACCTCGAAGAACTGTTGGCTGAAAAGAGTACACCAAGGGAGCAATTAGGCCACTTTTCTTTTTTATTACCGATCTTTAAAAAGAGCTATACCATCCATGTACACGACAGTTGAACGCGCACCCCCCCCCCCCCCCCCCCCCCCCCCCCCCTACCCCTCTTTTGAACACGCAAAGTCCTGTTAGGGACGGCGCTGTGGAGAAAAGCGGATTTTGCTTTCGGACACGTCTTCTGGGGCTGAAATAATAGTCCCGCTGTTAAGGGGAAGCTTTTGTGTTCTGCGAGCTTTCTCTATTAATGCTGTATAAAAGCTACTTTATGTAATATATGGTACCTAGGTGCATATGTTCCTTTAAGCAGTTTTCTAAGCGTTCTGCTGCTCACTGGCTCTTTATTCGTGACACCAGCTAACTCAGCTTAAATTTACGTAATTGAACTTTAACGATCAGTCAAGTACCTAAGAAGGCCACGCAGCTCTCAGCAACATTCAATTGGTTTCACTCGCGAGTACACTCAGCATTATTCAGGATGCATTATCATTAACCACAGTTGCGTCAGGAAGAGAAAGGGTGGTTGCAGCGGAAGTAACAGCTACTGTGACGTCATTGGGATTTCAGGGTGGCGACAGGGGTGCGCACAGATGCGCCCTTAATCACTCAAAGCACAAGTGCTCCTCAGGAACTGGCGAACAAAGCCATATAAACCAGCAGTCCGCCTTGAACGTGGGACACGGACCGCCATGTAACCTCGTCGTTACCGTGACCCGCCGCTGCTCTGACTGGTCTGCTTACGGCTGATGGAATTCGAACGCTGTTGTTGTCATTGCGGCTGAAGGAAGAAGGAAAAGAAAATGCACGGACCTGCTACTGGCTCTGTAGCTGAGCCACCCACGCTGCCTCGCGCGGACAGAAGAGAAAATAAAGAAAGACAACGAAGAGGGGGGAAAAAGACGCGCGTCGCAACAGCCGTCGTTCACCACCGAAACGGTAGCGGGTGCAATGACGGCCTACAAAAGATAAAAATATGGTGGCAGGCTAGCCCCCGCCGCAAGCGGCAGTGACCGACCTGCCCCAGCCCCGTAGGGCCAGGAACAGCCACCCTCATCAGTCACACGGGTTTATTCGCGCTGTCAGTTGCATATTAATCATGCTTCTGCGGGATTGGTGGTACGGAATCGCTCACCGTCGCGCCCCCTATGTTGCCATGGAGAGGGAAAGAACGATAGATAAAGAGAGCACATCTAGCGGAATCTCGAGGACATATCTCGAGAGCTGATCTCGCGCACAAGAATTTTCACAAAAGGTTTTCGCATTAAAAATGGCCGTATTATGTACGCAGCAAGCCCAGCGGTGTACGACACGGATGCATCCAGACACATAGCCAATGAGACCATCGCCACTTCAGACAGGAGTGCACACGTCGTTCGTCTATAGCACATACCACTGGCTGAATCCATGTGGCGCCACTTTTCCCCTCTTAATAGTAATAGTTGGTTCACAGGAAGGGAAATGCGCCGAATCTATCGCACTTGTCTCTCTGGGCACCTGAACAGCGCCGTAAGGGAAGGGAGGAAGGTGAGAGTGAAAGTAGAAAGAGATAAAGAGGAGTCGTAGTGGAGAGCTACGGAGTAATTTCGACTACCTGGAGATCTTTAACGTGCACGTATCAAAATTTTGATTCCATAGTTAACATGCAGTGTTCTGCCCTGCCGCGGTGGTGTAGTGGTTAGGGCGCTCGACTTCTGTGCCCAAGGTTGCGGGATCGAATCCCGGCCGCGGCGGCCGCTTTTCGATGGAGACGGAAAGCAAGGCGCCCGCAAGAGCCCCAGGTGGTCTAAATTTCTGGAGCCCTCCACTACGGCATCTCTCATAGCCTGAGTCGCTTTGGTCGTACATATGTTAGTCAGGTTGGAAACGTAGCGCACGGCAGGGAGCCGAACAAACAACATATGCACCTCCAATTGCATGCCTTTAAACTGAAATTTCGGAGATTACGTCTTCCAGAAGTCCCGTGAAGCATGCCAGTCTACGAGGAATACGCAAACATACACACCGAATTCAGTACGAGCAGAAATACATTTTGTCTGAAACGTCACTCTAAAACATTTAAGTTGAAGGACTATAATGCTTTCGCATTCATCCCTGCCTTTCCTACTCTTCTTTATCTCTCTATCGTACATGTGAGCGATGTTAACCTCTGCGGAATTTCATTCTGGTACCGTTTCCAGTAGCAACCTTACGGCGAAGAAAGCGGCGTAGTAGGCCTCTGACATAAGTGTGGAAAAGGCGGACTGCAAAATTACGGTTCGATGACAACAACGACGGTCACAACAAAAATGAAAACAATCCGTAGCGAACAAGTTGCTCAGAGCAGCCAAATATTAAAAAGCAAGACGAAAAAAAAAAAAAAGAATTCGAACAAAGGCACCGCTATCGAGATCAGCAGTTGAGAAAGTATAGAAGGCAACGAGGAAACAGGATGCAACGGAATCGTTGCACGCGCGCGTGGTGAGAAAGAGGAACGCCGGACGGACGGGAGAGGGCCGGGAGTGGGAGGCCTGCGTTATTTTTATGCTCGACGCGACGACGCGCAACCGTTTGTGAAAGGCCACGCAACACGCGAGCGCACCACTGCGCCTCGTGTCTTTCTCTTTTCCATTTCTCTCTCTCTCTCTCTCTCTCTCTCTCTCTCTGGGCCCAAAGGAAGCAGCAGCGGCAGCGGAGACCTTGGGGGAAGACCGGACACCGCGGCGAACAGGCGTCCTTTTCTTCGCCCCCGCGTATACGGAGCGATCACGCGCGCTTCACGTGAGCGATAAGCGACGACGACAACGCGACACCGGCGCAGCGCGACAGACAACGGCGACAGAGACGGCAGCGATGCGCCAAGCGAGTCGCCCCGTTAGCTAGCTGAGCCGCTTTTGACTCCACGCGCTCAGCTACCGGCGCCTCTCTAAACATCCTTTTACTGCTTTCTTTGAAAACGATTTAATAAGTAGGGGAAAGTGCAACTTCAGAGGCGCTAGCACGCTTGCCCGTTGTTAGCTTTGTTCATACTCGTTTAGCTGCGTTTAATATTAGCTTGGTCACCCTTGTTTAGTTTTGTTTACCTTTGTTATCTACTTGATCTTTGGTTATACTTGCTTCTTCGGCTTGCTTTGCTTTCTTTTCGCACAAGTGACCCGAATGAACATGGTTCACCTTTTATTCTTAGCGATTATGACTTCTACTTGCGGCCTACTATCTACTTTACTTGCAGGCGGAAATACGTTTTATTGCGAAAGCAATATTACGCCCATTAACGGCCTTTCGCGTAATCCCAGACCGTGTCAAGTTTGACTTTAGGCGTAAACCGTGGATGACCTATGACGTCATACCAGCTGCGAGAGATGGGCTACCAAGTCGTGTCGTCGGGCGAGCCAACGAAAAGAAGCCCGTTGATCATCTGACAAATGTTTTTCTTTTTTTTTTTTTTCTTTACGAAAATAAAGTTTTCACCACCACCACCACTATCCCGCATCGTGCCACGCCGGCCGGCGGTTCTCCCGCTAGAGGCGCTGCACTTCCACTTTCATTAGGGTGCCTCGATACCAGCGCCGTCGTACGGCGGCGCGCTACATCGAGGCACCCTAACTTTCATTAGATCCATCAGTAGCAGTATAAAAGAAGCGCGCTGCTCCTCGTTAGACAGACGTTACGAACAAGGAAAAAGAAAGATTGCGCCAGGTCGCCGCATTGCTTTCGCAACCTACCAGGCTTAACCAAAGCTGAGCCCCAGCTAATTTTTTCATTAGATCCACCATTCCCACCGGCATGGTTGTGCGGAATATGAAGATTTTAAACCAACCCGTCGCCATGGCTAAAAATCAAGGGCAGTTCTCGACGCGCAGCGCACGAGAGAGAGAGGTACAACTTTATTGTCACAGTAGATTTCGAGCAGGTGGGCCTGTTGTGGCACCCAGGTGGGGCAGAGGTCCTGCACTCACGGAACGAGTGCCAGTTGGGTGGTCTTATTGAGCCTTCCGAGGAGTTGGTTCCATCCTTCCTCGGACGGAGTTGGCAGTAAAGTTTGTGCAGGCAGCCAGCTTCCAGCGTAACCTCAGATGATGCGTGCCTCTAAGTAATAGTCTAGATTTGCTAAGGATCGAGTGCGTCTGCAACCTGCGGAACTTGGTGGCTTGCGCTTGATTTAAGTTAGGGTGTGGACATTGGGGAGGCAGAAGTTGGAGTTTTGCCTCACAATGGCAGTTAGTAATTTCGGCAAAGGTCTGGGGAGCCTCGGCAAGAGTGTCTCACCCGCGGGGCCTCGACCGTCCGGTTGGCACAAGTAGAAATTTTTTGCCAGGAAAGAAAAAGCGCAGTATAGTTTCCTCCCTTGTCGGCGAACACCTCAACCGCGCCTTAAGGAAGGAAGAAGCGAAATAAAGAGGTACCATACAATTTTGACCCCCCTAAGGATATTTAAGCTGCGCTGACATCGCTTAGAAACGGGAAATTTTTGCACCTAAGGAACCTGGGTACTCCGAATGAGTGCCCTAACACCCCAGAGCCACCGCGGCAAGCGCACTTACAGGTACACTTAGAGAATCAACGGCGCTATACAGGAGACGCCAGCTGCAGCTGAAGACTTACGACATGTTTCCATTTTCCTTCATATATTTTTTTTTTCTACGAGCTCGTTCTAGTCAGAGATAAGAGTGCTCTCCTCGGTTGAACGAGGATAGGTTGGTGCAACTGTCACGTAAGCGTAACCTCGCATTCCAGTACTACGCGAGCACCGCTGTCTTTTATCTTGTGACTGCAGACTCTCAGTGCCACCAGTTGAGAGAAAGTGAAGCGCCCGTACGCCGTTTTGTGTGTGCGTGCTATAAAGGCAAGGCCAGTGGTCTCGACGGATGCGTTAATTATTCTGCTTTATCGATGTGCGTAGCAAGGCGAAGCCTCTGACCCGACGGCATGCCGACACAGTGCGGACGCGTGCCGGGATTCGGTATCGGTGGAAAACAGTGAGAAGGACGCGGGATGGATGGAAACAGGGCAGGAGCATACAGAAGGAATAAACATCGCAAGATGCGTAAATAAATACGACTGAACAACGATACCACAGCGCACGCACGCACGCACGCACGCACGCACGCACGCACACACACACACACACACACACACACACACACACACACACACACACACACACACACACACACACACACACACACACACACACACACACACACACACACACACACACACACACACACACACACACACACACACACACACACACACACACACACACACACACACACATGTTCTAAAGTACAGGCCCGTAGGAATCTCCCACTATCGAAACATACAATACAGAAACACGTAAGCGGGTTAGTCAGAAATAATCAGCACTTTGCGTTCTACAAGATCCATGCGCAAACGTATGTATACAGCATGTATGTATGTACGCCATTTTTCTACATAGCCTCCCTCTTTTTTTAACCCCATTGGCGAATCGGGTTATCCTATTCTTACTGAAAAGGTTGGTCATGAAGCTTCTTTTGAGCCTCTGTCTGCACGGAGCATCGACGGTTTCCTAAAGGATCCTATACAGAGCGGCCGAAATAGGTGAAGAGCGGCCGAAGAAAGTCGAAGAGTACGCATACGCAACCAACTCGGCGCATGCGTAGACCTGCAACGAGCCGTCTGCGGCGCGTGATTCCGCTCTCTCAACGATAGGGTCCTCTGAGCAGCGTCACATGGCGACAAATAGCGGAAATATTGTAAAAGTGGATAAGAGCGCATTGAAAGGCTGAGTTTAGAGCATGCCGTACTCGCTGCTTCAGCTGCTCCTGCTATGCAGGAAACCTGAAACAGTTGAGCACGTGTTCCTGGATTGTTGGGATTCGGTGTTTTACTGGGATGTGTTACAAAGGACCCTTAAAAAGACCTGCTATTGACGCCACGTGGAATTCGGTACTTGACAACTGTTAACGATGATTTGCAGTATGACCTCATCATGTTATTGGGCCTTCACAGTATTTGGAGGAGTAGGATGGCTTATAGACATTGTGATGCGGATGCACGATCTGTATGTGATTATTTTGTTGAACAAGTGTATAAACTAAAAGATATTTTGAAACAGCAAGACGCTGCGGATGAGGTCTTGAGTGTGATGGGCGAACTTGCGGAGATGAAAGTCCATTAGACACGGTTGTCAGCCAAGCAACCACGATCTTTTACTGATGTATCATGCAATAACAGCTGAGCCACCTCCGCTGCCTCGCGCGGACAGAAGGGAGAAAGTAGAGAATAAAAAAAAGAAGAGGGAGAGAAAGACGCGCGTGGCAACAGCCGTCGTCCACCACCGAAGCGGTGGCGGGTGCAATGACGGCCTACAGCAGGTAAAAATTCAGTGGCAGGCTAACCCCCGCCGCAAGCCGCGTTGACCAACCCGTTCCAGCCCTGTAGGGCCAGGAACACCCTCACCACCGATCGGTAGTGAGTATTTGTCACATGCGTTGTGCGATGTCAGTGCAAGTTAGATCCCCAGGTGGTCGAAATCGATACGCAGCCCTCCACTACGACACCCCTTTCTCTCTCTCCGTTTTTCACTCCCACCTTCCTCCCTCCCCTTGATCGCTAAAGTGAAACACTAGTGAAACGAAGCCACATGGCTTGGTTCTTCGTTCCTTGCCTCATATCGGTCCTACCTTTGATCCTCGACATCATGAAGTACGTCAACCTAATGTCACATTCCAGTTTACCTGAAGGTCTTCTAGAGACCTACCCCGATCTGTGACGTAAGCACGATGCGGTGGCACTTCTATCGCCAGCGTGGTCCATAGAGTTCCTTACACTAACTAGAGTGAAAGCTGAGGGCGCTGCACTTCAGCCACCATGGGCACGCTAAGAATCATGGGCCGGTGTGCTACTTGTTGCGGGACAGTCGGTTTTTCTCGGGTACGTGCAGTGGCGTTACTGCGATGTTTCTTTTTCGTCATCATCATAATCAGAAGGCGCGTACATAGACCGCGAAAGCAATAGTAGCGAAGGCGCAAAAGCATACGTCGCCAATAAATGGTTTCTGTTTCCCGAAATGCCACTAAAAACTTCCTTAAGTGATTGCACAACGAAAAATATTTTCATAACATTTTTTTTATTTCAAAGTTTGCCTATTAAGTACGAAATATTGGTATTTGTGCTGCTCAAAACTAAGCCAATAGGAGAAAGAGCCATCGCTTATATTGGATAAATCTCACACTGACATGCTGTTTCTCTCTCTTTTTGTAATTTATAGTCACAATATTCAATCTTAGGACATTATTTATGGTAGAACAACGTTTATCTTTGCATTATAGTTTTGGCCAAAAGTTCTAGTTCTGCACTCGGTAGCTCTCCAGCCCATGATGCTTTGAGCGCCCATGGTGGCTGAACTGGCCGTCTGGAAACTCCATGTAAACTCCCATAGACGGCAGCACAGCTTTCCCTCTAGGTAAGAGTAAGAAACTCTATGGTCAGAACCTTCACCCTCCGTTGTGACCACACCTTACGGCCTCTTCCTCCCTTACATGTGAAAATGGACATTTCTTTCCCTCCACATTGCCACCCGCCAACCTTGGCAGGTGATTTATATTTAATTCAACTACAAATTCAAGTAAAACGATTCAGTGAAATCGATCAGTTAAATAACTAAATGCGTAATTAGGATTGTGAGGCTGACGCTGCACAGTGCAGGGCCGAATGTATAGTAACACGGCTCGACCACGACTTCCAGCGGCCGTGGCCAGCACTAGACTAAGCTAGTCTAGGGTAGTCTAGGTGGTGTTGCCGTGGCTAAACCAGCCCCATGTAAAACAGCGCGTGTAACTACGTCGTCGTCACCGAGCAGCTGAGGAAAGGGTGAAGCGGCGCCAGCGAGTCTCGGTCGTCGTCCAGCTCCGAGATGGCGCACAACCTTGAGGGGACGTGCGCGCCGTCCTACGCGTACTGCCGCTTCTGTAAGTGCCGCCGTCCTTTTCGCAACTTCTTGCCCGCGCCTGGAATATACCCGTCCCGAGTCCTCGGCAAGCAAGCGCGCGAGTTGTTCGGTAGCTGCCTGTCGGCCAAAGAAGCGCACAGCTGCGGATCGGCATGCCACGTCCGGCACAGGTAGCCTGGCACTATCATCATCACAGCCCGCTATGCATAATCATTTTCCTTTGCGCTCCATTTAAACGCAGTACAGCGTCTTCTCGTAGCGACGTCGACTGTTTACTGCGCACGCTCGCCGACGATCACCGTTGGAAGTCCCAATGCAACACAATGACGCATATCTCGTGACGACCGATGTTATTATCTGTTATTGGAAGTTTTGTATTATGCAGTTTCAGTTTCGGTTTCAGGCTGCCGAACTAAAGTTGTGACGTCACAACTTTCGTGACGCATACAAAAGCTGCAATATACTCGATGCTTCGCGTTTTATTTCGCGCAGCCGGCATCGTGGGAGCAACGTTGCCCCCCTATTAGTTAGATTAGTTTAATTCATTCAGTGAGTCGGACAGGCGTGAGTGGAAAAAGCGCCGCGAGTGGCGGGCGGTCAACGCTTTTTTTGTTCGAGAGCGGTGTGCCGCGGGGAACTGGGAGATGCTTGGAAAGATAAGTGTAGTATTCATAGCTGCTGTACGAATGCCAATGTCAAGATTCATGGAAAAAGGTGAGCCGGCGGCGACAAATGACAGGGTCAGAATGTCGTCAGTACGCGCTTTCGAATGCAGGATGCGTTTTTCTCATTACGAAAAGAAGATGCTGCAGTAGACGAGGCTTGGGAAGATCACGTAGCGTATTCGACCTACTAATCGATAGTCACGCCTTGCTCCTCAGAACTCGTTCGAGCTGATACCCGCAAATTACAGTTGCAACGGCGCGCCTTACCGACAACACGAAACGAAATGAAACAGCTATAGAAACTGGATGCTGATGGTGCGGACAGACAGGTTTCTAACGCGACTAAAGCCGCGTTAAAAACGACGTATGGCGATAGCCGCGCCTTCATTTGCATAGAAAAACACGCTCTGAAAGATTAAAAAAGAAGTTCATTACTTATATCGAATAGGCTTACCGCGAATGGCATGGTCAGGTGATCACGTTAACCGAGGCTCATACGCCGCATGATTTTGTGCGATGCTCCCCGAGTCTGCGAAGGCAGTCGGAATTTCAAGGGATGATACGGTTATATATAACTTCGTGGTTAATTATAACCACATTATGCGCTAAAAGCAAAAAAAAAAAAAAAAAAACAACGACCGCCACCAGTCCTATATGTTTGCACCATGGACACGACTTACAACATATTCCGCAATCAGAAGCGTGTGACTGAGCCGAATTCGCAATCAAAATTCATCGAGAATGATTTAATTAGCGAGTGCATCAATCTACTAACTACATGTTTGGTTGACTGATGTGCGCTTCGCGGGACCATTTACCTGGAATTAATAATTACGAATGTCGTTAATTAACTTAAAAAGGCGGAAGGCTGCGTTCCGTGCACCGCCTGTGTTCGTGCCGAGACACCGACCGAGCAGTGCAAGAGGAAGGCGTGGACATATATGTGTCGGCCTATACTCGACAGCTCGTCCGGCAGCTCCTCGAATGACGTTCTCAGAGGCCAGAAGCACAAAGATGCCCCTGGGGCACTTGTGAAACCCCTCTTTTCCTCTGCAACGGATTTAGCCTTCCCACCTGTCGGTCAGTGCTCAAGGCCGTTTCGTTAGCCGAACGTGCATGCGATCGTAATTGCGCAATCTCGTCGAGCGATGCCGCGCCAGGAATCCGGTGGTACGGTGAGCTGCCCGCACACGAGAAAGCCGGAAATTTCGTATCACCGACGCCTCTCCGTTGGTGCTCGCGGATGCGCGTGACCGACCGGGAAGCGCCGCCGGGAGCTGCCAAATCGAGTGCACGTCAAGGCGAGCTGCCGGAGAATGTTTATGTGAGGAGCCGTTGGCTGACGGCCCTTTTTCTCTCGTTCGGGTTAAGGAAGGGGGAGGAGGAATGTTAAAATATGAAGCTCTATTCTTCTCAGAACGCTATTCAAGGAAGCAGGAGATAGTAATATATAGATCGCGTATTTAGGAAACTCGTACTCTCCCACCAGGAGGAGGTGCATGTCGACGAGGATGTTTTGATAACAGTTCAAACTACCAACAGTCAACGAAGACCTCTTTCATTTGCATAAACAATGACCAACGATAAACAGAAATCAGCGCAAAACAGGAAAAAGGTTTTTAGGCTGCTGTTCTACCTATACTTCAAATATATTCCTCGGGTTTTCTTTGGCATTCACGATCGTTCGAATCTGAACGAGCCAACTGAACGGACATGCAACCCAAACATTGCACATCTGGTATCTATAATGTGTAATTGCCAAACGTTGTATTTGCTAGTCAGAAACAGTAGGCGATTCTGTAATGAGAACATGCCACGGAAATGGTGATAGTATGCTTGTCCAGTCGTTTCCTGCCAGATACATTGATAAACACTGTTTCTGAAGCAAGCGCAGTAAATGCAGTTGAGACAGACATCGTAACCGACGAAAGAACAAGTCGGTAGGTGCGATTTTCGTGGTCGATAAAAAACGTTTGAGCCACGCTCCTCTCCGTAATATAACCACGGGGACTCCGAGCACGGCTATCTGTATGCTTATGTTCGTGCGATTTTACACGCAGCGGCGAACAGTGGCGGCAGGAGCGCGCGCTGCCCCGGGTGCGGAGCTGATTACGAGGGACAACAGCGACGACGACGCGAAACGCAGGAACAGGCGCCGAAGTGCTGCGCTGTAAGAAAATGGAGTACATGACAGCTTTAATGGCTGCTGTCCGCTGACTCACCTTGTGGCTAGTCCTTCGAGCACATGCCTTACTCACATGCATTTGTTACACGCTTAAAGAGCAGCTGCATCACTTTTCGAGAATTTCGCGATATTCAAGGATTCAAATCTACATAGGCTGTAGGTAATGCATGCAAAGTGTTTTTGCGCTAGCATTCAAACTGATGACGTAATCGACGATTAAACCTCGAGCTTCTCCTCACAGCACTAAAGTTTTGCGGAGAAGTTCAGTGATGACGTCACGGACGGTACTATTTCTGATGTTCGTTGCCTTCGCCCACGTCCTGCTGCACATTTTCTGACGGTGCTAATCAACATTTCTAGGGCTTTGTTTTCGGCAGCCTTGTTTTCATTTCTTCAAGCCAACTGTGTCTACGCAGAAAACGTACCGGTACCGTCAATGACGTCATCATGCGTCGCTGTGCAGTGCGGTGAAGCCTGATAGCTATGGCGATTGTAATCCCTAAATGCGCCATTGTTTCAAATGCTAACGCCAAGATATCTCGCATGCTTTAGGTACAAGCCATAATCATTCAACCGCTCGAAACTCATCAAAACCTAAAATCGATGCACCTTCCCTTTAATCGCTAATCCCATAATCTGTGCCTATATTACTCATAGACACTAAATAGCATGCAGCCGTAAGCTATGCAACATTATGAGAAAGACAACACCATAGTTACAATGCCTCGCCTTAACCGAGCCTTACGAATGAGCTTGTCTCGGGATAGAAGGGCCCGAGAGTTCGTTTCCAATCTTCTCCTCCCATCTAAATGAAGTTGTCCGATTTGGCAGCTCGTCCCAACTCGGTCACGTTACGTGTCTAGTGACGTCATGCAACCAGTAGACCAATCAGTGCCTGACCTTGTCACCTGCCAACTACCATAAGCCAGCTGCATGCTTGAGATTTTAGCTTACGCCAACAACTATATACTACAACGCCGACTCTAGGTTGTCCGCTGAATGCAAGCCTACTGCCGAATAGTTAAAAAACCCAGGTGGTTGAAATTAATGCGGGGCCCTCCCTCAAGAAGCACACTTCATGCACATAGGACTTCTATACCGCCGAAAAGCCGAGGGTCACAAGCGGGACTACATCCAGACCTCCTCACGAGCATGTCCCTGGCTAGGAGGTGGAGGTGGCATAGCCTAGCTGGCACTGATAGGTTGGAGGCGCTATGGCGCACCGGCGCTCATTTCGCTTTCGCTCATGAAAATCGCCTGGCGTGTGATTGGTTGGCGGGTTGTGTGACGTCATGAGACCAGATGGCATGGCGAGTTGGAATAAGCCGCTAATTCGGGCAGTTACTTCCATATATGAAAAGGTGAGATGGGAAACGAAAATACGAGACCACTTGCACATCCCGTTTGAAGCCTTGCCGCCTGGAAAATTCACGAGAATATGCCTCTCACTGAAGGAGGAGGATAAACATTTATTTGACGAGGAAGAAGTCAGGCAGCACGGGCTTCCGGGAAATGAGGCTGCCCACAATTTCGCCCGAGGACTCGTCAGCCGGGCAGTGGGACAACACCTCATGAGGTCGGCGAGAGGCCGTACGGCTTCATATCAAGAAATTACCCAATACTTTCGACAAACACGTAGCTTATACCCTCCGGGACACAAATCGCTCTCGAAGGCGCAGGAGGTCACCTGGCGAAAATTACAGACACATTCCTTCCCAAATCCTGTCACCTACGCCCATGCATATCCTGCATTATACACCCCATATTGTAAATTATGCCAACAGAGGGCCAACCTAGACCACATACTGTGGGCCTGTCCACGAGATAGCCCTCCGCGGGATCTGCAGCTCTCCTCTCACTGAAACTCCGTTTCTCTGAACTATCATGGTACCATGGAGGAAGAGAAAGAGGAAAACTTTTTTTTTCATATTTTCTTATTTTCCTGAGTGGAGCCCTCAGTCCAGGGCTCCACGTGCCGCCTCGATCCTGCAGGCCCGCCAGAGCAGCTGTCGCTGGTCTTGCGGGTTGGTGCTAGTGAAGTGGTCTCAGGAACGAATAAATGTGTCTCATTCCATAATTCCATTGGCCACTGCAATTCTCTCGGCCCGCTCGATTAGCCGGCGTTGGTCGGTCGGCTCCGTGCGGGACAAGGCACCTTCCCAAGAGGAGAGGGTGGGGTGAGTTACGGGTGGAATGCCGCCGGGTGATTTTAGGCAGGCCCAAACAGAATTATATAGCGTAGGTCGATGTTGGCAGGTGTAGCATTTCTCTGGGTAGCGGGTGAGGAAGAACAAATGTATGTGGTACAGATTTGTATACGTGTGAGTCTGTAGTTGACGCCATTCCACAGCTTCGGCCTTGGTGAGTGTTAGGTTCAGCGGTGGCAGCGTTCTTCTTTGTGTACGGTAATATAGTGTAATGTGGGTGTAAGACTGCAGAGCTGCGCTGGCGTCCTGTGTCTACTTCCCCCTTCGCTTCCGTCGACAGCGCCCGGAAAGTTGCTGCTCGAGCGAGTGCGTGCGCACTCTCGTTGCCGGGAAGGGAGGCGTGACTAGGGGCCCAAACGATTTTAAACGATGGGAAATGTATCAGAGTGCATAGGTGAGAGCACGCGTGAAGCCTCCAAAGATAACGTATTCTTCGCGAAGCCACACGCAGCTTGTGAATCTGATTATTATGTATGCCGGACTGGTGTGGTGTTTGTCACGTGTGTCTATGTGGTGTATGAAAGCGAGTGCTACCACTATGGCGCTCTCCTCAGCCGTCGTGCTCGAGTTCCTGCCCCGAACGGAGCCCGTAATCATAATTGGACCGTTGGCGTCCGTAACAGCTAGTCCCATAGCGTTTGTGCCCGATGGATATTTCGCCCCGTAGACATATAGAACAGTTTGGACACCTCTGTACTGGCGCAGAAGTGCCTTGATTCTAACGGTCCTACGACCAGCGTGGAGCTTGGGGTGCACAAGCTGGTCGTAGAGTCCTTCACGTGAAAGAAGCATGTAAACTGATACAGGACATCTCAGGTGGTCTAGGTCACGCAAAATAAAACTGTCATAGCAAGATGAGAGACGAGCCATCATGTCTCTGTCTTTTCTTTACATAGGCGAATCAGCAAACAAATGTAGGGAAACTAAGTGGTGCGTTATGAGGTATATACACATATACAAAGTGAGTCAACATCCATTGACACGATGAAATCATAGGAGATTTGTTTGCGTGTTGATCAGTGTGGTGTTCATTTCATGAAGTGATTTCCCGTGGCGGACCTGCATCGCCAAACGTCACCAGGAGCCTAACTTTTTGTTAGTACGCACGAATGGTTTATTAATCAGTAATTAATGTCGAAATGATAGTATTTGGGTCTGTACTTCCAGGAAAAACATCTGTCGTCATTAAAAAGTAACGCGTCAAATCAGATAGAAGGCAAACCAAAACGTAAGTGGAAGTTAACTGGTAAGAACTAGGTTGACATGTTATTATAGAGTTGAGCTGGGTTGAACCAGATGAAGGCGGTGCATGACATGGCCTGCGTGTTGATGGCAGCAATGGAACTGCCGCTCATCGTCGCGGTAGCCACAACATATTTTTTCGTTATGGGGATGCAAGATTTTGTGCCAGCGGCCTAGATAAATCCGGTGGCGAGGTGCTCTAAGCGAGTGATGATAGTGAACAAATAGTGCTCAGCTGGCAGCGAGCACATGGTGCTTCCCGGTCTGCAGAGATTGTTTGGTTTGGCTCATGGGGTTTAACGTCCTAAAGCGACTCAGGCTATGAGAGACGCCGTAGGGGAGTTCTCCGGGAATTTGGACCACCTGAGGTTCTCTAACGTGTACTGACATCGCACAGCACACGGGCGCCTTGATTTTCGCCTTCACCGAAAAGCGGCCGCCGAGGCCTGGATTCGATCCCGAATCCCTGGGCACAGCAGCGAACGCCCTATCCACTGCACCACCTCGGCTAGGCGTGTGTAATCTAGCGAAGTAATACTTCAATTCGCCCAACTGCGTTGCTTATGCAGCAATGCTATCGTCTCATTATTCCCCCGGATTCTCCTCCTGGGAGCGCCATGCGTTTAGGGAGCATGGAGGGCTCCTTGCGGAAGGTTAGGAAACAGTCTAAGGTTATGAGCGTTTCAGAATCAGAATTCTCTAAGTTCAGTTGATTTTCGATGTTAACTGAGCGTAACTCGCACTAACCAGCCAGCTAGCCAATAATCAGATTACAACCGATTTTCGAGAACTAAAGTCGACGTACTTTTATTATTTTTTTTTTAATCGAAAACACTATATAAAATCCTATTTACCCACTACATTGTTCGCACATGCAGCCTTTCGTTTTAAGACATATTATTCTCACAAAAATCTTACTGACCGAAGAGAGAGTAAACATTTGCTGGCACAAAATAAATAAATAAGTGAATAAATAAATAAATAAAAATTTGCGCGGCGTTATCATTAGAGGCGTCTCCCATTCTGTAATAGAAAAAAGCATCAAAGCTGCCATCAGCAAACGACATCTGTACAGGTAGACAGACTCCTCTCTGTTGCATACCGTTGCACCCATTGATGCGAAACTCCGCAGAATGAAAGCGACAATTGAAGAAAACAACAGCGTCCGCACGAACTGCGATCAAGCCCGCGGCGACACGGGGCTCACACTGGTCCGCACAGTAAAGAAGACCAAAATGTAGAATGAAAAGAAGGGAGACGATTCAAAACCGGCTTCGCGTTGTTTCTTCGGAAAACAATCAAACCCCCACGGGGCTGCAGCCCTCAACAATGCCTCGCTCCAACCGACCTTAATTAGACCTCCGGTTATTAACAAAGCAAAGTCAAAGGAAAGATGAGGCGAGAAGGACGAAGGCACACGAAACATATCGATCCACTGGTTCGGATGAATAGGTTGGCCTACGTATCTCTGGTCGCACGATCCTAATTTTAGCACTCGCAGTTCGCAGACCAAGTCTGTTCTGCACGTTGGAGGACGACACGAGGCGGATTATATTCCTAAACCTCTTCCTACGCGCACGAAAAAAAAAAAAAAAATGGTGGAAACGAAGAACCATAACTAAAACAGAGCACGTATGCAAAGAATACCGAGTGTGGTAAACGCGGTTGCGAAAGGAGATCCTTTTTAGCGAAGCGTTCTGTTCCAGAATTCATCTGTGTATCTTTTAAGTAAACTAGTTATTCTTCTGGAACTATTAAAAACAAAAATACGAGGGACTTTAGCGTCTAAAGTAGTGAAAGGCGAAAGCCAGAGTGCCACATTCTGCTACGCAACTGACACATAACTAAGTAGGTAATTCATTAAGTATTTAAGCGATTAATTAATCATTACTTTGTTGATTAATGAATTCCTTATTTAGTCGTCAATTGGTAATTGATTAATTATTTAATTAGAAACTGCTCATTGATTGACATATGGCCATATTAGGCACGCATTCGCGCATACTGTGGTGGTGCTCTGTGATTGGTCGAGACATCCATGACGTAATCACGCCTCTGCCAATCAGAACGCCGCAAAAGCGGGACACACGCCTCCCTCTTTCGTGTCTTCTACGCTATTTCAATTTGTCCGCATGAACGCTTCTTCAGTTAGCCTTGCTAGCAAGGTTTCTCTCATACTGCTCGTATAACTAGATGACGAAACTATATGCTTTGAGCCTGCACTGACAGGTACTCCGTTTACAGAGTGCACTGCGGTGGTTTTTTTTTTTTTTCGTTTTATCTCTTTAGCTGTCCTATGTTCTAAGTGTCTGACCCTTTACGCGCTGCGCTTTTCCCCCCTTATTAATATAATATCTATTATAGTGTGTAAAAAAATGTGCCCGGCAAAAATATTTCACAGGAAAAAGACAAAAGGTCTTTGAGAAAGCTGACTATAGAGGAAGAAATGTCCTAAAGTAAAAAAAAAAAAAAAATGTTGCCCAAATGCTTATGGCAAAAAAAAAAAAAAAGAAATTATATGCTGAGCTAATATCAGCTCCACAGCACGCAGAAAATCTTTTCTCCGAGGAACTCCAATCAATATACCCTATTGTATCTCGCTTAGCTGCTGGTAGTATTAGTTTCAATATAAGTCCCGTCGCCGTGGCTGTGTAGCTGGTATTCTGCGATTTATCTCAAAGTAACGGGATCAAAATCCGCCCCACATTTCCGGGTATGCTTGAATGCAGATTGGTCACGTAGTGTTCGAAGAATACATCACTCTTAAATTTCATTATTAACGTTTTTTTTTTTTTTTTTTTTTTTTTTTTTTTTGCAACAGCTTTATCGATGGTGCAGCTCCACCGGTCGTAACTATATAAGTTGCCAGCCATGAAAACAGTCATGCAGTTGCCGGAACCAGACTGCTAAGTCAGCCATGATGGCTGCAGTACTCATCGAAACCACTTGTTCTGACAGCTGAAACCATCGTAACCCACGGCCCCAGGAAAATAATGCATTCTCTTAGAATAGGGGCTTCAAGCATGCGGATCTGTGATGTGGCCTGCCGGCTCAAAAAATAAAAAAATAATAATCAGGCTTTTTTCCGAAAGCATTTTCCGGCTTCACGAGTCAGTTTTACCACCAGGCACTTCCCTACTGAAACACCAAAAGTTCTATGGGGCAATAACCTCATAAAAGCTCATCTAATCGCATAGACTCTCATATGGTGCACATCATTTTCATAAAATATTGTACATAATTTATGATAATGCACAAGAAACTATGAGACCTTATGCAATTATATGAGACTTGTGTGTGATTTCTTATGTGAATTGAGTGAGATTATGTGAGAAAATGTGAGGTTATTGCCTCATACAATTTTTTCAGTGGGGTTTTCCCAGCTAAAATCAAAAGGCCTCGTCTCTAGGCGGTACGTGTAAATGAAAATAGGCACTGGCCCCTTAACCTGCGCAAACTTCGGACGGACGTCACCATACATTTTTTTTTCTTTTGAACATTATTAACTGCAGTTTTAACCATTGTACACTTTCAGTGGCTCTCTCCGAGCCACCCTGAAATGACGTTCAGGTAGAAGGGAGCAAGCGCCACTTTCCCTCTCCCCGAAGAAGGGAAGTGTGCTTGGAACGAGACGTCTTGGTAGATTTTTATACATTTTATTAATTTACTTTCTTATTTCTTTATTTCTAATTGTTCTAATCACTTTATTTTGGACAAAACTTTTCAATGCGGCCAGCATAGTGTCGCATAGCGAGCTATGCCTATGTCGCGCGCCGTTTTCCGGACCCGTGCACAGCCGGGGAGCGGTCCTTTTTTTCTTTTGCACGGCGTCGCTGTGCTTTCCCCTTCTTCTTGGGGGGGTATTCACGATGTACGCCGTTCGGAAAATGGTTAACGGCTATGAAGGAGGCGAGCTGTTGAAAGCTCGCGTCCCAACCGGTTAACGCCTGAGGGCTTGGGGGCGACGGCTGAGAGCACGGACGGAGCTTTGTGTTTTGTGCCGTCTGCGTCCTTGCGGCCCATGTGTTTTTGGTTTACCTTTTGTGTGTTTGGGTGCCAGGCGGAGATGCGCCGCGTCTTCTAGAAATTCACGCGGTGCTCGCCAGGAAACAACCTCGCGGGCACCGGCGTCCTATTGGTTTCTCAGCTGTAAAGAAAGTCGTCTCATTGGCTCCGATAAGCGCATTTCCGCCTGGTAACAAACACTGCCTGGAGAATCCTGAAGAACGTTGACAGAGGGGTTTTGGCGGCAAGTAAGGGAGGACGGCGACCATCCGAGCTGCTGCTCGGGACCCCTGCTCGGAAGATGTCGCGTTTGCGGACTGATGTGTTGTTAATTTGAATTAGTTGTTTATTTGGTACTACTGGATTCGCTTTAATTATTGTTTGAGTTCATCTTTATTAAATTCAGTTAACTTGTGTTATCAAACGAAATCGCCTGGTTCCTTTCTTCAATGCGGCGGAGCCGTCGTGCCGTCAAGAAAGTTCAACGTGCGAACACTTCGCTACAATAGCAATATGAGCTTCAGACATCTACATTAGAACCTTCGGGATCCTTTTCCGATTTTGCACGTGGGGACCCTTTCTTGTGGGAATATTTTGTTTCCTAAGTCTTTTTTTCTTTCCTTCGGGAATATTTTCCACGATTTGTACTCTCTTGTCACCCACATCCACACCAGCATAGGTACACAGCTGAACAATACACGCGGCCAAATGCGGTGTTTTATCCTTCACCGCCTCTCTTGCCTTCATCCGCCAACTTCCTGCCAGTTCTTTGACCCAAAAAACCTTAATTCGCCCACAAATGTTGCCTCTGGGCGCGCTGACGTAATTACCAGTACCGTGTTACCGGCGAAAGCTGCAGCTGAACCACGGGTGCGTCATGTTGCTTTCGGCGGACGAAGCCCGAAAACCTTGTCACCTTTCTGCTTCGCCACTCTCCGAGAGTGTATCCATGATATGATCTCAACAACTATTGCAGCGTGAAAACTTGGCAGCCGCTCTTGGACCCCATTGGACCCTTGCGACTAAACAAGATTGCACCCCCCCCCCCCCCTTCCCTCTTTTTTGTTTTTGTTTTTCAGGCTTGACTGAGCCGGCTTCAGGTTTTCTCGCGACGTTCCCCCACAGAGAGCAAGAGCAGCCATAGCAGCGGCCAGGGCTGAACGTCGGAACAATGAGCTAATTGTGTCCTATGAATAGGTGTAAAAAAATGACTGCCATACCTTACGCGCAACAGTGCGTTTCGTACAAACAAGTGACAGAAACAAACAAGCAGTAACACCAAACACGAGTGGCCGCACACGATTTGAGCCGGTGACACAATAGAGCGACAAGCGACGCAATGCGCAGACGACGCCAGCTGCCACGACGGACGCGGCGCACGGGATTCGCGTGACGTCGTTTTGACGTCAGCAAGGAGTCCCGATGGCTGGGTAGAAGAACTAAAGGCGTCGCTCTTCTGGCACAGGCGCAAATCGGAAGAAAGGCGCCGCGACGTTGGGGGTCTCCCCGACCCTGGCGCTCGTCTCCCTTAGGAACCATGCACTGTTGCCGAAGGTTTACGTGGAGTTGGCCCAGGCCATTTATACAAGGGGCCGAGTTGTTCTTGCGTACGTTGGCACGGCTCGAGTCTTCTGCGATTTAGCCGGAGATAAACGAGAGTCAAAGAAAGCGTCGCCCAGACACCAACGGCACTTACGAGTACAGGGTTTTTTGTGAAGTCGGCTCTTAATGACCGACACTGACGCAACACTGCGAAACTTGCTCACTAATACAAGGTTCGTTTTTTTTCTTTTTTTTTTCGACGCTTCTCGAGCACGAGCAACGCTTCCCAACAATAGGGGTGAGCGCGTTGCGCGCGATGTTGTAGTTATTTTTGTTTGCTTCATCGCCAGTGACGCACGTAGCGCTGTTATCTCTCACGCGCCCTGTCCTCGGCGTCACACACCGTGAAGCTCCTCAGGAGGACCGCATCACAAGCGCTCGTATTTCACGCGCAGCCTCATCTGAAACAGCCGCGACGAGTGTCTTTTTTTCCTTTCGTTCAGCAGATGGTGACGAGGTTCAGGGGCAATAATTCATGCGTGCATAATGTCTCTTGACCAAGCGCCAAGACTCCAAAACAAAACACACATCCAGTGTTTGCTTCCTTGGGCACTTGTGCACGTAGAGACGCCGTAGTGGAGGACTCCGGAAATTTCGACCACCTGGGGATCGCGCAGCACGGGTTCGAACCCGACCTCGGCGGCTGCGTTTCGATGGAGGCGAAACGAAGTGGCGTCCGTGTGCTGTGCGATGTCAGCGCACGTTAAAGATCCCCAGGTGGTCGAAATTTCCGGAGTCCTTCACTACGGCGTCTCTCATAGCCTAAGTCGCTTTAGGACGTTAAACCCCACAAACCAAACCAAACAACGCGATTAGAGAGCGTAACTCAACGGTTCCGAGAATATGATCGCGTAGGGCCGCACGCAAAGTGCACTGAACCGTTGTGCATTCATTCACGACGGTTTCTCATAAAAACCGCCCAAATGTCATTGCGAAAGCTCACGGGCAATATTACCGCTGAGATCGGGCCACTCTTTCAATGACAGCAATTTGTGAATTGTCTAATAATATTTTGGTAAGGGACCGTCATGTTCGCGACCGAATTACGGGCAGACATCTGAAAAAATAGCAGGCGATCGCAACACCTCTCAGGTCAGCAATGTGCATAGAATAAGCGCCAGGCCGGTAAGCGGTGACAGGCGGCCCTGATAACGAGAGTGCCAGTTTTGCGCAAAACGGGAAGTACGATAAGCGTTCGCTGGACCGCCTCTAGGCCGCAAAGCAAACAGAACGCAGCACGTGGCATTATTCCGCGTCGGTGGCGACGGCGGCGCTTCAGCCGAGGCAAATAGTTCTCGCCAAAAAAAGCCGCAGACCACTTCGTTTCGCCTCCATCGAAACGGAGCCGCCGTGATCGGGTTCGATCCCGACCATGGCGGTCAGTTTCGATGGAGGCGAAACGAAGTCTGTGCGATGTCAGCGCACGTTAAAGATCACCAGGTGGTCGAAATTACTCCGTAGCCCTCCACTACGGCTCCTCTTTCTTTCTTTCCACTTTCATTCCCACATTCCTCCCTTCCCTTACGGCGCGGTTGAGGTGTCCACAGAAAACAAGTGAGACAGTTACCGCGTCTTTCCCTTCCTATGAATATTATTATTATTATTATTATTATTATTATTATTATTATTATTATTATTATTATTATTATTATTATTATTATTATTATTATTCAATCTGCAAATTGTATACAAGCTGCAAGAGGAGCCTCTTACTCGGACAAAGAAAGCTGCAAGCAAGGTATCCGTACATACATGTAATGCGACTGGAAGCAAGTATCAAAAAACGCTTAAAAAAAATAAATAAACGAGAACAAAATCATTACTCCCACAACTTCCTTAATTACGCTACTCAAAACTCGTCATGAGCATGCCGCGGAAACATCGATTCTTATCAGTGACCGCTTCCCTACGCATCGGTCCGTCACCCCGTAACAGTGCAGCAGATATTTATTTATTCGAGTCAAGGGCGCTAGCTAACTCGGCATTATACATTTCACGTTTCGCGGCCGACCAGTGGCCAACTCGGCGAGTCTTGTGGCGGAGAAGCCTCGCGCAACGTGGGACGGAGGAAGCAATGCGCGTGCCATGAGGGAATGTCGCGCTGTCGACGCATCCGCGTTTCACTTTTGTCGGCCCAAGAACCGGCCCAAGCACTGTTGGCGGCTGCTGCCGGTCCCCCCTTGCGATGGGTGACGTGTGCACCGTTCCGAGAAATGCCCTATTCGGGCGTGCGCACGCTCTCGTTCTCGACCTTGGCGTTGTTTTTGCGTTCGCTTGGCCGTTTTTAACTCTCGCCCTTTTCCTCGCTCGTGCAGCCGCGACGACCTTATCGTTTCCTGCGAGCGAGGCGCTGAGAACGTGCCGAGCTGGCTGCCGCGTAACAACAGGAAATCGGATGCTAGCGCAGGACGCCGTGGACAGAGCATAAAGGGAACATGAAACACACGAATGACCGCATGTCAGGCACGAGTCGCCACCTTATCGAGGAAAGAAGAAACGACCTAACCGCGAGGGATCTGTTCGACCACGAGCTGGCGCTGCGAGTAAACCAAACCTAAAGTCCTCCTAGCATTTACAAGAACACTAACCAAACTGAGGCGGTTATAAGACCAGACCAATGCACGCGCAGTGTGATCTTCATGTCAAAATATAATAAACGTAGAGTTATTATATAGGCTATATAGTAGCTCTAACCAAACGTCAGGGAGGGTCCTGCACTGAGGACGCCATATTCCTCTATATATCCCACTCCTTTCTCTTTCCGGGAATAAATGTTTTAAACAGTAACAACAACGACGACGCATTTCGCCCTCTGAGAACGCAGCGAAACAATACCTGAGCAGTGAGGTCTGCATACACAGTCAATCGGTCACACCGGGAACACCCGAGCGCATGGTTCTGCGGCTGGCTCGCGTAGCGCCAGACGCGGGCGCGCATTGCTAATCTTATTCGCTGTCACAGATATCTGATTCGGTCCTGTCACTTAACTATGCAAGGCGCCCACAGCTGGCTGCGGCCTTCGGTACAAAGTCGACCACTCACAGCGGAGACAAATAATTGTGCGCGACTGCAAAAACATTGCACTCCTCCGTCTCCGCTGTGTGAGTGGCCAACTTTGTAGCGAAGCTCCCTGCTATTTTAGTGTCCGTAGGCTGGCCAAGAAGACATTGCTACGATAAATAACACGGTGGTTCCAGCAAGGCAACATGCAAAACGACCCCCACCCCCCGCATCGCGGTTTCCAGAACGGGCACAAAATAACAAATATGCCGGTGTCAAAACAAGTAAAACGTAGCACCTTATTTTTCTGACTCCCGCATCAATCTCGCGTGTCTACCGCTTGTCGTAGCCACGTGGGAGCATACAGTGGTGTTCACGACGACATAAAAGTGTCACTGGTCGAGTCGCAGTTTGGTGCCAATTCTGGATGATAATAATAATTGGTTCACAGAAAGGGAAAGGCACAGTATCTGTCACACTTGGTTCAGATTGATTGATTTATAGGAAGGGAAAGGCGAGGTAACTGTCTCACTTGCTTTCTGTGGACACCTCAACCGCGCCGTAAGGGAAGGGATGAAGGGGGGAGTGCAAGTAGAAAGAGAGAAAGAGGAGCCGTAGTGGAGGGCTACGGCGTAATTTCGACCACCTGGGGATCTTTAGCATGCGCTGACATCGCACAGCACACGGACGCCTCTTCATTTCGCTTCCATCGCAACGCAGCCGCCGAGGTCGGGTTCGAACCCGGGTACTCCGGCACAGTAGTCGGGTGTCTTACCACTGCACCACCCCGGTTCGATGGACATCTAAACCGCGCCGTAAGGGAAGGGGGTGGGAGTGAAAGTGGAAAGAGAAGAACAGCAGCCGTAGTGGAGGGCTACGGAGTAATTGGGGATCTTTAACATGCGCTGACATAGGTAGGGCTGCTGCTGGTCCTGCGGGGCCGGGACTGGTAGGTCACCGCCGCTTGCGGCGAGAGCTAGCCTGCCACCGAATTTTCATCTGTTGTAGGCCGTCATTGCACCCGCGACCGTTTCGGTGGGGGACGACGGCTGTTGCGACGCGCGTCTTCCTTTCTTTTATTGCGAAAGCAATACTACTCTAGGTTGCGAGCTTTCAGCGTAGCGCGGCGGTAGCCGCGTCTTACCTACGTGACGCTGTGACGTCACACCCCACGTGACACAAAAGCGAGAGATGGGCTCCCAACTCAAGCGGTTGGCGTGGCGCGGTCGGAGCCGCGGCCCAGTTGGCAGGAGCTGCCAACTTGGCTCTCTCGTTTCACAGGGGACGGTTATGTAAGAATCAGCCTGCTAGGACCCTGCATTCACGTTACCCCTATAGGCCACTAAGGCACGTTCATGTGGGTTGGTTAAAGCGGGGCTTAATAGGCTGAGGAAGAAGAAAAAGAGAAGAAGAATGTTCGGTCACCCGCAGCTAATGCTTTCGCTCAATATTTAGTTCAGCAGCGTTGAACTCTTGTAATTTTATTTTCTCTTCTGTCCGCACGAGGCAGCGGAAGAGGCTCAGTCACAGAGCCAGTAGCAGGCCCGTTCATTTTCTTTTCCTTCTTCCTTCAGTCGCAACAACAACATCATCGCACAGCACACGGACGCCTCTTCGTTTCGCCTCCATAGAAACGCAGCCGTCGGCGCTCGGGATCGAGCCCGGGTAGTCTGGCACAGTGGTCGGGCGTCTTACCACTGCACCACCGCGGTGGTGCATCTGCCAAGAGATGAAAATGGCCGTGTTCGTATCCACAACTCGGAGCCTTAGTAAAATGCGCGACGGGTTTGGAAAGATGGAAGAGGAGGCAATACGGAAGAAAGATGAAAGTAACCTCATAAAATGCTCCCAGTCTTTTCTCTCAGAAACGAAGTGACACATCATTCTCACTCCGACCCATTCCCAGTACGGTGTCTCGGCGGAACATAACAGCTTTCAAGCAGAGGAGTGGACACCAAGGCGCCTTTATCGCCCCCACCGCGCCCTCAGCCAAACCCGCGTATCATCAAGAATGACATATATGTGAAATTAAAACTCGTTACCATCCGTTTCGTATACGCACAGACCTTGAGAGAATGCATCGATCGACAACAAGGCAGCGAAGCGGAGACGAGTTCGATAAAAACGTCAAACTCAAGCACGAGCGCTCAATATCTATGCGGCGAGGCGGGCCTTGACACCGGTTCACAAGCCGAACATATCTATTCTAATATCGCAAAGAAAATAACAACGTCGGTAGAGAAGGATCCTGGTAACCACACAGCCGGATTACTACAAGGTAACAGTAGGGAAGTGAACTTCTGACTACAATCACCCGGTAGAAAACACTGTAAAATAGAGAGAGGGGGAACAGGCAGAAAAAGTGCCGAGGGACGCTTGCGACAACGAAGGCTATTTTTGGGCACGCGGGGTCAGATACAAAAAAAAAAAAGAAAAAAATCGATTGATTCCACGGCGACTCGAGGCGCGCTGCAAGTGCACGACTTGCGACAAAAAGAGGCTTTGGAAGCCATAAAATTAATGGCGCAACCGAAGACAACGAGGCGCCGCCGCTGACTGCTGAGGTCCCCAGCTACACAATAATAATAATAATAATAATAATAATAATAATAATAATAATAATAATAATAATAATAATAATAATAATAATAATAATAATAATAATAATAATAATAATAATAATAATAATAATAATAATAAGCTTATTCGAACATGAATCCTGTATACAGAACATGCCCATGGGAAGAGGCAAAAGGAAGCTGGTGGCATACTTCCTGACGAGGCCAACCCGGGTCAGACATCAATGGCAGAAGGATGGGCAAGTTCAGTTTCACCAAAACAAAACATAACAAATTAAAAAAAAAAAAACTCATTAGATTATATTTGGCATTGAAAGAAATTAAACAAGAACCATGGCATCGTAAACAAGGAAAGTACATCAGTAACGCTACAATTCGCAACATAATATGTAAACAAAATAATATACGACAAGCACTACAAGTCACATAGATTTGGTGCATTCCTAAGAAGTGGAAAAAAGCAACTTCATTTTCTTTTTAAATTGAAAAATAGTTTTGCTGTTTATAGCATCATCAATTATTGAAAGATAGGCATTGCATACTATACTAATTTCATCATCATCATCATCAGCCTGACTGTACCCACTGCAGGGCGAAGGCCTCTCCCATATTTCTCCACTTAACCCGGTTCTGTGCTAGCTGCATCCACTTGACCCCTGCGAACTTCTTAATCTCATCCGCCCACCTAACTTTCTGCCGCCCCCTGCTGCGCTTTCCTTCCCTTGGAATCCAGTTTGTTACCCTAAGCGACCATCGGTTATCCTCTCTTCGCACTACATGTCCTGCCCATGCCCATTTCTTCTTCTTAATTTCCACTAGAATGTCGGTAACCTGAGTTATTTCTCTGACCCACTCTGCACGCTTCTTATCTCTTAATGTTACCCCTACCATTTTTCGTTCCATAGCCCTCTGGGTTGTCCTCAACTTAAGTAGAACTCTCTTGGTTGGCCTCCACGTTTCATATACTAATTTGGTTATCTATATATGTTGACATGACTGAGACATCCGGCCCGTGATGTCTCAACGCTAGCGATACCGATACGCGTACAGGGGTGAGTGCACGACACGTCACACGTAGACAGTGAGCACACGAGGAGTTGAGTCGAGCATGAATAGGCCGATTGATTGCCCCGTTGCAATGAAGAGTGCAGGAGAATTGCGGCGCAGTAACGTAAAGAGCGATATAACGGAACTCGCTCCCGGTGCACGGAATTTTGTGAGTTCATTAGCACGAGAAATTACGAAAAATAAAATGAAGAAGTCGACACTCTGTGTAACGAGTGAATCAAGAGATTACTGGTGGGAAGGTATACAGACGAAGGTTTTTGCAAACTTCATAGGACGCGAACTTCAGGTCAGACGCGTCCGACAGGTTCTCTACAGGAAACCAAATGCAATTTCTGAACCGAATTATGAAGGCTACCGAGGCTTCACTATAAAACATTTTTGTTGAAAAATACATAAATTTTCTGGCAGCTGTCCTGCCAGAAATTTTTTGTCCTGCTATGTGAGCTGTTTTTTTTTAATTTTCTGTGATTTTACAGTTTTTTTCTGTTTACAATTGATCAAAAATTTTTGTAAATTGACAAAAATTTTCTGTTATACGACGTTTCTTGTTTTTTATTTCTGTTTTATGTCGCAGTAAAAGTAATGACGTAAATATATATATATATATATATATATATATATATATATATATATATATTTACTCGTCTTTCATTTCACGTTTTCTGCCTGTAACAACAATAACATTGCGTTAAGCGCCAAATCCTTCTATGAACACTATTTTAATGCAAAAGCCTTCTCAACTACATCTCACGGATATCTCTCGGCGCTGGCAATACTCGATGGCACCCATAAGGTTGGCCTCGCAACAGCCGTTCTCTAGCCACCGAAAAGAGGCAAGTGGAAAAGTGCGTAACAATTAATACCACTGTAGCAGGGAGCCAGCCAACAACGGACCTCAATGTGGCGCCACTAGTTATCTTTTTTCGAATCGAAATTTTTACGCAGCCGATCATCGGACAGCGTCTTCGGGGTTGTCATACCAATTCGCTTTCTATTCAGAATTTACCTACTATTCAATTAAAGATCAGTTTGAGGTAGAAAATGGAAATGAAGGCAAAAATATATCGAATTTTTTGCCTTCCAATCAAGGTTTCGGCTGGAAAACAGAATTTCTTTTTTTTCGTGAACCTATTTCGGTCAATGAAGTAGAACAGATATTCTCTGTGCTGGTACAGAAATTTTCTTTAAAAATGCCTGTAATTTCACTCACATTTTTTACAATGTTCGTATGAGTACCCTATCGGGTCGCATTTTGAACGGCTAATTATTTCCAGTCTTCCCACATGGACTACGGTGCGAACAAGTTGCGACACGTTGGTGTTCAATCACGAAAGGCTTGAGCAACGTGTTGAGGACGAAAGCAACATCCACAGAAAAGTTCAGGCGCCACTGCACTGTACCGAGGAGACGCAAACTCCTCAGTCTGAGCCGGCGTGGTTCAAACGGGTCAAGGCTGCTTGTTGTTGCCGTTACGCACGTGACGAAGATTGGATCCGCTCGCCCTCCTATCGCGCAGAGGAGACCAGGAATAGAGATCACCGGCGGGCCTCGGAGGAAGCCAGCGGGGTTCGAGAGCATGCCTTGAAGCCCGAGGCCGTGAGTGCGTGATCATGGTCAATAACCGAGTGGCGTGCGCAGGGTAAGTGTGCGCGCACCTCTCTCTCCGCTGGCCCCGAGACGTCGGCCGAGATTTGTCCATACCGAAGAACCTTGACAGACACGGTCAACTCCCCTCCCCAGCCATCCGTCCGCTTTCCGGGGCGCCACGCCCAAGCACGGGCACGCTGAAAGCAAAGCGAAAGCGAAGGTACGGGATGGAGGTCTAGAACCCAGACGCTGGGTTCTGTGCAATGAGAGAAAACAAGCCAGAAGGACACCGCGGCGAGACAACCGATGCTAAAGTCCGAGAGATCGGTCGAAGCTCTCGCTCCATACACCGGTGTGGTTCTGAGCGCATAAAGATGTTTTCAGTACCAGTATATCAGCAAAGCTTTGTTTTTGTTTTTTGATGACAGTGATAATGATTTGATTTGATTTTAGTGCATGGCGCTGGGGCAGCTTTACAAGAGAGCGCCGTGTTATTTGTGGCCCGTGTGACGCTGAGCCAAAATTATATTTTTATGTACTATTTAAAAGCTGTGCATTGTGAACTCCGAGGAATAAAACCTGAAAGCAAGAATAGAAGTGGAAGAAAACCTGCATTCAACAGCGTTGTAACGCGCTTACGCCGGCCAACTAGTGCGGAGCTGGAAAGTGGCTCAGAGGTAAATATAGAGAAAGAGCAGATTATAAAAATGAGTGTGTTGTCGTGACGCTGGGGCTATGGCGACCCGGCCTTCACTTGGTAGCGTGCAGAGACTCCGGGTTGAAGAAGGACTGAATCTTCGAAGTTGGTAAAATATGTACAAGCAGGTTTACTGGCACTTTGAGAAAACGTATTTACAAGAATATTTACATGAAGAAGAAGGGTACATCAGCAAAATGACAAGCGTTAAGAGTTCATAGCGAGAAACGACTGGATGAGCCGTTTACCCAGGGCCCAGAGCGACATTTCGTGCTCTGCAGCGTCCTTAAAAACCCCCTATGTCCAGCCCCTCTCTGAAGATGCTGACCAACCAAATCCAGGGCACGCCCCTCAGGTATCGGCATCCAATCGAACACATCACTGCACTGATGGTCTGAAGCACTGACTGGTCCGGCATTCATTCGTTGGGCGTGATCACTTGTTGGCGGGAAAAGCTTGGGAACGGCGAGGAGAGGAGGTACATTTCTATTCTTCAGCAAAGAAACCACAGGCTGGTTCTGGGGGTTTTACTTCTCAGAAACCCGAGTGCACGTGGCGCCGCATAGGGCTCCCGACATGGTCCCTTTTCGACAATTGCAAATCTTTCCTGCATTCCCGGGAAATCACTTAATGGCCGTATGAGTCATGCTCCTTTCTTGTCCTGCACGTCAGCGGACATGTCACTCTGTCGTCTCCTTTGGATAGGAGGCATTCATCACTGGAGGATAGCACTTCTCGACTGGAAGGGTGAACAAAAGAAAGAAAGCACTTCCTGCTATTTCCCGCAGGGGGACGTTTCTTTGTGTTTTTCCAGACGTTCTCTTGACAGGGTCAATTTGGCATTTGCAGGTTGTCCACAAAGCAAAACATGCTTACAAAACAGGATTCCTGGAAACAGGCTCACTTAGAGCCATTGGACCATCACCACATATTCACAAAACTTATCCATGCCCACAAGCGAACAATAGAGCGCGCAATTGCGGATGCTTGGTCGTAACAGCCTCCTCCCCCGCCAGAAGAGACTCGGAGGGCAGCAGTCCCAGCTGCTGCATGAAGAGACGACTTAATGGCCTGCACGTGAACGCTTGAAGCTCGCTGTTGCTTGTCGCGTTGTCTTGATTGTTGTAGGCCAAATTGCTCGAGCTGTCTGAAACTCAACCACATGTCGAAGCAAGCACTCGGCTCCCGTCTGAAGAGACCAGGTCAAAAGAAAACTGCCATTGTCGTTCGAGAAAAGCCCACACTCAAGACGTTAGGACCCACGTATTCCTAGAAAACCAAACGTGCTGCTTTACATAGTCACACATATACAAGCGCACGAAAAAAAAAAAAAAAAAACCTGATTATCAATTTGGATACATGGTGAGGAACATCTCGGACCGCTTAGAAAGAGCGGCTAAGCGCGTCCGCATTCCCATTTAACTTCCCCTTTTTGTATCTTATTTCAAAATTGTACTGCTGTAAAATCAAGCTCCACCTAAGAAGGCGACTGTTCTTCGATGTCGCAGTTTGCAGCCAAGCCAGGGGACAATGGTCCGTCTCTACGGTGAATTTGGCCCCTCCAAGATAGCACTGCAATTTTTGAATGGCCCATACAATGCAAGCGCATTCTTTCTCTGACGCGCAATAAGCCCTCTCTCTAGTACTCAGTTTTCTGCTCAAGTAGAGCACGGGGTGCTCATTACCGTCGTCATCTCTCTGGCAGAGAACAGCACCTAACCCTCGATCACTGGCATCACACTGGACCGTGAATTCTCGGTCATAGTCTGGAGCTCGCAATACCGGACGGCTAATCAGCACAGCCTTCAGGTTTACGAAGGAGGCTTCCTTTTGTTCGTCCCAGACTACATTTGTCGGTTCTGTCTTGCGGAGAGCGTCGGTCAGAGGGCTAGCCAAAGCTGAATAGTTAGGGATGTAGTGATTGTAGTATCCCGTCAGACCCAGGAATGCTCGAATTTCCGTCTTCGTGCTCGGCCGCGGGTACTCTGCTACCGCAGAAATCTTAATCTCGCTGGGTTTCCTGAAACCCTGACCTACATTGTGACCCAAGTAGTCCACGGTCGCCCTTGCCAGGCAACATTTCTCGGCCTTTACGGTTAGTCCAGCTTGACGCAAAAGGCTCAGTACAGCTCTTAGATGTACCATATGGTCCGCCCATGAGTCGGAAAAAACCGCAATGTCGTCTAAATAAGGCACCGCGAATGTTTCACACCCCTTTAAAACCCTATCCATGAGTCGGGAAAAACAAAATGGAGCATTTTTGAGCCCGAAACTCATCATTGTTGGCTGGTAGCTGCCCGTCGGAGTGACGAAAGCCGCGTATCTGCTGGCGCGTTCAGTGAGCGGTACTTGCCAGTATCCTCGAGTAAGGTCCAGCGTAGTCACATATGCCGCTCTACTGACCTGTTCTACTCTCTCCTCAATATTCGGAATAGGATACACTTGATCCCTGGTGAGAGAATTTAGCTTTCGGTAGTCTACCACAGGCCTAGGGTCTTTACCTGGAGCTTCTACTAAGATCATAGGCGAAGCATAATCGCTTTCCGAGGGTTTTATTACTCCCAATTCCAGCATGCGAGTTACTTCCCTATCCAGAATTTCTCTTTGCCTTGGAGAAAATCGGTAGCACCTTGATCGCACTGGCACGTCTGAAGTCAGCTCAATATCGTGCTCAGTCAAATCAGTTCTGCCTGGCCTGTCCACGAAGCAGGCCTCAAACTCTGTTATTATCTCGCCCAGATCGGACAGCTGGGATTTCTTTAGTTCTCCTCTCTGCTCCGTCTTTTTGAGAAGCTCCTGAGCGTTGCTTCCTTTTCCGCTGAGGCAAATCAAGTTGTCCCCCATCTCCTCGGGAAGGTTTAACGTTAGATTTACCACGGCTTCCCTCTGCACATAAGGCTTCATAAGATTGCAATGATAAATGCGCTCTTCTTTACGCCTACCGGGAATTTTCACTGCGTAGTTAGTGTTAGAAAGCTTTGCAACGACTTCAGCCGGTCCTTCCCACTGTACTTCGAGCTTATTCTGCCTTGAACTTCTCAGCAACATCACCTGGTCCCCGATACAAAACGTCCTTTGACGGGCTGTCTTATCATAGTACACCTTGGAACGAGCCTGGGCTGACTTCATGCTGGCCTCAACGAGTTCCTTAGTGTTATGTAAGCGATTCAAGAGGTTCGGAATGAATTCTACTACTGTTGGGTCTTCTCCGCGCCCCTCCCAGGCTTCGCGCACCATTCGCAAAGGTGAGCGCAGTGACCTTCCGTACACCAACTCGGCTGGGCTAAATCCAGTGGATTCGTGCGGCACTGACCGCAAAGCGAAAAGCGCTGCAGGCAGGCAGGTATCCCATTCGCGCTTGTTTTCATAGCACAGTCCCCTCAGGACTCGTTTGAGAACAGAGTGCCATCTTTCTACGCTGTTGCTCTGCGGATGATGGATCGAGCTATGCACTACCTTAATGCCGCATCGCTCGAGAAATGAGGTGGTGAGGACACTCGTGAAAACGCTACCCTGATCACTTTGGACCTCGGAAGGGAATCCAACTCGTGCAAACACTGACAGCAGCGAATCCACTACACTCTCGGACGTCACCTCGCGCAGCGGAACAGCCTCTGGAAACTTTGTGGCTGGGCATAACATAGTGAGGATATAACGGTACCCTGACTCGGTCACAGGAAGTGGCCCAACTATATCTATTACTAACCGGTGAAACGGCTCGGTAATGATTGGTACTAACACCATCGGAGCTTTCCACTTATCTTGCGCCTTTCCAACCCGCTGGCACGTGTCGCATGACCGTACAAAATTTTCCGTGTCCTTAAAACATCCAGGCCAATAGTATTCTTGCAACAGCCTCTGCTTTGTTTTCTTTATTCCAAGGTGACATGACCACGAGCTGCCATGGGAAAGTCGCAGTAAGTCTCCGCGGTACTTTTGGGGAACGACTAATTGGTCCCGCTCTACTCCGCGCTTATCCTTGAATAAGCGATACAGCACTCCCTTTCTCATCTCGAAAGAAATATTGTTTGCTGTCTTAGTGGCGCGGTGGCGCTCCCTTATCTCCTGTATATTGGGATCATTGGCTTGCTCTATAGCTAAGTCCTCTCGGGTTCCACTTAAAAGTCTCGTGAGATTACTAGACACTGGCGGCAAGAGGTTACTCTCAAGAACGTCCTCATTCCGCGTCTCATCAAGCTCACTTTCAAGTTGACATATCTGAGATGCCTCGCTCTCAAAGTTTTCTGACCTGCTATCTTCCGCATTTACCACTGTTTTAACTGCCGTTTCCTCCGCTGTGGATTTTTCTGGAGTGAGCAGTGTAGCTAGTTCTCGCGCCTTTGAACGTGTTAAGGCTTGCACAACTCTGTCTCCGAAAAGGATGCCCCTCTTTCGCAGCAGCATGTCCGATTTGTTGGAGAACAAATACGGATAGCACTTAGGAAGCTTTCCTGAAACGGCAGCCTCGGTTGTTAATTCGCCGAAAGGGCCCTCGATGACCACGTTCGCGATCGGCAAGCACACACTCTGTTCCTCAACTACCTGTCGGATCCATGCACACTGTCCTGTATAGTCGGAAGGCGACACATACGCCGGATGGACAACATCCATCGTTGCGGCCGAATCGCGCAGTACCTTGCAAGGCTTCCCGTTGACTACTAGGTCATGCAGGTAGGGTTCTAAAAGCTGCATATTTTCATCGCAGTCCCTGACATACGAGAAAGCAATCTTTTCTTTCCGGCAGTTGACGGCAATGTGACCCTGCTCATTACACCTAAAGCATGTGAGCGGCTTCCTAGCCTCAAGCTTATTCTTTGTGTTCTGCACGTTGGTCACTTCCCCACTTTTCTCACTGCCGTCCTTTCTAGGGAATTTGCCTGAAGAAACCTTCATTTCTTCGTTTCCAACTCTAGCAAAGTGCCTTTCCTGACGGTTTTTCACACTGAACTTGGGATTGCGGGGCCTATCCACTGCTGGGTTGCTGAATTGTCGGCGCGAAGCATACTCCTCAATAAGTTCGGCAGCTTCAGTTGCCGACTTAATTTCGCCTCGGTCCTGTAACCAATTTCTTTCTTTTTCTGGGAGGCAGTTATAAAACTGCTCCAAAAGAATTCGCTCGACTACAGCGTCCCTATCACTGTAGGAATCTGTGCTCTTTAGCCACTCGCCCAAATTTACTCTTAAATTGTACAGGAATTCAGGGTAACTCTCGTCCCTGGACTTAGTAGCTTTCCGAAAACGTTGTCTGAACGCCTCGGCGCTAAGCCTATACTTTCTCAGAAGGCAAGCTTTGACCTTCTCGTAGTTGTCCGCGTCCTCCTTGCTTAGCCGCGCGACAACCTCCGCTGCCTCGCAGGGCAGAACCGTCAATAATCTCTGAGACCAAGTGTCTCGCTGGAAGGACAGTTTTTCGCAAGTTCGCTCAAAGTTAGCCAGATACAGACCGATATCCCCTGATATCACATATGGCTGCATGTACTTTGACATCTTGAAATCTGCCTCCTTGTTGAGAAGAGGTACCGCTAGCTGGGGACAATTGCCCGACCTCTTGCTCAACTCTAGTTCTAATTTCCGGAGCTCAATTTCTTGGTCCAGCTTTTTTGCTTCTCTTTCACGCTTCTTTTCCTCTTTTTCCCACTCACGTTCGCGCTCACGCCTCTTTTCCTCTTTTTCCCGCTCTTTCTGCTGTCTGAGCTGCTCCTTTTTTTGACCGATGAGGTTCCATGCTTCACTGAGCTCCTCATCATCGGTTCCCAGATCAGTGATTGCCTTTATAATCAAGGGTTTTCGTGCCAAACCACTTGTATCAATTCCCAATTCCTCACACAATTGCAACAGTTCCGGTTTCTGCAGCTTTTGTAGGTCCATGATCGCTCCGAGTGTCGGCTACTTCCAAAACAACAGTGCAAACTACCAAACCTAAAGGCGTTTCAACACTTTTTTTTTACCAGTTCTAAAATCTAACCCTGTTCTAGAACCTGGTCCACATCAGAAGAAAAGCCAAGCACTCACCCACACATGCGATCGATGTTCCGAGCTGCTGTCTTGTTGGCCGATTGTTGCGCCTGCTTGTTGCTTGAGATGCCACCTCCGATCACAAGATGTTGTGGCTTGTAGCTTCAGATCCACCTCCAATCACCAGATGTTGTGGCTTGTAGATTCAGATCCCAACGCTGGTCACCAGTTGTTGTGCTTGTAGATTCAGATCCCACCGCTGCCACCAGTTGTCGTGACGCTGGGGCTATGGCGACCCGGCCTTCACTTGGTAGCGTGCAGAGACTCCGGGTTGAAGAAGGACTGAATCTTCGAAGTTGGTAAAATATGTACAAGCAGGTTTACTGGCACTTTGAGAAAACGTATTTACAAGAATATTTACATGAAGAAGAAGGGTACATCAGCAAAATGACAAGCGTTAAGAGTTCATAGCGAGAAACGACTGGATGAGCCGTTTACCCAGGGCCCAGAGCGACATTTCGTGCTCTGCAGCGTCCTTAAAAACCCCCTATGTCCAGCCCCTCTCTGAAGATGCTGACCAACCAAATCCAGGGCACGCCCCTCAGGTATCGGCATCCAATCGAACACATCACTGCACTGATGGTCTGAAGCACTGACTGGTCCGGCATTCATTCGTTGGGCGTGATCACTTGTTGGCGGGAAAAGCTTGGGAACGGCGAGGAGAGGAGGTACATTTCTATTCTTCAGCAAAGAAACCACAGGCTGGTTCTGGGGGTTTTACTTCTCAGAAACCCGAGTGCACGTGGCGCCGCATAGGGCTCCCGACATGGTCCCTTTTCGACAATTGCAAATCTTTCCTGCATTCCCGGGAAATCACTTAATGGCCGTATGAGTCATGCTCCTTTCTTGTCCTGCACGTCAGCGGACATGTCACTCTGTCGTCTCCTTTGGATAGGAGGCATTCATCACTGGAGGATAGCACTTCTCGACTGGAAGGGTGAACAAAAGAAAGAAAGCACTTCCTGCTATTTCCCGCAGGGGGACGTTTCTTTGTGTTTTTCCAGACGTTCTCTTGACAGGGTCAATTTGGCATTTGCAGGTTGTCCACAAAGCAAAACATGCTTACAAAACAGGATTCCTGGAAACAGGCTCACTTAGAGCCATTGGACCATCACCACATATTCACAAAACTTATCCATGCCCACAAGCGAACAATAGAGCGCGCAATTGCGGATGCTTGGTCGTAACAGTGTGCTCGCGCCAATGTAGGCGATGTTGCATGCTGCCCGAGGCAAAAAAAAAAAAAGGGGGAGGGGGGGGGGGGGCGAGCTTCTATTGGAGCGTTAATTTACAATAGAGGAATGAGTTGAAATCAGAAGGCCAGGAGCTGATGATGCGACAGCGACACTGCCAGGTGCTCAGGAAGGAAACTAAGGAAAAAAAAAGAAATATAAGAATGCAATAGGAATTAATAGAATTTGAAATGGTATGATATGGTATGGCATGGTATGGTGTATGGTATGGTATGGTATGGGGTATGGTATGGTATGGTATGGTATGGTATGGGGTATGGTATGGTATGGTATGGTATGACATGGTATGGTATGGTATGGTATGGTATGGTATGGTATGGGGTATGGTATGGGTATGGGTATGGTATGGTATGGTATGGTATGGTATGGTATGGTATGGTATGGTATGGTATGGTATGGTATGACATGGTATGGTATGGTATGGTATGGGGTATGGTATGGTATGGTATGGTATGGTATGGTATGACATGGTATGGTATGGTATGGTATGGGGTATGGTATGGGTATGGGTATGGTATGGTATGGTATGGTATGGTATGATATGGTATGGTATGGTATTACATGGTATGGTATGGTATGGTATGGTATGGTATGGTATGGTACGTGAGGCTTAACGTCCTGATGCGACTCAGGCTATGAGTACGGTTATTCGTTTCCGGATGTTATATTTTTTCAAAATCGGGCGTTATTTTTCGACCTGAAATTAGGGGAGAAATCGTTTTTTTTTTGTGAAAGCACACCGACATTCGGGTTTTATCGGGTTAAATTTACAAACTAATAATTTATTCGATTTTTCCTAATCAGTGGGTAACGATTAGGGTTATGTTTTGGGTTACCTTGAAGAAAGTAATTCATAAGTCGGCGTTTCTATCCTAATTATTACTCACAGTGAGGGTCAGTTTTTTGACAAGAAAGATTTATTCACGCGAACTGGTCATCTACATTTTGCACGCCCTTATTAAAATACATAATCATCTCCATCCGCAGCATTTCGGTGGCACAGGACCTGCACTATATTATACACTGCTGTCCGGGCGAGCAGCCGTTATAAAATCAAATGCTTCTGCTTGTATACCTCCTACTTCGAGCAAAGCCCTCACGCATTAAAATGAGCGTTTAGAAAAAGAAACCATGCAATACGCTGTGGTCGGGTGATGCGGAGAGGGGACGACAACCGCGCGATACGCTCCACGTGCGTACCATGCAGTAATTTTGGGCGCAGGTGCGTGCGCCTGACCGCGTTGCCGCAACGCACGCGCCGGTCGTCTTTCACCGCGCCACGGCTTCCTGTTTTTCTCGCCGTGCGCTGACACCGGCCCCCGAGGTCAGCACCGCGGGCGAGCACGTCGTGCCAACGCGGCCGTGGCATACACTGGACCGCGTGCCTGGGGTACGGGCAATAACAGGCCCCCGTCCGCACTCGCGCGCTCATACGCATGGCCGCGTTGCCTTCGGCGCGGCGCCACACTAAAAGGCCGTTTAGTAAGAGTTGGACACCCGTGCTGAACTTTGTTCTCTGCTCAGACTCCATGTTCGTGCTGTTCTGCTAATCACTGAGCTAACTCAACACTGGAAGTAGAAGCTCGGGCTATAGTCGGATAGCGATTAAGTGCGGAGTGCTACAGTTTCGATCGCCGTAAAGTTGAGTGTGTATTGAAGCATCGCCCACATTATTGCCCGCCAAACACAGTTGCCCGGAGGCAAAAGAATGGTCCGTTACTTAGCCCCAACCGCCTCCCCTATTTTTTTTTTTCTTATTAGGGTTACCCTATGCTAAATCTCCCTATTTTAGTGAGTTTTAGGAAAAGGGTACTCAATCGGTGAGATGGATATATGGCAACAGCGGGGCGACAATGCGCGCGCGAGGAATGCTGCGATGAAAAAAGCAAGGGGGGGGGGGGGGGGGATCATTTACTGAGCATGCGCACTCGCGCCCCTCTATTACACTGTTCTCCTAACCAATAGGGTGCCTTTGTAATAAATCTGTCTCTCGATTTCACCGTCTGCTGCGATCGATTCACAAAGTAATACAACACCACAGGCTGTTGTTGCCAGCCGGAGCTCTTTTTGATTTTACTTGTGTCCTTTTTACTTTTACTGCTGCAGAGTAAATTTGGAGGTATTTATCAGCGGTAAGTGAGAAAGACGCGATACGATAGAAACCCCATGGCACTATCTCGTTCCAGTGTTCGCGTGGGCCCTACCTTTATGCTTCCATCTACTCACAGTTCGAAAAAAAATAGTTGTGGTTTAGCTCTGGTTAACAGCAATAGCGGAAGCTTCTTTTGCCTGCTACATTATTCCCATATCACGCCCTATCAGTATAAGGTGCTACATTATTGGGGACACTTAAGCTCATCCTTTAAGGGTTTGACGCGAGAGCGTAAGCTACCAGCCCACATATAAAGTCCCGCTTTAACCAAGCCGTATGGACGTGCCTGCGTGTTCTATAGGGATGATTGCAAAGAGTTCTGCCAGGTTCATTCTGATATCACCCACCCATACGAAAGGAGCGACCCGAGTTGGCAGCTCCTGCCCGTGGCATAAGGGGTAACGTGAATTGAAATGTCCTGGCAGGCTGAGGAGAGATACGCCTCTTCACGACGCAGCTGCGGCCACCTCAGATCTTGAAAACCTACCACAGTGTAGCTTTCGCTACAAAATGGCCCTAAACAGGGCGCTTAGAGGGAGACAAGGAAGTCTTGTCCTCTCAAGAAAAGCAGGAAGGAAAGCCCGGGCGCTTACGCTCTGCTGCGAAAGTAACAGTATATATAGTCTCACACCTATACAAACTGTGGCAGCATGGGCTACAGCAACAATCTCAACAGGCGCACGACCACGTGACCTCATTTGACATCACGTGACCACACGTTGAGTATCCTGCAGCCTTGGTGAGTGCGCACGCCGCTCTGAATCGCCGATGACGGTTTCGTATAACAGCTCTCACTATGAAACCAGTTTCTCGCGAGGTGATGGCAAGGCAGTTTTTGCGATCACCTGTATTCAGGCGAAAGCCTTTTAAAGGCTCATACTATCATTCTCAGAAGGTGTGTCACTTTGCGGCCACCTATAGGTCCCGTGATGCCACCCAAGATGACGGCCACCATAGGTCAAAGTGGGCCACCCTGGGCCCACGCAAACCAAAGGAGGACGTATTAAGGTAATCCTTAATACGCTTTTGTTACGTGGGAGGCGGAAGCTAGCACCTCACATGACCGAGCACTAACTGGACGTAGAGCTTCCTGACATTACGTTTGGCAGGAGCTGCCTCTCCTTTCATACGGGAGGGTGATATCAGAATCAGCCTGCCGGAACCCTTGCATTTACGTTATCCCTAGGCCACGCAGGCACGTTCGCTCGGTTAAACCAGAGCTTTATATGTTGGCTGGTATCTTACGCTATCGCGTCATATCGGGTCGTCTGAGCGGCGCCTTTTATTTGGCGCTTCCTCGAACGCCGCACCACACAAGTCTACAGAAGCTGACGCAGTGAAACCTGGAATCAACGAAGTTTCAAACAAAGGCTTTCGCCTTATCGCACTTTAGTGGTCCAAAGTGCCACACAAATTCTTGAAGCAAGAAGAAGTCAAACACAATTTTCATTTACCATTCCCTTCGGAAGGCAAGCTAGATGAAATTCAACGTAAGACTCCCTTTCTAAAGGCAAGAGAGAAGCATCTTTACATTCCGACGCAGTATTAAGCGTCTGGAACCTGCACTAAACGCGGCTCCTATGCTGGATGACGGACTGGCGCATGCCAAACCTTGTGCGTCACGTTCTTGATACGAGCTGAATGAGCGGTCGCAAGGAGTTTCGGACGAAAGGCCGATGCCCCGGAGAGCGAGCCTGTGCGGAGTGGCAACACAATGCGCTGTGCAAATTAATGAGGTGATACTGGCATTTACGGACGCCAGAGGGAGGCAGGGAGACGGATCTGACGAAAGTCTGAGATGTCAGTTTATGACTGACAGCTTGCTTTATTATTGCAGCATGGACGCTAATAAACAAGGCATCGATTTTAAATATGCGCGGACTGCGCACCCTTGAAAAGTTGTTTTGGTTGCCGGATTATTTTACCGTACGTTCTTTGAACAAGCGGGCTAAGAAAGCACATCGCAAGCATCCAAGGCTGCGCATGCTTGACCACCAGTTGAGAGCGTCTTTGAACTCAATACAAAGCTTGCGCAACTAACACAGTGGTGTTCGCAGCCATGCTGAAGGAGAAAGGTGGCTATGATAAATAAAGTGCAGAGTTTAACGTTCCGAAGATGCCCGCGTGCTATGAGACGCCGCCGCGTACGTAGAAGATTGCGTGCATCCATTGTAAAATAGCGAGAAAAAAATAATTAGAAGTAGAGATGGGGCTTGCAATTCTCTGCACACTGAGGCTGCGGCTCCGAACACAAAATGACCAGACATCGCGCAGCGATGTTTTATCCTACTGCGACGTACCGTTTGAGGCCCACGTGTCGAAATATGTCACTCCGATTGCTCCACAATATTTAGATTAGTTGATAGCGTCGCGACAGCGCGACATTCAAAAGCTGGACGGCTGATCAAGAGATGGCAAGCGGACGAAAAAAGGAGGGTGCATATTTAAGGTGACTGTCCAGCCAACGGGCACCGCCCTTTGATCTCCATAAATTTACCGCAGGTCATGGCGCACTACGGTTCGCAGTTACGTGATTTATGATTTATTTAAAGAACTCTAGAGGGCATGGGAACGAAAATAACTAACAATAAGCGCACAGACGGCGTTGCTCAAGAAGCTCTCTGGAACGCTTTAACTAGCGGCAAAAAGTGAAATCCGTGGAAGACGGAGTAAAAGGATAAGCGGCAAGCAAAGGAGACCATGCTAAGAATACAAGGCAAAGCTATTCATCATGCAAGAAGAGTTGGAACACAGCAAGATTGTCACTTTTGGCCTTCCGTTTTAGAGATGTGTATTGCGCATTCTTTCTTTTTTTCTTTTTTTTTTCTTTTTTTCTTTTTTGTAAGTTCGGGCGCACTGAGCGAAACGAGAAGTTGTGGACCGAAGCATAAAAGTTTTGGCCCATATTTCACCCATCCATTGTTGCATTGACCAATTTGAGGCCGGCGCAATGAAGGCAATGGCTGATTTATTCGCTGAAGTATTAGGGCCTGATGTGATTGATTCCTTGAGCTAACCAGAGGTGAACGGCGCGAGGTGGGGCTTCCGTTCGGCTGCACTTCAGTTCCGACGTCATCGGTGGATGGAGCCGTTCATACTGCGCTAGACCGGTGCGGAATCGCTCCTTTACAATAATCCATTCCCTCGTAGCATATACCACGGTGTAAGAAATATTTCTTACACCGTGGCATATACCTTACAAGTTTAGGAACACGCTCATTCACCGCTCGTGTTTCAGAACAGTCTAGGCAAAACACTTTCAAAATATAGAATGGGCCGCGCATGCAGCTCACATTGTGTGCATAACTGAAAGTGAGGGTGTAGCTAACATATTGCTGGATTGCTCGGAGCATGACCATTGCAGGACATGACCGAAAAGCGAGCGGAGCGCTGAGCTGGAAAAAGAGCGTTTAGTCTTCAAAAGATATCGTGCCCGTGGCTGAAGTGTGTACAGCTAAAATGAGCCCTCGTGGCGCAGAAATCCTTCCTTGAGTACCGCGGCATCCTTCGAAATTATTAGGTGTTACTCTAATTCAATTACTATGTGACAGAGCTACTACCTCACTTTATCGGAGTCTCATCCGTGTCTCCAATCGCTCCAGTGACGTCACAGTCCACGTGTCCTGGCACGGGTAATTGAAACAGTGAATTCACACGGTATTATCGGTCTAACCATGCAGGTTAAAATCTGGATAATTTTAGTGCGGAGGTTGGGTTAAAACCCGGATAATTTTCACACGGTCAATAAACCCTACCGTTTCTTTACATTCCTTTTTTTCTCGTTTACCCCACCGCTCATATATTACCCTATTCTGTGTGATGTAGTTCGATATAGTGCTAAACGGATTATGGACTTAGTGATTATGATCGCTCGCAATGGTTATTTCTCCTGACGCTTGTACTGTGCTTTTCATTCCGTGCTGTGTTCCGTCCAATTGTATAACATCATTGAAAGTGGTGTATTCAAATTTGTGCAAATAAGTATTCGGCGCCGCTATCAGACATGAAGCTCCCCTTACCTGAAAACCTGAAAAACATGTCCGCATCATTCATACAAAACTGCAAACAAAGGCTAGCCGCATGAATATTTCAGTAATTCGATTATCCCTGCAGGCCATTTAATCGTTAGCACATCGACACGAGAAACACGTATTCTCCGCAGCAGACACGTATCCCAAGTGGTTGGTAAGTTACAACCGAAACTACTATTTTCCTGCGCTCTGCAAACGCACAGTTTTATCTAGAATAAACAAACAAATAGAAACCGAAAATGACCGCTGGGGTGACAACGCCTCGGGTGAGTCTGGTGCTATCTCGCCTTTCTAAAGTTGGGTACAAGAAAGAGAAACCACCAGCACATTTAGCGCCCCTATTTATAGTTTCCCTGCGGCGCGTTAAAGGAGCCACTTACCACGCTTCCCTGTCTTGCATAAAATGCGGCAATGCATTTGCGACAAGTACAAAACAGGCGCCCGGTTGCCCGTTTTATGAATTGCCGCCACGACGGCAACATCACAACAATGACAGGTAATGACAGTCCTATAGGAAAAATAGCTATAATACTGATATCAAGCTCCATGAACACACACACACACATTTCTCCCCCTCAATCCTTCTGTCTCTCCTTGCTTTTATTTTTTCTTTTAGCCCAGAATGCCCGCTGCATCTATCTACAGACGTGACTTCAGCCACAGCAGCATGCAGGACTTAGTATACACGTGCGATATATATATACGATAGTCATTAGGCGAGTGGAATGTTTCAACGGTGCCGTGCGCTATGCTACAGTCAAGGTTTCCACACGGCTTCGACGGTGACAGTGTTCGTTTTATCTTACTGCACCAAAAGAAACTGAGGATTGCCTAGAGAAGCCGAAACAAAACGACCCGAAGGGCGAGCACTTCCCAAAAGAGGCTGTTCGGGCGCTCACCGAAGGGAAAGGTTCAAGGAACGTAGCTAGGTGCCTTGGCATCAAAACACTCTGAGTCACTAACGGTCTCTGTAAAAAAGACGATGAACTTTTGGTTAGTTGCACAAGTGTGCGCACAAGCCGACGCAGCTGTGAACACGTATTCGAGTCATGCGGCTCCAACAGCGCTTGGTCACTGCGCCTTCCGAAAGACATCGCTTCTTGTTTGCAATGCACGCCAACAACACATATGCTACCATTAAGTTCTTAGCATATTCTGTGGGACCTGGAACAGGACCAAACTACAAAGCACTGGATCGTTACGTCGCAAGCTCTCGCATGCACGTAAACGCAATCGCTTTCTTCGTGCACAAGCGAGGCCACATTCGTGGCGTCAGAATTCTTGGGAAGTAAGGCGTGAGCGATTATGCCAATCTCCCAAGTTCCACAAAAACGACACTAGCGATGTGAAGCGCGAAACGAAGTCTATTAATTCGTGCGAAAACTTCAGGCAAAGTCGCGTATAGTTTTCTCGTGCCGTCGTACTCAAACAATGTAACTGATTCCATCGCGCTCGCCGTTCCACACGTGGTGTTCAACGGCCCAGCATCACGCATCCACATAGCTCGAGTTTACATGAGTGGCTCATCATATTCAGATATGTGGCGCAACAAACACAAACACAAGAGAAGATACACAACACACGCGCACACTACCAACTGCAATAAGAATTTGAAAACACTTCCTCTTCACCACTCCTCCTCTTCTACACTCAGGCACATCTCATCTTCCTCTTCTTTGCCAAGGGGATAATGGCACTCTCTTCCTCACAGACCATAGCATCGTCCAAGCATGGCAGTGACCAATCTCATTTTCCTCTTCTTCTCTTCTTCCTCTACTTTATCAGCGGGATAGTGGCACTTTCTTCCTCGCACACCATAAACATCGTCCAAACATGACAGTCACAAATTCTCACTGTCTTGTTACTCCACACCTCTGCTTTGCCCAGTAACTCATACCATCAAGAAAATATCACCACATAGTCACATAGTCATACACTAAAAACCACCACCACACATATACAGTAGGACATGTCCATCCACACCACATAACTTGTGTCCAAGAATAACAACTTTAGGCCGAGAATAACAGCTTGAGGCCCGATAATAATCTCGTTCTTTGCATTACTCAGGAGGTTTGCTCAATAAAATTAAATTCTTTTCTACGTAAACTCAACGAAGCTTCAGTAATGCATCTCTCTTCTTTCTTCTGTATCCAATACGCCTCTAAAATTTCGCGTGCCATCTTATCCCGACTCTTGCATAAAATGTTTAGCCTGCTAAACAACGGCTCACACTTGCACTTTTGGCAGTGCAAGGCTAAATTTGACCCTTTGCCATTTTCTATGGACTTCTCGTGTTCCCTCATTCTATCATTAACACATCTTCCTGTTTGCCCAATATATACTTTACCGCACGTCAGAGGAACCTCATAAATCACTCCCACCCGACATCCAATAAAAATCTTAACATGCTTCTTATCGCATTGGCCTTTCTTTTTCCTCCCTATTAATGCACATAACCCACCCAGTTTTTTGGGGGCAGAAAACACAACTGGCACCTCAATCCTACCAGCCACCTTTTTCAGGCAGTGTGCAACTCTATGTATATAGGGAATCACTTGTGGTCGTTTATTTCTCAACTTATCTGGCGATCTTTTTTTCCATTTCATTTTCTGAAGCAAAGACTCTGCCACACCACATATAATCATAACCGGGAAACCAGCCACCCCAAGCCTTTGTAATTGATTATTGAAGCTTTCCTCTGCCATATGTACACGTGATTTTAACAAGGCCGACTCCAAACAAAGGGAAGCTATCCCTCTTTTTATAGTCTTTGAATGGGCTGATCCATATGGAAGTAGCTCTTTTTTAGCCCTGGGAAAATATTTCCAACACACAACAGAGGAGGAGTGGTGAAGAGGAAGTGTTTTCAAATTCTTATTACAGTTGGTAGTGTGCGCGTGTGTTGTGTATCTTCTCTTGTGTTTGTGTTTGCTGCGCCACATATCTGAATATGATGCAGCACCAACTAGCCCCTCAAGCCGTTATTTTTACATGAGTGGAGCGCGAAGTTCTTTCCTCCAGACCCGTATTATACAATAGCGCATCCGCCCGTAAACAGGAGACGCGCTGGGTTAAAGACGAATCGGCGTCAACCTAAAAATAAAAGTGCGCTAGTCCTCGGCAGCAATTTCGGGGGACGCCAGATAGCGAGAGGGATGCGTGCAGGTACCATATAGTGTAAGGACGTGCACCAATCCGTCGGCTGCCCGACGGGAGCCAAGCCAAGTCACGACCAGAAGACAAAAGAGCAGCGCACCGATGCACACCGCCATGTCCGGGTCACACCTCTATCTGGCCCCGCCACCTTGGTCGCGCACGCCGCACAGGCGCAAAAACGGCCCAGAGATGACGGCGACGTCGGGTCGAGAGCAAACCAAACGCTGGGCGGCCGTTTCTGTACCGTTCCTCATCTCGTACGAGGATCGTTCGCGCCGAGGACAACGGCTCGAGGCCTAGCCGTCGTTCGCTCTGGACGCGAGCCAGGGGACACACGCGAAGTCGACCCCCGTTTTGCCGTTCGGTTATTCGTTTTTCTTACTCTGCCGCACTGCCAGTTCTTTTCCCTCTCAAGCCTTGCAGCCTCCGGTGCAATGCACGCGTCGTGGTGTGTTTGCACGCGCGCGCGCGCGTGGCTGCCGCGGTTGCAACACGCCCAACAATAGAGCTAGGGAAAACAAGATTCGTTCGCGTGGATATATACACGCGCAGCAGATTTAGCCACCCTACCCCCCTCCATCGCATGCTGGTCGTTTGGCCAGCCCAGCCGTAATAACGAGTCATTCTATCATCCGCTAGTTTCAGCTCGTATGTCAGTGCGCTTCTGCGAACGACGAGTTGACGTCAGCAGCTCAGTCAAAGTGTTGCTTTGCTCTGACGACATGCTACTGTTAGCTTAAAAGTAGTTTTCCGAATAAATTTCACACACTTCACTGAGAATCGATGTCACTCCGAGCGAAAGACAATGAGCGACAGCTCGCTTAAAGGTAATTTATGAATGGATATTTGACAGAATGAACGCTTCTATACGCTCCAGCGTGGAACACAAATACTTGAATGTCATCAATGAGCCTCACAGACACGAAATAAGGGCTATAAGCCTAACAGTGTGCGCATGTTGGACCACATCCCATCTAGAAGCGGCAGACATTGGCGTGGCCCCATTTACGAACGCAGATAAGGCCACGACTGCGCGCGTCTGTCTTTCTCCTCGCTGTGAGGAACGCACCGAGGTCTAAACTTCAAATGGAAAAGTTAGCGTCTCTACTTGCTCGGAAATTATTGCTCTCGGAAGGTATAAATGCCTCGATCGAGGGCCTCCACAGGTGTAAAATCACGACAGCTGGTAAAGCGGTATTTTATGCCGAAAAGACATAGGCTACGGCAGAGGTATAGTCTCTAATGAAATCAGTGTTTCGTTCCCCTGGTGCTTGCACCTGTTCGTGGATTTGCAGTGATCCACAGACACCATGTGAAACGAGTATGCATCCGAGCAAGCTCACACGTTACTTGCTCAGGTGCGCGTCGCAAATGTGAAGGCATGGCGAAGAATTGAAAAGCGTATGGGCTCCTGAGACAAGGCAAGGCAGTCAGTCACGCCATGTATACGGGAACTGCAGCTTTGTTTGCCACGGCACTGACGTTACTCATCTCAGAGGCACAAAGTCATGACGGCGCGCGTTCGATGAAGCTAATAACTTGATGCCCATCTATTACATTTTCGCACCACAGCGTTTAGTTCTTGCTGTATAGTTAGTCGTCTGACATACGCTAACCTTACGCACTTCACCCGTTTACCAGCTTCTGGATGGAAAGCATATGCACCGAGATTCATAGCTCAATCGTCTGAATGGAACACCGCAGTTAAATTGCGAACGGGGTGATGCCCGTCGACGTGATCAATATGACGCTGGTGATTGTATAGTGTCGAACGAAGAGAAAATTGCGACGCTCATGATTTAGTTGAGTGATGGTTGTGGCTGCCCAAATCAGAAACCGAAATTTCGCAAACCCTAGTAGAGCTGTACCCAACCACAAGTGCTTAGGGGCCACTATTAGCACAAAATAAGCACGAAAATAGTCACACCGCAGTCATCAGCGGATTACTACACGCGTGGTTCAGCGGGAAATCGAACATTCAACCTTTGGAGCCGGTCGCTATTATGGTCCTGAAACAGCTATATATCTGTCGGAAAACATTCAAAGTCGGGAAATCGAAGAAAACGCTCGATACTTGTTAATAAAGACGGCAGCGACGACGCTAAATGAGCAAACAGTTTTAGTTCTTTGTTCTTTATTAGTTTCGTTTTCCATCTTTTTTTTTTTTTTTTTTTTGGAGGGGGAAGCGCGGTACGGGGGCGGGGGGGGGGGGGGGGCGGAGAGGGGCATCTTTCATAGCCCGAGTCACTTTGGGACGTTAAATCCCGTAAACCAACCAAGGCGCTTTTTTTTTCTTTTTTTCTTTTTTCAGCGAGAGCCGCTACTGGTGCCTCATCCAATGTCGCCACGTCACTGAAGTTCATTGCAGTAGTTGCCCTGAAAATCCGCAAGACAAGCCAGACAACCAAGCCAAGGAAAAGAGAAGAAGACAAAGCAGGCGAAACAAGAGGGCAGAAGCCAAGTCAAGGGAAGGAAGAAGAAGAAGTAATAAAACGACGCGAAGAAAACAGACCTCATATATTTCATCCCGCAGTGACCACCAGTTCAAAGCTGAAGTGCCAAACAGTCGCACCAACTCCCATTTCGCTTTATTCATGCCCAAGACAGCTAAAGAATGGAACCACCTTCCATCGCATCCATTACAAACTCCGAGCTTTTCAAGAATGCTGTTAGTGATTATATAATCTAATTCTGCTGTACCAATACTGTCCTTGCATATTTGTTGTTATTAGTACTACCCACTCCTATCTAATGCTTCGGTCCTGAGAGACGGTGACAAGGACGACGAGCGTTGGTGTGACACTACAAAACAAATATAAGATGCAGCAGCAGTTATACATTTCCCCGTAACGAACTTTCTGCGCTTCGTGCACGATAGCTTTGCGGCGAGCTTTTTTATTGCTTTGTAAAGACGGTAGAAAGTTTCCGGGATAAGGATTCGCGAGAAAAATATTATTTCTGCACAATCAGAAAAATCAGATCACAGAGTATGAAGAAGCATCCTGACTGGCTAGCTACGCAACCTATAGAGAAATTGCTTTCCGCGCACCCACATCGAGTAAAAGTTTGTTCATGCCTATTGAAAACTATCCGCCTGCACACTGAAATATATGCAATCTTTTTGTTTTTGTTTTTTTAATAGCGTTGTTTATTGCCTCAAGGTAAAATGCGATATGTAAAACAATTTAAAGGGGGTATTAAATGAAAGAAAAAAGGTTGACTGTTCAATTAAAGTTCAAGAGAGAGCGATGATAAGGCCCTTGCGTTCATGCAATGTATGAAGATGAATTGTTCGGCGAAAGGCCCACTGCTGCCTGGTGCCGAATTCTCGTCGGCTTCAGTGCCGGGCCAACCCACAAGTGGTGAATATCTGCTTCATGATCTTGTGACTTGCAGACAGGACATCCTGGCAATCTTTTTTTTTGGTCTATCCTGCTCTGGACATCATCCACACTCGCGTTCTGGCGCCAAATGAGAGACAACCGCCAAATCGACAACACCACGAAGAAAATAAATAAATAAATAAATAAATAAATAAATAAATAAATAAATAAATAAATAAATAAATAAATAAGGAAGGAAGGAAGGAAGGAAGGAAGGAAGGAAGGAAGGAAGGAAGAAGAAAGAAAGAAAGAAAGAAAGAAAGAAAGAAAGAAAGAAAGAAAGAAAGAAAGAAAGAAAGAAAGAAAGAAAGAAAGAAAGAAAGAAAGAAAGAAAGAAAGAAAGAAAGAAAGAAAGTTTACTCTGCCGTCCGTCGGAGCGAGAAAACGCGTCGTGAAGGCGGCATTTGTGCAACCCACAAGAAGCGTCAGCACTGCAGTGGCCGAGATTATAGGCGTCGAAGCCTTGATCGATGTTCCTTGGGAGCCAGAAGCAGTGTTCTTCATGCGACACAGCCCTCGGCGAAACACGACAACTGTTACTATGGGGCCGATGCCCACTGGAGATACCTCACGACGTGACATGAATGGTGGCAGCGTTGGTCATGCATGAACACCGGCTATCCGGCTGCATGCGTATTCATGTTTTCGCTTCTGTTTCAAAGCCCGTGTTTTCTTGTTTTGCATCGCTACTTGATATGCGCTCAGCGCTGGCAAATAAACAAAACAAACAAACAAACGAATACACACGCCCGCGCGCGAGCACGCACGCCAAGACACTGTAGAACAACAAAAATACAATTAACGTTTCGGCACACGAAAAAGTAAAAAAAAAAAAAAAAAAAGAAAAGAAAAAGTAGCGAAAATAAGTCGTCTCATTTCTTCTTATCAGTCGATAGTTGTTAATAATTGACCAGTACTAATCACCTCACATTCGCCCGGAACGAAGGCATTACGTTATGGTGGTATCCATATACCGGGTGTCAAAAAAAAGCAAACTCATGGTCTTATCACAAAATAACAGCTTGAGGGGCAAGTTGGTGCATCATCGTATTCAGATATGTGGCGCTGTGTATCTTCTCCTGTGTTTGTGTTTATTTGCGCCACATATCTGAATACGATCATGGTCTTATTTTCACATTATTAAATATAAAATATGTGGCGCTCCACAGGCAATTTTTTTATTTTGCAACTAATTAGTAATTAAGATATTTTTTCTAATTTGCTAAGCACTGCTTTCAGACAAGAAATATGATTTGCAACGTTGGAGAACACCTTCTGAAACTTCTCATTCCATTTATTTCGGATAAAGAAAGCCTCACGTGTATATTTATTTATTTATTTATTTTATTTATTTTATTTATATGATACTGCAGGCGAAAAGCCCAGGCAGGAGGGGCATACAAGATGTAGAGAACGATGAAATACAAGCACAAGATACATAAACTGAATCAATGGTACGTGATCAGGGCACACAAAAAAGCAAAAAAAAAAAAAAAAAAACAAAAAAAAAACAAATTGATGAATTGATGCGGTGCTACAAAAACAAAATACATAAGGATAACATCAACCATTTGATTGCAGCACACTGTCAATGGAGTCAAGCGAGTGAAGGCAATACGCAGGTAAATCATTCCAGTCATGAACAGTCCGGGGAAAGAGCGAAAATTTGAATAAGTTTGTCCTAGCAAAATAAGGTGTAAGAGAAAGGGGATGGGTATGGCGGGTTATGCGCGTTGCAAGAGGGGATAGATACGGGTAAGGATCAAGAGCAAGTTTGCGGTTTATTAATAAAAATAAAAATTTCAGACGCAAAAACTTGCGTCTGGACTGTAGAGTTCTGATACCATCACCATGCATAAGTTTTGAAACAGAGTCAGTGCGACTGTACTTTGAGAAGATAAAACGAACTGATCTTCGCTGAATTTTTTCAAGCGCATCTATGTTTAACTTTGTATGTGGGTCCCAGATGACGCATGCGTACTCGAGTTTGGATCTTATTAAGGCTGTATAAGCTAGTTTTTTAATCTGTGAAGGGGCATCTTTAAGCTTATGTCGCAGTAAACAAAGCCTGCGAAACGCGGATGAGCAGATGTCGCTAATATGGGAATTCCACTTCCAGTTGTTCGTTAGCGTCACACCCAGATACTTAAATTTAGTGACCTCAGTTAAAAGCATGCCCTCTATAGAATAAGAAAATATAAACGGTTTTTTCTTGTTGGTAACGCGAAGTAGGACAGATTTTTCGGTGTTAATTTTCATTCCCCACTCATTACACCAGGTTACAATATTGGTAAGATTAGAGCTTAGGGCATGTTGGTCAGAGATACTCTGTACCTCGTTGAAAAGGATGCAATCATCTGCAAATAAGCGGATTTTAGTAGGCTCGTTAATGACATTTACAATATCATTACAAAAAATCAGGAAGAGTAAGGGGCCAAGCACACTACCTTGGGGTACACCGGAAGTAACTGGTAGGACGTTAGAAGTGTGGCTTTTTATCTCCACATATTGATTACGGCCAGCTAGATATTCAGATACCCAAGCAATTATGAAACTAGGAAGATCAATGATTTGTAATTTATAGATTAATTTGTCATGCGGAACGCGGTCAAATGCCTTACTAAAATCTAGAAAAATCATGTCAACTTGACCACCTTTATCGAGAATCGAAGCAATATGATGAGTTACTGTAGCTAATTGAGTAACGGTGGAATACCCTTTCCGGAAGCCATGCTGGAAAGGGGATAAAATGTGGTGTCTTTCCAGAAAGTCATTAATGTAATTGGTCAATATGTGCTCCAGGAGCTTGCAGGAAGATGAAACAATCGAAATGGGCCGATAGTTAAGAACAGAACGGCGGTCCCCCTTTTTAAATACTGGTACGACTCTAGCCAATTTCCAGTCTAGGGGCAATGTTGCTGATGTTATTGACGCTTGAAAGATGATAACGAGGAATCTGGTTATGGGCTCAGCATAACGACGAAGGAAGGCATTTGGAATATTATCAGGCCCTGGCGAAGATTTAACCTTTAGTCGCAGAATCATATTTAGAACGCCCTGATATGAGATATGAAGATCAGGAACATGTGATGAACTCTCACGTTGAAGATCGGATGAATCAGAAAAGACGCTACTAAAGTAAGTATTAAAGTGATGCGCGATAAGCTCGGGGTTTTCAATCATAGTACCATTGTCTAAAATCCGCTCAACCTGTTTCTTTCGGTCGCTTAAAAAGTTCCAAAATTTTGGGGGGTCATTTTGAATGAAACTAGGCAGAGTTTTATTGAAGTAAAAACTTTTCGCCTGGTGAATAGCCTGCGATAAGGTACGTCGAATGTCACTGAGACCGTCACATGATGACCCTTTCTTTCTTCTTAGGCGTTTAGATTTACGTATGAGGTGAATTATATCTCTTGTCATCCATGGCGTGTACTTTGCAGCCTTTTTAATTTTGTTTGGTACGAAGTTATCTAAACAAAAAAAACATATATCTTTGAACTTATCCCAAAGAGCATGAACATCGTTTTCGCTATCGAAGTTATCGAGCTCGGTATTAAGGTGATCTAATACTGCAATATCATCAGCATGCGTGTAATCTTTAACTGTTATCAGCGCAGATGTATCCGAAGAATTTTTGACATTCAGAGGAAATAGGACCGCGACCATGCGATGATCAGATATGCCCGGCTCAACAGACACTTCATAATCAGCAATGCAACGAGGAATAAAAACAAGGTCTAAGAGTGACGATGAGGAATCGGTGACACGCGTTGGTTCATGCACAACTTGTACAAGATCATGATAAAACAAAATGTCGAACATAAGACTAGAATTGTTAGTAGAATCGGAACCTGATTGTAAGCGGTCCCAGTCTATAGATGGAAGGTTGAAATCGCCAGCTAAAATGATTTTAAATTTCTGGTAATCAGCCATATGCGTTTTTAGTTCTGATAAGAAGTCAGGCGCCGAATCTGGTGGCCTGTATACAGCATACAGTACAAAAAAATGGCCAAAAATATTAATTTTCAGGCACAAACATTCGCTAGATTGAACTCGTGGTATGAGGGAGGCCTCAATATCAGATTTAATCACAACAGCAACGCCACCACCTCGGGTTTCCCTGTCCCTACGGAATATTTTATACGATGGTATAACTAAATCCTCGTCGCAGATTGAACTATGAAGCCAGGTTTCGGTAATCACAAGAATGTGAGGGCAGTAAGTTAAGAGAATCGATTCGAGTTGGTCTGTTTTGTTCGTAATACTACAAGCATTAATATTCAGTAGCCTGATACACTTTTCATGACAACGTCATGAAACCTTCTGCTTAGGGTGCGTCTTTGATATTTTCTGCCGAACATTGTTCACATCATCCCAAACAAAGGTGTCATTATCAATCCGCAACTTGTCATGAACTAATGAAACTTTTTTTCCTTGCAATTTCTCAGATTTCGCACTATCCCACAGAAGCTTACGTTTGTTAAGTGTTTCCTGCGAGAGGTCATTCTGGACAGAAATGCCTGTATTTTTCAGCTTACTGACATTCTTAAAGATGGCTATCTTTTCGGTGAATTCTTGAAGGAATACAAGAATAGGTCTATTTCCCGGCTGTCTGCCAAGCCGATGAATACGGCCCACTGATTCACATTTCACTCCCAGTTTGTTGCGGAATGTGTCGTCAATAACTTTCTTTTTAAGGTCAGATTCAGTTTCATTAGCTGTTTCGCAGATGCCACGGATGACCAAGTTTGATCGTCGGCTTCTATCTTCCAGGTCAGCAAGTTTATGCACCTGAAAGCGCACAACTTTATCGTACATTTTAATGGCTGCGTCTAGATTGTTGAGAACTGGTGTTTTTTGTTTGAGCTCATCTATGTACATTTCAATCCCTCGAAAACGTAAACCTAAGTCAGCAATCATGTTTTCAGATTTAGTTTTCAGATCAGCTATTTCAGCGCGTATTAAGTTCTGGCCATCAATGATTGATTGCAACATTGCTGCATTTGTAGGGCCAGGATGTGGTTCAACATCACCGCACACGAGAAGTTTCAGGACAAGAAAGCAGTCATAAGCAATTTTACAGCACTGGTTTGGGCACGGCAGGACTAATAAAAAGCGACAATCACTTCTAATAGATTTAGAGCAAAAACCAACCTGCACAAGGAAGAAGAAGGGCTTAGTTACGGCCATTGTTCCACCTCGCCCGCCGTGCCCACTGAGGATGAAATCGTGCGCGAACTCTTTTAAAGGTGAAGCATCCGACGACGTCACAGATCTGGGAAAGATGTCTGGCAGAGTGGCGCTGTCATGTAGCGGTGGTTCCAGTTCAGTCACATGCTTGCCGATCGGTGATACGTTGATTGAATACAGCGGGGAATCGCCAGGGAACACGCAGCAGGTTGCGGCGCCTCTAGCGACACAGAGCATGAAGCCCTGCACAAGGAAGAAGAAGGGCTTAGTTACGGCCATTGTTCCACCTCGCCCGCCGTGCCCACTGAGGATGAAATCGTGCGCGAACTCTTTTAAAGGTGAAGCATCCGACGACGTCACAGATCTGGGAAAGATGTCTGGCAGAGTGGCGCTGTCATGTAGCGGTGGTTCCAGTTCAGTCACATGCTTGCCGATCGGTGATACGTTGATTGAATACAGCGGGGAATCGCCAGGGAACACGCAGCAGGTTGCGGCGCCTCTAGCGACACAGAGCATGAAGCCCTGCACAAGGAAGAAGAAGGGCTTAGTTACGGCCATTGTTCCACCTCGCCCGCCGTGCCCACACTCGTTTTTCCTTGCTTTTAAGAGACCATCATACGGAATCCTGCATAAAATTTACACTGGATTTTCGAGCAGGTTATACGCTTCTGTGCAATTCTATAGATTAATTTTATTTCACGCGAATTCTGAAATAAAGAAGACGAACAAAGTTTGCTATTGTCTATTTTTTTTTGCTTGATCATATATTTGATATCCGAAGGCATTTTTTTTTTCGTACGTATTCGTATTCAATTCGTATTCGAAAATTTCAATATTCGTACACCTCTACAATTTTCACGTACTCGACGCTTCGCAGCGGCGTTACCACGAACTAATTTAAGAGCGATAGGCAGCGCTCAGAACCGTTTGCTCACGCTTTTGCGAGTTCGTTGCTGAAGTTCAGGCGTTTGTGTTAAACTTTACTTATCAACATGCCACGCCGCACTGCGGCTGCGCAAAGATCCAGTCGACGGACTCGGAACTCGCTTGGAACATTTGTGCCAGCAAGCGATCACTTTCGGATGTCGATCCTGAATGGAACTTCATGGCACACACAAAAAAAAAAAAAAAAAGAAAAAGAAAAAAAGAAAAAAAAAAAGAAGGAAAACGAGGCAGCGGCAGCACTGCCGCGTTGTCCGTCGACCAGATGTGAAAAAAGCAAGCAAACACAATTCGATTGCTTTCCCTCTGCGAACAGCTCGAAAAGAAGACAGCTTTGGTTGCAGAAACTGCAAAATGGCAAGGCGCATGCGTCAGCTTCCATGGTAGTCCGCGGCAATTTCAGACAGACGAACTCTTTTTTCTTTTTTTTTTTTTCGTCCAAGTAAGGACTCGTTGCCGTCATAGCTTTGCTTCCTTTTACCTGCGTGACCAATTGTAATTGCGGCCGTGATGCGGCAACAGCGCTCGAACGAATTTTTTCGTTTATTTCATAGCATTTCATCATCCTTCATAGCATTCTTTTTATGCCCTGAGGCAATCAACATCGCAAAAGAAAAAAAAAAAAAGCTTGTGCCTCGTCGTCACCCAAGCTGAAATTAAAACGTTCGGGTTTTTATTTTTTTATTTTTGCGTGTTACGCCACGGCAATGGTTGTTTCAATTTATTAGAAACACTCATTTTTCGCAGCTGCCAAGAAAAAGCACCAAATTGAAGAGAGCGGAGTGGTGGAAGACAAGCGCATTTGAGGAACGGGCAAGAGATAAAAATAAAGCTAATCAAAGCACGTCGAGTGAATCCGCCGATAAGAGATATACGTTATAGACGATAGACCCGATTGGTAACTTGCACTTTGAGAATGGATTACCGGCAAGTGAACGGAAGAACAGAAGCTCGACTCCGAGGACACGCCTGAAATCGATGGTATCGAGTAGCACGCCTCAAGGTACGGCGTGAGCAGGCTTGTCTCGGAGCACTGAAGCGGTCATGGTCAGAGCAAACTAAGGGACGTTTTACAACAGCTACTGGATTTCGTGGCCAGTGCTTGCGCTAAAGCAAAGCACTGCCCTTGCCGCTGCGCAGTTCCGCGCGATTATTTATTTCCCACTACACAGCATCAGCGCTTTAAACAAGTCTGCTCACGAATGTACACGGTCGTCAACTTTTGGGGTAAACATGCGCGCGTATAACAATTCTACGACGAGCGCCAGTACGTCCGACCCGGCTGCGCTTCGAAGCCAGGTGATAGGCCATGCGAAGCACGCACCACCTACAGGTCTCACTGCGCATGCGTCATTATGCTTCGATGCGCGGCTCTGTCGGGCACAACGGAGTCTGAAATAGATTAACCGCCTGCTCACGTGTTCAGGTATGCAAGGACTTTGCTTGCGCGACTGGCCATACGCAAATACTATTGGGGTTCAGCCTGCTAAGCTCAAATCCAATCAGTCGACGGCCTAAAGCGAAACTACCCATAATTAGCTTAGCCTTTATTCCCATGCAATGAATTCGCAAAGCCTTGCTTACCTCAAACGTATACTGCTTCAAACCCGAGGCGCTCTCGCATTTTTGTCTTTTCTGCCGCGCAGAAATACGCAGCACTGGCGCTTTTTACATCGGTAAAACTTCCAAGGGTGTCTTCGTCCGCTTAAGAGCAATAACGCGAAAGCATTTCTCTTAATGCTGCCAAGTGAAGGAGTCGAACCCGCGAAATTTACCGGAACTAAAATCCATGGCCATACTCGAACCCACGACCTTGTTTAGGACTCGAGCCCCCGACCTTCCCTAGGACTCCGACTCATGACCTTTACTGCAACTCAAATCCTTACGATACTGAACCCACGGCCTTCGTTTGCGACTCAAACCCACGACCTTCTTTGGGACTCAAGCCCCCGACCTTCCTATAGGACTCGGACGCATGACCTTTACTGCAACTCAGACCCTTGGCTATACTTTCAGACTCGAACCCTCTACCTTTTCTCTTTCTGTCTAAAACAAATTTTCATAAGAATAATTGGCAGTTCGTGCGGACATGTTCTAGATGAAAAGCTTTGCCGACAGGCTCACCACGCCACTCATGGGACAAGAAAGGCTTTTTCCTTAAAAAAGCCCTTTAGGCGGGCGAAGTTCTTGGGTAATTCCCATGGTACGGTGGATGTCTGCAGGCGCAGGCTGACAACCTTCAGTTTGGTTACTCATTTTATACCGACTAATATAAAAAGAGCGCTCACCTTTAGTGAAACAACGGGAATCAGCCGTGAGTAAATTTGTTATTGCAGCCAGGCTGATCATGGCAATGATCATAAGTCCTTCTTACGGTTGTCATCTCAGCTCGACTGCGCCACCACATATAGAGCTTATCATGACCCTTAGAGAAAGCAGTTTTCTGGGCTGTGTAGGTGTGAGTGGGGGAGTCAGTACTTAGGTCTTTTCAATGCTACGAGCACAGACTAGTCTCCAATATGATAGCGCACTTCACCTCATTTTTAATGAAATGTCTATAGTTCGTGAAAATCGCTAATTGCAAGCACGGTCCGCAACCCGCTACTCTGATCCGCTATTACCACGGGGTTCCTCTGCGCGTGCGCAGATAGCCTTCTGAGTACCAGAATGGTGACCTTGCTCTCGCCCAACGTTGCAGATAGCTGATCAATTGTGTAGATTCTCCCGATATGCTACCGCTCTTGTAAACTCATTCGTCATGGTGCAAGTGGCTATCGTGCAATTCTCTCGAGCGCAGCAAAAGGCTCCCCGGATGCGGCGAACGCTTGCAGCGAAATATGGATTCATAAACGCCGGAGCGCGACACGTCCCCGCCCCGCGGGGCCCATACACTCGGGACACGCCGCGTGCTCGGAGGATGTTTACTCGTCGCAAACATGTCCTCCACGCGGCATCCGCCGTGCAGGAAACAGCCCTAAAAGGCAAGAACAAAAAAAAAAAAAAAAAAAAAAAAAAAAAAAAAAAAAAAAAAGAGAGAGAGAGAAAGAAAGAAAACACGAAAGAGCGGAAGGAGAGGCAACATATTTAATGGCAACATATTGGCTCGTAGCGAGGGCAGCCCCTATTTTTAGTCGCGCCGAGCCAAGCGTTCGCCAGATTCGGCCATGACGACAACGCCACTTCTCTCTCTCTCTCGACTCCCGCTCCTTCCCACTGTCCTCGCGGTCTCTTGCGACGAGAGACTTTCCCGCGCTGCTTATCGCTAGCTGCGTCGCTCACCACCAGAAACGTCGTCACAGCATGTGCACGCCGTTCTGGGAGTAGCGCCATATACGCAAGATGAAGATCACAGCCGAGCCTAATTTCTGCCAACGAGCCAGTCAATAGTTTTGCCCTGTCCCGTGTGCATGTGAAAGACTGCTAACAATTATTGCGCAACTGTCCCTTGGAAACCTTCCAGAAGAAACAAAACGCAATAACCCAAAGAAAGTTCACTCTCCCAACGACGAAGCCCGATCACAACCTGCTTGTTTCGATGCAATCTTAAATGACTATGAGTCATCCATCACTTTGTACGTTTATTGTTCAATGTCAGCAAAAATGATCAACTCCCCTTCCCACAGCTGTGAGCAACGGGTGAATCTACTCATCAATCTATAATTATCTCATGGTTCTACATGAATTAAATTTGATTCGCACATCAGGCAGGCAGACCACGCGAGGGCGCGTCGTGTCAACGCAGGATCCTTTCTTCGCTCGTAGCACGCAGCTTGCTGACGGGTGGCATGCGGTTTCAAGTTAACAAGCAGTAAACAGGAAGCTTTCCAAGGCGTGAATTTTCCGGGTCCAACGCCAAACAAATCTTGATTAAGCTGCGATCATTAAGACTGATCGTAGCGCTGTGAAGCCGTGCCGGACATGCTGTAAGAAAAACACGGTGGGCGTTGGCGCTTTTACATGTGTCCGTGGAAACCCGGCAACCTTACACGCCGCTAATGAGGCCGTTATTCGCGTGACTTGATTTCTGGTGTATGACGGTATATATTTTTAAAAGAACTGTTAAGAGCGATATCCCGAGTTTCACATCGGTGTGAAAGAGTGGAAGGAGGAGAGAGAGAGAGAGAGAGAGAGAGAGAGAGAGAGAGAGAGAGAGAGAGAGAGAGAGAGAGAGAGAGAGAGAGAGAGAGAGAGATCGGAGGAATGCGGTAACCGAAGCGTGGTTGGTTACCAACGGAACCATCCGGACTCTTGCTACCGTGAAATAAGGTAGATATGGCTAGAGGAGGAAAATTCCTTGTCCGAGTATGGTCACCGCGGATGGAAAATGGGCGAGTGTGACTAGGGTGTAGGAAAAGGTAACCGCGGGGTGTGGTTAGCTGCCATGGGAATCATCCGGAGGTTGGTAATCATGTGAGAAGGAGGATGAAAGTCACCTTAGAAGGAAGAGGGGGCGGGGACGCGGTATCTCGAGTGTGAGAAATGAGCAAACGCAAGGTGATTACCGCGGGAACGATCTGAAGGGTAGTTACCATGGGAGAAAGAGGCAGAGCAGATGAATGTGTAACGGTTCAAGATCTGCGCCGCCAGAAGAAATCTCGGGGCAGAGGCGCCGCGCACCCAAAACGGCGGACTGGGAGGGGAACCAGTATAAGAAGAGAGAGTATATCAGGAAGACTGCAAAAGAGCTCTCTGATCAGTCCATTTTTGTACTGACACTTTTTCTTTCAAGGCAATGATTAAAAATTAGCTAATTAGTAGTTATCAATTAATTAAATTTTGTGAACACTGAACGAACGAAAAAGTACCGCAGATTAGCGTAGGTGACCCTGAATGGTTTGAATTGGTTTCGCTGGGCTGGGGACCACTGCATTTTTTAAAACCTTGGTTACCATTAGCTGGGGCATCTTGTATATACGTCCCAAAGCGACTCAGGCTGAGGGAAGCCGTAATTGCGGGCTCCGGATGATTTCGACCACCCGGGGTTCTTTAACGTGCACTGACGTCGTACAGTACACGGGTGCCTAGCTTTTCACCTCCATCGAAAAGTGGCCGACGCGGCCGGGATTTGGTCCGGCGTTGTAAGGTTCAACAGTGGAGCGCTCTGGATTCTGAAGTGGCGAAAGCCTCGGTCGCGGGTGGTGCATCCAATGATGCTCTGCGGATGCTCGGCTTGCTGTGCGAATCATACTGCCCCATGATGACATCACCTCATGTTACGTGATAACGTATACAACTTTTTCGCAGAAAAACCGCCATAGACGGCGGTCGGAAAAAATCCTGATTGGTAGACAAGGTCAACATGTCATAATACGTGACCTAGAGCGGGAAATTCAAACACCCCGCATTCAAATATAGCTAACGAATTAGGGAATGTTCCAAATGAAGCCAAAATTGACGAGGAGGTTGCTCTAATGAAGGCATTCTGTAAAATAAATGTATCTATATAAAAATCAATTTGTCACCATTGGAGTTCGAACCGAGGTCCTCTGCCAGGTGGCCCCACCGGAGTGGCGCAGTGGTTACGGTGCTCGACTACTGTGCCCGAGAATGCGGGATCGAATCCCTGCCTCGGCGGCAGCTTTTCGATGGAGGCGAAAAGCAAGGCGCCAGTGTGCTGTGCGATGTCAGTGCATGTTAAAGAACCCCAGGTGGTCCAAATTTCCGGAGTCCTCCACTGCGGCGTCTCTCATAGCCTGAGTCACTTTGGGACGTTAAACCCAACAAACCTCTGCCAGGTGCGCACGTGACGCAGAGGTCTCGAAATGTCGTGGTACCAAGCATGTTAGAGGGGCACCTAGTGAAAGCGTTATGGTGTGCATGACTTACTAACGTATTTGGGATTTGCACTGATGTTACAGTACTAATTATTTTGAAATTTAAATGATTGAAAAATGAAAATATAATATAAATTGGAAATGAGGCGAGGCAGAAGCGTCCTCATATTTTATTGACCTGAGATTTTTTGAACCATTTCCAGAGCAACGACGACGCCGTCACCTTTTCCGCAAATGGGACAAGTAATATTTTCGCATTCAAAATTACCTCGACACCTGTCGCACAGTCTCGCGTTATGCGCAGTGGTAACATTCCGTGAGTTGGCTTTATTATTATTATTATTATTATTATTATTATTATTATTATTATTATTATTATTATTATTATTATTATTATTATTACTATTATTATTATTATTATTATTATTATTATTACGGGTGGTGATTATGCAATGTTGCAAGTAAATTTAGCCAGCTCAAAACATAACAAAGTAGAAAAGACGGTTAACTATACAAGGTTATCGTATTTGTTGCAGAACGAGTTGGTGTTGCTTACGCATTTTGAAGAGCGCGAAAAAAAAAAAAAAAAGAAGCTGAAGCAAATGACAGTGCGCATAATCGTTGTGTGCACTGCCCCTGCTTGTGTTTATTATTATTATTATTTTTTTTTGCTCTATTAAAAACACACACGCCTACATCAGGAGTGTCATGGCATCGTGGGCTGCAGTGCCTTTTAAGTAAGGCAGAGCTGGAGGTGCGCAAATATTGCTAATTTTAGTTCTGAGTATGAGGTACGTGAAACGGACATGCGTAGTTACGCAAACAGCGATAACCAAAGCACAAGCATGCATGCTTGATACACAGAACAACCCCCCCCCCCCCCCCAACCAAACTAGAAAATACGATGCAGACTTTCTACGATAAGCGATCAGCCGTGAAGAATCAGAAAATCAAGAGTTCATTTTGCTTCTCGGTAGCTGTGTGAACGAACACATTCAAGCACTCTGTAGAGGTCCACGAGGCTACGAATTAATTGTGATTTGAACAAAGGTTGCTTGGTTAATAATATTGCGCCTCATCTTCCAGCAATTTTTGTAGACTGCCCCCCCCCCCCCCCCCCTCTCCCTTTTCGGTTAAAGAAAAACCGTAACGGCCAACACTATATTTGATGAGAAACCATAAATTTACTGTGAACCTAAACAGCCCCACTTTGCTAACGTCCATATGTTGTAAGTTCCTGGAGCATATAATTGCTTCCCAAATTCACTGTCACCACAAACAATCCTCCCATTCTGCTAAAAGCTCGGCATCAAACTCCATGAGCTGTACACTTTTTATGCGGGCTATATACTTAAAGTTGCGGAAAGTTGTACACGGAGCACACCTCGGCATTCAAACCTCATGTACGTCTGTCCAATAAGCACCGGCACCTATGGCCTGTTTGTACTGATAATGATGACTGATAGAACTCGTCATGGACAGAGCGCTAGTCGTACCTCACTTAAGGTGTATATAAATGGAGAAAAAAAAAAAGAAAAAAAAAGACAGCTTGCTCAGTCTTATGTTCACGCCTGCACCTTGCAAAAGTATCACACTTTGCCCTGCACTAACCATTCGCTTTAAGTTCGCGCTTTCAATCCGCTCCCCACTCCGTTACTTAACGCCATTGGGCTCTGCAACTTAAACGAACAAACTATTAATCTTATATCACCTCCGTCGTCGGCACTGCCTCAGCTAATATACTATATCCTTCTAATGTCTCGCACAATGCCATCGGTGTATACACCAAACAAGTCGCAAGGGGGGGAGTTTAGGGCACAAAAGCACCGACAAAGAGAATCCTTCATTTTTGCTGCATGTATCGCCAAATACCAATCGACGGTACAAATGACCATGAAATATTGCCACCTTATCTCCAGCCAGGTGTTCTACCCTACGGATGGTAACAAAAGCGTCCTCGCGACAGTTGTGTAATGAGGCCAACAAACGCCGCCTATACTGCACTGTCATGTGACTGAACGCCGTTGATTGTGGCTATGACGCGAGTGCCTGACGTTAACGCTTGTACGCCTCTGAACGACAGCTGTGCCTTGCACCCAGAAACAATTCAGAAAATAACAAATATAGCTGGGAAGCGCTTGAAATTTCAGTCTATTTTTCAACAGTTGGTGCTTCGGGAATATACTTGCTCCAGCAGACGCGCATCTGACAGATGCCTAATCGTTTGGCTCGCGTCTGAAATCAGCCTTGAAGCTTTACTTCATTAAAGGCTTCGTTACATCGGTCGCATTCGCTGAGTGAGGCGGCGTCTGTTGATCAATAGAAATTCCAAAAAGAAGGCAAAATTCAAAAGCCATAAGCGTACAGAACGTGATACATTCGAGCGCTGTGCCTGTTAAGGGATTGATGCTTGGGTAAGCGAGTTATGAGTTCGTGTTTGCGTAAAAGGGTTGTGATTTTGTTTAACAGGGCTGATCAGACACGTGATGCCTTAATTATCTATCGCTAACACGGCCAGTTTTGACGTGAACAATGAGATGAGTTAATGACAGTATCGAGAGGCTCGACCTCACGACACCGTAAGAGGTCTGCAGAAATAAACAGCACGGATGCAGCGAAAAACGGCATAAAGACACAAAGGAGACATCATACACACGAGGCACCCCAAACAAAGTCAAATCCAGCCGCGGCGGCCGCTTTTCAATGGAGGCGAAACACAAGGCGCCCGTGTATACTGTGCAATGTCGCTGTATGTTAAAGAACTCGAGGCGTCCGGAATTATCCGGAGTCCTCCAGTAAGGCGTCCCTAAAGCCTGAGTCGTCTTGGAACGCTAAATTCAATAAACCATTTGGCCATTGAGCCTTTAGGCAGCAATGGCAGCAGCAGCCTTGTACAGCCACTAACTTATCTCAACCGCTGCATTCAAATTGGTGCGGCACTATTTTAGTTGCTACACTAAGGTTTCTTTTTTTTTTTTTTTCCGCTGCTGCTGCTGCTGCTGCTGCATAATTAAACTGTCTTGAAGTTTGGACCATGCCATCTTGCTCCAACTTGCTAAGGAAATTCAATCCTTTCGGCATGAAATGGCTACGAGGAAGACAGCCATAGCCACATTCAATGACCTCTATGGAACAACAACAACAAAAAAAAAAAAAAGTCAATCAAACGCTCACCAAAGAAAACAAAGCACTGAAAGAAGAAGATGAGCAACTAACACAGTTCTTGTCTGATCTTGAGCAATACTCACATCTGAACAACGTCGAGATGAAAGACGATGGAAGGTGAAAACTGCGTGTCGATCATGTTAAAGCCATTTGTGAGAAAACTGGCTGTCACGTCTATACCCACCTGACCTTGACACTGCCCACCGTGTCCCCGCGAATTGCAGAACGACTTTACATACAGAGATAAAAGATAAAAAAAAAATTACACAAAACGTGGAATTTAGTTTGAAAGCAGTCTTGTAGAGAAGTCCATAAGGGACACGTCCTGCAGAACACATCAGAGGAAAACATCCAAGAGAGAAAAAGAACAAAGGACAACCTTTGATTATAAGGGCCTAGTATATACAGAAAAATACAAACAAGATTAAATCGATCGGAATGGAACGAATACGAAGTCCCTAAAGCTTAATCAAACACAATCTAAAAATCACGCACAATAAAAAAATGCAATCAGTGACCTCGGCACAATAAAATGCGCACACGCAGTTTTAAAGTTCAAATATAAGTAAAGACAGGTAGAAATGACGCAAAGATTAAGAAAAACAAAAGAAAAACAACAGAGTAGACTTGAAAGGAGAATACACACGAGATAAAAGGACTGCTCACAATAGAACGCTATACGGACACTAAATATGAACGAGGCGAACGAGTCTTTGAGTACATCACAGTGATAATAATTGTAACAATAACAATGACGGCAACATATTAATAAAACAGCAGAACAAGAAGAAGGTGAGGGCTATCGTTTAATTTAAAGCAAGAACGTTCGCAAGTGCAGTTAGCGAAATAATAAAAAAAAAGCACAAAAAATAAGCTTTGTATCCAGCAGCCGCCATCGCTAACCATGATTTACTTGCAGACTCATGCTTAAATTGCGAACAACACTGCAGTATCGTGAAGCTCGATTCATTTCATTAAAGCAGCATGGCTAGTGAGTGCTGAGTACTTTTACTGCTCTTGCATATTATCGTGGAGCAGCACAGCGTCATAATGGCGTACGAAAGCATCTCGAGTGTCATTCTACTCACATGTCACTGCAGCGAGTCTGTGCACCACGCGTAATTCTTTCAGTTGTAACATACCCCAGTAAAAATTAAAAAAAAAGGAAAAAAAGAAGATGTCGCGATCTCGGATGATTCGTTCCACATGAGTTGGCATCTTTCAGCTCTCGGAAAGGGGTCACGCCCAGTTAGGGGAACTACTGTCTGGTTTATGCGAAGGCTCACGATATAACCACCGTGAATCGTCGCTGGATGATTCCGGCAGTAAAAGGCAGCTTGAAGAGTAAGAACTGCCACAAGCAGATTCGAGACGAGAACATCACGGCTTGCCTGTTTTTGTTTTTACTCATCCCGCTGAATACAAGCCTATCATAAAATTGATTTCCTGCGTCAACTGTAAAGCCGACAAATATCCAACATCGCACAGTATAGCTCGCAGTTTAAGAAGTATCAATATGGCAGTAATCAATGAGTTAATTAGCTGGTTCGAGTCACGCGTCCGGTTTGAGAGCATCACGTGAGTGTGAAGACGGATTTCGCTTGCCGCTCACGACGTAATTTTTATAGGTACGTTGTTACTCCGAACACACCGTGCATTACTCAACATCGCAGAACTAGAGTCACCGGTGTCTGCGCCGTCTCTCCGAAGACAGGTCCTTCACTCCAAACTTATCACTCGGGAGGGGGATGCATCAACCGCGCCGACCGCAGGTCACACGTTGGTGGCGGCAACGGCAGCAATCGCTACCGGAAGAGATAGTCGGCAGAGCAGTCGCAATGTATCCAGTCGAGAAGAAGTACACAGACGGGCGCTCGAGACGCGCGGCCGCCTTCAGTGCGGAGAAAGAATGTTACAGCCGCGGCTCCCTCTGCTACATAGTCCACGCTGGAAGGAGACACTTCCTCCTCGCCTCCTAAAAAAGCAGGCGCAAGCAGAGCCGCCCGTCTACTTGTCAGCTTCACACCGCGAGGACACTGACCTCGTCCGGCGACCATCTGACGCCTCACGACGTCTTACAGTGACGCGCCTGTAAGGTGTCATTAGGCAGTTCAGTTGGAATAGGTGGGAGTGGATAGAGGGACGCTAATCACTTTCAGCTTTCTCTCTTTCACTATTTTAGCTTAACATTGTGCGCATGCGGGTTTGAGTCTTGCTAGTCTCCTATCCCCTTAACCGATATGGTCAGCGTATTCTAAATCTGGATATTGGGTGTTTAATACTTTAAACTGACACAAAACTGGTGCTGTGCCTCACGAAATAACTCAATTCCATTCACCATAATACTGAACTTAATGAGTTTGCTAGACCAAAGTTACTTTCTCCGCTATGTACCTAGTCTTATTTTATTGCTGACAGAGCACAGCTTTTAGCTTCGAGATATTCAGGCTTAACCTTAGCTAAGCCACAGCTAATTTTTTAGTAACTAGAAATATGTGCGATACCAAGGAAATACCACGCCCGATCTCGACGGGGAGAGCGAGCCCATGCGTTGAGACCGGCCGTAGAAATACAACTCCATATTTCCAGGTTTTGTTGTCGTGGTCATGGTCTTCATAGTAGACGATGCGCGCGCATTGTATACTCTCCCAGAAGAGATGGTGCGGATCAGCGGAAACACTTAGTTGTGCTAGTCATGGGAGTCTACATGCAGTAAGCACGCGACACTCCTCTAACAGACGAGCTTGTAGGCGCCTGTAAGCTTTGTTCTGGAACCTGGCGCAGCGCACCACCTCAGAAACACAGTGCACGTAAAGTACTTCCTCCATGAGGATAACGCATGCTAGGCCTAATGACGGCGCCAAGCAGTCGCGAATAGTGAGCCCCCCCCCCCCCCAACACACACACACACACACACACACACACACACACACACACACACACACACACACACACACACACACACACACACACACACACACACACACACACACACACACACACACACACACACACACACACACACACACACACACACACACACACACACACACACACACACACACACACACACACACACACACACACACACACACACACACACACACACACACACACACACACACACACACACACACACACACACACACACACACACACACACACACACACACACACACACACACACACACACACACACACACACACACACACACACACACACACACACACACACACACACACACACACACACACACACACACACACACACACACACACACACACACACACACACAGATTGACGAGGAGGAAGTTACCTATGGCTACGAATACGAAGACGACGAAGCGGGCAGTGGCGCGGGGCGGAGTACTCACGCCACGCCCCCGCGCCACTGCCCGCTGGCCATTAAAACCATACCTAATGCATGCACCTTCATGGACATGTCATTCTGGATTTATCATGTCGCCGTGGTACATCACTTGCCACCCCGCAACAATATCATGGTGCAGACCATTTTCTACATCACACATTCATTTACGTTTGTTTAGCACAAAGGCAACACGACCGCCCGACAGCGGCGCACATGGTCAGACATGCTTGTGTTTGTGGCACGAGGTGGCATCGCACAATGACACTTGTAGTGTCTGTCATCTCAGATTGACAGCTCTGTTCAATTCAAAAGTCGAGAACAGGCGGACTGCGTCTGTTAGATCTTCAGCTCAGCCTCGTTGTTAAACATTCGAGTCAAGCCATAAACAACACAAGTTATACCGCAGCGTAGCTTATTTGAAGTATAACAGTAAAACAATTAAGTGTAATTTGGTTTGATAGCTTATGTCGAGTATAATTGAGCTTTACTAATTAAGCGTCTTAATTAATTATGATTAATAGTGACTAAGCATCACCAGCCACATTCTACATTGTCGGTAGCTTATACCGAGCATAATTACACTGGGCTAATCGTAGGTCTTGACTGAATATAGTTATTTAGTTAATTGTAACTAAGAGCTCAACTCTACCCACCTCATCAAGTTATACTGTGCGCGAGGACATACCGTGGCGCCACCTCTTGGCAGCGCCGCATGACGCGGTAAGTGGGATAACGCGCGTTGAACGGCTGCTGTGTGATGCTTTCCTAGGCAGTTTAGTTGCGCGGTAATGCTGAATTTATTTTTCTTTCAAATACACTTCGATCTAGGCCTGTTGAAGACTATTTGAGGTATTAGGCCAACTCTATTCGGCAGGAAGGCGTTTCAAAGAGTCCGTGAGCTGTCGAAGCATAGTCCGGCGAGTTTGAACTACTGCTACGACGCCGCACGCCTTCAGCGTTGTTGTCGCTGTTGTTAAAGAAAGTGAACATGTTACAGACCCAGTCAGAAATAAGCGGTCGTAAATCACGGTAGTCACTCTGAGAAAGCAACGCGCTGCACCACTACATCGCTGCTTTGCTCGGTAATCATATTTCTCTGCTAGAGGAACGGAGCTCTCAGGTGGTGACACATGCGGGGCACTTCGCACAGTGCCGGCAGAAGCGGTGTCATTAGGCTGATTCTTGAATAGTCTTCACAGGGGGAATGACGCGAAGAAATTTTTAAAGCAACTGCGCAGCGATGTGTTCCTTCTTGCACACTGACCGCGGTCATTGTCACTCGAGCTTCGGGTGGATGTTTCTTTTTCCGCGTAGTTTTGCTACGTGAGCAGACCATGGCATGCAAGTTTATTTGTTTTCTCGGTCATTTCAAATTACTGCTGAACTTGCCCAAGGCGAGTCAAAACATGTAACGTTTCGGGCCATCAATGCCTTCATTAAGAAGAAATTTGACACCTCCCCACTTTCGCACAAACATTCCTTGCTCTGGGTTAGTACTGCTTGGCGAAGAAGCCAGCATATTTTCTATCCCGCCAGCAATCAGACTTCTTAAGATTCACAAGTGATAAGCGCATGCATAAACATAAACTTTAATTAGCGCCAGTCCTTCGGTCACAACTCACGGAACTCTCCAACTCCATATAGATGAAATCTTGCTCGATGAAACGCATATTGCACACACAAGAATGACCGCTCACTTCTTTACACATTGGCAACTTATTTAAACAACCTTTCTTCAGCTAATTTTTCGGGTAGAAATGGGAGCGTGCGCCGGGTTCCGTGGCGTGTTCAGAGCAGTAACGGTCTATGTCAGCAGCTTAAATAAACTAATGCAACAACAGCAACAACGCAAGATGCAAGTGTGTGATGCTGGCACACGTCAAAAAGAAAAACTGCTGAGAAAACCACGACCTTTAGCATGTGAAACGCGCAGATCAAATCCAGCGCCTGCTTCAGCAGCAGTAAGCGGAGTCACGTGATCCCACTTGCTCCCCTATGTCCGAGCCGATCCATAGTGAAAGAGTTCGGCCTTTCTTTGATACTGTCGCACCTCCACCTCCATAGCGGACTCCCCCTTCGAGTGACGTCCATCACGAGGAGAACTTGAGTTGTCCAATTAATATCCTCGAAGGGAGCGCCGCGACAATGCAGAGAGGCGGAGCGGGCGGAGCCATATCCTGGAATTTTGTGGGAGCGGGTGCAGCCGCCATATTTACGCTTCGTGAGAGCAGCCTTCGTACACATGCTGATGCGTTTCATTTCAGCGTTAATTTTTTAGTTGTCCTGCACTGCTGGCTGGTGAGAAATGGGTTGCTGTTGTGCTGTTAGGTGCTCTAATCATAGTTGGAAGGGATGTAGGTTGCAATCAAACTCCCAAAAGAAAAGAAAAGAAAAGTGAATATCTAAAATCCGACGCGACAAATGGACGCCGACTGACCGCGCTGAACCTTGCGAGGTGAGAACCGCTGCTTTTAATGGGAAGTTGATGCATATAAGGTGATAGTTACCATGCAGTATGCAATTTTATAACCTATACTCTCAATACGCTGCTGTACTGAAACTGTGTGCCTTCCATAAGGGTTGGACTGTGTTCTCTGCTGGCTCACAACGTTCACTAAAGTGGTATGATATTCAACCTGCTGGCCTTTGTAATCATTCTTCTGAAGCTACTAACTATTCAGTTACACTTTACGGGTAATTTTTGTGTATATGGTAATAATCGCAACGCTAAAATGTGCCCTAAGGGCATAGCAATTGACAGCAAAGAAAGTATTGTGCGCTCTGTGCAACGTATAATGAGAGAGAAAAAAAAAAAAGATCGAGGTAAGTGAGACTTTTAGCATGCGGTTCTTGTGCTTGTTATTTGAATTTAGTATGAATTGAATCGGATCTTCGCAGATGCACTTTGAGAACTCTCAGTTTGAGCAACACAGGCAAGATGGATGAAATAAACTAAAGTCTGCAGCAGTGCCCACACGTTTTGCTTATAACGAGCCTGCAAAAAGAAAACCTCGGAGGAAATCTCCGAAACCTCGCGGCGGATATCGAAAGGTCAGGCGGAAGTCAATGTTTGTTACAACGCTCTTCATGCATTTATTTAGCAACGTTATCAGTGAATGGAAACATGCAGGCATATGCATTAGTTTCATATGGACCTGCAATGCGTAATCCGCCTGTTAAAATATAATGATATTTGTCCAGTACACTGCAAAGCATAAAATATTTTTATTGAGATATTTTAACCATGTAGTTGTGCTTGTTCACGAAATTTTCTAAATACAGGGTTAAACTGTACTCAAACCTATATTTCAAGCTCAGGTGCAGTTCTAAATAAGACATTCAAATCTATTCTCATACTGCGGTGAAAGGTTTGCATAGGGTCACTCTATTCTAAATCTCTCTATTTGCTTTGCCAAATCACTCAAAGCACATTATTCAACACGTGCATATCCCTTCCAGGGGATTCTCCACCAATTTTTTTTTCTAAAATTAATCTCTTCAGGTGTTGTCTATTATATTGCGATAAATCATAGCGGTCTCAGTGACACCTCCTCTAAAAACTATTTCATAATCTATCGATTAACATATCGGCACTCATAAAGAGCGTACGAGCACGAAGGAAATATCTTATGGATGGCACGCGCGAATACGCGCGTTCCCTACCAACTTCGGCGTCAAACATTTGCATGGGGCGGTGTCTCTATCAGGCAGCGAAACTTCAGCTAATGACTTCCACGCGCGCATTTTATGACGAACTATCACGGTCAAACACGCGATAAAGGCAAAAACTCTACTCCATTACGATTTCCGCATGTGCATTAAAAGCAGCAGCCCTCCACGGAGATCACACGTGCATTCGAATGTGAAAAGCACAAGTTTCTGCGAGGCACAGATGCAAAAGCCCGACGAGTCGTTCACTCGCATGCCGCATACCCTGAGCATAAAAATGGCGCGCGGAGGCGCTTCCTGACGTCGGCTGTGACGCGGCGAGCGCCAAGGGAGCGCTGCCGTCCCCAGGCCACGCCTATTTGCCGAACTCTTCCACTATGGATCGGTTCTGCCCTAGGCCGACACTAGCGCCGCTTGCTCCACTGGTGGAGCTCACGCCCAATATCACCGTATAGCTTATGTCGAGTATAACTGCACTGAATTTAAGTAGAGTTTTTATTGTGGGCACGAATCCAAGAGAAGGAATGGGGTCGCTCTCATAGTAAACAGAAGAATGGGCAAAGCAGTGCTAGGATACAACCCCAAAAACGACCGAATGATTTCACTTCGGATCCAAGGTCACCCTTTCAACATAACAGTTATCCAAGTCTATGCACCGACCACTGCTGCTGAAGAAGCTGACGTTGAGAGATTTTATGCGGACCTACAATGCCTTTTAGACCGCACCCCATCATCAGACGTCGTTTTTCTCATAGGAGACTGGAATGCTAAGGTCGGGAGTGAAGAAATATCCGGAATTACAGGCAAGTTCGGTCTTGGTGAGCCAAATGAAGCTGGGCAGAGGCTAGTAGAGTTCTGTCAAGAAAACAACCTGACCATAGCGAATACTCATTTTCAACAGCACAAGAGGCGCCTGTACACATGGATTTCACCGGACGGTCTGTACAGGAATCAGATCGATTATATTATTTGCCGGCAGAGATGGAGAAGCGCTATACAAGCAGTAAAAACAAGGCCTGGGGCCGATTGTGGCACCGATCATCAGCTTCTTGTTGCCAAAATTAAGCTTCGATTGAGGAAAACGCAGAAAACTAGAAGGCCTTTCAGGTATGATCTGGATCAGATTCCATTAGAATATGCTGTGGAAGTGAGGAATCGATTTCAAGAATTAGATCTCGAAGACAAAGAGCCCGAAGAGATGTGGACTGATGTTCGTGATATAATACAAGAAGTTGCTACTAAGGTAGTTCCAAAGCAAAAGAAATGCAAAAAAGCAAACTGGTTATCGAAGAGGCTTTGCAAATAGCTGAGGAAAGGAGGATGGCAAAAGGTACGGGGGAAAGAGAAAGATACAAGGTTCTCAATGCGGATTTTCAGAAAATAGCAAGGAGAGATAAGAATGCCTTCCTGAACATACAGTGTCAAGCAGTTGAGGACAACAGCCAATTAAGGAACACAAGAGCTCTGTATAAGACAATCAAAGATATCAAAGGAAGCTTCTGTGCTAAGCTGGGCGTGATAAAGGACAAACGAGGCAAGGACCTCACTGAAGCCTCAGTCATAAAGAAGAGGTGGCAGGAATACACAGAAGAACTGTACAAGAAGGACCCGGATGTGCAAACCCAACATAGGACGGTTGTGATTACTGCTCTCGAGCCGGGCATCCTGAAGAGTGAAGTTGAATGGGCCTTAGCCAGCCTTGCTAAGAACAAAGCTAGCGGAATTGATGGTATTCCAGCTGAGTTGCTTCAAAACCTCAACCACGACGCTGTTAACACACTGCATACATTATGTCAAAAGATTTGGACAACCCTGCAGTGGCCACAGGATTGGAGGAGGTCAGTTTACATCCCCATTCCAAAGAAAGGCAGTGCCAAAGATTGTTCCAACTACCGCACGATCGCGCTTATTTCGCATGCTAGCAAGATGATGTTAAAAATCCTGCAAGGTAGGCTGCAGCAGTATGTGGATCGGGAGCTTCCGGACGTGCAAGCTGGGTTTCGCAAGGGCAGAGGAACTAGAGACCAAATTGCCAACCTTCGCTGGATCATGGAAAAAGCAAGAGAGTTCCAGAAACCCATTTACTTCTGCTTTATTGATTATGCGAAAGCGTTTGACTGCGTAGATCACAGCAGATTGTGGCAAGCTCTCCAAGAGATGGGAGTTCCAATTCACCTCATCTGTTTCCTCAGGAACCTTTATGAAGGGCAAGAGGCCACAGTCAGAACTGGGCATGGCCTTACTGATTGGTTTCCGATTGAGAAAGGAGTGAGGCAAGGCTGCATACTGTCGCCCTGCCTATTTAACCTATATGCAGAGTGCATCATGAGGAAGGCCGGTCTGGACGAGTCTTCAGCTGGAGTGAAGATTGCTGGAAAACGTATCAACAACCTTAGATATGCGGATGATACCACTTTAATGGCAGAAAGTGAAGTGGAACTCAAGAGACTTGTGATGCGCGTACAAGAAGAGAGTGAGAAGTTTGGGCTTAAACTGAACATTAAAAAGACGAAGATCATGGCGTCTTGCCCTATCAAGTCCTGGAGCATCAATGGACAAGATGTGGAAGCTGTGACAGATTTTCTGTTCTTGGGCGCCAAGATTACCTCGGAAGGAGACTGCAGCCATGCAATTAGGAGACGCCTGCTTCTGGGAAAGTGAGCAATGGTTAGCCTTGACCGCCTAGTAAAGAGCAGAGACATTAGTCTGCCAACCAAGATCCGTATAACCCGTGCTATGGTCTTTCCAGTTGTGATGTATGGATGCGAGAGTTGGACTGTGAAAAAGGCTGACCGCCGAAGAATTGACGCGTTTGAATTGTGGTGCTGGCGAAGACTCTTAAGAGTTCCTTGGACTGCCAGAAGATCAAATCAGTCGATATTGTCGACCATAAACCCTGACTGCTCATTGGAGGGTCAAATTCTAAAGTTAAAGCTCGGCTACTTTGGTCATCTGATGAGAAGAGAGGAGTCGCTGGAGAAAGATTTGATGTTGGGAAAGGTTGAGGGTCGCCGGAGAAGGGGTAGGCAGCGAACGCGATGGTTAGATGGCATTCTCGAGGCATTGCAGATGAAGCTATGTGATGTTAAGAAGATAGTGAGAGACCGGAAAGCGTGGCGTGACATGGTCCATAGGGTCACGAAGAGTCGGACACGACTGAACGCCTGAACTGAACTGAACATCATGATCTACATTTGCTGCTACTTCTGTGTTTTCGTGTCATTTCATTCCAGATTTATTTTTTTTCAGCGAAAGTGATTTTCTTCGTTCGGAGGCACATTGTAATGCTGCTTGGTCGAGGCTGCGACTCTATGAATGACGCCACAACATTGGAGAGCTATTCAATGTTACCTGCCAGCTTCCACCTGCCAGGCCATCTGCCAATTCGACTACAAATTCTTCGGCTGCTCAAGAATCGATTTACCTTACGTGGCCACGTGACCACTCAACTAATCAGAAAAATTCGTGCCACCCGATGGCGCCGGGTCTGGTACTCCCCTCATGGGGCTGGGACAGGTAGGTCACCGCCGCTTGCGGCGGGGGTTAGCCTGCCACAGAATTTTTATCTGTTGTAGGCCGTCATTGCACCCGCCACTGTTTCGGTGGTGGACGACGGCTTTCGTTGCGGCGCGCGTCTTTCTCTTCCTCTGCCCTGATGGGGCTGGTGCAGGTGGGTCACCGCTGCTTGCGGCGGGGGCTGGCCTGGCACCGAATTTTTATCTGTTGTAGGCCGTCATTGCACACGCCAGCGCTGGTGGTGGACGACGGCTGTTGTTGCGGCGCGCGTCTTTCTTTCCCTCTTGCTTTTCTTTATTCTCTATATTCTCTTCTATCTGCACGAGGCAGCGGAGGTGGCTCAGCTACAGAGCCAGTAGCAGGCCCGTGCATTTTCTTTTCCTTCTTCCTACAGCCACAACAACTCTTCCTCTTCCTTTTCTTTCTTCCTTATTTCTCTTCTGTCTGCACGAGGCAGCGGAGGTGGCTCAGCTACAGAGCCAGTAGCAAGCCCGTGCATTTTCTTTTCCTTTTTCCTACAGCCACAACAACAACACGATGGCGCCGGCATTTTTTTTTTTAAATATGGACTCAATGATATCGCATTAAATGTTTCCGGAGTTGGCGTCCGAATTAAGCCTCCTCCCTATGGGTGCCCTCTAGGCACGGAAGATGCACCTTCCGGATCTGGAGGGCACCCACAGGGATGATGCTCAATTCGGACGCCCGCACCTTCCGCGACTATGTCCACGTACGTTTGTCCGCCACCCACACACATATCTGCGTTTTCTAAAGGCATCTAACCAACCCTCCATCCAAATGCAGAAAGCTTCACCCCGCCCAGACACCCCCGGAAGCCTCCCGTTAGCACGAACTCATGCATGGTGAAAGCAAATTCAAAGGTGCAAATGGGTCGTTTAAAAGGAAGCAGTGCACAGGAGACGCAGATGACAGACACGCCCCCCCTCCCCCTCCAAATATCGCATGGACAGTCTAACTTTTCAAAGAATACCAAAATGCCAGCAGTATATATATGTAGGTCCTTTAGCTAATGGCGTCGACCGATTTTGAGGAGCACGCTAGGGTCTTTAAGCACCGGCCGACCTCTCAGACTTTTCTTTCTTTAAATATTTTTCTCTGTCTCTCTCGCCGATTTTCGTGACGCCATGGTAAATTGTATTAGCTTCGGGCTCTCTGTGCCGACGTGGGAGCTGCCCTCTACACCTGGCGCCTAGCCGAGTGTCCTCCAGGACCCCTACTGTGGGAAATAAAGTTTTACCAAACCAAACCAGACCAATTAAGCCGCCGTGAATCCGCTGTCATCTGCTACACATTGCAATGTCACTCTAACAGGTGTTAAAGAATTATCCACGATGTCATGAGGATCGGTCGATGATTTTGGTCGCAGGGTGTCCTTTGAGCGGCAAAAGATGTTTTTGAGTTCCGACCGACCGAGCGACCGTCGGTCGATTGATTGATCGATTGATAAATCGATCGATCAATCAATCAATCAATCAATCAATCAATCAATCAATCAATCAATCAATCAATCAATCAATCAATCCTTTCCTTCTTTCTTTCGAATTGCGCTTGCATCAAAGCACATTAGCCTAATTCCAAACTGGCGATCTCCCGCTCTCAAATAGGATGCCGCGAGGCTTTCGCGGCTGCTTAAGCGGGCGGCGCAAAAAGCTCGCGATCGGAACGAGCAGTCGGACCGGCGCCGTAAAGCGGATCCAGGAGGCATAGTTACATAGAGAACCAAAAATAAACAGAAATCAAAGCTTGACGCGCGCTGACAGCGTCCCGATATACACAGGCTGCGGTGGAACGGCTGGCCCGATCCGAGCCTCTCGATACGATAGGGATTTCCTCTTTGGACAGCGTCCATGCGAAGCATGTTCGCCACCGCATGCAGACCGTCGACATTCCTTGCCGGCCCATCGGCCAAGGCGGACACACGCCTGATCCTCGGCTGCGGAGTTCTCGCCCCCACACACGTAGACAGCTGTGAATTAAACGGCAGTGCAGTGTTTCCTGGAATATCAAGAAAGTTGGGTCTGCATGCAACAGCGTTTTTTACTCCGCAAAATCGCACGCACGGCAAGAGGAGATAAGCACAGCAACACTTTTTTCTTATTTCAGTTACTAATTTTTTACAACGCAGTAACTTACTCTCTATGTTTATCGGTCCGAGGCAAGCACGTGGTTATGAATGAGTAGGCAGCCCATTTTCCTGCTTTTAAGCGAACAAACAATGAATTGCCGTTATCAAAACAGGATCGTTATTGTTGTGAAGGCGTGGTCGGTGGACACGCCACTCCCGGGTGATGCATCAGACAGCGTAGCCAGGCCAAATAATGCCGGTTTATTTTCGGATCAAGGGGTATTATATAGCCAGAGGGGCGAGAGAAAGAAGGAAAGAAAGAATGAAAAGATCGATGCCGTCGACAGTTCATAGTTGCCATCAGCAGCAGTTATTAAAACCAGAAATCATCAGCTTTTAGGTTATGGAGGCTTACTGACTACCGTAATCTCCGAAACATTTACAACTCCTGTCCTTTCAAAGCCCAAATTGCTGAAAAGGCTTTCAGAATCGATTCGAATGAGAATACTGAACAGTTTCGTTTTGTCTTTCAGAGAGCGCAGCAGGCACGACCGAGCGTCAAAGCACAGGCGGCCGACTCGATTCTGGGACAGTTTACAAATTTTACTGATATAGGGAATTATTTTTTTTTTATCTCTGGTGAAGAAAGTTCGGGCTCTGTCGATCCGAAGGGCATAAATAAGATCAGCTGCGACTACAGAGATTATCGTGGATTACGGCTCTTATGAAGAGTTGGCAGGAACTGCAGCGTTAAGTTGAACGGTACCACTGTGAAGCATCAGCGCTCGTTTTCGCCTTTTCTGAGCAGCAGAGAGAAGAGACAAAAGTTCAAGGCGCTCGTATAAACGCAACTATAAAATTGGTAAAATATAGATATGCAAAGCGAAAAGCTCCGTTGGACGTGGTCTGACGACGCCCCCGATGACGCATTGGTTAGACTCTAGCAAAGCAACTGTTATACCCTTTCATTGTCATGTGGCATCAAAGCGGAGGAGCCGGGCGAGGGCGTACAGCTGCCCCTTTCCGCAGTTAATTTGTCAGGTTCGAGAAGCGAGCGCCTCCGGCTCCCCGCACTGCTTTTGTGGTCAAGGTCAAACACTCGCCAAACGATCTTCGTAGACATGGAGTAGTAGAGTTTCTGATTCCAATAGTCAAGCAAGCTTATAAGAAGAACATTTTTAGAGCGCCAGCCCTACTGCTGCCATTTGTGAAGCTTCTCTGACGCCGGGATGTGACCTCAGGGGTGCAACGGGGAGCCGGCACCGCTTCTCTTCCCACGTGCGGATTTGACCTCAGGTGTGCAACGAGGAGCCGGTGCGGCGTGTGGAGCCGGCGGAGCTCGCTTCTGCCTTTTCTTCTTCTTCGCTACTTCTTCGCTACTTCTTCGCACACCCGTTGCTTCTGCTTCTTCAGACACCAGCTGCCAAACTTTATTCCAGCCGGTACATATTGTTACGAACCAAAGAGCCTCAGACGTACGAGTAGGCGTTGTGCGGACGCAGAGCGACGTGCAGGCAGACCCACAAAGCGTTTTCCAAACGTTCGAACCAGGTTCGGCCCGAGCGCTCTCCACGCGCCAACAACCACTTCATCGTCGTGCGGCTCAGCGCCGAGGCCGCGCGGTGCTAGGCGTGTGGCATTCTCCCCCTAAAAGAAAGCAAGCATCGCCTATGTACAAAAAAAGAAACGAAAAGAAAAAAGAACCACCCAATCACTGCACAAAGAAGCACGACACAGACTGGGCAAGATGGTACACGGAGAGCTGGTAAACACAGCGTCAATGACGCTCAGTCCCGTGAAAAGTAAGGCTTGAGCACATTGCTTAGGCGGCGGAGGACTTTGTACGGGCCAAAATGCCTATGCAGGAGCTTTTCACGCAGGCCCTTGCGACGCACAGGGGTCCACACCCACACCTGGTCACCTGTTCGTAGCGCACGTTTCTGTGACGAAGGTTGTAGTGCCGGGCATCAGCAGCTTGTTGTCCATTGATATGCAAGCGGGCTAGCTGGCGTGCTTGTTCTGCTTGTTCCACGAATTGGCCAGCGTCGGAGGTGATGTCGTCGTCCCCGCACGGTAGCGTGGCGTCCAACATCATGTGCACCTTCCTACCATGCACTAGACGGAAACGGGGTAAAACGTATTGTTTCCTGCCTCGCGGTATTGTAGGCGAATGCGATGTAAGGCAGTATTTTGTCCCACGTCCTACGATCAACGTCGACGTACATTGAAATCATGTCTGCCGTGGTTTTGTTGAGCCGTTCTGTTAGATCATTCGTTTGTGGGTGGTAGGCGGTAGTTCTTCGATCATCCAAAAAACAGCGCGAACAGACGGGGACGAAAGGAAGAAACCACAGGAACAAGCGCTGACTCTCAACTAAAGTTTAATCGCAGGAGACACGTTTATATAAGGAACAGAAACAATAAAACACCAGACCCAGAACGCACGTGTTATCGAGGCGTATAATATGGCTAAGAAAGAAAGATTGTGCTTCAGCAAACCTTCCCTGCTCCTGCGTGACTGTGAGGTTGCATATCTGGATATCACTTAGTAACACGTGCCTTCTGGTTTTGGTGTTTCATTGTTTCTGTTCTTTATATAAACGTGTTTCCTGTGATTAAACTTTAGTTGAGAGTCAGGGCTTGTTCCTGTGATTCCTTCCTTTCTTCCCCGTCTGTTCGCGCTGTTTTTTGGATGATGTATCACCAAATCGCCCGCTTAACTATTCTGTTGAGTTCTCCGATGTTCAGTATGGCTAAGTGTAAGAATATCCCGTAAGAGCTTAGCGGTGAATGCCTCTCCCTAATCAGCGACGATGGTCGACGGGGCGCCAGGTCGAAAAATGATGTCGCGCATAAATAACTCGGCTACTTCGGCAGCAGTACCGCGCGCAAGGGCCTTCGTCTCGGCGAAGCGAGTCAAGTAGTCCGTGGCAACTATACGATCCACTTGTGGCCGGTCGATTGCAGAGAAAAGGGCCCAAGAAGGTCTATGCCCACTTTGCTGAATGGTATTTATGGGGGTTCGATTGGCTGAAGCCTGCCGGGAGGTGGAAGCGCAGGTTTCTTACGCCGCTGGCATTGCCGGCACGTTCGTACGCAATGTTTGACGTTGGACGAAAGATGTGACCAGTAATAATTTTGGCGGACTCAAGAGAGAGTGCGCGTGTAACCAAGATGGCCGGACGTCGGTTCGTCATGACATGCAAGAAGGACTTATCTCGTAGATCGGATGGTACGACGAGCAAGTAAGTTTTCGCACTAGACGCAGAATTCGTTTTGTAAAAGATACCACTCCGGAGACAGAAGGACGAAAGTCCGCGAGCCAGGTGTTGGGGCATAACCGGGTGCTCCCCTTCGAGATGATCTATAAGCAGTCGCAGCTCGGGGTCGGCACGCTGTCTGGATATGAGGTCGGACGTGCTAACTGCTCCGAGGAAGCTATGATTGTTCGCGATGTTTTGCAGAGGGGATTCGACGGGAGCGCCTAACAGGCTATCAGCGTCTGTGTGCTTCCGAACGGACTTGTAAGTGATGGCGAAATCGAATTCTTGCAATCGTAATGCCCAACAAGCTAAGCGGCCGCAAGGGTCTTTTAAATTCTTCAGCCAACACAAGGAGTGATGATCGGTGACGACACGAAATGCTCTTCCATACAGGCACTGTCGAAACTTAGCGGCGGCCTACACTAACGCCAAACTTTTCTTTTCTCAGGTAGAGCAGTTCGACTTAGCGCACGAAAGGGCGCGGCTGGCGCAGGCGATTACCCTGTCGACGCCGTCTTGTCGTTGAACGAGGACAGCACCAAGGCCGACGTTGCATGCATCTATGTTCACCTGTGTGTTAGCATCGTCGGAGCTTGGAGACGGCGCTGTAGCTCGTCGAAAGCTGTCTGCTGTTCGCTGCCCCAGGAAAATGCTGCGTCATCCTGCGTTAAGAAAGTGAGAGGGCTAGCGAGCTGAGCGAAGGTTTTGTTGAAGCGACGGTAGTAGGAACAGAAACCCAGAAATCGCCGGACTGCTTTCTTGTCTCTGGGAGCTGGAAATGCCGCAACATCCGCTGGTTTCTCAGGGTCAGCCCGGATGCCTCCAGCACACACGACGTGGCCGAGAAACTTCAATTTAGTGAAACCGAAGTGGCACTTTTCAGGTTTGAGGGACAGGTTCGCGGACCGAACGCCGTCGAGGACAGCTATGAGACGGCGCAGATGTTCTTTGAAAGTTGCCGAAAAGATGATCACATCGTCCCAGTGAACTAGACATGCCTGCCACTTTAGACCAGTGAGCACCGTGTCCATCATCATCTGGAAGGTTGCAGGAGCGCAGCACAGCCCGAAGGGGGGGACGCGAAATTCGTAAAGCTCATCTAGTTTGATGAAGTCAGTTTTCTCCCGGTCCTTTTCATCAACTTCAATCTGCCAATAGCCACTTCTGAGATCGATTGAAGAAAAGTACTTAGCGTGTCGAGGCCTGTCCATGGAGTTGTCTATGCGTGGTAGTGGATGAACGTCTTTCTTCGTCACGTTACTTAGCTTTGTGTAGTCGACGCAGAAGCGCAGTGTGCACTTCATCTTTTTTCTTGACGAGGACGACAGGAGACGACCATGGACTGCTTGATGATTGGATGACGTCATCGACGAGAATCTCTCGGACTTGCTTCTGGATAGCGTCTCGCTAGCGAGGAGACACACGATAGGGCTGCTGATGGATGGGACGAGCGCCTGCATGCGTAATAATCCTCACAATGGATGTTTGCCGCACTTCAGAGGACGACGTGAAACAAGCATCAAATTCAAGCAAGAGGTCCTGCAGCTCCCTCTTTTCAGCGTGCAGAAGATATGGATTTACGTCCGCGCCCTTGACAGCATCTTCTTGTACTTTAGACGTGGGTGGTTGTCTCGCGAGTAAAGCATTCAGCAACTTTCTGAGCTGGCGTCTACGTACGCTATGGCTGTTCCACGGAACAGATGGCGATGTTCATTGCTGAAATTTGTTATGAGCACTTCTGTCTGATCACCGTGAAAGATACCAAGACCACGTGGTACAGAAACACCTAGGGCAAGCAGAAGAGATACATTAGGCTCGACAATTCTCAGTCCCCGCTGTAGAAATTGTCGTAGGTAACTCTCGCGAGGATACTGGCGCGTTGGGGCACTGTGGCGTTATCATCGGCAATTTGCAGTGCGGATCGAAACTCCCTGAGCTCAGGCTTTTCTGTCGCCATCTCGGTGGAAAACGTTATCAAACGACTCGGCAGATTAATTTTGGCACCGTGCTCCCGGAGAAAGTCGATGCTCAGGACAACATCGCGAGAGCATTCGCGCAGAACGAGAAAAGTGACAACGAACGTGCAGTCACGCACCGTAACTCGGGCCGTACACATACCGCGGGGTGCGACAATGTGACCTCCAGCCGTACATATGTGGGACCATCCCAGGGCGTTGTCACCTCTTTCAGAGCCATCGCCAGTCGTCCGCTATGAATAGATTAATCCGCCCCGGTGTCGACTAACGCGCTGACTTCCTGCGCGTCGATGAGAACAGGGATGTCGAGGAGATCCGGTCGTTTGTAGAGTCCGCCGATGTCGAATTGCGGTTAAAGTGGTTTACTCGGTGCAGCGGAGGGAGCTGTTCGGCGATGCAGTGATCGGCTTAGGAGGGATTCAGCTGGTGCGGAGACAGGAGATGTTCGGCGATGTGGCGGTCAGCTTCAGTGCCATTCAGTCGGTGCGGAGGCAAGAGACGTTCGGGGTTGCGGCGGTCCGCTTCGGAGTGATTCCCTCGGTGTGATGATGAATGCTGATCGGTGATACGGCGGTTGTTGGGGTGATACGATCAGGGCGGAGACGGAAGCTTTTCGGCCACTCGGTGTTCGGCGGCCTCGCCTTCAAGGTCGCCGGAGCTAGTTTTCCCGACGGGGGCTGGATGATGACCTATGTCGTGCAGTGGCATATAGGGATTCGGAAGGCAATGAGCGACGAGGCGATGGTGACCGCGATTAGCGGCCAAGGCCTGACGGGTGACATACTCTGCAATTTCATGTGGCCGCTCACCAGGCTGTGGAGGAGGGCTGTCGGGGAAAAATCCGCTGAGTCCCAGTTCGCGGTAGGGCCCGTAGGACCAGAAACAGCCACCCTTCCCCCCCCCCTCCCCCTCCCCCAGTGAATTGGGAGCTGCCGGGCACAGCATCGTGTTGGTGAAGAGGCGCAGGAGCAGCCTCTCGTTCGATTATCCCAACCCTTTGCAGATGTTAAGGTATTTGCGATACGAGTTTTGATAAAAAATTACAATGTCTTTCAATGTGTAGGCCGGATTGGAATCGATGTCCTCAGCCGATTCGAGTCCCGATCGGAAACTGCCTGGAGAGAAAACGCGCGGGCGGCTGCGTCAGCTGCCTCGTTCTCTGCAAGACCCTGGTGGCTAGGAGCCCAGACGAGATATCGGCACGCGGGGTCAGTGTCTCAACTGCAATTTTGATATATTCGATCTTTAACGTGCACTGACATCGCACAGCACACGAACGCCTCACCGTTTCGCCTCCATCGAAACGCAGCCGCCCTTTTAAGGTGAAAGCCTTTAATGGCTCATACTGCCGTGGACAAAGTGTATCCCGCTTTTGCGGCGGCTGTCACGTGGCGTTCCTTGGCGCGCGTTCAAGTGTGGGATTGCAGATGGCACGAACGCTAGACAAGATGAGACTTCTGGAGGAAAGGCGCAGTATCTGTCACAATTTCTCCGACAAGGGTGCGTTTGGATGGTACGCCATCACTCCTGTCGGCCCCGCCAGGGTGGTGCAGCGGTAAGACGCCCGACTACTGTGCCGGAGTACCCGGGTTCGAACCCGACCTCGGCGGCTGCGTTTCGATGGAGGCGAAACGAAGAGGCGTCCGTGTGCTGTGCGATGTCAGCGCACGTTAAAGATCCCCAGGTGGTCGAAATTACTCCGTAGCCCTCCACTACGGTTCCTCTTTCTCTTTCCACTTTCACTCCCACCTTACTCCTTTCCCTTACGGCGCGGTTGAGGCGACCACAGAAAACAAGTGAGACAGTTACCGCGTCTTTCCCTTCCTATAAATCAATAAATCAATCGTCACTCCTGTCGCCTGGTGTTCCTTGGCGCGCGTTCAAGTGTGGGAGTGCAGATGGCAGGAACGCTAGACAAGATGAGACTTAACAGGCTTTCGCCTTTCACTACTTTAGTCGCTAAAGTCCCTTGTGATTGTTTTTCTTTTTTCGAGGGGGGGGGGGGGGCAAGTACAATACGAAACAGTGTACTTTTCATCATGTGCAGCTGAATCGAACTTTACAATGTCATGATTCTCACTGTAATCACAACAAATAAAGATTGAATTAAACGACTTTTACTTAGCGGCTGAAAATTTGGAGGTAAGTGAGCCAGCTACAACCGCTTTGTCTACTAGCCCCTGCCTCTTGGGGTGACATCGGGCTCCCTGGACGCCTGCGAGCGGTGCCGGAGCTCCGGTGTCGCCTCTTCAGGACAATAAAAGTTTTCACCACCACCACAACCATTATCGGACGACCTTTTACTAACGTTCGCCACAGGCGATGAACGGCACAGGAGCACCGTAAGACGCATGCTTCTTGTCACTTGCATGTGCAGCCTTAGCTGGAACTATACAGAGCCCTAGAGGCACATTCCCTTAGGAACCATGCGGTTGGCTGTGCACAGCAAGTTCTCCGTGTGCACTGCATGAGGTAAGAAAAACCATCGTTCTCATCCTGGAGTTTAGGACTGCCACACAACAACACAATTCCTTGTGCTCTAAGCTTCTGACAAAGGCTATACCTACTGATGAAATGGAACTTTAAGTGATTTAGCTACAGAAGTCACCGCTTTTTCAAGGACTCACATCGAATACCAGAAGTAGAGTGAACTAGAATACCAGAAGGCTAGGATGTTTCTCGTCTTCCCGCGGCACAGTGCATTAAGTTCAGCAGATAAATGCCAACAAAGATTATGGCGAAAGGACAATCGTTTTTGCCTGGTTTTCGCAGAAGCAAGGCCAAGACAAAACCAGGTGCTCTTGTCGAGATGCCAGGCGGAAAATCCACTTCCAGCCAGCATCCCTAACTGCGGGGCTAACGTATACGGCTGCCTGCGGCGGGTTCGGTGGTGGCGCGAACGTGGTAACCACGCAAACTTCATCCGGAGGCGACCTCTCAGCGTCGAGACTGTCATCACGAGAATTCCCGCAAGTTTCTCACGCTGCGCATGTTTGCGCGCGCCCGTCGTGCCTCCACTTTTCACACGCTCGAGCGGCATATTAGCAAAAATAGACTCGCATTCGGTCCAAACATCCGCAGCGTCGCCGTTGCAGACGAGACGCCTCCAGCGTCGAGCACGCCGCCCTGCTAGTCCACGACACCGTGGCCCAGCGTCCCCGTGCCTTGCGCCCCAGAGCAGCAATCGAGTCACGAAGGGGGAGACGGACCATTTCTAAACGCGGCGGGGGCGCGTGCTGTCGCCCGTATTCTTCACGTTTTTCTTTTTGTTCTCTTCTCACAGAAACGAACGCACGCGGGACAAGGCCACGGAGGCGCTTGGAGTCCCGCGACGCCGTTTTGCAACGCCCCGGTTGCGTCACGGAACGCGCGGGCTCAACCAAAATAACCGTAACGGATTCGACGCGACCGTCCGTCTGTCTTTTGTGGCGCCAAACGGCGACTGCGACGATAACGCTTCTTTCGCGCGCACAAAAATCAACAGTTCTGACCGCGAGACTTTCTAAGATTGTGGTCTATATAGCTCTTCGTGCTTTATGTTTTCTCTCAATGACGAAAGGGAAAGCGGACGAGCACCGCCAGTCCCGAGGCGTCTGCCTTCGCACAACGCATGTGGTGGTGCCACCCATAATGAAGGTGTAGTGCTGGCCAGCCCCTTTACAGAACGTGCACATTGAGGGACACTTAAGCTCATCCTTTAAGGGTATGACGCGATAGCGTAAGGTACCAGCCAGCATATAAAGCCCCGCTTTAATCGAGCCGTATGAACGTGCCTGCGTGGCCTAGGGATAACGTGAATATGCAAGGGTTTTGACAGGGTGATTGTGATATCACCCTTCCATATGAAAGGAGAGACCCGATTTGGCAGCTCCTGCCAAATGTAACGTCAGGCAACGTTCAGTCAGTGCGTGGCGATGTCAGCTACCGCTTGGAAGCAACGGCCAGTGCTCGTGACTTTTCGCTCACAACGCCAACGCGTTGTGAGCGAGAAGAGTTTCAGGTGCACGGGGCCTTTAACACTATCGCGTTAATAGCAGAGAGAGAGAGAGAGATAGAGAGAGAGAGAATAAATATAAAGTAATTACAGAGGGGGTTTCAGTAAGTTAGTACTGCGTCCATGCAGATAAACGGCCGTTTAGCGCCATTTTTCGGGTCGAAATTCCCGGCACTAAATATGCCGTATGCCACGGTAAAGTCACTTATAACTGAGCAATTTTCTCTACAACTATGACAGTAGAGCCGTTCAAGTGTGACTCGAGGTACCCTGCCACGACTTCGCTTCCAGCGGACGAAGCTGTTGCAATAATGTCATCGGCACCTTGCAGATAAAGCCGGTCTCGAAAGGCAAAGACAGCGCCATTGCCAGTGCATGCGATAGTGATGAGCTTTCTGCGGGAGCATGCTTGAGACAACCTTCAAAAATGTATGCACAAATCCGGATATGCCAGAAGCATTTCGCGACGGTACAATACGTTGAACGGCTGCGTGCGCGAACTTTACCGGTCACCGGGCGGACTAGTAAACTAGCGCGTCAGGTGCCATCGGGCGCGCGGGGATAATGTTGCGGCAGAGTTTTAGGATAGCTAAATTCTATATGATTTAGACCCCGCGGCAGGCCACACTGCGACAAATGCCACGAATGCGCACAGGAACTATTTGCAAAAACAACTAAGACGAGGCGAATCTCTGTTTACAGATTAAAGCGGGATGCGAAAGGTTCATTTAGGTGGTATGAGCTCCACATTTACTGCAATGAAACAAAGCTCACAAATCTTGAAGTGAATAATGTTCGTAGTTCGAAAGAGCTAATACAGTAAACGGTGGCCAGCGCTCCCTCGCAAGATAGCGTCACTGATAGCGTCGCAAGATAGTGCATATTATATTGTCGCGTAGCCATGCTTCGCGGATTTCGCGCGCGCCCATTTTACCAACCAACATCAGATTCACGGCACCCCGCGCGGTGGCTCAGTTTAAGACGCTCGGCTACTGCAACCGAGTACCCGGGTTGGAACTCAACCGCGGCGGCCGAGTTTCGATGGAGGCGAAACGCAAAGGAGTCCGTGTGCTGTGCGATGTCAGTGCACGTTAAATATCCCCTCCACTACGGCACCCATTTCTCTTCTACTTTCACTAAAATATTTCTATCTAACCATTTCTCTCTCTGTAGCTCTCTCTTCTTTCAATACCACCTTCCTCCCTTGCCTTACAGCGCGGTTCAAGTGTCCACAAGGATGTGTGAAAGATGCGAGTCTTCCTTTTCATAGAAATCAATTTACATTATTGTCACGTTCCCAACATTTCCGACAAAACCCGAGTTGAAACTAAGGTACGCTAAAAACCTACACCTAAATTGTAAATTTGTTTATAGAGAAATGAACGGCGCAGTAATTGTCACACTTCTCGGCGGACACCTGACCCCCGCAGTACGGGAAGGGACACCGTCTAAACAACAAGCTCAATTTTTCTTACCACGTTCCCAACACTTCCGACAAAACCCGAGCCGATATAGCTAGGGTATGTCGAGTGCGTTTCGACTGAACGAGTGTCCTCAGAATGCTGGGAAGAACGGTCGTTTTTTGGCTCGAAGAGGGCACACGAGAGAGCGACGACCTCCATACGGTTGCTTACCGGGACGTCGTTTCCGGTGTCGCGTGCCCATGTTCAGTTCAAACTATGTTTCGGCAGTATCTCTTGGTAAACGAAATTTCCCTCCTTCGATGCGACGAAGCTACAGACCCGCAATGGACCCTACACTTCAATAGAATATACATATATACATATACATATACATATACATATACATATACATATACATATACATATACATATACATATACATATACATATACATATACATATACATATACATATACATATACATATACATATACATATAGTAAGCGCTGCTAGTTACCGGTTCAGAAAAAGAGCGAAGCTCCACTACATGAGGAAACGCGACCCTGAGTTACTCTCGCCCGCATTCTCCTGAGCGGTGGTTGCTCAGTCGGGTCACTGCCAATGTCAAGATTTTTGCTGATTCACTGTTTATGCAGATAAGTCGGCTTGTTTTCGCCTGGCACCGGCAAAAGAGATCTCCCCAAGAGCTGTGATGGATGGCTTTCGAGAGGCTGACGCGGAAAAGCAGGCGCAACGGGGTCTACAATCAGGCGCGCTCTCTCTCTCCCTTCCTCTCCCGCTCCACCGTCCATACTAAGCAAATCAAAGTATTGTCGTTATCGTGTCACGCGGCATCAAAGGCGTGCTCACGCACGCACAAGAGTGTTTCGCAGATTACACGCGCAAGCGTGTTCCCCGAGATCTCACGCACGCACACCCTCAACAGCGCCGCGCGGGTCTCGAAATAGCACGAACCGATTCTCGTAACGCAGCGCGTACAGCAGAATCAGCAGATAAGGCATTTCTCTGCTCTGTTTGTTGTTCTGCAGTAAGACTCGTCGAGTGCACAGCGGCGCCTCGTTGGCGCGAGGCCACCCTTTATCAGCCGCTCGCGGGCCGCCACGATCCGTGCGTCGGATAACGTCAAGCACGACCCCGAATCGCGGAAAGCCTTGAGGGATGCCCTTCCAGCTCACGTGCCCGTACTCCACGCGATTTCGAAATGCGCTAATGTGCACCGGTGACGAAAGCAAAAGCTTCGAATTGCCAGAAAGATTAAGCAGACCACAGCGTACAAGGCACGTGCTTTTCACGAGGGCTCGAGATATAGCTATAGCCTCGAGCGCGGATGGCTGCGCGGATCACTTGGCGAGGAAGCTTTTTTTTCTTTTTTTTTTCTGATCTGATGATTAGAGTTTCGTTCGTAAACAGTGTGAATCTTCTTCCCTTACTTCTCAATAAAGTTTTTCAGTCAGTCAGAGGCAAACTGTAAATAAACGCCCTCTTATGAGTAAATGACATCAAACAGCACCTCCTCGACACCGTCCGTGTCGCGTGACACGAGAGCAGCTAGGTCTCTCCGCCAAAAAATCTCGGGCTTCTCCATATTGCGGGAACAGTGTTAGGGACAGGAATCGTCTAGGAGCCGAAATGCCTCCTGATCTGCATTCCGTTTCCCCAAGTTCCATGCCGCATTTTTCATGTCCTACTTTAGCCTGTTTTTCCTTCGATATCCGGCGCGTGAGCCAGGGCGAATTACCACGGAAAGAAACGCACGAAATTTACGAAGTGCTTTAACACCTTACCGCATAATGTATCATATATGATATATGGTACAGCTGTAGTGCTATATTGCCTGAAGTGCCTTTGTGCTAAATTGTTCTGTACAACAAAAAAATAAATTTTGCTTATTTAGTACCACAGTGTGTACTGTTTCGGATCTATGTGCGCGGTAACCGAATATTCAGAATTAATTGTTTAGTTATTTTAACTGCAAATGTGCAAAGAGGTAGCATTTTTTTTACTCCTTGCAGAAATTCGATCCGTGGTGGTAACGCTTTCCTCCTTCTGACTGGAAGCAGCGCTTCAAAAAAATTATCAGAATATTATTACGATTTATTTTGTCTTTTTACACGATCTGCGCAATACTTCTTCAGACTAAATTGTGACAAGGGTACTTAGTCGTGTATCAGATATGATACACCATGCTGTTAGGGGTAACTGCCACTTTATGGTGTTTCATAATTTCATTAGCAGGAAATAAATTCACTGCGCTCGAATCATTTTACATATTTTTGCTAGTTAAGATTACTACCCCTTCCTTATTACTTACTGATTATAATCAAAATAGTGGTATTACATTGTATGGTAGGCGCAACAGTTGGCTGCTGCGCTCATTCGATCGACATCATGTGGTAGCCACAGTGAAAGCGTACTGGAGATCACTATACAGTACACTGACTGCCAAGAAAAAAGGCGAAATTCTCTACTTAAAAGGAGGAAGAAACCAATAGCAAAGGTCTGGCGTTGCGAAAGCTTTCTAGCAAATACCACAGTTCTAGGTGGGCGCCCACCGCTACAGTCAAAATTTATTTAGATCCGGTCTGTCTGGATCTGGTTTTGCCATGAAATTGCCGTTCGGTAATCCAAAACGTAATTCTCGGTAAGTTAGAGCCGTTTATGAACAATTTTATATTTTCACAAAAATATCCTTACTGCATCGGACGTAACATATATGATTCACGACAATATTCCGCAAAATTATCGCAATCGTAGTTTTTCTCAAAACAAAGGTTGATACAGGCATTTGTGCCACGAATAGAGCACATAGTGGAAAACGGAACGCGAGGACGTGCAATCCACAGGTTTAGCCGAACAGCTGCTTGCGCGACTATTCAACGTAGTAGTACTACAGAGCGTGAGGCGCATTGAGGGATAACTTCGCACCAACAAAGTAGTCTTGGGACGAAAGGGGTAGGAGGATGAGAAGGGGATGGAACAGAACACTGGACTGGAACTCGGGGCTAGTAGTGAGATACGTACACTGCGCGGGAGAGACAGATCTCAGTGAGCTTGTCCGTCTCTCACTGCGACCTGTCTCTATGGCTTTTGTATAGCTAAGATAAAATATATATATATATATATATATATATATATATATATATATATATATATATATATATATATATATCCAGTCCTCTTTTCCCAGCATATATTGGCGCACATAATTCCTTACTTTTTTCATCACCACACAGGGGATTTGCACAAATTCCGTGCACTTGGCACGCGTTAACTTTCTGCGTTAGAGAGGTGACGAATAAATAACTTCATTTTCTGAGCTGTCATCTAAAGATGTATTTTAACATATACACATGATCTGAAAAACATGCAGAGCCTCTAAATAGTACGAACCAGCCAGAACTGATTGAAAACTGATTGATTTATAGGAAGGGAAAGGCGCGGTAACTGTCTCACTTGTTTTCTGTGGACACCTGAACCGCGCCGTAAGAGAAAGGAGGAAGGTGGGACTGAAAGTGGAGAGAGAAAGAGGAGGAGTTGTTGTAGTTGTAGGAAGAAAGAAAAAAAAATGCACGGGTCTGCTACTGGCTCTGTAGCTGAGCCACCTCCGCTGCCTCGTGCGGACAGAAGATTTTTTCACTGATTTATTTATTTATAGGAAGGGAAAGGCGCGGTACCTGTCTCACTTGTTTACTGTGAACACCGCAACCGCGCCGTAAGAGAAGGGAGGAAGGTGGGAGTGAAAGTGGAAAGAGAGAAAGAGGAGCCGTAGTGGAGGGCTACGGCGTAATTTCGACCACCAGGAGTTCTTTAACGTGCGAAAGAAGAGAATTACACAAGAAAGAAAAGAAGAGGGAGAGAGACGCGCGCCGTAACAGCAGCCGTCGTCCACCACCACCGAAGCGGTGGCGGGTGCAATGATGGCCTACAACATATAAAAATCAGTGGCTGGCTAGCCCCCGCAGCAAGCGGCGTTGACCTACCGTCGCAGCCCCGTAGGGTCAGGAACTGCCACACTTCACCACCTCCCCTCCAAAGAGGAGCCGTAGTGGAGGGCTACGGAGTAATTTCGACCACCTGGGGATCTTTAACATGCGCTGACATCCAGCTAGAACAATTCACCAGCTGATAACAAGAAAAGGAGGAGCTGCGGACACTATATATACACTCATAGCAAGAAAAGAAAGCGACTTGAGGGCTCGTCTCATGGGGGCTAACTGCAAGGTCACAGTCAAACAGCCGACATTACTCGCTGAGAGACTAACTGCAGCGGTACATTAATCAGAAATACGTTTTCCGCCTTTACCCTTTGTCTGGCTGAGTAACGGCCTAAATAAAGCTATGCAGCTCAAATGTTCACTGAAAATAATGGCTAGTGTTGTGAATGTTTGTATAGGGCTGCGCAAGAGATTTTTCGCGGTGCATTCTCTCTGCTCCGATAAGAACGAGGAAGACGAAGAAGCGGGCTGTGGCACGGGAGGAAGTCCTTACTTTTACAGGAAGTGCGTTTTCAGTGGGTTCCGGGGCACTGCTTCGGCATCGGTTCTAATATAATGGCGGATTATTTAGCAAATTCAGCACTCAATGAGCCTGTTGTCGATGTTGTACCCAATATTATTTTGCCAAATATATCTCGTTTTGAACGGTTTCAAATGTTACACTCCTTGAGCCATGAGCCACTCCTTGCGACTACGGACTTCAAGCATTTAGAATTCTATTGGAATGTCCGATACTGTAACTCGAGGCAATATGAGGTCTCCATGACGCTCATGCGTTGTAGAATTCCTTGCCTCAGTCTTTATTTATGTCGTTGTGGATTCACGCCGTCGAGTCTTTGTGCGTCAAATGATGACATGGAAACAATTGAACATTATATCCTCTTCTGCCGCAGGTATGCTACTCAGAGAAGAAATTATGTAAGAAATACCTCTTGCTCGCCTAGGACTGCCATTTAAAATTCCTGTCATCCTCTCCTTTGGTGCAACGGTCAAAGAGTATGCCCTAAAATCGGTGTGTGAGTTACTTCACAACTATAATATTGCGGAGCTTATCATGAGAGGTTACCGACATTCAACTCAAGTTACCGACCTTCTAGTGGAAATTATGAAGAAGAAATGGACATGGGCAGGACATGTAGTGCGAACAGAGGATAGCCGATGGTCGCTGAGGGTAACAAACTGGATTCCAAGGGAAGGAAAGCGTAGCAGGGGGCGGCAGAAAGTTAGGTGGGCGGATGAGATTAAGAAGTTCGCAGGGGTCAAGTGGATGCAGCTAGCACAGAACCGGGTTAATTGGAGAAATGTGTGAGAGGCCTTCGCCCCGCAGTGGGTATAGTCAGGCTGATGATGATGATGATGATGATAATATTGCTACCGGAAGATTTGTGTGTTAGCGCTAATCTGTCTGAATTATACTTTTTGTATTTTAATTTTTATACATTTTAACCCTTTTTTCATTGATTTCTATTCCTATCGCCTCAAAATTTCCTAAATTATTTTAGCAACACTTATCCCCAATTAATAAGTTATCAATCATACAGCCTAAATCTACATCATGACTGCTCGATTCTTGCATTGGTGGTAATGTGGTCATCCATGGGTACATGGGCTTTGAGCTCGTACCACGTGACAAGGCCGTTTTGGTAGCTCGGTTATTTCATTTCAGATGGGAAGGTGAAAGGAAACGAACCCTGCAGGACCCTTGCATTCCGAGTCATATTCTGACACTATACAATGAATTCTGGCCAGTCCCTCGCTGTGGGTATGTGTCACATGCACCGGAGGAGGAGGAGAAGAAGAAGAAGGAGGCCTGCAAGAATTATGAAATCATGTCATCACCATACGTCACGCTCACGTTTCCTCAGCTTGCAGTCGCGTAGCAATGTTATGGTTATACATATAGCGACGCACTATACTTGAGGTCACGGAATAATTTAGTGTTAACTATTCCGCTTTGACTTCAATAGACCGAAGCGTGGCCTTGTGGTAGAGCATCCGTCTCGTGTTCGGGAGGTGCCAAGTTCGATCCCTGGTGCCGCCGGGTACCCACCGGCTTTTCAACGGGTACAAGATTTCCCCCGGCCTGGTGCTCGGCCCTTTGGGGTGAAATGTTTGGGAAAGGAGGACACGGCCCAAATAGTTGCGCCGATGTGTTGAGTGCGACAAAACCTGCATAAACAGCTCGCACTCCGCGACTAGAGTGACCGGGACTTCACGACAGCTCTAAAGCTTCAAGTTCTGTGTCAGAACAACCTCGTGATCAAATATCTTTCAAGGAACAGCACGCGTGCCACTTAGTCCTCACAGTTTTCACATGCCTGTCTTGACCTAACAGACGCGAAAATTAGGTTGAATGTGCACGTGGTTGCCAAAAAAGTATCCTTTGAAGTGGGTTCGTGATACCGACTGCTGTACACCAGGCTACGCAGTTATCCTATATTTTGGACATTTTACTGAATTTTTATAAGCGATACATGCATATATAATAGAATTCGTCCTATATACAATTCAATGTTTCAGTAACTTTCATGCTACACGGGATCGACTTCCTGCAATCGAATATGTTGTATATGTATAAATCCATAAATATGATGCCGTGATGATTAAGTATGGACACCACAAATACGATGACTATGCTTTCAGCCACGGTGACCACCAGCGACATGCGGTGTTTAGAAAAAACTCTGGGCAACGTTGAAGATCGACGGCACGCGCGTCCTTTAAGAGCCAGTGAGTGAGGTGCCACAGGAACAACCTCCCCACCTTCGTGGAAACTTAGGCGCTTGAACGAGAAGAAAGAACACTTTCCCTGTCCTTCCCTGCTAAGAATCGCTAAACAAGTAAGGGAGAGTCACAGCCGCAAACGGCACACAGCGGCGCCGCTACTTGAACACATGGCATAAAGCCATAACACTGAGTAACTATACACGTAGAACGGAGAGCTTTCACTTTCTTTTTCATAGTTCCGGAACGTTTTCACAGCCCAGTGAAAAGGCAAGAACAAAAATATAAGCACGAAAAGAATGGAGAACGCGTCGTTTGTAAACGTACAGAGAGTTCGCAAATGAGCAGCCATCTTCGTTGGTGGTCAGTGTCGGATACCTATGAAAGAAATCGTTCCCTCACCTTTGGTGGGTTCAGCCATGGCCTCGCGTTGCCGCCGGCTCCACCCAGGGGCAGACGCTGCGGCCGCGCCACGACTACGCACTCATCGGCCTCGGAAGACGGCACTGCGGAGAGAGGGAAACAGGGAGACAGAGCAGCTGAAGGTTGTGCGCCGTGGTGCTCCACGTGCACCTCTCCGGGTCGCACAGGCGGTCTGGTGGCAATAAGCGCGGACACTTGGGGAAAACTGTCACGTGACGAATCACACTCCTAAGTAATACGACAGCTCCAAGAAGAAAAGCTGTGGGCGGACCTAGGGTGCATACGAAAGCATTTAAGCTGACTACAATGCTCCATTTCCAAAGCGCCAAGAAATATTACCTCATATCTCACGGACACAAGGGCAGCCTGACTGTTGCCGAGGAAAATAGAACATACAAGAAAAATAAAACTGAAATAAAGAGGGCAAGAAACCTCTACATCAGGGCCAAGCACGCGGGTACATTAGGCACGGCGCCCGAATGCACGCGCGTTAATGCATCACTGTAACGTTCTCCGTTTCAAGTTCAACTCAAATAACGCAGTCTCGGGGAAGCGCCCCAGGCTGGCAGTGCAAGGAAGTATAGGAGTGGCTACAACGCCCTTCCAGTCCGAGCAGTGTTGCGAGAGCAAATAAAAAAAAAAATGCAGGTAATGGTTTTCTTCGTGCTATATTTTTGTCCTTTTTACCACTGCTTATACTAGTAAAACGTCAACTGCAATGCTTGAAGTGCAGTCAGCAACATATGATGCATGACACTGAGTGCGCAGTGTGCACTGCATGACACTAGGCTAAAAGTGAGCAATGATTTCCACACAGTGTTCGTATTCAGAATGGATGTCTATTTGGAGTATTTCTTTTTCACTTCAGATTATCTTTTCGTTTCTCGATGTTGCGCACTTTTCTTTAAATTGCAACTGAAAACGTTTAAGAACTCGGCGAGCTTAGCGAGGTCGCATGTACGAAACCTCCAGGTGAAGTATGTCGAGTTTTCTTGTTCTCGCATTTGAAGCGGCGGAGTTACAGCAGAAAAAGTCAGTGACGGTGTTCTGGCTTCTCCAAAGCACAACGCGCTGCGTAGGAAGTCCCGTGATCACGTCACCTACGGCGGCGGTACATTGTTAACGCAGAAAGGTCGGCACGGAGAAAAACAACGCTACCGAAGAGAAAACTCTGGAAGCATTGTTTGTCGGCATCGGACGACGTATACCGCAGAACGTGGACGAAGGCAGCGGAAGTGTGAAATCGCAGCAGCAATGATGTCATCATCGAACCGAGCTTCTTCGCAACTCTCTGACGCGGCCAGGAGAAGCCCGAATATCGCGGCAGCTTTGATTGACGATCACGTATAATTGTTGGCGCGCTTTATAATTCCATGCTTCGTAGATTTGAATAAACCTTGTCGAATTGTTAAACGACTTTCCCATCTTCACTTCAATACTGTCTTCACCTGTCTTCTTCCTCCTCCTTTCGTTCTCGACATAGGAGTGGAAAGAAGGAAATATTTCATTTGGTTTGGTTTGGTTTGGTTTGCAGGATTTAACGTCTCAAAGAGACTGACTATGAGCAACGCCGTACTGAAGGGCTTCGGAAAATTTGACCACCCGAGGTTCTTTAACGTGCACTGACCCCGCACAGTACACGGGCGTCTTGCTTCTCGCCTCGATCCCGCATCCTTGGGACAGCCGTCAATCGTCCTAACCACTGCTCCACCGAAGCTGGATAAAGCTTCATTTGAAGAAAGGAACAGTAGCATAAATTTAGGCGATTTCTATCATATATGCGTAACACTGATGTGACATATGGAAACATTTATTTGCGTTTCTTTTCGCCGTACACTATACCGCTAGATTTTTTTTTTTGTTGTTGTTGTTGTTGTTGTTGCTGTTTACAACCGGCTCTTGTGCGTTTCAGAGATATGTCTAGAAGTTTACATTTGTTTACACTGAATTTATAACAATTGGTGCAAATTTGACACTTCATTAAACCTTGATACTATGCTTGCTCAGGCTATTTCTTCCGCCTATAGGGCGCGAAGCGTGTCCTTGTAAAACGCGTCCATAATATTTAAGGAGGGCTCTTTTGCCCGGATGCTCTCACTAGAAGTTGTCTCCACCTAAAAAAGAATAAGGCTGAATATAGACAGACACCCTATAGCGAGCGAGCGAGAGAGCGAGAGAACTTCATTTAGTCAATCAGATTCGAGGAGGTTATAACCTACAAGGCTAGGAGGGAGAAATCATGTGCACAACACTATGTCGCCCGCTGGCCACGCCTTCTCCTCAATCGCACGCCAATCAAAAACAGACTTCGCGCGCACGCGCTACACATGCACGCATGCAAATAGATGTAGAGTGAGAGAGAGAAAGAAGGGGGGGGGGGGGACAAAGATGCTGCGGTAAGCCGTTGCATAGAGATTTGCCAAACGCCGGTATCTAGTGCCGGTAAAGGTGACAAAACGTCGGTAGAACGTCACTGGTCTGACACAATAGCACAGGCTTGAAACTCCGAGAGAGGCAAATCCCGTGCGCACAGGCGTTCAGATGGACCGCTTGCGCCATCGTGTGGCCTTTAGCCGGTTTCGAAAGAATGCGCGGCTAGTGCCGCCGACACCGCCGTGTCTCTGACAGGTATGGCGACAACCGGAGCTGCTGCGACACAAAGGGAATTGGGGGCTCAGTTCAATCTGTTATAGAAGCGGCAGGCCGCTCGCGCAATGCCTGCTCTCAGGCAGCACAGAGCCAATCTTGCGGATCCTTTCCTGAGGACAAATACGCCCCGCGAAAACAGCCGCCGACTCTGCCAGTGCCGAACACGCTCGCGTGGTAAACAGCTCGGTCGCCCGCATCGGGTTCTATCTATAGACGGGCCGTGCATGCGAGCGACAGAACAGCAGGGAAGAAGCGAACGGGGTGCATGCTCAGCATATAGTATATGATGCCACTGCCGCCGCACAGTGAACATATAGCTACAGCGCGACGCTATACTGTTTGCCCGCGGAGTGGGGTCAGTTGCACATGCCCGCTTTTGGTGGCGCTTGAGTGTCGATGTGAGAGTATGAGCATATTACCTACAAAAACACGATTACTTTATATGCTTTTTCATAAGCGTTCCGCTTTAGCTTGCACCCAGGTGAAGAAAAAAAAAAGTGTCAGGTGGGAACATGTAGATACAAAGGAATCCACTCTTGTCCTCTCCTCATCCCCTTCCACAAACATATGCTTCTGTGCTTAAGGGTGCCGCAGAGAAGCCATGCAGAGCCGGCATTGTTGTGCTTGTAACGCGAACGTCAGCTAAGTTACACGTATATGTGATTTTGTAGCAAAATAGTCATGCAACAGTTCTTTGCACAGCGTGAAGGCTGGTGTCATACCATTACGCTTCCCATTTAGCATCCATTTGCTACAGTCAAATTGGGTAAAATTGGAGACTGGTTTGCAAAAAGGGATTAGAACCGACGACATATGTATTTCCAACTATATGCCGCTAATTGTATGTGTAGGCGAAACCAAGCATTGAAACAGATAATGCGCCTTCCTTTGGCCAGAAAAACAACCGAAACAAAAATATAAATAAAATTCGCGGTATGCGAACCACTCTGTGTGTGTGTGTGTGTGTGTTGTGTGTGTGTGTGTGTGTGTGTGTGTGTGTGTGTGTGTGTGTGTGTGTGTGTGTGTGTGTGTGTGTGTGTGTGTGCGCGCGTGTGTGCGCGTGCGTGCGCGTGCGTGCGTGCGTGCGTGCGTGCGTGCGCGTGCGTGCGTGCGTGCGTGCGTGTGTGTGTGTGTGTGTGTGTGTGTGCGTGTGTGTGCGTGCGCGTGTGTGTGTGTGTGTGTGTGTGTGTGTGTGTGTGTGTGTGTGTGTGTGTGTGTGTGTGTGTGTGTGTGTGTGTGTGTGTGTGTGTGTGTGTGTGTGTGTGTGTGTGTGTGTGTGTGTGTGTGTGTGTGTGTGTGTGTGTGTGTGTGTGTGTGTGTGTGTGTGTGTGTGTGTGTGTGTGTGTGTGTGTGTGTGTCATTGATAAAAACGAGGCAGGCTGTCAGTGCCAGGCTGCGCGCACAGAATGCGCGGTATAGTCCAGTAGTTTAGGATCCTTCTCGCCAGAGCGCCAGTATAGCACTCGCGCTCTCTTGCGACCATCGAGGGGGAAATAAATAACTATAGCGACTCCTGGTCACCCTGATTAGACAGGATAGATATTGACTCAATGCACAGTGCCCGCTCAGAGATTTCCGAAATAAGCTCGTGCAGAAGGCGTGCTGGTCATCGCTCTTCGCAGACGTGCAGGCGTGCCAACAGCGGGCAGAAAGGTTATCATAGCCCGGGATGCCAGCAGTCTCGACAGTCGGAATCGCGTCACATTCGCAGCGACTAATTCGCACATCTGACGAATACTGGCTTATTTAGAGGTGCTGAGAGCAGGGATAATTCAAGACGCCGCTTTCATTTTTTCTACACAATTGGCGTGGTTTCGTAGTTGACGTGATTTTGACGAGAATGACACGACTCGCGTGTAATCATGCGACGCAAAACCATCGCGTGTTTAACTGTCCGCCAGAGATGACTACTACGCGCATCAAGAAATAACAATGCGCGAGAAAAAGACATGCTCCTTCGCTTTGCTTTCATTCATGTTTGCTGTTTACTATTGCGGACGAATACAAAGCACACGGTTCCACCGTACCATAACGTGCTAAGAGTTTATTGACGTTCATCATAAGGGTGTACATGTGCGGGGGCAGAATCCTATTTGTGACGATTTCCACGCTTTTTCGGAGCAGAGGACACATAACAGCGCTACTTGCACTAGGCGTACGGAACGTTGTTCACGCACGTGCACAGTGCCTTACATGTGCAGCATCAATGTGATGTTGCCCCGATATGCTAAAGCATCACAGAACGGTCTGTTAATGCGACAACGACACGATTCCACACTGCAACGGCCGCACACATAGTGGGAAGACGATTATGCGGGAAGCTCAATTTTAAAATGGCATAAAGAGTTGCGTAGAAGCAAAAGTGTTTACTTGAGACAGAGAAAAAATAAGGCAAAGTTCGATTCGAGCGAAGTACGTCTACATATACTGTGTAGTTCACTGCTCATATATAGTTCTGTAATGTCCGGGTAGCGTGCGAGTCAAGCAGTCAGTGAAAAGACGCACCGAAAATGCGCAAACCGTGCATTACACACGGTTTCGATTGGGCAAGATGCTCACATTGTTGTAAGGAAAAGGAAAAAAAAAAAGGAAAGGACTGTTGATTCTGAGAAAACGAGGTCCGGTTAGGGCAGCTTCACCCAATGACGAGCCTCGCGTGCCAGAATACCTCCGACGCTTTGAGAAAAAAAAAAAAAAAAAAAAAAAAAAAGAAGTCACGACACGAGTGATGCCTCACTGAGATGGCGCAAAGCCACCAAACGCACGCAAGGCTTTTAAGTAAATTGGCGAAAGGCGAAAGACAACATAGGTCCATACACGCAACTATACCATGCCTCCGCAAGCGCAACCGCGGGTCAGCGGAGGGAACAAGCAGCCCCGCAGACAGATCTACACCAGGTGACGCCAGTCATGTGGGGCAAGGCTCTCCAAGGGGCCAGAGAAATTCGCGCGGAAAGTACGTGCGCGTGCTCAACCCCATCCAGATCGACCTGAAACACTTAAAAGTCGTGAACATAAAGCTATAATATTCCAGTTTTTCGTCTTTATTTTTTTGTCCCACTTAAATATGCACGCGAGCTCAATGGGAGGACGACGCGTCACGGTGCTCAAACAATAGTAAAACATTTATCACCACATGAGGCACACAACTTGTTCCCGCAGAAAATTTATTGCACAGCTGCTTTCTGCACTGCATGATGGTAGCGGTGATAATTATGCCTTAATTGCGTAACTTGGCACAAATTTAAAATATAGGTCTTGCCAACAACGTAACGCCGCCAGCATTTCGCTCCTAAGTACTTTAATTCGATCACAGCTTCACAACCCTGAGGAATGGCGCTCAAGAAGCTGTGAACGAACGTCTCTGTTTCCCCGCTCTTATAGCATCTGGTCTAAATTCTACTGGGCGCTGCTACCTTTTTTTTTTTTTTTTTTTTTGGGGGGGGCCCTGAAACGACGCTCGAAGCCAATGCAAAGAGTTCTAATTGAAATAGTCAGCAAATCGGCTGGTCAATTTCATAATGTCAACTCTCCCATTTTTTCTACCCATTTCTCACAAGCTCAGAAGCGGGCTTCGGGCAGCGCTCGCGCATAATTCGACTCCACAAACTGGCCGGCTACGCCGCCATTCGGTTAGGCTATGCAGAGTAGCAAGATCGATAGTTCTGGAAGGGGCATATTGATGATAAAATCAGTAATACAAATATGCACCTGCGTGCGCGCGCACGCACGCACGCACGCACGCACGCACGCACGCACGCACGCACGCACGCACACACACACACACACACACACACACACACACACACACACACACACACACACACACACACACACACACACACACACACACACACACACACACACACACACACACACACACACACACACACACACACACACACACACACACACACACACACACACACACACACTTATCAATGCTCTATCTCTTTCTCTCTCGCGCGCGTGTGTGTTTCATTGGGTTAAAATGGAAAGTGAGGGACTCGTTATGATACGCATATGAAAGAATCAAAGAAGCCAAGATACCAACAAATACATTGCTGGATATATTGACGCATAGAAGCCTGGGCGTACAAAGGCCTGGCGATTCTTCCCTGTATTAGGCTGAAAGGCTGAAGTTGGCGCTATTGCATGCACTCGAAGGAAGACGAGTTAGTAGCGCGATGTTGGGAGGGCAGATATATACAACCCGTTGTGTAGTCCACATGCGCCTAGCACCCTTGTTCAATTATTATCAAAGGCCGCGACTAAACGCGGTTCGAATTGTTGTAATTAATAAATCAACGAACTCTTCCGGCGGTGCCAAGGCAGCTGTGTCGCAGCGACACATGCCTGTCGCGAGTTTCCCCGGATAAGTCTGCAAGTAGAAGAGTGTAGCAGCGGCAGACGCGCCCACTGTTCTCTAAACATATCTCGGGTCGACGAAGGAGACATGGCCAGCGTGCAGACCAAGACACACCAGCTGCACGTGCATATAGTGGTGGCATCGTCCCGCATCTCACGCTGCCCTATTTCAGGAAGACTCCGCGCGAAAGAGAATACGGTGGCCGAGAAGAAGAAGAAAAAGAGAGAAAATAAAAGATGCGCGTGTCTCCGGGCGTGGCAAGAGGTTCCCACGGTGCAGAAACCCTGCGGGGGTCGCTCTCGTTGCCGTTTATAGGCGAGCAAACAGGGCGCCGTGTTTTGCGCTAATCAACACACAAGCTTCGCCCCGCTTTGTGTTAATTTTTTTTTTCTGTTTTCATTTCACACACACTTTTTCTCTCTTTTCTTTTCCTTTCAGAGGTGTTTTAGTTTTCTTGAAGCATGAGGTGGAGAAACAGTGATAAAGACACTGGAGAACAGCGCCTTGTTATGGCGGCACCAAGCGGCTATATGCACTGAGCTCGGTTCGGTACAACGACTCATTGAAATCTTGTAAACAAGTAACGCCGCGTTAGAGGAAGCGATCAGCTTGTTCAAATGCTTTGAATAATGTATTACGGTATAGTAATGATTATTACTGCGTAAACCTGCTGAGTGCCAAAACAAATATGTGGTGAAAACTGGATATCAATCATCAAACCATGGGGTGGCTACGGATTCACTGCAAGTACGATCCGCTACGTCAGTATACATATTACTGCGAAAACATTTCTTGGATCTTGAACGGCGTGCCCGGAGCCTATCATTAAAGCGTGTCCGGACGAACAGACATTTAAGAAAAAAAAAAACATCCTATCACCGCCTGGAATCGAACCGCCATCCGAAGAGATAAGCTTCCTTGACGAAGAAACGAAAGCACTATATTATCGCCGCTTTTTTGTTTTTGTTTTCCTTTTTCTTCATACTATATTATCACCGCAGTACGTCACGCCTCGTGTAAAACAGCAACGCACTCTCGCGTTGTTGTTGCTGGCCTGTTGCTGGTCACTCTGCTGGCATTATCTGACAGCACGTTTTGCGATGAGACCACGACGGCGCGCGGGGGTTCGTTGACAATTTCGCTTCGACCGCGGCCGACGGTATAGCCACCGCGTCGGTACCCAATGCGCGCAGTCATTTCGCTCAAGACCCGGCCTCAAAGCGCCGAGACAGAGCGACCTACGCCGGACAAGGTAGCGGCTGATGTTTTACGGTGTGAAGCTATTTAATTGAATAGGGGAATTAGCTGAAAGATTCTGACTCTTACCTATAGCGCTCGCCGTAGACACCAATGCAGCTTAAGGGCTAAAATAAATTCGAAGCATGTCCACCTTTTTATAAAAAATTTGGACCGTCTAATAAAAATAACACTATGTATACTTCCATTGGAAAGATGCCAACGGTACGCAGGTTCTGTATAGTTAACAAGAGGGCACGGTTCTCGCTATGGTTACTTCCTAGGAAAAACGTAGGTAGTCGCTTGCGAGTAAAGATATAAATTTTAACGCGTCCCTTGTGGACGTTGCGAATAAACGTACATATACCCGTTGCGCGGTACGTCAGTTAGGTGCCCAGCGAGCACTAGTTTTCGTCTTGGCGCACCTCCAGTGGAAATCAACGTCTGCCCGCCAAAATGTCCAAACCCGAATGTCATGTGACCGCAGCAAACGGCATCCATTTGGCGAAGTCCGTGGGGACAGGCAGCGAGTGGGTGTGGAGATTACTGTCAACCAACGTGTCGTGTTCTTGTTTACACTTGAAAGTGTTCGTGTCTTTGTGCACTACCTCCCTCGTGCTGCGCCCCTGAGACAAGACGCCGCTGCCTTACTGAACCCCTTGGCAAGCGACTCATAAATGCTCGTTCTGGGAGGACAGCAGTGGGTGTCGTCTTCTGCCTCCACTCGTCGATGGTCAGACGCCTGGGAGAAACCGCCACCACCCATGGAGCTAGCTTCAAAAAGAACGCGACAGCTTGGATCATTCTCAATACTCTCATTATTAATGTCCTAGCATTTCAAGGGAGGCGCAAAATGACCATCATGTGTCACACGTGGCCTGTCACCTGATATGTGGCAAGAGTTGCCTGCCTCCTACCTTGGTTGGCACACGGAACAGCCACCTGCCACGGTTGACAGGTGGTGAAATGGAGAGAGGAAAATCTCCCCTTTCCATCTGCAGTGCTTAGGCAGGAGATACAACATATACTATGTTGAGGCTGCCCCCCCCCCCAAAAAAAAAAAGAAAACAAAAAATATGCCTGTGCCCATGCCACTAAGTATAACGGGCTTAACAGTTGAACATCTTGAATATAGTGAAATATTCCGATATAACTATCTTGAATATAGTGAAATATTCCGATATAACTAAAAATGTCGATCAAGAAAACTGATCTGTATCTAAGAAGTATACGGAACATAAGCAGTTAAAGACATATCTTTTGCACACACGCCATAGCTAGTCTTTTCGGTCGCATGCAATCGTAGCCGATTAGATTACTATCATGATAGCGATTTGATTTTAGTGGGCTATAGGGGCAGCTTCAAGAAGGCGCCACGTCTAAAGTTTCTGGTCGGCCTGAGATTCGTCCAAATATTTATTTTTCTTAGGTTTTCATGAAAGGTTACGTGTTTGGAGCCTGTCAAGCGGTGAAGAATCGGAGCTGGAAATGAGCTCGAAGAGGTAAATTTGGAGAAAGAACCGAACGTGAAAATGAAAATATGCAAGCGGTAACGCAGGTACGTGTTGTAGCTGGGAGAAGGGTCAGATGCTAATAATTTAGATATAGCTAAATAGCCGACTACATAGAAGTTTGATACATGCATGCACATACAATGTTATTTTGGGTAAACTGCACACTTACATCTACAGTAAAACTTGTTGCTGGGCTAGTTGGTGATATATTCTTAGCACAAAAGCTAGCGCAAAAGGACGAGCGCGGAGCGTTGTGTCCCTTCCTCCGTGCTCGTCCTTTTGCGCTACCTTTCATTCTAATAATTATACATCTACAGACGTGTCCGCGGAAGATCAAGAAAAATCTCTTGCGTACGAATTCACGACAATAGCCGAAGTGCAGCGTAAGCAGCAACAAAATAAGCAAAAAGGTGTTTTACACCTAATTAGGCAGGATTTCACTTCAAATATGACGTCATTAAGTCACCGTAATGACAATATTTCAGTATGACGCTGCTTAACATAGAAGGGGTTACAGAACACCTGTTTCCATATAGTACGCATACACTTTGAGCAGTTTGAAAGACACTATTATTCTATGTATGTATGTATGTATGTATGTATGTATGTATGTATGTATGTATGTATGTATGTATGTATGTATGTATGTATGTATGTATGTATGTATGTATGTATGTATGTATGTATGTATGTATGTATGTATGTATGTATGTATGTATGTATGTATGTATGTATGTATGCATGCATGCATGCATGCATGTTGGTTGGTTGGTTTGTGGGGTTTAACGTCCCAAAGCGAGCATGTATGTATGTATGTCTATGAGAGACGCCGTAGTGGAGGACTCCGGAAATTTCGACCACCTGGGGTTCTTTAACGTGCACCGACATCGCACGGCACACGGGCACCTTGCTTTTCGCCTCCGTCGAAAAGCTGCCGCCGAGGCCGGGATACGATCCCGCGTCCTTGGGAACAGTGGTCGAGTGCCGTAACCACTGCGCCACCCCGGCGGGGTATGTATGTATGTATGTATGTATGTATGTATGTATGTATGTATGTATGTATGTATGTATGTATGTATGTATGTATGTATGTATGTATGTATGTATGTATGTATGTATGTATGTATGTATGTATGTATGCATGCATGCATGCATGCATGCATGCATGTTGGTTGGTTGGTTTGTGGGGTTTAACGTCCCAAAGCGAGCATGTATGTATGTATGTATGTATGTATGTATGTATGTATGTATGTATGTATGTATGTATGTATGTATGTATGTATGTATGTATGTATGTATGTATGTATGTATGTATGTATGTATGTATGTATGTATGTATGTATGTATGTATGTATGTATGCATGCATGCATGTATGTATGTATGTATGTATGTATGTATGTATGTATGTATGTATGTATGTATGTATGTATGTATGTATGTATGCATGCATGCATGCATGCATGCATGCATGCATGCATGCATGTATGTATGTATGTATGTATGTATGTATGTATGTATGTATGTATGTATGTATGTATGTATGTATGTATGTATAACTTTATTAGGGAGCCGGCAAACGACGGGTTAAAGCGTCGTGACGCTGGCCAAGCGTCTACCCGGGGTTAAGCCATACTCTACACTACCTCATATGGCCCGTTTGTGGTGGGTTGTGAGGCTTGTGCTTTTCGAGCGCACCCCGGGCCTGCTGGACGGCCCATAGTTGCATGTGCTTGTCTGTATTCTGCACAGCACTTTGAAGTTCAGGCGGGTATGTCCTGGATGCAGCTTCGGTCGGGAACCTGGCACAGTCCCACATGATGTGCCATTGGTCTGCCGGACCCACTTGACATACACTGCACATATCACTCGTGTAGATGTCTGGATGGAGGACGTGTAGCACTGCAGGGGCTAGGAGTGACCCGGTTTGCATTTGCCTTAGGATGACCGCCTCCTCCCGACTAAGTGCCGGGTGACTTATGGCCTGTTTTCAGGACGCTTAAATTTGTTTGAGAAGTAGTTTCCGCTAACTACTACGCGTACAAACAAATCTTGAAGAAAGTGTATTATAAGTTGCATGCGTGCATGTATTCGTTTGTAATAGTCTTTAAAGCATGCTGCCACAAACGGCGGGACCTGTCTTCAAAACATTGGCAGAAACGAGCCAGCAACAACGCGCCGTTTAGGGCATGCTTTGACACTGGTTGCTTTGTCCCGTCAATGCGCCGATGTTTGCTCTAAAATGACAGAAAATTATTGATAGACTCTCGCTTACTGTCCTGCTTAAAAGTCCGCTGGCACACCTTAACCCGCTTTCATCCATATTTTTCCCTGCATACTCACCCAGTACACTTACACGCGTACCTACATCGACAAACAGGTTGGGGTTGTTTTGTGCAGTCCGCTGAAATATTCAATACAACACAGCAGGCACGCGAGGCCGCTTCAAAGACTGAACCGAAGACAAACGAGAAAGGCGACACGGACGGTAGCGAAGTAACAGCGGCCATGACATGACGAGCTGCGTACGCGGTCGATGTAAACAAGTGAGGAGAAAGAACCATGAATAATAATAATAAAAAAAAAAACCATAACTGGGCCGGCTTCACAAAACGGTGTGGACACGCTTATGAAGTGGACACAAAAGCGCAGAGAGCTCGAACAGGTATAAATAATCTCGTTACGTCGCCTAGCAACCATCGACGGATGCTCATGCCTAGGAGGCAGACGGACAAGCGCAAGCAACAAGCGCGAAGGTCCTTTCCTCGGGCGCTTGTTTGTTGAAAAAAAAAAAAAAAAAAAATTGTCGGCAAGGGTAAACAAAACAACAGCGGAATAACACTGAAGGAAGTGGGAAGATCGCAAAGAGGGTGAGGGAGAAAGAAAACGAAAAGGGTGTCTGCGCGGACAAGCACCGCGCCCGAATTGTAAAGGAACTCGACATCTTATGATAGCTTCAAGTGCTTTGAGATAAACTCTCGACAAGGATGGATGAATGAAATGAAACAACACAAAAAGATGCAAACTTCATATGCGTGCGAGCGAGTCAAGAAAACAATGACTGCTCAGTGACATGAGAAGGGAGAGAGGCGAAAGAACAGCGAGGTGCGTCCGCTGGGTGGAATAAAAAAAAAATAAAGCCACCGTTTACGCAATGCCCCTATACGGAGTACCTAATAAACTGAATTGAACTGAAAGGGTGGAAAAGACCAGGAACAGCCGAGCGACTCGGCTTATGCGGGCTCATAACCAAACCCTCTTTCTTCCCCCTCATCAGCTTGGAAGACGACATTCAATTATCTGGTTACAAGTCGTGACAGCAAGAGAAAGTATGTTTACAAACATAAGTCGTTCTCTTCCAAAGAGTTGAGATTCGTGACCCTTATAGATTATTTCCCCTCACTGCTTACTATATTTAGCACATCTCTTCTGTAGTTGCAGGCAACCATCCCTCAGCCCGCACTCTCTGCTTTTCCTTGGAAAACAACCTCTTCCCTTTTCTCAGTTCACACATTTTCAAGGCACATTTAGGTTGCTCCGTACTGTTGTCTTACATTTCCTCGGCGTTACACATCGAGCAAGCTGTTTTTAGCCACGCTGTCCTAGCGCTGCCGCTGTGTGAAGCCACGACTAGCTTCCTCTCCCACTTCAAAAAATATCGGCCTCTTCTCCCTCTCTTTCTCCCCGTGCGACCCTTTCATCCCGGTCTTCAATCTTAACCCGATGACTCCCGACGGCAGCCCAGCAACAGCGCTGCTGCTCCGAGCGCGGATCTTTAAACGCCTGCGGCCTGGTGTTGCGCAAAGCGAAACCGGACTCATGGGCGAGTGGAACGGTATGCGCGCGCACCACCTTCACGCGGGGAGGAAAGATGCTGCCCCGGCTCAACTCCAATCTCCATCATCGGCTTCGCAATACTCCTCGAGAAACAAACAGGCGCGCGCGCGCACTCATTCAACGCCTGCAATACAGAATGTAAATGCAAACGTCATACGAGGAATGGAAAGCCGTGCCGTGAAGGAAGCAATGGAAGAGGGAGAGATGGAATGGACAGGCGGCCTAGTGGAAGTTTCCAGAATTAATTCTATCTTTTGTTTTTGCTTTCCGGCTTCATCGAGCTGGGGCCGCCGCTGTATATATTCGATTTCGCGAATCGTCGGCAGCACCAAAGTGTCGCGGCCTGCAATGGTGCCAGCACTTGGAACAGCCGATCGTACTCCCTTATCGTCATCGTGTTGAAAGCGAAAGACATTTTGCCTCACCTGAACTGTGTTGTGAAGTGAGATGTTTCGTAACTGTCACTACTGCCACCGTTTATTGACTCCGTCCTTAATTTTGATGCGTTTTCCCCGATGCTCCCGTGTTCGGCACCGCAGCGCCTCGTGCATTAGCACTGCATACTTCCTTCTCGCATAACTGCGGCACGTCGGAATGGTAAAAAAAGAGAGGAACAGCTGGACGCAAAACAATCAGTCAGTATAAAAACGCAAGCCAAGCGTCCCCACGCGTGGACTCTTTACTTTCGGGAAATAATATTCTGAAAATATTCAGAGACATAAAAAGAAAAAAAAATCTGTACGAAGATCAGCGACACGAGAAAACACGAAAGGAAAGCAATCGCGAAACAGTTTTCATGTTGTCACGTGAGGCGGCTAACACGGTTATTTCGCAACAAACAACACTGTTTCGCATCTTTCCTATGCGTCGGAGGTACCTTGAGTGACAGTAACAAGCCTCGTTCGACCAGCTCTCCCTCCAAGCATATGTTTTTTTTTTTATTTCTTTATCTTTGGGCGGTAAACGTTCTCTCTCAACACGAGCCTTACGTAACGCGGCTGAATTCGCCATTAATACTGCTGACACATTTTAAGTCCAGCAGAGTGGCAGCCGGTAAGACCTTTTCTCGGCAAAATCTCTAGCAAAATAAAATATAGCTAAGCAAATTATAGAACGGTGATCAACAATTACTTGACAGGTAACAGTCATAGCGGCGCAACGTCGACGCGTGCACGACGATGTCGCTGGCGAACGACCAGGTTTCGGGAAACCGGGCGCAAGGTATACAGAAGGCGCGTATACTGCCAAGGGTGGCGATGCTTCCTTTGTTGTATATCCCGTGTTTACATCTACATGCTGCGATTTCCCGCGTCTGAATACGCCCCTTGTTGGAATAAAAATATCAACCACCCTGTTCGTTTCGCTTCATAATATCATAAATAGAGCTCACTTTTTTTTTTTTTTTTTTTTTTTTTTACAGCCTTTCCAGGTAACGACGGTTATTTCTGCCTGTTATTATTTTTTTTTTGCCACAAAAAAAGTCCAGCTACCTCAGACAGCACTTCTAACTGCGAAACTACTGTAGAAAATTGTAAGATATTGTTCTGATATGCTGATGGGAACGGTCAAACCTTTTGAGTTAAGCAAAATATTGATTTTAAGCTTGCCCTGCACATTTACCGAGTAGAAACGAATGGATTCCATTTTGTTTTTTACAGTATGGTCACAAGCTGCCTCACATATAGAGCGGAAGCTACGGAATCCCTCCGCTCCTCCGAACATGCTTCGACATGACTATCCGGGGCAGCGACCGGCCAGCGCGCGTCCTTGACGATGGGCCGCAGCGCAACCAGCCGGGAGTATAAAAAGGGAAACCTCAGCACGCCCACGGCAGTTCGCTCTGGGGAGATGTAGTCTCTCGAGCAACTCTAGCGGCCACTCGTTCTGGGAAAGTGTCTTTTGCTTTTTCACCGAGCCCGCGATCAACTCACCGTTTCTCCTCACCTTGCACGGCCGCCGCTAGCGATCAACTCTGCGACTACGACGCCTCATCGAACAAGAAAGCCGTGAGAATTCCTTTTTGCCACAGACTGTCGGTTAATTGAATATTGTTTTCGCCCTTTGTTTAAACCTTGATCTGGCTTAGTATTTTACGCTTTTCTATGTAACTCTTGCTCCTACTTACTATATTTGGAACAATTGCTTAGCTATATTTATGGTCTTCTTTTATCGCAGTGTTCGTTCATAGTCGGTTTTCCCTCTTGTCATTTACCGAGTCGACTTTTACCACTATTGTGCCGTGCCATTTTTTTTGTTCTATTATTATTATGCAGTGTAATTTGGACTACTGGCTATAAATATGCAATTGTTGTAAAAAAAAAAAAAAACATGACTTTCTTGAACTTATTCCTCAATCACACATCGACACACGTACTTCACGGGTTGACCGGCCTAACTTTTAACTGTGTTCTCAAACCTAATAGAGGGACGACGGGCAACCGTAAAGGGTATCCCGCGCCTCTGTATAGACCCTAAAGGCGGGGGTTTGTGACACAATAAAAGGCAGAAAATGCAAGTGCCAGGAACGGATGGTCTGAGGATATATTCACTGTTGTGGTTCCACTTTACGATGAGAAAAAAACGCGTTTATAAGCAATTTCAAACTAAAAAAAATGCCCTTTTGAAGAATTCCCATGGGTATGAAATCTGTTATACAGCGCATGCATGGTGCTCGTCTGAATTCATGGTATACAGCGCAAACTCTGATATCTAATTTATTATGCTGTATAGAAAGTTGCACATATGCGAGTGTTCGTACTAACTGCGGCGTTATAAAAACGTCAGCCTCCGTCACCTATTTTCATAAGTCTCCCGATTTCTCCTTTTCATCTGAAAGTTCGAAGTTACAAGGATAAGAAAAAAAAAAGGAGGGGGGGGGGGGGGGTGCTAGAGGAGCGGGGGATGTGCTCCTTCTTCATGATGTAAATGGCTCAATTACCTCGGCGGCCCCCCTCCAGGATCCTCGTTCGCGTACATTCCCTTTTTTTCCTTATTCTTCCCTAACAACTTCATTTAAGCCTCTATTATCTGGCAAATATTCATTAGCATACAAAGTAAGCTATATATGTCAATATGTGCAATGCCGCTCGACCGTATAGACATTGATTGATTGATTGATTGATTGATTGATTGATTGATTGATTGATTGATTGATTGATTGATTGATTTATAAACTTTATTAGGAAAAACTGGGGGTTAGGGCAGTGGGTTAGGAAGGAGCAGTGATCGGCAGTTCTCTGTCCAGGAGTCCGTTGGACTCAGCAGCAGCTCTGGCTCGCTGCACCAGCATAAAGTCCCGTTTTCACCGGGTCGAATACTAGCATATCTGCCCAAGGGTCGTGGGTTTGATTCCCAACTCACCGTCCGCAAAGTTGATGCCAACTAAGCTGTGTCACGTGATGGCGTGACGTCACATAAGATGCCAATGAATCAGTGCTCGGCTATGTCAGCTTCCAAGTAGCACCTGCCAGGTGCATGCTCGTGACTTTTCGCTCACAACGTCAACAACGCCAGGCTTCTCAAGAACCGGAGCCGTAAGAATGTCGAATTAATATGCGGTCACCCTCTCAGTGCTTCTTCTTACAAATGATACCCTTCAACATGCCTGAGAACCTTCCGTCGCTCCTGCGAGGGCGTAAGTTGCAACAATAAAATACATTCACACTCCACGAACAGGCGGACGGACGACGCTTAGGGAAGGTACAAAGGTCATGCAGGTTGAGAGACACTTTAAAAGCAGCTAGTTCCTGACGTTTGAATAATAATAATAAGTGGCAGCGCGAACAGACTGCGTATAAAAGCTGCTCCCTGCTTTCAGTAAACTGTTATTAAGTTCAGCGCCAGTCCTGTTGTCTTGCGTTCGTCCTTGTCTGTTTGCTCTGCCTCTTATTAATATGTAGTATGACCAACAGGCCTAAACCGTTATATTTTAGTTACCTGACCTTTGAGTCCGTTCCTACGACCTTGTGCGCACACAGCGAGTGCCTTATGCCCGGGCCTTCCGCAGTGTTTATGAAGATGAGGGCAAAGTCCTAATTATGATATTCAGCCATTTGGTGCTTGTCATGCACATCGGAAGTACCCCGAAGGGATTCTCTAAGTTAATAAAATGAAACATGGATGACCACGAATGAAACGAAGCGACTGCAATGCACGTGCCACTATCCATCACGCTGTGATCTTTGCGTTCAGGAGACGCCCCTGTCTCTGTCGCAACTCCGCTGACACTACGCATGGACCACCGCGTCTAGCGACGTGCCATTAACATCGCTTCCTCCAGCTTCCGAGTGCGCCGCTCCTTAGGAAATGAGAGCGCCCCGCTCTCTTTCTCCTCGACAAGCCACGTCGATAACGCGTGACATTACTCGCAGCGGAGGTTCATATTTTTCTCGACTCTCCGTTCTTCACCAGCGGCGGCGCTCTCGCAGTAGGCATGCGAAGCCAGGGGCAGCGGCCAGAGGGGGATTACGCAACGGCATTACGCAGCAGGAGACTGCGCAGAAGCCACCACGAGCTCCACGCGCCTGCCCCGCAGTACATCTCTCCCCTTCCTGCCACCATCACATCTCCCAGTCCTCACTGCCTTGCCCCACTGCCGATCCACGCATGCGCGGAACTCGAGACGAGAAATTCCGCTGTCCGATTAGACGAGAATGCTGACGCTGTTTGTAGTTTAGCATGTCGTTTAGTTCCTAAATAATATTCGCAGCAGCAAATATAAATAATAGCTCACTCAACTGGAGTACAAATACGGTTGCACTACCGACGACGGGTCACTTATGTTTGCTTGCAGCGGCACGGAGCACGGCGGAAGAAGATATAAGGAGCTAAATTAACGTTACACGCGACGAGAACTGCACCGTGGAGGCCGCCTTTGTGTCCCTCCCTGGCTCTCTGCCCCCGTTCTCGCCATCTCCCGCGGGTGCCCCGCCCACTTCCGCTCGCGGCGGAGCTGCTCTCTACTATCTCCGCCGACGCCGGAGCCGCTCGACCGAGTTCCCGGGAGTCGATGCTGGATGGAGGACGGCGGCCGAGCGGGAGCAGCGAGCGAGCGCGATGAGCTATTTTTGGAAACAGAGCGTCCTTTGCCGACCTCCCTCGCTCTCGCTAGCGTCCAGCCTCTTCCGCTCATCCCTCGCCGTTCCCTTTCTTGCTCCCTCGCTGGCCGCGCGCACAGAAACACTGCGCATCATCCTTCTCATCCGCTTTCCTTCCGTTCACAGGAGGTTCTTCATAAATGGAGCGGCCGTGAAGCGTCCTCGCAACGTCGCTATCTCGGATGGGCGGATACCAGGGCGGAGAAAACACCCGCTTTGTCGTCACGGGTTGACCGGTTCGTTCTCGATGGTGGCTCCAGTAAAAGAATGAGCATATTTACGAATACGAGAAACGAGCCCGAAAGAAATGCATATTCACCTATGGCGCTCATGGTTAAGCCTAACCCCCGTGACTCCAATCCAGAAATGAAAGGGTTCAGAGAAAGGGTCAAGGTTCTTAAACAGTGTGGTGATGGCACTTCCTCGCACGGGTTGCCCGGCGACATCCCAAAGTGCGGTAGTGGGAAAGGCAAGGTGCTCTACAGGATGGTTGTAATGGGCGCAAGGTGGCTGAGCCATGAACCAGCTCCATTGCACGAAATATATCCAGCCTACATTCACCATCTAGGCCAGCACGAGCCAAACCTTCCCTATGACACCGCACATGCAGTGCACACTGCGAACCTCATCTCGCAGTGTAGCTGAATTTCGTCATTGTCGACGAAAAGAACACATCCACATGTTCATAATCGTAGACTTCTAAAGGAAAAACGGTCCAAGCCTAAGATCAAACGAGAAAATAACTACACGAGGTCACCGATGCCGAGTTCACAAAGCCAGCCATCTAGTAACAGTATCTAAAATATCGCGGTGTATCCGGACCGCCACCACGCATGCTATTATATACGGAACCCACATTTCGGGAACTCACAATTAATGAGAGTGGCGTAATTAATAAAGACGGCTGTCATTTGCACAATACCTTCCATGAAATAAAAAAAAAATGAATGCGGGTCAATGCGTTTTTTTTTTCTTCGCAAAAACATCTAGCTTACACGAGCTGGGAGACGCGGGGCTAACAGGGGATGCCGACCTCAGCATGGCACAATAAAGAGAGGGATAGGAGGAAGGGAGACAAGGAGGTTACTAATTAGACAGATTTCCAAACTGGTCACTTAGGGAGGAGCACGAGGTGTTCGGGCGAGAGAGATAGAGAAGAGAAAGGATCGCGTCAGTGTTTTCATTAATCTACAAAAAAAAACAAATGACAGCCAGAGTCCACCTGCAGTCCCGAACTTGATTTGTCGCACTTCACAACTGCTCGCAGACAGACACGGGCTCCATCTCTGCGATTACATAACCAGGACGCAGCTGCCACTTGGAGCAAATGCGGCTACAGTCGCTCCCCACGTAGCGAGAGAAACGGTTCGCGCGTGCCTGCTCGCCGCTCTCCCTCCCCTGCGTTCCTCCTCCGCCATCATTCTGAAGGACGTCGCCCCTGGAAACGGGAGGAGGAAGAGGAGCGGGAAGGACGCGCCGCCATGGCAACATCCGTCACCCCCTTCGCCGCACAACATCCACGCGACGGCTGAGGATACAGCGATGGAGCCCACTGGAGCTCGCGCGGTCGTCAAGATTTCGCTGTGCGCTAAGCAAACGGATGGAGAGAGTACGGCGGGATGACAATGACTACCATGCGAGAACGCAGCAGCAGCAGCAGCTCAGGGAAAGGGTGTCATGTGACGGAGGAGGGTGTTGACGAAGGCTGCGCTCCACGCGCGAAGGGAGGAGGAAGCGAAAGAACACAGCTCAGATATTAACATAACAGGGGCAGGAACTTGGTCAGGGACATTTCCGCATCGCTGCGCTGCGCTGACAGACGCCTCATTGCTCGCCCCCACGAATATACGAAGACATAGCCGTGGTGTGAGAATGAAGTATTCTCCTGACGTCCTGCCCAACACCGTAGTACGCATGCTACATCGGCGGCTCCGCAGGGTGTGAGAAACGCATGCTTATTTATCTATCCCAGGTGTTTCAAGAAAACCCGGCAGTAAATTTTGAAAAATATGCTTTTTGAGATATCGAGAGGCTTCTGTGGCACAGCTGTAGCAGTGCTGGTGGGCATTGGAACGCAGAGGAATAATGTTAATTAAAACGGCAGTTATATTATATTATATTATATTATATTATATTATATTATATTATATTATATTATATTATATTATATTATATTATATTATATTATATTATATTATATTATATTATATTATATTATATTATATTATATTATATTATATTATATTATATTATATTATATTATGATTAAATTATATATACAAAAGGAAGGAAAAGATGTTTGCCAGCCCCGCTATCTGCTATCTAATATCTGAAGCACCTGAATTAAGATGTAATGATGGGCTTCCTGAAACACCTGGTATACAATAAAAAAGACTATCTGTGCTTCTCTCTCTCTCTCTCTTTCTTTCTGCCACAAATAAACGCGTTAAAACTGGTCATGTAGCCTTACTACATAACGACGTCACTTAATGCTGACAGTACGAAGAAAATATCAAGGACAGGAAAGAAAGAACACATTACAACAACGCCCATGTTAAGGTATAACGTTTATTTCTTGGCTGGGACTTCACTGACACTTTATCGCGCAAAGCTAAGGGTATCGTGGCCAACCTGAAATGACTTCTCATGACTTGCACCGTATTCATATAAATTTAGTGCGCTTAATGAGTTCATATTTGCATATATTTGTAGAAAAATATGCATATATCTAAAGACTATGCAAGTTTGGAGGAATCAACATGCTTTATAAATTATTTTATACAAATTTCTGCACTCATAATTCAACCTTTCGGCTAGATTTAATTGGTTAAGTAACCTGAAAAGCTTTAACAACAGAGTACTTTTTTCTTGAGGACAGACAGTGTCTAGAGTCATAAATAGGAACAATTCTACAGTAGACTAACGTATTACCAGCAGCTGCGTAGCTTAATGCGTTACATTTTTCTTTCCAGTCTGAGATGATTTTTTTCATGACGACCTTTGACAAGATGCCTCGATCCCTTCCCAGCGAGGCGTTAATGAAACAGTCAATAACAACACGCGCAAAACAAAAGAAAAAATTAAGATGACTCTTAAGAAGATAATGACGAAAGCCTACTCTTTCTCTCCACCAAAAACATAAGACATTGCACCTGGACCAATCTAGAAGAAACACTTGGCAGCGATCACAAAATCCTTAGCTTATCCCTAATGACAACCCGTATGAAAAGGAACATTGGCTCTACTAAAATAACAGACTGGGATAAGTTCAGACAAATTAGACCGCCACACGACGGCATCACAACAATTGAAGATTGGGTTCAAAGCCTGAAGGATGCTCATGCAAAAACGACCAAGACCATCAACACAACGACAAAAACCCCAGAAGTAGACAGACATCTCCTACATTTATGGGAAGCCCGAAAAAGTCTATTAAAACGGTGGAAAGTGCAAAAATTAAATAGAAAACTTAAAATGAAGATATCACAGGTTACGGCTGAAGCACAAGAGTATGCTATAAAGCTCGCCAAGCAAAACTGGGCAGATTTCTGCAATTCGCTGAAAGGTACCCTAAGCACGGCTAAAGCATGGTCAATATTAAGAAGCATGATAGACACCTCAAAAACCAAAACGGCCACAAGAAGAACCCTCCACACCATAGCCCATAAATACCCGGGCACAGATGCAGCGTTGATCACCGCCATGCACAAGAAATACATAGGAGACCCTACTCCGGCTTGCCAAACTTCATATGCGGGTCAACCAAACCCCTCCCTTGACTCCCCCATAACACTAGCGGAGGTCTACTCAGCCGCCCGTACATTTACAAGAAACACTGCCCCTCGAGGAGACAAAGTCACCTACGCTATGATTAGGAACTTAAGCACCGAACATCTGAAAGACCTAACGAAGTACATCAACGAAGAACTGTGGGAGAAGGGACAGGTCCCATCAGCTTGGAGACACGCGGATATCATCACCATACCAAAGGCTGGAAAGCCACCGGCTGTGGAGAGTCTCCGTCCTATCTCCCTCACTTCTTGCCTGGGAAAACTCTATGAAAAAGTAGTCCACCTAAGGCTCCAAAATTACATCGACGAAAACAACATCTTTCCTTCCTGCATGCTGGGCTTCCGCAAGGGACTCTGCACGCAAGATGCTTTCCTCCGGATTAGGGAAGAAGTCATCAACACCATACCCCGAAAAGGCGAAAATTTCATTCTGGCACTAGATCTCAAAGGAGCATTCGACAACATTGGCCACCAAACCATATTGCACGAATTAAACAATATCAACTGCGGGGAGAAAATTTTCAAATACGTGAAGGCTTTCCTCTCAGATCGCACAGCCACCATAGGAGTTGGAGAGATCCGATCACCAAAAGTACCCATGACGAACAAAGGTGCACCGCAGGGTTCAATAATCTCTCCAATGCTATTTAACATAGCAATGATAAATTTAGCAAAAAAACTGTTATTGGCTTCACTGATATTGGCTTCACTTTATAGCGGACGACATCACCATCTGGGCTACTCAGTGATCCTTGGCGCAAAAAGAAGAAGCTCTGCAAGCCGCTATAATAGTCGAGGAATTTGCCGGGGAGAGTGGTCTTCAATGCTCCCCAGAAAAATCCGAACTTATCAGGCTACACAGAAGAAATTACAAGTCCCCAGGAGAAATTCAGCTCTCTCTAGGAGACCAGATAATTCAAGAGAAGGACAAGATCAGAGTTTTGGGGCTGTGGTTGCAAAGCAATTTGAGAGTGGATTATACAATCAAAACACTCAAAGTCACAGTCAACCAAATTTCCAGAATGATTAGAAGGGTGACCTGGCACCGGAAAAGGATGAGGGAGGAGGACACCCTCCGCCTTGTAGAAGCCCTAGTCGTTAGCAGGATTACCTACGGGCTCCCATATCACGAAATTAGATTCACTGATAAAAGGGTCATTGACACCATCATAAGAGAAGCCTATAAAACGGCCCTAAACCTCCCGCCAACAACATCAACGGAACGTCTTTGGGCACTCGGAGTGCACAACAACTTCGAGGAGCTCAAGGAGGCGGTTCTAGAGAGTCAGAAACAACGCCTAACAACAACGCAGGCGGGTAGGGAAATCCTGTCAAAACTAGGGCTATGGCAGGCACTAAGAACTTCTGAGATCAAATCAGAAATTCCGACATCCACAAGAAACAACATCTATGTGAACCCGATACCCAAGCACATGCACCATGAGTTACAGAAGGGTCGAAGGAAAGCCAGAGTCAAATCATTGGAAAAACAATTGTCTAAAGACGCGGAAGTTGTCTACGTGGACATAGGGGCTTACGGCGAGCCTGGCAAGTTCACAATAGCTGCAGTTGACCACAAGAAGAGGCCAATTATTCAGGCTTCGATCTATGCCAAGGATCCTGCGGAAGCGGAATCACTGGCAATAGCCATCACCATAAAAACACAAGACAACCAAAATAAGTCATCACACGTAGCGACGGACTCCCAACCAGCCTGCAGGGACTACCTGGCCGGAAAACCTCACAAAAGAGCGTGTGCAATATCACGTTCTATCTGCCAGACGCACACAATTACATGGACACCTGAACACGAAGGCCTAGAAGGAAATGAGGTAGCGAATGATCTAGCCCGAGCTCTCACAAACCGGGCGGATCCCCATCCCTACCTCACCCCTCTCCTAGGACCCTACGGCGACAGGCTGGAACACCTACGGTTAGAAAGAATTTTCTCACCACCACACAAACAACTTCCTTCCTCGGACGCTATAGACTGGAGAAAAATACAAACAAACACATTCCCAAATCTTCAAATTTTAAATAAGATAAGCCCAACAAAATACACGAGTTACTGTCCTTGGTGCGGTGCAAGCCCTACACTCTATCACATCTCTTGGGAATGCCAGGACAAACCTGACCCAACGTTAATAGTGCCATGCCCGACACACGAGCAGTGGGAGGCGGCCCTGACCAGCGACAACCTGGACCAGCAAGCCTGGATTACCCAGCTAGTCCGCAAGTCAGCTGCTGCCAGCGGAGCCCTGGACTAGGGGCACCGACCACCCAGCTCCTGCGAATTTTTACTGATTATATGTTCATTAAAAGTTCTCTCTCTCTCTCTCTCTTCTATCATTTACCTCTCGTTTTTTGCCTTTTATCGGCGTTCGTTGCAGTGCTACATATAATTATAGTTGGTCTACAGGAAAGGAAAGGAAAGGCGCAGTATCTGTCACACTTACTCCGGCAAGTGTGCGTTTGGGCGGTACACCATTGCTCCTGTCGTGTGGCGTTCCTTGGCGCGCGTTCAAGTCAGGCATTGAAGATGGCAGGAATGCTAGACAAGATGACACTTCCGGTTGGTCACTTCGAACTTGGCGGCTGTTGACGTCACTTTTTTGTCGACCAATCAGATGCGCCGCTTGCGCGGACAGCTTTTGTCGACAACAGTACGAGCCATTAAAAGCTTTCGCCTTAAAACAGCTAGTATAAGCCACCAAGGTATGACGCACATGGACCCGGAGGGATGTGCAAGTCTACAAAGGCGTTCCACAATACGAAATACGTTGCGAAACAAAATCATGCGCCGTGAAGAATTATGACGTGCACTCGCATCATTAAAGGGATAAACGAGATAAATGCCGCACAAATCATGTACACCAATGCGTCGAATAATGCATAGGCGATGACAGGAAAAAAAAAAAGAAGAAAAAAAAGCTTCTTTCGTCCTTAATGGGATCCGGCATAGAGATAATATAAAAAAAGGTTTAAAATGCTCGAACAGCAGGCAGCCAGTTCCGATGAACTGAGTCTAAAATTAAGCATCCAAACCTTGAAAGCTTGAGCTGAAGAATTAAAGTAGTTGTGTAAGTGCCTTCGCTTGGGGTTATTTCTGGCATGCAGCCGAGCGACTTTCGAATAGGATTTCTATGATTGGCTCAGAAAACGAATAAATACAACACAACCATTTGAGATTTGCATTTACGTCAAAGGAAACCCTTTTTGGCATTGGCTTTTCGTGAAGCTTGGCTCTATTAGCCGGTCAGTATTGAGAACCTTTATTTAGAAACCAGACTAACTGTTTGTTTCAAAAAATCTTCACAATAGGGTTGTTCGAGGTCCCTAAAATAGACTTAAAGGTCCTAAAACGTGTGCAGCAGGACGCCGGTATATCCGATAGATAGCACGGCTGTCAGCATGCGTCATCATTTGACAGACTGTAGTGCATAGCAAAGCATACATTCATAGGTATGCTTTGCTATGCACTACAGTCTGTCATATATATATATATATATATATATATATATATATATATATATATATATATATATATATATATATATATATATATATATATATATATATATATATATATATATATATATATATATATATATATATATATATATATAAAATCCGAAATATAATGATAGTGAATCCTTCATTACATTACTGCACATATTTGCGATCTATATTACGCAGCACCACATAGAGATCGGAGATTAAAGACGGCAATCAGTCAAACATATTACGAATATTACAGGCCGGAACCACGTTACGCTGCCTCCGCTCTAGGAAGCATCGCGCGGCCAACTAACCGCGCTCGGTTGTGTACTTTATTTTTTTTTTTCTTCTTTTCGCTCGCTCTACCGCCATGTCAAAACAACAGATGGGAAAGTCATTCATTGCTGCTCTCGATGACGAACCGATGACACGCATCTCCTCAATGTAAAATGTGCTTTACGATGCTGAAAAGGGGAATGGACGCAAGTTACAGCCCCATAGCGAACCGCTGCAGCGAACCTTTCAAAGCGATAACAACGCCGTTTTGTTACGCAAGGGTATCTCAATGGGACTAATAAAAATCTACCTGATATAAGGTTTTCCGAGCCTGACAGCTGCTCAGTTCAACACTATAACGAAACGGGCGACTTGTCGATACGCACTGCAAGGCAAACAGTGCAAAATTAATTATAGTCGCCCAGATAGCCGGAAATGCGGCTTTCCCACACACACACACACACACACACACACACACACACACACACACACACACACACACACACACACACACACACACACACACACACACACACACACACACACACACACACACACACACACACACACACACACACACACACACACACACACACACACACACACACACACACACACACACACACACACACACACACACACACACACACACACACACACACACACACACACACACACACACACACACACACACACACACACACACACACACACACACACACACACACACACACACACACACACACACACACACACACACACACACACACACACACACACACACACACACACACACACACACACACACACACACACACACACACACACACACACACACACACACACACACACACACACACACACACACACACACACACACACACACACACACACACACACACACACACACACACACACACACACACACACACACACACACACACACACACACACACACACACACACACACACACACACACACACACACACACACACACACACACACACACACACACACACACACACACACACACACACACACACACACACACACACACACACACACACACACACACACACACACACACACACACACACACACACGTGCGTGTGTGTGTGTGTGTGTGTGTGTGTGTGTGTGTGTGTGTGTGTGTGTGTGTGTGTGTGTGTGTGTGTGTGTGTGTGTGTGTGTGTGTGTGTGTGTGTGTGTGTGTGTGTGTGTGTGTGTGTGTGGCAATTCAAATTTACGGCGCTGCATATATATGTTTTATACATATATAGGAAAGCCTGCATATATATATATATATATTCAAATTTACGGCGCTGCATATATATGTTTTATACATATATAGGAAAGCCTGCATATATATATATATATATATATATATATATGCAGGCTTTCCTATATATGTATAAAACATATATATGCAGCGCCGTAAATTTGAATTGCCGCTGTCATTTAACTTTTGCTGCGAAATTACTACCAAAAAGTAATTCATTACATTACAAATTACCGGAAAAAGTAATTAAATTACAGTAATTTCATTACTTTAATTCAATGACTGCCATGTTTGCTGTCAACAGCTGCAAGACCTCCGTCCCGTATTGTGATAAGAGCTGCCCTATCCGACTGGACTCTGGGCTCTTTGTTTTTGTTGTTCTGTGCAGTCAATAAAAACCGGAAGGGATTCCCAAATTGGGCTAGTTGGTGATTCACATGTTCAAACATCGTCGCGCTTTTGAAAAGCTTGGACGCATAAGTTTTTCAAAACCGAGACGATGTTTGAAGGAAAGAGCCTTTTCTGACACGGTGACTCAACTGACAGATCCTTACGTTCGTATGTTTTGCTTAACTATTTAATGTCTAGCGCTGCTCATGAAACTGCAGTTGAAACACTCGAAGAGGATATTAAACTGCGAGAAATGGGTTACGTGCGTTGCTTAATTGACAGTACTCAACGACACAAATTGTCTCGGGCTATGAGGGACGCCCTAGTGAAGGCCTCTATAGGTAATTTCAACCACACACGGTTCACCGGCGCCTTCCGTTTCGCCTCCATCGAAACGCTCACGCCGCAGCCAGGATCGAAAGCCGGCCTCCTGGCTCGTTAAGTGCACTTTTGAGCCACCGCGCCGGAACTTTTCATAATATGAATTCAGGACGAAGAGACAACGGTGAAAAGGGTTTTTTTTTTTCTTCACATATTACCGTAACTCTGAACTTTAAGCTGTCATCCTCTTGCAATTTCGTACCGAAACAGACACCCGCCGCAGTAGGGCAGATGTTAGGGCGTTCGGCTACTGTGCCCAAGGATGCGGGATCGAATTCCGGCCGCGGTGGCCGCTTTTCTATGGAGGCTGAAAGCAAGGCGCCCGAGTGCTGTGCGATGCCAGTGCGCGTTAAAGATCTCCGGGTGGTTTCCGGAGCCCTCCACTACGGCGTCTCCCATAGCCTGAGTTGCTTTGGGAGGTTAAACCCCATAAACCAAACCGAAACGTAAACCTCTTTTTTTTTTTTTTTTTTTTCAACAAAGACGCACTGTGGGAAGATGGCCGACCCATCGTTGCAAGCTGGCAAAACAGGTGAGCCAAGAATGCTTGTTATCATGACAGCAGCACATTCTACAGCTACAATAACACGTTTCAATCACTTCGTAAAAGAACAAAATAATGATATTGCATCTAGATGGCCTATAGTAAGGACTTGCGACCGTGAGATTAAGGGGAACAAAGAGGAACTCCGCACTGCACAGCTGCAAACTCAATGTATTTTTTTTTCGGACGCCATATTTGCGTTCATTTCTGCACTGTAAATAATATTCTGTGCTTCCAGCTGCTTGAACAGCGAGTAAAAATATAAGCATAAAAGGGTTAACAGTAAAGTTGATTTTCTCTAGGTCTCGTCTGCCACGCCATCCTTGGAGCAAGCGCATGAATTCCGCATGAAAATGAACCGCACCCACACTGGGCGTCCCTGACCCAGTTCGATCGGGGTTTTCACCGCGTTCGTCGCAGTTTCGCCCATGTCCACCGTTTACCTCTCGGGGGGGGGGTAACACGAATGCGAAGAAAAAAAAAGGGGGGAGGGGGGCGAAAGAAGAGCGGACCGCGCGGCGGGCAACGCTGTACACGCCGCGCTCGAACCGTGTCCACGCGCGGCGGCGCGAAGAAAGAATGTTGAAAGGAAGCACTCGTGGGCAGCAGCAGCGAGGGCAAAACTCTAGGCCCGACGTAGCGCGGACGATGGCCGCCTCCCTGCCCTCCCCAATTCCCATTCCATCCCGCTGGAGTGCAATAAAAGCCCCGCCCTTCAAAGCGCCATTATGGCGGCTAGGGAAAGAGGGATCTAGCAAAAACGGACTGCACGGCTAACGAGCTAAATGGAAGGGACGGAACGACGGCGATTCTAGGGAGCGAAATGAAGGGAAAGGAGCGAAAGATATAACAAATGGAGGAGAACAGAGATCGCGAAAGAAAAAAGGAGAGAAATCTGTAGGTGAGAGAAGACAAACCATTAGGTTCGCACCAAGGCTACATCCTAGAGATTTGTGGCGCACCGTTTTCGTAGCCGCTTTGATGGCAAGCGATACGCGTTAATTATCCCAGCCGGTGCACGTACGGGCATCGCATTTCTACGAGAGCGTGACAAGTTATCCGGCATAACAGCGGTGGGTGCAGCTTGCGACGTGCAGTCCCCTCCCTTCAAATAAGTGCCCTGTAGGAGCGAAACGACATATCCCAAAAAACGCAGGTGGAGCGATCCGCGAAGAGCACGCGAGCGCAGCCGCGCTCGTGTGGCACCTCGCGCGCCAACTCGCACCAGGCGTCCCAAGATGGCGCATTGGGCCGCCTCCACCACCTAATAGTAACTCGACCTCCACCGAGATCTTGGTGCTGTCGTGACGCTGGGGCTACGTCGACCCGGCCTTCACTTGGTAGCGTGCAGAGACTCGGGGTTGAAGTAGGATTGAATCTTCGAAGTTGGTGAAATATGTACAAGCAGGTTTAATGGCACTTTGAGAAAACTTATTTACAATATTTACATGAAAAAGAAGGGTACATTGGCAAAATGACAAGCGTTAAGAGTTCATATCGAGAAGCGACTGGATGAGCCGTTTACCCAGGGCCCAGAGCGACATTTCGTGCTCTGCAGCGTCCTTAAAACCCCCTATGTCCAGCCCCTCTCTGAAGATGCTGACCAACCAAATCCAGGGCACGCCCCTCAGGTATCGGCATCCAATCGAACACATCACTGCACTGATGGTCTGAAGCACTGACTGGTCCGGTATTCATTCGTTGGGCGTGATCACTTGTTGGCGGGAAAAGCTTGGGAACGGCGAGGAGAGGAGGTACATTTCTATTCTTCAGCAAAGAAACCACAGGCTGGTTCTGACAAGGGGTTTTACTTCTCAGAAACCCGAGTGCACGTGGCGCCGCATAGGGCTCCCAACATTGTCCCTTTTCGACAATTGCAAATCTTTCCTGCATTCCCGGGAAATCACTTAATGGCCGTATGAGTCATGCTCCTTTCTTGTCCTGCACGTCAGCGGACATGTCACTCTGTCGTCTCCTTTGGATAGGAGGCATTCATCACTGGAAGATAGCACTTCTGGACTGGAAGGGTGAACAAAAGAAAGCACTTCCTGCTATTTCCCGCAGGGGGACGTTTCTTTGTGTTTTTCCAGACGTTCTCTTGACAGGGCCAATTTGGCATTTGCAGGTTGTCCACAAAGCAAAACATGCTTACAAAACAGGATTCCTGGAAACAGGCTCACTTAGAGCCATTGGACCATCACCACATATTCACAAAACTTATCCATGCCCACAGGCGAACAATAGAGCGCGCAATTGCGGATGCTTGGTCGTAACAGCCTCCTCCCCCGCCAGAAGAGTCTCGGAGGGCAGCAGTCCCAGCTGCTGCATGAAGAGACGACTTAATGGCCTGCACGTGAACGCTTGAAGCTCGCTGTTGCTTGTCGCGTTGTCTCGATTGTTGTAGGCCAAATTGCTCGAGCTGTCTGAAACTCAACCACATGTCGAAGCAAGCACTCGGCTCCCGTCTGAAGAGACCAGGTTAAAAGAAAACTGCCATTGTTGTTCGAGAAAAGCCCACTCTCAAGACGTTCAGGACCCACGTATTCCTAGAAAACCAAACGTGCTGCTTTACATAGTCACACATATACAAGCGCACGAGAAAAAAAAAATAAAACCTGATTATCAATTTGGATACATGGTGAGGAACATCTCGGACCGCTTAGAAAGAGCGGCTAAGCGCGTCCGCATTCCCATTTAACTTCCCCTTTTTGTATCTTATTTCAAAATTGTACTGCTGTAAAATCAAGCTCCACCTAAGAAGGCGACTGTTCTTCGATGTCGCAGTTTGCAGCCAAGCCAGGGGACAATGGTCCGTCTCTACGGTGAATTTGGCCCCTCCAAGATAGCACTGCAATTTTTTGAATGGCCCATACAATGCAAGCGCATTCTTTCTCTGACGCGCAATAAGCCCTCTCTCTAAAACTCAGTTTTCTGCTCAAGTAGAGCACGGGGTGCTCATTACCGTCGTCATCTCTCTGGCAGAGAACAGCACCTAACCCTCGATCACTGGCATCACACTGGACCGTGAATTCTCGGCCATAGTCTGGAGCTCGCAATACCGGACGGCTAATCAGCACAGCCTTCAGGTTTACGAAGGAGGCTTCCTTTTGTTCGTCCCAGACTACATTTGTCGGTTCTGTCTTGCGGAGAGCGTCGGTCAGAGGGCTAGCCAAAGCTGAATAGTTAGGGATGTAGTGATTGTAGTACCCAGTCAGACCCAGGAATGCTCGAATTTCCGTCTTCGTGCTCGGCCGCGGGTAGTCTGCTACCGCAGAAATCTTAATCTCGCTGGGTTTCCTGAAACCTTGACCTACATTGTGACCCAAGTAGTCCACGGTCGCCCTTGCCAGGCAACATTTCTCGGCCTTTACGGTTAGTCCAGCTTGACGCAAAAGGCTCAGTACAGCTCTTAGATGTACCATATGGTCCGCCCATGAGTCGGAAAAAACCGCAATGTCATCTAAATAAGGCACCGCGAATGTTTCACACCCCTTTAAAACCCTATCCATGAGTCGGGAAAAACAAAATGGAGCATTTTTGAGCCCGAAACTCATCATTGTTGGCTGGTAGCTGCCCGTCGGAGTGACGAAAGCCGCGTATCTGCTGGCGCGTTCAGTGAGCGGTACTTGCCAGTATCCTCGAGTAAGGTCCAGCGTAGTCACATATGCCGCTCTACTGACCTGTTCTACTCTCTCCTCAATATTCGGAATAGGATACACTTGATCCCTGGTGAGAGAATTTAGCTTTCGGTAGTCTACCACAGGCCTAGGGTCTTTACCTGGAGCTTCTACTAAGATCATAGGCGAAGCATAATCGCTTTCCGAGGGTTTTATTACTCCCAATTCCAGCATGCGAGTTACTTCCCTATCCAGAATTTCTCTTTGCCTTGGAGATAATCGGTAGCACCTTGATCGCACTGGCACGTCTGAAGTCAGCTCAATATCGTGCTCAGTCAAATCAGTCCTGCCTGGCCTGTCCACGAAGCAGGCCTCAAACTCTGTTATTATCTCGCCCAGATCGGACAGCTGGGATTTCTTTAGTTCTCCTCTCTGCTCCGTCTTTTTGAGAAGCTCCTGAGCGTTGCTTCCTTTTCCGCTGAGGCAAATCAAGTTGTCCCCCATCTCCTCGGGAAGGTTTAACGTTAGATTTACCATGGTTTCCCTCTGCTCATAGGGCTTCATAAGATTGCAATGATAAATGCGCACTGCTTTACGACTATCGGGGATTTTCACTGCGTAGTTAGTGTCAGAAAGCTTTGCAACGACTTCAGCAGGTCCTTCCCACTGTACTTCGAGCTTATTCTTGGGATCATTGGCTTGCTCCATAGCTAAGTCCTCTCGGGTTCCACTTAGAAGTCTCGTGAGATTACTAGACACCGGCGGCAAGAGGTTACTCTCAAGAACGTCCTCATTCCGCGTCTCATCAAGCTCACTTGCAAGCTGACATATCTGAGATGCCTCGCTCTCAAAGTTTTCTGACCTGCTATCTTCCGCATTTACCACTGTTTTAACTGCCGTTTCCTCCGCTGTGGAATTTTCTGGTATGAGCAGTGTAGCTAGTTCTCGCGCCTTTGAACGTGTTAATGCTTGCACAACACTGTCTCCGAAAAGGATGCCCCTCTTTCGCAGTAGCATGTCCGATTTGTTGGAAAACAAATACGGATAGCACTTAGGCAGCTTTTCTGAAACGGCAGCCTCGGTTGTTAACTCGCCGAAAGGGCCCTCGATGACCACGTTCGCGATTGGCAAGCACACACTCTGTTCCTCCACTACCTGGCGGATCCACGCACACTGTCCTGTATAGTCGGAAGGCGACACATACGCCGGATGGACAACATCCATCGTTGCGGCCGAATCGCGCAGTACCTTGCAAGGCTTCCCGTTGACTACTAGGTCATGCAGGTAGGGTTCTAAAAGCTGCATATTTTCATCGCAGTCACTGACATACGAGAAAGCAAACTTTTCTTTCCGGCAGTTGACGGCAATGTGACCCTGCTCATTACACCTAAAGCATGTGAGCGGCTTCCTAGCCCCAAGCTTGTTCTTTGTGTTCTGCGCGTTGGTCACTTCCCCACTTTTCTCACTGCCGTCCTTTCTAGGGCGTTTGCCTGAAGAAGCCTTCCTTTCTTCGTTTGCAAATCTAGCAAAGTGCCTTTTCTGACGGTTATTCCCACTCAACTTGGGATTGCGGGGCCTATCCACTGCTGGGTTGCTGAATTGTCGGCGCGAAGCATACTCCTCAATGAGTTCGGCAGCTTCAGTTGCCGACTTAATGTCGCCTCGGTCCTGTAACCAATTTCTTTCTTTTCCTGGGAGGCAGTTATAAAACTGCTCCAAAAGAATTCGCTCGACTACAGCGTCCCTATCACTGTAGGAATCTGTGCTCTTTAGCCACTCGCCCAAATTTACTCTTAAATTGTACAGGAATTCAGGGTAACTCTCGTCCCTGGACTTAGTAGCGTTCCGAAAACGTTGTCTGAACGCCTCGGCGCTAAGCCTATACTTTCTCAGAAGGCAAGCTTTGACCTTCTCGTAGTTGTCCGCGTCCTCCTTGCTTAGCCGCGCGACAACCTCCGCTGCCTCGCAGGGCAGAACCGTCAATAATCTCTGAGACCAAGTGTCTCGCTGGAAGGACAGTTTTTCGCAGGTTCGCTCAAAGTTAGCCAGATACAGACCGATATCCCCTGATATCACATATGGCTGCATGTACTTTGACATCTTGAAATCTGCCTCCTTGTTGAGACGAGGTACCGCTAGCTGGGGACAATCGCCCGACCTCTTGCTCAACTCTAGTTCTAATTTCCGGAGCTCAATTTCTAGCTCCAGCTTTTTTGCTTCTCTTTCAATTTCACGCTCTTTCTGCTGTCTGAGCTGTTCCTTTTTTTGACCGATGAGGTTCCATGCTTCACTGAGCTCCTCATCATCGGTTCCCAGATCAGTGATTGCCTTTATAATCAAGGGTTTTCGTGCCAAACCACTTGTATCAATTCCCAATTCCTCACACAATAGCAACAGGTCCGGTTTCTGCAGCTTTTGTAGGTCCATGATCGCTCCGAGTGTCGGCTACTTCCAAAACAACTGTGCAAACTACCAACCTAAAGGCGTTTCCACACTCTCTTTACCAGTTCTAAAATCTAACCCTGTTCTAGAACCTGGTCCACATCAGAAGAAAAGCCAAGCACTCACCCACACATGCGATCGATGTTCCGAGCTGCCCTCTTGGCCGATTGTTGCTCCTGCTTGTTGCTTGAGATGCCACCTCCGATCACAAGGTGTTGTGGCTTGTAGCTTCAGATCCACCTCCAATCACCAGATGTTGTGGCTTGTAGATTCAGATCCCAACGCTGGGCACCAGTCTGATAAAGGCGTGGGTTCGAATCCCACCGCTGCCACCAGTTGTCGTGACGCTGGGGCTACGTCGACCCGGCCTTCACTTGGTAGCGTGCAGAGACTCGGGGTTGAAGTAGGATTGAATCTTCGAAGTTGGTGAAATATGTACAAGCAGGTTTAATGGCACTTTGAGAAAACTTATTTACAATATTTACATGAAAAAGAAGGGTACATTGGCAAAATGACAAGCGTTAAGAGTTCATATCGAGAAGCGACTGGATGAGCCGTTTACCCAGGGCCCAGAGCGACATTTCGTGCTCTGCAGCGTCCTTAAAACCCCCTATGTCCAGCCCCTCTCTGAAGATGCTGACCAACCAAATCCAGGGCACGCCCCTCAGGTATCGGCATCCAATCGAACACATCACTGCACTGATGGTCTGAAGCACTGACTGGTCCGGTATTCATTCGTTGGGCGTGATCACTTGTTGGCGGGAAAAGCTTGGGAACGGCGAGGAGAGGAGGTACATTTCTATTCTTCAGCAAAGAAACCACAGGCTGGTTCTGACAAGGGGTTTTACTTCTCAGAAACCCGAGTGCACGTGGCGCCGCATAGGGCTCCCAACATTGTCCCTTTTCGACAATTGCAAATCTTTCCTGCATTCCCGGGAAATCACTTAATGGCCGTATGAGTCATGCTCCTTTCTTGTCCTGCACGTCAGCGGACATGTCACTCTGTCGTCTCCTTTGGATAGGAGGCATTCATCACTGGAAGATAGCACTTCTGGACTGGAAGGGTGAACAAAAGAAAGCACTTCCTGCTATTTCCCGCAGGGGGACGTTTCTTTGTGTTTTTCCAGACGTTCTCTTGACAGGGCCAATTTGGCATTTGCAGGTTGTCCACAAAGCAAAACATGCTTACAAAACAGGATTCCTGGAAACAGGCTCACTTAGAGCCATTGGACCATCACCACATATTCACAAAACTTATCCATGCCCACAGGCGAACAATAGAGCGCGCAATTGCGGATGCTTGGTCGTAACAGTGCTGACGACTGGGCGCACCATATCCCGTTCCGCTCCGTTCCGCTGCGGCATCAAAGCTGCAGAGTACGGTGCTTTTGAAAAAGCCACTAACTGGCACACTATAAACGCAATAACTGACTTAAAATAGGCGACAGATGATTTCTCCGTCATTATTATACCACTGATTATGACATTCTTTTGAGCAAGCTTCCTTAATCCCCCCCCCCCTCCCCCCCCGCCAGAACTGTGCACAGAACTTATTTGCTGAATAACAGCTTGTGGGGTGAGTTGGTGCATAATAGCATGTTTGCGTCTGTGTTGTGTTTCTCTCTTCATGTTTGTCTTCGTTGCGCCGCTGTTCTGGGAGTTATCTACTGAATAGAGAGCAAATAGTGACCTTACATCAACTCATTTGCATCGTTAATTTAGGCGTTCCACAGTGCTCTATACTCAGTTCTCTTCTATTCTTCATTTATATCGATTTTTACCATCGTGTCATTCATCACCTTTGCAGTATCTTTTGTACGCAGATGACACGGCTGTGTTTGCCTCTAAAAATAGCATCGACGCATTAATCGACCAACTGAACCAAGACTTAGCTAATTGCGTTTTATTGTGCTAAAACAGCAAGCTAATGATTAACCCTTCCAAAAATAAGTATATAGCTTTTATGCCACGTAACAAGAATCGAGACAACATTACTACACTTGTCATCACCTCTCAAGAAATCCATCCTATAATGATTATTGTGCATTCCTCGGTGTAGAGCTTGGCATATTTTTGAAGCTATTAAACAAATTAAACAAAAGGCTTCACATGGCTTAAAAATTCTTTTAAAGACATGTAATGACTTCAGCACCCTAACGCTATAGTCCCGCTTTATTATGCTTTCATGCACAGTCATCGTAACTGCTGCGTGAGTTCCCTGGGGACATAGGAGCCGGTCTCATTTATCTAATCTTGGACACACAATGTCGAGCTGTTCGATTCCCAACAAGTAGTGATCGTGTTTCTACTTTTTAATGAATGGCATATTCTTCTAATTAATTTGGCTAAACTTCACTAGGGAATCATCTGCGTGCGTGTGTGCGTGTGCGTGCGTGTGTGTGTGTGTGTGCGCGCGCGCGCGCGTGTGTGTGTGTGTGTGCGTGCGTGCGTGTGCGCATTCATTCATTCATTCACTACGAGACTATATATACTTGTAGCATACAGCATGAAAAGCACATGCCAGCAGTTACTTACAGGTAGGCCAGCGCTGCAGATGGGGTCAGAGACAAAGGGGTGGTACAGAAGGTGAGACGAGGTATATAGGCACATTTTTTATGCTTGATGATTTTATATAAATAAGCTGCTCAAGTTGGCAGCTCCTGCCTACTAGGTCATGTCATGTAGTCTCGTGACGTCACACAACCCTCCGACCAATCTGTGCACTGTCATGTCACCTGCCAACTACCACCTGCCAAAGGCATGCTTGTCTCTCGTTCACACCGTCGACAACGCTGACGCAGAAGCCAATTAACGACGCCGACAACGACGCCACATTTTCTGGATAATTATGCCTTTAATGCTGTCGTGCACGTATATAAAACATGCACGCTTACAAATGCTTATCATCTTTTTTTTTTTATTAAGTATGGTTGCAAAACTAGTTGGAGCCAGTTCACTTCTTGCAGCAAGCTGCCTAAACACCGGGGCAGAAAATTCCCTTGGCTAGATGTGTAGTATCTCATTTTAAAACCCTGCAATGTAGCTACGTCCAAGCTGATCCCAAAGCAGCCACTAAGATTCTCCGCACGACCCGGTCCCCTGCAAGACGGTAGAATCACGCTGCATGCGCGATGATAAACGATTTATTCGTATCGCTACCACATTCGTGATTTCATCAATTGTGCACGCTGTTACCCGCTTCGTCCAACACGAGTGGCGAAGGACTGGTGCGAAGTTCAAATGAGGCACGTAGCATGCTTTTTGTTTGTTTGTTTGTTTGTTTTGTTTGTTTGGGGGTGGAGGGGAGGGCATTCCGATGCCACACAGCATGCATGATGTAGTTTTGATTGGAATTGTCGAATAACGAGAACTTCCAAATAGCGCGATTTCTCGACAAATGTAGTTTTATACCATGCTTACCTTTCCCTATTATTCGGCGAAGATATACCGGATGAGCTCGAGACAATCTTGAGCGCTGATGGCGACGGTTGCTATGCCAGCTCGGCGGCGCACTGGTCAGTTCTCCCTGTGAATTAGCGCCGGGTATCGAACCTGCTACCTCTCGAATGCGAGGCGGATGCTTTACCACTTTAAAGGAAACTTTCGAATATGACTACACGTGAGTTTAGGGATTATTTACTGATTAACGTCGACCAAAGTGCAGTCGTACGGTAATAAAAATAAGGCTATAAGAAATTTCTCGCAAACATATTTATAGACACAAATCCTAACCAACTCTTATGAAGCTTGGGGCAATGCTAATCCAGTCAAGCCGAGGGCATGCAGGGAATTTCCCTGCATATCGCCCCACTTCGAAGGACGTCATTATTTACAAGGGGACGACTGCCCTCATTGCAACATTAACTCAGCCCACTCTTCACGCTGCTTCTAAACTATAGATTTGACTATGCACATGCATAACCTCCGGAAGGTGTTGCATTCACTCTGATCCCGCTTGTCTCTGCTTGTGCTAACGTGCTCTGTGACTTTAAGGCAAAAAGCATTATAAGGTTCATAAGTGTGGACAGGACTTTTGCGTCCGCGGAAAGTGTCACGTCATCATTTTCGGGAAATGAATTGATCTACGAGTAACAAAAAAAAAAATGGCTGTATGAGGGAGAGGGTTAAAAAAAAACGTGTCTGTGGGCAAAATTTCATTGAAGTGGAGTAATTAGCTAATTAATTAGAGCCAAAAAGTCAATTAGGCGTCAAAATAGCCAAGGACGTCGATATATTGTGCAGACGTTAAAACAGCTACGGACGTCGAAACTGTGCAAAAAAACGTGGGACAAAAAAAAAAAAAAAAAAAAAAAGAGCAAAAAAGATAAAAAGAAAAAAAGACGAAGAAAACTAGTGCAAAGACTGAGATACAAGTGCCTTCAACGAATTTTTACTCCATCTGTTGCTGTGTGGCTACCAGATCAACCCATTTACCACAGGGCCCTTATCCTCTTCAACAAGTCTCCCACACAGGCCCGCACGCACTCGGCAGCATGCATGATCCATGCAGCGGGAATTCAGGATTTTATAGGCACATATGTAGTTACAAAAGCTGCGCAGTGGTGGAGCAGTGGTTAGGGCACCCGACTACTATGCCCAAGGAAGAGGGATCGAATATCGGCCGCGGCGGCCGCTTTTCGATGGAGGCCAAAAGCAAGGCGCCTGTTTGCTGTGAAATGTCAGTGCACGTTAGAGAACCCCAGGTGGTCGAAATTTCCGGATCCCTCCACTACGGCGTCTCTCATAGCCTAAGTTGCTTTGGGACATTAAACCCCCCAAACCGAACCAATAATTATAATAATAACCAGTCAGCAACATTTCAGCCACCGGAACTATCCATTACTATCTTCGGAGCATGCGATATAGCGTTCTGTTATTTTTTCTTCAAATCCTCGCCTCATTCCAAGTCTGCCACTATGTATCTGTCCACTCTTTATCATATCCACATCAGCTGAAACACGCACTGCTCGTAATTCATTCTTGAAAGGAAACATTCAAGGCTATGCGCTGCGGCCACATGCAGCAAAGTGGCTTTGCAACTTGGCACGAAGCTGTTCACATACAAAAATGCGGATCGAACCTCCACGTGCGCATATATATCGCGATATATGCGCATATATATCGCCCATTATCGCAATACCCACGCAGTTGCAGGCAGCGAAGAAGCGAGGAGGAGATCTTGTCGGGTGTCCACCCGGCCGCTTCTTTCGTCGGACCATAATGCCATAGAAAACCCCCGGCGCTGAGAAACTATCGCGGTGCTACGACAGCGCTTTACTTGCCCCAATTTAATAGTGAAAGGGCTACTGGTTTAGTTTTACCACTCACAAGATATAGCTTGTACTCGAGGCACTCACAGCTATACAAACCACAGCTACAGGAAATAGGTTAGACGCAGCGGTATACCTTTGCCTCGCACGATCGACAATGGCCGAATTCGAAGCTGCTCACAATCACATAGCGTACTGATAAATATAGCCTTCGCTGTAGTGTAGACACAGGGAAGCGCTTCTCAGAGAGCAACACATTTCGTGCCTGCTAATGACGTTCAGGTGAGATATATTCGAACCTAGCTGGTGATCAATAACAGATCCGTGATAACAACTGCTGCCGTTCATCAAAAAGCCCTGCCGCTACGGGGTGCAAATGCGGACAGGAACATTATACATGTTTGTAAGAAACAGGCAGAAATGAGCTGTCTGAGAGAGAAGGCAGGTGCGCTAAATCTACGGAATTCCGAGGCTTTAAAATGCCTGTAACGAGGACAATGTCTTCCGCGGTCGCGCCGATGGCACTTAGGCGAACACGAAACCCGACTTGGTAACGAAGAGTGCCGATGATGATGATGATGCGCTGTGGCTGCACCCTTTGTATCGGGTGGGCTCAGTAAAAGATCATTCCTTTGCCATCTAGCGGCCTCCGCGGTGAACTACCGCATCAAGGCACGGCTGGTTCGCCACCCACTGCTCTATATCGATGTCATCGCCTGGCTGCTTTGCTTCTGATACTGCCGCTCGCTCGTTGACTCTCCACAACGCTCGCATCAACTGCAACGTGCATGTCCTGCTGTTTTACCCTCTATGGTTCACAAAAAGATCATGGAATCAGCATAGCGTAAGACTTGAAACCTATGTGGCAGTATAAAACATCGATAACACACACACACACACACACACACACACACACACACACACACACACACACACACACACACACACACACACACACACACACACACACACACACACACACACACACACACACACACACACACACACACACACACACACACACACACACACACACACACACGCACGCACGCACGCACGCACGCACGCACGCACGCACGCACGCGCACACACACACACACACACACACACACACACACACACACACACACACACACACACACACACACACACACACACACACACACACACACACACACACACACACACACACACACACACACACACACACACACACAAAGGTTGGCGAAGATAAAGCGAAATTTTGGAGCCTTGAAAATTTGGTTAATCTTGACAGCAACTGCCAGCACACTAATTATAGTAGAATACAAAATGATCTCTATTTAGAAAACCGGAATTTGCTGGCAATTGACGTCCTAGACGATTTCACAGGGCGGTATATATAGGCGCGCTAACTTCAGAAGCTTGACTTTGCCTTCGTTTCAGGCGCTGCACGATGTGCGTGCACGTAAAAAACAAACAAACAAACAAGCGGTCGAAGTTTCTGGAGCCGTCCACTATTGCGCCGTCTCATAGCCTAAGTCGCGCCTTGAATTTTAAACCCGATAAACACATCAACCATGCCAACCTCGCATTAACGAGTCCGGTATGGACAACGCAATTTACAAAGTATATGGATCAATAGACCCCCTTCTGCCTTTAGGACATCAATATCTACATGCCATATGCTTGTCTTACTATTGGCGAACAAGTCTTACTATTAGTGTCCATTTGATGGTCCTAACGGCCGATTTTTGTTATAAGAACTTCGTACACGTGTGCAGCACGCTAAAACACGAAGGTACAGCAACTACTTTCTGCTTTCTGAAACCCGTGGTCGACAGCGCAGAACCAGGCTAGTGCCAACTGCTGCTGCAGAAGCAAGCGGGGAGCAAGATGTCAAATCATCACGCCCCTATAGCGGCGCGTATAATGTGCGATAGGTATACGTTACTGGCGATTTGTTTGGTGATCTCTGATTTTGACTCATCGTAATGCCGTCACGTGAAGGTTAAAAACAAAAATCTAAAAAGGGGAAAGTCGAAAAACCTCTGCTGTGTTTCTTTTTGTGCTTCGTCTCGCTGGAAACACCAAGATGTGTCGTTTCAGAGAAGCTGGCGACGCACTCGGAAAGCGTTATGGACCAAAAACCTCTGGATTGAAAAGAAAAAAAGTGATTGCGATTATTCAAGTGTGCTAGAAGCATTTCCTTGTGAACACTGATTTATTGTCGCATGATCGTGTTGCGATCATGGTTCTGCTTTTTAAGTGCACTTTCTTTGACAGCTGAACTTGCCGTGGAGCTTGCGGTATTATCCATGGCTGTGTTTCTGGTGACTGATGTTTACCTTCGACAAATTAGTATTGGGTTAACACTTCAGTGCACTCGAGCGCCTGACAGCACTTCGCTGCGTCGCTGATAAGACAGAGATGGCATTTACGGAGGCAACGTATATTCGGAGTAAGTCCAGACGAGCTCGAAACAACGTCTGCTGTATATATTGAAATAAAGTTGCTGCCTTGTTTTAATGTACGTATCGTACATAGCATTAGCTTTTCTATACACAAGCTATACACGCATCACTTACTTCTGGGAATAATGCGCGACTCAAATACCCATGAAGCTGTCAACACGCGGTTTCGGGACTTCCCGAGTCAAGGCGTGGTGAACGGAGCTGCACGTAACTCTACGTCTACAGCATGCGCAGACAGTTCATCGTTATTAACGGTAACACCTCATGCTGTCGCTCATGCAGCCGGTTGGGACCACTATTTATGGAGAAGCGCGGCGGCTGCGTTTCGATGGAGGCGAAACGAAGTGGCGTCCGTGTGCTGTGCGATGTCAGCGCACGTTAAAGATCCCCAGGTGGTCGAAATTACTCCGTAGCCCTCCACTACGGCTCCTCTTTCTCTCTTTCCACTTTCACTCCCACCTTCCTCCCTTCCCTTACGGCGCGGTTCGGGTGTCCACAGAGCAAGTGTGACAGTTACTGCGCCTTTCCCTTCCTGTGAACCAATTATTATTATTATTGAGGCAAACCGCTAAGCAGGCTGCCTATAGCAGTGAATAAAAGCTTTACATAAGTGCCTGCACCTTTCAGAAAGGCCGGCAGCGCATGTGCGATAGGGGACCCCGTGTAGGTTCATTGATGAAGCATATTATCTTGGATGAGATCTCGCGCGGCTCACGGTGCAAGTCGCACGTCAGCACGCACAAAGCGAAGAATTCGGCGCGATAATAGTCAGTTTTTTAAGAGGTGCTTAGCACCTATAATTTACTCGCTTTCGGCAAAACACCGCAAACCGACAATACAACCCACAAATGCTCGTATAAGTACTGCACTAAGGAAAAATGACGCCGCGACACTGAACCATATTTGCTTATGGGGCACATTGTTGCCAGACACATAGCTGCCAAGCCGTGATGGAACGCGCAAGACGAGACTGGACGGTGAAAATAGTTCTTGTTCTTTTTCCTGTTTTTATTTACCCCTACTTTTTTCTCCACACCCTTAAGCAATGCTTGTCCGCCTGGGGGTAAATAAATAAACCTATCGGCGAAGCTCGCGCTATTTCTGCGTTGAAGAATAGCGTGCGTCTGAGAAAGGTGGCTGGGATGCCTCAGAGCAGAAAAACTTGAATTTGCGCATGAGGTGACACCGTAACATAACAGCTCAAATGATACGTCTTAAAAGCAAAATTTGAATTATAAACGTGTGCTTTAAACTCCTCTTTTCCGTTTCAAGAAACCTCATTAAGCGAACTAAATATTTCGCTAGTCAGCGCTGGTTCAGTCGGGTCCTTTCCTGCCGCCCTGCCTTACACAGTACGTGCGCCGTGGTATGGCGTGTGCCAATTAACCTTCTCGGGCTTCTTTTTACCAGCGAGAGCTCTATTTCCTCGACTGATTGTCACCTCTATGTCCGTTCATGTCACACGTGACCATCCCGCGCACGCAGTCTTGAAAGAAAAACGACCCTGCCAGGATTCGAGCCTTGAACCTTCTGATCCGCTGTCAAACACGTTATCCGTTGAACCGTCAGCCCCGACCACACCGCCATCTTGCACCGCCACGCATGTCTATGCCATTTTGTACAATGCGGGAAACGACACAGGAATGTGTTCCGTCACTGTTTCTACATTTTTGGCCTTCAGAACTTCAAGCTGTATCGCTCAAAGGCTGACGGTCGCTGTGTTGTGCAACAGGCCTACCATTCGATGCTTTCCCGACCACGCAGGGCTGATGGGTTCACGTTCAAGAAACATCATGTTACAAATCATATGGCCTATACAAGTGCCGCCTGTCAGAATTCAGAAAACCTTATCCGCTACTCAATTTGTTGTATGTTGTGCTTTCCACACACCCACCGCGTTTTCAGTACGATTCCCACGGGTCAACAGCACGGGAAGATATGTCAGTCTAACCGATCAGCCTACGAGTAAACGACTTATACGACTGAAGAAGATGCTCAGTAGCGGCCCGTTCCCAGCAATAAAAAAATCCCCGAAATAAAAATGTTGGAAAGATCAAACCGTTTCACGCTGCTGATTTAAAGTTGAGGGTATAAAACTCTGTCGAAAAGAGAGAGAGAATGTGTGTGTGTGTGTGTGTGTGTGTGTGTGTGTGTGTGTGTGTGTGTGTGTGTGTGTGTGTGTGTGTGTGTGTGTGTGTGTGTGTGTGTGTGTGTGTGTGTGTGTGTGTGTGTGTGTGTGTGTGTGTGTGTGTGTGTGTGTGTGTGTGTGTGTGTGTGTGTGTGCGTGCGTGCGTGCGTGCGTGCGTGCGTGCGTGCGTGCGTGCGCGTATATGAATTCTATCACTATATGAATTCCACACTGACGGCCTTCTGGGCTTTATGACGATCGGACTTGCGAACCCTTCTCATGTCCCAGCTCTTATTTTACTTCAATTGAATATTTGTCGAAATTTGCCCGCCTTGGCAAGTTTTAAGTCTTGATTTTGCGTACCTTTAAGTGGCCCGCGAAAACACCGTTAGTGTGGGCTTCTTCTACATCTATTTTCGCATTTTTCTTCTCGGAGGCCACTACACAGAGGGACATGGCAGACTGTCTCCGTCGGCGTCGCTTCCAATGTGCACCTTGTAACGAAATAGCCGCAGTCTATTTCGCATACGGACATATGATCCCTCCCCCCTCCCCCCTTCCCTTCGAAAACGTGTATGTCAACGACGCCCGCTTCGACGCCGATCATGTTCATTCCGTTCCTATTCCTTATTTTTCCTAATTTTGAGCCCGCACTAAATAAAAAATAAAAAAGTAAGAAACGCAGAGATCGGAAGCAGCCATTTTCAAGGTTCACCCGTGCGACCAGATCGTTAATGTCCTGCTCTCCGTCATTTCTGCTCTTGAAAAGTAATCTACGCGACCCGACGTCGGGACCTAACGAGCGCTGGTGCTGTGCTCTTCGATTAGCCGTCCACAGACCGGGTCGGCCGAGAACCCGCCACCTTCCTTCTCTCACGCATATCAGAGCGTGCGACACACCGCCAAGCAGAGAGAGAACAAAAGGGCAGGGCTAGGACAGCTGCGGACAGAGAGACATTTAAGACCCAAGTCCTGAGTAACCGGCTTCGGCAGCGCTTCGAACGCGCACCGTGCACACACAAGCACGCACCGCTTCCGGCGAACTGCGACGTCCCGGGCCCGGCCCAGGGCGAATTTCCGGGAACCGCGGGCGCGAGCCCCGCTTGCACTACAGGACACCCCTTTCCCTTCTTTCCCCGTTCGATAATAGGGACAAGTTCTTCCCTCCGCCTCCTCATCCTGGCCAGTTTGCATTGTCTCATCTCTCCTTTTTCCTCTTGTCCCCCAGACTAGGTCCTCCGCTCCCTTCCCTCTTCCTCACACTGAGGTGCGCGCGCGTTGTGATTGGCGCGCTTCGACCCGCGCGCTTCTTTCGTTCTCGCACCTCTTCCCGCGGCACTTGACGCTGGACTCTGCGCAGCTGACAAGAGCAAAAGCTTCACGATAAGATTTTGCTTTTCTGTCTTTTACTTGGTTGTCGATGCCGTACGCAACGGAGGTGCACATGCGGAGATCACAACAGCCACGTCGTCTACTCGGCTGCCGTTGATGCTGCGAGCAGACACAGCTCACTACACGTCCAAATAAAAGGCAGAGCGCCACGCATTCACGTATATCCAGAGTACGCGTGAAGTTTCGGCATGCCCAGCAATGGCCTTCAAACCCAGGCGTTATTGAAGGCCTCCTCAAATCCGTCGCCGACCATAGCCAATAGCTTTCTCTCTACGTTGGAAAAGGAATCGTCACAGTGCATAGACACATCTCGTGAACAAATTTCCATCCTTCAGAGAGGCAACGTGAGACACGACTAAGTATTTTAATAATGGAAACAGGGTTCAGGATTTCGTGCCCCACGGCAATTCTGACTGTTTTAGAAGATGACTAAGGAGATGAATATCAATTATCTGTGGTGGATTCCTGGATTTCTTGACAAAAAGTGAAATGAACATCTGTGAGAACGCTTTGATGTTGTCGCCTTTTTTCGTACAGCATCTGCCAAGATGTGCACGTACACTGAGGGTGGAAGTTGCCCTCAGAATTTGATGCCGGGAGCCACAATGCATTGGAAAGCCTTGACGAATAAGCACCGACGTAAGAAGAAATAACAAATCGGAAGGTCGAGCAGAGGAAAAAAAAAAGCCTTGAAGAAACATTTGGGCATCGTTCATCACCACCTTATCTATCCCGGCTTTCGACCAACTCGTTTCCGAAACGGGAATTTCGACGCGCTCACCGTTCACTGCGTCGAAGCTAAACCTTTCACAGCTCATGATTGTGTGATGCGGGCCGCGTCGACACATGAGCCTACATGGTACGCAGTTACGCCAGTGAGGAAAACCACAGATGGGAGATAATGTCACCGTCTGTAGAAAGTACACTCGCACAAACGAGCTACAATCGGGTTCCTTTAAGGACTCCCTATTACGAAACTACGAATCGAAATCTAGTTATTATATGTGCAGCCAGTTGGTTGAGGTTAGTAGGGTATCTCGATGCGGTTGGCACATGACTGGAAGATATATAGTTAGGTGTTAGTATAGATGGTGACGCCTGTAATATAAGCTGTACAGTGAACAGCTTTCTTCATACAGAGATAATATGACTACAGACTGAAAAAGAACGGACGTACGTACTCGCATGACTCTCGAGACTTGTGAAAATAGTGGTGGTAGCCATCATGAGAACCCCTGCTAACATGACAGCGTCAAAGGCCTCATTATGCCGAAAACCCGACGTCATAGGCGCAGTCAGCGAAAAATCACGAGCGTGCCTCTGGCAGGTGGCAGTTGGTAGATGCAACGGACGGGCGCTAATTGGTCGGCAGATTGTGTGACGTCACGAGGACACATATGACACAGTTGAGTTGGACAAGAACTGCCAACTCGGGTAGCTCCTTTCAGGTGGGAGCTATATGGGGTGAGACGGCACATGAACCCACCAGGATCCTATAAAATCCTGAGTCAGATGGGCTACCCCTAAGACAAGTAGACACGTTCGTAGGCTTACGTCGGATTCCCTTGCATATAACGTGGTAGCCTAAGACTAGGCTACGAGTATGCGTGAGAAAACAGAGGCACACAAATTAAGAGTCGTAGTTAGGCGAGTAGTAAGGTGCATATATGTGCATGAGCTTCTCAAGCTAAGTCGCAGACAAGTCACTAACACTGTCCCATCATTCGCTTAACTGTGGAGCTTAAGTATATTCCATAACTTATAACAAACAACCGTATAGCACACTGCAGGTCAAAGCTTTAAAAGACCGATATCCTTTAGATGAACTGATTATAGCCGGTATTGCGACGGCATCGACCGTCATAAAACTGCAGCTTAGATACCGTTCTACAATGTCGTTAGGAGAAACCGCCGGCGAAGCAACAGTTATCTTACTCTCACCTTAGTCATATGGTATCACAAGTCCGGCGAGCCAGCAAGCGCAACTGCGCCTCTCCGTAGCGAGTCACGTGGTATGACGTCACAGTCACACCTGCGCTCCGCTGGCTCATAGCCAAACACTCACTAAACTTGACCTTGACAGACATGGAGTAGTAGAGCTCTTCGCTCTAAAAATCTTCACACAAACTTCAAAGCTCGTTGAAGAAGCCATGAGTCGCTAATTTTTCTCTCTTAATCTAAGCATTATTACCAATACGTCAATTACGGCACCGCAGATCGTTACCACAACCTCTGATCCGAACTTCAACCCATTCAATTCAGTGCATTTTTTTTTTTTTTTGTCGCTTCAACAACGTGGAGAGCAACCATGAAAAGTTCATATATACTTAGTGAGGGGCCCAACAGTCAGCTGATCTCCGCGCTGTGATATAGTGTGACTGATTTTTATGTATTTTGCGACTACCATGGTCAAGTTGTTCTGCGCCTGTTCAAGGCCGCCGCAAAAACATGTTTCTAAGGAAGTAAAATGTATATATCGCTTTTACCTTATATACTGTGTGATCTGAAGTTTGTGCCGGGAAAAGCACGATTCGTCGGATGGCCTTAGTCATAATTCTTAACCGATAGTTTAGCCACGATAAAGCTCTAGTAATATTATTGCACGGTTGTGATATGATTTACAACGGCTAAGGTTAAGCGGGTTTTGTTACATGCCTTCATTTTTACTATCATCTTTTTAAAGACCGTTAGCTCTTACTACATTTAAATTTGCCGGTTTCTCGTCCGTTTCTCCGTCGCTCTGAGATTCAAGATGGCGGCCAAGTCAGTGACAAGAAAGAGTGAGAGAAAAAGTCTTTCCCCGCTCCTCTGCCCCTGTCATTGAATCGTATGTGTGGGTAAATAGGACCTAGGACAAAGTAAAACTCGAGCTGATGCTCTTAATCGTTCGCCTGCGGCTGTCCAGCTCTTTTTTTTTTCTCGCATCATTATTGCTGACTTCGTAATAACTATATCATCATCAGCCTGACTACACCCACTGCATGGCGAAGGCACCACCTCCCATATTCCTCCACTTAACCTAGTCCTCTGCTAGCTGCATCCACTTGACCCCTGCGAACTTCATAACCTCACGCGCACACCCAACCCCCTGCTGCGCTTTCCTTCCCTCGGAATCCAGTTGGTTACTCTTAGAGACCATCGGTTATCCTCTCTTCGCACTACATGCCCTACCCATGCCCATTTCTTCTTCTTGATTTCCACTGGAATGCCATTAACTCGATTAATTATTGCGATGGCAATACTGCTCCAGGTTTCGAGCCGTCGTGTGGTCCCGGCGAAGGCCACGCTTGACCTTGAGCAGCCGAGGACGAGAAGAAGAAGAAGATGAAGACTGGTAACTTACGCTCTCGCGTCATACTCTTAAAGGAGCTTAAGTGTCCCCAATGTTGTATAGCACCTTACACTAATAGGGCGTGATAGGGGAATAATGTAGCAGGCAAAAGAAACTTCCGCCGTTGCTATCGCAATTCAGCTAGGGTTAACCAAAGTTTAAACCACAACTAATTTTTTCTCTGACCCACTCTGCACGCTTCCTATTGTCTCCATCCCCGCACTTTTGTTGCTAAGCGTGCTTGGGGAATTCCTTTATTGCGACCATACATTCTCACCGATGACGGGTGATGTCGGGTTATGTGGAGAACAGTTTCGTTTCTTCCTAGACCAGCGCCGGTCAGTGGTCTGGCAACGAGCTATTTATTAGTGCAGCGCATCTCCATGTGGTTGGTTTACCATTTAAAGTCAAATTAAATGCCAGGCTGCAATGACGACGTTATTTCGGCTCATAATATTGTGTTCCTTAATACATAGATTCTACGTAGTTGATAAGCCAACATGCATTTACCAACGGTTTCTAAAGTGTTGCGATAAGTTCATTCATCAATTCATAAATAAATCGATGTTCTGTTTCTGTCCTTGACGGGTGACACTTCCGGTTTACGACAGAACTGTTGTTCGCAAACAGCATTTCTGCCGTCCGATCAGAACTGCGCCTCATCGGAATAGCGCATAGGGTTGCAGAAAAGCGCTTACAGGCCGTACGTGTATACGCGCTAGCGTCTGCCCCGCACCGAATCGACGCACTGCAATACGTGTAACATTTGGAGAACGTTTAGCGATTCCCGGAACTCCGGCCGACGGTCGTAAAAAAGGAGAACGCAACATGCGCTCACTGTCGAATGGACAAAAATCGATCATACTGTTTTGCTCCCGATGATTGCAATGTTGACACGACCAAAACACGAGGACTCGAAAGAGCACGCGACCGTCTTGCTGCCGTCCGTATTTGCTCAGCGCGAAGTGAAAAACAGCAGAGACAAATGATGGCCGTTTATATTCACCATAAACGCGTGCAGGATTTAAGGATCATCAGCGCGTTCATTTTAGCATTTTTTTTTTCTCAACTATCGGCGCGCGCGCATTTCACGATGGAGGCTAATAGCTGCTTAGTTTTCCTGAAAAGCCGTCTCATTCTTTTTGCGCGGTTGTCATGAAAGAAGTTTTCGCTGCATCCCTCTGCAACCGTCACCTCTCACTTCTAGGTTCTCACTTTATCAAAAAGTGAAAGTTTCAGAACTCTAGGCTAATCATCACAATCTGCTAACTCAGCGCTAAAAATGCCTCCGAATGAGTCATTTAATCACGCTCCAAAATCAACAATTAATCAGGCCTCACCATGTTTCCAGTCTCCATGTGCATTCGTTCCATATATCTGAGGGCTGGACTTTTTATTATTCGCTTTTTTTTTTTCAATGCGCCCGTTTTTCTTTTTTCTTTTTGTGGGGCACTAATTTATATTAGAAAGAAAGTCGCTGTTCTTTTTTTTTTTCTTTTTCGGCGATAACATTTTCGATCAATGAATTAGTGACCTCTGTTCACTGATTTAATATGGCAATAAAGTTTGGTCAAAGTGATCACTTACAGTCTACCTCAGCGTATTTGATAGCATGTATTTATTTATTCATTTATTTATTCAAATACCCTAAAGGCCCTCCGGGGTGAGTATTACATAGGGTGGGGGATGGGAGGTGTGTGTGTGTGTGTGTGGGGGGGGGGGGGGGGGCACGAAGCATTTTGATAATACTTAGTTCAAAATCGAAGGAGCAGAAAAGAGAGAAACAAAGAATACAAACACCATTTTTTTGAAGTACTGTACAACAACACTAGAGCGCAAATAGAAAATAGCAAAAATTCAGACAGCTGAGATTAAGAATTCAAAAACAACGCAAAAAACCGCTTACAGCGCAGATTAATATTACAAAAAGATCTGAAAGTAGTGATATTCGAAGGAGCACAAAAGAAGGATTATTAGTTCTATAAAATATAAATCAGTGGTGTACAGGGACGTCACATTCTGATGTGAGTATTCCGCGTTTTGTGAAATTTGCCTGGGTGAATCACAGTAGCAATATCTGATGATGGGTTATTCCAGTCACTTATGGTTCTAGATATGAATGATTGTGCGTAAAAAGATGAATGGCACACCGGTAATTACTAGTAATTAATGTCGAAATGACAGTACTTTAGATATGCTCGCAGAAAAATTGCTATCGCCATTGAGGAGGTTACGCAACTTAAATGAGATAACCGGTAGCGAGAAACATAAAGGAAGGTCTAATTCTAGGTTGCGATGTTATCGCTGGGCTGTCGCGCCAGATACAGAGTGAGAGGGCGGAACATCCCCAGGTGTGTGTGCTAAATCGTCGAGGAAGCCAGAACAAGAGCGAAGCGGGACATGCCGCTGAAAGGGGTCTCTCCAGGCAATGGAGCCCGCCGATCCTCATAAAGTTGTGCATAATCGCCTTGACATGCAAGTGTACGTCGCAGTGTTTGTTACAGATGAAATGAGATTCACCATGACGTCATGAGAATCGGTCGATACCACTGGCCGAGAGGCCTCCTTTGAGGCTAATATGCCACTCCATTTGTGAGCTGCATCCAACTACGGCATCCTGCATGCAATTTGTTAACGTACTACTCAACCGACTAAGCGCTCCAGCCGGGTGAGCACAGAGAACGAACGTTGCTGGTAATGAAATGTGAGGGAGCAATACCTTAAATCTCATACCTGGGCTGCTTGTGCAACCTTACCACAGTCACCTCACGTCCCTATAGCTATATATTATCAAATATCGGTTAATTTTCAACCTTGGCTGTGCGTAATCTTTACTAAACAGCCAGCTAGCTAGCTGTACCTTGCACGTCAATAATACTGACCATTTTCCGGTTAAAACCTAAAACTGAATCCGACTGAATTAGGCGACCTTCTCGGCTTAAACCGAAAAGTACGATCACTAAGTGCATCGAAAGGTCCCGACAAAAAAAACAAACAAACTTGCGCCGCCTTAAAACCTTAAAAAACGCTTAGCAACAACGGCAACAGCTGATCAAAAGGCAGAATATATGTGCAGCGAGCGGGTGTCGGCGGCTCTGTTCTCGGGAGGCCCGGAGCCGAAAGGAAAAAAAATGGGAACAGAAAGAGGGAGAGAGGGAGTGCGCACGTGGTCCCATCATCGACCCAGGCTGTGACTCATATGGGCGAACAGTGTTGTCGCCTCTTTCTCACCCTCTTTCTCCCTTCATTTCTCTTCGTGTCTCCCCTGCGAGCTCTATATCTAAGCCAGGGCAGCCGATGCCATCACGTCTTCACCCTTTCGCTTCGTTTTTCCCTCTGCCGGCGCGCATCTCCTGATGATGACCTCCCTGGCGTTCTCCCAAGCTGCCCGCATTGGCTGATAACGAAAACCACCGTGCTCAGCACGCGTGAAGAGAGGCGCTACGTGGCACACTCCATCATCTAGGCTCGACACGCGACGGGGGGCTCCGCAAAGTGTGCACCGCGCACAAGAGGGCTTTTCCTAGCGAAGTAATGGACTGGCTACCACTTCCAAGAGAAAGTATACACAGTCGCGACGATAACGACCTGTAACGCGCCCAGAATCGCACTTATACAGTGCTCAAGAAAGAGGGGCCGTAAAGTAGGCCTTAAAGGACGCTCTCTAAAGTGTGGGAAACATTCACAAGCTCCGCCTCTAAGGGTAGGGGTTGGCAGCGTTAATGGCATTTCACTGCAGCTTCCCTCACGTACCCACGTTCGCGTACATGTCCACACTGCTACTTATTCAATCTCCAAACCCTTCATTTGCAGCTGTGTTGCCTCAAGTGTGCTAATTAGCAAACACTCGCAAGCTGCCACATTGCGTGAAAGGCCACTCGACTCGAACCAAGCCGTACGAACGCGTCGGCGTGGATTAACAGGGGTAATATGTTTGACTGGGATGCGAAGGTCCCGCGTTCGAATCTCACCTCGCAGGAATTGCCTGAGTCAGCAATTCTGTCATGTCACGTGGCCTCTTGACATTGTATAGCCCACCGACAAATTAGTGTTCAACCATATGCCGCTTTCACGCCAACCAGACCATAATAATAATTGGTTCACATAGGAAGGGAAAGGCGCAGTATCTGTCACACTTGTTTCTGTGGACACCTGAACCGCGCCGTAAGGGAAGGGAGAAAGGAGAGAGTTAAAGTGGATGCTCGGAATTTCTCGCTCCCAAAACCAACGCCGACAATTCTAACGCCGGATTTCCAACAGAACGAAGCCTTCAACACTGAATCGTTACGACGACGTCTTGGTCGAAAACCTATAGCACTTGCATTCTAGCTGGGTCAGTATGTGCTTGAAACCGTGAGCGTTTTCGAATAGGAGCAAAATGCGCGACTTTACAGCGCATTAATTTCTGCATGCGCTTCTTCATGAAGTGAGCAGCGGAAAGTGAAGGGTGTAGAAAATATAAAAACGAAATATAAAGGGAATAAAAAATTCGCTGACATTGAATCGTATGTGTGGAGTAAATGCCCTGCAGGATGGCAGAGAAAAAGTCCAATGCGCGGCTAATGCATCTCAATGATTGGAAACATTAAAAAAAAAAAAAAAAAAAAATGACGGACGAATTAGCTTGGCTACGTTAGTGCGAATTTGGTGCGTTCCCTTTGGTTTCGTTTGGATGCAAGGGCTTCAAGGTCGAAGGTCGCCGAAATCGATGACCGGAGTTCTTAGTAGAGGCGCACCATAAGAGTTTGGGGACGCTTGCCATATGATAAGAGACCAATTGCGATAGCGGTGTGTTTAGGTCCATTGCGCGCGCACGGAAGTTGATGAAGACGGAGACAGGCAACGTAGAGCGCGAGAGGGTGGCAGTTAAACATGGGCATAGTGTTATCAGCTGCGGCAACGGCGTGGTGGTCGAATACAGTGTCCAGCTGTTTGCGCCGCCGAGGGATCGAAACCTACTCGCGGCAATAATTTTTTTTATTTTACTTGAAGTTAAAGTTAGCCAAGCAGCCATGAGCATAATCGGTGTGTGTAGTGCTAAGTGGTAGCGCACAAAAAGTTTCAAAGTGTGTCAATTGGTCTATTTCCAAAGCATGGCGTTGCTGCGTAGCGCACGTATTCAGAGGTCTATACAACGCAGTTCGTTGTCACTGACATTCGTGCGAGAGTCTCATTTGATGTTTGTATACTATAATATGCTCGCTCGTTTGCGTAAGCCGAACATCCATATAGGAGAATGTTGGTTGGTTGGTTGGTTTGGTTGGTTTGTGGGGTTCGATCCCGCCTCCTTAGGAACAGTAGTCGAGCGCCAGGTTTCTTTTTGTCACCTACTTGGGGGCGGCAGGAGTCGTCTGCTTGTGAAGAGCTCACTAGGTTGTCTCTTGTCACAGACTAAGCTGTCATCATACAAGCTGCATCAAAAGGCCGTATACAGATTTCCCGTGCAGCATTCATGGTTGTGGACCACACTGCAGTTGATTAAAAACGAGCAAAGAATAAATCTTTGCTGGTATCTCGCATGGATGTCCTTGCTTTCATCATAATTCTGCCTTTCATCGAGAAACCGAACGTTAAGCATGATTAAGGTTCGGTTTCTCAGTGATTTAAGCTACAGTCAACACAAAGGCTCTGCGCGAAACACAAACACAGACACACACACACACACAAAAAAAAAACACTTTTGCGGGATGGTGGAGCGCACAAGAGAAACGTTCAACGAAACTCCCGTTTGAGAAAATAAATAGTAACCTGACCTCGTGGATCATGTCAAGGAGTCTGTGAGGAAGCAGAAACGAGGGGCGAGCCAGTGATAGTGAGCCTGCCGTTCAACTATGTGATTTCTCCTTTCTGTCCCTCGTTATCCCTATACATTTCCACCGCCCCAGTTCAGGTGCTTCAGTTATTTAGATAGCATGGAGATATCAGGGCTGGCAAACATCTTTCTACTTCCATCTCTGATTATTCTACAAGAAAGAAATACCACGTACTGCCGCTACTAATTGCAAAATGATAGTTATGAAACGAATGATTCTTCATTTTGCTACAGATCATTCGGTGAAGCGAGCAAACAGTACGTTTTCATCGATTTTGCTCTGCGCTGACGAAATAAGTATTAACTACATGGAGTTTAAAAGGCAATGCCAGGCATTGACATCCCTCATGAAGTTGAACCTTTAGAGTGTATAAGGAATGATGTAGTATATATACAATCTCTCGCTTACACATCTCAAATGCAGTTACCTATGACCGATTCGAGAGGAGCGTGTGATCAGCGACAGCGTCAGTGTAGAACATCGCATTTAGGGCTATAACTCAACAGCGTCAGATTAATCCCCTTGGGGATCATCGTTCGCGTACATATACAGACTTCGGTGCTTGTTTATTAATAACTAATTCCTTCATTTGTGTGCCTCCATTCTATCACGCGTACTTATTGGCATATATGCAGTCGTAAGCTACGCGCCTCATTATGCAAAATACCTACCGACATAGATAAAAATCCCCGCTTCAACCAGGATGCACGAACGTGCCTCCGTGGCCGACAGGGTCGGAATCCAAGCGTTCGATTCCCGTCTCGCCCTCCCATCACGAACCCGAGTTGGCAGCGCCTGTCAACTCATACACGTCATGTGGTCTCGTGACGTCACACAACCCGCCGACCAATCAGTTCCCGGTAATATCCCCTGAACTACCACCCGTCAGAGGCCATACTCGTTATTTTTCGCTCCCAACTCCGACGCTTGATTTTCTGGAGAACGGGACCCTTAACGCTGCCACGTTAATGATGGGTTTCCCGAATCTCATATCCCTATGGTCCATACAAATAAATTCCTTACGACTTCGTTTTCATCCCCTCCCTTCTCCTCCTACCCGGATTTTCAACACGAGAACGTTAGCACTCCCGCGTAGGAAAAAAAGAAAAACTGTCCGTCGGCGGCAACGACCGTTTGAAGCCTTGTAAAATCACCAGCCTCTGGCAGGCTATCACTGCGGGGCTGTTAGTAAGTGCATGTCGACAAAAATTGTGCGGCGGCGTCGACGCCGACCATTTGTGCAGCCACGAAAAATAACGAGCCCGCCTCTGGCAGGTGGTAGTTGGCAGGTGACCCTTACAACCCCGTTAGAATCTTCGCAGCTCTGGCAGGTAGTCGACAGGTTAAGAACGCCGGGACCCTTGCACCACCCGTTTGAAGCTTCGCCGCCTCGAAAACTCGAGGCCATGCCTATGACAGGTAGTATCTGGCAGGTGACACATGACCGGGTACTGATATAGGTCGGAGGTGCAGTGGCGCTCCAGCGCTCATTTCTCATTCACTCATGGAAGTCGCCGGACGTGCACGCACTGGGCGGCGGGTTGCGTGATACCAGGTGGCACGGTCAGGGTGGCTCGAATGAACCCTACAGCATTCTGGAGTTGAGCCAATTCGAGTAGCTCTTTTCATGTGGAAGGCTGAGATGGTTAGCAAAAACAAAGGACCTTTCAACCCCCCCCCCCCCCCCCCCCCCCCTTCCCGCGTTTGAAGCTTCGCCGCCTCGATGAATCACGGCTTCGGGGAGTCCATTTCTTTGACCACAAAGATATATGCTCCTCCCATCGAGCTCGAAACATAAACCTGAAAAATATGCCTGCGGCTAAAAGACATTCAAGTCCTTCAGACGCAATTACCACAGCACATATGCATAAATGATGAAGGAACAAACATCAATGTCCAAGTCTTCTCTTTGCATATGCGACAGCATAATCATAGAGCATGCCGTAGAAAAGTAACGCTCTCGTGTATACGCTGCATGAATCTCACTAATAATCTATGATTTTTTTTATTTTGCACGTACGTGTATATGACCATTTCGATTTTCAGGTACACGGTCATCCGCTGGTGAACACGCAAGGAGGCGCTACGCGCGACCCGGTGGCACATCACAGCAAAGCAAGGCAGAATTGACGAGCTGAGTCAGGTCGGACGCACTGACGCTTTGAAGAGAGCCTGTGGGCTGCTCGCTGACAAGCCGAACTGGCAGCTTCATGAGACTCTTACATCAGCTCAGGCACGTACAAGGCCGAATCATATAACTGTCAAGTCTCGTAAGTATAAACGGGATCTATAGCACGACGGCGCGTTGGAACAAAGCCGCCGTCGCCCGGACGCAGCGACTGCCGCGTGCTTTGCAGCTAACTTGTCTCCGGATGATTTTGGCAAAGAAGCGGCAAGGAAGTCTCCCCCCCCCCCCCCCCCAAATAATGTTTTGCCTCCCTCAGCTACCATTTCTAACGTTGCAGGGATTCCAGCACACATAGATAAACTGCCATCACTGCCATAGGCACTGCTTGAGTCAACTGCTTGTTGACTCAAGCAGTGGCTCAAGCAGAGACTTTACTGTCAGTTTTGGATATTACTCAATTATGTTACATCTGTCGCCCTAGAGCTTTCCACGAGCAAAACTACGTTCATGTAGGTCGCCAACCACTGGGGTCGCTGTAAACTCGCTGCGACGCCGATCTGTCTCCAACTATAGGAACCCCACTTCACAAAAGTCCGACATTGAAAATTCTGGGATTGTCGATCCATCAGTCGAGAACTGAGGTCACCTGGCTTTCTCAGGCTAAGAAGAAGGAGATGCAAAGCTTGGACATGATCAGACATATTGCTCCTAAATCCGGTGGCGCTCGCTCCCACTTTGCACGACATTTGGTGACAGCGGTTCTGCGGCCACGCTTCATTTATCAAGCACAGCTCCAGCACTTGACAAGGGCTCAATGGGATCGTCTGGAAGCAGTCAATAGAGAGGCTTTGAGAACCAGTTGGTAATGCATTATTGAAGCAATTGATGCAAGTGCACTTGCATGAATTGCTTCAACCAACTAGTCCCTCATCGTACTCTGTTAGAATACATCCCTTGCCTTCCGCGCATCACATTGGTCGTGGCACTTCAAGAGAACGCTCAGCCCAACACATTAGATGAGCTGGTGCAGCAACGCCGTGATGTTCGTAGCCTTATACGGCCACCGTTTTGCACACCTCAGCACTCCGGACCTCTGCTTCATCGCACACCCTATTGTCGCTGCCACCGCCAGTTCTTCCTCCATGGAATTTTGTTCAGCTGAGCGAAAACAAACTATACTGATCTTCATCGACCAACCTCATTTTATGCGGCATCGTCCCTTCGTGAAAGGATCACGGACGGAGCTGCCCCCATGATTCGATAATAATTATATATATGTAGATGCCAGCATTGACGGATGTGAAATGACAACTGCACTTCACTGTCCTTGCATGCCGGCACTTAATAACCTCCACCTCCTTCTTTCTGCGCTTCGCTCTGTAGCCGCCATTACCTTACTGCCTACAACCAACATTTCATCCGCACCGACGCGTCAGTCGCAGCCCAGAAATCTGCCAGAATGTACCGTCTTTGCCAAATGTAACCAGGCTGCATGTTTTGCTTCTCTCTTGTATTAGTAAAGCCAATAAGGATTTCCAGATGATAACAACTACAAGGAGTTAAGAAGAGAGGACAGGCGCTCGCCTTCACATTGCAAATATTTAGAGGTTCAGACATGCGGTGAATTTACTACCACCTGGCTAAGAAGCAGATCCTGCAGCCTGGTTACTTATGGCATAGACGGTACATCGTCTGTTGGCTCACATCCCGCAAACCATTCGAATTAACTGGGTCCCACGTGACATACTCAGTTCACAAAGCTCTACAGATTCTGCAATCCTTCAGGCGACTCTACCCTCATCAGTGCCACGGTTCCTCAATACGGATGAGGCAATTCTCCTTCCCAGAAGAAAGGAGTACCTCCGGCGCCGCACACGAGCTCTTGTCCCTCCATGTGCGGTAACCCTTCCCCAGCAGTCTTACCCAAGCAGAGGAGGTTGCGCTACGGAGGATCCCGATCGGGGCCGCTCGGTGGGAGCAGGTGTGTGCGGCGCTCGCTCCCGCGAGCTTGTGCGCTCCCGCTCTCGCCGCGCTCTCGTCGGCCGCGTTCGCGCGTCCTACTCGCTCCCTTAGTGGGCGCAGTCCTTTATGCTCCAGTCTCCTGGTGTGCAGTCTTCGGGCCATCGGACCCATATCGCTGGCTTCTGCCGCTGCGGTGCCCGGACCCGTGCTAATTCCTTCACGCCCCTCGTAGCTGCAGCGTGCGAGGTGCGCCACAGTGCTGCAACGGAAACCATGATTTCCGGACCCTCACAGTACGCCCCTGCCGCCTTCGAGGCGTTTATCCAGTGCTGTGCCAGTGTCCTGGTTTTTCCTGCGGCCCACCCCCCGTCGCCTCCACACTTGCGGCGCGCCCCAGTGTTGGACTGGACTCGTGGCTACAGCGGCGGCCCACTGCAGCTCCTTCGTGGGGTCACTTGCCTCTGCCTGCCGTTGTCAGACGGGAAGGGGGATTGACACCTGGAAGTGCCGTGCCCCAGAGTCACACATAACTCATCAGCCCATCATCATCCATTAACACCTCCGGCAGGCTTCCCCCCAGGGCCAAGTGGGGACTAGGATAGCTTTATTAGTTCGAGGTGAGGGCCCTACCCGGACAAGGGGGGCGCTGCGCGATGACCCCACAAGAGTGAGTAGCATGTTACGCGAAGACGACCTGCAGCGCCATCGTGGCATTGAGCCAACGAGGCGGACCTTCATGACTACACAACGGGTATCATTAAGGTCGACCATTCCCTGCAATGGAGTCATAGCGACACAGAGAGTGTTTCACCCTTAACCGAGAAAATCACAGACGCACCGCGCCAAATCTTCGAAAACCTCCGCTTGCCAAGAATGCGACGTTCCCGCAGCAGGTAGAACGAGACCTTCCGTATATTTGCAGTTACTTCATGGAGGCCCGGAACCCTGCTGTTGCATGCGGCCGCGCAGCGTGCCAGCCATACTTGGTACACACACTCCACGAGCAGGAGGACGACTGGATAACGGCTACGCCTGGCAACGGATTCAGGTCTGGTACGGTATATCCGGAAGCTGGAAGAGATTAGCTACACGACGGAGAAGCGCTTCAGGAAAAAGACACTGCGAGAATATGTGCACACTGCACAGTGTCCTCTCTACCACCGCAAATCGCAAGCTGGCCCGTGTAAACGCTGCGGCCTTAATGGGGAGGATTCTCCTGGCAAAGCGGTACACAAAGGACGCTCTGCTTGCTTCCAAAAAGTCCGCTGTGATGTACCGCCAGCTTGGCCTAACATTGACAAGATCATACTGGCGGAGGTGAGGAGGGAGACTTGAAGTCAAAAGTCTAACCAATTTCTTAAGGGGAACCGAAACCACATTAATGTCCGCCTCCGCCTTAAACGGAGACGCTCAAGGCTAGTAGCTGCCTCTGCCAGTCTCCCGCGGACTACATTGTTCGTGGGCCCCGACGCACCGCGTCCCCTGCCGCTCCCTGCTGGTGTTTATCAACAGCGTTAACCGCCGCGCCTCTGTCTAGGCAGGGGTATCTCAGCGGCCCCTCCTGCTGCCGCCCGGATTCTCCGACGAGACAGCTTCCCGTGGGCTCCCTGCTCGCGGGCCTCGGTGCGCCGTCCACGGACGGTCCCCACCCGCCGCGCTGCTGCATTGGCAGCAGTCAATTGCGGTCCTTCCCTGCTGCCGCGGTTGTCTCAACCGTCGTGGCGTCCTGCTGACATCAGCAGTCCTCGCTGTACCTCGCAGAGGCGCAGTACCAGGCTTCGCCAGGACCTACCCTGGAGCGCTGCTGCACCGGTGCCACCAAGCCGGACCCCCGCCCTGCCAGTGCTCTCCGAGCTGTTTGCTTGGTGCTGGCTATATGAACTACCCCCCCCCCCCCCCCCCAGCCATTTCCACATCCCATCTCCCCATCCCCCGGACGCCAAGAGTGCCGCCACGACTTAGGCCGGCATAACCCCCGTCCGGTATCCCCCTCCCCAAGAATACATCAAAGTACGCGCTCTCCCTCGAAACCGGCCGTGATCGGGGTTGCCCTCACATCCTCTGTGACTCCAACATTGCCTCAATTTCGGTGCTTATATCCACGTCCAGGGTGTCCTGTCTGTGACTCCCAGAATATTAAGGAAGATAGTCGCCACCTGTTCTGGGTTTGCCCGGCACTGAAGCCGACGAGAATTGGGCACCTGACACCAGTGTCTCGCCAAACAACTTCACCTTATATTGCTTGAACGGAAGGACGTTATCATTGTTCCCTCTCTGACTTTATTAAAAGGGCCAACCTTTTTTTCTTTCATTTAAGACCCCCCCCCCCTCTTTTTTTTTATACATATTCCTTGATGCCTTGGGGCAATAAACGTCATAAAAAAAAGAACGGCCACGTGCTCGCGTGTCCACCTTAAAGGCCCACTGTCCACCCTCCGGTCGAAAATATTTTCTTCCTCAGTGACTGTGAGACTTCGCCCCCGGAACGCAAGGCCGCAAAATGTTTTTAAAAAGAGTAACTAATAACGCAGTTACAGCCACCGCAATCACCCGATTCTGTCGTGCTTCTCTCCTTCCGTTCCCTCGCAAAGGTTTTTCACTCTCCTGCCCGAGGTCGTCTAGCCTCCGCAAGACAAATTCCCCTTCCTCCTCCGCGTTGGGCAGGAGGTGGGGCGTGGCATTCCGCGAGCGCGAAAAAAAAAAAAAAAAACGGCCGAGGGAGCGCGCCGCTGGATTCAGTCTGGCCGTGGCGAGGGAAAAGCGCGCAGCGAGCGGTAGACACCCATCCTTCTCCCGTCAGTCAGCGAGACGGACCAATGGACGTCGTTCGCGGTACGTACGTAATTATTGTGGCCCGTCGGGCCAGCGCAGGAAACGGGGAAGCTGGCTTCCCACAGGAGAGCATGAGAGAGCTTTGAATTGTATTTTCGATGCTTTGCGGCGCGCGTGTCACTGTAGCATTTTGCACAGACTATCTCCGGTACCAGATTGCAACACTGGGCTCCTTTGCTTAAAAGGGCCTTCCCTGGACAGTGGCCCTTTAAGCGTGGATTACCCTGTACATATATCATCTTGACGCCAGAGGGATCGCTGTTAAAATTATATTTGACATCTTTACAAAAAAGACTAATTCTATCCCGATCATATTATGAGTCAGTTAAAGCATGACGATGGCAACTGACACATCGCAATGCAGCGAAAAGCCAGATGCCGGGATATTTTGTCTTTCGCTAGATTCGGACATCTTCGTCTTGACTGCATTGGTTTCAGTTCCATCTTCCTCATAGGGTACCCGGCCGTAGGACTTGCTCTGCGCAAATTGCGCTACTTCTTCCGCATCTGCGCGCCTTTCCCGTTTGCGCCTGTGGCCATAGTGATGCGTTTTTAAATGTGGTTGCTGATAGCATGGCGAAGTCATCTTCTCAGTGGCACAGCGCTAAATGTCATTTCGAATGCTCTGCGTTATCACGACAGTTGGGTTTAGGAAACGTGCCTTTTTATAAAGTGGGCATAACGATTCCCTTAACTCATTCTTCAAGTTATCAATATCTCCTGCATTCCTTGAAAATACATTTTTGTCGAAAATAAAATTTTGATTCAGGTTGCACAGCGTAGTGTTCAGCCGTAAATTACTTTTACTTACGTAGGTTTGGCATAGCTCTTTCAGCTATATATACCCATTTTGCTGTGAACCAGAATCAATATACCATCAGATATAATTTTTTCTATAGTTCCCATAGCTCCAGCTGGGCGTTCAGTTGGTTCTGCCGTTCGGATGGATCCGACAAATCGGTTCCTGTGCTTCCATCGGCTTCATCGCCCACAGTTGGGTGCCCAACTGAACTAACGTATTTACAAATGGAAGCAGTTTCAACTGGTTCTTGAGGTTCTACCGGACCGAATGCAGCCTTCGGTTGGAACCCAAAAGGAAGAATTCAACTCGCCCAAAAGAAATATATATATATATATATATATATATATATATATATATATATATATATATATATATATATATATATATATATATATATATATATATATGCGTGCGTGCGTGTGTGTGTGTGTGTGTGTGTGTGTGTGTGTGTGTGTGTGTGTGTGTGTGTGTGTGTGTGTGTGTGTGTGTGTGTGTGTGTGTGTGTGTGTGTGTGTGTGTGTGTTCGCGCGCGCAATCTTGATGCATGACGTTGTGGAGAGAACACCACTGTAACCACAGGTTACGTTTCAGATATGCAGATGATTTTGACATAACAAGGTCAGCGCAGCTATACTCGATCACAGAAAAAGATAAAACAGTTACAGCGAACGAATAACGACTTTACGTATTTTAAGGTTGAACAGTACTGTGAACGCATAAATGCATCTATTCAACATATACGCTAGTTCCCATAGCTAGCTGAACGCGTTCACTCGATCCATAACGGAGCAAGAAAGTACGACCGTTTGAGAGTTCTAAGCAGATACACACGACTTTGGTATAATTATAGCTGTTGCTGATAACGTGCTAGGGTGAAAAAAAAAAAAAAAAAAAAAACGTTTTGTAGCCGGGACTAGGCGGTGAAACTAATGTAGTACATGCGTCACTCTAGTGCGGCACAAAGACGAGAAAAACGTACGCACAGCTCCCATGGGCACTGCGTATATAATATTCTTATATATATAGTGTATTTGGCTGATACCATACAAAGAATGACGAGTTTAGTTAGCTGGGCCCGCTTGCACAAAGCAATCTTAAGACTGTCTTAGCTAAGTCCAGACTTAACTGGAGTCTAAAGAATAGGCCACTAGCATGGCCGCTTAAGACTGGAGTCAAGACTGGGCTTCAGTCCTGACTTGAATAAGTCGCTTGTATGATTACGACTCTATGTGCTGTCTTGGTTAAGACACAAGGACGCCAGGTGTCTATGTAGAGAAATTAGGGAAATACAGGGATGCGCTGGCACTGTCCCGACTGTAAGACGTACACATTCCGTCAATTTTGCGTTGTGTAAAATCCGTGCCATTGCTTTTTGCGGCTTAAGATTGTGTTACGAGGAAAAATGCCCCAAGTGGTTGCTGAGGCCGTTCTGGGAAGCCACTCTGGTGAGCATGAACCCGAAGCGTTAGACGTTCGGAACACGAGCCGTCTTAAATAAGCGTGGTCTTTCTAAAGACACCATTTAAGTCTGGACTTAGCTCGGACTTTATCGTGCAAGCCGGCCCTGAATTCAGCACGGCTGTCAGATGTGTCTTGCAGAAAACATTGAGAATTTTTCACACGCCATGAAAGAGAATCTGAGCGCACCAGCTTAGGAGTGAAATGTATCTGGGAATAGGAAAGCGCATGGAGATTGCTAGTCGGAACGTGCATTTGCGGGGAATTGTTACCCCCCGGCGCCCATCTGCCGACAGTAGGCGAGAACAGCAGTTACGCGGCAGTGGCTGGTGGGACCCACCTCGCTTCGTCGTTACATTTTTCCTCTGAGGCCCGGTGTCGTCGGGCCCGCGCCAATCAGTCCGACCGCGGCGAATGACGACGGAATGATGACGGAGAATCCGGCTCTACACGAAACGATGCGGCGGCTCTTTAATCCTCTACGACCTTGGTGCATCCGTGCTGGCCAACTTCCCCGTTTCGAGGAGCAACAGCAACTGTCCACGCCGCGTATGAACGAGTCACTTGCCGGGTGGTGCGCGGGACTCAGGCGAGCGGCTCGCGCGGACGTTGCGCGTGCTTCGAGTGCACGCGATATCGGGGGTCCTTGATCCTGAAGGAATGTTGTTGTGGGCACGGGAACACACACTTAGCGGCAGCACAATTGGGTGCGGGGCTATGGGCGGGGGATATTTTGGTCAGAGCGGAGGATTTCGCTCGAACAGTTAGGTGCGGGGGAGGGGAAGCACGGAAAGCGAAAGTTGCGCCGGCGGCGCAGCGGCGCAGCAACGGAGCAAACGCCGTATGCGCGTTCGCGCGCGCGCCTCGCCATCTGGAGCTAGAGAGACGCACTACATACCCGCGAGCGTGTAATACCGCACCGCGAAAATTCAACACATGTAATATAAGAATTTTCTTTTTCGTTATAATAATGAGGAAAAACAACAGCAAAAGTTTGAACTAAACAATAAACAGCGCTCCACACAGCAGTACACGCATATTCTGTGAACTGTCGTCTGCGTCCATAAGGCTTGGTCATTGCGGTGACGTCGCAGCTGAGAGTTATCATGGATTTTGTTAATAAGGAATCAGTGATCGAACGTGACGGTGAAAGGAATGAGGTAAGTTCATAGCTTTTCAAGTGCTTCTGTAGCAATACGCTATCCAAGACCAAAGCTCAGAGCTCAGTTTTATGAATGGGGAATGCTGGGCTAAACGATGAACTTTTGAGCTGCTCTAAAATTGTCAGAGTTGACATATCTTCCTCTCATTAGAGCAAAATTCATCACCTCATCGCAAATAGAAAATATGTTATAGCTGTCGTGTTGAAAAATTGTGCCTGCTTAGGAAAACTATCATTTCAAAAAATAATGAAGACTACTAATTGTTCATAATCGCGGGTTCTTGCAAAGTTTTGTAGAAATCTCAGCACTTTAGCACGCACGCACGCACGCACACACACACACACACACACACACACACACACACACACACACACACACACACACACACACACACACACACACACACACACACACACACACACACACACACACACACACACGCACGCACGCACGCACGCACGCACACACACGCACGCACGCACGCACACTTTTTTTTCTAACAAAATATTTAGGGATCCAAAAAGTACCTCACCTTGTTCAAAATTCTATATGAGAAACCACCTCGAAAGAGCTTTTGGCGAAACCAGCTTGAAAATGAGTTTTCTAAGTTGGCAAAAAGTGCAACCTTAGAAAAATGAGAAAATTTCAGAAGGTGCTAAGGGCCAAAAATAATCAAATAGCTCTGCTGCATACATTGAACCCTCCGCTTGAACGTGATGCTTCTCTGTGGCTATTGCTTCGAGTTGCCTTCTCTTTTTTTCAGTTTCACAGCTGTCAAGCGCTTTTGTCTGTCCTCGTGAAATATTTTCCTTTGTTGTTTACTGGATGTGTCTCATCGTCACCAGCCTAGAACTCTGGTTAGCCAGGCTCCTGCTAGTGCGAAGACAGTGTTCGAAGGTCACGTGCCGAGTTTTTGTCAATCCAAGTTTATGTTTTGATTCACCAGCCAGTCGCAGTTGCCACCACCCAAAATATGCATTTTATTTCTGGCTTTTGCTTAGCAGTCAGCTGTACTCTCGATAGCAGGTCTTTATTTGCTAAAATGTGCAAAAGAGAAACTTTCTAACGTGGCAGTTCACTCCGTGTTCAGTTTCTTTGCTGCACTGTGGCCATGTCTTGAAAACAGCATTCGTAAGCGGTTCCAGTGGTGAATGCGCCCCGCCCTCTCAGAAAAAAAAATTAATTTTATTGTTTTCTACCAAATAGATGACAACCAAACTTGATGAGAAGTTTCTGTATTGAATGTGGAATCCGAAACAACAAAAATTAGAAAGCATGTTTTTTTGATGGGAATTGTTATATGCAATGGTTTTTACGCAGTATGCCCACGAAGTGGGTGAAAATCCTCCAGATTTTCAGCATTGTGATTTGGACGCCAAACCTTCCAATTCCGGTACGTTACTATTACAACAAAACATTTGTCTCATCTAAGTGTCTAAAAGAAATGTTCCTAACTGTCCAATGTCAACAGGAGGTGATCGACCAGAAGAACCCGAACCTTTTGACACCGATGAGCTTTCGCTCGTTAGGGCAGAAGAAGGTGAGCGATGCATTTATGGTGAAATATTTCATAGCTTTATGCGTTCCGAATGAAACCAATATCACTTTGAAATTCATTGTTTGGCAGAGGCAGAAAACGGTGCTCGCATGTGCACATACTTCACAGACGCTGCCAGCATCATCCTCGTAATTTTCCTAGAACGTAGCACAAAAGCATACCTGACAGATGTTGTTGATAAACATAATTTGTTGTTTACTTCTCCTTTAAACAGTTCACATTGCGGCTATAAATAAAGACTAGCTCATGATTAATTGCATTTGTTTACATTATGCATGCACTCGAGTAAGCAGTGCTCTCTTCTTGTAGAGCACTTGCTGAGGCGCATGTGCATCGCCTAAAAACTGCGCTAGCTGTCATTGCATCAGAAGTTTCATCAGGAATTGAAATAAGGGGTGTCTGAATTGCTAGGGGTAGGGGAGTGTTGAGGAAAGAGGAAAAATGCTACTCATATTTGGTAATACTACGTGTAAGAAATAATTTGTGATGAATTAAGGGGGTACTCTCACAAAAACTAGGTGGTGCCATCAAGGGTGTGTGCAGGGAAATTACTGCATTGCACACAAGAAAAATACAAAGTTGGTTGGTCGTCATAGGCTACTTTCTTAGTGTCAGAGGTACAGCAGAAAAAAAAATTGAATCATTTGAACTTTAGCAAATGTGGCTGAGTGGCAAATTTTAAACCTATGTTGATACTGGCCAGAACAGTAATACAAATTTTTAGCAATTCGAAAACGAGATTAGCCCTGGCGAATAAAACATCGCTCGTACAGCAGTGGCCACTAGTGCACATCACTCCATGGCTCGTACACGTGCCATATGACTGCACACTGCTCCGCCCACGCTGTGGTGCTCGCTGCGCTAGCGGTGACTCCGCTATGACCAACATTTGCTGAGCCACAACGACAACAGTAATCGCATTTCCCAGCTTCTAAAAATTGATATAGCTGTTACTAAAGGTCACTACAATCTGCCACTGCAACTAGACACCCAACTATAACAGGTAACGAGTTAACTGCAGCAGCATACAACTCAAAAAGCAGCAGTTGGTAACAGTGGGCCATGGACTGCAGTGCCCTGTATTACTATGCTGATCAACCGTAACAGTGAACAAATCATCCTGTTTGACTAAATCAGATGAAGCAAGTGCATCAAAAATTCTTGTGATTGTAATCCATCTGGTTGCTATAGCTTTGTGTAAAGTAGAACCCCTTTATAGTAAAGTCCCTGGGACCGACAAAAATCTTTGCTATAGCAGGGTCTTTAGTATGTACATCAGCTGCTGGTGATAATATGGTCCTGTAGATGCCATTTGGTAATTAAATGGCTACTTACTGAACATGACTTGTTGCTTAATTAAAAAAAAAAAACAACTCTCAAATACCTTCCATCTCTCTCTTATCGTCTCTTCGTCCCATTTTTTCAATTATAAGATTTTCTGTTTACATCTTGTGGAAGTACTTCTCAGGCATGGGGGCAATGTGGCTATCAATAAAACTGAGTTTGATTGCATGTGAAAACCAAAGCGTTGCATGAACACAGCGTAATCTTCTGCTGTGTCTGTCTGCTAGAAGGCAGTTGATGAGAAATGCGCGCAGCGGTCAAGTGCTGCAGAACCGCATACGCCGCGCTTCCAGTTCTTGCCACTGCTGCTTCGTGCTGAACAGTGCTGTGAATGTTCGGTTGTTTCTTCCCTTCCATAATCCTCACTGCACTTTTACTCTCTTCTGCTTTCTAGACGGATCGCGCCGCTTTCTTTCTATGCTTGTAGGCAGCTTTACTTCTTTATTTTTCTATGCGCTGCATGCTTTCCCTCACGGCGCCAAGGCCTACGTAAAGTTGGCTTCTTCTGAGTGCTACTAAGTCTAGTGGTAAAGCTATTTAAAAACCACGTTTTTTTTTGTTGTTTTTTTTTTCCCCAATAAATAAATAATAATAATTGCCTTGCGATCTTAGGTAGTGCGCGCGCGGCGATGTCATTTCGTGGGAAGTTGCTGCGGCCAGACGCACTTTACTTTAACCGATTTTTATCAAATCTGTCTTTACAATAAAGGGGTGAAAATATACAGTCGTCCATGGAAGGTAAACTGGAACTTCAGGTTCACTTTACCATATCCGAGTTTACTATAGCGGGCTTCTCAACAAGACAAGCATAACCTTTTGTCATGGAGGAATAGTGCGTGGCAGTTGCTGCAGACTCAAATTGTAATTAGTTAAGCAGCTCAGTAGTTGACATGACTTGCAAGTTTTATTATATCTGCTGACATTGGTAAAAAAAGGCTAGGCTGCGTAAGGCATCCCTACACCTCAACAAGCTTAACGAAAAAAAAAAAGACATTAAAGGAAGGCTTCTCTGAAACAACTGGTATTTTGTTATTAGATATGCAGACTGTATGATACTTGTCATGTGTGCATTTCCGTGTACAGGTGCCCATGCAGAGATGCAAGAACTGCTGAACACCATGGCCGAAGAACACCGTGCAATGTCCAATGCAAATGAAATGATACTTTCAAAGCTGACTGCAGCTTGCAACATGGCCGCGCAGAATGAGCAGGTGCGGAGACAGAAGCTTGAACATGTAAACAGCTTGCTAAATCACTATGTGGGCAAGTACTACACAGAGGACACAGAAGGCGCAGCACACACACCGTATGCAGAGGATGCAGAGGACAAAGAGGACACAGACACAGAGTAGATGGTAGAAGCCACACAAAAGCCCTCACAATTTGGAGCAGCAGTACGCAGAAAACATGCCACATGTGTGTGCGTGAACCAACACTAATTAAGTGCAGTGCTTATTTATTCAGTTCATGTGCCAAAAAGATGGCACCTTGCAAACCTTTAGTGGCCTGTTATTCTGGGCAACACTGTTAACTGTATGAGTACATTAGCACATACACCTTTGTGTTGCTATTGGTTTTAAGTGTAGTACTGAGCACATTCTGTTCTTTATCTGTCAAGACACAACTACAAATTTAGCAATTCATCTTAGTAGAGGCTACATACTGTTAACCACTTCAATATGATTTTAAGAACGAATAAATTCAGTTATGCTTAAAACTTCTTGGAACAGTGTCTTCATTTTCAACATTCGCAAAGTTAGGTCCGCTGCATGACAAAAGCCTTTTACAATGGACTCCATATATTCCTGCCTTGCATTGGGTATGGTCACATTATTCCACAGCTCCCACCACTTCTTTCTCTCTTTGGTATCCATACTGTCACTTAGATCAACAAATGGCAGCTTTGCAGAGTACCTGTTCTGCACATGTATTTCAGGACTCTCGGAGAAACCAGTTTGACTGGGCTGTTAAGAGGGCCAGTCAACTATTTCCTGTGCTGCGAGAACAGTCCAGCACCCAATATGGCAGCGCCCTTCACCCCTTTGTAAAATCATGTAGTGTTGTGCAACTTTACCGGAACCATTTTGAAAAACTTGCCTACCTCAACCAGAGGCTCATTCGCACTGAAACAGCGCACAAAGTTTGCACGTTGTTGACCCTTTTGTTACGGGGTAAGTTTTACCATGGTGCTTACCTGGCTTGGCTGCACATGATGAAAAACCAGAACTGTCTATGACGAGATTGAGGAGCAAAAGACGTAAGCGCAGTTTCCAGCAAAAAGGCAGCTGTGATGCCATCTGGCATCGCTGAAGGAAAGCGCCACGTTGGAAGGCGTCCAGGCATGTTTCTGTAATGACGCTAGATGGTGCCACTACTGCCTTTGCCAGAAAATTGGCATTGAGTCTTTCGCTCCTTCAATTTCGTCACAGACAGTTTTGGCTTCTCATCATGCAGGGCCGAACCAGGTAAGCACTACTGTAAGACTTACTACACAACAAAAGGGACAACAGCATGCAAGCTTTTTGCAAGGCTTCATTGCAAATGTGCCTCCATTTGAGGCAGGAGAATTTTTCAAAACAATTCCAATAAAGTTGCAGAGCACTGTATATTTACTCACCATCATTAAGGCTTAAATATTCTCAGCTTAGTTTGTTCTCCAATGCCTGCTGTTATCATTCAGCCCTTTAGTGTTTAAAGCCTACAATATTTTCTCTGTTGCTTGCTACACTGTTCCCAGCCTCATTTCTAGCTTTTTAGCTTCCAAGTTTTGGTCCCACAGGTGAGTACACAGAAGGCAAGTTGTATACACACCTTTTCATGTTGCCATTCATAATTTTGCAGTGACAGCTAAATACTTCACCTTATCTGCTGGCTAATTTACTTCACAAGATCTGTGCCTGATCTGACTACATTTAGAAGGACAGATGGCTGAACCACATCTTAAACACCTTATTATTTGTGATAAACTGTTGCTCCTTTGCCAACCTGTTCAAAATTACTTTGGTTTTTATTCATAGTAACATAAATTAGGCCCACTACTGCATCTAACATCTATATTACCATTAATTGCACTTCATATCCTAAATGTATCTGCAAAGCAATAAAATTGATTTGCTGTTAATCCTTAAACCTAACATTTCCCTTCTGATGCTCTCAATACGTGCATGCATGCAGGAAAAAAACAACAAAAATGTTTGTCTCTTTATCTGGCACTCTTTTGGTGTTTTACCAATCCCATAATGAAGCACCAAGGCCATTCACGAGTTCTGAATTTGGCAAATAGGTCCTCCTTCAGTTTCTATCTGCATTACAGCCTTGGTTTGACTTTGGAAGGCACTGAACTAGTAATTCTCGGTCATTACCTCTTCCAATTATGAAGAACTGTAAAAATTAACTGCTTTCACATTTAGGTGTATGTACAAATGTGCAAGGATACACGCACCACATAGCTGCATCTACAGACAAGAGTAGAGCACAACGCTGCTACATATCAGGACAGGGTACATGCTGATTTTCAGCTACAAAATTCAAGGATTTTCAAGAACTTCCAAGGACCCGCAACTATTTTTTTCAAGGACTTAAAAACGAATAATTTTGTTAAAGAAGCATTTCTTACATCTCAAGTATCTAACATTCATTGCACAAGAGAAGACCAAGGAAGTTAATTTCCTTCACATTAGTTCAACGTTTCATGAACGCTCGGCTTTTTTTGTCAAGTTCAGCACTGACGTTTACACTCTCCCTTCCTTTTTCTTGAGCAGCCTTCCTCAAACTGACTTAACAATCCATATTATTTAATTGGTAGCTGCTCTCTTCTCTATATAGGTGTCTGCAGAAGCATTCAACTCTGCAAGAGCCGCTTTCAATCTCTTTTATTCCCTCAAATTTTCGACAGCTTCTCCATGACACCTATTTTTATTCTGCTGCTTTGCACTTTCGTCTTCCTGCTTCTTTTTAGCTTCCAGAAAAGCACGGCCATACTGTCTTGCAGAAGCCACGGACGTACTCAACTCATTTGAGATACTAATCACGTTAGTTATGCCACCTGCTCTTTCTACAGCATCACACACAATCCGCTGGGATATATAAGAAACACCTTTCAGATCTTCCACGACAACTTGCTGATTCACACTGAACCCTTGCTCCACTTGCCTGCCAATGACGTTCAACAAATAGTAATAAAAATTGTCCACAGCATGTGAAGTTCTGTCGAAAAGTATTAACTTGTGCTTGTGATCCTCCAGAATATCTGTATATTCTGAAAGTGCAGTGTCCCTTTGCATTTCTGTTAGCCTCTTTGCAGCAATCAATGCATGCAAAACTCTTTTAAAGCCCTCAATACTCTTTGCAGGCTTTGAGCACATCTGCCTTGGGTCTAGCGAGATAAGGCCTGGAACTAGAGCAGACTGCAGTGGGCTTTTGTCTATTGTTTTTTTCGTTACTGCCAAGAGGAACTACTTGCATTCAATCTTAAATGTGAACGCCTCCTTCGAGCTCAACTTGCAGCTTTTCAGAACCTTTTCTGCTCTGTGGCCAATATCAACCTTCTCGAGTGAAGTGCGGTTTTTTGGATGTTCTATAGCCACCTTTAAAATGCTTATTATTCCTGTAGATGAACACAAAACTGGGCCTTGAAAAATTTCAGCAAGAGCTTTCTAACTGCACAGATATGGTCTTCCGCCAAAATGAATACCAATGACTAGTCTGTTTGGTATAACAGAAGAAAATTCTGCAAGACCATGGCTAAATTTAATGCAAAGTTGAGCTTTGTTGGCACAAGTGGCACTCAAAAGCATGTTAATATGTATTGAAAGGCCGTGCATTTTTAGAAGATTCACTTCTTTCTTCACTGCTGTCTCCACATACTTATTGATGCCTGACCAAAGACAGTCTGGCATACCACAACGAACAAAGTCTCCCCTATGTGCCGAAGAATTGTGAAAAAGCATGCATAAACTGGAGAGCAAGGTGGCCAGCCCCCATTTACGGCCAAGCGGTGCTCGACCTCTGCTGCACGCATCGAGGAAACTTTCTTGCGTGGTGTCACAGCTGTTGGAAATGCTGAAGGCAATATAATTTTGAATTTTTTTACAGTGGGAAGAACATTTTATGGAATGGCTTTAGGTAAAGCCTGCACCGCTCTTTCGGAGCGATGCATGCGTGCTTGCTGTGTGCGGGTGAACCACTAGCGTCGCTACTGTGTAGGCTTCCCACGCTTATGGCGCACCGGGTGCCATGCCTAAACAACATTCGCACTGTCTCTTTTCACTTCACACCCAAACCTTGCTCTTGGAGTAGGTTACTGAGCTACAATAGTCAAGCGTGGCGTCGGGCAGAGACATGGGACTTCGTCTGCTTCGAATCGCACCCACACTAACACACACCCACATTACATTGACACACCCACACAAAACATGAGAGCCTCATGGTGGTCTTCCGGCAAAGTCATCTGCAACAAGATGACTTGTGAAAACAGAAAATTTAAAGGATACTAGCATTTTTCTGTGACCATCTACCCCACCACACTAAAATTCAAGGATTTTCAAGGTTTTCAAGGACCCGCATGAACCCTGCAGGAGCACTGTGACAGCGCATGCTATACCAGTGTTAGCTAGTATAGTTACAGATATTACAATGTTATAAGACACGATAAATATTGTAATGGCTGTGGAGCAGCTAAGACAAGAAAGTAAAAGGCTTGGGGGTTTGTTTGGAAGAAGTGGTATTTGCTTCCATAACAATATGCATGCAGTTTTTGCAGTCAGCTACTAGTCCTTGTCTACCAAATAAAATAATAACTCACTTCAGAACCATAGATAACCCTCTCCAGAGGTAGCACTAGTTATCTAAACTAGAAGGAAGAATTGTTTACTTTGAAAGCAACAGCTGTAGAGCTAAAAAGAGCTAAAGATAGGTTTACAGGACTAAGGCAAACAATGAAAACCAATAACGAGCCAAAAGGATGAAGGGTGCCCTTGAGAGCAGCCACTTATGGTCACAGTAGGTCATTAACCTGCAGCTCGAAGACCACACAGAGTAACAACTCAGCAGATGGCAGCTGCTTAAAAACCTGTTCACACCTGCGACTTGAATAGTTGTGGAACCGTTTCATTCGAAAATGACTGCCACAAGTGGCTGCGTTGGTTGCAAAGTGACAGCCGCAGGGCGATCAAGCACTGCTTGATTTTCCAGCCTGCGACTGCTGGTCGCAAACCGGTAATCAGTCAGCGGCGCAGCTTAAGAGAACAGAAGTTAGTTTTACATCCGGCTTCTCATTGCTGGTGAACAGTCAAGATTGACAAGCCTCATTCTGAACAAAACCAATTTAGGAAAGAGACCCGATGGTCACATTTGCAAGTGTAAGCATCGTTTAAACTGAGCGGCTTCCTGGTCGCACGCCCTCGCGACTCGCAAGTGTGAATGGGCCTTTATCCTCCGCTTTTCATTAAAGTGTGTCTCTCCATCCAAGGTTTCATCAAATGAATGTTTTGGCACCTTTTCAGAGTGTTTGTTCCCTGCGTAGGCCGAGGTCCAAGATGAGGGATGCTTGTAGCATATTGGGATATCAGCAGGTTTCCAGCAGTTCCAGGAATCAAATTCAAAGCCTGCACATGATCCAATTTGCAGTGGAGAACTTGATCAATAAAAATAAAGGAGAACGAAGAATAATCCGAAAAATGCGCACATGCAAGCATCGCATCCCACAATACCATTTGCATTCCTTGCCTCTCTGCCTCATCATTCGTGTGCCATAACTTCTGAGAACTGGCCTGCTGTGTTTATACCATTCACCTTCCAACAATAAAAACTGTGGTTTATGTCGACTACCAAGTTCTGCGATGCCAGTGTGAGCTTTCACTACATTTTTCGAAAAGGTACCTGCTATGACCAGCCTTTATCTAGCCTCCATAAAATAACTTGCGATCATACTCAGTTACTTGCGCGGGCAACTTTTAAAGACACTGCAGGAAAGCGCATTTGGTTCGAACAAACGAAAAAAAAAAAATCATTTATTCCTGGCACCGAGGATGGCGTTACAGGAAGCTCCCGAGGCGAAGTGAGGTCCGCGGCCGCACAATGACGCTGACGTTCTCAGTCCATCCTGGTCTTCAGGTACTTGGTGGTGACTTTATCCTTCTCAATGACGTGCACCACGCCTCCCCAGCCCGAGCTGGAGTCCCTGTCGAAGGCGTTCATCAGCGCCTGCGCGGTGGCCTCGAAGAGCTCGTCGGGGCCCATGTCAGGCTCCCAGAGTGTCTCGCACATGCCGTAGCACTGCTCCTCGCATGTACCGGCGACCACGAAGTCTTCAGGCGAGTCGATGCATCCGATAAGGTCCATGACGCAGATGTAGGGCTCGTTGGTCACAGGGTCGAGGCCTGCCACGACGGGCTGCACGAAGTACGGCCCGAACCGGCGCTCGTAGAGCAGGTTTGATATGACCGAGCCGAGAGTCTTGGGAGTAATCTTTCGACCCTCACGTAGCTCGTACAGGTTGATGCGGAACTTGAGCCTTTGTGCCACCGTCTGCGTATCCGTGGCGAGCCCCGGCAGACCGCAGTACAGTTTGGGACCCATCTCGAAGATGCGCTGGAAGTCTAGTGCGATGGTGTGGCCACGCGCGCCCAGACGCCGGTCAGCCGCGATGGCCACGCAGTCCTTCCCTTTCATGGCGAGTACAACGCCTCCATTATAAGACATAATACTCATCTTAGCTTCTGTGTATGTGACTGGACCGCGGAAAGAGCACTTCAGGCACGGCGAGCTCACACAAACTTACGATGACTCTCAAGAATCTTCCCACAACAATGCGAAGTCCAAGCTTCTACCTTTGGATTGGATTAGCCCATGTTGGATCTACGTAACTTTGCTGACATAGCGAAAACATTTCCTTTCCTTAACTTATGTACCAAAAATAGAAAATAAATATGTTTATATAATTTTTATTGTTATTTACTTGTTTTGATGGTATTGCATAACTTTCACAACGACAGCGCTGTTTTCGGCCGAAGTTCTAGCTTCGTAGGCCCCCATCGAGACAACTATGCCAAACTTCCATTCCCCAAAATGAAAGCTATGGCGGATGGGCCAGAATGCTTTTCTCTGGGAAGTGTCGTTAGCTGTAAAACTTGCTATGACCAGGTTATTGAGGGAGAAGTTTTGGCCTTCGACCAGAATACCAAGGCTCTCATGTTAAGTATCCTTTTTGGCAGCACGCAGTTAGCGCTGGAACTTTGGCCGTCAATGCCGAAGAGAAAAATTGCAACGTGCTTCTCTGCTTTGCTTCGGGGCCGCATGCATGCTAATCAACACGACTCTAGTGCGCCGTTGTCGTGCTAATCGCAGAGTTTTCGGCGTGCTGAATTCAACCGAGTGCTGTGCTCGTTCCCATGCTACGCTTTGCTTCCGCGTAGTTAGCGATAAAGCGCTAGCTACGTTGCGCCAACTTCACATGGCTCTTCGCGATACAATTCCCTGACGCGTTGCCCTGGTGCTGAGAAGCACTCGTGGCTGTTAGTTCGGGCTCCGCATTGCTTTGTCAGTGTTCTGGTAGTATTCGTAGCAGCGCTTCTTGTCGGATCTGGCCGTCGTACCTGCTTGCATGCTTGACCTTTCATTCGTGCGGGGAGACGTTGACGTGCCAAGCTTCCATGCGACAGCCGCTTCTCTCTCGTGCAGCCTTTTGTGAGAGCAGCACCTCCGCAGCGGTTCTTCTTTTCGTGGCACGTGCACTTTTTGCGGTGTCCAGCTTATATTTCACTGCGGGGGAAACGTCAGGAATGCTAGTTGGGAAGAGGACGCTAATTGAAATGATTGCTGTGTTTGAACGGGCTTGCCGCGGTGCCTGGGAAAGATTTCCCTCAGCCTTTGAATGCCCCTTGACGCACTTGCTCCAGAATGTGCAAGTTCCAGTGGCAAAGCCAACGTGAACGACATACGGATGGTCAACCTCAATTTCGTCTCGGAGTTAACCGTGAAGAAGGAAGCCGGCTCCAGTCCCCTCACACCTCCACAAGCTCTCAACACAGAAAAGGTGCCCGGGAAGAAGGGTTTTGGGCTGATGTTGTCACGGCAATTGGCCACACGCTTGTCAATCCATCATATTCTTATTGTTCGCTTGGTGCGGAAGGACAGGAATTGTTTAAATTAGGATCTTTCACAACTGTACTACTGAAGAGGTGGTTATTGAGCTAACTAGGCTTTTATTTTATTGTAATGCTGAGAAATCTGAAGAGCAACTCCAGAATGAGTTATGTTACTAGCCATAAGCTGTGCAGGCTGTTAAAACTGTCATGGTGGTAGCATGTTGACTTTCCAAGAAGCACCTAGCTTTCTTTTGGTGCCATCATTGCAGTAAGAATGAAATATAGTGTTCACTTTTCATGCACTGTGTATCTCAAATAATAGGTGTCTTGCATTGGGATCATAGTAATGGTTTCATTAGAGGCCATTCTTGTAGCTTGCTTTCCCAAACCGCTTAATTTCTTCTGCATTAAACTTTACTGCGGTAGCTGTGATTGGGGCTCCATCATAGTGTCTTAGACTTCGTGTGCAAGCTGCCCATGCCTGTACGAACACATCTTCAGGTTATAGGTTAGTCTGAAGTCTTGTAATACTCAGAAGTATACTGCTTTCTTAGCTTCTGTATGAGACTGTGGTGCTTGAGATGTTTGCAAGATTTTTTTTGTTGGCCTCTGTGCGACATTGTTCATCTGTTGCAGCTCAACACAAGAGCAAAGCAGAATATAGATGAGCGCCAGCGTCTGGCAGCTGCCATTGCCGCAGGGGTGTCACATGAAGGCATTCGCCTTTTCTTGGCCATTCGAAAGACGTAAGTTGTCGGAAGATTCCTAGCATGTATTTTTTTAGCAGCATGATTATGCTACTGACTACAACAGGGCTGGCCCTGTTTGTCACTACTTGAGGGAGCAAGAAAACGGAAGAGCTGCTTTGCTTGAAAGCTTTTGTGCCTACTTAGAGTCTTGGTTGAGAGGGCAGTACTTAGTGTTGTGTGCAGCTGACTGAATCTTGCGAGGTTGCGTTTGTACATGTTGCTTTGCATATGCCGTGTTCGGTATAAATGGGTGCCAAAGGGAACTAAGGGAACACCTATTTATGCTATGCTTGCAGACCACCACTTGAAAACAACCAATTTCTAGCTCACAGAAAGATTGCTGTTGCTATGAAAATCACTTAGTCCCCAGTATCCTTTCCTTTTTTTACTTCTCCATGCAACATGGAGAATTTTGCCATTTTCATAATGCAGAGCCTCCTGCATTCTTGGCAAATAAGAAGTGCTACATTTGGAGAGCCAAAAGGTGGCTGGAATTGCGGATGTTGCAGTGAACTTCAAAACAAGAGAGCCTCAGCCCCGGCAAGCATGATGTGCATTTTGGAAAGCCATTCTTGCCAAAACAAATCATGTTGCTGCTCCCAGCAATGAATCTGGCTAGAGAAGTTGGTTTGCACTTCACTGGTTTGAGTTCTACACAATGCTAGATGCTCCTCAGAGCTTGTGGCACTGGGATTGCTGCATGTGACAATGCCATGTTGTACGCAGCCAGAGAGGCATAAAGTCTGGCCATTGTATGAAGGCGTGAGTTAATTTTTTTTCAGATGTTTATGGTGAATACTGGAACAAACCAGTCCCTCTACCCAAAGTTTCGGGTGTACTCTTAACGCTGCTTCCCCCAATCACTGATTGGTTTAAGCTTTGTTTGATGATCTTTACAGGGTGCAAAGGTTCCTAAGAGCTTGCAGCGGCTCACGACAGCTTATGACAAACTGAGACTGCATTGTGTCATTAGCGAAGGGGCACAGAGCAAGCGGCACATCAAATGCTTGCACCTTGGCAGTACTTGCCTTGCTTCTTTTATCTTAATTTAAAAAGGCTTCTGTTAGAACGAAAAAGCGATATACCAACATTAGCTGGTAAAGGATGCGTGTGGTTAGGCGTAGTTACTGGAATTCGCCAGGGGCACTGTCACTTGCCATTGTCTTGGATATAACTTTCGGGCTTATGGAAGCAATCATTTCGGAAAAAGATGACACTTTATTTGCCGTCTCATGGCACTGATCTATCCGTCTAGCATGGTTTAGTGCACATCAACAAGGCCCATATTCTAGCAGAGTCCAGAAGGACCAGTCCCAGGAAGTACTCATTGATTGCCTGAAGCAGAAGGAAAAGACACGTTTGCTACTTACAGCTCAACTTTACAAGAAACCTATCTGCCAAGGCATTAAAACTTTTATGAATTTTGACATTTTCTTGGCAGGAAAATTAATTTTTTATTTCTAGTATTTCTAATGTGCAGTGATGCGATTGCTGCACTAATTGCACTAAACTGCACCAAAAGGCAAAGTCTGGTACTTGCTGCTGCATTATGAGGAAATGTGAGAAGTTTGTGTCAAAGTTCCTATTTCCTTAATTAAGAAAAAAGTTCTGGGGTACAATGTATAACCTTGCATCTGCATCAGATGGCAGTAGCTGGAAATGTATTTTTTCTGAGAATTCTTCAATCAATCCTCAGTACGTACACAAGCAGGCATCAGTCTGGATGGGCCCATTGTCAGCGTGTGTAATTTAAACAGAGAAGTGAAATAGGCTTGCAGGCATTTACTTTTGAGAGTTCCCAGTGTAGTACATACAAATTTCTAATAATAAAAAAAAAATAACAAAAGAACATGGTCACAATATTTGCATATTTGTTGCATGTTCCAATACCTGCATTTCAAGCGTCAGAAAAACCTGTGTTAATATAGCCGATCTTTAAACTGCTGTTTGCCACTTTGGAGCCACTCGGCTGTGAAGCCAATTTGAGAATTAGATCTCATCTGATTTGGGTTCATTGTTATGGTGACTGACGACATTGAATTTTATCATCGGTTCTGCACCAGACTTGTGGCTAAAGCAGACTTGTGGCCCATGAACAGCACTGCAATCAGGAGCAAGATCTTAAAGTCTGGCGCCGGTCGGCGTTCTCGAACAGAAATGTCGAAGTTCAGCGCGAGCCTGCTCAAAGCACGTCGGCGATACAGTGCTTTGAAGCAAGCAATCACACCTGCATCCATAGGCTGCAAGCCTGCAGTGGTGTTAGGCGGGAGGAAAGAAACTACCACATGCGAGAGCTTCTAAGTTGTTTTGTGTGCAGTGCAATTGCCAAGGACCAATGCCACCTCTGCTCTGCATCCACTGATCAAACTCGACCAGCTACTCGTGGGAAAAGTTTGCGCTTCATCCATGCTTTCCCGTTATGATGGTAGCAAACCGGAATCCCCGCGACACCACGAAAACAGCAGGGATTCTTAGATTTCCCGATAACGAAGCTGGGGCACTTGTTGCTGCCGCCTATGTTGGCACACAAGAAAGCGGTCATACGCAATTTGCTTTGCTTGCCGCCCTTACAGAGACCGCCTTTGATAGCATGCGTCTTTGACGGTAGCATCTGGGAAAACAGCCCAGTCTTGTCCCCATTGTACAAGTCTCGGTCTGCATATGCTTCTCGAATTTGGGGCAGTGTTTTCTCAAGCCACTTCTCCCTAGTGTCGACTTTGAGCGATCCTGTCTCGTCTATGACTACCTTGTAGATGATTCCATGTCTCTCCTTGAATTGTTAAATCCAACCACCACGAGGCTGGAAATCGGTGTTGCGCAGGAGGTATGCGAAGTGCTTCTCCTTCTCCGCTAAAATAGGGCCACTAGTTGGCAGAGCGCCTGTTCTACGTCTTTGTAGGCCCCTTGTTGAACACTTTTCAGGATGTCGTTCATTGCATGGGCAGCCCTAGCATCGCTTTCGTTGTCAATCTTGAGCGCGTTGGGAATGATTGTCAATACTGTCAGTTGCATCACGCCGTACTTGCACACCAAGTTGGACACTTTTACGTTGTTCTTGTGCTCACGTACAATGTTCCGCTTAATTTCTAGAGGTATTGCCGTTCGCTTCCTCTTCTGCGCCAGTTATGTCGCGCTTCCTGAAGAAGGATCATCCATTGCTGTTCACGGAAAATTCAGGGCCAGCAAGGTCGTGGCAACGATGTTGGCACAGCAGGAGAACCACGCTAGAAAGACATGTGCACAAACGCTGCTGCACTTCTGCCACAACACGTGTAGTTGCGAAGCAGGGTCCTGGACAAAGCAAATAGGGAAGGATAGTGCGGCACACCACGGTCAGCGCACCCTCAGAATGGACTGCTTCACAGTGCAGAGGCAGAGAGAACGAAAGTTGAAGCCTGTGCGCAAAGGTCTCCCTCAGAATTACCGGGCCTAGCAGCATCTTACGCCTTCCCTCCTCCTCCTCCGCGTGAGGAAGCGCTCCGTCCTCCTCTGCGTCTCCGCAGAATGCAAGCTTCGCTGGCGCACCCAACTAACGCATTGGCTCTATGCGCTCTGTCCCGATTTTTAATTGTTTTTATCGTCGCTGCATTGTCGTTATTGGTGTCTACTTACGCGCTCGCTTTTGTGGTCGCCGCATTTCCGCTTTTTCTTTGGCTTTCAGTGACCATATTTGATTGTTAGAACTGATGATATAATGTGACAACATTGTAATAAGCGGTTTATTTTACCATAGAACACATGGCAAACCTGACGGTGCAGTGGCCGCTCATTGTTATCTCCGATATATTGTTAAAACCAGTACTGTGATAAGTGGGTTTGACTGTACTACATGGTACTCTTCGATGAGTCCAGGAATGACTGTCTTCAGCAGAAACAAATGCATGTTCACATTATCAGGTTTTGGAATTTGTCTCTTAATGTGGCAATGAAGTACCATACCTCAGTGTTCATGGACTCCACAGCTGATAACATTCAAGGCAAGCTGATGACTGCACTCGAACGTTTCTGTCTTGAGAAAATTCTTATATGAATGGGTGTTGTAATGTTAGCCTGAAGTTTTTCAAGAATTCGCAAGACCATCGCATCAGTTTATTACTAAGTTCAATGTGTGGACATCGGCACCTGTGGCCTGCACACCATGCACAATGCCTACAGGGCAGGTGTCACAGCAAGTGGGGAGTTGACTGTCTGCTTTTCAGTCTGAACGCTGTTTTCCATGGCTCTCCTGCATGGAGAGAGGACTTCTGAGCAATTACCAGTCAGAAGACTTTTCTCTTATACTATGTTGTACACGGCTGGTTTGAGAATAGAGAGCCTTCCTATTGTGATGTGAAATTAACGAACTTATTTCGGCTATAAGGAACAATGAAAAGGCAGAAGCAGTTAATGATATTACTTACGTTGTTGTCAATTCCAATAGTCCAAGGAAGGCTGCACGAAGAAATCAGGAAAAGCAGCAGGACCTCCCTTGAATTTGCCACCAGCAGTTTTCAGTATGGATTGCTGTTTGACATTGGTACTGTGCACAGCAGACGGTTTTTCAAGGCAGTCTGTTTATTCTTTTGGATTAGAGAAATACAAATTGTGCCTTGAGATGCTTCATTTTTTCGACTTACTAAGTTCAGTAAAATTGGTACATAATATATATTGACTACAGTGTTAAGTTGAAAACTGCTGCATGTACTATTGTGTTGAGTCTAAAAATACTCCTACAAGACCTTGAAATTCCTTGAATATCTTTGAATTTACCCTTTTTGAATGTTTGTGAGCCCTGTTGTTGGAAGTAAGCATCGAGGAAATGGAAAGCATCGTTCCATATCCAAGAGCATGTGTGTCCTCCTCCTCTTTTAAAACATTGTCTTCAGGGGCCACCTGATGACACCAGGTAGCATTATCCCCTCTTTCGGGGTAAAAAAAAAGGGAAACAAAAATGGAGAAAGTATTTGCTGGTTTCAAGCTGCCTGGTGCACGTAAAAAAACGGAACAGATGAAGGAATAAAATGGCAGGCAAAATGTGTTTCGCTACAGAGAAAAAGAAAGATTAGAGGGTCTCTTAGATATTTATTAAGAATGGTGAAAGCGTGCCCTTCCTCTCCTATCATTTGCCTCTCATCATTTGCCTCTTCCTCTTCACTAATTGCAGCATCATGTCATCGCTACTATCTGCCTCATAGTATACAAGGAGAATTATGATGTGCGTTTCACGATCCTGGGTGTGGAACAGTTGGTTAAGGCGCTCGGCTCGGGCTGCAAGGCATGGTGGTTTGATTCCCAGTAGAAACAGGATTTTTATTTTTCTGATTACATCATCAGGATGATTGATTACATCATCAAGATTAAGACCCTCGTCCCCCCTTAATTCGTTTCAGCATAAAATGAAAGAAAACATGTCACTCCTCTCTTATCAAACTGTACCTCATTTCTTTCCCTATGATGCTTTGCTTGTTTGCCATACTCGCTAAGTACCATGGATTACCCTATTTTTGTACCATGGCTTTGTGATCGTTTTTGCCAACTGTGGAACAATGAATATCAGTTTGTTCATTGGTAGGAACATTGACTTCTTTGTGGTTTATTGTTAAGTAACCTTGTGGTCTTTGTTGTTGTTCGTTACCAACAGACTGAGCCTGAGTGCCTTTTCTTCTTTGCAGGATTGATGATGTGACGTGGCAGGGCAAAAACATACTTGTCATGAACCAGGTAACCATTGTGCCGCCATACCGGCCGGAGAATTGCAAGGGCAAATCAGACAGCGACGCCAGTGTGCTGCATGTGCGGAAGATTGTAAGCAACCAATTGCACTTCCAGCGGTTGGTGCGAAAAACCATTGCCTGAACTCTCATCTTTTCAGCCGAACTATGCTTTGAGCAACTGCGACAAAAAAAAAAAAAAAAGCAGTTTAGTTACAGCACCCGACCTCGTCTGAGACCCAAAGCAAAATATTGGTTTTGTTGCAGTTTCATTTGCTTCAAGCCTTTTTGTTTCTGCTTGAATATATATATATATATATATAAGTTATATTTTCCTCTTTGCATAACCACAATAAACAAATTCTTCTTGATGGGTTAGTGCAGCTGAACCTCTTACATTGAATGTTTCTGTGCTTGTGGTCTTGATTGTCACTTTGTGTCACTGAACTTGTGGCGCACATCTTGTTCATTTATGTATCATAGTTTTGGCTTGGGCGATTTGTCGGAGCAAGGCTTGAGGTATATATTGGAGCTTTATTGTAAGTGATGTTCAATGTTCCTAAATGTTCGCTCATTTTTCTTTTTGATGAAATACGTGCTGCACCTTTAAAAAGCAATTTAGGTGCTACACAAGTTTGGCTTTCAGCTAAGCTTAAATTGTAAAGCATGATTTGGTGCATGATGCATTTATATGAAAAATGACCTAGATGAAGCAGAATGGCGACTCTAAAAATTAATATGCAGAAAACTAATGTAATGCTCAGCAGTATATGTAAAGGAAATTTTTATGACAGGTATTAATGTGCTGGGAGTGGCAAGGAAATACGCCTAATTAAAGGCCAGCTTTGGTACTTTTTTTTTTTTACCTGCGTAAACTTCTCTGAAATTTTGATGATACATTTTATACAGTATTCCTGTCCTTTGTGCCAAGTTTCACAGCGAGGATATATTTTGTGCCAGAGTAGATGAATTATAGTATTCCCAATACCATGGCCTCAATCTGCAAAGTTTTTGCGGGTGTGTGTGATGTCATTAGAAACATTGCCGTGAAATCTGCTCTCAGGACAAAATTTCCAGCTTGCTCTTGGTCATTTAACGCAAGTAATGACCAAAGCTGTCACTAACAAGTTTATTTTGCCAGTTTAGTCAAACAACGCGCACACTAAGTGTTCTGACAACGTATATATGTGACAACGTAGTTTCGATGGAACCCAGTTTCGGTTTCAATTTCCTGGTTCTGCTTTTTGTACCATAGAGAGGAGACTCAAAGGTGTGTGATTTGGTTGCCAACTAAGGTTGTTATAAAAACCCTGGTGTTGGCCTTTATGATAGTAATGACTACAGGTCTCGACTATAGAAGTGACATAACGAATAAGATTAGGATGGAGTACATTTGGCAAGTGCTCTCATATTATGAACGGTAGTTTACCGCTGTATCTCTAGAGAAAAGTTTTATTAGCTGTATCTTGCCAGTACTTGCCTATGGAGCAAAAACGTGGCAACTAACAAAAAGGTTTTAACTTAAGAAAAATGGCACATATGTGGAACTTTAAAAGACAAAGTGATCAGTGTGGGTCAGGGAATAAATATGAGTTAGATGGCATCCTCGAGGCACTGCAGATGAAGTTATGTGATGTTAGGAAGATAGTGAGAGACCAGAAAGCGTGGCGTGACATGGTCCATAGGGTCACAAAGAGTCGGACACGACTGAACTGAACTGATTCAAAATTAGTGAGAAATGGGCACGGCTTTCATGATTTAACGGCAAGACAGTGAGTGGCTACTGAGGGTAACTGACGAGATACCTAGAGAAGGCAAGTGTCGCAGTGGACAGCAGAAAGTTTGGTGGATGAGATTAGGAAGTTTACAGAGATCAGATGGCAGCTGCTGTTACAGGTTTGGGTTAATAAGAGAGTAGGGAAAAGGCCTTTGCTCTGCAGTGGGTGTATAGCAGGCTGATAATGACAAAAAAAAAATGACAGGTTTGGCCTTAGCTAAATGCAAGTTTTATGTGCGGAAGCTTGAAGCGCTTGTGCACTAATAGTATTAGTTGCGCATTTCAGGCTTAGCTAAGCCAACTCAAGCTTAATTACACCTAGAAAAGTGCAGTTACGACCAGTCAGTGTTCAGACAGGAAAAACACGCTACTGAAACATAACCTAATCGGTGAATCAGGCAATTTTGTCAGGCATTAGAAGCAGCATCAGAATGATGTCGGCAATGGCTACACAAAAGAAAACGCCTTGGTAGAACATTGCGGCACTGTGAAGCATAGTATCAATTGGGACAATGCCTCAGTCATCACGATGGATTGACTACTTCTGGAGTCGCTGCACATTCAAACAATTACACATTTTAACCCGCGTACGCAGGGAAATTTTCCAGGCACTTACGCACGTTCATTACATCACCTAAGCCACGCATACGCCATTTCCTTCATTCCTCCGCTTTCGTTGTGAATAAGGAACCCGCATGGGCCCTGACATGTCAATGTTTTTCTTTTAATATTTTGGAGAGTTCATTTTTTCTACTATGCTGCTGCCTCCCGAGACAGTTTTCAGTCAAACACTTGACTATTCTTAGACCTTTAGGCTTTGCTTGGCCTTTTAAAATTAACAAGCTCTGTTAGGCTTAGGGAAGTGTAATTATGCTAGTGTATATTTGGACATCATTTCATAACCTGTGCTTCTCACAGGTTTGATTAGTGTTCATTAGATTTGACCTTTCTCATCACTTATAGCAAGTCATAGTACAGTGTTCTGCAATTTTAACGAAAATCATGCACAAAGCTAGCGCTTTGTTGACCCCTTCGTTGTATAGTAAGTTAGACAGCGGTGCTTACCTGACCGCGCATGATGAGAAAACAGAATCGTTTGTGATTGAGGGAGTGAAAGACTTCAATGAAGGCTTTCCACCAAAGGGCGGTGGTTGTGCTATCTGGCATAGCTGGAAGAAAGTGCCACAACAGAAAACTGCCGATGCAAATGTTGCAATGTGCCGTTCCATGCCAGATGGTGCCATCGCTGCCCTTCACCGCGAAGTTGGCACTGGCATGTTTCGCTCCCTCAGTCTCATCACAGACTGTTCTCAGAAGGTTTCTTATCAAGTGGGGCCAAACCAGGTAAGCACCATTGCGCAACTTGTTACACAACAAAAGGGTCAACAGCTTTTTGCGCATTTTCACTGCAAACGAGGCCCCAGTTGAGGCAGGTGAATTTTTAAAAACTGCTCTGATAAGGTTGCAGAACACTGCATAGGTAAGTTAGGTTTGGTTTTTGCCATGGCAACGCTAAGTTATGTGGACAGAAACTAGAAATCAGCGAAACACATCGTTTTAGGCTAGAAGTGATTTCGCACTAAAATTCCTGCTCCTGCAGGGAAAGGTTGGAGACAGATGTCACGAGAGATGCCTCAATTAGGAATATTTAGAGAAAAGGGTTGTTGGAGAATACCTTAATAATCTGAGATTTGCTGATGACATTGCCTTGCTAACCCTGGATGAATTAGAAACAATCATTAATGACCTAGACAGGCAAAGTAGAGCAGTGGGCCTAAAGATTAATATGCGGGAAAACTGAAGATGTGTTCAACAGCCTCAGAAAAGAACAGCAGTTTAGAATAAGTAGCGAGGGCACTTCAAGTGGCAAGAGAATACATATTAGGACAGGTAAGCAGTTGCAGGCCTGGACAACAAAAAGAGCTAGGTGAATCAGATTGGCATGCAGTGCATTTGGCATGTATATTATCAGGTCATGAATGGCAGGTTTTCAGAATCTCGAGTAGGTCAAGGAACAAATGAAAGAATGAGATCCTGATTGAAAACAACAAATGGGAGTAGGCAGGACATATAATGCAAAAGCAAGAGAACTGACGGTTACTAAGGGTAACAAACTAGATTCTAAGGGAACGCAAACGTAGCACAGGGCGGCAAAGTTAGGTGGGCAGTTGAGGTTGATAAGTTTGTGGGGATGAAGTGGACGGAGCTGGCACAGGACAGGGTCAGTTTGAGGGATATGGGAGAGGCCCCTGCAGTCTATATAGTTGGGCTGCTGCTTATGATCTGCTGAACTAAGCATAGTGTGTACATAATTTCTGAATGGATTGCTCTTTCAGTAATAAAATACAAAACCTTGGTATTGTTTTTGTGAGCACAGTGTAATGTCAAAGCTTGCTTCCTGCTTGTAATGATTTCTTGGCAATTACATGCATGTTTTAGCAATTTTCCTGCATATTGGAAGAAAACTGGCTAAGCTGTCTTACCTGAGGCCCATGCAGCGCACCAAGAACTTGGTTTGTGTTAATGCTTCATGAAAATAGGCCATTATGTATTAGAAGTGGTCACTGGGTACTTGCTCACGCTGCGATACTCCTTCTCTTGCAGGTTGAGAAGCATCTTCGGGATCAGCAGAAGCAGGGCCAAGGGACACGTCAGACATCACCAACACAACCTTCCACAAAGGCCTAAACAGCTTTTTTTCTTTTGTTTATTACCCTAAACCTCTGCCCTGTCTCCTCCGTTGTTTCCCTTCCAACATCACTTTTTCATCCGTTTGCTTTCATGGCTGATTGCCTCGTACAATCTATCATGCAAGGGATCCGGCCTTACCTTTGGAGCAGCAGATACTAAAATGATGAATTGTGCTTACTGCTGGCAGTCCCAATGAACCACAATGGGTGGAACAAACATTACTGTCTGGCCTGGTGTTTAGTGTCCTCTTAAAATATTTTTTGTACCACTTAAAGCAGAGCAGAAAAAAGCAAAATACTTAATTACTATGTCGATTCTTCATTGCATGTCATGCATGTTCAACTTTTTTAAAGCTTCTGTTCAGTCTCTTTTACCACTGCAGAAGATGATGGTCTCAGTGTGGTCCCTTGGTATGACCATGTTAATTAGCTTGCCTTTGGCTCTTTTCTTCCAGTGAGCCATGCCTCTTTTAGATTTTTTTTTGTCTTTTGCAGTGCTTTCAGACAGCCGGACATGCCTGAAAAGTGACTCTTTAGTGTTAAATGACGATGCTAGCAGTGGCAAAAGGTTTTTCTTTTTTTTTTTTTTTTAACAGTCAAAGCTGCCCCTGGGCCGCATTACATTCCTAATGTCTTTGTTATTCCCATCACATTTCCCCTTTTCTCAGCCCTCCCTTCTTTGTGTCTGCGTTGGCCTTTCTATATCGTACAAAAGGGCATCTGTGGTGCCCACTTTTTTCACAAGTTGAAAATGCTGAATCTTTGTTGTTTATGCAAAGCTGCAGCTTCTTGTCCGCACAAAAGACAAGTTAGTGGAGGGACTTGCCTTTTTGATGAAGGCAAAAATGTTGTGAACAATTTTTTTTTTGTATGTGAAAGAATATGGACTAAAGAACTATAAAAGAGCTGAGGGAAAGACAGGTTGACTCTGAAAAAAAAAAAAGTATCTTGGCAATAAAAGGTGGGAAGATTACTTAGTGTGACTGCTTGTCTATTGTTTATGACAACACAAAATACTCAGTAAGAATAAGAAGTTGTGGAATTGTTTACTTGCTTGCATAGTGCAAACTGCTCATGGCATCTCTGAGTAACAATCTTGGTCTGACGCCTCAACACACTCCAAATTATGACGATATCTGTTACTAGTGTACACCAACACTACGGTGCGAAGACACGGGTGATAAACCACTATGCCTGATTCCCAGCGTTGATGACACACATTTTTGCTAAACTGCCCCAAATAGCATTTAGACTAGGCAACGAATAGTGTTGAATAATAATAAAAATAATTTTAGACATGTTCAAAAACAATTTTCAGCTTTGGAGGCTGTCATAAGCACAGGCTATTCAATGCCTTGTCTTTTTATTACCCATATAGTATTAAATGCCCTATGCGATTCTGTGGGCTCGAATAGAGCAGCCAGTGCCCCATGCAGTTAATGTCAGTCTAAGCCATGCTCAAGCATTTGTGTTAGACTTTTAGGTGGTGGTGGTACTGAGTGTTTTATGTACTAATTTGCAAACAATCAAGTAAAAAGAAATGCAGCAGTATGATATTGCTAAATCTTGTACAGCATGCGAAAGAATTAGGTGGATGGAAGGTGTAAACGACATCATTGTCCTCTTGGCATCACCTGCCAGAGGCATGCTGAAGAGGACTGTAATGTATGTTGCTCAGGTTGCCAGGGGCGAGATAGATATAAATCCCGCTTTAACCACACTGCACCAACATGCCTATATGGCCTAGGGGCAGCGAGTAACTCTGGATCTAAGGGTCATGGAAGGCTGGATTCCGATCTTGCCCTCCCATCTGATGGCAAAACTACAGTTAGCAGTGCATGCCAATTCGACGATGGAGGGAATGGTGAGCTGGTCAGACATCGTGAAGTAGTTCTTTTGCATTCAAACGTTTTCTTCCACTGTGGCCCTGCAGACTATCATATGCGAATAGTGTGCTGGAAGTTGCCGATAGAGGTGAATCGCTCCTCGTTGCTAAGCCATTTTCTGCTGTGTGAAAAGCAGCAAGGTTAAAGGGGAAGCACAAAATGAAACACAGTATTGTTTTCTTTGCAAGTGCTTTTCAGTTTTGACAAGGACCAACAAGCCTAGCTATGTGTAATTGTCAGTGAGTGAGAGCAGCCACTTCTGTTACCTCTTATTTTGATTACTAAAAAGATTCACATTGTCTTGGTTGGCACTCTTGTGCATCTTATGCAAACTGTGTGACAAAATAAGTGAATAGGCTTGATTTATAGGGTTTCAGGGTGTCTAGCAACTGGGAAAACCGGGAATCGTCAGGGAAATTTCATATACGAGGAAAAATCGGTGTAATGTCAGGGAAACCATAAAAAATTTCGCCAAGTCAGGAAAAATGGCACGATATACCCTGCAGTGAATTTTCATTTTAATCTGGTGCACGGCAAGTATGTTGTTCATGGAGTTTTTAGCTGTCTCGCCAGCGCACCGGCCGTGTCGCCAGGTGAGGCGTGATATGCTACTTTGACGCCAGTGCATGGCTGAGCTGCCACAATAGAACCAATACGCACGTAAGGTGGGTACTTAATAAAATATGCAGAAGCCCTGCGCAAGAGTAGTAGGCAACAAAAGCAGAAATACAGTAAAAGCTCGTTAATTTGAACTTCACAGGACCGAGAAAAAAGTTCGAATTATCCGGCGTTCAAATTATCGAATGGCCTCGAAAAAACTTACAAGAACCATTTGTATTACAGTAAATGTACCGTATTTAGTCTTGTAACGAACTCACTCGCATAATGAACCCACCTAGCTCTGATTAGTGCCAGCGAATTAAAAAAAGCTTCGGGCGATAGCAGCAAGCGGCTTTTGAAGCGAACGGTGCTAAAAGCCGGCGTCATGATCGCGGCTGACTCGCGTGCTTCCGTTGACGACTGGTGGGTGGAAAGAAGGGATGCTGTCATAAAAAAAAATGTTTAACCCATAGTGCTTGTACGAGATCATAGCCTTTCATGGGCGCTGGCTGGGACTGCGCCGGCAGTACTTATCCGTATTTCCAAATTAACAGGGCTGGAAATAGCGAGTATTTAGTTGCGAGCTACGAAGGTTGCGCAGAAGAGAGAGCAGGCAGCCGCCGCCGCGTCCATGCATTGACCTTGGCGCGGCATTTTTACCCACTCCACCATGGTTTCACCTGGTTCCATCTTCTGTCCCCGTTTTGGACGTGCGCAGCCTCCAATTATGCCTTCCTATCGCGGAGGTGTTCTTTTCTTTTACTTTTTTTTTTTCCCGCGTGATGTGCGCAAGCCGCCCAGACTCGGCGGCGCGTAGTTCGAATGATCTGTAACGGAACAGACTCTCGTTCGAATTAACGGGCTTTTTTAATACACAGATCTCTATAGAGCTTGGCCCGACCAAATACTGTAGTTCGAATTATCCGAAAATTCGAATTAACCGTGCCGGCAGCGATCAGCGAGTTGCGCGGCAAAGCGCGCATGCAGCCATACTGGATTGGATTGGCTCAGCTGTTTGCAGGGTGGGCGGCTCGCATGCTCAGAGGCTGGCATCAGTGCGCTTCTAATTTTCAGTAAACTTTTGGCGTTCTTAACGGCCGTTAACACTAATGACAGCCTTTTCGCTATTGTAACTTGCAGAATAATAGATATTTGTTGTGAATTATTCATCTATGCTCATTATCATCAGCAGCAACATTTTTAAGCATCTTCACTTATCAGGGAATTTGGAAGTAGCGGTTTGCTAGACATCCCAGAGCAACTAGGGATAAGAGGTGGAGAGTTCCACAAATTTTGACTATATGGGGTTCTAAGAAGCATGTGCCAACATTGCACAGTACACCGGCACCTTGCTTTGCGCTTCCATCAAGCAGCGATCACTGCTGCCTGTATCCAACTCGCGTCCTTAGGATCAGCGGTCGAGCACCCTAACCTCTGTGATGGGCAAGTAAATAATAAAAAAGCTTAGTTGACACTTAAGCTCTGCATTTAAAGATATGACAACAGCACTAATGACTCCACTTCTCCACTCGCATACAAGTACTTTGCTACTCACTAATCCCTTAATTTATGCCTCCATTAAGTCACATAATTGGCTTATAGCAGTAAGTTGCTTCATAATATCTGATATAAATATGAAGCCCCATTCCCCTGTCAAAAAAAAAATTGGGTTTCCAACAGGTTCCAGTTGGATTCAAATGGTGTGCAACTGGTTCCATTTGGAATTGCAGTTCCCACTTAGACCATCCATCAAAGAAATGGCTTTCAAACTGGCTTTAGACGAGCACAATTCCTAACTGGTTGGTCTTTTCAACAGTTCCTTTTGGACATTGCGACTGGGCATTACTGCGCAACATATATGCTCATTACAAATGCAGCCCAGTTGATTTATAATAAAAGTGATCAGTAGTTTGACCTGCCATACTGTATTCACTAATTGTGCCATTCGCCATGACTGAAATAAACGAGATAGCCGCACTTAATGGCCAAGCACCATTTGCTTGAGCATAGAGTTTTGGAATTCGAGTATATATCTAAATCCGAAGACTGCATTACACATGTAGGGAGTGTGTCGTATATATATCTGTGTTATATATACTTGGCTTGTTTGAATTATTCTCTTGAGACCTTCAATTTCATTTCATTTCGCATGTAAAATATGGGCACTGCCATGTGCACTCCTGTTGTCACCTCACATGAATGTTGCAAAAGTTATAAGGTGGCACAAACTTCTTTTTTTTTGTATTTTGCAGAAATGGGAGGTATATATTGTATTATATCCTCGATGGCTTAGGCATATTGGTCCCATTTGGTCAATACTCCAGTTGCACTAACTGGTCCAGCTGGAGGAAACAACTGGAAAATTAAAATGGTACAAATTGCAAATTTGCTAGTTGGAGCCAACAGTTTTTCTTTTCCCCTGGATTGAACCAGCAAGCTGTATGAATATGCCATACCCAAAAAATCCCCCCCAACTTTTGAGCTTGCTTCAAACACCATCCCCGAGGAAGCTGAGGAGACTGGCACACACAGATGTCATTTACATCCTTAGTTTATCCTCTTGCACAATGCCTGCTGCATATTAAGAGTTAACAGTTTGGAAGTGAATAGATTACATCTTTTCCTGCTGATAGTTTGCTCTTCAGAAAAGTACTTTTATGGAGATCCTGTTTGAAAGATTGGTTCTGTTCCAGCCCTCTTACTTCAGTGCGAACTTGGGGGTTACATTTTGAAATGGGTGTGAAAATACCTCTGCAGTTTTTTGTGATTAGGAGTGTCCAAATCCATAACTCGGTTTTCACCCTCTCTCAACATTTATGTAAACTTCCTCGCCTATCTGGTTTTAGCTGTTTCGTATAATTTCACGTTGTTTAGTCGGGACCTTCTTCAAGACTTGGCACAGAAATTTGGGCCAATCAGTTGTGGCTGTGCCCCATTTCACGAATATGCTCACTACCTGTGCCTTACTGGACTGGGTAGCATTGGTTCATTGTTTCAAAGTGCACTGAGTATTAAAAGTTATTACTTGCAAAATAAAATGTTACTAATAATGCAGCTCACCCAGAAAGAATTCTATGTGTAGCAACAGCCATAAAAACATGATTTGAGTCTACCAATATACTGGTTGCACTGGGCTGTCACCAAAATTTTTGGATTCAGAAAAAATTATTGGTTAGCATTAGGATTTATTATAAAAATGGGTTTCACATACGTCGCCTCATGATGCCAGCAAACACCGGATTGGTGAACATAGTATAAAACAGTATTCAATGTAACCTGTAGAAACCAATTCTAATGCTTGATTGCAGTTCGCTTGCCCCATAAGTGCATACAAATAAGCAAATTTCAAATAGTGCATGCACTGAAGCAAACATTTGCACAGCTCTATGAACATGCAGAATGAAGCACGATGGAGGAAAGGAAGCAGTGGAAAGAGCGCAGAGCCCAGTCCCCCAAACACTACAAGTTGAAGCAAGACATGGTACACATTGCACAAACAGTAATTTTCGAGAGTGCAGCATAAAGACTGCAATGCAAAAGTGCAGTAGGGGATAATAACCGCAACAACAGTAACAAAGATGAGATGGTTTATTTATAGGGTGAGAAATAACAAAAACAAAAGAGGTGATGGGAAAATTAATGTGAATCCATGAATTGAATTTCACTCAAGAGCAGCACTGCTTTGGGCAAGGGCCTTGGTTGCGGAGAGAGCACCGTCAGCGTTTGCCGCTCCATGTCCACTTCCGTTCTAAGCAAGGAACACAATGCTCGAGGTTAAATGACAGGAGTGATTTGAAAATGTGCTTGTATTTTAAGGAAACCCACTTTTGACTTCAGAAGGGGAAAATGTGAAGGATAACTGCCCACTAGCATTACTGGTTACCCTTGGTAGTATACACTGCAGTACATTAAGCTGCCTTTCATAATGCATGACATGCTATGGTAAATTCCACTTTCTCAGCCCTTGGTAGTATACACTGCAGTACATTAAGCTGCCTTTCATAATGCATGACACGCTATGGTAAATTCCACTTTCTCAGCCCTTGGTAGTATACACTGCAGTACATTAAGCTGTCTTTCATAATGCATGACACGCTATGGCGAATTCCACTTTTTCAGCTGGGCTCATATTCCCAGTTTGCGTCGTTATCGGTGTGTCGCTATCTCACGTTACCTCGAGTTATCTGATTGGTCGAAATGCCAGAATTGGGTGTTGCCACTAGGGAACAGGAAGAGGTGGCAACATCATATTCCGACATTGCCACCAATCAGATGACCCGAGGTCACATGAGATAGCGACACTTCGATAACGATGTAAACTCGTAATACAGGCCCTAGAGTCCATCTTGTAGTTACTTGTGCCTCATATGAGCAATAGAGATGACCAAAATTGCAAATTTATTGTGAAAGAGAAGCAAATAAAAGAGGGTGCGGATGCTAACCTTCACATTTTTGCAGTAAGTTATAAGCCTAGTGATTTAGTCTCCACAGACAGTGATCAAAATTACACATTGCACACAACTGGCACTCACTGTTACTAATAAGCTCATCCATTCTCCTTTGAGGGCTGTTGTTAAAGAAAAGCACTGCTGCCTGGATTGCACACAACAATTTCAATGTAATGACTTCAAAAAGCATGTGTTGAACCATTGGCATGGCAAGTGCACCAAAAGGTGCCACACTGTGCCAACTAACGTTTACACATGCAGAGTGAGAAGAACTGGGATGTTTAGAATAGACAGATGAACAACAGTATCTAAATGAGGTTATGTAAGGTGGACCAGTTATTTACACAAACAAGAAAACATACTTTGCCATCTGGTGTCATAATAAAACAAGTCAAGATTCTTGGTCTATGCTCATTATTGTTGCATTTCCAAATTGTGCCAGATAAATAATATTTTTTTATTAGTACGTTTCCTTGTGAACAAATACAGATTTTGACTTGAGCATTAATGGGACAGTGAACAAATTACTGTAAAAACCAGCGTATAATACGGACCAGCATATAATATGAGGTGTAATTTCTGGATAGCAAAAGCGAAAAAAAAGAAAAATTTGATCCGCATATAATGCGAATGAGGAAAGACCACCAAAAGTATTTATTAGCACCTCACTTCGCGGTTGCCTTGCGAATCGCGCACACTCTGCACTTTCGCATCCAGTGCAACCCCACAGCAGGCATCGAATAATGTCGCAAATATTCATGGGCCGGTGGTGCACGCTTCTCTTCTCGCGCTGAAACACTTGATTGGAGAATTTCACACACCATAAGGAGAAGAGCAGCGGGTAATCTTGGATGCCATGTGGTCCTCCGTCTTTTCTAAAACCAGTAGGCTACTTCTAGCTCAGTTGCGGGATTGCAGCGCATGAGCAGCCGGTCATCATGCACTGCGCTCGCGCCTGTTCGCATCTAGTAACGTGTGCAGGACCACGGCATGTGCACAAAGAAAATGTTCTCAGGTTTGAGGTTTTCGCAATCATAGTCTTTGTCCAGTAGTGTATCATCTGCCGAGAGTCCCTTACTAGAGAGATCTTTCTGCATAAAATCTTTTTCGGTACCTCTAAGTATGTTCGGTATTCCGGATTTCACAAAAGCGTGACCCACACGCTTGGGATTACTTGTCAAGCGTCCGCGATTTGGTTGTAGGGCGTGGCCAGCATGGCTGGAGGGTCCCATAGTAGGTCTGTGCAACATGCAGAGTGATCCTTTCGTCATATCTACATTGTGCTTGATGCAATCGACCTCTTCCAGTCGCGTGTGTGTTGTGGGCTCAGTGATCGTGAGGATCATGGGGACAGCGTGGCGAAACCGAAACCATCGAAACAGTCAGCAGACCCTACCACTGGATAGTGCCTTCTGTCACTGGAAGCCTGGTACTGATAGCGCTAATTAATAACAAAACTGGGACGGTGAATTTAGGCTGAAATTGGTTTGGATCCGTATGTAATAACGAGACAGGAATCTGACATTATAAAATTGAAAAAGAAAAGGCTCATATTATACGAAGGTTTCTACGGTATGTTTCAAGTTTACAAAATATCCAGTGCACACACTGTAATCCACCGTCATAAACTGCCGTCAAAACACTCCTGCCACTAGGTAGGTACTGGAGTGTAAGTAGGACGCAGACTAAGCTTCTCAGTTCTATGCTATGCTTATCTCCAACCATAATGCAAATAATTTTGGAATAGCTGTTTTTCACACATGCCTTCATAGCCAATACACTGCCCAAAAGGTCTATTTATTCATGGTTCTGATGAGGACGGAAAGCACGTTAGTAACATTAGCTAGGTCATGGTTGGAAAAGGCTGAAAGAGTATCGGATACTGTCGACTCCAGACAATTCGAATTTGGAGATATCAAAAGTCAGTTTTAACTAAGAGGATGTTCAAGGTTAAAGGTGGTAGTTTCAGATATATGCACTGCTGATGAGATGAACTTCCTTGTAACAAAAAGAAAATAGAAAATATTGTTATGTCTACTTTTTATTTGTAAAACAATTTTCTGTGCTTTGTTGTTGAACTATTATAAGCGGTGAACGAGAGATGGTCTACCATAACTCGTGTTATAAATATTTAGAGGTCTTTGTTAACTTTGCTTTAAAGAATGATTGGCGGATAATTCTTTTTATGTGTTCCCCGAAAGCCTGAAAACGGATATTAAGGAAGATGTGTAAAAACTTTTCAGGGGTTGTTCCCCTTTTTCCCACTCCCCAGGACTGTCACTGTGCATTTAGGGAAAAGGATGAAGGAGGGAGTGAAAAGTGGGGCACTCCGATTTCAACCATTTGGAAATATCTAACGTGCAGTCACATTGCACAGTGATGGGTGTCTCCCACATTTTGTCTCCACTGAAATGCGGCCATGGAAGTGAAATGTGGCCACCGCAGCTAAAATTTGATGTTGCGTCCTTATGCTGGACACCATAAACACTGAGCCACCATTTCAGGCAAAAATATTTGGAATTTTCTACATGTCTGAATTGTGCCAGTGTGATGTCTAATAGAGGAGAACACTTATTGTTATTATTATTATTATTATTATTATTATTATTATTATTATTATTATTATTACTGTTATTAGCGTAGTGCTCCTCCTTCTCAACAATAATGCCATTTCGTGCTGTCAGAAATCCTCAGCAGGGAGACATTTTCTAACATTCAGCACTTACGGTAAGCTTTCACACTTTCACTACGTATGATGTATCGCACAAAGAAAAAGCAGCCTAAGTCACTAGTGATTCACAAATATGAAACATGTGGGACAAATGTTTTCATAACTGGTCAGCACAGCAGACTAAGAGAGCATGCTGGACAAACAATAGGATTGAGAAATCATGTTGCCCTGCCTGCACCACAGACATGCAACAGGCTGAGGGACAGAGGCCACTTACACACAAATAAAGCCAGCCACATTAGTCTGCAGAATATCCTCATCACTACTTGCTGCAAAACTCACGCTGAGAATATGGTGCAGTACATTTGGCCCTAAAAGCAAGAGATGAAAATAAATTCAATGTCATTATGAGCAGAAAACAAGAAACAATGTTGATCTGTCTCATTACCGAGCATGAAAAGAAGGTCCAAAGTGTGATCTGCTTTCTGTCTCTGCCATCAACTCCAGAACATAGTGTGGAGCGATTGGCTGGATTACAGACCTGTGTCCCCTTTTGCATGTTGCTACCACAGTCGCTCAACACATTGCTGTAAACTTGGTATACCTGTGCAATGTCTGTTACCAGCCACATCAGGTGCCTCGAGGTTTTTATTTACCTCAGTAGTATGACCAACGACATATGTTACATGGCATATAAAAATAACATTTGATGATGTTTGTAGTTGAGAAGGAGGAGGGTGAAGGAAGGCAAGCCTAAGAGAGAGTGAAAGGAAATAAAAATTTTAAACTGCGGGTTACTGTCCCAATGCGACACTCATGCTATGTGGAACACTGTAGTGGAGGGCTTTGCATTAATTTAGTTCACCTCTGGTTGTTTTAACATGTGCTGACATAACAATAATAGAGCTTTATTGTCCGCATTATTGAGCAACTGAGCACCTTGGTGCTTGTGGGTAAGTGGCAGATGCAGTGCATACAGCACACCGGTCAACGTAATGCTCACAGATATTGCAAACTTGATTCTGAGTCAGCTCAAATGGATGAAAAAGATCAAAAAAAAGAGAAAAGAAACTAATATATGCATCCTGAAGAAGCAATAACACATTCATGCTACTCAGCTAAAAGATGTAACAACATAAACTACAAAAAAAAAATCACGAAAGTAGTGCCAATTTTCACACACAACTGCTCAGTAATGCAAAGACTAAAAAGACATTGATTCTTTTCTTCATTGAGCATGTGGGCGTTTTCGTGCTTTGCCCTTATCACAATATGGCTGCTGCATTAGGAGTTGCCATAATGGAGGCCTAAGAAATTTTGACCACCTGGAGCTTTCAAACATGAACCGACATCATACAATACACTAGAATTTCTGCATTTTGTATCCTAAAAGATGTAGCTGCCATAGCTGAGACTTGATCCCATGGCCTTGTGCTCAGTAGCTCAAACTACAGCCACTGGGCCAGGTGCTGACGTTGGAAAAGTTTAAAAGCTTGATGATGCCTTGGTGAAATTTACTGTTTGTCCACAGTGCACGTGTCTTCATTCCATGAGACCTCCATGATCTGTAAACTGCTGTGCATTCAGTGGCTGCAGGACACCTACTTTAATAGCAACTCTGCCACCACTGTTTCTACGGCTGCAGAAACGGCATCAAATGAACGTCTAACCAGCCAAACCTAGCTGAACGATGCTGAAACACTTGAAATGCAGCAGTCGTAAATGCAACCTCTACTCTGCCAGCCACATTAATAAAACAGACTGGAAATTCACGGCTTGTGATTTATGAGGCTTAACATTCCAAAGCAACTAAGGGTCAAGAGGGATGCTGAAGTGGAGGGCTCCAGATAATGACGGCCACCTGGGGTACCTTAATATGCACCGAAGTCAGACAGCACTTCAATGCCCTGGGTTTCGCCTACATTTATACGTGGTTGCCCTAGCCATAGCAGAACCGGATCTGATGGCTCAGCAGGTGAGCACTTTAACTACAGAGTCACCGTGGCGAAGCAAAGGGGAGAAGTGAAAACAAAAAATGGCCTAATTGCGCTTTTGGAATGCGTGCACCTTAATGAGCTGAAAAATACTTCAACTCCACCTCATGCCCCTTTCTCTGGCACTGAAACAAAGCTCACCACACCTCATTTAGCTTCGTCAACTTGAAGCCTACACCAGTTCTCAGGGAGGGCTTGATCAGTTCAACACACAAAAATTACTGTTCTGGAGCAAAACCTAACTGATGACAAAACTTGCCTTAAAAATCTGTCACAGGCATGAGACCATATCGACTTAAAAAAAAAAAAAGACTGACAAACATCAATTTAGAAGCACTCATGTGTAAGGGCAACTACTAGCTAGACATTTCATTCAGCTGTTCAAAATATGGCTGACTTCTTAATTCATTCAGAGCAAAGTTAAAAACATTTCATGGATTAATTTAGAAATTTGCTGCTACTGGTAAAGCATTTCTTATGTGTTTGGTTGCATAGCCAATCAACATTGCAAGATTGAACTATTGTAAAATTTGTGTGATGAAAGCATTGCTGCTTCACAGACTTTGCCAAAAAGTGCAGCACACATATATATTCCATAATGCGATGCTATAAGCGAAATAAAAATCAGGCCCTAAAACATGGTGAAACAGATGAATACATTTGTAGTACTTTCATGAATTCTTCTAACATTTCTTTTTGCAAATCCTCAAAGTTCACATCACCCTTATCACAGCAATGTACTACTCTTTCTTTTTTACAGGTTTTTTAAGGTTAAAGTCTGTCACTTTATAGACATAAGGACCGGTCGTGAGGAAGAGTTTATGGGAACTGCATATATGTGATTCTGAGCTGCACATGGAGAGCGTAAAAAAAAAAAAAAGAATGCGCACATGATGTAGCACCACCTACCTAAAGGGACAGGCACTAGTTTTGTGAAGTTGTCCTCAGCTTTCATGCCTAGAGGCATGCAAGAGTCTGGCAGAGATGGTGCTAGAAAAGAAGGCGAAATTTTAATTTGGCAGTTCAAGATAAGCAAAAATCAACAACAAAAAACACATGCCTAGGTAAATCATCTAGAGGGCATATCCCGACCTTTAAGCTTATTGTTTGCATGTAATAATCCTTGGTGTTCCTCCCAATTGTATATAAAAAATACCAACAAGATTAACTTTTCTGCTTACTTTGCAAAATAGAACAGACATAAACACGAATTCTCATATTACAGTGACAGCTGTTCTTATTCAATGGTTTTACAGCAGTGTAGTAATAGCCAGAAGAGTAGTGGCGATGGTTGCAGTGAGCTTATCGCAAATAATAGAAGGGGGGCTTTTTGGAAGTGCTCTCCAGCTTTGGAAATCCCATTTATAGTATAAAGTAAACATTTAGCAATTTAGAAAAAATAATTCAACTAATTAATTAATCGCAAAACCAAAAAGATGCCTTTGGTGCGCAAAACTATTGGCAGCTGTATGTAACTGGTTTCCCTGGCTTACCTCAAATACTTTAGATTTTAACCTTTGGCACAACTTAGCTAGGACACCCGATAAGTGTATATGTGTGTGTGGGTAGCAGTTGCTCTGGGATACACTGAGAAAGAAGAGTCGGTGAAAGAGGAAAACTAGACCAATGCCAAGAAAACATGAGCTGGCTTCATGGTCTCAGTATTCAGCTCAATCATGCATAGTGCAATAAATGCTTTCTCTGTAAGGCTATTTTACTGAATATTTTTAAGCAACATATGTTTGGCCCACACATAGTAGGTGGTGGATAGCTGAATATATTTATGTAATGTATAATTGAACCACACACAGCAGGTGGCGGTTTGGATGCACCTAGCCTGGTCACATATCCTTAAGGATACTTTGTTAAGAGGAACGTCTGGTCCCTTCAAGTTCGTCTTTAAAGGAGTCTACTGTAACTGCACAGCACACACAGCTTTTACAACAAGCATAGCAAGGAACATGTCCTGACAACTTCTATGCCTAGCCATGATGAATAAACTAGCTTCACATTCCCTCAATTAAATAAAAAGGAGCTGCTGTTAATCCAGTGCCACAGCAACCACATACTTACCACCTATTTTGTACAGTTTGATGTCAGAAAACTTTACATCGAATGAGTGTGGATACAGGGGCGTCTTCAGGCCATAGAAGTACTCCCTCACTCTCGAGTCCCTTGATTCTGATCGCATGGACTTGCTGCGCTCTACCACCTATGTCCACAAGGCAAATCATTAAGAGGCAAAGGGAAAATGCATTTCAATAAGTGTGCAGGCTGAAGTACTACGCAGGTCTACAAAGGCAGGTTAGATACTTTTCAATTCGTTTCAACATCAACTAACTTTGTTGAGCAGAAGGCTTGCCGAAAAAATAGCATTTGGTGGAATGTACCCACATTAACACGAAGTTCACTCCTTACATGATAGCTTCAACAACTGTAGACAGAAGCATATAACTGCTTCAACCTCTGTTTTTTTTACTTCTAATTGATTAGTGGGTATTGCCAACCCATCTTGTTAACCACAAGGGCACGTGGCAAACTTTCAAGCAACAACAACAACAGCAACAACAACAAAAAAAGTGTGCTTACACCTCCAGACTTTGGTGTGAAGACCACTTTGACAAACCCTGGCATGTCCCTGACTAGTTCGTTGTATAAGCGCTCCTGATCCAAAACTAGGACAACATCCACTAAGGAAGAAGAGGAAAAACATGTCAATTACTTTCAATGCTTTGAATGCTTATTTAGTCACAGAGATATTTAGAACCACCATCTGAAACATTTCAACGTACTCATCACAAATTTAGAGCAACAAAAATGAATATCCAGAAATAAAACTATGCAACCACTGGCAGACAATCACAACAGTGGGATGAAAAAAGAAAAAAAAAATGCAGCAAGTACAAACAAGTTAAAAACAAGCCTTGAAACAGTCGCTTAGCAAACCTTATATCTAGATTCATACCTTCGAATGCGAGGGCTGCATGTGTAATTGCCTTGTAGCCAGCTCCCTTCACCCAGCCGCATGTGTTAATGATGGTTCCACTCACACTAGCTGAAGGTCAAAGGAATGATGCACAAGGGTGTGAGTACAATGCGAAAACTGAACAATCCAATTGTGCACGACAATGACCTACCTTTTTTGTTGCTTTCAGCACGTTGGTTAATAACTTCCGCAAGGCGCGAGACAAGAACATTGTACAGAGTGGCATTTGTGCCTGGAGTGTTATGACCATAGTGGTATACAAGGGGTGCCTGCTGAGAAAAGCCCTCTTCAACATCTGCCGGTCTCTCCACCAGGAGGGCACCTAAAGAATAGATTGAAGGATTTCCACACACTTGCCATGGATGTCACAGCAGTCAAGTCTCCATGAGAGAGCATACAAACACAGTTCTGTAATGATCTAACCTTAGTGCCATTGTGCCGTCAAGAGACTGGAAAGTTTGAGCTGGTTCGACACCAAAAGCTTAATATCGGCCAACGAGGCATTTTAACCAAAAAACTAGTTCTGATTAATGCCTGTGCACAGCTGCATGGCACAGTTTAGAACTGCATGATGGGTGTCACCAAGGCACAATGCATTACATAAGAGCTACTCTATGAAGAAACTATAGAAAAAAGAAAACTTAAAACCAGAATCAAACCTAGGTCCCACTACTATTAATAAGAAATGCGACAGAGCTTCTTTCAATCATAACTTTCCCTAGCCTATGTTTATGTCTTTAGGCCTAACTTACCACCTTCTGATGATTATTTGTAGTCTTAGGCAGCTAGAGCTATTGATAACCTTTGGCCTTAAATTTTACAAATTACAACACAAATGTCAAGAAGAAAATAAAGGAAGAAAAACCTATGCCAAGAGCAAATTTATGCTAGGCATAAGGCTTGACTTGTCAACAGATATTGCAAAGTAGTGACAATGGTGCTGGCATCAAAGTATATGAGCAGGTAGGGCATTGTAGAACTTTATATGAACAAGGCTAGATTAACTGTAAAGTTAGCTAAAAACTTTGTTTTTTAACTAGCTGAGCTTCAAATGAAGATTTAAATTTTTTTTTGTTTTCTGTTGTATACACTTAGATGAGACCTATCAGAGTAACATGTCTTGTATAACGTGCTTAGCATTCAGCATATCCACCTTGACAGTTCCTTTCATTTCATCAAATGGTCGATTAGCTGAGTAACATGTCTTGTATAACGTGCTTAGCATTCAGCATATCCACCCTGACAGTTCCTTTCATTTCATCAAATGTTCGATTAGCTGAAAGGTCAATTATGTATCCAAGAGGCACCTTAGAAACGTAGATAAACGCAAGTTCACCACCACCAATGCACATCTGCACACTTCTCGCTGCCTGTGGCAGCATGTGAATAGAGGCAAAAGACTAACATTACTTGAAGAAATAAATAAAAAAAAGAAATAACCGCAGCAGGCATTCTTTCTAATGAAGCTGCAATCAGAATAGAATGACCTTTTAGTGCCCATATCACCATCTGGCAGCTGAACAAATATTGGCCTTGGAAGAGCCTTACCTGCTGCAAACCGGACACAGAACGACAAAAAAACAGAACGAGCAAGACTCGACAGGAGTCTGAAATGATAGTCGGCTTGTGACAAGCCTAGCTCGTCCAAGTTTGCCAGAGGGTCAAGTGCAAAAGTGGAAATTTGAAACGAAGATAGGTATTGGAGAATTAATGCAAAACCCAAATGTTGCTGTGCCACTGCAAGGCAGTCTGCAATATTCTGCATTTTCACTGCTTCCTAGGCAAGGGCACAACTCCAAGACATGAACACATCTCTACTTGGAAGTAGGAGAGGCCGTCAACTCTATTGCAAAATGGGTGATGAATTGTAACCTCTCACCTATGGTTCCAGGAATTGATATGTGGCCCTGTAAAGTCAGTGGAAAGGTACATTATTACAGATCAGCATTGCTATGCAAAGCTCTGAAGGAGACGGCACGTGATGACACACTGTACATGCCAATACAAGATGAATGAGCTTGACTGCAGTATTTCCAGTTTCAGGGTGAAGCAGTGCATGCAGGACGGTCTATGTAAAATGAGCTGGTATTTTTAAGCACAACCTGATATTAGGCAATAGCATAAGAGTCCTAATGGGACAAAAGCCAGCAATGTCATACACTTATACGGCAAGAGGAGGTTTGCACCTGTCATCTGCTAAGGCTGGTACACAGAAGAGCCAACTGCAACCAGACACAGTTGGTAGGCTGCAAAGTGCAGAGAAATACCCCCCCATAGAACTTTTCAAAATTGACCAAAGGGTGCTGCCATATTGGAGGCTGGGCTGTGCTCATAACACAGGAAAAAGCTGCAGAAAAAGCTGAGGAGGACAAGGGATTTGAAAATTTTTCTCCATCCACTCAGTCGTCTGCTCTTGCCATCTGGCATGTACATGCAAGATGTTGCCACCAGCGGACCAGGTGGAGCCAGTGATGTTGGGTAATGTGGTGCTTGTGCATGGATATAATCAGTGATCTGATTCGTCATGTGGATAGGACTTAACCAACAGGGTGCGAGTGGTTCGCACAAGCGCAGCAGAGATATTTGGATTATGTGGAATCCAAGCACTGCGAAGAAGGAAGCCAGTAGTGTTGCATACAAAAATTCTGCATTGGAGATGGGAAGAAATTGAAAGACACTGGAAGACTGGTGTAAAGAAAATGAGGATTTCGAAGAATGGAAATACTGCAACACCAAGGTGGTCATGGTCATCTGTCCAGCAAAGAAGCTCTGCCACTGCATTTGCAAGCATCTTGTGTCATTCCATCATAAGAATTTCAAGACATTGATTCAGGAAGCTGATAAGCTAGGAGCATCTCAGCTGATGCTCTTCGAGGCTACCTGTCAGCAGTGTGGCCCATGACTTCGTTCGTGCCCCAGTGTACATTGTGGACCAAGCGGACGGATAAATCTGGAGGATTTCGTATGCACATATGCAAGGCTGCAGACACAATGACAACAGATGAAAGACTTTGGCTGAAACACCTGGAAGAAGCTTTGACAAGAACATGGCAACGTCCTAGGTTCGGGGCCGTCGGAAAAACGGATTGAAGACAGAAGATCGGTACGCGAGAAGAGCACGAGAGGCTATGGTGGTAGCCCGGCCAAAAAAAGAAAAAAAAAACAACCACGATTGTGGTTTTCCCAAAACCCACTCAATGTCGCCCGTGTCCCCTAGCCGCCCCTAGCGTAGGGCCCAACTGGCTAGCATCCGCTGTTCTGCCGTTCTCTTTTATTTTTTTTCTGTCCGCGTGCTCCCTCAGCTCAGGGCATGAAGAAAGGAGAGAGAATGAAGAGGCGAGGAAAGAAGCGGAGCGGCTCCAAATGACTGGCCAAAAATGATGTCACTCGCCGCAAAATCAGCGCTAACACGCGAGTCATCTCTTTCTCTATGCGGGAGACTCCATGGCGCATCCACTGCTTCGTTTGTGCCTTCTTTGTCTGCGGATGTGAACAATGCGGTTTGAGCATGCTTCATGATGAGTGAAACCAGGCACCGTTATATGGCACAGTTCAAGCAAAAAGTTATTGCTGTTGCGAATGAGACTGGGAACAACCTGGAAGCAGCCAGGCACTTCAGTGTTTCAGAGGTGAATGTGCACAGGTGGCTGTGAAACGCCAGCAGTTTGGCAGCGTATTAAAGTTTATGGAAAACTTTTACGGGACCACAACGCGGGCGCCATGCAGAGCCCGAGGAAGACTTGGCTCAGTATGTTAATGAGCTCAGGAACAGACGTGTCGCCATCACTGACAGATGATACAGATGAAAGCCAGGGAATCGGCCCGTGAGCGTGGGATTAGTCACACAATTTTCAAAGCAAGCAAAGGCTGGGTGAAGCGTTTTATGAGCCACGTGGGATTCTCGTTCTGCCGCCGGACTTCGGTATGTCAAAGGCTTCCAGAAGACTTTGAAAAAGAAGTGATTTATGCAAACGCAGCCTTAATGAGATACACTCAAACCACTTCTAGATGTCTAGAAAAAGCAATAAAGCAGAAAACTTTAAATTTTAAGCTTTGCTCGCCTTGTAAACGTCCAGTTACAGCAGACTATCAACGAGTTATTCAAGAAGATCAGAAAGATGATCAAGCTAGAGGTGTTTTGCTATGTTACCACAGCACAATGCCACATTAGTGAATTTAAGTAGTGCACAGTTTTGGTTTAAAATTTCCACAACATGATACTGCACTGTGAAATGGACAGACAAAAACTAGTTGACGCCATAGAAATTGGGGGCCATGCTGGATGCAATCCAGAAGTGGATGCTGCACCAGTCGTTTGATGGCTACTGACCTCTATCGATTCCTGTGACTGACGACCTAGATTACTTCGCAATGTACCCAGTACTTGCAGGAAGCCATAACAGGTGCTCAAGTCATGGACTATTGGCACAATGCTACTGTACGCTACACTAAACTAGCAAATGTGCTTTTGTTGTGCCCAGCTAATGGCAACTGTAATGTTAAAAGAACATTCCTTTAGCTGAGACCAAGATCGGACAGGCCTCTAATGGAAACTGAAAGGCTGCACATGCAAATGATTATGTATGCCAACAAGGTTGTGTAAAACGTTGACCTGCTTGTGTGAATAAAATGTTTCATGTACTAAAACTGATCAAGGCTCTTTCCAGAAAACTAACATTTTTCGCATACTGCCACTTGAAAATGGCCTTAATGATTACCTGCTAACTAAAGAAAGAATGAAAAATTTATTGCAGTTTGAAAACTGGGCTCAAAAAATCAGGATTTCAGAATGTTTTTGGAAAAAAAGAAAAAAAAAAAACTATTTCTCCCCAATAATGAACTTGAAAAAAATTGCCTGATTTTTACTCCCGCGATATGAAAAGAGATGAAACATATATGCATAGCTGTGCATGGCAGCTAGGAATGAAGTTCTCACACTATTGCATTGTCAAAGCTAACGGTAATGGGGTGTCCTCCAAGCTTTTAACTTGACTTAGTGTCCCACTCCTACTACACAGGAGAGCATACCAGAAGGCTCTGAAATAATTTCAAAATTTCAAAGTTTGTTATCACCTTCCAAAATATCAGTACAATAGCGGTGATAATGAATTTCATTGGTGCACGGGCAGAATTGAACAAAGAGCATACGGCACATGTGATTTTGGTTATACAGGATGAGGGTGAAGACCCATTCCCAAGCAATGCACCCAAGAGAACCTAAGCACCCAGGCAAGGGAATGCTTGAACCAATTCCATCACCAATGGGTACCTGGCAGCACTGGGGATGCACAATAATACTTATTCATTTCATTCGCATCTGACATGCAGCAGTCCCGTATTGCTACTGAACCTGTGCCTTCATGCAATGGATAACATAATCAATGCAGCATGTTCCCTAGTGTGATGATGAGAGAAAAGAAAAATCTGAGTAAAAATAAGAGAACATGTTCTCATCATTTCTAACCAAAATAAAAATGGTACCATATATTCAGTGGCAAAATATAAACATTAGATGCACGGCAAAAAAAAAAAAGAATTGCTGTGCATCTGAGAAGTTGGAAAAATTTTGTTTGATGCCAGAGGCAATCATGTAGACGAGGAATCCTGCATTACATGGACATGGAATGTGTGTGAATTATGTGTACAGTGTATTCATAGCCTCCCCAAATACAAACACAAGCTTACAGAAATTAATTATTCCCAGAAGACCAGTAGCATCCTCTGGCAAGCTCTCACCAAGTTTTCCTGTCACAATGGAAGCACACAACCATTTCCCGCTGATAAGAGAGTATATGCGAAGGTTTCAAAATACTGCTGTACCAATCAAAAGGGCCAAAACTTTACAGACTCTGCACCTAACTCATAGGCAGAGCAGCATATTTCACAAGTGATTCTGAAAAAAAAAAAAAAAAAGGATGTGGACCCTACCTGACCAACGTCAAGGTCCACAAAGATTGGCCTTCGACCTTGACGAACAGCGTAGTTTAAAAGAATTCGGCAGAGACTGCTTTTGCCAACATCTGTAGGGCCAACAACCAACACCTGTAGAGAGAACACAAGAGGGCAATGAACAATACAGCGATGTCCACAGGACATGCAAGTGCAATGTGTACACTTAAGTATCATGTTAAGCCAGCTTTACAGTAAGGTTCTTGAATCTAACCCATTTTGCAAAGTGAGCTACATCAGATACAATGTGAGCAAAACTTTATGGGACATGGATATGAAGTAAAGAAACTTCTTTTACTATCTCACTGCCAGTAATTGAAGTACAAGTTTTCATTCTTCATATTTTTCAATGAACTGCATTGCCTAACCTCACAGAAAAGATTTTGTGTGTGTGTGTGTGTGTGTGAGTGTGCAATGACATAAAACTTTATCCAAGACTGTACAATACCTAAAGGTCAAACAGGTTAGAACACCGATAGTGAAACACCCCTTTTATTTTTTTCGCATTATCAAGTGTCTCATGAGGAGCAAGACCCCTTTTAAATGCCTAGGGTCTGCAGCACTTGTAAGCAAACAGTGACAAAACTGAAAGCATTGCTTACTGTGGGTCCTTTGGCATCATCCTCTTCACATTTTTGCCGCATCTGTTCTAATACAGCATGTATGTTGGCGTAGAAGATCATAGGTGTTTCCTTGGCCACGTAAGCAACCTCAGTCTTTCCACACAGGTGAGACAGGTTAAGGAAACATGCTCTGTAGATCCTTTGATTGCTGCTTTTTGCAGAAGCAGGAAAATAAACAACTGACATGGGTTTGTGATGGTAACATTCTATGATAATGTTTTTTATGGTGATCATCACAATAATCAGCCTGGCCACATCTACTGCGAACAAACATTTCAAGGACAAAACAGACAATAGCCGCACATGTTTCACTAAATCTGCTTACATGGTTACGAAGGCATACTTTAGCCCGCAAAACAACAACGACGACAACAACAACAAAAAAGGATATTTCCAGCGTGCATCCATGCCACGTAAAAACTGCAACCTTGGCTCCAGGTCCAAAAGTGAACTTCTTATTCTTGACCAATTCAACGCCAAATATTTCGGCCAGACCAGACTTGAGCTAATGAGTGAAAATAGAAACGAACCAGGTGTGACACCGTTTCCAGTAGAAGCAGCACCACATTAAAGAAAACATGATTACCTCAACGGTGACTTTCTCTTTCCCTTCTACTTCGAACCGGAGTTCAGACTCGGGGTCTATCCGGAATTCCTGCGCCGTCTGTCGCACACACACACACACACACACAAAAAGATAAGCGTGACGATGTTCACGCAGAACAGACGAAAGCTGTAAGCATGCTTGAAGTGATTACTATTAAGCAGCCAGCGTACTGAATACACAAATTTCCTTAAACAAGGTTGTAGCAGTTCGCGCATCCATACTCTAGATACGACAAAGGATTGACGAACAATTAATATTCACGTGCTTCAAAGGAACAGTTTGCACGACAAACATGGGTGTAAGAACCCTGCTGGAAATTTGGCAAGTAAACGTACTTCTTCCTTGGTCTCTTTCTCTTCGGTCATTGTTGAGAGAGTTGCAGAAAATCAGTTAAACAATTGTGGACGCAGTAAAACGGCTCTAATGTTCGTTTACACACTCACAACGAACGCAAACATCGAGCAAACTTATCCATCGACGGAGACATTTTGCTTGATATCGATGGCGTTCAGTAAACCGGACCAGGGATAGTTCTTTCCTTACTCCGCGTAGGTGTGTAGCGTGTGTAGCTCACTCGAGGTTTTTTACAAGAAAAAAAATAATAAAATGCGGCTGCGTTGACTTGCAACTACTGCAGAAGATAATGCTGCTTATGATTTACATATTATCTTTTTTATATAGAGTATAATATATTTTCAGACGTGCAGTTAAAGGTTAAAGATCACTTTAGAGCAGCTTACGAATTAGAGCCCACGACATTTGATTCTGAAGCCTAATTTTGGTTGCCTGTTTGGAATAATGCTCTGTTGCCTACGCCCGCTGAGTAATTTATAATCATATTTAGTTTTCTTACCTGTTTCGGTTTCGGCTTTAAAGCTGAACGATGACTGATGTCAATGTTGTCGAGGTCATGCTTGGGACGAAACAATGCAACATAATCGCTTCTAATACAATCTCATCTTCCATCGCTTCCCACTCACCATCCAGTGCCAAAGCAAGCCTGTTTCAAGATCAGGAATCACAATGCAGTTATGCTTATGCTACCTCCTTACCTCTTATCCACATGTGACCTACTATAGCTCCTAAATGCCAGAGACACGCGCGTGGTTTCGTAGCGAAATTTGCCAATGTTACTAGTCTACTAACATTGGCGATACACTGGCCACGAACCAGCCAACCGAATACTCTGTACGTAGACGCTGCGGGCCCTGTTAATTAACGGACACATGTCCATTACCGTGGCATCTCCAGCGGGCACTCTCCTCAGCTATGCCTCTCTTCGCACCATCGAACCGAGTATTGCCGAAGAAGCAGCCATCGCTCTGGCCGCCGTCACTAATGCTCATGCTATCATCATGTCAGATTCCCGCACGGCCTGCCGTAACTATTTTCGCGGACACATCGGTGCCGCCAGCCGCCGAATCCTCGTCGCTAACTCTCCGAAAAGGATCACTGGATTCCGGGACACCGGTAGATGCCCGGCAATGAAGCTGCCCATCGACATGCTCGCGCGCTCCTTCCCCGATCCTCCCCTCTACCGGATCACACGTATTCCTCCCCGGCTGCCTTTCCTTACATTACCACTCCCTTCTCCCACCCTGTCTACTCAAGAAGCAGCAACTTACCGCCGCCTGAAAACTAATACCTTTGTTACACCATTTCTTTTAAACCTCTGGTACCCTTCCCTTTATTCCCTTGACTGCCCACTGATTGCGGTGAGCTTGCAACTCTCTACCACGTGATTTGGGCCACGGTGGTTTGGGCATGCCACGTTACCCCTTCTCTAAATCCACTCCCCCACCCCTGCATGGAAGATTGGGAGGCCGCCCTGCAGAACCCCTGCCCGGAGCGCCAGCAATGGCTGGGCACGGTGGTTGTTGAACCGAAGGCGGAATGGAGTTTCTGTTTGTCCTATGTATTGCTGTTCACATATATGCTGCATTCAAGGAGGTAAATAATGTTAGATGAGTCCACGATCGAAGTTGCCATTGACTGAGTGTTGGAAATCGGATGTAGTACTTTTTGCTAAACTCATGGTATTCATGTATTTGCAAACCTTGCAACGGCCTTTACCGCAGGGGCGACAACCACGTGCAGCGGTGTTTTGATCTTTGGAGTGAATTAGGTAGTTAAGGGGGTTTTTGAAACGTCTGTAAATAAAGCGGGGAGCGGACGTAAAAATACTGGAGAGACTTTGACTTTGTTGGATGATGTTGAAAAGTTTACGAATGATTTTATTTATATTCGGTGGGTTTTCGGTGAATGTAAAGATGAGATTTGTTGAGTAATCGTTTTGGTTGTCCATCTGGTGTCCCTGGAGCAGTTCGTTACGGTTAAGGTTTGAAGCTCTTCCAATGGCGTCATCAATTACAGATGGGAGGTAGCTCTGCGTTACGAGGACGTTGCGCATCTGTTTAGAGTTAGTATGAAAGTCTTGGTCATTAGAACATATTCTTTGAAAAACAATGGGCCTGGGAGTAGGGAAGATTTATTTTGCAGTGACGGGGATGGCAACTTTGGAAATGTAGATATTTTTGGGAGTCGGTTGGTTTCCTATAACGGTTGTGCGAATTGAACCATTTTCGACAAGAACGTGAACATCAAGAAAGTTGATTTCGGTAGCTGGGTAGGAGTGAGCAAACGATGTTGGGATGTGCAGAATTGAAGCTATCGATAAAGTGAAGGAGCTGTTGTTCTGTGCTTGTCCATATTATGAAAATGTCATCCAAATAACGTTTGTACAAAAACGGCTGGAGTGGACAACAAGAGAAGAATTTTGACTCTATGTGATGCATGGAGATGTTGGCGTAGTTAGGGGCCATTCTTGTACCCACAGCTGGGTCACTTACTTGCAGATAATACTGAAGGTCGAATTCGAAGCTGTTGTATAAGACAATTTTGACCAATGTTTCCAATGCCTTGGGTTAGGGGAGCGATTAAATCTTTGCTCGTTATACGATTCAAAAAGCCCTGCAACGCCGTCGGCGTGGGGAATATTTGTATGTAGCGATATGACGTCCATGGTTATAAGTAAGGCCCCGGCAGTTAGTGTGATATTTCCTATTTCACGGAGAAAATGGTTGGTATCTTTAATGTAGGATGGATAGGTGGCCAGAAGGCGACTAATCAGCGAGTCTATGTACTTTGAAATCGGTTCAGTAATGGTGCCTATTCCTGAAATAATTGGGCGTCATGTGTTACCGGGTTTATGTATTTTAGGTAGCATGTAAAGGCGCCCCGGAGAAGGATGCGTGGCTGAAAGTGCTTTGCACAGCTTGGGGGAGATTTCATTTTGATCAGTGAGCTGAAGGAGTGATTGGGAAATAATGAGTGTTCTACTAGTGTAGGGTCAGCTTGAAGCTGTTTATAAAATTCGTTGTCGGAAAGTTGCCAAATGCCTTCTGCTATATAATCATCTCCGCCCAAGACAATAATCCCCCCGCCTTTATCAGCTGGCTTTATGACGATATCTTTGCGGTTGCTCAGTGTGTGTAGACCAATGCGTTCTCCTTTAGAGAGATTGTCTGGCCCTAACCGATGGCTTTTAAAAGCTTCAATGATGTCATTTTGGACCTTCTTGATATATATATATATATATCCTTGTGACTGTATTGCAAATAATTGCACTGGCCGGTCGCGCGCTTGACACTTGCGTGCAAGCGACGCGAACTCGTTCACTTTTTATAGTTTGTAAATAAAAAAAAAAAAACGTTTGAGATCGCGGCGGCACTCGCATTGGGGAATGCGTCAGCATTCTTTGTGAAAGATACAGAGGAGAAGCTTCCGGTTTGGACGTCATACTATGACGTAACACCCCATGGCAGTTGGAAACCATATGACTTCCCTTGGACGTCGACATTACCCCTTGGCTATTTCGACGTCTGACTGACCTAATTGGCTCTAGATAATTAACTAATTACTTCATATGTACTGAGTTTTACCCAGCGAGATTTTTATCCTCTATATATTGCAACCATTCGTTTTCTTATCACTCGTTTCGTTCGAACTTGATACATTCTTTAGGTGACACGACTGTGAAAACATAACCACTTAATGCTTACGCATTAATAATGTACAATAATGTAATAACGTACCGCAAAAATCATAAAGAAACCAGATATTAACAGTTGCCGCGGCCGGCAACACTCTTTCTTCTTTTTTGATTATTGTTTCAATAAACCACCACCATCACCGGTACGGGTAGGATTATCTCCTCCTCCCATCCCTTTCCCTAGACCCTCGCTTTGCGGCTAACGTTGATATTTACAGCATGGTACCTTCATGTCGGGCAAAATACGAGATGCTATCCGCCAAAATAGAAGCCCTAGAGGTTCATACAACTCCCCCTCACCCTAGTACCTTTACAGCGGAGACTTCCATTACGAGACGGTGGCGCCGCCAGTTCCGGAACCTTCCCTTGACGACATTGAAGCCCGTCTTGATGTCAAATTTGATAGCCTGCTTGACACAGCGATGGAACGCCTCATTGCTTGAGTCATGGATGCTACCCCCTTTATATATGGTCGCTCAACGCGTAGTGTAACACCCGCCTTTCTCGCAAGCCGGTCACCTTAGGGACGTGTCTAGTCGGCCATCCACCTGTCATTGATTTCGACGATGACGACGACATTCTAGGCGCTGAGCTTCTTCAGCCTCTGGTAACTGGCTCGGGGGCATCCTTACTTCCACCTCTCACGCCTAGGTAACAGCATTGCGGAACACTCTCGGTGTAAGCGCTCCCCCCCCCCCCCCCCCCCCCCCAAGTCGGCTTCCCCCTTTGCGATTACTCAACGAAACTGTTGAAGGCTCCGGTTACGTTCCAAGCGGGCCGACCTCCGTCTTTTTATTTCATCCTTCGAGCATCTTCCAGCCGTGGTCGCCCTTCAACGTCAGGGAGAGGCGCCACAATAACATATCGTGCGACATTCCAGCAGGACCATTGGACTTGTCTATGCGTGCATAAAAAATCTACAGCCAACCAGGTCGACTTAGACCTGCAACATGAATATTCTTATGTAATTGTGACCCTCGTCCCACTTCGCAAGCAGGACCCACAACTACATATACTCTGAAAATGCGAAAATTATAATTCGCGGACCTTTTCAGCCGCGCGCTGAGAGTATATAGCGGGTTCGGACCCTCTCCTGACTGTGGGCGATTTCAATATGCCCGGTCGGACTTTGGGTTACCGCCGCGAAGAGAAGCGTGGACACAAGTTTGCGCAGCATGTGTCAACGCTGGACATCGCTCCCCACACTGACCAAGTCCACCCAAATCGTATAGGCAACTCCGTCACCCGGAACACGTGTCAGAACTGACCTTCATCCGCAACATTCAGTGTGCCGACTAATACAACACTGAGGAAACCCTTGGAAATGACCACTGCCTCCTCAACACTACGATTAGGACCTGTCCTTTCGCGCGACTCACATCACAACCCGAAAATTAGACCAAGCTCAGACAAAATTATTACATTTCGACACCCATACATGATCAAGGCTGGCAATCTTGGTCCCAACAATACGTCTCTATTTGCTCCTCGAACTCAAATCCAGCTCTCAGAGGAGATATCGGACTTGGAAAATCCCCTCCATCACATTTGGGAGGCCCTGCTTTTCCTCTCCGTCAGTGGCGCCGGCAAAAACACAACCTGAAACTTAAAGATCGCTGAGCTGAGCTCACGCAGCGAGCGGCTTACTATGCAGCCCAACTTATTGTCTCCAACTGGGTGGGCCGATGCAATAATGCCGCGCGGCAGACGTCTAGTCAGAACACTTGGAAACTCTTTCGCGCCCTAAAGAACATCTCCAAAGAGCAATACACAGCCTTCAGGACAACATAACCCAGTTGGCACGCAAACGTCTGGGCTAGTACTTGTGCACCCCTCAGGACTCCCGCGGGCCGGCTTACTGCTATGCCGGCTCCGAGAATGTTGAGCTGGATCAACCATTCCAGCTCCAAGTCCTGAGCGCGGCCCTAGCTTTTAAACGTGGTACTGTTCTGGGTAAGGAAAATATTAGTCAAATTGTTAGCCAATCTCCCCGACCCGGCATACCTATCTCTATTGGATTACGTTCTTTAACTGGATTGGACAAATACCACTCCTCATCGACTAGAAGACCAGCCATGGGCCCGTATTCCGACTTTGCGTCGTTATTGAAAGTGTCTATATATCTCACGTGACCTCGAGCCGTCTGACTGGACGAAACGCCGGAACCGGATGTTGCCACTACGGAACCGGAAAAGGTGGCAACATCGTGTTTAGAGGTTTCCACCAATCAGATGGGTCGAGGTCACGTGAGATAGCGACACTTGGATAACGACGCAAACTCAGAATACGGGCCCTGGTTCACCTCTATTTCTAATGCTGGCAAGGCCATCAACACGGACAGTCTCTGTCTGATGTCTGATTTCCTTTGTCGGAAAACTCACAGAGCCGATGGTACGCGACAGGTTGTCCGAGTTCATGGAATCCTAACACATTTTCGTTGACATGATGTTCAGGCTTCGCCCACATAAAATCACCCAAACGCGGCCGCCGCCGGTCGGGTTTAAACACGGGTATTCCGGATCAATAGTCTATCGTCTTAAACTTTAAGCCACAGCAGCTGGTTAAGTACCAGCTCCGGAGCCGTTTCTAAACAGGAGACGAATGCCTCGACATGTGCCTCGTTTTGCATTTGTAGCTAAGCGAGCTTGACTACTTCCTTCCATGGCTCTGCTTCCTGGGTTAGCATGGAGGCTAACCAGGGGCCGTCCGGGTTGCCTGAGGAAGAGAAAGTGACATTCGGAACCACTAAGGCAGCATGTACAGAGAAAACGCACGGCCGCTCGATGGAAGCGCACCTCATGCGTTTCCATCAAGCGGCCGTGGAAAACGTCAGTAAGAAACTAATGAAGGACGGCAGTGGAACAGTAGTATAAATTTTGTATTTCACAATGATGCTCTTTGGAAGGCGTGAAGGCCACGTCAACTACTTTGCTGATTGCAATAGTATGTTTGCCAAATTATGTTACGCGGTGAGATGCGAATGTAATACCATTGTGAATAAAAATAGTACCTCTAAGAAGATCATGTCTGTGAACTCTATGCAATGTATACGATTCAGAAGCATTAGCCGCAAGATTAATTCAACAAAATAACGTTAATCGTTGAGCATAATCATGTGAAGACGTACTTCTTTTGAACGGTATTTCGTGATTGAGGTAAACTATCTGTATTTTTTTAAATGCGAAAAAATTCTAGCCCTATTAAGCGAAAATCTTTCTTCCGGTTGTCCGCCTGCCTGCATGCCTACATTGGCTTCCTATTTCAAATCCACCTGCCTAATCCTGCATTGCCTTGCCCTGTTCATCCCTGCCCCGTCCTTTCTTGCCTTGCCCTTTACCTTGCCTTTCCCTGCCATACCCTACCTGCCTGTCTTTCTGTTTGTATGTCTTTCGCACTAGCATTAGACGACACCGATTCTGTCTGCGAACGTCGTGTCTTCTTGATATTTGGAACAGTGGGCCGGCAAGTGACGCCGCATCGATCGCTAGGCTGCCATCAGTGTCCAAGCTCCTATGCATGTCCCACTAGCAAAAATAAAAAGCAATCCGGTAGAAGTGATGAGGGTGTACCATACGATACGTTTATGCTTCTGGGTCTGCAAAAGTTTGTGGAAAACGAGGATGGGTGCTCGTCATGCAGGTGACAATGTGCGTTCAGAGCGTGATAACTTCACTGAAATTATTTCGTTATGTAGAGAGGTGTATCGAGCCCAAAGCGAACCGCTGAGTTGTTGAGTAGTCTTGATGGCCTGGTACGCCTGAGAAAATTTTAATATAACCATGTGTTATTGTATGAAAGAGCGCTGAACAAGGGTAGAGGGGGAGCCTCAATTCGTAAGCCGAGCCAGAACTCTTGGCTTGCGAACTCAGGCCCTTGTTCACCCGAACTCTACCCTTGTTCATTGCCGTTTTCATAGTGTGTAGCCGTCTTCTTTCTCCCGTTCTGCCATGTATAATTGTGTGACACTGATGCACTACATCACAAAATCCAGCCCTAATCAATGCTTTGAGACATGCAGATAAGGTCTTAGCTTATATTGTGCTTTTATTTCACAGGGCACGGCCGCGGGACCAGCTGCTGTCGGTTCAGCTATAAATGCCACTTCTACTCTCTTCGAGCACCCAATTCTTGATACACTTGCGGTATGTCACATTCATTACTCGCGTGATGCGCAAAGCAGCATTGAAGTTGACTTGTGAAGTAGCGATGCTCAGAATTCATCAGCAAATAAAGATATTATGACTGTAAACGTACTCCAAAACACAGGAGGATCGGCAGCTCTAGGCTGGATCCAGGAAAATAATCGCTTCTTCGTCATTTCTTTAGCCACTCCTTCACTCAGTTTGCACTGTTCTTTGCACTTCGAAAATGCAGCAAGATAGAGCGCGTTGGTCGCGGCTTGGACGAGCACTTCAGGTCTACGATTTACTCGCCTTGACTGGCAAATGCTGCCGCTGATATTTTGCACACATCCGAAGGAAATTTAGACTCTTTTGAGCTTATTTTTGCGGTCGGTGCTCGCGCGTAGGCCACGGGTTTTGCAGCAGGTGTACTTTTTATATGTATATTATTGTGCTAAACGGTATTCGTCGTTCACATGTACAGAATCCACTTCGCTTTTCGGAAATGGCTTAGCTCGGAGGCACCTGATTTCGCAAAGACCAAGCCATTGACAGTTCACTGACAGGTCAGTTCTGTCTCGCTGCCATAAGCTCCTTCAACTGCCTCACGCCCAGTGCACCGTCGCTAGGCACCTTCGAGCTTTCGCCAGACAGCTGGAATACGTCGCGGAGTCATCAGCACTGCAAAAACAACATTATTCCTTTGCCGTGGAGTGCCGTCGTGAAATCGAGTTTAATGCAGGAAGGCGTTTCTACTTCGAGCAGTAATAGACGTGCTCAACCACTCAACAGGGTTACCAAATCAGACCTCAATGATCGCAAAGGCTGCCTGTCACTGGGTGGCGCCATGGATCACTCGGCGTTCAAGTTGAGCTCACGCAAGCATGGCGGGATGCGTATTAGGGAATTCGATTCGTTTCCGTTGGCGAAACGAAAATTAAAACGTTTGACAGACGAAGGAGTTGGAGCATGATGTCGAATATGCTACATCTGGTTGACGGCATGTTTCGTCAAATCACGTACTACTATAATGCAATGCATATGATTCCTTACTGTCGGATATTGACATCAGGTCGAGCAGCGAAAGGCGCAGTAACTCGGAATACAGAACATAAGCCATAAAGCGGCCGCTCACTTTCGCAATTGGAATATAGCGAAAAGATTGAGTAATATTCATTGCGTTAGCGATGGAACGCCCATCATCACTATTGTTGGATTGTTAAAACGTTTATTTGGGGCCTGCAGTAGAACGCGCGCTCGCGCGCGCGCGCTCCGGACGGGGCCTACGTCGTCCTCTGGGCACCGGCCGCGCGGCCTGGGTCCCCGCTCGCCGTTGGCGGCTCGCTGGTTCCCTGCCGGGCCAGCGCCTTGATGAACTGCTGGACGGCCCAGAGTTGTTCCTTTTGATTGTCGCTCCCTGCGGCTGCTTCCAGTCGCGGCGGGATCCTCCCAGACTCTTCCTGGTACTTGTTGCAATTCCACAGAATGTGTGCGAAGCCGGCCGTCTCCGTTCGGCAGACACTGCATTTGTCTGTCGGGTACGTCTCGGGATACATTCTGTGCATCAGCGACGGGCTGGGGAGTGAGCCCGTCTGTAGCTGTCTGAATAAAACGACTTGCTCTCGACTGAGACCCGAGCAAGGGGGTGGAAGAGTTCTGGAAGCTAGGCAGAACGCCTTGGTTATTTCGTTGTAGTCCGTCATTCGAAAAAAAAAAAATGGCGTTGGTGCGCGAAGCCTCACTTAACAAGGATGCCAAATGGAGAGAGAGAGAAAAAAAAAAGAAAACTCCTTGAAGAGGGGTTTATTGGGGAATAAAGCAGAAATTTTAAAGCAGACGGAAATGGGAAAGGAATGACGAAGAGAGTGTTGTGAAGAGTGGATAGTTGGTGGTTTGGCTCCAGCCACTCACTCGCACCGTTGAGATCCACCAGCGGCAGAGCATACCTCTTCCCTTGAGAATCTTCGTTCATGTACTTGCTCTTTGCTACTTGTATATCAATAATCTTCTAACTTGTGCCTCTAAATTACCCCACAAATGCTAATCAGTATGCAGTCGTAAGCTACCACATTATATGAAAGACCTCCAGACGTAACTATGAAGACCCGTTTTAGCCAAGCCGTACGAACGTGCCTGCGTCTCTTAGGGGCAGCGTGTGTAATTCGGCATCGAAGAGTTCTCGACGGCTGCGTTGTAACGTCATCCTTCCATCTCAAAGGCGACGCCTTGATTGGTCGCGCCTGCCAAATCGGTCATGTAATGTGATCTCGTGACGTCACACAACCAGACAACCAGCCCGTGCCCGGCCATGTCACCTGCCACCTACCATCTGTCAGAGGCATGTCCGTGATTTTTTCGCTCACAACGCCTACAACGCCGACACCGGATTTTCTTTGGAACGTCGGAACCTTCAACGCTATGTTCTAAAAATGTCTCACTGAAAACTTTGGGCTCATTTCCTTTCCGTCACATCAAAACTTCGCTGCAGCCAGAAACGACATCCCCTGATTGAGCAAGACAGTCATCACGTCAAGGCGGTCATGTGACTACGAAGGATCAATCAGAGGGTCACCAATAGGAGTGAAATTCAAAAATGGCCCTTGGCCCAAGTGAAAAATTTGTTGTCCTACCTCAACCACCGATGGGTGTCGGGAATCTTCTCCTAAGAAGGCCTAAGTGATCTCCAAGTTTATACCGCGTCCTTAATCGTGGCAGCGAAAATAGATGTACGCAGCCGATTCATTTCCAAAAAGTCAGTCTCCTGTGAAGCCTACTTTGCCGCGTAGTGATACATGCGACAGTGAAGCCAGCTTTGACGACCTCCCGGGAGGGGACTCGATCTTTGCACGTCGGTCGTGTCAAGTCACGTGACAATTTGTTGTCCTACCTCAACCACCGATGGGTGTCGGGAATCTTCTCCTAAGAAGGCCTAAGTGGTCTCCTAGTTTATACCGCGTCCTTTATCGTGGCAGCGAAAACAGATGTACGCAGCCGATTCATTTCCAAAAATTCAGTCTCCTGTGAAGCCTACTTTGCCGCGTAGTGGTAAATGCGACAGTGAAGCCAGCTTTGACGACCTCCCGGGAGGGGACTCGATCTTTGCACGTCGGTCGTGTCAAGTCACGTGACAATTTGTTGTCCTACCTCAACCGCCGATGGGTGTCGGGAATCTTCTCCTAAGAAGGCCTAAGTTGTCCCCAAGTTTATACCGCGTCTTTAATCGTGGCAGCGAAAACAGATGTACGCAGCCGATTCATTTCCAAAAATTCAGTCTCTTGTGAAGCCTACTTTGCCGCGTAGTGGTAAATGCGACAGTGAAGCCAGCTTTGACGACCTCCCGGGAGGAGGCTCGATCTTTGCACGTCGGTCGTGTCAAGTCACGTGACAACAAGGACGACGTAGAATTTACGTCACGGCTATGTACAGCCGTCATTCTCCTTTTCCTCTCTGTGCGTTTTTTTTTCACAAGCTTTTTTTTTCTTTTTCTTTTTTTTTTCATCTACGACGGCTGGGGTCGGAGTGGCTCCCGGCGTATATGGAGGAAGCGTACGGCTGCGCACTCGTTGGTCATACGTATTTCCTCGCTTTCTCTTTTTTCAGTGTGTGTATGTTTACCGGTGAACGCTAGCGAGTGGGCTGTGGGGGAAGGTTCGAAGGTTCTGTGCGCTGCTCAAAAACTCCTCCGCTGGCAGAGCATGTGCAACTCTCGCCATCTTATCATTCTGTACCATTTTACCTTCTCAAGAACAGTGCGCAAAGGGCCTACTTGAAACCCGAACCCTCCCTTCCGCTCTTCCTTGTCAGAGCTACCCTGCTTCGAATATTCCAGCTGTCAGCCTGCTTTTTGCATTTTCCGTTTGTTTTTTTTTTACCACGTTCCTGCCCTCATGATCCACCCACCGCAGGAACCACAAAAAAAGATAAATATAGATACATATGAACACGCACAAAGCCGTCGCCATGTCACCCGGTGCTTGGAGAGAGGAGAAAATATTTTCAGAAGCGCGCCGAGAGGTCAAGGAGGCGCCACCAAGATGGCTATACATAGCCGTGACGTAGGTTTTACGTCGCCCATGTTGTCAAGTGACTTGAAGCAACTGACGGTGACATTTCCAGACGACTCAGCGCCTGTATTTTTACGGCGGTAGCTGTGAATGGGAACTTCAGAAATTGTCTTTCTACCCACTGCCCGGCGTTCTGGCTCAATTGTGACGCCACAGAATAAGACTAAGCGATCACAAGGAAGAAAGCTACGTCGTCTAAAGTAGGAGTAATCATAAAAAGCGTTGTAGGAAGGCGTAGCGCATCTAGGAAGGCTCGTAGACGGTAGTAGGTGCAAACCTTTATAGGTTACAGGATCATTTTCTTCTGAGAAGGACCCTGGGAACAGCTCTGTTGCAATATGCATGTTAAAAATATGCACTGCAACCTTTCACAGTTTTGTTGTATCTAGCCTGACAGCAAAATAAGTAGTTATTGCCGAGGTATTTTGATTCTAAGCTGGAAAAGTTTTCCGCTACGTGCTGATTGGAACTCAATTTCCGCCTATAATGCCATTTTGTCAAGATGAAGACATTCTGGCTTTGGCGCAGCTTAATTCGAAGTCAATGTGCCGACACTTCATTACTTCTTGCAGGCCACTGCCTTTGTCACTTTGCACTCAGCACGTCCTGTCGTTTTCATTTTGCACCGGAACTCATAAGAGTGTGGAATAAGAGGGTCCGATAGAAAATCCACTCCTTTAATAATGATAAATGCTGGATAATGATTTCAAGTGCATTCTTGCGGTTCTGAAGGCAACATGCGGAAATAAAGAAAAAACATTGAAAACCATTCTTTTTTTTTCTCTCTCTCTAATTGTGAAGAGGCCATGAAAGGGCTTCAGATTTCTGTTGTACATCCCCGAGCGAAAGCAGATGAATGTATAATATATATATAACACTCACCACGAAATGTAATAAAAATATAATAATACATTTCTCACATCGTGGAAAAATGCGTTTTCAAAGAGGTGAAGTCGACTTTGTTCACATGGTAACATCTGCATGCTAGTACTCGGTTCTGTATGGTGCTATTGCTTTTACCCTTATAAAGTGCAGGAAAAAAATGCTTTTATTTTTGTTATATCTTTCTTTTTAATGCCGGATAAGCAGCTCCGCCGTAGTAGACTCCATGACATCGGGTTCTTCCATGTGCACTGAAATTTTAGGTGTGCAGGTATATTTGCATTTTTCCTCAATCGCTATCGCCATGTGCCAGGTTGAAACCGCAGCCTGTGGAATCTAAAACAGCGGAGGCATACCAGAGCAGGTGCATACATAAATAGACGGTGAGCTGCTGTGCATGCACAGTGGTAAGGTGCACAGAACCTCTTACCTGTCCGCTTGCTAAGGGTCGCTGGTCCCACAGGTGTCTACTACACTAGCACAGCCTTCCAGATAGCGTCGACTGCCCGGCGCTTCTGCGCTGGTAAACGTAAGGGAGGAGGAAGTATTCCCCAAATTTTTGCCGCTGGTGTGAGCGTCACGTGGTAGGCCGCTCTGATTAATGCGAAGCTACGGCTCCAATCATCGGTTGAGATGCATCGGAGCCTCATGAAGTAGCGACTCATTGTTTCTATCCGCGGTATGTGGTTTGAATGACACCGAAAGGAGCACGCATTTGCGATAAACAGCCTAACACGCCCAGGAAATCCCTTGCAATCGCGTCTTACGAAAAACTAATCGTAGAGAGCCCCTGATAACGGCGCATAATTTAGTTCTAAGGTAGTGACTACTCATTAGCGTTGAATAAAGCTCAACCCTGCGACTACAGTTAAAAGATATACGGCTTTCATAGAATATTTGTAGTTGATCAGGAAAGCTCTGTTCCCTCAAATACGCTGTTCGTAAGCGGGAAGGCTCGCAGATCAGACGGTGTTAGCGAGCGAATGGACTAAGAAGTAGGAGTGTTAATGGTGTTGTTTCGAAGTTTGGGGGAATGTACTAAGTTCAGTGGAGTAGATTTGTAATAAGGGTGTAATTAACATGCTTATAGCAAATACCGTGAAGGCGTTACTCGCGAACGCTACAGGAGCTTGCTGTCGCGCTTGCAACGTTGCGCGTTTGCACCAATCCAGAGTCATAAACACGCAGTAGACGAAACACGTAAAAAAAAAAAAAAACTCTCTCCGAACCGGGCCACAAAACTTTCTTCTCGTGGGTTGCTTCCCAGAAACAAAATAGCGAAGCACACAGCGGTCTCTTCAGCAGCATGACATGTGCGCTTGCTCTTACCTTCTCCCTATTTCCACTCTGCCTCGCTTCGGCGCCACTGCAAGTGAAAATGGACGCTGATATCATTAAACATTAGGAAGGCTGTATGTTTAAGCTGCGCTGGGACCGCATCTCGAACACCCAGTCAATGGGCTTGTCGGCAGTGCGGTCATTACCCATACACTGCGACAGAAAGGACAGAACACGTGTACTTGTTTCCTTTATTTCCGAGGAAAGGGCAGAGCAATGAAGGACTATCGTGCGAAAAAGGGTCCGACGGGAAAAGAAATAGTAATAAAGGGAAGAGTTCATGGCGACATAGACTTCGCTTTGATGTCATCCCGAGGGACGTTTCAGTTGACATTTGGTAGGCAGCGCCAAGCACGTACACACACGCTCCTCAAGGAACACTCGTTCCGTTGTGCATGATAAATATTGTGTTACTTTGTTTCAGCACTGGACAGCAACATTTGCTCAGAAATCCCTGGTCGCACGCATTTTCCTTTGCTGTTTCTCACTTGAAACATTTCTCGGCACCCCTGGTCGTTTTCTGCGTGCAGGTGAGGCAAAATGATCCGTAGCACTACTAGCAAGTGAATAAATATACAAACACACAAAGAGAATTCTTGTGGTGACAAGTAGACTGGGATCATCGATCGCTCAAGCGTTATTATAACTGTTCGTCTTGCAGCAAGAGCTGCTAGATATGCTGATGGTTGTGATCGAAAAAAACAAAAAACCGTAAACACCCTTCGAAGAATGGGAAAGAAATGTACGTATGACGGCCAGAGAATGGTGAATACTCAAAAAGCACGTGACATTAAGAAGGATTCCGTTGTTCCGTCAGAGTTGTGTAACACGCAACAAAATTTACAACATATTGAACTATCCCGGTGAAAAATACTCAAGCCGGCATTAGAAACAGGTGTATATAAGCCAAGGCAAAAACAGTATGGTTGGCCAAAGTAAACCATCTCGTGTCAATTTTGTTATTGTGAAGGATGACTTTACCCCGATGTCTACCGACGCTTTATAAGATAACCATAAGAAGTGAACTGATATTTTACCACGCATGATTACAGAGAGGCGTAGTAGCAAGTCTAAGCCGCAGAGTGCCGACTAAGGGTCCGCCTTTCTATACCTCGTTCTACTGGCGGCGAGGGATGTTCTAAGCACCGTTTTTGCCTTCATACTGCGTCATATGCTGTCGGCATACGAACGTGGCCGTAGAGACAGCGAATAACGACTTCGACACCGAAGGGAAAGAAATAGAGACGCAACTCGAACGGAAATGAAAATGTGCATCAGAGATCCAGGCACAGGTGCTCACGTTTATACATGACACGCACACACTCTTTCAAGTAACAACGCAGTCGCGCAGACAGCATGCTTCCTCTTCAACTGGGGACAACAACAGACGAGGGAATAGCACGGGGAAAGAAGGAACGGGCAGAACAAGAACGAGTGTTGTCGCATGCTCTCAAAACAAGGCATTTTTTTCGCGTGGGCTGAACACTTCTCGCTACGGAGCTCTGTCTCGACTGTCTGTGTACAGGTTAATTTCTAGAGTTCGGGTACGCTGCATTTGTGTTTCCTTGTCATCGCGGTTGAAGGTTGTAGCTGTACTATAGTGAGTATACAGACCCCCATTACGGTAAGAGCTGAAAAGCGACGATATATATTCCAACGTAACGGAACGGCGGCAGTCCCTGTTTACTCGAACTGCTACTCGAACGGCTACTGCTGCCGATCATTTGTCGGCAGCAGCAGCCGCCTTGAAACTGTTCCAAGGGGAACTTAGTGACGTCACCCAACACAGCCGACTGACGCAGTTCGGCGGAGTCACCAACACACAGTGGTAATGCACACTTCGCGCCCGAGATGGCTAAGGTTTAGACGTGGGGTCTACAATGAAGCTATAGTGCATGCCGTAGTCAACAAGTGCGTATAATCGTTCTTTGCCCACAGTATAATAGCCCCATGAAGCGAAGGCGACGACTGTGAACAGCTCTAGACGGCTTTTAGAAGGAGATAATAACCACAGGTGGTTTTGCTTTTATTCGGAGCCGGAATTAGTTCTACGCATGCGCCAATTGCTCATATGATGTATGCATGCAAGCAAGCAGAGAAAAAGCTTATCGCTCTATCCCCGTGCTTTCTGTCTTATGTAAAGTTGCAAATTATTAAGCACGTACGTCGGCGAAGACAAACGCAGTCATAGGTTAGCAGAAACGAGACGCGTTGCTTCAAATTTTAATGCGACTCGTCATGAGCCCTTCAAGCCGGAGCTACTGAGTTAAGGTCCGCACCTAGGATCATCCATGCAATGCACAGTTGTGTTCGAGCCTGAGTGATCCTTCCAGAAAGGTTCCAAACGGGCTGGCGAGCACCTTTAGACGCCGGCGAACTCTTACTCTTTTACGCTTTTGTGCTATAGCGTTTAGATAGGCAGGGCTTTTGGAACTATCACTACTGATAGTGCTAGTTTTTACCAAAGTCTCTACTATATGCTAGTAAAAAAAAAAAGCCGATCTTAATTCAAATTCAATTTTCATTACCGATTAAGGAACAGCATGGGCAACGCAATGCTGCACCTCCCTCTACGCTTTCTGCGCCTCTCCGCATCGCTGCTCATGTTGAATGTTCTAACATTTAACAATCAGCGATTGGCCCAGACGTCTTCGCCATTTACAAAGCGTACAGCTATGGCTACATGTTTCCAACGCATTGGGATTATTAGCAATCATTTCGAACAGCTACTTGGCGAGCGGAGCTATCCGGACTGGAGAGTGCTTACATACTTGTATGGACTCGTCGGATGGGCGTCGTGCCGTGTGTCTGTGACACCGAAGTCGCGTCTTCCTGTGTGGCCGTGTGTAAACTGCATATAGTCGAGTAAAAATTTCACGAACATCGCGGAGAGAAACGGCAAAAAAATAAGATCCCTTATATGTTAGATAGGAATAAAAGGCAAGAACAAAGGGGGGCGCTCCGTCCACGACGCTCACTTCCCCCCTCGTACAAACGGAGACGGCCAAAAGGAGCACGCTGAATTGGTACAAAAGATATAGAGTGAATTCAACGATTGTCTTCGCTTTTTCTTTTTATTTCTTCTTCTTATCTCACTGGCTGTTCTTTTCCAACTCGCTCACCGTTAAGATAGCAGGAGAGAGTCAGATAAGAATAGATGCCGTCTCAATTCATATTTCAAGCGTGAGCTCGGTTAAAGTCACCTTTCAAAGTAGTAACGACGCCGCGAAAGCTGCACTTACTTCTACACCGCGAGCAGTCGGGTGTCGCGAAAGGTGACAAAGAAAGCAGATTCTGCGCTGCTGTGTATAGCTCACAAGATTCAGGAAAGCGGCACTTGCCGGTTGAGAGTTCTGCGGAGTGTCGGGCGAGAGTGACAGTGCGCTACAGAACTTTGTTGCATTGGTGGCATGCTGTATGCTGCAAACGCTTTAGCTACCACAGAGTTGATTTAGAGAGAACAAGAGGCCCGAAAGTGTACAAGCGATGGTGAGGTCCTCGCTCTTTTATTAGGTTGTGTTTCTCATTGCCTTGACCTAAGTCTCGGTTCTGGGCCAGTTTGAATTTGAAGCAGCGCCTTCGAAAATGAGAAGCCTCACACCACTAGACGAAGCATAACCGCCACGCAACGCAAGGAGAGGAAAAGGGCGAAACGACCGAGAATGGCATCGTCGTTTCAAGGACAAGAGACGCGCATGCACCATAGCTGCGACGAACAGCGAAACGAACACTTTTGCACCTGGCTGAGAGGGTCTATACTTGAAGACGGCGCCGCGAGGCCGCTTTAAGGTACGTGCGAACGTGGCCCAGACTCCGGGAGGACATAACTTAGTCGGACTGCGCCTTGAACACTCCACGCTGTCGATGATTAGCGCCTTACAGAAGGCGCGTACTCATACTATTTCCCTACCGGTTCACAGTCAGGCAGCCAAGAGAAAACGTGACGCGCCGAACACCGTGTACTGACTTTTATGTTGAGGCTCACTGTTAACTCGTGTTGTACCAGGAAGATACTCGGGCTTGACAGTCTGAAGCGAAACGAGGGTCGTCAGCTGTGCACTTGACGAATGAGACACTGACGAGTCGCCCCTGCTGGGACGGCATTTCTCCGCAACAGCAGGGATGGTGACCGATACAGGAACTACAACTATGAAGGCGAGTTCTGCCCGCTGTGCCGCACGCAAATAACCGGTAATGGGGTGTCTGAATCGGATAGGATGAGCCAGTAAAGGCTCGTAGAATGCTTCCAGACTGCCAAGCCGAGAGCCACTCTAGATCAGTCGTACACGCGATAACACTGTCTAAAAGATGTCCACCACCCTAGGAGTGGCACCATATAAGGAGCCAGAAGAAGGAAATGGACCTCGACGAGCTCCTATTTCACCAACCATATAAATATGGCTCGGCGACCACTTATACGCTGATCTCATTTGGGGTGCTTATCCGCGTACCTTACCCCTTACTTCATTCCTTCGGGGCGCCCGTATCACTCGCCGCCATCTCCAAATCCCCGGCAAGGGAAAGATGAGCTCTCATCGATGCATAGGGTTTCACAGTTCTGTCCTTATGCACAGGTCGTCAGAAAGCGAGGAGAAAGACAGTTGTCAAGCGACAAAGGGTTTGTGCGACAGATTGGAGGAGGCTTGTGTCAGTAGTTAACAGTAATTCTGCCTCCTTTGGTACCCTCCGCTTCTGTCTATCGACAGTATCAAATGTCGCAGCAGGCACCGATTTCTGAAGTACAAGCAATTTTCAAACTTTGCCTCCTGAACCCTGACGGCGTCCACTTGGATTGCACACCTCTCAACGACAAGCCACAGTCAGCCCTAGCCGGCAGTGTTTTTGGTCGGCGGTGAAGCGACGCGGCTTAGCTGCGTTTTTATTCGAGCCTCAGCTGGCGTTTCGAGTGCGCCGCCGTGTCTTACAGTCGGCTTTTCCGAAGGGGACTCGTAAGAGAGTCTCGAACCCCTTGAAAAGCCAGGTTTGGTACAGAGTTTATGCGATTGTCTCGGAGCAACTATAGATTGACGAGTGTGCGTAAATAGTATAGCATATCATTAATAGCTCGTACGTGTCATTTATACCTTCATATAGTATTTATATTTATATATAATATATATTTATATATATTCCTATGTACAACGAGTAAGATATGTCCCTCGAAATGCACCCTCGGCTCGCTCCCCTTTCCCCTAAAAAGAAAGACGCGATTGCAGCAACTGTACAACAGCCAAGCGACACTTGCATTCTTCTTTTGTGGGTGTACCACCTTCACTTCAGATCTCGTCGAAGCATCTTTGTTCCTCCTGTTTTTGCTGCTTCTCCGGAGAACCCCGATAAACTGCACTCTAGTAGCAACGTCGGACACGTTAGCGATGATCTAATCCCTGTGATTCTGGCGACCCCATGGTTCGGTAAACTTTCAGAGCCGTTCGGCCGTCGCCACGCGTCGAAGCATCAACTTACAGCGCGCGCTACACTAGGAGCCCAGAGTCGTCTCCCAACAGACTGTGGACTGAGCTCATCGCTGGTAGAATTTTTTTTATCATTTTCTCTTTCTCCCGCTGTGTACGTCCAGGAACAAAACGAAATAAATAAAGAAAGAACGCCTTGACTCGTACGTCCACGAGTGTTGTCACTTAGCGACGGCGATGATTTTGAGATCACTACAACCACCTTCCCTCGCAACAAATTTGCAAGGCTGCGAAGTATTGTAACAAATATGCGAGTAGGCATACGTTACAACTCACGGTTACAGAGGCTTATCACGCTTGGGGTCAAACAAAGTTGGCCGACATCATTATTTAACGTAGCATTCAGGGTTACTTCCGGAACCTCTCGCGCCCAGGGAGAGAGACAGAGAAGCAGCACAGCACACGGTTTCTTCGTCCTTCACCAGTCCACTCTTTTTCATTCCTAAGAAATAAGGGATTTCGCGGCCGTCATGGCCTTCACGGCAGCCCATCGGACTCTTAACTTCACCCACCCCGCTGCCAGCGGTCCCTCCTAATCTAGTATCGTAACCACACTGCGTCGCAAAGCAAAACGAAATAATACAAAGGAACACGGAGGCAGACAGTCGCCTCGCACTTTTTTTTTTCTTTCTAGGCGTATACATACACACTCTACGCTGCCTATTCAAGCACACGGCGCATGCTCACACGACGGAGGACGCAGAGAAAAGACGAGAAACTCTCGGCGCCGGAAAGAGATGTGGCGCCAGCCAAGGGGGACGAGCGCGTCCCCCTTGGCGAGTCGAAATTGGTTCTAACCGACTCCACTACATCATTTTTTTTTCTCTTCGTAAGGCTGGCAGGTATGCATTTACAACGAGGGCAGGCGCTGGCGACGCGGCCAAAGTAGGGACTTGGTAAGTACGTACGGTACGCAGAGGCCTTGCGGCGCCCTGCTTTCCTCCTCCGCGTGCTCTCCCCCGCCTGGTGCGTGCGCTTTGCGGGGGAGGCTCGCGTTGCAGGGGAATTGACTAATATCTAAGTGATACGTATGTACGCATATGCGGGACGAGAGACTCGAGTAGAAATGCCTTTGTTGCAGCTTTTTTCGTCTACATTCCCCGGCTGCGCCGAGTTCAAGGGACAAGTCATTTGTTTCTTGCGTCTTGTTTTTTTGTTAATTTCTGAAGGGCTTTTCTTTTTTCATGATTATCCTTGGTAGTGTGTATCATTAGACGCATTGGTGAGGAGACTGCCTTTGAGTTCACTGAGGCATAAATCTGCGGTGGTACCACCCGCGTCCATGGTGGACGCCAGCTTTGTTTTTACTTCTTGTAAAATGTGCCCTTCCCGGCACTTAAATATCTGTCAATTTTATTTTAGCACGTTGCGAGCCCCCATTCACTGCCCCCCGAAGAGCGAAGTTTCGTAATTAAGTCCCCGATCATGACGCTATGTTCCCCATTTTCCTATTTCGGTCCCCGTTTCATCCCCCCCCCCCCCCCCCAGCGCACTAAGTTTCTACAAGTGAGACTGCCAGCGTAAATAAATTGCAACATTTTCTCAGTGCAGCTGCAAACTAATTGGTTCGTTGCTAGAAAGAAACAAAATAAAAAGTCAAACCATTGTATGTTGCTAAGGAAACAAAAACATAGAGATAGGCTTCTGAGGACTAGTTTTAAAATAATTGGTGATGCTGGCGAGGAAACGGGGACGGTGGCCAGGAACCGCAGACAGTGAACTGATTACAAACGTAAGAAGGACGAATTATGTTCGTTAGAATTTCGTTTCTGCTCACAAAATTAAATGCGGCTGCCTAGTCGGGCAGCCCGCCTGCGGGGTTCTTCCGCTCAGTTACACGGCCAAATGAGATTTTCGTGCTCCCATTCCTTACTTGCGACGATGAAGAATCGCGTCTTTCTTTCCAGCAGCTGAACACCGTCGGAAAGAGAGCTCACAAAAGCCGCTCAGACTGCGAGAGCACCATGCACCGATTCAAAAGTGCCTTGGTACGTTTTTTTTTTTCTTTTTTTTTTTTTCGGGGATTCTGTTCTGATCTAAAACGAACGAATCCATGGCTGCCTTGCTTGCTCCAAGGATACGAAGTCTGTTTTTATTTTTTTTTTCGGGTCTGTTCTGATCTAAAACGAACGAATCCATGGCTGCCTTGCTTGCTCCAAGGATACGAAGTCTGATTTTTTTTTTTTATTCCTCAACAGCAGCAGAGCTGGTGTGGTGATTAACGCGCCTTCACCGTGACATATCCGTTTATCTTCGATAACAAGGCTGATCTTACGAGTAACACCGGATCATGACAGATGATACACCTATTAGAACAGAGGAATAATTAAAAGAAACAAACTGTTCATTTTTTTTTTGTCTTAGAGTCTGTCCTAAAAGTACCCGAAAGTATAAGCCAAATATTGTAGAAACAAGTTGCGCACAGAAGTTCTTCTAAAGTATAAGCCAAAGGAGAGATAAAGGGTGCAATGCACTAATCTTTGGGCCTAGATTCGACCGAAGCACTGTTACCTACCAGATCCAAACTCCTCATTATGCTCCTCTGCAAAGGAAGCTCAATACCCTTTACTTAGCTTCTGCTTCGGGATTTCCGCGTCTGCAAAGCTGGCCATTGGAAAGACGATGATTACAAGACAAAGTGCGCCGAAGTAAAATAGCGCCGCAGTTGTAAAATGAAGAGGCGCCAATAACGAACGAACACAAGGAAGTGACACGGACAAGCGTCACTTCCCTGAGTTCGTTCGTTGTTGGCGCTTATTTATATTATAGTACGCACCAACTAGCACAACAAAAAGTTCTAGCGCCGCAGTGACGGGATTCTGACGAACCCTTCCTTGGCCTCCGCAACGCGCCGCTTTGCACTCGATTCTTTCGTATACGTGCTTCCAGCCTAATGTCTTATAGAAACTAACGGCGACAAGAAGGAACCACATACATAGAAATTTCATCAATACAGTGAAAACAGTTTTCTTTTTTTTTTTTTTTAGAGGCGGGAAAGCCGAAGTAGCCTCATGTGATCAAGTGCCGATTACTTATTTGCTTATTATTCTATTTTGTTGTTTGTTGTCGTGCTTGTAACAAGGCTTCACCGTGGTTCATTTCCGCACTACACTGCGCTGATTCTTGTTTCACCGGACAGGCGCACCTGCGGTCGGCATTCAGTTTAAAGTTTCCCGACACCTTTGGCCATCAGTTTTTGCTGCTCCTGTCTACAGTGGATGACGAAGAATTTATCCTATATTAAAGGTGACAAATGCTTTTAAAAGCAAGAGAAGATTTGGAAACGGCAGTAGAAAGGGCTAACGACCAAGCCAAGAACGAGCCAGTAAATGGTAATCCGCGCCGACTGGGCAAACGCAGCCGAAGAAAAAACTCTTGACAGTCTCACTTGCCGCCCGCTTTCTCACTCGATTTGGCTCACTGGCCCGGTAGGCTCATGCCCCTAGTAATTTTCAATAGAAGCGCCTACTAGAAGGACTAAGCTGAGACTAATTAATTTAGTGAGCCGAGGTAGCGTCGCAGTGAGTGGGTCGAGATGTGATGATCTGTGAACTGCAGTGCTATTTGGAAACGCTTTAGCCCAAGACGATGGTGTCGGTTGCTTGTTAGGTATTTGAAACCATCAACACCGACAAATTTATGTAAATGGGAGAAACCCCCAATTACCACTAATTGTTTTCTTTGAAAACATGAAGGAAGAAACAATGAAATGGAGTGGAAAGAAAACAGGTAGGCAATCGCTCCCAAAACGGACACCTTCCTGCAGAGAGGAGACGCCTTACATTGGGCCCCTTCCCTAAAGCCCGTTGCTGACAAGGGAATCAGGGAACGCATTTCCATATTTTTTGCCGTAATTTTTTTCCCTCCTTTGCAGGTGAGAGGACAGAATGTGGCTCATCAGAATAAGTGCCCCCCCCCCCCCCTCCCTTTCTTCACCTCTCCTCACCTTCCCATTGCTCCCTCACACTGCGATTTCACACCATAAAAGGTATCATGCGACGTTTTCTGATACAACACTGAGACAATTTATCCCGCTAGCCTCTCAATTCTGCACACTTTCTTCCATTTCTCTTGCATTCTCTTTCGGGAAAATAAGTGACAGTTTCTGGTAACACCGCAGATCCATTACCGCGAATATGCGCCACGCCAACATGGAGCCTTTGTGACGTGTCAGTGTACGCAAGACGCCACAAAGCAGTGCGATGGTCGCTAGAGCATCTTCTGAACGCTGCAGCTGCTGACTATTGTGGTGTTCTTTATCCAACTACGTTATGCGCTCGTCTAGAGCCGAGTGACTGCTGCCGCATAAAAGGCCCTGAGACCCAGAAGTATGTGCCCTATACGAAGCATGCTTATGTCCCTGCTTAGAGACGTGACTTAATTCCCCCATGTTTTTCCCTTGCTTCTCCTTTGAAATGAACTGCGCAAGGGAAACCCGTCGAGCGAACAGTATGGAAGAAGTTGAACACCTCGTGCTGGCGCCAACGCAGGTCGTCCAGCGAGTTTGCGTAGAGATTTGGAGGATGCATAGACACCACGGGAATGCCGACGGACACTCTACCAAGTCATACTCACAAAAATAGATAAAAAAGATCACGAAGAATGAAAGTGACCGGAGGAAACAGAAGCGGCCCGTACGTGAACCACTCAGAGCAAACCATATGCGCGAATACCCTTGAATGAAGCTTCACACTGACCGCTTAAATTGGAGATAGCAGCCCACCATCTCCTGTTGTTCGCTACGTGAGGAAAAAAAAAATTGTAAGAGCTACAACGAAGTTGAACACCTGCACAGAGTTTAAAATTGCAGAGTTTGTTGTCACCGGATGCAATGCTAACGGCGCATCAGTGAGTATCAAACCAATATAGTGTCGGTAAATTACTATAAAACGGGATAACCAGATAGGTGTTAAACAACCGGAAGTTAACTAATATGCACCTGAGGAGTCCGTCTCCAGAAGTTTAGTCTCTGTAAATTCACGTTCATTGCGAAGGAGGATATCTGGCTAATAAAGTGAGCATACTGTTTTTTTTTTTTTTTTTTGCTCATGATGGCCATGCTGTTTTCTTATCCGACCCAAGCGTTCCTCCTCAGACGCATTATGCCTACTTCTGTGCTTTGTCATTATCATATATATTTTTTACTTTTCTCAAGCACCTCAAACAGCAGAAGTAGCCTACTTTGCAATGACGATCGTTCACAAGAACTGAAGTCCCGTAAAAAGACTGTCATTACGAATCCTTTTTTGAGTAAACCTCCGGTGCATATTTCTATATCGCTACAGCTAAGTACCGTTATAAATTTACGCTGAAGTACAGCGCGAACAAATTATTTTCAAAAAGTGTGATAAAAAAGGGCACTTCCACTTCAACAGCTCTGGTTGACAAATTTACCAAACTTCGTTCGGCTGGCTATGGAAATCCTGCGAGAAACAATTTACGGACTTCAATCAAAGCGCCTTTAGAGAAATACCACAGCTGAGGAAAACAAACACAACGAACCTAGGGAGAGAAAAAGAAAATATCAATTAAGTAGAGTGATTCGGCCCGAGGCGCACACGTAAGCAGGCTCGCAACAGAAACACCCGCGGAATCAGCGGTCAGGCGATCCTGACTGGCAACCAGGCCGCCGTGCGCACCGTGGTCAGGGGCAGGGAGGTGAGCTCGTTGGACCGCCTCGGCTCACACCGGCGGCGCTTGCAGTCACTTGCCGCCGGAGAACAAAATGAAGCGTGTTCGAACCCTTTCGTGGGGTGTAGACCCGTGGCCATCGCCCGGGAAGGAGACGGCTGGACCGATCGACCAACCGACCGCGGTCGGTGGCGCGAAACAGCGTCCGTGTGTGTTGCTGCCCCTCGCGTAGTTAGCACCATATCCTACAGCGAGGGACCATGGCCGCCACCACCGCCGCCGCGGCGCTTACGTCTTCTGCTGCGAGTGGTGGCAGAGGTAGCAGAGACAGCAGCAGCGGCGGAAGGAGAAGCAGCAACGTCATCGGCAGTGACAGCAGCGCCCAGCCGGGGACCCGCCGCGCAAGAGACGCTCCACTCGTGCACGTGGCCGACATGTTGGGCTGGTTCTCTGCGAAGTCACACACAGGATTTCGGACGCGTCAGAAGCGGAACGTCGGCACATAATTCCAAAACACCAGCGCGGATTACGAAGACACTAACATGGAATACCAGAACAATGCTACGAAATACCGGCCTTGAGCCCAGAAACATTACAGAGATTTAGCATAACGCATTTCAGCATCCGCGCTACCGCGATCCGGTTGGCCGGGAACCTGGCTGCGCCTACGCACAGGCAGGAGTGCGTCTCGTGGCCATCTGAGAATCGACCTCCAGAGAGCGGATCATAGTAGCACATTGTGTCATGCAAAATCTCTATATTAGGGAGATATGTTATCTATAAGCGCAATAAAACCAATTGCTGGACTACGTGGCGCTTCCTAAATAAAGGAAAAAGTTTACAGAGCTATGGAAAAACAGATAGATGATTAGCAGGACAACGCACGATCTCTTTGATTCATTACATAATGGCAATCCACTTCCGCGGGCACTATCTGCACACGCTCGTGAATATGCAGGCGCAGCAGAGTTCCAGCGGTAAATAGATTGTGTTAGTAAAACGCGCATCGACTATGATAAATTTCCTGCTGGAACAGAATAGCAGGATGACACGGAAGGAAATTGACAAGGAATACCGAGGCACTGTAATGGAATGTCTAAACTCTAGCGTGTCTAAACGGGCGTGTGAGGATATGCAGTTTAAACCTATAGGTTATCTTGCTCCAAGGCTAACATCAGAACCGAAGCTCGACCGGCAGATCACCATTAGCAGCTGAGCCACTCGTAACAACTGCTCTCGACAACTGAAGTTCTTTTTCAAAGCGGTACGAGACTTGTCCACGTAAAAATTCTGAATTTACAACAAACGATCCGTCATTATCAATATGTAGAAGGCAAAATTTTGACAACACCAAAAGTATGTCGCAGAATTAGGTTCCTTGGGCTGCGTGGCATACCTGGAGAACTCGCAGCCCCTTCGATGCATTCCTGCATGCACCACAGACAGACGTTCTCGGACACCTGACGAGAGATTATTCTAGTAAGGCAAGCTTCTCAGCGGGGGAGAACGATGATTCATGACAAAATTTCGGACTGAATTGTAGTAGCCGTTCACATGTCCGGGCCGGTCATCGTCAGCCGAAAGCACGAGCTCTTTTTTTCCAAGCTGGCGATTTCTCCTTTTTCTTTACAACCGTGGAAGCGCATATAGCCAAGCCTGATCCAGGCTTTCGTTCTTAGTAGAGTAATCTATTCATTACCCTATCTCTTCCTCTCTCGAGTAGAGGAGAACAAGGTCAACTGCCTTATCTGTCAGGCTTACAAGACGGCCCCCAATCTTCCCCGCCACACGTCGAATGAACGCCTTCCTACGATGGATGTACAGAATACCCTCGCCGAACTCAGCGAGGCTCATCGATCTGCCCAACTTGATTGGCTCTCCTCCACTCTAGCTGGCAGTCAGATTTTTGACGCTATTGGCTTATATTTCCCTGGATATTACTCCCACACCTTCTCCCTCCCACGCCGCACACGAGACCTTCGCACTATTCACTCTCTCACCAAGAAAATGCACCCCGAACATCACGCGGATCGCTGTGCTTCTAGGGCTGCAGCCCTGCACAAACACTATGGCACACAACCGGAGACTGTCTACGTTTACGCTGCCTCTTAACCTCTTCTTCCGCCTTTGCCTTGGCGGTAGTGTTAAACTCCTTCACCCATTTTACGGCAGGTACTGTCATCGCTTCCACTTCCGCGGAAGCGGAGGCGGCAGTAGCCTTAGCAATCGCTACTACATCGGCGACCCTCATTTTCACTCATTCGAAGATAGCGGTACGAAACTTTGCGAAAGGCCGTATCTCCGACCCCGCTTTCCGGCTTCTTAGCCGGTCTCCCGTCCCTATCCGACCTATTCAGCTTTTCTGGGTTTTGGCCCACGCCGGTCACCCAGGCAACGAGGCGGCTAATTCTTTAGCTCGACGTTTAGTCAGTCGAGCAGGAGCTGCCGACATCTGGGGAGACGCTCGAGGCTGTATGGTCGCTTAGCACGAGATCACTATGCACTACCGTGCACAACGTTTTGCCTATCTCCCATCACTAAATTGCACCAGGTGACGTGGCGCCAGCTACAATCCCGCACTTTCTTCTCTCCTGCCTACTTAGCCCTCGTTCACTCGGGACTGTTCACGCCGGAATCTTCTTCTTCTCCCTCGTTATAATGGTACATACCCACAGTGGGGGATTGGCCGCAATCCACCCTCTGTGTTGCTCCCAAAGCGGATTTTGCTCGCGTTTTTCATCTTCCACCAGTGGAATGGTAAACCTCGAGCGATGGAAAACTGCGGTGTCCATTTCTGAGCCGGCTGCCCAACGGCGGCTGATAAACTGGGCTTTGAAGGTCACCGGGAAGCATAACCTTCCGGCCACGACACGCATCCATAGAGTTCCTTACACTAACTAGAGGGAAAGCTGAGGGCGCTGCACTTCAGCCACCATGGGCGCGCTAGGAATCATGGGCCGGTGTGCTACTTGTTGCGGGACAGTCGGTTTTTCTCGGGTACGGAGAGTGGCGTTACTGCGATGTTTCTTTTTCGTCATCATCATCATTTGAAGGTGCGTACATAGACCACGAAACCCATAGTAGCGAAGGCGCAAAAGCAGACGTCGCCAATAAATGGTTTTTGTTTCCCGAAATGCCACTAAAAACTTCCTTAAGTGATTGCGCAACCATAAATATTTTCATAACATTTTTGTATTTCAAACTTTGCTTATTAAGTGCGAAATATTGGTATTTGTGCTGCTCGAAACTAAGCCAATAGGAGAAAGAGCCATCGCTTATATTGGATAAATATCACACCGACATGCTGTTTCTCTCTCTTTTTGCAATTTATAGTCACAATATTCAATCTTAGGACATTATTTACGGTAGAACAACGTTTATCTTTGCATTACTTTTAGCCAAAAGTTGTAGTTCTGCACTCGGTAGCTCTCCAGCCCATGATGCTTTGAGCGCCCATGGTGGCTGAACCGGTCGTCTGGATACTCCATGTAAACTCCCATAGATGGCAGCCCAGCTTTCCCTCTAGGTAAGAGTAGGAAACTCTATGCACGCATCCAAGAGCAATCCTATCACTAGGATGTTACAGCTAAGGCAAGTGTGCCACCACCACCACGGTAATTCCGCCTATCTTTGCAGTGCAACGTTTTTCCCTCTGACAAGCATTTTCACAATTATTATTATTATTATTATTATTATTATTATTATTATTATCATTATTATTATCATTATTATTATTATTATTATTATTATTATTATTATTATTATTATTATTATTATTATTATTATTATTATTATTATTATTATTATTATTATTATTATTATTATTCCGCAAGCTACTAAGCCAGATCTCAGCCTGTCGCGTAAACCCGGTCGGTAGCCACGCCGCGCCGCAGGAGAAGAAGAAGACGAAGAAAGAACAGAAAGAGAAGCTACGTCGGCTCTGCTTACGCAACCTACCGGGTTTACCTAAAGTAAAACCCAAGCTCATATTTTTGTATCAACTGTTTGTTTACGAAGACACGCTTTTCTGTTCCAGCGAATCGAAGTGATTCTTTTGATAGACGGGTCTTTCGTGCCATCTCCATGATAGCATTTCACTTTGAATGACGGGTGAATAGAACTATCACATTTATCGCAGTGCTCGTTGGTATAGATACCCTTTGTGGTATATGTAAACCTTTGCAACAAAATTTGCTCACAGACAGAGCTGTCTGTGTCGCTGATATCGAAGAAATCAAGGTAACCAACAGTGACCTACCTGCACTAGTACGAAATCTTGATCTTCGACATGATATTTATTATTATTATTATTATTATTATTATTATTATTATTATTATTATTATTATTATTATTATTATTATTATTATTATTATTATTATTATTATTATTATTCGACATGATAAAGTTTACTCTAGGTAGAGCCGCGCTTCGCGTGTCTGATAATTTGACCTTCATTTGATCTTAAAGAAGCAGGATGACTGCGCTTCGTGTGTCTGATAACTGACCTTCAATTAACCTTCAAATAGCAGGAAAAACTGCTGCTATGCGGTTCAGGTGTCCACAAAAAATGACAGATACCCTCTTTCCTTTCCTATACACCAACACACAATGTCAGCGTGCTCGTGTGATGGTTCATGTAACCACAACTAAGTCCTTTTCCCTAACCTTGTGGACAACTTTAGTGTAGCACAAGATCACGACCTTGACCTGTTGACCTTTGGGTGACATTTGACTTTTAATACCTGACCTTTGACCTTGGATTGCCTTCCACCTTTGAATTTTGGGTGACATTTAAACTTCGACTTTTGGGTGACCTTTCATATATGGTTTGCGAGAGCGATAATGGGGCGGAATTAATCTCATTATTGACTTTACACCACCCCATCGCGTGATGGAAGGGCCATGACGTCAGCTGTGGCTGGAGTATATGAGAGCGGAGCGATCGCATCTTGACTCAGAGCCAGCCATGTGAGACAACGGAGACGTCAGTGCTCTTAGCGCTCCGCAATGGTGTCGTTTAGCACTTGCTCAGATGGGATCTTGCATAGACCTCATCACCATCACCCAGTCAGATAAACCACAGAAACTTTTTAGCTGTTACGACAGAATTTCTGTGAGGTTTTTTGACAAGAAACCTGCTGCGACAACAGAAATTTTTGTAGTAACATCAGAATTTTGTGCAGTCACAACAGAAAAGTATACCACAGAAACACTGACCGCAGAAAACTACTACGGAACAGGGCCGGCCTCGAGGGGGAGCGCGCGCTCTTTCTTACGGCCTTCGCAATCGCCGCGGAAGCAATAGGAATTCCTCTCCTTGAGTTACGCTCTCCACCGCCGCAAGGGGCGCTACTTGCTCACCGTACGTAGGGTGCCTCGATGTAGCGCGCCGCCGTACAGGGTGGAGACACCGCCGTCGACGGCGCCATGTTGGGGCAAGCGTAGACACGGCGGGCTATGGAGCGTCGGCCCGATTTCTTGTTCAGCACGCTCTTGCGCTTGCAGGTTCAGCTGGTTAACGTTTTTACACACATACTCGCAATCCTGAGCGCTTTCTTGCTCGAAAAAAAAATGTGAAAGCAATTATACTGCTTGCTAGCATGCGTAGTTCTGAGAGGAAATGATCAAATTGCAGATGGTAAGCATTTACTCGTTCGCCGTCTCGGATGCTCAAATACGGTTATTTTGACAACTGGCTGTTTTATAAAGCAATGCACTTTGTTTTGCCGGACATTAACGAGTTTATGAGGTACATAACATTCAATTGCGTCTATTGCTATAGATCAACAACGATGTCTACGTTTCAGTCAGCCGTATCCCGAAAATTATTTGTATCGCAATGGCCCATCGTAAACCGTAGACACAGCAAATTTTGGATGCATGCCTAGGAGACATCTTTTAATCAAGGTTGGCGCCAGCTACAGTTTTGCTGCCGTACCCATCATTCGATTTTTCTGGCTGACTTAGCCAATTCAAGTAAATGTGCAAGCGCATCGTCCCAAACCGCTCTAACAGTCTGTTTATCAGCTTTGGGTGTTCCGCGCAATCAACCACTGGAATCGGAACGGTTAGTTCGATAAGGCATTAAACGGAGTTTGCTAGACTCTTCAAATGGCAGATATTTTATTCTGATAAATTTTTACACGCAATCAAACGATGTCGGGACAACCGTTGACTTGAGGAGCCGCCGTCCATACACTGTGTTTGCCCTCGAACTGGCGCTGAAATGAGATAGCCGACGAAACAGTCATTTTGAGTCTTTTGTAGTGTGCACGCAAATGAATGAAATAATAAAAACATTATGAAAGCAATGCGATATTTACATGTGCGATCACACAATTTTTCTATGGATGCCAAGCAAGCGTCAGCACCAATTCGGATGACAGGGGGTCAAATTTAGCTTCACCTAAATTTGACTTAACCTCAGACGAGTGCGGGGACAACAGGGTGTGCACATCGCCTCGCGATGCGTAATTAATAACACAGGGAAGGAAAAGCTGCATTCGGGATTAACTTTTGTACTGCGCAAGTACCTTGCTTTCTCACGACCGCTTTCACAAGATGATGCCGCTACACCTTCCAGCTCACGGGATCAGTTTCTTTGTGACTTGTCGAGCTACCAATCATATACTTAAAACGACCTAATTTTTATGAGAACCCAATTTTTTATATTATTGCGAATCTCAGAAACCTCGCGAAAAACTGCTCCTGTGTATAATTAAAAAAAAAATAGCTTCAGAGGACCTGTTATCTCTGTTTCGCGAAATGTTGTACTAGCGATATGCCGGGCACACTTGCCAAATTCCAGCGGGCCCACTCACGGGAAGATTTTTTTTTTTTGCGACCAAAATAATTGTTACAAACTGCGTTTCACTTCCTACTCTGTCGCGAGGTGACACGCCATTCATCGCTCTCCCTTGTATTATTTCCTGAGAAGGAGAGAGAGAATGTAATCCGTGTGAATCTGAAGCCCTGGCGGTTGGCACTAGCTTTCAAGATCGAGTGTAAAGGGGAGCGATCGAAAGGGCGCAGTGGTGCATTCCTTTGCCAAATACCAGGCTCGACCTTCTCCGCATATTCTTGGTGTGGTTATGAACACAGAAAGGGAGGAGATCCTCATCAACAGATATTATTGTGTGACACTACGCGAATGATACTAAAGTCGAGTGTCACTCACTGAAAGTTACACTAAATTTTTCCGAGTGACTACAACATAGCAGACGCAGTTGTCCATATATTTAGCTTATAAGCCCTCACGTACGCTGAAAATTCAAAATTTAGACTTAAAAACACACCGCGCTAATACCGATGCCAGGCAATGCGATTCTTCAACCTGCTTCAATGTTGAAGAAGGCAGACCAAAATCGGTTGCGCAAAACGCTAGATTGGGAAGCCAAAACCCGCACAAAGCTCGTGCTTACAAGCAGATGGGTGAAGCGGCGTGAGGTAATGTCATTCCAAACAGAAGTGGGTAACTGCATTAGAAAAATACAAAAATATATTGTAAAACGCTTTCGTATAAACAGATACAGACCGCAAGAAAGACGACACGCACACATACGCAGGCTCTTGTGTGTGTTTGTCATCTTTCTAGTGGTCTGTGTCTGCGCTAGACCTTTTTTTACACAATCGAAATGCGCCTATTCGCTCAAAAGAAATTTTATGGATGCATAAAAGCAGCACAGGTATTGTGGCTTACCTCGCAGATCTTCGCGTTGCCATTCGCCGTCCAGTCTTCACGCTTCACTTTCGCCTCCCATACATTTCTCCGTCTCTTATCCCCTGAAAAACAAAATCATCTGGCTTCTTTTTTTTTTTTTTGCTGAACCAGCACAGAATGAAACCCAAGAGCCTGGCATGCTAGTTTTCGTGACTGAACACAATACAATCGCCCAGCGCACAGCACAACCGCTTCGGACACTCCGCAGCAACTGCACGAAGTGACTTGCCCCAAGATGGCGAGCGCGGAGAATGCGGCGGCGCGGGGCATGCCAAAGGGTGTCACCACCCTGTACGGCGGCGCTGGTATCGAGGCACCCTAACCGTACGCTCAGCGCCTGCTGCAGCGGCAACGGGTAGGTTTCGCTTGGTTTCGTGCCGCTGGTTTTTAAGTGCACGCAGCACCGAAACAAAAAAACAAAACAGAACGTAGTTGCTTCAGCTGCATGCCGCCAGTGTATTACACATGGGAAGGAAGTCTTCACAAGAAAATCTGCCCGTTGGAACCATAAAAAAGATGAAGCATTCTTCTTCTTTTAAAGTGTGACGAGCATATGACAGATACTGCTGTTTTACATTCAGAAGATGACGTATTCATTAATTCTTTACAAACGACTATACAGGTCTGATAAGTACTGTAAGCCAGCTTATTAATGCAAGGTTGCGATGTGGCGTGTCTACGGGTTTACCGTCCCAAAGTAACTTCGTCGTGTGGAGGCCTTGGAAATCTGATCACCAGTTTTTTGTTTCGTTTTTCTAATTAATATGCACTACATTGCGCGGTATACAGCTAGGGTCTTGACAGTACCGCTTTCATCGAGACGCGGCCGCCGAGGCCGAAATTGAAAACAAGAGAAATAAACACTCAAACTTTTCAAGCTCGCTCTCCTAGATATCGCCCTGTAAAAACATCTAAGACGACTACTGTCACCAAATTCCGGTTTTCTTGACGTAGAGGAAAATCGCAATTTTATATTCTGTAATATGCATGCTGGTAGTTGCTGTCAAAATTGGCCTAACTTTTGTCGACACCAAAATTAGCGATTTGCGAGTTGCATAGCTCATCCAAACGCAGCTCTTTCGAATAACCTGAAGAAACAGCAACTAATAATTCAGGGAATAAAGTTCCTCTGAGATTGGCACGCTTCTCTTTTTTAGTACTAGAAATGGAAAATAAGGCGGTCTCTACCATGACGGGTGTGCTTTTTCAGAGGCTTTAAATTCAACAAAATTTGTTATGCCCATTTGGAGACGCTATCGACCCTTTAAAAGCTCTCCAGCGCGATCATGTGCTCCTCGCCAAGACTCTCGCCGAAGGCCAACTGCTTTCGAAACACTATATAAATATAGTGACAGTTGTGACGACGCCAGAAGCACCATCAACCCCAGACCTTTTTTGGCAAATATTGTACTTAGGTGAGATAAGGCTTTTTAGGAACGTTTAGTTTTTTTTTTTAAGGGGGGTATGATTTTCTCCTTTCTTAAATTTCCTTTAAAAAGGGGTCGAAGTCCTCAGTTCTACAGAGAGTCCAATGTCTTGATCAAAGTTTAACTGTTTAGTCAGTGCGAGACTCATACTCTTTCAGCCGAATGATGTGCTCTGAACGTAAAACTTATGCAACTTAAAGACTGTGGCTATAATTGCGGCTGTCCAATGCACTGCCAGCACATTCGGTGGCTCATATGCGACCACCATGCAGTCGCACTGAGAGCAGCACCCACGCGCGGAATTCATCTGCAACCTCAGAGATTACAAATATTAGGCACTGATTACGCGGTCTTTTTGTGAACTATATAGATTTAAATGTGGTGAACTGCTGGTTGCAATTTATGCGGATGGAGCAAGGAGCGAGCGAGCGCTTTCCATGCGCGTGAACGGCGCGGTAACAGACGCGAAGAGGTGAGGAGGTGGCGGCCCCACCGAGATGCGGCGGGAAGTGGAAACAGACCGCATTGCGAAGGCCGTAAGGAGCAGCGCTCTCTCCTCTCTCTCGAGACTGACCGTGTATAGAAAAATAAACTGAACTACACTGAACTACTGAAAAACTACTGAACTACACAAAAACCTGACGTTTACGACAGAGCTACAGAACAGTTTGTCGTATTTTTGACTCGGTTCAATAGATTTTTTTTTCCGACTGGGCATCAACAGCAGCCGGATTATATCCCCTGTAGGGCAAAGGACTCCGCCATATTACTGCAACTAATCCGGTCCATGTGCTAGCTGCATCCACTTGACCCATGCGAACTTCTTAACCTCATCCGCCCACCTAACTTTTTGCCGCCCCCTGCTACGCTTTCCTTCCCTTGGAATCCAGTTTGTTACCCTAAGCGACCATCGGTTATCCTCTCTTCGCGCTACATGTCCCGCCCATGCCCATTTCTTCTTCTTAATTTCCACTATAATGTCATTAACTCAAGCTATTTATCTGACCCACTCCGCACACTTCTTATCTCTTAACGTTACACCTATCATAGCTCTAGTCTTCACCACCACCCCCCCCCCCCCCAAAAAAAAAAATAAAAAAAAAGCATCACCTCTAATTTCGTCTTTACCCAATAATTCATTACTTCTCTGCCCATAAAGCTATGTACATTGAGCTTAGCCAAAATGAAAGCCCAAGCCACGATTTAGCCGAACCACAAGTTGAAACCATGTCTGAATAAAGAGTTCTACCAAACGTAACCACGCTGCAAAGCTCTCGCTGAATACCGTGTTTAACTATGCTAAACCTCTGCTATTTTTTTTTCTCTCTCACAACCGGCAAAAAAACAAAAACAAAATTAGCAGCTTAACTTTGGGTGTACTATGCCCTGAGCTGCAAAGACGAAGAAGCCATGGACGCTCATGCTGCCAGTGGCCATGTTGGGAAGGGGATCGTGATGAACACCGGTGGAACTACTTACGGGAGGTATTGAAGTAACCTCACTGGCGCCATGTTGTGGTGCAGAGCGCAGCTTCAGCAGTTCGAGCCGAAAGGTACAATGTTAAGCCGCTTAGATATGCCTGCAGCCTATTGCCATGCTTCGTGCACCACAAATGGCCGCCGCTGTCAGTGCATACTTCTTACAAAAACCGTTTTCTCAGCAAAAACAAAAATAAATAAACAAATAAATAAAAAAAAAAAAAACAAAAAAAAAACTAAATAATCGTTCCTTGTGGCCAACATGTTCGAATGGTGGTGTGTTTGCTCCTGCGCACGCTTGGCTGCGCGGGTGTCATTACCAAAAATCTATTTGCATGCATTACTTTCGCCTCAACGACAAAAATACAAAGTACCGTAGCGTGGAAATGTCGCGAGCTCATTGTCACCGCGCACACTTCAGTCAATACCTGCTCTACAAAATATGTGGGAGGCGCCAAAGGGGAGTTCGACGCACGAAACTCACCGCAAATTGCGCTCCAACAAGGTAAGGGTAGCTACTGAAAAAAATAAAAATAAAGCAAAGGAAGTGAACAGGAAGACAAAGAAAGCAGTTCGCGCCTTAGCGGAGCTTGGCGGCGGGGTCAGTGCCGACGATGATCAGAGTGACGACAGGGTGTGGTTTCGGGGACACGACTGCGAAGAGGAAAGCGGCAGAAATGAAAGAAGGAAAAGGCTCCGCTAGCGGGCATGGAAAGTATAAAGACTGTTGAGAAACGGTGGTGTTGAGAAAGCGATCCACAAAAGGCGTTTTCCCGAAGACGACGAAAAGTTTCCACAAGCCCACGCTTGCTCCATACGGGCGCGCAGTTCTGCTATCAAATTTGCTTTATTCTTCGTCCTCGTTCTCGCGTCACCTTTCTTTCCTTTTCGCCTTTGTTCTCCCTACGCAGGAATCCATTCACGGTCCACCGCCTCCGCCTTTCCTCCCCCGGCGGGCGGCACAGGCACGGCATGGTCTTGACGGTGCGAAGAGCGAGAGAGGAGGACGGATTCATCAACGGACACGGATGGCCGCCGCCGCAAAGGATCACGCTCTAGGAGACATCGGACACTGTCATCAATCTCGGGACGGTACGCCGCGGTGGATCGAAAAGTGAAAACTGCTAACGAGTCGCGGGGCGTACACTTTTCGAGCTGGGTCGGCGTGATGACATTAGGGCAAGATTGACGGAGTGGATGGAGGTAGAACACACACAGGCGCTGCGTTCGAAAAGAAAAAAGAAAAAGGCAACGTACGACGAGAGGCTGAGATCTAGTAAATGGCAATTTAAAAAAATTCTAGCTCTCAAAGAGTGGTGCCTTGTTTTATCTTTCTTTCCCTCGCACTTCTTCCACATTTTGAATGTATGTGGAGTGCACAAGATAATTAACATATGCGAAAAATTGGAAGGACAATTAAGTTCACATTAGGAGTGTTATGCAATAGCGCTAGAGAGTGGCATTGATAAGGGCTAATAATATGTGCTGCTGTACTACAATAGTTCGGTGGTAGTCCACTGCAGGCCACAGAAGCTCATCCCAAACACTGATTTTGTGCGCAGCCCATTCTTGACGAGCTGCGCATCACCGGCAGCAAACGGTGGCAAGCGTAATATTTTTTTTTTTTTTTCAAAAACTCAAGGTCATTTACCGCGTCGGTGTTACCTTTTCTGCGCATGCTAGGACTACATTTCGGCGGTTAAAAATTGTTATCGCATCACCCCTTGTTCCAGTTTGGCGGCAGTGCACAGAGGACCCTAAACTCTCATCCAAAGCGCTTATTTCGTCAGCTGGTGAGCTTAATTTTCAGTGGCTATTGAATTGTGTTTTCTCGTGCGCTGTTGCCGAACGCAGCAAATGTGTTTTGTTTGTTGTCGTTAGTGCCGTGAGCTGGGGTTCCTACCAAATGGCTAAGGGCGATAAACACCTGGCCAAACAGATAGACGACTTCAGAAGACAGCCGAGCGCCTTAAAGGGTAGTGCAAAGTTCTTTGCGGACATCAGTGACTGCAGGTAGCAGAGATAGAAAAAAAAAAAGATGTGAAACAACTGAAACTTGATTTCAAGAAACGTTGTGAAAGAAGCCGGGAACTTGACCGATAAACTTAGGCCCTCTCAGCTCGAGTAATAAAGTTAGAACCACAACAAAGGTTGAACATCTCGACATCAAGCGATCACCCAGTGGATGTGATGAGACACTTTCTATAAAATAAATTTGTGCCAAACTATAGGCGAGAACGTTGATGAGAGCAGCGCTGACATGTACTGAGAAGTGAATGTGTATCGAAGAGCGCTGCGATAAAATGTGATAGTTTGTTTCACCCATCGTTGAAAGAGAAATTCTATCCTGAAGCAAGTACGAAAGACCCGTTAATAAACAGAATCAATTGGTCTTACTCGCACAGAGAAGCCTGTGTTCGTAAAAGAACATTTGACACAAATAAACAAACAAATGTTTGCTGCCGCCCTAATATGTCAAAAAAGAAGCCTAAAGTTCGTTTGTGCGGCGGATGCAATTATATTTGAGCACCGAACTGAGTCATCAATGATTCTGCGGATATATTTCATATCTGATGTTGACCACATGTTGCCAGACAGCCCAGCGTTGCGTCCCTCCCGCATCAAAGATGAGTTCAAATGCAGATACTAGTGTTATACATTTCCCTCAATGGGGCCGTTTCTTTGTATTTTGTTTAGTGCTTACTTAACATGTAAAATGGGAACTAGAAAATGAAATGTTTACTTTGTTGCTCTCATTCTCTCAATAAATACTGGTTCCAAAGAGCGGTCCAACTGCTACCCAGCCCATGACATCAAGGCTGCGTTATTTTCGTCTCCGTGTAACTTTCTTAAAAGCTCCCGAACATCCCCGAGCACAGGTTTCCTAAGCTGTTTGACTACTCCTTCCTATCTGTTGAATTTAGTTCTTCTTGAGACGCTGAAGTACCACCGCTGTCAGGGAAGATTCTTTTAGTGTGCGAGCTATCATTACAAAGAGAGAGAGAAAAAAAATGTCCCCTACAATAGCGGTAGCTAGGTGCCAACAATTCTGTCAGCTGTTTTTAAGACAGTCTGCAACATCTGCATGAACACTATTCCTCAAACCCATGGTTAAAAATCTGGCTAATTAGTCGTTTTTAATTATTCAATTTTGGCTAAATAATAGATAGTACAGATTTGAGTACGTGGCTCTCAACAGACGTCTGTTGTTATAACTTGGCTAACTTATCACCTTTTTAAAAACCTGTTTACATTTACTCCCAAGTGTAGCGTACGCTTGTATAGATATGGTTGGCATCTAATGTCATTCAGGGGAGCCATTGAGTGCGGACTCAAAATTAGGTCTGCGGAAACTTGGTTTGTAAGCAGTACAGTGAGCATTTTAATTAATATCTGACCGCCGAAGAATTGCCGCGTTTGAATTGTGGTGTTGGCGAAGACTCTTGAGAGTTCCTTGGACTGCCAGAAGATCAAATCAGTCGATATTGTCGACCATAAACCCTGACTGCTCATTGGGGGGTCAAATTCTAAAGTTAAAGCTCAGCTACTTTGGTCATCTGATGAGAAGAGAGGAGTCGCTGGAGAAAGATTTGATGTTTGGAAAGGTTGAGGGTCGCCGGAGAAGGGGTAGGCAGCGAACGCGATGGTTAGATGGCATCCTCGAGGCACTGCAGATGAAGTTATGTGATGTTAGGAAGATAGTGGGAGACCGGAAAGCGTGGCGTGACATGGTTCATAGGGTCACGAAGAGTCGGACACGACTGAACGACTGAACTGAACTGAACTGAACTGTAAAGAAAGCACAGAAGACTCTGTGGTCAGCTGAAGACAAGTTGGAGGAAAGAAAAAACAGTACGAACCAAGTCGGCCTGCGGAAGCGAGGACCTAATCGCTCGACTACGTACAAACGAGAAAAAAAAAAAAGCGAAAAGGAAAGGGCATATGGTGCGCCGGATCATTGGCCTGTGAGGGCATCTGGCTCGCTCTGGTAGGCTAAAGCCGCTCTAAAATCCCGGCCTTCCGGAGTTGTGCTTCCACAGAGAGAGAGAGAGAGAGAGAGAGAGAGAGAGAGAGGGGGGGGGGGGGGGGGGGGCGTATTGCTGTCATTCGAGGGTGTCACGACCAGAGGCGGGGATCCTCTGGCCTGACATAGGGTTGTGAGGAGCTGAGTAGCGGCCAGCCGGAAGAGCACTGGCTTCCTTCCGGTGCGGGGGCCGCGAAGCGGATCTTTCGCCCTAACCGCGAGGATGCACCCCAGGTCGAAAAATGCAGCAAAGAGAGAGGAAAGCTGTGCCCGCGAAAATTGACCGCGGATGTTCAGAAACGAGCTTTCAAGTGATCGCGCCAACCGGGAACTTTGTTTCGAACATATATAAAAGTCAGAAGGCAAGAGAACGAAAAACAGCTCCTACTGAAAGGCGCAGCAGAAAAGAGCGGATTCTGTACTCTGATACTTGCTGGGTCGCTCATCTATGCTATGGGGGCTTCACTGTATCACTGGTTTCCCCAGGAGAGCCACCTTAAACCTTAGGAGATGCAGCTCGTGCTGCAAAAGCAACAACAACAACAACAACAACAACAAAAAGTGATTAGTGCATTTAGAGATTCTTTTGTTGGATCAGCATTGCAACTATGTAAAGGCGCGCTCATCTCTTGTGTGCTGTAGGTTTACCTGTGTGTATTTTGCGCCCTTATATAGCTACGATGAATAATGGACTTCGGATAGCAGATTGTACATCTCTGGACGCAAAATGCACAGATATACAGTCTAGTTCAAAAGTGCAACTGAGATGAAAGAAAAAGGGTTTTCATCTCAGCCACAGAATTAAGTGGTCGAGGCGTCATAAAAGACTAAGCGGTCGTGAAATACTACAAGACAGTTCCTTGATGTGATAAGAAATCATTTCCGAACATTTTAAATGCCATTTGGCCTTTAATGATGGCGTGACGGCTTCATTTTGAGGCTGAGACGAAGACCTTTTGGGTGCTGTGCTTTTGATCGAGACTGTATACATATATAAACCCACGGTTGTTATATCGTCAAACGACTGTGCACGGAGTGCACATGCGAGTAGGTAACGTATAGATACCAAAGCTGGTACAGAATTGAATTTCATTTAGCGAAATTTAAGATGCTCGCAGTCGAGCCTCGAGGAAACTGCTTTTATGTGCTGTGTTCGACCTGCTATGGAACATGCTTGTATTCTATGGGACCCTGCGCAGTAGTTATTAATTGATAAACTAGAGAGAATTCACAATAGACCAGCCAAGTTCGTCTTGGGCAGGTACGAGGCTAAGAAACAGTTGTACCGCAAGGGAATTGTTGGATATTCTGGGTGCCGTCTTCGCGGTCTTCACGGCACGACATTTGGGCCATCCCGCTGACAACGGGGGATGGACGTACACGAACTGGAATCGCCCATTCTTCACCGCTGTGTACGGCTGTGTGTGCGTGTGTTGTGTGGTGTGGTCGGTGGGTGGCGCGCGAGAGAGACGCTCGTGCGCGTGTGCCCTGCAAGAGACACTCAGCGTTTACGGAGCAGTGCGGTCCATAGTTCATGGAAACGCTCTCCGAACAGTGTCCATAGTGAGTGCAGTTTGGAGAATTAAAATTCATGTTGTTGTTGTTTCAAAAGTTCTCCCCAACGTCATGGGATAACGAACAGGAATATTCCTTACAGCGGGAAAAACTTGCTCCTCGTAGAACAATGTTAGGTTAAAATGATCGCGAAAGCCGGGATTAATTATGAAAGTTACTTAAAAAAATCTTTTTTAGGTGTCTAAACGGCAACACCATTTCTGTAAAAATTCGAGAGTATACCCCGCGAGGACGAACTTGTTTCCGAATAATTTTTTTGTTTTGTTAAAACTGTGCAACAGCGGAACCGGCTTTAGGAATTGCTAGTGTGCTGGGTAAACGAAGGTGTTTTTTTTTTTTTTTCTTACAAAATTGTAACCCCCTGCTATAATGCCTTCGGGCAATGCGGAGCAATTCTTGAATAAAGCAAAAAGAAGCTTGGAAATTCTTGTGGGCGCACAAGTGAAGCGAAGTCAGAGACCAAGAAATATAAAAGTTTCACGTGGCGGGAAGGTTTGTAGCCTCGAACCGACTCATTATATCGTAACGTTAAAACCCACAATGTATTCCGGGCGTTCCGCTAAATTCTCGAACAGTGTGGCAAGCCCTGCCGCTGGCACAAAGCGCACGGGGTTTGAACACAGTGACGCGTACTCGGCAGTAGATAAAAAATGGGGAAAACAAGCAGAAAGATACGGCGAGGGAGGATCTCATAAGGTCCGTAACGAGCGACGAATAGCGAGCAGTGCTCACCGGAGAGGTTGACGAGGCGAGGTAGAAACTGTTGCCAGAAGGCACAATACTTTGCCCGGTGCCCGTATCCCACCAGGCTGGAGTTGACGGCCAGCGTCAGGTACTCCTTGCCGTGCGCCGTGTGCACGGGCCAGTAGATGCGCTCCCAGTGGCCTTCCTCCGACAGGCTGGGGTTCCTGCGCACGCGAGGGGAAGAGGGAGGGTTTCAAGCACCACCAGTCATATCGTCCCGCCAGCGAAGCCGGTGAGCGTTGCCTCTCAGTATTCAGCGATGAGACACCGTGTCTACGGTTGCTAAGCACTCCCCGCATGAAAAGTCCCACGTATTATTTTCATGACAAGAAAAAGTCAGGAAGGACATTATATATATATATATATATATATATATATATATATATATATATATATATATATATATATATATATATATATATATATATATATATATATATACCGCCCTTCTTCAAGGTAGAATTGAGAATGGATTCCATTCTCAATTCTACCTTGAAGAAGGGCGGTCCACCGTCCGAAACTGTATAACAGGATTGGTTGGTTTGTGGGGTTTAACGTCCCGAAGCAACTCAGGCTATAAGAGACGCCGTAGTGGAGGACTCCGGAAATTTCGACCACCTGGGGTTCTTTAACGTGCACTGACATCGCACAGCACACGGGCGCCTTGCTTTTCGCCTCCATCGAAAAGCTGCCGCCGAGGCCGGGATGTGTATAACAGGATATATATATATATATATATATATATATATATATATATATATATATATATATATATATATATATATATATATATATATATATATATCAGCGTCACACATACCACTGCGCAGTGTGTCTTAACTAGGGACTGGAGCACTTTCTCTCGCATGGAGCACAAGGGAAGAGGACTTTTCTAAATGGCTCACCGACAACGCTAAGAGCGGGAGCCTGCTCCGGTTCCTCACGGAAAACCATTTACATGAGTTTATATAACATGCCTTATGGCAAGTTTGTGTACAAAAAAAAATATATTATTTATTTTTTTAAATCTACAAATCACAGCTGTTACTCTTTCCTTCTCCGCACACAGTGGGGTGCGCTAGGATAGGAAACATCTATAGAAGCCATTGTCCTCCTTTTAAGACGCTAGCGCCAATTCCTTTTATAGCGGTCGTAGGAATGCCTATTGATGTGTTCTAAAGAAAAAAAGAATCGCCGTCGTGCGCGTTCCGCACGACCATCGGCAAAAATAAAGCACCTCTTCACGTCGGCGCCTTAGGCAGCTCGGCCACTGCCGCTCTTTCTTTTTTTTCTTCTTTTCAGCATGGTATTTATTTATTCTTTATTACTGGCGACAACAGTACAGAACAAGAACACGGTAAACAAGACACATTTCCGTTTTATAACTTAACAGACGCACTCGTAATAAAAGATGAAAGCAATGTTGCACGAAAACTCCTCTGTTATACAGCTTGGTTGGTGTGGTTTGAGGGAAACCAGCTGGTCAAACGTTGAATAACAAGTCTCGGGGCACACTTTGTGATTTCAACGCATCACTAATGTACAGTCTTTGTCAAAAATATACAGCCCAAGGGTTTTGCTTCTAAGCTCCGTAACAAGGCTCAGTACGCATCTGCTCTGTTTGAGATCTAGTAGACGACAAATCTAGTCCCCATTCTTCTCTATGCTTACCTATGTATTCCAGTATTGCTTCCAGGGGCTTAGTTAGAGTGCTTAGAAGCGAAACTCTTGGACCGTATATTTTTGACAAAGGCTGTACATAATAGGCTCGATGAAATACTGGCTAGCAGGCCTGACATTCACACCTTCATTACGAACTGCCATCCTCGTCTTCCTTACACTGTGCATGCAGACCGGCAAAAAATGGTACCGAAAGAAATTAAAGGGAGGTCTCTTTTTTAGAATTCTTTGCAGTACATCCTATAAAAATACTGCATCCAAACATTCCAGAACAATGTGCTCTATTGTTTCAGGCTTACGACCAATCAAACAATTTACCGTCCATGGTACAAAAATCCCCATTTCTTCCAGCCTTGGCATAACCGACAACGTGTTAGTGTGAATCTGGAAGAAGAAGGTTTTCGCTGAAGAACGATTTAACATTTTCTTGACCTTCTTAAAACGTCACCTCCTGGAACTGCGCCGTATATGGAACGATATAGGGGAACCGGTAACAGCACACCGCATGCATCATTGTAAAGTTTTCTCCTTGGAAAATATGGGAAGCTGCCACATCTTATTATAGCTCGGATGCGTGCACACGGAGTCATTCTTTAATAAACATCAGTTTCCTTCAGTCGCCATGCGCGCTGAAGGAAACTTCAAGCAGCCATTTGAGGTGGCGGAGGAGGCATACCCGCCCGTGAGAGAAGCTTCCCTTTACAGGCAATTTAAACATATGCCTCTCTTTTGTTTGCGCCGAAAATTACACTGCGGGCAGATTTTTGTTTTTTCTGCGTGCGAGAAGACAATTTGTGCGAGAAGACATTTGCAACCGGAAACCGTTAGCCATGCCTCGCTATTGCAACGTATGCTGTAAAAGCATTTGAAACGAAACAAGGAAGCAGCGCTTCCACGCCGCTCCTACCTTTCTACGCTCACTGAACGAGACTCTCACCGCTACATAGAAGAAGACTTCTTCAAAAAATAATAATAATAATGCGTGGAAGGCACGCTTATACCGAGGAAGCAGATGACAATCCAATGGAACCACAATAGCCACGACGACAATCATTAGGACAAGCTCGGATCGACAAAGAAGAAACAGGGTTACGTCCGCCTCGTGTTTATCTGTTCGCATATACTTGGCTTGGGTCTGAGGGCTGTTATGTTTCTATTAGATCAAAACCCAGTTAGATCAGCCCAGCTTTGTTCCCCTCCCTTTACATTGCGGTGCATAGTGCGGCCACGACGTACCCCACTTCAATGGCGTGGGCGGTATGTGGACTCTCTCAGCACGCAATGTAAGTGCGCCAGCAAGGTGCCCGACTCAACGCAACGCTGGAGAAGCCCGTCGCCCACGGGTGACGTACGCACATGTTAGGCAACACCTCGCCCACGCACCGTCTCGTTCGCCCTCTGAGTCGCAAAAGCTTCACTCGTCTCGCGCGCCGTGCAGATGATTGATTGAAAGTCGTGCATTGCTTTTTCGGGACATGCAGGAACAAGCTATCCCTTGCGAGGAAGGAGGGGGACGTTGAACGCGAGGGAGTTCGAAGGAAAATAAAATAGTGGAAAAAAGGAAAAAGGGCAGTGAGAAAGAGAGAGATATATAGATAGATCGATATACAGAGATAGGGAGAGAAAGAGGGTGAGACGAATATTGTCTGGGCAGAGTCCTTCAATGAAAAAGCAATAAAGGACACTGGTCTGGGTAAGCGCGCTGAGCGCGGATTAGCGTGAGCAGTGCACCCTCACGCAACGAGCGCCACGGGAAGAGGGGGACGACAATAGACACGTGTTCAAAGGGTAAGACACGAGAGTGAAAAATAAAGCGATAACCGATTTGGCCGCCCAGAGCAATCGCAGGAAAGTGGGCCACAAAAACTAAACGACGAGACAGGTAGACATGCTATGCGGCTTCCTTTTAGTTCGCAGAAAAAATTTAATGTTCGCGTGCATAGGTACAGAATTTCCGCACTGTGCAGCGTTTTAAACCCAGCGTACAACACAAAATGAAATGAACCAGATTCGGCGTGAGGAGCCCCAGTGGGCTAGCCAATGTTTCGACAATAGCACTTGTCTTCTTTGTCTACGGTCTTTCCAAACTCGTCTTGTCGAAACAATGGCTAACGGTTTGACAATACCTACACCGGCTCTTCTTTTTATTTTGTGTTTTCTAGAATCCAGTCTTTTTACCTTTTACGTATTCATCGAAGTACATCTATATGTCTCAGGTGGTGCAGCTACTAATGGTGCTTTTGTTGGTCTCAGCATATGTCAGCAGTTGTTTGTGGCCGAATTACAGTGTCGTAGAAAAGCCTCTGCAAAAATAAAACGGTATTCTGCTTATGTCATAGATCGCACAAATCAGGATGAGAGAACGAGATTTCCAGGGAATGCGTAAAGCAGAAGAACACACTGCCCGCTCTCTAACAGCGAGACTGCCTAAGGCGTTCTATCACCCGATGATGAGTTTCTAGCTGTTCGTGTTGGTTCTGTTTACAGGAACCTATGGAGGAGGAGCCCGGACTTAGCTGTTTCTTGGCGCGTTGCCGACTGAATAGAGACTTACTCTCCCTTCCTCAAGACATCACACATGCCTACCTAGCGTGGCGGCTCTAGGGGATGCGCAGAAGAAGAGCCCACTGCCTGCAGAGAACGCGGGAAAGACGCCCGCCCGCAGACCAAGCCGATGTGGATGATCCACTCTACACATGTGTACTGAGGCGTAAATGCGAGTAGGAACGCACAAGCATGCACGTAGAGGGCGTCCTTGGCGCGAGCGTCGGGCGATGACCTTCTACTCTCACCACTATACATCCACCGCACGCATGCTTGAAAGGGCCGCATCTCTTTCCTTTCCGCATGCGTCCGCCCTCTTCGTACTGCTGCCGACGAACAGGTGGGTAGAGTGAGAGTGGAAGCAGCCCCATGGCTCTTTCGATCAATGGGGATGGTAGAGCTTTCGCTTTAAAGATTATTGCTTCAAAAAGTTGATGTTTCCACTCCTCTTCTACCGTAGGTATTGCACGTTTTGCGCGGAACTATGTGGCTTTTCATATTTGCTATATTATTTCGTTCTGTTGTAATCAGCGTTAACCAGCCCTAAAAGAACAAACGTTCCTTTTGTGTGCCTCAGCGAAGGATCAAGCGTGACAAGAAAGCGAAACTGGTCATCACACTCCTCGCAGTACATAAAAGCTACGAGTCTTATTTTGGGCTGATGTGGGCACTGACGTGATCCGTAGCGAGTGCTAAAGCAAACGCGAGTGCCCCAATTCACATCTACTGCACTCTCTAGGTCGGTACTGGAGTTTATAATCGCCAAAGCGTTACACGCAGCGAATGAGCATACTTATCGCGTGTCTAATCCTGGCCCCGTGCAGCGTCCTCAAGTTTGATTACAGCGACTCTTGCATGCGGAAGTAGAAAACAGAGCACGCGCTTGATACCGAACAAAGCGCACATTGGACTTAGGAACAGAGAGCTTATGAAAAATAGAAGCAGGCGGGAAAGGGAGAGTGAAAAGTACAACGCCCATGGCTACAGGAGAGTAAAGGAGGCCCCAGTGTTTCGCCACTCCAAAAATACGCGCGCGCGTGCGTCCAGCTATGTCACTCGGGCACGTCCATTGATTTCCGATGGCCCCGAAAGAGGGCGGCGTGGACCGCGCGCCCTCTGCCGCAGGGCTCAGTGCGTCCTGCCACCGTACCCCATGTGCAGGTGGACACACAGCTTGTGATCGGCGGTATCTGCCAGTGGACAAACCGGAGTGCTCTACACACAGTCGCTGCCGCCAAAGTACTGAATGAGGGGTAGTGGACGACAGCCAGTGCTGCCAAGAGAAGCGTTCATGAGTTGTATTGATGATCAGAGCTTTTTTAAAAAAAATATGCTTGGGAGCATATACGCGGGAGTTTTCATTTTAATAGATCTGCTTAGCAGGAAACTAAGGTAATGTTCAATAATGTTCAACAGCCTCGGGAAGGAACAGCAGTTTACGTTAGGTAGCGAAGCACTGGAAGTAGTAGGCGAATATGTCTACTTAGGACAGGTAGTAACCGCAGATCCGGACCATGAAAAGGAAATAACAAGAAGGATAAGATTGGGATGGAGCGCATTTGGCAAGAACTCGCAGATTATGAGTAGCAGCTTACCGGTATCGCTCAAGAGGAAATTATACAACAGTTGCATCTTACCTGTACTCTGGGGCTGAAATGTGGAGGCTAACCACGACGGTTCTACTTAATTTAAGGACAACGCAGAGGGCTATGGAACGAAAAATGGTAGGGGTAACATTAAGAGATAGGAAGCGTGCAGAGTGGGTCAGAATAATAACTCAAGTTACTGACATTCTAGTGGAAATCCAGAAGAAAAATTGGGCATGGGCAGGACATGTAGTGTGAAGAGAGGATAACCGATGGTCGCTTAGGGTAATTACAAACTGGATTCCAAGGGAAGGAAAGCGTAGTAGGAGGCGGCAGAAAGTTAGGTAGGCGGATGAGGTAAAGAAGTTCGCAGGGGTCAAGTGGATGCAGCTAGCACAGAAGCGGGTTAATTGGAGAAATATGGGAGAGGCCTTCGCCCTGCAGTGGGTATAGTCAGGCTAGTGATAATGATGATAATGATAGGGCGCATAGCGGTCCGCATGTTCAGTGTGGACACATGATGGAGGTATGAAAGTGTCGTGGAGAGGAACAATCGTTGTCGACATTTTACCGCCACATTTAAGGAAAATAAATTTCTGTCTGACTCGTCTCAGTCCCTCTATCCCTTGTTTCTAGCTGACGTCGGAAGAGATTGCGAAAGAAAAAGTGTCAACTGCCTCACTTCGGGTTGACACCTGAACCACACTGTGGGGGGAGAGAAGAGCAATGGAGTGCAGAAGGGGGCGGCAGAAAAGTGGCAGCACACAACACGTATAAAGCGTGCGTGGGCGGGTACAAATAGTCTATCAATGGAACGTTTCTAGCGACTCGATCTTAAAACATACCAGCAGTAGTTGCTTGTAACTTGGATTACAACGCTAATTGTATTTATATGCCATGAAAACCTATTGTATTTCGATGGAGCTGAAATGCGGACATCCATGCACTGACATTTTTAAGGTGAATAATGAAGCACAGTTAAGAGATTGAAACCTAGAATGATTTACAAAACATTTTGGTCTGTAACAGGGTTTAACCTGCAGTGACATTGCAAAGTATACGCCGACACTTTACTTTTCGTCTCGATCATAAATTGGCCGGCACGGCCGGAAACGAACCAGCGTTTTTAATGCGAAAGCATTTCTTTGCTCATAGGTGGCGTAGGCAGGAATTGTGCACAGAACGTGTCCTCAAGAACTGTCAATAAAGAAGAAGAAAAAAAAAACAATATTGCTGCGATTGGGTTTCGAACCTGCGATTGAATTAGCAGATCAGCTTTTCTGGCCCAGGAACAAGATCATGTAATATCTTATGCACTGCGCATGTACTATCGTCACAGCTAGCCGCGCCTCATGTAAAACTGCAATACACTCGCACTGTGCCGTAAACATCGTCGTATTCATCCAGTGGTAACTGCAAGACATTCTCGCACTGTGCCGTAAACATAGGCGTATTCATCCAGTGGTAACTGCAAGACACTCTCGCACTGTGCCGTAAACATCGTCGTCTTCATCCAGTGGTAACTGCAAGACACTCTCGCACTGTGCCGTAAACATCGTCATCTTCATTTAGCAGTCACTGCAAGACACTCTCGCACTGCCGTAAACATCATCGTCTTCATCCAGTGGTAACTGCAACACTCTCTCGCGCTGTGCAGTGAACATTGTCGTCTTCATCAAGTTTCATATGCGCCACTTCTTTTAACCTAGGTAAATAGGCCTTAAAAATAAGCTAGATGGTCGAGTGCGGCCAAGGTCCGCTAACGCAGTGTCGGGCGAATCCACCAGGCGCCATGGCGGAATTCGCAGTCGTTTTGCATTATAGCACTCAAGCGGACATAGGTGAACCCCTGAAATTTTTACGTTCAACAGTCGAGCGCTCTAACTACAGTCGATCCCGGATATTAGAATTAGAACTCGGATATATAGAACTATTGCTTATATCGAATTATCAGAATATCCCCTTCAAAATCACACGTATAGAAGGTTTGCCTATATCGAACTTCCGTTCTGCGGAACATTCGTTATATCGCACTGGGCGCCATGCCCCTGTAATGGTTTCTTCTTCTAATGGTGCCTCACGGTCATTATCGCGCAGAGCCGGGTCGGCTGCGCAAATTTGGCAGCTTGTTGATAGCTTTAACGTTGTAAAACCACGGGATGAAATGAATAACGAATCCAAATGAAAATGGCATTCAGTCTGGCATAATTGTTTTCAGCGTGACACTGCTGCGATGCGAGGAAGTCTGGGTTCAAAGCGCATGTCGCGCGGTGAAGCCAGCCTTGCCGCCCGCAAGCTTGCGGTGGCTCTCGCGTAATGTGCTTCGGTGCTGAAGAACAAATCAATTGTGTTGTATTTGAAATGAGTGATTGTTACCTTCATAGCATACCAATTACAGAATTAGACCTTAAGAGGTCAATTTTATAGGCCTATTTTATATATCGAACTATTTTATGGCCCCCTTCGAGTTCGATATATCCCAGATACACTGAACAAATCATCCACTGAGGAGCTCCCCGCAGCCTGCCGTGTCCTACTGTTATGTGCAAATATATTGAGTCAAATTACAGATCACATTTTCTTCTTAAGCACCGAGCGTAGGATTCAGCCCAATATCCATGTATATATGTGCTACTCAGGAAAGAAGTCCAGCTTTGAGGCTTTAGTGGGTTTAAACGGCCGCTTTGATAACGTTATTGCAGTGCACGTACACTAGCAGAAACAACTCGCACAGGCGCGGAAGAGCAGACTACGGGACAGGTAATCGAAGCAACTGTAATAAATGAGAATTGAAAAGAACTTGCTGATACTGGTAGTTACTTGACGCGATTGGACAAGCCAGGTTGTAAAACAGCATGAAGAGCAAACAATAGCATTTGCTGCCCTGCACAGGAATAAGCGCTAATAGCCAGTTGCCTCGAAAATGTCACTCAATAATAAACCCGAAAAAAAAATTGATTTGTTTCTTCTTAGTTACCTGATCTGTACTTGAATTCGAACTAAATAAAGAAAAAGTCAATTTTAGCGCACCTCCCGCGCGTGCGCGCACGCACGCACGCACGCACGCACGCACGCACGCACGCACGCACGCGCACACACACACACACACACACACACACACACACACACACACACACACACACACACACACACACACACACACACACACACACACACACACACACACACACACACACACACACACACACACACACACACACACACACACACACACACACACACACACACACACACACACACACACACACACACACACACACACACACACACACACACACACACACACACACACACACACACACACACACACACACACACACACACACACACACACACACACACACACACACACACACACACACACACACACACACACACACACACACATTTTACCAGATTCCAGAAAAAAAAATGGCAGTGGCCTAGCTCAGTCATCTATGCCAGGATATACGTAGCGCAAGCTACTGGTTTATCTTGGTTCAGCTTCGTCGTTTACCTTGTTTCTTCGCTGTTACACCTCTGGCTATTCCAGTTGTTTATCGTGGTTAAGCTCTATATGACTGCACCGCTGGTTACCCCCGAGGCGTGTAATTATGGCTAAATTAAAGACAGGACGTTATGTAGTAGTAAAGGGTTTGATTATTAGTGCATTTCTATGGTTCTTCTACTTGTTCTCCTCGTTGCTTCTTCTCAATTGCCGCAAAGTAAAGTAGCAGGCAGCCGTCTCTATGGCTCCAACACAGTACTCCAACACAAACGGCGGTGGGCTACTAGTCCCACCCCCGTAGGGCCAGGAGCAGCTACCCTTCTCCACCTCCGCGATATCAGTGCACGTTAAAGATCCACAGGTGGTCGACATTACTCAGCAGCCTTCCACTACAGCTCCTCTTTCTTTCCACTTTCTCTCTCGCCTTCCTCCCTCCCTTCCATCAGAGAGCGGTACAGGTGTCCACAGAGCAAGTGTGACAGATACTGCGCTTTTCTTTTCCTGTTAACCAATGGCGCGAGCTGCGCGCAGTGACGTCACTCGCTTCCCGCGAATGCGCAGCACGGTCACCGGAGAGCCACGCAAAGCCAGTGAGAGTGCGGCCAGTGTAGCTCCACGCTACAAAAAATAACATGAAACTCGATAACAATGCACCTCCCATAAGCATGCGCAAGTCGATGATTGTTAGTCATTTTCATTGACATTGAGGTCGCTCTCGTTTCTGGCGAAAGCTTGCGCGGCGGATTTTGGTCGGCCTCGCATGCTACGGAGGATCGTCCTGTCTGTGTGTGCAAGAGAGCCGAGAAGCGCCCTGCGGTTTGAAGAGGTTCCACTGCATGTCCTAAAGGAGTGATGTGACCGGCCTACACTTGACGAGGACCGGACTCAAGCATTCTACACGTGAACATTGTGTACAGAACGTGCGACGCGTGAATGCGCCCTGGCGCAAGTACACTTTAGTGTTTCAGCACATCGTGGACTGCGTTCGCTACAGCGATAGCCTAAAATGCCGATAGACCAGAACCCAGCCCCCCGGCGCCACCCGCGCGCACTCACTCGGCACCGCTGGTTTGCGAGCATGCGCAGACGGCTCCTTGCGGAAGCTGAACACTGACTGCCCTATGCCAAACAACTCCAATATCAGCCTTGAGTTAATTAAGTGGGCCAGATGTATACCCCTACAGGATGCCAGGGAGAACAGACATCTATTGAAGGCTTTTCACACCTTTCTTTTTTTGGAAGGAAGATGGCGAGAGCTGCAGATGAAAGCTAATACTTCATCGTATCTGCACTCGTGCCCTGAGCGGCGCATTATTATTTTCCAATCGAATAAAGATAGAAAAAGAAGCATAATATACGCGAAAACGCAGAAGGGCTCGTTCTCACACCAGGTGTGCCAGGTAAATGCAACTAAGAATTTCAAAACAAAGATTTTTCTTGCCTCAGTGAAACCAACCAAGATCTGTTTGCTGTCGCCTGGCTTTGTTCTCGGTTATTTTAGAGCGTTAGCTCTACTAGCTACATTTCTCAAGGTCATGTGAGCATAGTTTCAAAATTCCAACCTAGCGCGGCAATCGCATAGAAACAACGAAACTAAACACGTGACTGAAGGTATATATACCATATCATGTGACAAAGGCGGCGCCATACCACATGACCAAACAAGAACCTTACCACGTGACTACACGACAGTTGCGAAACAACAAAGGGCGCTTAGCGGCGGTGCTCTAGCGCGGCAATACAGACTTATACTTTCGTTTCGTTATATATAGTCCAATAAAGCGGGCATCGAGGCTGGGTCGTACAACCATTTGTATAAACCTTGTGGGACACCCGTTTGGCACAGAGAGTTGGGTGGTATCGAGCGATTCAGCGGGTCACGGAGCACACAATCGCTAGTTACATCGGAGCATAGTCTGCCGGAGAGTGGAGAGGGCGGAGGAGGAGGATTTGCATCGGTGGCCTTGCTCTCCCAAACAGTGCGCCCCCGGGATCTTCAAACGGCGATTACCGCCGAACCGTTTGTCACAGGACGTTCCTGATGATGTCAAACGATTTTTCGTTTTACGCTGTACACATTGCTTCTAAATTCGACCTACAGAGTTTATTTGGGACGTAACAAAGGAGAATACCGGATATAGCAAAGGTGCATATACACCGTGCGATCCGCATATAAAAAAAGTTGGTTACAGCATTGCTAAATCAGTTATGTAACAACAAAAAAAAAAGTATTTCTGCAGCCGTCGCCCGATAATCGATCGCTGCCTCACGACGGCTCATTTTTTCATTAAAGATAGTTGAATAATAAAGACTTTATTGATTGACTGGCTAACTTTTTAATCAGTGGCCCGAAGAAAACATTGTCCTCACAAAAGTTGCACATCATATTGAAGAATAGCTAGCGGCGATGTTCTCATTAGGGTACGGTTTTGTAGCTCGCTGTATTTACTGGCCTTCGGAGGAAGCTATCGCGTGACCAGCTGCCGGCATATATCTCTCACTCAGTGCACACGAAAAGCCTCATCAGGGAGAGCGCTTCAGAGAAAGGTGAATTTTCCAGTTTGAGATGCGTCTCGGGACACCGAAGCGCAGCTCTGACTTGAGAGCTTTTCTAATCGAACGAGTTATGGTATAAGACCAGCGAAAAAACTATCTTACACGAACCGTAGCCTCGTGCAAGCATTTCATTCAGCTATTTTTCAAGATGATCTACAGAATTTTGTATTGACACTTTGTTCCTGAAGTCAATGATTGGGATGGCAATAAATCAGTGTTTATACTATAAGAAAATTCAGAAATAAAAGAAAAGTACTGAAAACTAGGCCACGCGGCTCTCTACAGCCCACATTTGGCTTCATTGAGTTAGGGTACACGGTCTTCTCTAAATCCTTGGCAAGATACCCACCAAATTTGATTGGAAATACATCGAACCGTGCATTGGTAAAACCATCGCAGATAATAACAGGTCTCATTTTGGTACAACTGCCTCTAAGTGCAATAATAAGTAAATTAAAATTGGGATGCAGTTGATTTCCGCGTCACCTTCAGCAGCTAAGTAGGCCACGCGAGAGTCTCCTCAAGAATTCGGCCAGCTAGACTCCCTTCACCACGCCAAACATTGGCTTCTCCGTAAGGCCAGCAATATACGATAAGAAAATAAAGAAGAAACCCCGCCACACGGAAGGACACTTTCAAGTGGAACCGACGTTAACCTCGCCATCGGGTTTGACAGCGTTAGCACAGCTAGCCGGTTCCAACGGACGTGCAGCCATTCTGGTTTCATGTGCAAAGTGAACGTCAAAGAGCGCTTAGAAGAAGCGCCCATTGCAGGGGCACGGCGCTCAGATCGATATATCGAATGTCCACTAAACAGGCGTTCAATCAAACACGAAAAACGCTACTAATTTTTGCATGGGATTTTTAAGAGCATATTTTGAAAGTTGGATATAAGCAATAATTAGATATATCCGAGTTTGGTACATTTATAATGGACGACGATTTCAAATGTTTCATTTTGCTTCTAACTGCGAATGCGGCCTCTCCTGCGAGGTCTAAAGAAATAAGGCTTGTCTTACTTTTTTCAATTTTTCCTCTTTTTCTTCTGATTCACACGCAAAATGGCTGCATGCCTGCTACGCCTAGATTCGCGTGGCTCGCTACTCGTGGAAGGGGTGCTGCTCTGTGCAGTAGGCACTTTCTCGCCGCGCTTCATTTAACGGAGTTCCCATAGAGCTCCACGTGTCCTTCGAGGGAGTCATGCGTGTCAATGCAAGCATATTCCTGTGTTATCGAGCTGAATGTGAAGCTTTGTTGATGAGATGAGCTCCTAGGCAGGATTACCAGTTATGAGGGCCCGGTTTAAATGAATTCCGGGGCCCTTATAACCCCCACAACCCTAACCCGCACCCTGTTGTCATTTTTCAGACGACGCGTTTTAGAATTTCCTGCCAAGAACACACTTCATATATTGTCACGTAATGGTGACAAGGCCGTAGGCACCGAAAGAGGAGACAGGCGTAACAGCACTGGAGTCAACTCTTTATTGGGCTCACTTACGCCCGCAAAAGGGTGATAGCAACAAACGTGCTCGCTGGTCGCTGAACTGAGAATGTCCGTCACTCCCGTCAACGCTCTATTTAAAGACGGCGAAGAAACATCTAGATAAATCCGCAAGCTGTGATGAGCATAGCCTGGAACATTGTAGAAACACCCGCGAGTGGCTGGAATCTTCGAGATACATATCGGCGCGTCATGCGCTACAAAGCAAATGAGCAAACAAAGAATACAAAATCGATACGTTTGCAGGAATCACAGTAGTAAGTCGGCATAAGCGATAAGACCGCATGCCGGCAACTGTCGCAAAAGAACAAATAAAGCTTTGAATGGTTCGCGGCAATATATTAGAAGAATCTGCGGACTGTTTACGAACATCGCCTGGCATACCCTTTCCTGCAGAGCACACGGACAGTCTGGGACCAAGACTAAGCTTTGCTAAGAAATATTGGGACATTCAACATAAGATAACGCGCATTCGTGAAGAATAAATTTCTAGAGCATATTGTCTTAGGTAACTTGACAGCACAGGACTGCGTGTGAGCACAGTCGTAATAGAGTTGGTCTGTTTCAAAAGCTGTTCGCAAATTCTTATTATAAATATACTACCAACCACCTAATAGTTTTGTGAATACATCCAACAAAACGAATTGAAGCTCGCATAAGGCAGTTTTTATACATATATCGAAATAATATGCTCTATGTGCTGACTTACAGTACAGCAAAAAATATTTATTACTCCAAACATTGTCATAGGACAGAAGGAAGCCAGTTTGAAAGTATCGCGCACATTTTTCTGGTTTTAACTTAACAAATAAATTCACATTTATTTTGACATGTTACATACGGAGCTTGTTCCACAAAAAAGCAGCTACCGCCGTAGACGGCGATAGGAAAAATAGTGTGCATTAGCACTGAAAATAGGGTGGACACTCAAGCTCTCTAGGGACAGCGTTAATGACTCTCGTTTGCAGGATATATATAGCCCCATGCGAATCAGCAACGCTTAAGCGTCCTCATAATTTTTTATACAAACATTTAATATTTACAAAAAGAAGGAATGGGGCGTATATTAGCATAGCATATCGGCTTATTTCATTCGCCTTTTAAGCAAGTGCAGAACGATATTTACATTTTTATAAGCATTTTCGATGCTTCTGGCGGGTGTTTCCAAATGAGATCTTCAACGCTAAGCCATCTAAGAATCTGTGTCGCCACTCTCAGCAGTGAGAATTTGCTGAGGCGGCTGTCGTTTATGAGGAGTCATAATTTCTAACTAATAATTGATTGCTTTTGTCACAGCTTTCACATGCTTACGCTCAGATTAATAAAGCACACAACTGACCTCAACAGCACACAACTGAGCTCTAGGCTCGAGGGGGGGGGGGGGGGGGGGGCTGAGAACTGACGGTCCAGTTCTTTTGAACGCATTGAACCATGAAAAATCCGGACCTGGAGCTCCCACCGAACTTTATGTGTATAAGAGCGACAGCTGTAGAACGCACGACAGGTGAGCCCTTGTGAACGCGACGAGTTCCCTTCGAGTCGCCAGCAGCACTGCGTCACGGCAGCGGCTGCGAAGTCCGCGCGGGTTGGTATTTAGGATATTTTGCTTGCTTGGTCGCCCACAGAGGGAACTTCAATGAACTTTCTTTCGCCGCGTAGTCTCACTTCCGAACTGCAGCCGTCAGCCTATGCGGTGAAGATATTATTAATATATATTAAGATATTGAGATACTAAGATATTAAGGTCCATGTCTGGTGGCACTGGTGTCAGCGACACCACCCGGGCACACGGCACAGCGCCGATTCCGAGGGGCGAAAGCGATACGGGCAAAGAACGCTGCTCCCAGATGTTTCGTCGTTTTGCGCGAAAGCACATCTATTGGATGTAATTCGAGCCTGCAATAACCTCAACACGCAAGGCCACCGGGACAGAAAGTAGTCAGCTGTTAAAGCTTTTCTTGCTGCATATATAAGAAGATAACATCACTCAGAACTGTATACGCTCAAGAATTGCAATGATTCTGCAGCTTGTGTGGTATAGTGCTATGTAAAAAATAACATGTTTTGTTTACTGCTGAGCGGAGCAATAGACACGGCCTGTATTATGGCCCACATTTAACCGCGGATTTTTAAAGTTACATCTATACTAACGCCCCGCACGATTTATTTCGTCGGTTTCCGGATTCCTTCCTCCTATCTGAATGTTGCGGTAGCAACCACAAAGCCTAGCTTTGCAACACATGATTATGATAGCTAAGTTTAATATCCGTTACACCTGCTTGGAGAACTGGTTAGGAAAAGAAGTCTGAACTTGTCTGAACGGTGGCGTACGTGCGCATTCTTAAGCTTAATTGCGCTTGTTAGGCTTATCGAGGCCTAATAGATTTAGCTGAGCCTAAATGTCTGAGGTCACATTATAGTAGTGTGTTGCTGTATGAACGCACATTGGTCGTAATTACAACTTCCTAAGCTTAATTAACCTTGACTGTGCTAATTTGAGCCCAATGTGCCAAACTAAACCTATATAGAGTCTAAAGGCACTACTAGCTATCGCGCGTAAAATTTCCGCTTAGCTATCGCCATTTTTACGTCTTTTTACCTTCCCGTACATGACAGCGTAGCACTATTTTCTCCCTTCCCTTCTTTCTTTTATCGGTATCTATCTGCGTCCTTTTGTTTTTTTATTCCCGGCTTATTTCTTTAATGACTTTGGACGGACATCGCCCACACGATAGCTCGGTGTTTGCTCCGCTGAACGGCTCAGGTCAAGCACAAATGCTTGTTAGCTCGAATTCGCACAACATCGGTAGAAACAACGCGCACTGACGTATGTGCATGTGTTAAGCGCTGTCACATAGGCGTCCTATAACAAGGCTGCATACGTCACCAAAAGACAAATGACTTCGGTCAACGACCAATTTTCCTTAATGTACGAGATCCCTGGGAAAGCTGTGCAGCAATTTCCTTTGTAGAAGCATTTAAGCGCTTGGGCTTACGCAAATGAGTGTTATTTGCGTTTTGGTGCAATGGTTATGAGAATACCCCAAGGTGGGGGCAGATTTCTAGCGAGACAGTTACCGCGCCTTTCCCTTCCTATAAATAAATCAGTTTACTCCCCTGTTAGAAATCTGCCCCCACCTTGGGGTATTCTCATAACCATTGCACCAAAACGCAAATAACGCGAAAAAACGAGCGCACATGCAGAACGCGCAGGTGAGCTCGCCGAACGCGTGGCGCATGCACCGCTGCCTTCACTGCACTGGCAGTGCCTCGCGGAAAGCACGAAACAGAGTTCAGTTTTACCCGCAGTTTCGCGAACCACGGCCGACGCGCTGCCACCGGAGAACGGATTGGTAACCGGCGCGCCTCTTCTTGTTCGCTCGTTCGATCCCAGCCTACTTGGTTCCCTTCCCTCACCCTACGTTCCTTTATACAATCATTCTAGCTTCCACTGGTCAGCCTGCAAGGAATTCTTACGCACGTATGCATTGTATTCAAGAATACGTGCAGGCATTTATCGCTGCGTCGCATCTTGTTCCAGCGCCGAACAATGCAGCCGAAGCCGAGCAGCAGTTTTCCAATCTCTCCGCCTTTCGATTGCACACCGTTCCATTTGCTTCGTGCTCCTTCCTCGCCCCCTCCCCAGCTGTGCCTTCCGTGCGCCGATGAGAAGAGGGAGAGAGAAGGAAGGAAGGAAACGGCCGTCGCCTTCGTCAGTTTTTCTGCTCGCTTGCTCTTCGAGCGAACGATTATTGTTGGATGAGAATGCCGAGGGTAAGGAGAGAAACCATTCTGCTTCTTTCCCCTTTCACATCTCGAACTGCGCATCATCTTCTCTTCGTTCTTTTACCTTTCTGTTTTCCTTTTGTTTTATCCCCTGGACGCTGTTCCATCAAACCGCCGCCCGAGCACAGCCACGATTGCAGCCGCGGCTTTATAGCGCGCACGCACGCCCTGCACAGCCCGCCACCTATCGATTTCGGCCGGCAAGGCTAACGAACGGAGTGCTTTAAAGACACTCGGCCTAACGACGTTTTTGTCGCCCCATCTCTTTGTCTGCCCTGTGCTATGCAGCGGCGTTAAAACCTACGGTGTGCTTTTGTGCAGCCCGCGCTATTCTTATTTCAATCGCTTCCTTTCGTCCTTGTCGTTCCTGCAGCTCCTGCTGCTATGAGCGCTGGTGCGTCGTTATGTTTAATTCGAAGAGTGGAAACATAGTTAATCAAGCCGTCAGATTGGATTAGTCGGAAGACCTGTCTATGAACAGCGCGGAAACAACCAACAGAAACGCTAATAGATAACAAAACGTTAGCGCAAAGAATTCTCATCACTCTACAAATTGGTTTGAGGGAAGTTGGGGGCTTTGTAGTTGTCTCGCTTCTCCGTAGACACTTGAACCGCGTCCTAAGAGAAGGGAGGAAGTGGGATTGATAGAAGAAAGAGGAAGAAAGGGAAGAGGTAAAGCAACTGTGAATAATCTTGACCACGTGTGGATCTTCAACGTGCTCTGATTGCACAGGCGGAAATAGAACTTAAGGCGGTGTCTAGATGAGAACGGTAGCATTGCTTTCAGATGATCGATACCGCATATAGGCAAATGCCAGTGTGACAACAGCTTGTATTCCTGCTCATCTCAGGTAAGGAACATCGAATAAGGAATTAATATTTTTCGTTGAGCAATAAAATAAATCGCGCAGCTCTGCACGCAATGCGCGCAACTCACGGATGCGATCAGAAAATAAACTAAACAAGCGAACAGTACAAGTAAATCCAGTAATCTGGCATTTATCAAGGCCATAAGAAAAGAAGAGTGACAGAAGAAGAGCGAGAATAAAATCAAATCAACGCATCGCGGTTATACAAAGTTCCCTGTAAACATCCTTCACATTTGGGGACAAGCATACCCGCTCGCGCATTTTCTGTTACGCTGCCACCCCCAGACTAACCACGGCACTGCAGTCGAGCCGTGATTGAGAGCCCTACTCGGGAAGTGTTGAAACGAGAAAGCAAGGTCTCAAGTTCTTTACCGCAGAACGAGGCCTCCCTCGCACAGAGGCAAGCGCGCGACCGAGGTGAAAGGAAAAAACTCTCCCCGTGTATTTTCCTATTGCGTATATGCGTAGCGACCAAGAGGCAGCATGTCTATCCCGCAGCCAGAGACGGTGAGCGCAAGCTCGCACAAAACGTTGAGGAAGAGGAGGAAACAGCAAGTCGGGGGCGTTAAGGCCCGCTGAGTAGGTTTGTGGTCGCTGCTGTTGTGACGAATGATGATCTAGCCTCAATCGGTCCTCTGCTACAGCCGCACAAGCTAATAGGAGAGGCGGCGAGAGGAGACTGGAAGAACATGGAAGAGTGAACGTGCCTTTTTTTCTTATTCGGAGCAGATGCTTTGAATGAAGCGGCCCTGTTCCATGAATGGGCCAAGAAGCCCGAACTACAGAGAGAGCAACAACGACAGGACCTGCCCCATTTGTTCCGACGCACGCTCGGGTGACGGGGGAATGAGGCCCTAGCCATCCGTCAGCAGCACCGACCGTCTCTTCTGTCTGTTTATTACACGGTCCAATGCGCGAGCCGACCACGATAGAGAGTCGGCGTTCTCCGATACCGCGGAAGAGAAGCTTCGCTCCCTTTAGATACATTGTGGCTTACTGTAGGTTGTTCCGCACAGAGTCTCGCTCTTTTGTCTGTGGTTTTTGTTCGCCGCACATCGCAGGAAGCCACCGAGCGTGTTTAGATACTTTGCTGGGTGTTCGTCAGAGAGAGTGACTATATTTTATTTTTGGTCCTCGCACGTGCCATTACTAGCATTTGGCGTTTCTGCTTTGTGTAAACAAAATGAGTGGCACTGGCTGTATGGTGGTTGTACAGGCATGGAAGAGCATAGCTTTTTCGCCGTTTGAATGTGAGTATTTTCTCACGTAGGTCGCGCTGCCATCTTTGCTCAGCATTAGAGCGGACAGGATTAACTATAACTACATATTGATGATATATCTCTCCTGCCGAACATGCTAGCAAATGCATCTCTTGCATCTTGCGTAGTTTGTGCTTAACGAATAACGAGAAAATGTTTTAATGCTAAATGCTTTTGGCGTTTGTGATCTTTTGTCGGCTTTTTAATAATCATTTACTTTTCACCGTCCTTAATTAACCCCGTTAAAGCAAGCGCAGTTAAATCCTAGGTGAAAAAATGCTCAACTACCTTTACTTCGTCGCTACTGGCCCCAACATTGCAGATTTATTAAGGACATTGAAGAAAATATTACTATGGAGTATTTCTGGCTCGACGTAAAAGAAGAAAATTCATTATTTGTCATTTTATGATGCAGCAGAATATCCGTTGAAGTTTTCGGTTGCTTTGTCATGAGGCTTGCCATGTCCAGTGAGGGGTTTTAAATGGCCGGCCTTGTAGTTGCGGCATCTGAAACTGCGAATGTGCTAAAAACGACGTTGGGAAGAGCGGCTATGGAATAGTGTGAACATTAAGCATTCGTCAGCATGATGAAACAAAGACGTGGAATGCATGTTACAGGATGTGCAGAGAATTACTCCTTTTTATTGTACAAAGTTACTAAAATATTATTTAGAATCCACGGACCATGTTGAAAAAGTATGTACAGGATTCTGTCAGGTATTTTGAATGCTTTTGTTTTATTTCGGAAATGCTTCGAACCCATTCTGACAGTTATTTTTTGCACACAGGTCAAGGAAAGATAGAAGGATAGATACTGGTCGACCGTACCGTCGGTTAAAGGAAGACACCGTGTGACATCATGTGCTTTCTTGAATACGCATGAGGTGAACTCAGGATAACCTAGCGTTTCCTGGAAAAAATGCACAAATTCCGATCTTCCTGCCGGTTTCGAGAACTATATGGAAACGAAAAAATAATATTTGGAAAACTGTAACTCTCCACACAGCAGTTTAAATATGCTGCATAACATCATCTAATGAGCTGTTGCCCTTAACTTGGCAGCAAATAATCTGGAAAACAAAGGATAAATCCGAGCTTATCGATTTCGCGCATCATTCAGCTTGAGCTGATTGGCATTTGCCATCGACATGTCTGGAGTAGCTTGACATCTAGCCTGCGAATACGGACCACGGCTTTGCATCCCCTCTTCTTCCTCATAGCAGTGTGTTTTGCGCCTGCAGATTGTTTTTTTTTTTTTGTTCGCATCGCGGATAGTGTGAACACATCTAAGAGGTGGAACACTGTCACACCGGAAGCTTGCGTCGCGAAAACTAAATGGCGGGCTATTTGGTATTAGATGGCGAAACCGCGCGCAAAGAACAACAACAAAAGGGAGGAGCGCAGAAGACACACACTGGCGCTGAATATTAACTGAACATTTTTTAAGGTGTTATTTAATGTATCGAGAAAAGGCTGCTTCGTCACCGAAATATACTTCAGTCGTGTCAATAAAGCCACAGATCAAGAAGATTCGATAAAATCGCTAAAAGCTATAAAGTGCAAAGGGTGAAAGTGCGGAAAACAGAAATATGGGAAATTTGAAGGAAGCCGAAAGGCTACAAATTAATAAAGCATCATGAACTGGCATCGCAGGGCATATGAATCAGGATGCAGTTTCAGCCGCGCCGAGGAAACTGAGCTCTTTCGTGGTCTAGAAGAGTGGCGGATATCTAACACGTACACTGGTTTTCAGCATGGGGAATTTTATTGCGTTTTAGCCTCGCCGGGGTGGTGCAGTGATTAGGGCGCTCAAAGATGTGGGATCGAATCCCGGCCTCAGCGGCCGCTTTTTGGTGGAGGCGAAAAGCAAGGCGCCCGTGTGGTGTACTATGTCAGTGCACGATAAAGGATTCTAGATGGTCGAAATTGCCGGAGTCCTCCACTATGGCGTCTCTCATAGCCTGAGTTGCTTTGGGACGCTAAACTCCACAAACCAAACCAAACCAAACATTTGTGTTTGCTCGTCACGTGCAGTGTTAAGTCACGCAGCGATGACGGGGGGCTGTTTTCGGTTCCATGCATCACTGCCTCATTATAGTTTGTCCTAGGAGACCCCCCCCCCCCCCCCCCTCCCTTATATATGACCATATATAAGTTTATTGCTCGTAGTTATACGGCTGGCCACTGAAATGCTCAGCATAAACTCAAAGTAACTTTTGACCCTCGAAGAATGACGCTTTATGTTAACAAAATTTAGAGCACCGGTAATTCATCCGTAATTATTATTCGCCGAAAAAAGCTCGATCTGTGTCTGAAAAAAAAAAAAAAAGGAAACCAATGAAAGCCTGCATAATTAAAAAAAAAAATCCAGAAGTCTAACCCAGGCCAAGCGCGCTTCTAATCGAAGCCGCAGTGGAAATCACCTGGAAGTTATTCGTTTCGTATCAGAAAAAAAACAAAAACAAAAAAAAATCAAATATTCCTGCTAGCCCACCGGCAGAAATGTAGCCTCACATTAAAATGAAGGCTCCGAAACGCAATTAAGCGAGAAGTGAACGGAAAAGCTGGTCGGTCTTTAAGCCAGGTGAAATCCAGCTTGCATCCAGTGTCGAGAGTTGCACGCACGAATGGCCGTTACGAGCCATCGGCTGAACCGTCATTGTGGTCTGCCGCCACCCGCATAGCTGTATACACGAGTCTCCGTCCTTCTCTTACCTCATAATATCTTGGTGCTAATAGGGTTTCGCACAAGCCTGCTGTACTGAGGATGGCTCCCAACGGTCATCGTATCATACAGATTTCAATACCCATACACAGGACCGAGTAAAGCCGCGTGGTTTCATTTCAGATTACGGGTAGTTGCAAAAATGTTATACGCGTAATCTGGCCATACTCCTACCCCTCGAGGAAAAAAAAAAAAACAAAAAACAATTACGATGAAAACATTTCGCGAAGGGCCACACAATGACGAAATCTCGGGAAGAAAGGTGGGGCCGTTACACGAGTGTGTGACTTGTAATACGAAGCTCAACTCCAATTGGAGTTGAGACGGTTGACGTCGCCCTGAAAATTCAAGATGTAGAAATATTTACTCCAGCAATAAGAAGTAAAGTTGTGGTGAGTTATATCACTTGCATCACTCGTTAAAGGAGCATAAAAAAAAAATATTCTCCTCAAAAAGATTTCCCCATCTTTTTAACTCCCGCTCTCAAATGAAGAGTCTTGTTCTTGAAGCTCCCCACGTCCAAAGTGGTGTAGGAAACACAGTTTTGAGCCGTCCGAACCGCTACAAAACGCCTCGTTTGCTTCTGGTGAGTCGTGTGATCATAGCAGTGCCATCCGGTCACCGGTTACAGGGCCGGGTGCTTGCGTATACTGCTTCATGGACGTTTGCTGCGGTACAAGATGGCGGATTGTCGCCATTTCACGCCACGGTCAGCTAAGTTGACCGCTCCTTTGAGTTGTTACGTTTCTCCACCAAGAAGTGGGACAGCTGACGCGGCCACCGCATAGCAACAGGCACAATCGCGAGCGGATCGGCCATTTCGACGCCGTTCATCGGCCGCGCAACGCTTCCTCCCGTCGACAAGTCTCAGCGTGTTCCTGCCACGCGCCAAATGTGTGTGCGTGCGTGTGTGTGCAAAAGCTGGCCAAGCCTGGAGCTTGAGGGAAAGTGCGTCGCCCTCTCCTGTCTGCAGGAGGTGGAGGAGATGAGGTCGGAACACCTGCGATTGAGTCATTCGTCGTGAACCAACATGTTTGGCTCTCCCTTTCTTGTGAGGGTTTACCCTTTCCCTGTGAACTGGAAAAACTATAAAAAGCAGCGGCCGGCTCCGCTGAGTTAGAGACTACTTTGACGCGCCGTTGGCACGACGCTAGACACCAGCTGTGTGAGAGTGTCTGTAATCTCTCCGGGTCAGCTTCACTGCCCGTTTCTTCCTGATGTTACAGTAAAGGTTGTTTCGTTAAAAGACGCCTCGTCTTTGCTGGCACCTTTCATGCCGTCCGCCGTCCACGGAGCCGCCAGGCCAACGCTACCGAGAGGCCGCGCGCCGCAGCGGTACGCAACCCCGGCACTCGCGACCCCAAACTTAACAGAGTAAAGCTTTGTTCACGCCGCCGTGCCATTAAAAGCGTCCACTTACGCTTCATACCCATTGCTTATTTTCGGTGTGCTCCACGCGGTGTGCATTGACGTTTTACTGAGTATCACCGCCGAGCGCCTAACAGAGCTGGTTACGATGATTGTTCCCAGTAATATTAGGAAAATTATTTAAAACACATCATAATGCGAGCAATCACTATACCATCCCAGATTACTTCTTGTGGTGTTCTCATCTGAAACTTGTTCTCCTTTGCTTTGCTTTGTTCTGTTTTGTTTTTTTTTTTTGTTTTGTTTTTTGTCATGCGGCGCATATGACCGCAGAATATCCTGTGAAACATTTTTCAGCTCTAAACTATTGATTATAAGTTTACATTGCTTCAACTGCGGTACTAAGCAACCAAACGAACTCGAAAAACACCGACGAGGTTGAGATTGAGGCTGTTGCTGACTACAGATGGCATTAGCATTGCTGGTTCTGTCGGAAATTGCTCCGTTCCACATAATCACACATAATAGGTAATAGTCACTCTTCTGTCATCATCTGGATTCCAGATTCTAATTCTGCAGGGAAGTTAAAAGAAGGCGTGAAACCTTCTTTCTACACCACCGGTTTCCGTCCGCGTAGACCATGTCCTTAAATGAACTGTCGGGGACTCCTATTTTCTTGAGGGAAGCGACTAACACACTCTTTTCCGCGCTGTACCCTGGACAGCACATAATATATATTGCTCTATATCCCCGCTCACAGCACGCGTGGAAGACAGCGGAGACGTTGCCAGACCCGTCGCAAGGAGCAAAGCCCGTTCGAATGCTATATAGCAAAGTGGGTTGGAATCTTTTCAGTCCTGTGGTCACGCGTGTCTTGTAGGGTGAACTCCAAAAGGAATTGAAATGCCTGTGGACTGTTTCTCTTAAGAGCATTTTGGTGTCTTGAGGATCTCTTCTTGATGGTTGTCCCAAGAGCGCTTTATGGGCTAGGCTGTCCGCCACCTCGTTACATATGACACCTATATGTGAGGCGCCCATTGGAAACGTACTGAAAAGTCTCTTCTCAGCAGAAGATGCACCAAGCGCAGAAAGCCAAGAGACAAGTCATCAATAGGGAGCCCGCGCTCTAATCTTTGAATGGCGGATTTAGAATCCGTTAGGATCACAACAGGTTGATTCACACATGATCGTAGCTTCCGCAAAGCCGCCTCAATGACAACGCTTTCCACCGTTGTGGAGGACATGACTTCCTTCAGTAAAGGGTATGAATTATGAATTATTCAATGATAGAATATGAAAAGCCGCTCCGGTAGCTCTTCTGAACTTGTCCATGCACAGAACCGCCAGTGAGAACCGCCTACGCTAAAGCTGAGCTTACAGACGGTAGAACAAACGCGTGGCATAGAGTCACATTAGAGCAGCGTGGTTTCTCAAAGCTGGGTTAACTGCTGCCCATAGATTTCCAAGTTGGTTTCCACTAGTGGCACAGCTTGAAGAAATTAGCCTAAACCAAGATGCGCAGACGTGGCGCTATGCTTGATTTTCATTTCTATGGGCGGAATGTTGATAGATAATTTTTCTGCATTTCGCTTCTAAATACCTCCTTTGTAGAGGGAAGTTGACAAAGTACTCCTTGAATATGGCGAAAATAAAACCCCCTTATGGGTGAGCGCTACACCGGCTTTTTAGTTAATTGCGCCTAACCACAAAAACTCAAGTCATAACTCCATTTCGGAACACTTTAATAAGGTTTGTAAAATTACCTCCTTTTATCAACGATAACAGGCAGCGAAACGAGCTCGCAAAGCAGAAGCATGACAGCATGCAGATCGACGACTCCCGAGTATTCGTACTCCGACTTTGCGTCGTTCTCAGAAGCGTCGTTTTCGCCCTCACTTTGAGACGCCTGATTGGTGGAAACAGCAGAACCGGATGTCAGTTCAGTCGCCACCACTTCCGGTTCCGACGGTTCTCCCGAGCAGATAAGGGCGCGAACGGCGAAGCCGACACTTTACAAAACGATGCAAACTCGGAATGACGGGGTGTCAGCTGAGAGCAATGCAGTCACCTATACAGGGTCTTGAATATTTGGAGGCTGTAATTTTAAAAATTCCTATGCAAAATATACTACCCCATTCGAGCTCAAATAACGTTCACAAAGTAGAAAAATGTCGTCTACGTTATCTGATAAGTGATTCAACATCGGTACTTGCCTAGATTTTCCGAAATCGAGAAAAAACTGCTCTCGGCGGCGTGCACAATTTTCGCAGAAGAGAGTCGAAAAGCTATTTTGACATGGTGCGTCATCTGTCGGGCAGCGAGGCAAGCGCGCCAACGGCCGGGATGGAGCTTGTTTCAATGCTCGACAGATGACGCATCATGTCAAAATAGCTTTTCGACTTTCTTCTGCGAAAATTGTGCACGCCACCGAGAGCAGTTTTTTCTCGATTTCGGAAAATCTAGGCAAGTACCGATGTTGAATCACTTATCAGATAACGTAGACGATATTTTGCTACTTTGTGAACGTTATTTCAGCTCGAATGGGGTAGTATATTTTGCATAGGAATGTTTTAAATCCCAGCCCTCAAATATTCAAGGCCCTGTATATATGCTGGCTCGCAGGCTGTCCGCGTCGCGTCCCGCCAGTTTACTGGCACGGGCGTAAACATGTGCCTAGAATAACGACTGATAAACGTTGCTAAATGTTTGTGTTCTATCTCTGCGGGGAGTGAAATGTTTACTAACCCGTATTTCTAAGCATCCTTATTGTGCAGAGGAGGAATTTCAGCGCTGTATATAGTAAGCGGAGTTGTAAATACTTGTAGTAAATGTGCACTACATAACAAGCCATTTATTCCACTTTTGTGATAAGTTTTGCGAACGATGTGTCTGTTCACCAAAACGCCTGCCAGCGAAAGCATCTGTAATAGAGCAACATTCTCATAACATGCCTCATATACCCTTTATCTGGCACTGAAGCATGATGAACATTTAAATAAAGAGTCAACGTGTTGAAATTCAGAGCGTAATTATGTCATGAGATGTAAGTAACTGTGGAGATATGGTGCTACTCAAAGCGTTAAACCAAGGGCTGCACATAACCAGCACTGGTAGTCATTGACACAAATGTGATCAAAACACTCTTGTTTCCTTTAAAAGCAAATACGAAAGAAACGACGATACTTCATTATTGAACAGATCGATGGCGTGCCGAACCTCTTACCATGGAGTCTTTCCTTACTATGTAGGTTGGCATATCTGTAAGCTAGTCGAATTCACGGGACATGTTTATTCGTCTTGTTTACCGCTTTGAATACTAAATTCCCGAAGCGCTGTTTGTTATGTGCTAGTGTGATACCTGAAGATCGTGAATACTGTTCAATGATTAAGACTAATCGTGAAAAACGAAACACCCACGGGCAAGCCAAAGTGCACTTAAGCAGCGCATCTTTACCATGGCAACGACAACAAAAAAGTCATTATTCGCCTAATTATTTAGCAGTTGAAATAAAGAGTAAGCAGTCAGTGTTACTGGCCCAGTCTTTTACGTTAATTTGTCGGTTGAGCAGTGCGCTTTGCTTCCAAGAGGGGAAAAAAAAGGCCATGTCCCGGTATGCGGCGCCAACCTGGCCGACCGGGCTGCCCGAACGAGGTCGTGCCTTTCTCCGCAAGCGAGAGGAAGCAGCCGCCGGCACCGACGCCGAAAGTAAACCGCGACGCCAGGAGACAGAGAAGGAGGGTGAGATGTTAAATTATTCAATTACCACCGAATGGAGAAAATGGAAGAAGGGGCGGCGCAAAGGACCTCGTTAAGATCGTCGTGAATGGAGCACGAAGGGTTGAGGCGAGCTTATCGGGACAGCTGCAGGCTCAACACGGACGCACACACAGTGAAAGCGGTAAGTAGACGAACGACAGCTCAGCGAATAGCGTGTTGCAGACGATAAGGCTAGCGCTACACTGCTGCGTTTCCTTTGAATTTTAGCGAAGTATTCTATATATCAGGCTCGCATTCTCAGTAATAAGCGGCTTGCCGCACGTGACCCTCATGACATACCGCAGGCTGCTATATGACTTGCGATATCACTTGACATAAGACATCACACGCGAAACATGACATACGGCTAAATCTATCCTACGATGGGAGAATACAACGTCGGCCACGCGCAGCGCGCGAAGCCAAGAATGCGAAAGGCGCTGCAGCACCTCGACCAACGTTCTGCTTTGTATACTTGAAAGCTCGGACGCAAACGCAGATCAGTGACAGCACCACTTACAATAGTGAGAAATTTTATTCATTGCAGAGCCCAGCATCGCCATTAAGCTAGCTAGTAAAAAACAATCATTAGTGTCTCTAGATATAGTGTCTCTAGTCATGGTGTCTCTAGTCATAGTCATAGTCTACTCCGGGGGCAGGCCACGTCGGTTTTAAACGCATGAAACCAAATTTCAAACCACGCAAAGTCAATTTTGGGGGCGGGCCACCCAAATTTTTGCGTTATGATGAGTTCATTCGTGAAGCCGTCTCTCACCTTTAACGCAACTTGAGAGAGCAGTGCAATAGCAGAATGTTCCGGGTCGCGTATTGCCAAATCATATTCCGTTGGCGCACTGGAGCAGACGACGCTCTCATCGAGTTATACGGCAATTGACGCAACCTAAAGGTAACATACACTCAGTGAAAACGGCGTCTCGTCTATTGCTGAAAGGTGTCTCTGAACGCAACCTAAAGGTAACATACACTCAGTGAAGGCAGGAAATGATTACGGTGAAGGTAACTGCTTAGTGTAACCGTTGCAATTCCGTCACCTCATGGCTCTATTCACGGCCGGTTTTTGTGATATTAATAAACAAAAACATCACATAATTCAACCTAAATCAGAACACGTCACAGGAAAGTTGGTAACTTATTGAACGCTGTGAATAAAAAAAATATTAGAAAAAATTGCAATACAGGATTCGAAGAGATGTTTCAGTGGCATCAGTGCTGAGATGAGTAGTGTTAATCCATTGCGGCACAAATCTTTTCCCGGCATGGTATTTATTAATAAGGGAGTAATTACTCATTGACATCCACCCAAGTGCAGCCATACGGCTACAAAAGAAAGCTGTATAACGTTCTCAGAAACTTCGTAGTTAAAGAAAAATTCGTCCTGATCCGGATATCGAACCCGGCACCACCGCCTTTCCGGGGTAGTCGCTCTACCGACTGAGCTACACAGGACGGCTAGCAGATCAGATGGTAGGGCGAGAGCGAATTGATCTATAACTCGAAGTGAGAATGATGTTGGTCAATGGGAATGGTATTTATTAAACGTGGCTATGTACAGAAAGGGTTATGTACACCTACTATTTACAAAGCACTCAGCCGTTGCTGAGCTGTACAACAGAAAACACACCTAAAAGGCAGGCAAAGATAAACACCGCGTCACCAGCGGAGACCAGTCAGGTTGACAGTCATTTTCTTGATAAATGTCCTTCAGGTGCAGCATCATTCTGCTAAAATGGAGTCTAGGTGGAACAGCAGGTTCAGTGTTGCGATCCAACATGCGTGTCTTACAAGCTATGAAGTCTAATAAGGAAAAACATGTCATATGGTTCGTAATCAGATTGTGCAACAGCAAGATACCGCACACTGTACGAATTTAGGACAAAGTCTTTCTTTAGAGTTCTTTGCAGAACGTCCCGAAAGAGAATTGCGTCTTTGCAATTAATGAAACAGTGCTCAATTGTTTCAGGCACATTAGACAGACGGCAGTTTCGCAATTTACAGAATATTTTTGTATCTTCTGTAAATTGCGCCACGGAAACTACGTGTACAGTGGCCTTTAAATGCGCTCTTATTTGTTTAGACAATGTAACCACTATATGTCGCCAGGTGACGCTGCTCAGAGGAATCATGCGCCAGAGCGTCGTCTGCTCGAGTGCTGCTACGGGATATGATTTGATAATACCATTGGGGCGCGGAGGGATCGCAGTTGACGAAGGCGACAACATGCAATGCACAGTATGAGTGGCAGTTGAACAGGTAGGGTGATCTCTAAGAGGTCATATCCGACGATCGCATACCGCAGGGTACGCCACGGTCCACTTAATTTGCGCTGACAAATTATAGTCTTCAACCAAAAACAAATGCTATCGTTTGCGCCTTAAGCTGCGGCCGCTTATCGATGAGGCCATAAGCGAGGTACCGTGTACTTTGCGATGTCAGTGCACGCTAATTAACCTCAGGTGGGCCAAATTTACTGAGGGCGTCGAATCGCCTGAGTCGCTTTGGGACGCTAAACCCCATTAACAAAACGATCTTAAGATGTCCAAAAATTTTACCTCCCCCTCCAATGGGCACTGAATTTGCCTCGATCATCCTCCCCCCCCCCCCCCTCCCCTCTCCCCCAAACACACACACGGGCGCACGCACGAGCTGCCATGAACTTCTCTATTTGTTTGTTGTTTTGAGCGGTTCCTAAAAAAAAAAAAAGAGAAAAAAAAAGCTTAAAAGAAACATTCGTGTTCATGGCAAAGCTAAGGTTTCCGAAATAGTTAGCAGTATATTCATATAGGCTCCATGCACATCTAACTCCGAGGCGACGTGCGCGCCACCAGCGGCCGTTCGGCGTCCAGAGTGGAAATGGGCCCCATAGCAATACATCTGAACAGAAGATTTAAACGCATTTTTATGATTTTATAGTGCAAGTGCGATGTCGGCTCTTCACGATGAAAAGCCCAGTGCACACTTAAACAGAGCGGACAATTATGAAACCGCATTTCGAAGTCGATGTATTCTTAAAACACCGCAATGCCTGGCGTGGGGGTCGCCGCTGGCCACTGGCACCGCACGGGAGCGTGACCTACAGAAACAAAACATTCAGTTTTTCTCGATTCACCGCGTAATCATTCATGTAGGCAGCCATTCGTTTACAGTAGGCGTGTGCTGTGACAGAATATGCACCGACACTTAGAAGCTATATTTTTAAAACAGCGATGAATGTCTCCTGCGAAGCCAAACATAACGTTGACCGGTGCTTTGTGAGCGGGCGTTTCTCCATTACGTGCGCTACGCCGGTTCAACTGTACAGTCGTTGAAACTGAGCAGCCTAGATTCTCCACGCGAACAAAAGTTTTTAAACGCCATCATGAACGTAACGAAAACGAACTGCGCACCGTTGCAGACGACGACGCAAGCGATTCCCGACGGCTGCGATGGCTCGCACAATGCAGACGATGGCGCATACGACACGCGCAGACGGCGAAAGCGATCGCGAGATGTCGTCTGCGCGTGTACTTCCTTATCGATAAAGTCCTTCGCTAGACCACTCTTACCTAGACGTGTATTGCTCTGGCCGGTGTTCTGCCCTTCTCCGTTAATGAACCCATCTACCTTGACATGCAATAATAAATAATCAAATAGATCAAACCGCTCGATTGATTATCTACACGTTTTGCCTAAAGAGCACTACGGCGAGAGAACGACCATTCAGTAAACATCTTTCAGCACGCGAGCAATCGGCAGTGCGGCTCTCGATGACGTACCGGGGACATCGCAGTAAATGAATATATAAAGTATTGTTACCGCGTGAAACATGCCAAAATAAATATTACCAAGCAAGAGTCCGGGGTTCTCGCTATCGATATTAATGGTACTGCTTTTCTCTCTTTTCGCAGCGCGACTAATTAAACAGTTTGGCTATCGCCAATCAGCCCGAAAAGTCGCTGATTATACTTGCAATTGCGTACATTGGAAAACTATAGACTTTAGTGTCCGCATAAAGAAAAAGAACTACAGAAAAAATGGTCGATGAGGCTCTTCTAGGCGCGTACCGTGCATTCAAATGTCAATATGCCGAATGCGCCAGCGCGCGTCTACATGGTCAGAACCCGTCTGTTTGGTCGCGGGTCACGTAGACATCGTCGAGCAGCTTGCACGCAACCAGTTCTAGTAGCAGCGAGATGCGCCACTCCATTTAACTTTCAGAGGCCGCTCAACCCAACCCATCTTTTCTGAGCTGTTGTTATCCCGTCTCAGCAGCCGCAGCGGAAAGTTCTACAGGCGTGTGCAAATTTCTCACAATGTGTAACAATGGTTAAAACTTGTAACATTGGAACATCATAGTAGTGTACTCGAGGGTACAAGGATCCAAACTGCAGGCTTATAAGTTGTATTTAACGCTAGAAAAACGGTAAATTGTGATGTTATTACGGGTGACAAAACCTGCCCGCATGGAAATGGCGGAGGACGTACTATACCGGGCTGACTTACATTATTTGGTGCTTGCAATTAATATCGTGAGAAAGTGCCGTTGTTTAAATGAAAAAAAAAAAGTGCTTCTGAAACAAAGTAAACGTTGTTAGATACTGCGCACTCCACAGAAAAAGCTCCACATCGAAATGGTGTACAAGACGCTTTAAAACACTAAAGTAACACTAAGGGAAACAAAGCAGTCAGGATGCCAGACAAAACGAATGCCAGTATAGGATATCTATGGTGTGGAGTAGCAAGCATGACCTCCGCGTTGTTTCGCCTCCACGTGTATTGGGAAATGCCCACCTGTCGAAAACACTGGTGCTTTCCTATTCTCTTCGGAGACCAGACAACATAGGAAGGCCACGTTACTGTTTGACAGAGAACATTCGAAGCGAAGCTGCAGCCGCCTCCTGAGCGCGCCGGAAAAACCTAGCTGGCCCCTCTCTGGCACGTTTTCCTCGACAAGGTTTTCGATTACACTTGCTTCGACATAGTATAGCTAGAAGCTACTTACACAAAGGGTGCAGGCGCCCAATCGAGCTACGGTAAGTTCTGCCCAAAATAAAGCAAAAGAAAACAAAGAACGAGGTCAACGCTCCGTGTACAAGGAGTACCGTGTCGGAGGTCCCCGTGTTGATTAGGATGGCAAGAATGGCTAGTTTGACGCGTTGGCTTAGGCTTCATGATGCATCAACATCTTCTGTTATTATTTACCTATGGTTTAAGTACTTTTATTGCACAAAACATTTTTGTAAATGAACAAGCTGTTGTAGGTGCGGAAACGTACAAATGGTCCTCGTAACGGTGGATATAATCCAAGAGTGTGCCCCTTTTCTCAACGTTAGCAGCGGTATTACAACACTATCGTACATCGCAACGAACATTCCCAGGCCCGGCAAGGGAGTCAGATAAAGCAAAACAGTGTGATTCACGGCGATTACAAACCAAGTCCTCTAAAATCTATTAAAGTTTCGTGCTATACAGACAGAATACTTTTTTGCCGAATTTATATTTTGCATGTAGAAATCACACCTATGCTCCATAGTATGAATTTCACAGGCTATTGCCTGTACACTATAAAAAAGCCAATGTGGGAAGGATGGTGGCCAGCACTGCAAACTCAGACCGCGAGGAGCAGCAAGACCTCGTGCAAAAAGTCAGGGCGGCGGCCGTAGTCAACGGAATCCCGGACTAAAGATGGCACCAACTTTCCCACAAACCCCCTTTTCATTTTCTGGCCACTAAACAGCTTTTATCACCATCTTCACGGTGGTGAGTTTTGAACAAGACAATAAAAAAGTTGATCAGTTTGATTCAAGCGAAGGGGATGAGAAAGCATACACCCTTTGGACTCCGCTTGTGTAATGAACATATTAAAAAGTTTCGTTATATGCTAACCTTATGTTATATCTTAGCGTTTTCTATTTCCCTCTTCTTCCTTGCAAGGGAAAATTTGCCCATTTGCAACCTCAATAGGAGGCAGGCGACTCTTGCCAGTTGCCAAGAGCCAACAAAGTTTAATTGCATAAGGCAGGTGGCACAAGCTAAAGACATACGACGAACAGAATATGTGACAAACTGAGCCCCTGGGAAAGTTTGAAAACGCAGTCAACCTCCATCCATTGTTGTTTCGCCAACTTAAACTAACTCTTCCGCTAACGCGCTGCTCACTGGTATTTAGTCAGGTTCTCTGTCTAATCGGAGATAACACGGAAAACAATCAAGCTCACAGCTATATTAGGACGATGCGGAAGGGCGGAAGGGCGAATATAACTAGGCCTATAGTGGTCGTATAGTTCCTATAAAACCAATCACGCGTCTGTGACCTTAACACACACATACACAGTTATTCACCCCATGAAGCTAGTGATCGTAATAAATTAAACATTACCCCTCAGCCGTCGTAAAGGTCCCCCGGCTCTTAGCGAAACGAAACTGGAAAGGGTTCCGACCCTGTCACCATTTGACTTGAAGACGCAATGCGCTTCGTTTGCGGCTGAATGGAGAGGTGGGCAGGTCAACTTCACACTGTGCTCGCTACAAGTGAACAGATCGAACAACAAGCCGTCATCGATTATGTAAATGAGCGACAATGACTTTCGGGGACGCCGCGTTTATCTCTAACCAACCTGTCTCGTCCCCATGCATTGCTATTCCTGTATACACGCTTTAAATTATACGCCATGTCGTATATATATATATATATATATATATATATATATTGAAATGTGGATTTAATAGTTCGTGCGAACGTCTAGCGCTGGCAGTAAATCGGGCGCAGCAGGATCGCAGCGCGAGAGAGATGGGCGCCGGAGACAAGCGATGGTGATGGCGATGCCGCAGCGTTGTTTGTTCATTGCCTTCTTTACAATATATATATATATATATATATGTCTCCGAACGTTTGCCTTATATCGTATTGAAAAGTTTGGCATACTTATATTAAAAACCAGTTCGCTTTGCGTATGTTATATTGAGATACACAACGGTTATTACCTCCTTCTGTTATAACGAGCAGTAGCGTTGCATATACAATCCTTTAACATGACCTATCACTACAGGACAAAAAGAAGATTTCCGTGACCTGGCGCTTCAGCTCACTTGTGGAACGTAGCTCAAAGTGGGTCAGTCTCCTCCTTCCCGCTATGAAAAAATAATAAGGCGCCCAGATATGTTCTTTTCTCCATCTCCCGACGGCTGAACGGTTGGTGTTACCACATCGAGAAGTGAGCCGCAGAAAATTTCGAACTTTGACGCCTGAAAACAGCAACAGCTTCAGAAGTACTAACCGCCCTTCGTGCTGCTAATGGGCAATGTTTTGCAATTGCAAATCCACTCTTCACAAGCAACTCGTTTGGAATTTATTTAGAAAAACGTATCACAGTGCTGTCAGCGAGGAACACGCATATTTCTCCACTTTTCACTAGCTGATTTCTCACAGCAGAATCCCTGGCCAGAACCACGCCGACAAAACTGCTCGCCCTGCTTACGAAAGGCTGCGAACTGTTTGGACTCCGTTGTCAAGAACTACGGGCCGCCAGATGTGCAAGCCTCCCAGCCCACGACCCAGCGTAAGCCGAGTGGCGTGTGTCGCCTTATTGCCTCCGTTCTTCTGACCATTCTATAGAATTAAGCTTCCTTCTGTGTCATCTGTGGCTATAGCTTTGCCTCTGTTGCTGGGATGAGGAAATAAGCTTGAGTGCGTGAACGGCGGAATCGAGAAAAGGGTTGATCATTGTTCTCTTTCTCTGCTCCCGTCATCGCTTCGACGTTCAACGCTCGCACCATGAACTGATTTAAGTCGCCAAGACAACTGACGGTTCTCAAAGCAAAATAATTTTGGAGTTTCTCGTATTCAGTCATCTGTGAATGGTGCAGAAAGCCTGTCAAGTGCTGTGGCAAAAACTGAGTTGACACGTCTCATAACCACTTTTATTCTTTACGCTGGCGCACTCCTTTGTGAGAGCGCTATAGCATCTATCAGTCCTAATTTATCTTACAGCAACATCTGCTTTAAAGGGGTACTCCTGTATTGTCACGTGCGGCCCATGGCGAGCCAATGCACAGCAGGCAGGACGTCAGCGTTGTGAGCCACAGGGGGCGTCGAGATCAACTGTAGATGGGAAGGTGCGCAGTATGACGTCAGAGCGCGCAGTTGTATTCCTGCTAGTACTATGAGTGATTTGCAGCACAAGGAAGAGGCCTGGACCAATCAAGAAATTGTATGACTAACGGAGCTGAGTTTTTTTTTTCCTTTATAGTGTTTCTAATGCTATTAAAACAAATAAGAAAGAAGAAAAGAGTTTGAAAACGACGTCCGTTTTTCGTTTTTCGTGATTAGGCTTTTTATGCTGTTGCAATTAAGAACAAAAGAATAGAGTTACAGTGTATTCCGTGGCCTCAAGTAAAAACGCAGAATTTACTACAAATTATCGCTTCGTCGCGTTCATCGTATTCGCTAAATGTGCGCTCATCGCTATAATTACGTTTTCCCACTGTTTAAGCTAACCTCGTCGAACGCAGCTAAAGGCATCACACGCCGCAGCACTGCCTGTTCACCGTTCGGGAACTTTAGAATAATGGTAACAGCCTGGTGGCATGTGGGACTAGGCATCTTAGCCATGCACAAGGATAGCTCGATGGCACTGTCATTAACCTTTGCCGTTTCGGCGTCCCGGGACGAACTTCGTTCGATGCGCCGCAATGCGAGCAGCGCTGCTTGATCATCCACTTTCGACTGCGCAGTTCAATGTGGGCCTCCGTTCTGCTCGGCACCGCCTTTTCTCTGTTATGAGAAAACAAAGACAGCAACCCTCCCCCTTTGTGTGAATCCCTCTCCACCAGCTCGCGTCACGAAACAACGACAGAACCACACAATGGGTGCCCGGCACCGACCCATGCTACAGCGCAAAGTTGCACGCGACCAGAACAACGGCCCAAGAGCTGATCTCTTTGAGAGATTAGACTTCATATGCCATTATGCGATGTGTGAGACGACAACTGCTGCGCGATCGAAACTGTAGAACATATCTGATTTGAGCGTCCTGCGCATATTCGCGAGCGTGCTTACTATGATCATTACATGGAAGAAGTTCTCCACACTTCTTCTTACATTGGACCATATTTCAAGTCTATTTGCCTACCCTAGTCAAGAGAGACATGCAATGAACATTCTGTTTGCATATTTAAAAGACGCTGGACTTCTCGGCAAGCTATAGTTTCAGGTGTAACCCTCACGTATTTGGACATCTTGCATTTCACTCCCACACATTTTTCACGCTGTAAACTTTGTAAGCCAATTTTTAGGAATATGCATATCATCACTTTATTGTTTAACATTACTCGACTTTATTTATTTTACTTTCCACACCTCTCTCATTCCGTTTTTCTTTCCCCAATTCCTTTTCCTACGCAGAGTCGCCCGTCAGCGAATCCTCAATTCCAAAGAGCTCTCTCTCTCTCTCTCAACTGTTTAAGAAGTATAGGTGCGCGAGGTTTCACTAGCTAATAAAAACAGAGGGTGTGGTGTAATAAACGTTGACGCTCACAACGTGGATCAACGAACGTTACCAGTCGTTGTTCTTTCCGTAACGTCCAAGGCTGAAGAGGTCTCCTGGGGCAACCAGTGAGGCATGGCATGGTTTGAAGCCACGTCCAACGCGAACCTCAAGCCTTTACAGAACAAGCGTGGAAGCCCGCGAGCACGCAAATACAAACAGATGCGTCACCTTTAAACGCCTCCAGCGAAGGAGCAGTTCGAAATTAACCCTGTCAACTGGGCCGCGGCCATCGCCACTGGGGTACCAAAGTACGGACCGTCACTTTAGTGCTTGTATGACTGGTACCTAACGGGCTGACCCAAGCTTACCACCTCCCTAAATAGGGTCCTGGTACTCCCCTGATGGGGCTGGGACAGGTAGGTCACCACCGCTTGCGGCGGGGGCTAGCCTGCCACAGAATTTGTATCTGTTGTAGGCCGTCATTGCACCCGCCACCGCTTCGGTGGTGGACGACGGCCGTTGCGGCGCGCGTCTTTCTTTCACTCTTCGTCTTCTTTCGGCAGCGGAGATGGCTCAGCTACAAAGCTCCTCGCCGGGGTGGCGCAGTGGTTACGGCGCTCGACTACTGTTCTTAAGAACGCAGGATCGAATCCCGGCCTCGGCGGCAGCTTTTCGATGGAGGCGAAAAGCAAGGCGTCTGTGTGCTGTGCGATGTCAGTGCACGTCAAAGAATCCCAGGTAGTCGAAATTTCCGGAGTCTTACACTACGGCGTCTCTCATAGCCTGAGTTGCTTTGGGACGTTAAACCCCACAAACCACACCAATCAGCTACAGCGCGAGGGAGGTGGTGAAGGATGGCGGCTCCCGGCTTTACGTAGCTGAGACGGTAGGTCAACGCCGCTTGCGGCGAGGGCCAGCCAGCCACCAAATTTTCATCTGTTGTAGGCTGTCATTGCACGCGCCACCGCTTAGGCGGTGGACGACGGCTGTTGCGGCGCGCGTCTTTCTCTCCCTCTTCTTTTTCTTCTTTACTTGGTATTATTATTATTATTACAAGACCACATGGTTGTTCCTGCGCACATTAAATAAAGATTGACTGATTATTATTATTATTATTATTATTATTATTATTATTATTATTATTATTATTATTATTATTATTATTATTATTATTATTATTATTATTATTATTATTATTATTATTATTATTATTATTATTATTATTATTATTTGTTCCAGTTGGGGCGGGGGCGAGCTTTTTTGACGATGCCTTTACACCAGGTTGTACGTTCGCCTCTCGCTCGAGGGAAAGAGACGAGAGGCGACATTTATTCGACCGGGGCGGTCGGGGGCTGTTCTTACTCAATGGTTCGTTTTCGGCGCAACCGATATGCCCGCGCCGTCCCGAGTGCCGGCCATGCGGTGCCTTCCAGTCTCGCTCGCACGTCGCCGAGGGTGTTGCTGAGAGAGCCACCAAAACAGATTTTGAGAGCGAGTGTATATGCAGGAAAGTTAAACACGCACAGCTCGAGAAGCACCGTGCGCACGGTAAAAATCGGGCACCATTGCGCAGCTTCGAGGAATGTTCGTCACGCGCATAGCACGCGCATGTACCTATATCCCCTTCTCTCACGTTTTTCTCTTCCTCACAGCATCACTCGGTTCATGCGCGAGGTCAGCTTCCCTGCTCAAAAAATACGGCAGCCAACCATAATGCCACCTCACCCTATACCTCTCCTAGCATGTCTCCCTCTTTCTTACGCACACACGCGCACGCGTACTTATGATCAGCTCGGCGTAATTGCATGCGAGTCGACCATGTAAACAGGAAGCATGCATGACTGCTGACGACCCAGAGTCGCGAGCGCCGGAGCCACTTGGAAGGACAACATAAGTGCTTCTCTTTCTATTAAAGACTATATTTCCTTCTCTCCGCCGCCCCCCACCTGCTCCTTGTTTATTCATTTCTCAGCCCATCTGAGCGCTGGTAGACGTTTTTCGAGGACTAGAGGCACTTCAGTTAAGCGTGTGACTCGGGTACGGGCAATTCGATTGCCGCAAGAGGCGCTTTGACTTTGTAGTTTTGATTGGGTCCAAACATGAATCAACTTTCCAGGTCATCCTAAGCACCTAGAACCTTTCTACGGTGCCTTAACAGGTTACTGATAGTAAAAAAGAATCATTTAAGTTTCACATATCGCATAGCCAACGAACCTCTCTAGGTTGTCAACGCTTTTAAATACCTAAGAATTCATATAACCTCGGACCTTCGATGGAACGAGCACATATCGTACATAGAAATGAAAGACAGCTGCGCTATTCGAAAAGGACGAATAGCACAATCTAAGCAAGAAATAAAGCTTTTAGATTACAAAATGTTTGTACGGTCAAAATTGGAATATGCTGCGGTAGTGTCGGATCCCTGGACCGAAACTAACAAACTTAAAACGTAAAACGTCTAAAGCGAAACAGCCAGGTTTATCTTTATTTGTTATAGCTGGAACACTTCCCCAACAGCCCTGCTGCAAATCGCAGGACTTGAGCAGCTGGTCATGCGTCGTCATCGCGAAATATCAAAGTTATTCTAATTATTTTATCACAATAAAATAAAGAATTGGGGAAGGAACTTCAGTTGACCCCATTATCTTGCCGCCTAACACGCTCCTATCATTCTAAATATGTTACCGCGTTTTCATGTAGAATTAATGCTTTTAAATACTCGTTACTTCCACGTACTATGGCGTCTATCCGCAGATGTTGTGAATTGCGAATCAGTGAATTTATTTTTACAAGTTCTACATGATGCATAGGGCTCACATGCATGCCTATTTTGGGCCAAGTTCCCTGCCTACGTTCGTTGTTAAGTTAGTTCTTGTTGTCAATTCTCTACCTTTGTGCTCCATTTGTGTTCTGGATTTAACTCTGTTCGCTTGTTGCTGTTGAATGTACTTCACGTTTTGTCATTATGGCCCGAGAAGGGCCTGCAGTATTTGTAAATAAATAAATAAATAAATAAATAAATAAATAAATAAATAAATAAATAAATAAATAAATAAATAAATAAATAAATAAATAAATAAATAAATAAATAAATAAATAAATAAATAAACGTAAGCATGAAGTGCACTACAGGAAAAAATGGCGTCATATATATAGTACGGCTCATAATGCAGATATTTTGGCTGGCGGACACGGCCTTCACCCACTTGTACTCTTTGATCTGGACAGCGCACATGGTTTCCCCAGCCGCTTTCGCTCGTTGCTATCTGTTCCTTTTTCAAACAGCGCGCTCGGCTTCGTTCGCCGGTTTTGATGTGTTATGGGCCACGTTAAGCCGCTTCTGTTTTTTGCATGTGTAAAACCTTGTTTCCTCATCTGCAGTGCGGCCGACCATCACGTGCAGTGCTGTTGTGCTTGTGTACTACATGTAACGTCAATACATGTGACATAACGAAAGCGGAGCAGATAATAGTAGGGTAACGCAGTGAAGTCCAAAGTAGGGGAAACGCAGCTGAGGAAGGCACAACCAGGCAGGAAGACGAGCTTTTAGGAAATATTGGTAGATATGGTCCGATGCTGGCTTAGTACAGGACTAAATACAGGAGAATGAGAGAGACGTTTGGACACAAACACTGGCTACAACCACGGTAGCGATTTGCAAAGTCGATTGTCAGTTACAGCATAACCTGTCACACGCTGCGCGCATTCTGACTATGAATAGTTCGTAACTTCCCTAGTTCTAACAGTCCTCGTGTGCCCATAAACAATAAGGAATGACACTATATGAGTCAACATAAATCTGACCCACTCTCGCGATGCAAAGTAACAATTTTTTTATTTATGAAGAACAAGAAACGAATGAAAATACTTCCTTTCACTACCCTGGGCGAGCAATAAGCCCCACAATCACTGAGTTCAGTCTATTAATTTCGACTCTGTCAGCCCGCTGCCCGTCCGGAGTCCTTCGAATTTCTTTGAGTCGCGTTCTCAACTTATCAATAAATTATTATTGATCTTATTACTGAAACCTTGGTTATGTTGTGCAGTCATTACAGCCTATTCAGGACAGGTGTAAGCTGCCGCTTCGATTACGTTAATTGGATTCCGCGGTGCGGTCAGCACAGCCAACGTACTATATGAAGCGTCCAGCTACGAAACGTGGCGTCGCTCGATCTGGCATCATCATATGCCTCGAGAGCGTTTGAAATGGAGCAGCACGGGCGTTTCAAACTGAGCTGGTTGCGAGCACGCCTACGAATGCACGTTATTCAAACTTCGAGGCTCCGACTGCTGAGGCGCATACAGCCAGCGGGTAAACAGAGCGAGTCGAAACTCTCTTCGGCGGCAGCAGCGCGCGTACGCGAAGCTGCATGGACCCACTTTCTCGCCGCTCCTTCGATGTACTGACTCTCATCATCCTGGACAAAGAGGTGAGGGGTGGCGAAAGCGGATCGGGCCGACTGGATCGAGCCTCATTACTACAGGCGTGTGAGTGAGAACACGGAGATGGGGAGAAAGAGGGAGTCGTAAATTGGGAAACCTCGCTCTCCTCCTTAAATGGTGCAGGAGGTCGCAATTTGTAACAGGAACTCGACATTAGCAGTATGTAGTTAAAAGGAAGGACGTAAGGAATCGTGAGTCTCGATCGAGCGCTACGGACATCGAGCAGGACGCGCGAGCCGTATGAGCGACTGCGGGTGTTTGAGAGCAGATCACAGGTCGTCGGTACTCAAGAATGACTGCAACTCTCAATGAGGATAGCAGTGTCAGGCTTGCCGTATGTAGACGCTGCTATTTCCTAGTTGATGTCATGGTTTGTGCCGCCATTTTTGGTCTCATTGGAGGCGAATAAAGGTGGCGCAACGAGGAGCTCGCAACCTGTTCTCCACTGGTTCGTTTTAAAAGGGCGCTGGGAAAAAAATGGAAATCTCTCTGTACGAGTAAGTTGCTGTCACTGTAACCAACAACAGCTTTTCTAAGCTACACTGATTCCTCCGGCTGCACTGTAGGAGGCTAGTTGCACTAGTTTGTCATTTACTTCAAAGCGGTTCTTTTCCTTTTCTTTTCAAGAAGGACATGATGACGAGTTTTAATCGACTGGCGGGGCTCACATGCGATGGGATCACAACCACTACAAAAACCTGAAGGCGGCCACAGTAATCGTGAATAAAAAAGGCGAAACAGTTTATTAGCAATCATTGGTACGCGGAGTAGCATGGTGGTTATAGTAGCACTACTAGTAGTCGGTATACTATGTACTTGGCAGTATTTTGTGAAGAAGCGTCGCCTGTATGTACGGAACAGCGTCATTTGCCGAATAAGTGAGCAACGCTGGAATTGGCTTTGGGGAAAGAAATCTGTTGTTCTCGGCGATAAATGCCGCCTTTTTCTGGTGGACAAATGTCACTAGAGAAGTGCTTTTTTTTCCCCCACAACGATGTCTAGACGTAGTTGCCCTCCGTGTCCTTTGGACGCGAACTTGTGATTAGTACACGGAAACGTAAGCAATGCTAGCCCGACGCTTGCCAGTGAATTATACTTCGTACGGACGCCACAACATCGTTGTATTACGTGCCAAATTAAGAACAGCTCGTCAAGTGCGCAAAAACGCCGGCGGAGACACTAGATCTTTATTATTGCGCCGCCACCGCAAGTCGCCTGTGCGCATCTCCTGATTGGTCCCGATGTGGCAGGAGTGAACGCAGCTGGCGGCGCGTAGAGCAGGCAACCTCGAGACGATCTACGCATGCGCAGTGGCGGCGCGTGGGGCACGGTAATGGCACACACCGCGCTATAAATCTCTTATGAAAAGGCAGGCTCATCAACGCCAACCAGCAGGGGGGGAAAGTGTCGTCAACAGTAAGTAGTTCGTCGAGAAATATTTTGTCGGACATATGCCTCTCTTGTATACCACATTAACGGCGGCCTGAAGACTGCGCATATAGGAGCCCCTCTGAGCGTTGCTTTCTTAAGAGCACCCAGTCGCGACGTGAAGGGGCATATGAAGCTAGCACCGCATTTACGATAGATGCATGTTCTTCCAGCCTTGTAGTCGCAAGCAGTCCGCCACCAGGAAGACGGTGCCGAACTAGAACACAAATATGTCCCGTGTTTTCTATACTTTCGCGTCATGAAGGTCTAGGCAAAGTCTCTCCACAGGACTTAGCTCAGCTCGTGTTCTGGTGTGTTTACGTTGCCGAAGAAAAAAAAAAGAATTTGTTGTGCTTGAGAAGAAGACTGATCGGATAGCAACCAACATTGTGCTGTTGCAAGTCGAACTTTCGTCAATCTTGTGTGCCCGTACAGGCAATACATATGGTAAACCGACACTTGATGCGCTTGAGTAACACATACATTTCGTAGGCAATTTTCCTCCGACCGGAGAAGAAGGACACTCACCCTGTCTTTGCGAAGTTTGCCCAGTATCGCATCATGCGTCGGCTGAGCGCCTGTTCGTCGGGCCTGTAGCCGAGCGACTTGTTGAGCGGCTCGCCGAAGAGGAAGGCGATCTCCTCGCCGTGTATCACGCCCATCCACTGGGGCCAGGCGCTCTGCGACGAGCGGTGCGTGAAGTAGTAGGCGTACACCTGCGATCCAGCCAGCGCGTACTGGTGCGCCCACTCCACCACTGAGCACGTAAAGTGGTAGTCGCCCACTATCTTGTCCACGGCGTCCCGGTTCTTGATGGGATCCTCCGGGTTGAGCCAGTCCGTGTACTGGAACACGATGGCCTGCTGCGCCAGCTCGCCCACCAAAGGATTGAGCTCGCGCACGGCGCGCACGAAGTCCTCGCGACCCAAATAGACCGACTCGTCACGCCGAAACAGCTCTGTCAGATAGTAGATAAGGAAATAGGTGCCCTCGTCGCGGTTCGAGCCCAGCAGCAGGCGCGTTTTCTTGAAGTTGCGCGCCGCCAGCGACTCCTGGGGGCTTTCGTCGAGGAAGGCGCCGTCCACGACCGGCACGAAGGGGAACTCGACCACACCGAAATTGCCCGTCTCGCTGTTCACGATCGTCTCCGGGTCCTGCTCGCGTAGACATGCCAGCATCGCCTCCAGATGGCGTTCGTCGTGAGGACAGTGCAGCGTTTCGGCCAGCCGTAGCGCAGACTGCAACGCAGTCTGCCGGTCGTGGACACCCCACGGGGCGATGGCCGTGCCGCTCTGCAGAATGGCCTGCCGGGACAAAAGCCAAGTAACGCCTATTAGAGCAGCCCCGCAACGAACAGTAAAACATATCCTCGGGAGCGTAAGACTAGTTTGTCTCAATAACGGTGCCATCTTATATGACGTCAAGGCAAACGGGACAGCCTACGTTCCCCGCCAGTCCCAAATGACAAGCACATTCGGCAAAACAGCTACTCCAATAGGTAAATAAAAATGCAGATCTGCGCCCGCCCGCGCACTCCTGTCATCAAGTGCTGCGTTAAGCGCCTATAGACGAGACGTTTAATGGTCACCATCACAGTTAGCAGCAGACTAACTACATTGAGAGCAGGGCAAGGGGCGTCTTTCATTGAGCCCTAATTTAACCTTAGCCAGCGCCAGCGACAGCCACCTCATTTCTATAACTTCCTACTGACATCCTCCCATTTGGTTCTCTGTCGACCACTGCTACTTCTGCGCTTTTCCTTAGAGTGCACGGGGTAAAATGAATGCGACCTATACAGAGACGCGCTCTGTAAATAGATAATTTAGCACAGTAAAAGAAACACCAGTCAAGCTCACATAAATTTGAAAAGCAAATGTTTCAAAAGTCAAGTAAGGTCATCATAACGAGCGCGGTGGTGGTAGAGTCACAATCCTTTAATGAGTGTGCCTAAATGTGCTTGACGGTAATCTTCACGGCCAGCATCACATTATTCTTTGGCTCAGCGTAAAACGAAAGCACCGCAGAAGGGAAGTCAATTCAAGATTGAAGGAAGGATACCTGGGAGAAGAGGTCCCTGGAGAGCGGCGAGAGCAGGTGCATGCTGGCGCTAACGGCACCAGCGCTCTCGCCGAACAGGGTGACATTCTTGGGGTTTCCGCCGAACGCAGCGATGTTCTCCTGGACCCACTGGAGCGCCATGAGCTGGTCAAAGAGGCCCGCGTTGCCCGGCACTTCCGGGTGGTCCAGGCACAGGAAGCCCAGCGACGCGACGCGGTAGTTCATGGACACGAGCAGCACGCGTTCCTCGGACACCAGAGCGCGGCCATCGTACACATCCAGCGTCGATGTGCCGCTGTAGAAGCCACCACCGTAGATCCACACCAGCACGGCAGCCGGGTGGCTGGCGTTTGGTCTTGGCCGCGGAACCCAAACGTTCAGCGTCAGGCAGTCCTCGCTCATATTTGTGTTGGCGTTCCACATGAGGCTGCCTCGGAAGTCGCCGAAGAATGTGTCCACCGTCTGGAAGCACGACTTGGGCTTGACTGTGGCGTCGAGAACACCCTTCCACGGGTCGTTGGGCTTGGGGTGCCGGAAGCGGTAGCGGCCCACGGGCGGTTTCGCGTACGGGATGCCGTAGAAGACGTCGACGGGCTTGCCCGTCGGCGACTCGGTGGCCAGCCCTCGCACGGGCCCCTTGGTGGTGTGCACCAACAGCGGGTCGGGCCGGTGGTGCTGCTGCTGTTGGTGCTGGTGGCCCTTGCGCGCCGCCGCGGGCCGCACGGGGACCCCGGCCACGAGCAGCAGCAGCATCGCCAACGACGTCGGGGCGCACACCATGGCGCCTGCGACCAACCTGCATCATGCGAACCACACGTCTTTGCAATGAGGACAGAAGCGAGTCTTCAGACGCGCATATGTCTAGATGTCCACTTTACTCGCCCACATCTATTGAATCGCGCAAGACAAGGACGTCGCGCTTGAACATGTTATCGTGGTTCGTCGAAGAGCAATCTGCCGACGGCCGCGATGACATTTGCGCGAGGCTCCAGCTTTTCAAATCGGCGCCTGACAGCAGCTTTGAAGAATGAAGCATATGCTCGAAGTTCTGTTCCTAATGGCGTTCGAGCAACAAGACACTTCACTCACCCAGAAGACTCGTTTCCGTGTCGTGATTTCTGCCGACACGACCTACCCCCTATTCCGCCGCTGCGGGCGGCGGCGGTACGTCTGCGTCGCCGGAAAATTTTCCCCTAGACAAAGCGCGCAAAGAGATAAACCGTTGACGCCAGCTCGAGCGCGTGGCATGCCGCGTCGCTCGACGCGGGCGTCATCGGCCGGCAACGGGAGCGAGCACGCCGGGTGGGAGGGCCCTTTCCCCTGGGCCCCCTCTTCGGTGAAAGCCGCTGGAGGCGCAGAGCCACTTATGAGTTTGAATTGGACACTTCCGCGCCATCGTGGCCCAGGCGAGGGAAGCTAGGCAGCAACAGCTGGGACCGACCAACAGGCCACTCCAGCAATCTATGTTCCTTCTCCTCGGTATTGTGTTCGCGTCACGATTAAAGAAGAATACAAGTTGTCTTGTGTTTCTTGATTGACGATAGACTACATACTCGGCGATCAATTCCTTTCTCACCGTAGGAGTGAATGAACACTCAGAGGGAATTTAAAGACCGGAACAAATACGCTACTGTGACGGTTGTGGACTGTTTTGTTCCTCAATGTCGTTGTCGCGACATAAGAAATAGTCTCTTGTTGTATTCATCACATGCTAACGCTGCATTCATGTATCCGCTAAGCATCCTAGGAAATTTGCTTAAAAGAGTGAATTCTTGCACGGAGCTAAGTTGCGAAAAATTCAGCCGAGGCTGTCTTCGTCCGAATATCTTCGCAAAATAATTCATTCCAATTCGCGCCCTTTTAACAATGCTATTAGCATTACTCATAGTAGACATAATAAGTGTGGTAAAAACTGCGTAAGGTAAAAAAAGGTACTGCTACAAGTAACCCCAAGGGCAGCCTTTCTGCTAACATACACGCCACCTATACATTTGTAAATTGTAATTTAGTGTCAGAGTCTAAACTTTTTTGTTGTATTAGTTATAAGGTGCCTCCGAATGCAAGCAACACACCCCTTCTTCATAGCAAAACTTAAAACACTCCGGCGCACAAGCACACACACACACACCATACGACATATTTCCAATTACACTCATGATTCTTGCAAGTCGAAACTAAACACACAAGACAACTATTTATGGCCTGTGCAAGTTGAGAACTATTGAACTATTGAACTATTGAGAATTATTGAACAGAATGAATTGCAAGACCATCGTAAGTAAATGAATATGTTTAGAGAAACATATAAGCATTTCAATCTGTGTTGAGGCATTCTAATCCCCCGGCCATTGCCAGCTGCGGCGGCCGTTTTTTGATGGAGGGGAAAAGCAAGATACCTGTGTGCTGTGCGATGCTAGCGCATGGCGAAAAACCTGGTCGAAATTTCAGGAGCATTGCATTACCGTGTCCCTCATACCCGCTTCACTTTGGGACTGCAATAGCTATAAACCGAACCTAGCCGACTTAATTTTCTTTTCAAATTCCGTCGACCACTTCCCTGGAGGGTTCACTTCACTGTTTTCTTTTTTACTTGCAAAATACAATGGGTGTCTTTAGAATTTACATGACTCTGCAGTTAGTGTCCGCAGTCCTCTTTTGATATGTGCACGTATTTATCATGACTGTAAACCCTTTTATTAACTGTATTTCCGTCATGTCATCGTCAGGAGCGTGACGATTATGTCATGGCCATCGCTCAGGCAAGGGTCCGAGTTATAGAAGCTGCACCTTCACGACACAGAGCTCCTCTATTCGCCCGGGTGCACACGTCTCTGAGAAACGTGTTTGTAGGCGCGTGACACGCCCGGATTTTTAAAGCGGTCGTTTCAACATTTAAAGAAACAAAACTGAAAGATGTGACAATGCTTTCATTGCCATCAGTTGCTTGCATAACACTGTCAAGTGTAGCCTGGCCAGCTGTTATCTACGACAGCATTTACTGCTGACGTCTAATGCCGTGCATGTTCGGTATATATTGTGACTTTACGAACAACAAAAACAACAAAGATCGTTGCAAATATCCCTATGATGGCTATGATACAAAACATTGTTCGGTCCCTTTGCACAGGTAATCTAAGTCAAAGGGGTAAACCACTCTGTTTTCATGCTCTGAGGAGAATCCAAGAAAGGTTCACTGTTATTTCCGTTTAGGCATCATGCACAAGTTTACCTTTGTCTATGCGCGTTGCCGGTGTTTGTTAATTGGGTTCCAGCCTGCCTTCTTCCGCGAAAACTAATCCGTATCTTCCACGATCGCCGTTTTCCTTTTCTTTCATCCCCTCTCTCTCTTTTCCTCGAAATTCTCGCGGCCTCGTAGTACTCTTTAGCAGTGGCTCCGAGATTTGAGCTGTAACCACTGCGCATTCTTTCAACCCTGCTTCACCGCAAGGCTTCTTCGCCAGACTGAGACTCTGTGCGCTAAGCATATTGTGCGCACGCGCAATCACTTTCCATACCCACTACGATACTAAACGGGCTTGCACACTGTGGTGTTGTCCTACTTTATTCACAAGTGTTAAGAAGCTCAGCAGCCTTAGTGGAGCGAGAACTCAAGGGCTGTCTAATCGGTTCACACCCAAAGAAAGCCTTACCGTTGCCTCGAATAGCGCCGGTGTCAGAGGACGAATAGTTTGCTTTCGACATATTGACGTGACGCCTTTCTATTTCAGCAACCATACAACTTTTGCGAAAGCACGAATACGGCCATAGTGCGATAAGCGTCTAGTGTACGGCTATATCTGTACAAATTCCGTCGTGATCTATCATGCCCCAACTGCCCTTCCCCTTATGCCAACCTTTCACGCTGCTATTTTCATGTCCGGTTGCATTGCAATCGGGATTCTTTCCCACCTCCTCCCATACTATCTGGACCTGGGTGGACTGGCTTGGTGCTGAGGGTGAAGAAGAACAGCGCCTGCTCGTCCATCAGGCCATCGATGTATTAGGCACCTAAGTGTTGCGCCTCAATAAAGTATTTTACTACTACTACTACTACTACTACTACTACTACTACTACTACTACTACTACTACTACTACTACCACTACTACTACTACTACTACTACTACTACTGCTACTACTACTACTACTACTACTACTACTACTACTACACAGAGAGAGAGAGAGAGAAATAACATTTATTGCACCCGTCAAAAGGTTGGTGAGGATCCGAGGCGAAGCTCTGTCCCAACCATATCCTCCCCCTCAGCCGTCGACCCAGGATTTTCCCGCGGCCTCCCCACGCGAGAGCTTCCGAGGTTTTTTCCCGGCTCCGACCCACCTTTCGTCCCCGCTTCCTCGCCGCGAACGGATCTTTGGCAGCCGTCAGTGACCGAGCAGAGGAGCCGCTTGTGGGCGATACAGTTGCGAGTTTCGGATCTCTGCTTAGGCAAAACCAGCGCTCATGTTTCGGTGTCGTCTCGAGAATCGCGCCATGCTGTCGCCTATAAAACGTCGCTGTGGGGCTTCCTCTTGCCTCGACGCGCGGCCTCGTTTGAAGCGGAACACAGCTCAAAGCGTCTGCGATGCAAGAGCTTCCTCTTGTTTCTTTTGTTGCGAAAAGTTCGCGTGAAAGGCACACAGTGTGCAGGGCGAGCTCATCGAGTACTCGGCCACAAATTCAACTCCTTGTTTAGATTTAGAGTTAGCGCACTTTTCGAGAAGTAAACAAGCTGCTTACGGAAAACTTGCTTTCCTATCAAATAACGTGTTAGTCATTCCAGCCACAAGTTATAGCACCAAAAGAAACTTCCGCACTACCGGATTAATTATCCAGGAGCGCCACAAATGCCTCAATTCAATACATAACTTGTTTTTGCACAATACGTTAATTGTAAGTGCTGTGCCTCTTATATTCAGCAATTTTATCATTTCAAAAGTGAGAACTCAACATTTCAACATCTTGGATAATTTATCATCCTGAAATTATTTCCTTCCGTATCATCGCTTCAACTATACATTCAATTATAGAATGACGGGCCGTACCGGGCCCGGGACTTAAATCTGAGCGGCCGGCCGGCGGACCGGGCTCAGACCCTTTCAAAGTTGAGCTGGGCCGGGCTCGAGTCTGTAGCATCGGGCGCGGGCCGGGCTCGGGCTCAAATTTTCGGCCTGTGCACACCTCTAATTTGCATTTGACGCATGAAATACTATACACGCCTTTTATTGCTATGCAATGTGTGGAACTAGTTGAGATTTTAAATGCTTGTTTTTGACGGTCGATACTTTGAGTCACATTGCCGATTAAGAAAGCTGAAAAAGAGGACCGCGCTTTGAAATAAATGGGTTTCGAATTCACAGTATATTAGCCAATTGAAATAAAAGTTACAAAGTTGATTAAACCATTTTACTTACTGAAGCGCCTAATCACTAAGCTTTGTAGCATATAGAATACCCGCATTTCTTTGCGGCCTATGTAAAGAGATCGCACGGAGGTACCTCTCAAGATCTTAAAAAAATATCAATATGCAAGCAGTAAGCAGTAAGCAGTAAATAAAAAAAAAAAATCTCTCGGTGCAGAGCAAGTCAATGGGGACTGTGATGCTCATAAAAGCGTCTCGTTAAGGAATCCTTCTTCTGTAAACCTGTGACTATCGAAGCATTCAAATTATGTTTAGTTAAAAGCAACAAGAAACAATAGTATAAGTATAAAAAGCAGTGCCGGACCGGTCACATCAACCAGACGCGCTCGACGTAGTGCGATGTGGAGGTCTTGAACTCGTCAAAGACAGTACGCATGCCCTGTGCCCACCCACGACTTCAACCTGAGTGCAGTTCTCGGCTGAAGGCTAACTTGCAAGAACGCCCCCGCTCTGCTCCACTCGAAGGCACCCACGCTCGGACTTCGATCTCAGAGGTCGAGCGCACAGAATAAGGCACGTCGACCTTTTTGACGAGAAAACGCCTCACTACCCCCCGCCGTGTGAGGGCGTCTTGGCCGCTGGTAGCTCCTCTCCTCTGTGCTCATTTCTCTCTCGGTACATGCAGCCCCAGAGCCCTGACAGCTCACCTTTACAACACTTGCAGAAGCCGATATGTGAGGCTAGACATGTCGGAAGTCATTTCTCGCGTTTTTTGCCTGTTCGCTGGAAGTGGTGTTTTCTTTTTGCCGCGTGAGCGCTTATCGCGTTTCCGTCGTCCTCGCTTCCGGATGGAAGAGTCCAATACGTGCCGCGTTCGCCGAGCAATCAGGTTGATTGCCTCCTTCGATTCTGCTCACGTCATGCTCGGACGGCTTGAGCCCCGCCTAGTCTAGCTCTATACGCGCGCAGGCGACGTCTTTGACAAAAGTGTCCGCGGTCCACCATGGCGTCGCTGCCGAGTCGTAGGCGAGAATTGTATACCCACGGAGCTCCAGATCACTGCAAAAGTGCGGGCAATGATTTTAGAGCAAGCAGTGTGCTGTAAAAAAAAAAAAAGTTTTCCGCTGCACGGCGGACACAGTGTGCGTACTTGGATCCGAAATCAAAAAGCATAGTCCGTCGTTTGTCGGCGGCATATTGCCTAGGGGTCTGAGTGTATGTATACGCACAATGTAAAGGTTGTCAAGGGGGGAAATATAGAACGCGTTCTACTAAGCGAGGTTTTAAAAAGAAGTCACTGTGGTGTCCAGACTTCCCTTCGTGGTTGTCGCGATGTTTTTGTCAGTCACAGAAATTTGTACATTTCACGGGCTTTCTAATAAAGGCGGTATAAAGATCGACGTACAGCTAACCAAGCTAGAAACATTCCATCCAAGTTATTCATGTTGATTTGAGTGTTTTTTTTTTCTATTTTAACTTTTTTCGCAAGCCAAGCGTTCATAAGCTGACTAATTAGGCTTGGTTAATTTTTTGTTATCTGCACAGCAAAATAAATACAATAAACTGACTTCCAAGAGCATCGGGTTAGCTGGCTGGTTAGGGCACCGTGTTCATCGGAAACGCGTTGTATATAGTTTTGTACAACGGGTGTTGTATATGCGCTCCACTACGCCTGAAGCGCGTAAACAACACCGGACCAAAACGTCGATTGCTTGTACAAGCGATGCATGCATATCCACAAAAGTTAAACCATTTGAACCAGAGTGAACTTGCTCAGACTAAAAGCGCGTGAAAACTTTTGATTGAGAAAAAAAGAACAACACGCTTAGTGACTACAGCGCACGTTGCACCAGATTGCGGTGGTAACTGCTTTTCCACAGCCGTAAAGGTATTCTGAAACATTTAAGGAATTAACGTTCTCCCAAGGTTACGCTTTCGAGGCCATCAGAGCCTCAGATCAGAGTATGCCGCGGAGTTCCTGAACACGGCCATGCGTCCGCTTGAAATGCGGCTGGCGCAGTCGCGTGCCGAATGTTCGACCTCTTGGCCAGCAGCGGAACGACAGAACAGCTAAACGATAGCGGCAGGGCGCAGTAAGCGCCCCGACACACCGTTGGAGTGAATTAACGCGCCGGAGCACGTGGTGCCACGCTTCGTTTATCGGCGTCAGCACCTCTGCACGTTGATACAGCTATAATGCATTGCACGGTATCCTCCCTTGTGGGCATTTGACGAAGTGCGAGCCTGGAAAGGGAGTGAGGTGGGTAGGATATACATAAAAGACATACGTGACGCGCACACGTGCGCTGACCTGCACACTTGGGGGTTACGCACTGCGAGCACCACTCTATGAGCCCCGAGAGACGCGAGCGAGAAAAAGCTGGAGGAAAAGGGGGAGGGGGGGGTCATGGAATGGGGGTCGCTTGGCGCTAATTACGAACCAGCCGGCAGGGACGTGACCTCGTCGTAGGCACCGGACCACCTGAATGTAAGGACGGTGTGTGCGATGATTCAAGCAAAAAAAAAAAAAAAAAAGTGCAGTCTCAGTTAAGTCCCATGGTTTGCTCTTCAGCTTTTAGTGAGGCCCAAAATGTTTCTCGGTGAGGGCGCAGAACTTTTCAATACTTTTCTATCGTAGAAGGACTAGCAGGACAACACCTAATTATTGCGTTTTGAAAAAAAAAAAAAAAAAAAAACAAATATCCGTGGCTCAAGGTTTGTTGAAATCTGTAGACCAGGAGGAGACGCATTTATTGGTGAGAAAATTGCGTTATATATTGTTTTATCTGCCACTATTCGGCGATCGCCGTTTCGAAGTGAAAGATGGTGTCACCTAACTCCTCGGATCTGCGCAGAATTGTGTCGACGTGACGCAGTTTACTTGGGAAATCACCGATGTCGATGGTGACATCTAAGTCTGCTCTATATGATGAAAGTAGTGTTCCTTGTTTTTAAAGGGGTAGCGTGAAAGGCCCCGTTATCCAGGAAATCTGGCTTTAGGCGTTGTGAACGAAAAAACAGAAACATATCACCTTCTGGCAGGTGAACATGGCCGGGCACTGGCCGATCCTAGGATTGTGCGACGTGACGTGACCACGTGAGTGGCTGATTTGGTCGGACTTGGCCGTTAACACTGCCACCTCATAGCCATAAAGGTGGAGATAAAGTTGCCCCCCCCCCTCCTCCTCCTCCCCCTCCACTACCACGTTTTTCGTTAGAATAACGCTACGTAATTTGTCTTCGAAGGACACGCTCACCGTGAACGAACGACTGCCTACATGACTGCACTGTGGAAAGAGAAGTGTCGCGCTGGCGTCCGGTGCTGGAGGTCAGGAGTGGCTCACACGCGCACGTATTGCGGTGTTTCAGAAAAACATATCCTTCGAAAAGGCGTTTCATACATTCGCAACCTATTCGAGTGTGTACTCGACTTTTCTTCACGAAGGGCCGACGTCATTGGTGCTCTATTAAATCACAAAACGATTTTGAAACGTTTGTTTGCATGTATTCATCCACCCCACTCCAGACACAGAAGTGCCACAAGTGGCGCTGAACGCATAGCCGACGGTGGTGGCACCTGGTGAGTACAGAGACCCTGTATTACCTGCAGCATGTACCCACCGCAGAGCAAAGGCCTCTCCCATACCACTTCAATGAAACTAGTCCTCTGAGCTCTGTGACAGCTACATCCACTTGACCCCCGCAAACTCATTCATTTGATCACCCCCCCCCCCCCCCTCCCCCCACTATAACTTCCTGCCGCCGCCTGCTACGCTGCCTTCCCTTGGAATCCAGTCTGTTACCATCAACGGTTAGTGGTTGTCCTGCCTTCTGCCTATTGCTTCGTCTTGATTCCAAATAGGCCAAAAGTAACTGCATTAACTGAATGCCATTTATAGATATGAACAAAATAAGTGAATAATTAAATATTTTAGGGCAATGGACAATACGCTTCAATGCATTAGCAAGTTGCCCTGCGACGTCTTGGAACCCGCACGCAATCGTGTGCACTAGTGTCCACATTGCATACATGAAGTAAACCGCGCTAAAATGTACTTCTAATCCCTCAGCCCTGGCAGCGTTATCAAATGGGAGAGAACTCCCGCGATGTCACTGCTAGAGAGACAGAGAGAAGGGGGGAGGAGGGGGGGGGGGGGGGGACAAAGAAACGAGTACCGCAATTAGGATGTGTCGCCCGAGGGCATTTCTCCTAATTAACAAAGTGGTGGTTCAAGGAATTTCAAGAGCACCCACGGCTTTCAATGCGGTTCATCCATGGGTGTAGCAAAAACGAGGCAGGAACAGAAGCAAACACGAAAAAAAAAATAATAACAATAATAAAGTAAAAAAGTAGAGTGGCTTGAAGCGCCAGCGCAGCCAAAAACAAAATTAATGCGACGACAGACATGTCTGCAGAGACCGCAAACATCCGGGCGACCTCCGAAGGACAAGCACGCTATACGTCATCGCCGTCCGTCGAGGCAGCGTAATTAGCCGCGCGCGCCTTTGAACTTTTCGCTCACTCGTACAGAGCCCGTAGTATGAACCTCTTCTTTGGAAGCTCTTTCAGAGCGGATATAGAGGTCGGTGCAAGAGGAGGAGGTGGATGAACTGAACGAAGAGGGATGAATATTGAAGACAAGAGAGGGCGAAGAGAGGGCCGCGCGTCCCTCTCGCCGCTTTCCGTTTGCAAACAGCCGGTTCGATATGGCGCCGCTATTTATGGCTTCATCGTGTGTACGCACATTGCGAAGGTTAGACAGGAAAGGAGACGAGGTGAGAAGAGAGCCCCGTGCTCTTCTTACCGCGCACGAAGCGAGTGGACGCCTCTCTGCTGATCACCGTAATATTGTAATGCTCTCTCCGGTGTGACGCAAGTTGCCTCGATAAAGTTTGGTCGTATATTGCTTATTGTTCCGAGTATTCTGCAGAATACAATATAAGAAGCTCTCAAAAGTGCTTAGTCATGACACTCTAGTAGCTACTAAAGAGCAGGTAACGCACATGCTTTCGTATTTCTCCAATGCAGGTCTCTGCAGTGCTCTCAAAGTTTTTGTTCCTAGTCTCCGAGAATAGCAGCTGCTCCGAGATTAATTGGGCGATCTTTAATCTTCGGTATGGGCTCAAAAGGTCACTACAGACATGGTGGCGAAGATTACGAGCGAAAATTAAAGCCAGAGGTGAGTGACGGTAGGTTCGGCAATAAATTTGCTGTGTTAAGGAGCCAGCGGTTGATACAGGAATGGTTAGCCGGAGAGCGATGGCAAAACAATGTATCGCTGCTATCGCACGCAATTTCGTCAGTTCACTAGAGCCTTTCGATAACATGTTTGATGTGCGATATTCTCGTGTCCCTACACAGCCAAGACGTCAGAAAAAACAGGTCTACTAGATGGCACTCTTGGAACGCTCACATCGTACACACATTCATACTGTGTATGAAGCTCTGACTTTCTTCAGGTCGCGTTCGTCCGCGCGCTGCTCAAAGTGGGCACGATTCAAGAGGATAGGTTGCGCTTCTTTATAATAATAATAATAATAATAATAATAATAATAATAATAATAATAATAATAATAATAATAATAATAATAATAATAATAATAATAATAATAATAATAATAATAATAATAATAATAATAATAATAATAATAAAATCCCGGTTTTATATCGATCCCTCGTGTCGTGGACAATAAGTAACAGACACATTTTGCGCTACCCGTGCCCAGCACATGAGACATGAGATGAGAGAGCGCCTCGATGGGCGATGGTAGCTTGTGTCGCACAACCATATTTTCTCAAGCAGCGCATGATTTTTTTTTTTTTTTTTTCAAGAGCGGATACGACGTGTCTTCTAAAGAGTTGTATGAATATTGCTACAGCGACTTACTGGGCTCAACCAGACGCCCGACACATGCGTCTAAGAAAGCTTGATCGAACATTTAAATTTACTGTTCCGCGTGATATTCCGCGTCATCAGGCATGCTTGATACATCGACTTCGTTTAAACGTGGCTTTCACGCGCAAGTACTTACATTTAATTGGACAGATGGACTCACCGGAATGTTTAACTTGTGGCATCCCAGAGACTGTGGACCATGTATTATTGGTGTGCCCAGAGTATGCGAACGAAAGAAATGTGCTAGCTGCTTCCTTGAAGCATTTAGACAAGAGGCCTCTGTCGGAGGAACTGCTGCTGGGCGCTTGGCAGGACAAGGGGAAGGGCATCCAGGCAGTGCGCGCTCTTTGCCGTTATTTGAGCGCCAGTGGACTTGATTCACGTTTGTAAAGCAAGCTGCTGTGTCTGTATATATATTTCATATGCCTTCTCCCACATCGTCACCCATCATGACCTTCTTTCTTCTCTCCTTCCCCTTCCCCAGTGCAGAGTAGCAGGCCAGATTTGAATTATTCGGGCCAACCTCTCTGCCTTTTCCTATCAATAAATCCATCTATCTATATCTGATTAAGACAAAAAAGCCCCAACTGCTGTACCGTCACAAAGAGAAAGATACGCGTTCTTAGATCGCTGAATTTCAATAGTAGCGGCCATTTACTAATAACCTGACATATCGCACGGCACTACCGAGCGCTGCGCTGCGAATGAGCGCACGGGAAGTTATTCATCTGGTATCAGGGATTCTAAGAGTGCGCGCAAGGAGCTTCGAAATATGCGCTGCTGCATTACTCTGACACCGGCACCATGTTCGCAGTGCCTAGAGAGCGCTTCCACCACGCCCATTAGAAGAGCTGCGCGATTTAGCCTGCATTACAGCCTCGGGTTCTATGAGCGTGCGAATCGCCATCGCACCGATCTATTCATCGCGTGCGTGCGAGGCCTCCACCTGCCCGCTTATTTTTGTTACTTCGGTTTCAGTACGGACGAGTTTGGTGAGCGCGCTTTGCCAGCGCGCAATGTTTTTCTCCGCGCCACTAGGCATGCGCTCCAGTCCGCATTGCCACTTCGACGACTATCGACTTGCACCTAAACCCCGATGAGAAATTAAAATTCACGTGCGAACCAAAGCTTGAAAGCACATGGCAGCTTTTGGCTGAATAGAGCGAACGACGAGAGGAGAAATACGTAGTCGAGGGCGGTCAAACTTCAGACGGAATGGCGAGCGCAGAAAAAGTACGGGAATAACTGGTCAGAAATAAAAATTGGGAATCGATTTTCATTTTTTTTTCAATTTCAATTTTATATTTCCTATGTATACATGGCGAGGGTCGAAGGAAAAAAGCCAGAAATTGTGGCTTGACATGCCCATCGGCCCCTACATTGCAGGGCAGCAGGCAACATCCAAATTTCTTTCACAAGTAAATGCAAACAACGTTGTCAGAAAAAAAAGGAAAAAAAAAAAAAAACAGTTGGCACATGGTTAAAAAAAGAAAACGAAAAGGCAGGGAAATGAAGCACACACACAAAAAAAAAATGATAATAAAAAGCAACAAAAATACAATTCATAGAAAAGCATGTCTTTGGTTATTCAAAACAGGCCAACACTTTATGGAACAAAAAAAAAAAAAATAAAGAAGCAAAGAAGGCATGCTTGAAATTTAAAAAGCAGCACATACATCTGATGATACGTCTGATGATACTCGTGTCCTGCTGTATGACTATATATCTGCGAATGATAATGATTACGGTAAAAACTAAACTGAAGGTATCTTTTCATGCCACTTCCCATGTGCAGTCTGCACGAACATATTTCAATGTTCCTGATAACTCCGCGAAAATACATTCCCTAAAACCGAATTCAGTACATGATTAGTGAATAACGCTTAATTTGTCTGTTTGTTTGTTCTTCTTCTTTTGGGTTATTTGCGACCCCGTGAACAACCCGATATATATATATATATAGGGGAAATGAGGGTGCTCGTTATAATACGTGAAGGAAAGAAGCCAACAGTCGGCGAGGCCAAGGAAAGCGTTGGGGATGGTACTTTGTCTTTTTTTTTTAATGTTTACTTGGATAATCACGGAAATTAGTAATGTAATCTATTTAGGGGAAAGATAATTAAACACAAAGTAGAAGAAAAAACAACGTGCCGATGGTGGGAACCGAACCCACGACCTCGGAATAACGCGTCCGGTGCTCTTCCAACTGACAGCGGCCGATGTAGCTGAGTATGTGCATATATATATATATATATATATATATATATATATATATATATATATATATATATATATATATATATATATATATATATATATATATATATATATATATATATATATGCACATACTGCGGCACAAATATGCGAACAAAAAAATGCGCTCTCCGTGTCGGTCCCTGTCTGCCCAACTGCAACTTGACGTTTTTGCCGTCGTTAATAGCATTTATTGTGCGTTTGAAAAACAAAGAACTTTGAATAAAAAAGAATATTGCTTATTATCCAAGGTGTTTATATCTAATCCTTGTTTAAAAGGGACCCTTATTTTCTTTTCCTGCTACCATAATAAGGAATCATCCTTCACGATAACAGTTATTTTCAATTATTGCCCTTGTTCTGTCACTTGGTCAATCATTTATTCATTAATTCTTTGCTTGATTAGGCCCTGCGTGTAAATGTCACAAGTATAAACTACACAATATCTAACAAACTGCAAAAAAAGGAGCTCGCAAAATTACCAGAAGATAAAAAGAAAGAACTCGCAGTAATAAAATCAAACCTCCATCTATTTATTGGAGATCGATACGAACACTTGCGCATGACTAGGTACTTGTAGTAGCTGATTTCTCCCAATGCAGCTTTTTTTTTTTTCTTGGTAGGGGGGAGGGGGGATGCTCCAGTGTTTTTGTTCCTTTCCAACTTTGTGAAAACTAATTGCGAGACAACTTTAGAATCTCATAAGTTCTGCTATCAATTCTTCTGATGCGCAAAAAAATATCTGAGTAGTTAAGACTGCCAGAGAAAAACTGCGGAGAATTTTTTTTTTCGACAAGAACATTAATGGCAAGAAACTAAGGGCTTCTCGATGGGACTTCTGCGGATACGTGCCGATTTTAATAGCCAGAATTCTGCGATATGCTTAAATACTGCGTTCAAAAACTCCTTTTTCAAGAAAAAAAAAATGCGTTATCCCAGAGCTTCTTGGTATTGCGCAAAGTGAACGCTTTATGTCTGGCTTTCCTTATACGTGGCTGCTCAGTGATTTCGCGACAAGATCTTTACAAGCATGCACAAGGTACCACCAAACGAAAGGCTGCTGGTTGCGCAACATGATGCGTCGTGCGAACGGATACTGTCGCGCTTAACTACGGAGGCTATTTCTAGCTGCCCGATGGCAGCCCGCAAACAAGGAGGAGGCAGCCGTGAAGAATAGCAGCAAGAAGTTGCAGAGAGAGAGAGAGAGAAAGAGCGAGGGAGAAAGCTGATTTCGGGTCCGCTTACGGAATATCAGCGGTGCCGACAAGGCGGAGACGACGCAGCCGCCGGAGCACATGGGGTCATCGCAACCTCCTCGTGGCTTGCTGCGGCGTCCCGCAGCTCGCCCACTCAGCCACCGACGCAATCCGCTTTCGCGACTCTTGTGCCGCCGCCTCGAGCCGAGCACGCTACGCAGGGACGAGGCAAGAAGTAGTACGTCGAGCGCTGCGTGTGAGCGACCGTCCGTCAGCTGCCGCCAAGCTAATGACTGTCGCCTCTTTTTTTCTTCCACCACTTCAGCGTCAATCTGCTCCGCGGTGGGCACGCGTCCAAACAACAAGTAAACACGGGGTCCGCCGCCGACACAAGTAACTGTTCCCGTACGCTGCGGCTGCTGCTCTTGCTGCTTGTCTTTTTGCTCCTGTCGCTGCTTCTATCCGTAAGCGGCTTGTGGCACGCTTGTGAAACCGCGGCGCTGTGGGCGCGTAGAGGAGGAGTCGCCGAAGATGGAAGCGCCTGGCATGAGGCCGAGGTGCGCCCAGTGATGTTGCGGAGCGGCGTGCGCACTCAGGACATTGTTTTGTCAACTCGCCGCGTGAAACGTGAGTCGCTCGCTCGGTTTAGTATTTGTTTTCCAATTCTTCCACCCCCTCTATTTCTCGCTGTTCTCCCTTTGAAGCTGCGATGAGCCCTTGCTTTCTTGGTGCAACTTCCGAGTGTGTTCTGCCGACACGCATTTGAAGGAAGAGCTTAATAACGCCTCCCATCATTGTGGGCAGTTGTGGTTTACTGCCCTAAATATAATAGCATGTTAAAACGCGCTTAATGTTCAAGTTATTTTTAATTATTGACGCATAATTTGCGAGGCAACCGTAAGACGAATGCCGGTAAAGTTTCGTATGCCTGCTTCTACCTTATGCCAGAATCACCGTAGAGAAGACCGCGCAGAGAGACGACTTCCCATCATTTGCTTGGAAGCTAATTACACGGGCTGGATAGTAGATAATATTTCGTTTTCTTTTTTTTTTATTTCTTCAATGCAAAATTGTTTATTGGAAAAATCCCTATTCATTTTTATTCTAAATGGATTAAGCCCGTTATACTTTGTGGCACGGGCAGAGGCTCTTTCTTTTTCTTTCCTTTTGCACGCCTCAGCATAATATATGTCCCCCCCCCCCCCCTTTTTTTTTTTAAGCTAAATACGCGGATCGCATTCATGTATACATGAATGACTCGCTTATGTCCCCTATTTCGAGAATTGCCGTGAATTTCCCAAGTGTGGTTAGGACTAAGCTTCCAATATCACACATGAAAGTTTTCAGTGCCTCCTAACTCGGCACTCTTAACAGCTGTTCGTCGCGCGAGAACACAATCACTTCAAAGATGGCGGTATTTGGTTACGTTAACACTCTTCTTGAAGATACCTTTTCGCAATAGATTTTGAAATTATCTTGTAGAGATAAATCATATTCATCATCGTGCATTTAAATATGTCACGACATTAATTGCCATGCTTGAAATGGCTGTTGTCACAGTTGCTATTGGCTGTTGCTGCCAGCGAGCCACGACGGATGCGGAGCGAGCAGCGAGACAGGACGGGATATCCGGTTATATGACACGTAGTCATACTTTGTTAGTCTTCGGAATGTGGGCTAGGTTTGACATTGGTCGAGCTCGAAGGACGAGCTTGCAAAGCGAGACAAAACTCTGGGTTGTATCTGAAGAAGTAGAGCTCCCGCTATGAAAACAGAAATAGCAATTTGCAGTTTAATGACGCCAGCAGCCTGTACCAAGCAACGTTGTGAAGGGGTGAAGTGAGAGCGAAATCTCTTCGTCGGCCACCTATAGCGATCATGAAATTCCCAATTCAGAGTCACGGCAGAAGCGCTCCAGTAACAGTTTTCTGGACGAGCATAAGATTACGTAGGCTCGCAAATTTTGTATTGTTGTCGTTATTATTACAGGCATGGAACTTGAACCACCCGCATTTAGAGGATACTTTTGCTAAAAGCCAATAATCTGGTAGACGCAGGAACAAAACCACGCAAAAGTTGGCTCCCACTTCAAAACATAGAATAAAACAATGCAAGAATAAAAGAATGACGGCGCCTGCGGAGCAGCACGATGCCTTCACATCGTGAAAAAGACGCGAAACGCTTTTTTTAGAGCGCAGCTCCTTGGCGCCCGTTCCTGGGTTTTGCGTCGCCGTCGGCCTCGTAACTAGCTCCGCCCCCCATCTCGGCCCCCTCTTTCTGTGTGGCGCCGACCGCGCGCGTAATCAGACTGCTGCGTGCGCTCCCCCGTTCGCCGCTGCTTATACCCGCCCCTCCCCCACCTCTTCCTGCGTGGCGGCGAGGGTGCTCTCCGGTTGCCGAAACGCCGGCTCGCTATCAGCGGATCACGGTGCATGCATCCCAAGCCGAAACACAGAGTCGCGTTCTTTTCCCTCGCTAGCAGCGTCAGCAGCATCAGTCATTCGCTGCTATCTGTTCATCGTGCAACGTTTCTATGGGCCCACTCGCTGCCTCCCGCAACCTCCCGATAACTTAATTGCTCTCTTCATTTCTCCGACCACAAAGCTTCTTTCATGACAGTCAAGAACTGTTAGTGGATTGTTTCTTGAAGGAATACGTGTGAAAAAAGTTGTCTGTAGTTGTACACACGTGTCTTGCTCGAAATCTTTGCCTCAATCTATCGAAAAGGTGAAACAGCTGACGAGCTGCCTCAAATTTCACATTAGGAAACAACGTAATCGTTGGCAATTTTTTTTTTCTTTCAGGTAAGGCTATTTCGCATGCAAGTACACGACTAGCAAAAAAGAGCAGTGCTTTAGCTACGAGCATTCATATAATACATTGCCGCGTTTCGTTTACCTTGCGAGCAACACAGCGGTGATGCAAATGACTCAAGTGCATACATAGATCATTCAGACACTGAACTGTAATTTATCCATGAGCGCCGATCAAGTTTCCACTGGATTTCTCCTTTAAATCACTGCTAGCAAGTAGCAAATCCGTTTTTTTTTTTTACCCATTCCCTTCCATCCTTTTATGATTCATAATCTTCGGATCCTGACGCGGACGTGTCCTCGGTATTACTTATTCAGTGTCGAACGTGCATTAATTGAGGACGCCATTACAATATTTCTGCTATTTTTCGACATTTGTTAGCCTCTCTGCTCGTACGCAACTATCGTATTTCTCCTCTTCCTAACTAAGCTAACTGCGCTCAACCGGTGTTGCAGTGACAGCTTGTGTGCCAATGCCGCGCTTCGAAAGTGTGTAGCGCATGCGCAGAGCCCGCCCACAGCGGAGCGGCCTGCAAACACTGTGCAGTGTGACGTGTGTAAAAATGCTAATTACTTTCCTATCTCTGCAAAGTGAGCCAGAGGAGAGGCGATGGGCACGGTGAGTTATCATCGGCAGCAATGCAAAAGTAATAATGAAAGTGTAAGGCAGAAAAGGAATTATCGTAAGAGATGATGCCCATCGAGCACACTTCAATGTATGCACGTTTTAAAGGGGGCATTAATCAAATGAGAGGACATTTTAGCAGGCTAGTTAGCACACTACTGGAATTACTGAAAGAGTGCTTTCAGCAGTACCTTTCTGAGCTACGCGCGGAAGACCTTCTAAAGTTCGACAGCTCGACCCCAGTAAAAACCCTCCAGGAAGGATGGCGCGCCGCCGACTGTCCGATATCCTTGTCCGTGGACAATGGGGAAATCTTCTAATCGGTACCACATGAGGAACTGTTCAGTGCAGTGCGTGAGGAAATCGACTTGCACGAAAATGTCGCATTCCAGAACGCCTGCGATGTCCCTGTAGTCACGCTACTCGTTGCCCACTTAGTAGTATGCACACGCGTCATGTACCCGTTGATTAGATGTTAGTTGCTTTTATCTTTGGCGATTACGCCAGATTATGCTGCACTAGTCGCTGCTTTATACGTGCGCGTAAGCAGTTTGGTCAGCGGATAACTAGGTTCAGAATAAACAGTTGCAAGTAGTGTTTCTACCGTCTACTTATCTCGTCCTTAACTTTCCGAGCGCTTTAAAATTTAACGTGCTCTACTAATTAGCTCATCAAACCAGGTTGTTAAACTATATGTAGTCACGGGTCCTCTTAAACGATATCGAAAAAGAAACAGAAGAAGATAAGGGTAGGTGGTAACAGTCCGCTAATTTCGGATATGATAATTTTGTTCCTTCCCGGTTGGTTTATTTTTGTTAGCTTTTTTCTCCTTTGTTTTACCCTGCGGAATGCAGAAATTTCCACAAATTGATTATTTGGTATGGTCTCGTTGTGTTTAAGTACATCGTCACAGTTAGAAAGTACTCGTCTCGGGAGAATTTCTTCATCAACTACCGTCGTTGGCACGCAACCAAACCTAACCACCATACTTCGCTGAGCAAAGGAGATCCACATCGCTTTTACTTTGAGCTAGCAACCCCTTCCATCATTGTTCTTCTTTTTGCCGTTTCCGAAACAAAGGCTCATCGACGAGAAAACATCGCGATGGTGGTACGCGTACCACCGGTCCATTCCACGCGCTTTCCACGCAGAACAAGAACAAGTCTCAGAAAAAGTAGGATAACGACGAGCGCAAAGAGACGCTGCCCGGACGAGGAGCAACGGCACGCGAACGCGGTGGCGGTTGTGGTGAGGTAGCGGACGATACATCCTCGATGGTCCGCGCTGGTGCACCCCGAACACCGGACACACACACACACGCGACGGCAGATTTATGGGCCAGGCGTGGCGCAGAATCGACAAATGCCTCCGTTCTCCGGTGCTCGATGGAGAGACAGTCAGACAGAGGAGCAGAACACACATACAAGAAATCCGGTAAGAAAAGCACGCCGGCCGAAAAAGGACGCCGCACCAGCCCGCTGGAAAACCGGCGACCGCGCGGTGGGCAGGGCCCGACTGGCACAAGGACAGAGCGTGGGAAAAAGGCCAGCTTTGCACGGCCGCGCCGTTTCCTGGCCGCAGCGGAGGTAGTTCGTTATTTTTATTATTCTCTGGCTGCTCAGCAATTTCCTTGAATTCTCCCGTTTTTCTCGAGAGGTTTGTTATTTCACCTAGATTTCAATTGTGCGCGAAATTTACCCGACTGCAGTTAGCACCCGCAAAAATGTAACTTCGGGATCCAGGGAAAGGAACGAATTGCGTACAGTATCCACACGTAGGAAATTGTGATCTAGTGCCAACCTACTCGCGAAATGCGCATGTCTGGGGTATCAAAAGATGCCAGTTGGAGTAGAATGCAACTGCCTTGCGGCGGTAATTCCGCTTGTCTCCAGCAACAGTGGCATTTGTTTTATTCGATTTCACTCACTCACTCACTCACTCACTCACTCACTCACTCACTCACTCACTCACTCACTCACTCACTCACTCACTCACTCACTCACTCACTCACTCACTCACTCACTCACTCACTCACTCACTCACATCTTTCAAATGTGGTGAACGTAAGTTTAGCGACGCATAAGATGACCTCATCTTAACCGCCTACGTAGCTTTTCAATAAACTTCTTTAGTTCTAATGACGACGCGCTGTTTCACCCTCATTCCACCATTTCTGAAAAAGTCACATCAAATGAGAGTTATAAAGGCTAAAAGTTAATAGGAACATACAACAGTGAAACTAAGCTAAACTAAATCTCGAGTAACTTCTGGAAGTGCAGTTTATTGCTTGAACACAGTTTGGACAAAAATCGTGTATCTATATGATTTGAATCCTGGGCTATAAGCAGATATATATTACGGCTATTTTACGTTTTCACATGTAACTAAAGAATAATTGCGAAGTCTGCATGGTTATCTATTTCTCGTTGATGCACAGTGCTATTAATTTTGGGTCTCGTTGATATAAAGTTCACTTGCGGGCTAGCTCAAGGACACAACGGCTCGAGAGACGTTACCAGAGTTGTTTCCATTAGAACCGTGAATGCAGCTGCAAATTGTATATTTAAAGGCAAGGACGGCCAGACGTAAGTTCCTAAAACCAAAACTTCCCCCTCTTTATCGTCTCTCTCTCCGGACACACACACACACACTATCCAAAATTATGAAGGAGAGGAGTGAACCAAAAAGATCGCGAGTAACTGAATTATGGCTGAGTGTCATTACTGCAGCCTTCCAAAAGACGAAATTGATGACTGCATTTATAATATAAATAGTGGTGGCTCTTGGTGTGCGCTATGTGGTATATACTGTTAACCAAAATTAAACATGAGACTGCGGCCTCATGAGTGGCCTCCAGATCAATGTAGACAACCAAGTTTATCTAACATACGCACTTACACAGCCCAAGGCATTAAAGAAGTCTCCCCTGTTACCCCTGATGGGGCTGGGACAGGTAGGTCACCGCCGCTTGCGGCGGGGGCTAGCCTGTCCGAATTTTTATCTGCTGTAGGCCGTCATTGCACCCGCCACCGCCTCGGTGGTGGACGACGGCTGTTGTTACGGCGCGCGTCTTTCTCTCCCTCTTCCTTTTCTTTCTTCTCTATTTTCTCTTCTGTCTGCACGAGACAGCGGAGGTGGCTCAGCTACAGAGCCAGTAGCAGGCCCGTACATTTTTTTTTCCTTCTTCCTACAGCCACAACAACAACAACAACAACACGGCGTTTTCGCATTTCGTCTCCATCGAAATGTAGTCAGCACTATTTGAATTTAATAACATACCTTTTGTGTCGCTTTCACTTATGCGTGTTTCCAGGCACTTAAAGTCAAGATAACATGAGTTCTTTTCAAAAGTAAAAAATCAACTTGCATGTATGCTACGCAATAATAGTTAGCGAATATAACACTTCGGAAAAAAAATCCTGAGCCGAGGAAAGTGGGAATTGAGGTGACAAACGGATGCCGGCGATTCGAATTTATTTTGGTATTGGAGCTTGATTACATACAGAAATAAACCTTGCTTCGACGGGGAACGCGTACACGTTGCAGTCGTGGCCACGCAGTGTGATGAGACGGGATAAGTAAAAAACTACTACTTTTCTCTGAAGATATAGTCGCCTTAATAAATATTATGAAAGGAAAGGCGTCTGAGAGGATGTATTTGCTTCCATGAATGGCAGTGCTTAAAAGTCAAGACAGAAAAAATAAACGCTATAAAAGGGTAAGCAGGATATTGTTAATAATTCACAACGATGAAAGACAGACCGCTTGAAAAAGGGAGTCGAAAAGAGAAGGGTCAGAGATCGTGTGGTCGTTCTTCCCTAGTGTTTTGTATCGTTTTAATGGTCCGAGCGCTTCCGCAAATGAGGGCATTTTTCTTCGACATATGACTCACACTTCAGGCTCCCTTTCATTGGGACTCAATACCCTAGTCATCAGGGTACTACTTCCTTAACGAACCTTATCTATGTTTCCATACCCAGGTTTTTCTTTTTTTAAGAATTATAGGGTGCTGAAAAGATAGTAGAGAACGAAACGGTTTTGGGCTATGTCCTTTTTATTCTGCTCTCTTCGGTTACTATCACCCCCGACTACCGCGAAAAAACGGCGCTTGGTCGGGGACCCTGGAGGGACATTTCTTTCTCCAACCGAGTCTCACCGCTCTATCCGAGAAGTCCGAGCAGGATTTTTACGACCCGTCCTAAATCGCACAGCGTCACTGTCTTGGCCCGCGGGAGAGCTCCAACGAGCAGGAAGCCTCCTCTCTCGGCCTTACTTCTCGTGGGTTCAGCTCTGCACGACATCAGCAGCAGCGGCCCGTCAAGTCCTCTGGCAGACCTCAACGTTATGTCGTCCCTTCCCGGACCACATCTCCCCCTTTCCTGCAGCTGCCGTCACATCTGACCCGCACTCGCTCGCTCTTCTAAGTGAGACCCGCTACCACTGGCATTTATAGTTGAATGCAGGATCGACTCCGCTGGTCGGCGCTCGTCATGGCAGCTCCACTGCCTTATGATCCCGTCGCTCTTTCTTTACCCTTTCCTTATATCAGATCAAAATATCATTACGGTAGCGCCCTTGATGAGGTGGCAGTGCATTGTCCACTTAATATCAGGTACTGCCTGCAGCTCATGCAATTCATCATAGAATTTTTCCCCCATTCTATTTCTTTCTTCGGATCTAGCTTCCTCCATAGCCCATGAATCGGGAAGCACCTGCTTACGACCGCGCTATTCTAGCCGCACTTTGTGCACGCGTGACATAGAGCTCAAGAGCGGTTTGGCCGGCGCTTCTGGGCCGATTTCTGCACCTCGGTAAATACCCTATTTAGCTTTTGCATCCCCTAACACACGGTGACTCAGCGCCCTGTTAAGTTCAACTCGTGTGCTGATAAAATGTGAAATAAATAAATAAATAAATAAATAAATAAATAAATAAATAAATAAATAAATAAATAAATAAATAAATAAATAAATAAATAAATAAATAAATAAATAAATATGGGAGTTATTGCGATATATGACCATGAATATTTCAGAAGTATATAGAGCCATCTGAAATAAACCAACGCACGAAACAGATTGCTGTTATGATGAGCCCTGTCCTAGTATTCAATATATTTGTATATATCATATATATTATTTACAAATAAACTGTATATATATATATATATATATATATATATATATATATATATATATATATATATATATATATATATATATATATATATATATATATATATATATATATTGCCACCTAACGTTGTCAGGTTTCGCATGACTGAGTGAAGGAGGACGAAGTTAAAAAGGACGACGAAGTGTCGCTTGCGGGATTGCGTCTGTGCTGCTAGCTGCTGTTGTGTCGGAGCTAACCCATTGCTATTCTTGATATCCTCAATCTCCTTGTACGTGACATTCTGGTGGAGGTGCGGGGTAAGATCACCTATGCAAGAGTCTCCATCTGAAAGACGTCGCGCCAGCCCTGTGCCATTGGACACCCCCGTGCATCGCTCTAGTCGACGGCTCCAGGGACTGTCTCCGGAGTTTCAGCTATTACCCGCCGCCATGACATCCAGTGCTTCTGCTCAGCAGGTAACGGGTGTCACACCAGCCTGTAACTACACCTTGCAGACCCCTCGGGTACCGAAATCTTTCCATGGGGACCTCTTTGAGGATGTGGAGGACTGGTTCTTTCAGTTCGAACGTGTCGCTGCTTTTAACCAGTGGGACGATACTGCCGAACTAAGGAACGTCTACTTCAGCCTTGAGGATGGCGCCCGGATCTGGTTCGAGAACCGAGAGCAAATGTTAACATCGTGGCGGGAATTCCGTCGTCAACTGCTCGAGGCCTACACAAGCGCGGATCGTCGCGAACATGCAGAACGTGCCATTCACTCTCGCATCCAGATGCCGAATGAGAGTGTCCAAGCGTACGTGGAGGACATGACGCGCCTCTTCAGGCGAGCCGATCCCGCCATGTCCGAGGACAAAAAGTTCAGGCACCTGATGCAGAGTTTGAAAGAGCAACTGTTCGCAGGCCTTGTGCGAAACCCACCGTCGACTGTAAACGGATTCCTTGCGGAGGCCGCCACAATGGAAAGTGTGCTACAACAACGTGCCGTGGCTTATAACCGACCTCTCCATACTGGCACAACCGCGGAGTCATTTGCATCTTCCAAGCGGCATCCTGATGCTTAGCGTGAACTAATTCGCAGTGTCGTGCGCGAAGAACTGAGCAAGTTCTGGAACCCTCTGCAGCAATCGCCAGCTTCCGTTTCTGCTATAGTGCAGAAGGAGGTACGGCAATATATATATATATATATAATTATTGCAGTCTTGAGTTTGAACATTCTCACAATCATATGGCTAAAGATGACTGGCACTAATTACTTTATTGTTGAAATATCGCAGTCACCTTATACATGGAGACACAAGCACATTCAGTACTAACTAAGGCAGAAAAAAAAGGGGGTGAGTGGGCGTGCGTCAGTAGCTTATCTATACAAATCAAATCAAGACCAATGCTTGCATAGCGCTTTTTTGTTTAATGCTGTTTCCAAAAACTTATATTTTCCATGCACGAAATAAATGGAGCACTCAGTGCTGAAAACCTACCATCATGATCAGCAGCTGCCTGAAGCAAATAAAAAAAAATAGGAGCGGGGGGGGGGGGGGGGGGGGGGAGGGGGGGTCGCACTCGTACTGCTATTACCTTTAGTGTGTTTTCAGCATTGCTGGGACTCGATCAGTACAGAAACGTCATACGTCGATAAATGTGAGTGCAGTCGACAAACCCTTGGCTATTCGGGAATTCGACTACAAACTTTATTTTGAGCCTCGTCGCGGCAACACAGCGATATCAAGCCAGTCTTCCCGTCTAAATGAGTCCCGCTTAGGGAGCGTATCAAATGCCATAGCCCATGGGTATGGCTACAGACGCACATTCGCCGCTGTTCGCGGACGTCTGCAGGCACTAACGTGGAATTCCGAGTATGCACGGCTTGGCGACGTAACCAGGCAGCAAACCGCGAACTCAGCCCAAGCTCCGGCGACACGTAATGACAGCATAGTGCGCGGGGTGCACCTTCCTGTCCTCTCCCGAATACGGATTCCCGCGCCTTACATCGACTCGTCCGCGCGTCCTGATGAATCAGCATCGCGCCCTGGTCTGTCCCCTTTATTCCCATCAGCCTTTCCCTCCGAGAGGATTGCGGTGGACCAACGCTGCGGTCGCTCTAATTCGCCCCAGGCGAAATTCCCTTCTTTCTCGCCTCGCTTCTTTCTTCCTCGCTCTTGTGCACAGGGCTCATTCTATTGGTCCCCATTCTGTCCCCTTTCTCTCGTACACTCTCTCGCACATCTGCTCCTTTACTCCTTGGTTTTACTTATCCTGTTCTCGTTTTCATTCTATACGTCAGGCCGAGTAAGGTTCGAGTCGGGCACCTCCTCCTCTTCTTTCGCTTAAATCCAGTCCTTTTCCTTCTCATGTTATTCATTTCTTTTCCCTTCCATTTCCCCCGCTGACGCGGGAAGTGCCGTGGCATGTGCGGTTCGCTTCGCCGATCCCGAGAGAGATCGCGCGGTCGCTCCCGACTCGCTAATTGCGTGAGTACCGCCCCTTGCGGCAGGATTTGCATTTCCGCTCCTTGAATTGCGGGGCACAATGGAAAAAGGATGAAATAAAAAGACCGGCCCGAGCATTTGTGAACGCTGTTCGCTCCCTTAAATGCCTGTCGCAGGGTCGTCAAGTTCGACTCGCGCGGCGCTTGGCCGCAAAGGCAAAACGAAAGCAAAATGCTGAGGGTAAATTCAAGGGGGGGAAGGAGGAGACGCGAAGAGCACGTCGCTAAAGGCTTTTCACGTCGCGGGCAGCAGTACACCAGCGAATTCGGTCGACTTCACTGCGGACTCTGGATCAGTCGTAAAGGTAGCGCCATTTGCACAAAGTGCAAGGAAAGAACAGGAAAGCGAGGCGCTGTAAATTCCGTGCGATAGTAAAGGAGGGCCAGTTCGCCAGCTTGCACCACGAGGGAAGTCCGAGATAACTGAATTAAGCGAGAGACCGCGCGATTACGGCGAACGACACACTCAACGACGAATCTGAGTTAATTAAAAACAGCCGTGCAGGGCTGTTCGAGGGCACTAGCCGACGTTTCGTTTGCCCGCGGTATAGCGAGGCTGAAAGAACGTATGGTAACCAGATTTTTCAGGTGGATTTATACGCATGGATAGCAGCTGAAACCTCGCCCGCAGCGCAAGAGACACGAAATGATCGAAAGCGTAGAGCTCTTAATATCGCACCCAACCTATTCCTCGCTACACTTAAAGCAGTAAAGTACCATATGGAACGCTTGATCGCTTCTCGACGTCCAGTGTTCCCAAGACAAATATAATTTTATTCGTACTAAATTGGTGTAACTGATGTAGTATCTATATTGGTCTAACTTACTTGCAAAATTTAAACTGCAGTTTATAATATTCGGGAATATTTTTCAACCCAGTTCGCATCTAGGTATTTTGGCTACGAAACAAATCGAGTACAGTGAAAGTACAAAAAAGTTGTAAGTTTGCAGATCTGCTGCTTGCGCAATAAATGTTTCTCATTCATTATGATTTACTCATTAAATCTAGACAACCTTTAGTTTTACAATAAATACTAAAACCTTGTTTTGATTTTGAAGTTCATTTAGTAAAAGATCGAAAACATTGCTCCTGAAATGACACGCTGCAAAGAAGTCCATTTTCAACTTTATATACTGGCATGATGCTTTGTTTCTTGCACTAAAACTTTTCCTCTTCATTATTCTGGTTGTTATCTTAATTTTAGGCGGAATTCAAGGCTCCACCCTGCTAGAGGTGTTCTCCACAACGCATACAATTCGCCCAAAATTCGGAAACTGTAAAAAGGGGGCGATTTTGATTCAAAGTTAAAAAAAGAGAGCAACATCTCCGATTTTTATTAAAATTCCTCTCAAGAATCCTCAGTGCCTCTAAATATTGCGGACTGAAAGGTCTTGCAGTATATTGTCTTAAACTGTAAAAGTAAATATAAAAAATGAGCGGTTGTCCTGAAGATTCATTCATTATTCAGTCATTATTCAGCCATACATTGTGGCACGTTTCAATAAAGTGTTGCCATTGAAACCTTTTCTCTATATTATCCAGGCCTTTTCATTTTTCTCGAACGAATTTGCAGAGCTAGAGTTATCCGTTTTTTCTCCATATGATTTTGAAATCGGCCAAAATTCAAAATATCAAGAAATGAACAACTTTTATTTGAATTAAAAAGATGAAACTATCTCTTGTGTGCGCAACTCTACCTTCATGCTTCCTCCCTTCCACCTCGCTCTTTCCCCCTTGCTTGTGAGATTTAAGGAAACCAGCCTTTATTCACATAATTCACATATTCTGACGTTGGATAGGATGAACATGCTAAACATTCAGAGGAGAGTGACCTCACGGATCTGGGTGCCATCCAGGGAGATACCGATAGGCGGAAGGAGAACCTTGTATGCGGTGCGTGCATGAAGTACGAGGAGGACGGATGTACGGTGGAGTCGGTGATGTTTATTATCCCGATCAACTGCATCCGCTGTTGGTTGTGGGGTTTACCCAATTATTCCTTCGTTGCCGTAACGGTCCAGACGGTAATGTCATCGGTGTGCACGTTAAAGAAACTCAGGTGGTCGAAATTTCCGGAGTCCTCCACTGCAGCGCCTCTCATAGCCTGAGTTGCTTTGGGACGTTAAACCCCACAAACCACAAACAACTACCGGCGTCCGGCCTAGCATTGCATTAATCCTGATTGATTGACAGTGTCATGACGTCAGAATCACATAACCTCGCTCGAGAGTTTCAAACACCCCTTAAAGCCAACGTGAAACATAATGACGCGCAGCATGGAACGAAGGCGATAAAAAAAAATGCTATCCAATGGGAATTAAAAGTCGCCGCATGTTTCAAATGGTTTAACTTATTGTAAAAATATTTCGCTAGAAAAAATCTCACTAATGTTAGCTTCCAGGTGGCATTCCAACCCACGATTCTTGGGTTGCCAGTCATTCGGACTCACGGTAGCAGTACAAAAAAAAAAAAAAAAGTGCAGTGCCCTAGAGTGCGAGTGTTTCCGTTCTACTCCTTCAGCTGTGCTTTGTGGGAGCCGAGAGGCCGGGTACCCCAGCACGAAGTGTATCCAGCTAAAGTAAACGAAATTAATTCCAAGGAATAGTTAGCATTCGGTATAATAATATCAAATGAAAACATCGGGCAACGTAGATGAATAAATAAAAAAAAAACAAGAAACACTCTTGGTAATCGAAACAGGAAGGAAAAGGAGACAGAAATTATGAAATAATAAATTTGGAACTTCAAGGTAGTGGTGCGTAAAAAATTTAAAAATAAAACAGGGAACGAGCTCTCTCGGATACTACGACGGCGAGGCTTAAATGTGAATCAAACAAAAGCGCGTCGAAATTCTGTCAGGAAGGAAATCATGCGTAGCACAAGCGACTGCGAAAGCGAAGCGAAAGAGAAGGGAAGAACGCTAGATAAAGTTAGGGAACCAGTACGACGAGGTACAAAAATAAAGTTTTTGCTTGATTTTCAAGCGAGCGAAGCGAGCCAGGCACCGCCGTGGCATCTGCGTGCGAAAAGTAGAGCGATTATAGATGAGTGAGCATCGAAGACGAAATAGAAAGAGGGGGGGGGGGGGGGGGGGGGGGGGGGGGGGGCATGAATAAACGTTGAAACGAAAGAACCTGCAAATTTCTAAACTATGTGTTTAAGTACCTAAAAATATGAAGGAGCACGAAGCAAGGCAAATTCTGCAGGATGGACTCAAACAAAGCACAGTAGTGTCTGCTGCATTGGCAGAGCCACAAGTAAGCTAAACGATTGGCAAAATTCAGAAGTAAAAAAAGGCTGATGCAAAGACTTGAGATGCTACTAAAGAGAAATAAATTAGAGTCCCAAACCCAAGCTGAGACAAAATAAATTGAACTGTTGGTTGAGACAACGGCTGGGCAGCGCCGAGACAAAAAAAAATCGAACCAAGGTAAATGCGGAAGCAACATGCATCCAATAGGTTCAGCAAAAACAAAAACAAAAAATATAGCCAATGTAATACAATAGAACAGCTCAAGAAGCGAGGCTTGCACGCAAATTGCAGAGCAAATTTGAAGCTGTGAACTGAAATAACATTATTGTTATTTTTTTTTTATTTTTTGCGGCATGAGGAAATCAAATGCAACGCTTGATAGAAAAAGAAAAAATGACGCGTGTGAAATGACGAGAGAAATAAATTGAGAAAGACAGGAGAGGGCCGTGCGGAGAGAAGAAATGCGGCAAAGGGACAGGAATAAAGGCGAGTAGGCGGAGAGAGTTTGCGCCCCTCAGGGAAGGAACGTGCCGGCGTGCGAGAAAGAAGGGCGGCATCCGTCCCGAATCGATTTGGGGACCTCGACAGAAGCCGCGGAAGGGGCGCAGCGCCGGTAGAAGAGAACCCGGGGGAAAGGGTATCGGATGGAAGGGAGGGGCCCATGCTGGAGGGAGGCAGAGGGCTGGGGTGTGCTAGGGCTGCGAAAACCTTTTCCTCCGGACAGGTAAGCTGCCGACGCCGGCGGCGGCGGCCGCAAAGCCGAGGAGGAGAAGGCGAGGGCAACGTCGGCGGACGTTTGGTGCGCACGATGGAGGACGAAGCTGCGGCAACGACTATAGGTGTTGCTGCAGCCTAGCCAGAAGCCTTCATTTTGAGTCTTATTGTCGTGTCCGTTGATTAACATTACTATTATCTCTAGCATTAATCGCAGTAGTTTTAGTAAACATTGCACTGGGAGTTTTTCCTGCTATTACCGGTTTCAAATACTGCCGGGAAAGAAAATGGCTGAAGGTCACGATTCTAGGTAACGCAATATTTTAGCTCGGCTCTTCAGGCCTCTACCCGATAGCCTATATATACAGCCCGTTCGCCCGAAAAATGGACATCGGCCATTTCGTATAAAACTCCGACGCAACGGTTCCTGGGGCAGCGTTCGGGTGATGTGGCATTTCGCTTCACATTAAGCATCTATGAGCTTGTCATACTGAAGGCTAGTTTAAGATAGGGATTCGAACCGTCGACATATGAGGCTCCAACTGTATGCCATTTATTGTAAGCGCGGATTTCTACCGGGAAGTGAGACAGATATACTACCGTTTCTTTCCCCAAGTGCAAAACTAACTAAAAGATTCGCAGAAAGGAAAGGGCGGTGTTAAAGGTGCTATCGCGATTACTTTATTGACGAAGCTTAAGCCTCCTCCTACTTTTGTTTTACAATTTTTCAATATGCTGAGGTAAAGAATTTGGAGATATGCTCTTATATATGTCCAGTTAGAGCCTACTCTATACTGTTCCCCATACGCATCTTTCGACTAGCGCCCAGCTCTTTCCCACTTGTTAAAATTTATGAAACACGCGCTTGAATTAGGCCTGCTGGTGCCGCTGCTGTGTTTCGTCGCCTTGCCTCGAGTGGCGCGTGTGCCCCATGGGCGTGTAACTCTCCTGTGCAAACGTATTTCTGCGCGGATAGTTTGCGCATTTGTTGGGTTCCGCCTCTAAGGATATGATGACACTGCGTTAAGGGTTCCCACCTGTGGGTCCTCTTTCCGACTGACGCTCCAGACATTGCTACTCTATAAATTACTACTGCTTTTGCTCGAGCCCCTAATGCATAACACACCATTTCAAACGCTAAGCTTATACTCATGTAACCAAGCAGTCCGAATGCCCCTGCTTATAGCCTAGGGAGTGCAAGTCTGACTATGGATCTAGAGGTTCTGGCTTCGATTACCATGTGACGTTGCCATTTGATATGCTGTCGAGTCGGCAGTTGGACAGTCGGGCAGCAATTTATACCACCTCCATGCCTACAATCTAAGTCAACGCCTATGTGTCAGGGGCATGGTCTTTATTCTTCATTCACAATGCCCACCGCCATCGGCTGCACGTTTTCCCCACTTTCCATCTTCCTTCCCGTCTTCCGCCGCTGCTCACCTTAATCACTAGCGCGCCACAGCAATACTGTCTCATAGCTTGTATTGCTCGCGATGGGGTGGCCATCTTGGGCTTCCTATCCCGGGCAGGCTTAAGCTTCCCTTTCAAGTGTAGGACGCGATAGGGTTTAAGAGGTTTCTTAGGATCTCAATATTTTTTTTTCCGAGATGGTCGTAGAGAGACGGTCGTAGGTGTCTGTGCTTCCGATGACCATGGCAGGTACGAGAGACTGAGCAGAATCTTACGCCCCAGGTTGACCAGTGCCATCTGTGGGGCTATGGCCACTCAACCTGGAAAGGGCGTCTGAAAGGCCACGCTCCCGCACGTCGAGCAGGCCCGACTAAACGAGATGTCCTAGAAACTGCCGTTGTAGAAATCACCGCTATTTTCTAAGGTTCTCCGTAAAGCAGTGCCTTGTAAACAGTGCTGCTCTGAGCTTTAAAATACGACTCAGAGGTGCGTGAGAAGAATATTTTATAGCCTGCCTAATGCCATGCAAAGGCAATCTTTCTCAGCATGCGATTAGGTGGGTCGTGTCATCAGCTTATACGTTTCCGTGCTACCACAGCGTATCCGCGAGCAAGCATTTTCTCTTGAACCTGGTGTATATTGTGAGCTCGGAGACCGAGCCTAATGGCACAGCCAACAATGGCGTCGAGAAACGAACACACGGCACATTGATGATCATGATTCACAAATGAGGATGAAGTTCCATGAAAAGAAGGGGGATGATGAGTAAACGCAGGTGTGGATGAAGTTCACAAGTTCTCACACACATTTCACGCAGGCTGAAGCCGCACAGCATGCCGGTGCTATAGTGCATCGCTTGCCTCACAAGCCCCACCACACATAAAAGCTTTCGTCCGACAGTGTACTGTTGTGCACACTTTGCTAAAAGCCAACAATGGCAGGTGGAGAGAAGAAATTGCTCTCCCCACTTGTAGGTAAGAGGAGAGAGAAAACAGAATGTGACTTCCGCACGAATAACCCAAAAGGAAAATGTCGAAGAACAACTCAACAAACGTTAAAACGAAAGAGAATCACTCTGTGAAATTTAGAAAAACAATTCAAATCAATGAGAAAATTTACAACACTATCATCGCTTATTAGTATTTAAGCACTCTGAAGTTTTCGGCATTTCACATGAATCTGAAAGAGGTCCTTCACGGTCAGCCCGTATTCCGTGTTTGCGTCGCTTTCAGAAGTGTTATTTTCGTTTTCAAGTCATCTGGCTGGGGGAAAGGCAGGAATTTAGTGTTAGTTTAGTTGCCACTACTTCCGCTTCCGGCGTTTCCACCAATCAAATGAGGAAGAAAACTGCGAAAACGACACTTCTGAAAACGACGTAAGCTCGGAGTGCGGGCCCCGATTCCGCGTCACACTCAATCAAGTTTTTTTTTTTTTTTTCATTTTCACAGAAATAGTTGTAGTGTTTCATGTTATGTTCTGCTGTTATGTATTTTTTTTTTTTTTTTGCATCTTGGTATGTTTTTCCGGGCAATGCTGGGCTGATTTCTGTTGTGTTACGTCGTGTTTGGCCGTGATGTGTTGTATTGTGACGCACTATTTTGTGCTTTGCGATGGTCAGTGGACGCCTCCGGGTTAACTTTCACAACTTGGAGTTCATTGGAGTACCCCTCCCCTTGTGTGTGTATATGTGTCCGTGCGTGCGTGCGTACGTGCGTGCGTGCGAGCGAGCGAGAGTGCGCGCGTGTGTGTGTGTGTCGCCACTGACGAGCGGCGGGTAGTCTGTCACCTGTCAAAAACAGTTATTTTAGGAAAACAAATTAAAGATCAACCAATAAAAGTTTAAACGCTGCCCTCCTAGATACTCCGGTATTGTAAGGAGGTTGCCGCTAGCCACTATATTATAAATATTCTCAATTCACATAGTCGTAAATGGCAGTCTTTGGAGTTCAGGACGGTATTTTAAGGAACCCATGTCCATGAGTGCAGAGAAATAAGAGGCGCGATGATGGGAGGTGAATCATTCCTGAGCACCCCTGGCTAAGAAAGCGACACAGGGAATGAATGAACCGAAAAGCAAAGAGAAACAGCCGAAGCCTCCAACTAAGGTGTGTCCCCAAACAGCTCTGTGCCATTTTTACGTGTCACCCAACGTCGGCTCTCGAGAAGATCTCGAGGTTTAGCTCAGAGCCTGCGGCACAGTCCATAGACACGGGTGTCGCGGCATCTCGCAAACGCACCACAGGAAAGAGAGAGAGAGAGAAAAAAAGAAACGTGAACAAAAATAAAGGAATATATGTATATATATGCTGAAGGGAAAAGTAGGCTAAAAGAGCCCGAGCCAAGAAAGCCACATTCCCGCATGTTTGCGGGAGTATTCTTTATGGACGCGGGTATCGCATAACGACATTAGGTGAAAGGCGCGCACAGTAACGCCAGCGAGACTCCTTGCGTCCACGCACGGCCAGAAGAGCAATGCGTGCTGCCTTATGCCCGGGTGCCTTCTCGTCGGCCTCAGAGACTGGCCTCGCGAGAGGTTTTTTTTTTTTTTTTTTTTTTTTTTTGTGGCAACAGCACCACCATGCGAGCAGCCCGGGGCGACGCCCGGAATGCGGCGACCCTCTAATTAGGGGGAGCACAGGCTTCTCGTTTAGCGGCGACACGAGGGCTAGCCGTCCGACACTTTTTCTTTTGCCCTCCTGCACCCTTTCTTCCTATCGCTCCATGCCGGGCTGCTAGGCCCGCACTTAATTGTTCCCCGGGACACAGAGTGCGCACTTCTGGGTGTGACATTCTCTCTTGAGGGCTCCTGGGAACTGAAGATAATAATGAAAAAAAAAAAAAAGAGAGAGAGAAGAGGAATGAAAAATAACACTGGCACCTGCATGACATACTACACAGACATGTTTTAGAGCTGGCTAACGCTATTAAATATTTTAAGCAGTGTTTAACTATGTAGAGTTTAGTGCATTCGAGATAATACATTCATACACGGGCATTGTGTGCAGAAACTCTACTGCGTGCAATATGCACAAAATGTTGTTTGCCAAAACGTACTCAGTCATGCGCTCAGCACCACCGACCAACAATCATGTTCAACCTTGTTTTTGCGGTCGCTCTGATTGGATAAGTCGTTTCATGAGGTTACAACCACGTGCCCTCGTGCGGATAATTCGAACAAATCTGGTATAATGGCTGGAACGCGGGAGTCGTCCCGACGGGTCTTTGAAGTTCGCCAACCAAATGAGAGAATGACAGAGCCCGCGACATTGACAGGCCTCTTGGAGTGTCTACACACACACACAGAATATATATATATATAGATTCGGGTTAGAATTCTGTTATTTGTCAGGAGAGCTACACCACCGCACCACAAATAGGGTTGAACCTGGGGACTGAGCGATCAAGCACGCCTTTGCACCGGCGCTGATCGCAGAAGCCATGGTTAAACCTCCGCTATTTGTCGCGGCCGCTCCCAGATGGCTGCACATGTACAGCTGGAATTGCAGCGCACTAGTCCCGTAGCCCCAGAAAGTTTGTGTGAGGTAACTATCGTATAAAAAAAATCGGCTATTCGAGTTAAAAGAGTTCGAACAAGAAAGACAAAAAAGGCACGGGCCTTCGCGCTAAAGTTGGCTTCAGAAAAATAACCAGGGCCAATTTCTATATATATATTAATACCCATACCTATGCCTTATTCATTTCTTAAATTTCAGTACCTACATATTGTAATCTATCAATCTTGTTTGATTTCGAGATTTCATTTTTCTTTCTGTGTACTAAGCTGCTACTGTAAGTGTTCGTGGTTCGTCACTGTTCAAGATTTTTTTTTTTTTTTTACATATTTTGATGGCGTGCCTTCTCGCTGCCTTCCGGTTCAAAAAATAAGCGATTCGAGCGGCACGCGTCTTAATATTTAAAGGCGAATATTACCTCTTTAAGTTACGCCGATTCATATTCCTTTTTATGCTCAAAAATCTGGCACGTCAGCCACGCTCACGCGAAACCTTTTCTTTCTATATTGACGCCCTTCGTTCCTCTTCAGGGAATTCGCGTGATTTGATGAGGAAGATAAAACTACACAACTTCGGTGTGCGCGAGCGAGAATCTGCCCTGCCAAGCCAACGAACAAACAGTACTCGTTTGTAGTTTACAGCTTTCAAAGTTGGCAACAGGGTGCCAAAAGAAAAATGACCACAGTCACAAGTACACTGTTACGTCAACAGAGCGCCTAACCGCGAGTCGAGTCGAAGATCTCTCTCCGTGCGGCAACACAGTTCCTTCTGGTGGAAATGTGCTGAATCTCTAGCGAAGCCTCCACCAACCCTAACTTCCTCTCCTACCGACGTCGTCGTAGTGCGCAGTCTTGTTATTTCGAGCACACGGACCGTGTTTGCCCAAGGGCCTTCCTTCGGTTTGCCCCGGCCCGCACGGAAGCTTCGTGCAGGGGCACTGCAACGTGCCGCGAAAAAAAAAAAGACGGCGGAGGCGGCGGTTCGAGTGCGACAGGCGCGCCGGCTGCCAAACTGGGGGAACAAACACGAACTGATCAATAAGGCATCGCGTACAGCGCGGAGACGTCTCCAGCCCACGACACACGGAGGTGGCCCGGTGCACAATGCTCTATTTTGCGCGCGTGGTAAGAGAATCATTGGTGTAGCAGGCAAGAGGACTATATGGCCAATGACAGCTCATGACGTTTCTGCATTTCCCTTTTTGCTCCTTACTTACAAAGAACAGAATGCCAAAACAGGAAAGGGGAATTGACAGATGAACTTGTATTACTTAAATAAATAAATAAATAAATAAATAAATAAATAAATAAATAAATAAATAAATAAATAAATAAAGAAAGAAAGAAAGAAAGAAAGAAAGAAAGAAAGAAAGAAAGAAAAAGAAAGAAAGAAAGAAAGAAAGAAAGAAAGAAAGAAAGAAAGAAAGAAAGAAGAAAGAAAGAAAGAAAGAAAGAAAGAGAGAGAGAGAAGGAAAGAAAGAAAGAAAGAAAGAAAGAAAGAAAGAAAGAAAGAAAGAAAGAAAGAAAGAAAGAAAGAAAGAAAGAAAGAAAGAAAGAAAGAAAGAAAGAAAGAAAGAAAGAAAGAAAGAAAGAAAGAAAGAAAGAAAGAAAGAAAGAAAGAAAGAAAACGAGGCATGCTTGACTTAACTAGTTCAAAGCTTTTCGTCTTACACGTTACTATTTTACACTGATTATTTGCGATTAATCTTTGAATAATCATTAAAATTTAACGGCACAATTCACGTTCGTTATCCGCCTATCTTAATGCTTCCTTAAAGCAAGAATTCTTTCACCAGTTTTTGTTAGAAGCCGTGGCCGCCTGAAATCTTTCTTTGAATTACATCTGACACATCTGCACTTCTCGTTCAGTTTGTAGTAGAGTTGCGATATAAGCAGTAGTATTTTACAGGAACAATTTATCTTGTAAGGAAACAAGCTGTGAACGTTTTAACCCTACAAGCGACCCCCCCCCCCCCCCCCTTCCGCCTTAAAACTGTTTCTCCTTGAAAGCTTGCTTCACCTTTATAAGGATGTTTGTGGGGTGAAGCCAACTAAAGTTCTAGCAACCGACAGTTTTTAGAAATTTAGTGGGCTTCACCGCAGAAAACTTGCTTATAAAGGTGAAGCACGCTTTCAAGTGTGTGGTTTGATTTATACAGTTTAACGTCCCAAACCGACTCAGGCTCTGAGAGACGCCGTAGTGGAGGGCTCCGGAAATATAGACTACCTGGGGTTCTTTAATGAATGTGCACTGCATTCGACTAAGTCGCCCGTGTGTTGTACGATGTGACCGCACGTTATCGTTATCAGTGTGAGTGCACGGGATCGAAAAGCATCCACCGCGGCCGGGCTTTGATCCCGCATACTTGGGCACAGCTGTCGAGCGCCCTAACCACTGCTCCACAGCGACGGGGAGTGTGCGCACGCGTGTGCGCGCGTTTGTGTGCGTGTGCGTGCGTGCGCGTGCGTGCGTGCGTTTAACCGTGAGTGATATCACCAAACCTATATAAAGCATTGAGGGAATTGCAATCTTTTCAATGTCACCTGAACTTTTCGCGCGAGAAAGAGTAATGCCACCCCCCACTTTTCATGTAACTTGTTGAAATGATGGATGTCTTTTTTAAACGCCCGTAATACGCAAACGTGCTCATCGTGCAGTATTTGGCGAAAAAATATAATTTACCTAGGTGGAGTTCGCAACCTGTAAGCGGATGATAACTGCACACAATCTCCTACTCCCTCTATTACCCCCGGTCCTCTCTTTTTTTGTAGCTATTCTCCACCATCTTGCTTTTTTTCTCTCTCCCTATTTTGCATGTCATTTTCTTTTTCTTCATTCCTCTGAGAGAAGTTCGATCAAACTACTACCTATTGTTTCGGTAGGCACAGCAGCATTCTTTTATCTCCAGTACGTACTCACGACGTCAGTTATAAATGTTTTCTTTCAATCGACCAAGCCAAAACCGATTACGGACTAATCCGCCAGTTTAAGTACCCTTTGACATAACTTCGACCCTGCTGCTCGTCGGCGCAGCTAGTGTAATCCGCTAAACGCAATCTGAGGCAGCCCCAAGTTTGATTATTCTTGTTTTTGTCCTTCTGCTTCTCCTTTCCTATTGCGCTCACTCCCGAGACTTTCGTTAGTCTCCTGCGAAGCCTTCTCCTAGTGTTTGTTTTGACAACGCACCGTGGCGATCCGGTCTCGCTTGTATGTTTACACACACACACACACACAAAAAAAAAACCTTGTTTGTCCTCGTAATCCGCACTTCGCGTCTTCGTTCTTAGGGAACGACGCTCTGCCGCAGATAGATAGTTCGTGCAGTAACTTACAAATCCTTGCACCCCATAACCTGTTCCTTCAAAGGTTTATATTTATCTACGGCTGATGTTAGAAAAACAAACAACAGAGGCGGAAAAAAGCTTGGCCGCAAAAATATGAGTTATGTGTTGAAAGCAGATTCCGACAGGCTGTTTAGGCGGCTTATTCTCTAAACTTTATAAACTCGTGTTTTAAAAAAATTCTGTCAAAGTACTTTTGTTGTTCATTTGCTGGAAGCATTATTGTACTATTTATTTCTATGGTGAGAACCTAAATATCTGAAATTGTTCCCCTCAGTACGTTACCGAGCTGTGTATAAACCAAGGCAAAACTCTGCACAAAATGGCTGTAAATCTCGGTGCTTATTCGAGTGTAACTCCCGCGTCTTCTCTGCACTCGTAATCATCTTGTTTGCTTTCCTCATAACCCCATGGGCGTTAGTTTTCTTCTTCCTTCAACGTGAAGCGCGCAGGACCAGTAGCTTTGCTCCATCTGAACGTCGCCATAAAGCAGAGTCAAGGCTAGGGTTCTAATAGTTAACCTTTCTGTACGACTAGAAAATTTGGTGTCTATTGCTCACCTGCCTAGCTATTCATAACCAGCAACAGGCCCTTTTGGGGCTGGGTTTAGTGGAACGCACCAGGAATTTGCATAAAGCGCCCATTTTCTACCATTATAGTACTCCTGAGATATTCCACGACGCTTTTAAACCTGTCCTTCCAGGTTTAAGATGAGAAGGTTCGAGTGGCGCGACTAGCTAACGTTAATGCTTGAAATTTGAAGTTTGAAAGTGAAATTCACAATTAGAAACACAAAACGTCTCTGTTACAATTATCTCTGCGAAATTAAATTCAAGAAAATCGTAACCTGATGCGATAAATGATTTTTCCAAGGATGGCAGCATCCTCAAAACGGGGCACCGGGTACTCAAGCAGCCGACAACACGGTGAACACAGGACCACATATATATATATATATATATATATATATATATATATATATATATATATATATATATATACATATATATATATATATATATATATATATATATATATATATATATATATATATATATATATATATATATATATATATATATATATATATATATATATATATATATATATATATTATATTATATTATATTATATTATATTATATTATATTATATTATATTATATTATATTATATTATATTATATTATATTGATGCACACTAAAAAGCCACGCGGTCATAATAATTCCGGAGGCAACACCGACGTTTCTCACCGGCAACGGACAGATTTGAGACTTCTAACCCCACATACCATATCATGCCTACTCCCAAAACATTTTTCACAGGATATCGGTAAGGGTTCCATTTTGCAGGAAACACGGCGCGGTAGCTGTCGGCGTGCCGGGAAATTCTGTATTGGTCGAGGAGGTCGTGACGTTGCATGGAACTTAAAGGGATTAAAACATCAGATGAAATAAGTTTATAAGGTCGCAACATATGCCTCAAACGTCCTTATCACACGTATGAATATAGAGGGTAGAAAGCGTAGAAGATGGCTACACAGTCTGAGAGAGAAGCGAACAATGCTCCCTCTCAATCATTGTACGCATATAAACGTATTGTGATTTCGCTGAAAGAGATTAGGGTACTTCAATAGGAACCGAAGCTACATCCGGAGAGGAAAAGAGGGAGGTGGAGAGAGGTTTCATAGTTACGAGTACTGAAATGTAGGGAAACAACAACAGGTGATTCATAAAAAAAAAAAGCGCAAGGGGTTTAATGCTAGAATTACGAATGCTACACAAAAGTGAGGTCCGACATGTATTGCAACGATGATGCTGTAGCGCTGAAAAAAGAAATAAGACATATACGACCACCAGTGATACGGCCTCCCAGTGACATGACAGGATTGCTTTCGCGCTTGAGGACCACGAAAAAAAAAAAAAGAAAAATAGAGCTGAGAATATTTGTTCTAGACAACGCCGAACACCATACGCTTGTGCTTGCACAACAAATAGAAGCAAGAAGACAAGGAAAAACAAATCATGTCGGTGACATGCCAGAACAAAATGAAGGTTGCGATGCCTGTGAGTCTATTGAACGCGGACAGCGGGCAAACGAGCAATTAAGGCAAAAAAAAAAAAAAAAAAGCGTGGGTCATCAGTCAGTTCCTATTTACGCATACCTCTCAAACATCGTAAGGTAGATTAGGCAACAATGCCTTCACGTCGTAAATCGAAATTGCTATAGGAGGCGTTCAAAGCGTCTACGCTATCATGCATGCCCTTAAAGATGGCGCTTAAGTGCTCCTATAATGTTTATTTTTTATTTTTTCTCCGTCATTTCCTTGCTTCCGTGTTTGCATGGCAACTTAAGACTGAGAAAAGAGCAACTTCGCGAAAACAAAACAACCGAATATGTTTCCGATGGCCGTTGTTTAACAGACCGTAATGTGACATTAGGCTTAGAAAGTAAAAAACGCGAAACTGAGCTTGCGCTATTAGAGCGACGTAGCCTATATGCGATTTGGGACAATGTAAACATTCAGAGAGCCCAAGAAAGTCCCTCTCTTCTTCCGCTCATTCTCTTTCCTCGGTAGAACCAACGCGCGAGGCCTAATAGGAAGATTCGGAGAGATACGAAGGAGGGGTGCAACTGGAATAGCAGCAGTCGATAACGAGTCCCATAAATAAACCCGCATGGCTTCTGGGCGGCACGCTGCATTTGCAGATCGGTATAAAGGCAACCCCACTGGTAGGAAGGAAGAAGAAAAAAAGAAAGTGAGAGGCGCTTCAGTTCCGCCTTTATGAGTGAGAAGCATTATGACAGCGTTAATGACTCTCGTCTGCGGATTACCTTAGAATTCTCGCCCGCGTGCATGTAATTTATTGTTTGTTCGAGCATGAATCTCTTAATTTATGCCCCTATTATCTGACACATACTCATTAGCATGCAGTACCACCCGACATGGATATAAAGCCTAGTTTTATTCAAAAATTTCGAACGTGCTTGCATGGTCTAGTATTGGCGTGTCTGTATTAGTTTGCCAACTACCACCTGCCGAAAACATGCTCGTCATCATCGCTCAATACGCCGTCGGCGCCTACACAAGCGCTGGTTTATCGACGGTAAAGCCTTACTTGGCTTAACGTGCGCTGACGTCGCACAGTACACGGGCGCCTTTAGAATTTCACTTCCATTGAAATACGGCTTTTGCGGCTGAGTCGAACCCGCGTCCTTGGCTCAGCAATCGGGCTCCCTAACCATCTCGGCGGGTTGGGAACGAAGAAGCTAAACTGGCTAGGTTATCGGAGAAACTGAGCAGTTGACAACTGCGCGTGTGTGTCGTGCAAGCTCAGATGGAATAAACACGAACAAGAGAGATAGTATGAATTTCATTATGTACGCCTAGAAGATTTGCATTTTTCGGGCAGGTTCGGGCGACAGAAGAAGATAAAGAGAGATGGAGAAATGATTCCGCCACATAACCCATATCGCGAGTTATTGGAGCGCCTGTACTGGGACACAGAAGCACAATAAGGTGAGCGCGCTATGAAAAAAAGATACACAACAAAGAAAATCAATCACCTCCGCTGAAAGCAATCTAACAAAAACAAGATAGGAAACGGTGGAGCAGCGGGAAGCCAAGTGACGTCAAACGCTACGGTGCTGCGTGCTCATGAATGCACCCGGGAGAAATGACAGGATCGAAAGGAGAACGAGTAATAACGATAGTACTGGAAAAGAGGAGCGAGAGGAGAGATTGCGAGAGCGGAGAGGGACGGGCATGCATGCACATACGGCTGCGATTTTAACCCCTCGGCTCGTTTGCCGAGAGTTATTGGGCCATTCGAGCCGGCGCATCGCCTGCATGCTTACGGACATCGTCGGCAGCAAAAACAGCGCCGGCGCCAGCGCCAGCGCAGAGAAGCACGCGGTGGGAGAAACGATCAGAGAGGGGAGAGATGCGGGGCGTTAAACACGGCCGAGTGTGAAAAGCGATGGCCTCTTATGCGTCGCTTTGGGGAGTTTTTCGATCCTCGTTCGGGACTTCGCTGTGGGATGAAAGCGAGGTGCCATTAATGTGTGCTTACGACTGACGAGATGTGTCCATTCCTTTTGCTTTCTCTAGCGCTCCGTCGACGCTGGCCCAGATTGGCGGCGAGTGCCGGCACGGACGACACGTTGTCGCTCACAGCGTTCAGTTACGGGCCTTATTTTGTTCTTTCAATATCCGACGCGCAGTTGCTGTACGGAAGCTTATATGATATGCAGGATGAAAAATAGAATAATAATAATAATAATAATAATAATAATAATAATAATAATAATAATAATAATAATAATAATAATAATAATAATAATAATAATAATAATAATAATAATAATAATAATAATAATAATAATAATAATAATAATAAATCAGGGACTACATAAGGAGGGACACTCACAAACACTGTCTGCATCTGTTCTGTTATTTTCCATTTGTATTTCTGGTGTGCTGATGTGTTCATTATGACCAGACGAGTAGATCAAACTTCCAAATTAAAAAGAATAATTAGGGGCCTCCATCAAAACAAGACCCCGTAGTCAATCCTTTCCGCGCTGAAAAGGAATGGATTAAACGATGGGCCTTTCTTTTTCTTCTCGTATTGCACTTCCTGTACTTAGATGAGGATCACTTTTCTATGCCTACGAAATGAGACATCGAACTTTGGGTGGGCAGCATACTGATTAATGTCGTACATTTGGCACTTCGCAGAAAGATGCGCCACGAAATAGAGCTAGTGTAGTAAAACTACGTGAGACCATTTATGCGCTTCCCTGCATTCATACGTGCACAATGTTTATCTTGCGATCCTGTTTTATTTTTCTGTGCTAATAAAATTGTTCTCGTTCCTGGATGCCACATTCCTTTTCTTCTTTGCGCTCCCCTTTCTGACTGCCGGCTTCTGACTCTAAAGACCTACATATGTTCTCGCGGGCCTTATTTCCTATTTGCTTATGGCCTGTACAATTATATGCATACTTAATTATTATTTCTTGTTCTTGTTCACTGCATAGAACGTCATGAATTTGAATAGCACGCACATGCCAGACGGTATTGTCCAGGCCAGACTAAAATTTATGCAGTGCACCTAAAGCTCTGAGATCTGCTAATCTCTGCCACTATATAATCTACATGTACCTAGTTCAAAAGAAGAAAAATGAACGAAACATACGTGAGAAAAAAATACTCGCGCGTTAGGTCTTCCTGAACGCTCTTTTTTGTTATTTGCGACAGAAGAACAGCGATGAGCATTTTCTATTAGTTTCAGCATTTCTTTAAACATCATCGCCTATACTTTCTCAACAACTTAACTTTAGGCATCTCAAAGCCTCGCCACCTATTTTTTATCCTGTGCTTTAATTTTGTACTGGCAAAAAATACTGCTATCGCTGCGTGAACTGTCCCATATTGATGTCATTACCTGAGCTCTGCGATCTTTGGCAACAACGTAGGATGCGGTGCGCAAGCCCCCTGCTTCCTTAAGAAAAAATCTAACTAAAAGGCTTGCTGGGACAGAAGGAGTGGTAGAGAAAGCTTGCACGACCCCGAGTCTAAGTGGCGCGAACAACAACAACAACGCACACAACCCGAGCACCAACAAGGGACAAGAGGGAGAGCAGGACTGGCAACTTGGAGAGCTCCCAGGAGCGCGGCCAGAGTGCGCCTGGGCAGCAGCAGCAGCAGGCCAGGGGGCAGCGAAGGGCGAGACCCGAGAAAGCGGCCGGCGCAGCTCGTCCGTGATTGTAGGAGGACCCGGGGATCAATACCGGGCTGACCTTGAACAGCGGCGCGTGACTAGTGGCCGAGGAAGAAAAAGGCGTCCGGTTCGTTTCGCGCTTCGCTTCTCGCGTGTCGCGATCATGGCACTGTGGGTCCCGCTGGCGCGTGGGCAAAGCAAATATGCGCCGACGAGGGGCTCAGAGGAGAAGGGAGGGCGAGCGAAATGTAACAGCGCAACCACCGCGTGATGTTGCGCCACAAATCAACGGCTTGGAGAGCGTGCCTATAGAAGATGCCTTAGGCGCGAAACGACGACTCACCCACACTGCGCTTGCATTGTGGAGCGCGGCCTTCACGTCCTTCACGGCGGAACCACGTCCTCAGGTTCACCTTGCACTTACATGGTGAGACTACAGACGGGATGCAACTTCTAAGGAATAGAAAAGCGAGCGTATTGTGGGACACTGTCGGTGCCGCACAGGACACCAGGAAATGCTGCAACTCGGCGATAGGCACGGGTCAGGCACATGGACTGTGCTTATCCCGTTTACTTTCAGTTCTGTTAACACTCACTTGGACGCCACTAATCGCTGCCCATATTACATATTAGGCATTGAATAATGATGCAGCACTCTAACCGGACTAGTTAGCAAAATAATTCGCACCTACCCTTCGTACTAGTGGCTCGCACTGCACTGTCCACGCGTTCCATAAGAGTCGATTTAAAGCTACGAGACCAAGCTCTCAAACTACTGTGAAGACCACTGGTCATTTCTCCACTCACTCAAAGGCTGCGCGCCTTTCGGGGTCACTTTGAAAATGACGCTCGCATGAGCTGACCAGCAATTCCGGCGGCGAAGAACAAGGAGAACAATAATAAAGGAGAGTAACTTGGCGGCAGCGGATCCATAAAACCGCGGCGGCAGCGCCGCGAATCCAATTTTATCGCAAAGCCCGAGGAGCACGGCCGCCTTGGGGGCCGCACGCGCGGTTCCCGGGCGCCGAACTGCGGCCCTCTTTTGTCTCCCGCGCGCGGCGGCATGCGTGGTGGCAGCGCGAGACTGGAGACGGCCGATCGAGCGCGCTCACCGCGGGCTTGCCTATGCAACGCACGCAATAGCGGGTTTGCATGACGCCGCAACAGCATTCCCCCGCAGCGCTGTCTCCTAAACCCTCCGGCGAAGAAGAAGAGTCGTCCTCTTTGAGAGAGTTCGGTGACATAAGGGTGTGTGGGCAAAGGGGACGCTAGAGTCTATTACAGCGTGAACGACACCTTTATAGAACTTTCGAGATACGCGCGCGTAGTGTGTGTGTGTGTGTGTGTGTGTGTGTGTGTGTGTGTGTGTGTGTGTGTGTGTGTGTGTGTGTGTGTGTGTGTGTGTGTGTGTGTGTGTGTGTGTGTGTGTGTGTGTGTGTGTGTGTGTGTGTGTGTGTGTGTGTGTGTGCGCGTTTGTGTTCGTGCGTGCGTGTGTGTGTGTGTGTGTGTGTGTGCGCGCGCGTGTGTTTGTGTGTTTGTGTGAGTGTGCGTGCGTGAACGCGCGCGCGCGCTTTGCCTGATCTTATCCCCTTAGGAAAGCCTGGCTCCGCTGGACAGACCGCCATTGGAAACTGACCCTGGCAACGTTTAATGCTAGAACCCTAGCTAGTGAAGCTAGCTTAGCAGTGCTGTTAGAGGAACTAGAGGGCATGAAATGGGATGTCATAGGGCTTAGTGAGGTTAGGAGGTCGAATGAGGCATATACTGTACTGAAAGATGGGCATGTACTGTGTTATCGAGGCTTACCAGACAGGCGACAGCTAGGAGTAGGCTTCCTTGTCAATAAGTATATAGCGGGTAATATAGATGAATTCTATAGTATTAATGAGAGGGTTGCAGGCATCGTAATTAGGCTTAATAAGCGGTATAAACTGAAGGTTGTACAGGCCTATGCACCTACATCTAGTTATGATGACCAGGCAGTTGAAAGCTTCTATGAAGATGTAGAATCGGCAATGCGAAAAGTAAAGACGCAGTATACTGTACTAATGGGCGATTTCAATGCCAAGGTAGGGAAAAAACAGGCAGGAGACAAGGCAGTAGGTGACTATGGCATTGGTTCTAGGAATAGCAGGGGGGAGTTTCTAGTTGAGTTTGCAGAGCGCAATAACTTACGAATCATGAATACCTTCCTCAGCAAACGGAAGAACCGGAAATGGACATGGAAAAGCCCTAACGGAGAGACTAAAAATGAAATCGACTTCATAATGTGTTCAACCCCCGCCATTATGCAAGATGTAGAGGTAATCGGGAAAGTGCAATGCAGTGACCACAGGATGGTGAGGTCCCGAATTAGCCTAAATCTGAAGAAGGAACGCAACAGATTAGTAAGAAAGAAACCCATCAACGAATTAGCGGTGAGGGGGAGGGCAGAAGAGTTCAGGATCTCGCTACAGAATAGGTTTTCAGCTCTAACTGAGGATGGCGACATTACCCTAGAGGCAAGGAACAGTAATTTCAGAGATATCATTACTGAGTGCGTGGTAGAAGTAGGCGGTAGGATAGTTAGAGAGGATACCGGTAAGCTGTCTAAGGAGACGAAAGATTTGATTAAGAAACGCCAAAGTATGAAAGCTTCCAATCCAACAGACCAGATCGAATTGGCCCAGATATCAAAGCTAATCAATAAGCGCAAGATGGCCGATATTAGGAAGTATAACATGGAGAAAATTGAGCATGCTGTAAAGAACGGGGGGAAGCCTTAAAGCGGTAAAGAAGAAATTGGGCATAGGCAAAAACCAGATGTATGCGATAAGGGACAAGGCGGGCAACGTCATCACTAATATGGAAAAGATAGTCAAAGTAGCCGAGGAGTTCTATACACATCTCTACAGTAGCCAAAGTAGTCAGGACCGTAATGAGATTGGCGGTAGGGAAAAACAGTCAGACGTTCCACCAGTGACGAAGGACGAGGTCAAGAAAGCACTAGAAACTATGAAAATGGGGAAATCAGCTGGAGAGGATCAGATAACTACAGATTTGCTGAAGGACGGGAGGGATATCGTGCTAGAAAACCTGGCCACCCTGTGTACGCAGTGCCTGGTGTCATCGACGGCACCGGAACCATGGAAGAATGCAAACATTATCCTCATTCACAAGAAAGGGGACTCTAAGGACCTTAAAAATTACAGACCAATCAGCTTACTGTCTGTTACGTATAAGGTATTTACTAAGGTAATCTCTTATAGAATCAGGACAACCTTAGACTGCAATCAAGCAAAGGATCAAGCAGGGTTTCGGAAACGGTACTCTACTATCGATCATATCCATACCATCAATCAGGTGATAGAAAAATGCTCGGAATATAACCAGCCCTTATACATGGCATTCATTGATTACGAAAAAGCATTTGACTCAGTTGAAACCTCGGCGGTGATGCAGGCATTGCGAAATCAGGGGGTAGACGAGCCATACATGAAAGTGCTGGAAGATATATATAGCGGCTGCACAGCAACCATAGTTCTGCATAAAGAAAGTAACAAAATTCCCATAAAGAAAGGTGTTAGGCAAGGAGGCACAATCTCCCCAGTACTATTCACAGCTTGTTTAGAGGAAGTATTCAGAGACTTGGAATGGGAGCAGTTAGGGATAAGGGTAGATGGAGAATACCTCAGTAATCTGCGATTTGCTGATGACATTGCCTTGCTAAGCAACTCGGGGGATGAACTGCAAATAATGATTGATGACCTAGACAGGAAAAGTAGAAAGGTAGGCTTGAAAATCAATATGCAGAAGACTAAGGTAATGTTCAACAGCCTCGGGAAGGAACAGCAGTTTACATTAGGTAGCGAAATACTGGAAGTAATAGGCGAATATGTCTACTTAGGACAGGTAGTAACCGCAGATCCGGACCACGAAAAGGAAATAACAAGAAGAATACGATTGGAATGGAGCGCATTTGGCAAGCACTCGCAGATTATGACTAGCAGCTTACCGGTATCGCTCAAGAGGAAAGTATACAACAGTTGCATCTTGCCTGTACTCACCTATGGGGCTGAAGCTTCGAGGCTAGCCAAGAGAGTTCTACTTAAGTTGAGGACAACCCAGAGGGCTATGGAACGAAAAATGGTAGGGGTAACATTAAGAGATAGAAAGCGTGCAGAGTGGGTCAGAGAAATTACTCAAGTTACCGACATTCTAGTAGAAATTAAGAAGAAGAAATGGACATGGGCAGGACATGTAGTGCGAAGAGAGGATAACCGATGGTCGCTGAGGGTATCAAACTGGATTCCAAGGGAAGGAAAGCGTAGCAGGGGGCGGCAGAAAGTTAGGTGGGCGGATGAGATTAAGAAGTTCGCAGGGGTCAAGTGGATGCAGCTAGCACAGAACCGGGTTAAGTGGAGAAATATGGGAGAGGCCTTCGCCCTGCAGTGGGTATAATCAGGCTGATGATGATGATGATGATCCCCTTCACCTGCAGCAACCTCCTAGGTGCGCATTGCCAGGTTAGCATCTCCACTGATCACTAAAGTATGCTTCCTCCTCTTCCTTTTGCATTAACGTTGTTACTCTTCGGACTGTTTTCACCGAAATAATTGGTAACGTTTGTGTTAGAGCGCAGCTCTTCGGCGCCCGTTCTTGCATTTTGCTTCGTCGTCGCCGTCAGCGTCGTACCTCGTAACCAGCTCCGCCCCCCTTTCATACCCCTCAGCTCAGCTCCCTCTTCCTCCGTGGCGGCGACAGCGTGTGTTCTCCGACTGCTGCACGCGCTCCTGCCACCACCGTGCGCTGCGTGTACCCCCCCCCCTCCCAACCCCATCTTCCTGCGTGGCGGCGACGGTGTTCTCCGGTTGCTGAAGCGCCGGCTCGCTATCAGCGGATCATGGTGCGTGCATCCCAAGCCGAAGCGCAGATCCACGTTGTCTTGAATCGCTAGAGGCATCAACGGCATCAGTCAGCCGCTGCTATCTCTTCGCCGCGCAACGTTCCTATGGGCCCACGCGCTGCCTCCCGCAACCTCCTGATAACTTAATTGCTCTCTTCATTTCTCCGACCAAAAAGCTTCCTTTGTGGCAGTCAAGAACTGTTAGTGGAGTGTTTCTTGAAGGCATATGTGTTAAAAATTAAAAAAACGTTGTCTGCAATTGTACATACATGTCTTGCTCGAAATATTTGCCTCACTCTATCGAAAAGGTGAGAAAGCTGATGAGGTGCGCTCAAATTTCGCATTAGGAAGTAACGTAATTGTCAGCAACTTTTATAACGTACGCAGTACACCTACATGTCGACACAATCGTTTGTGTATTTTGTTGCCGGTTTTGTGATTTTGTGTTCGCGCTCTATGTGCGACCTTTCACTTGTGGAAGTTTGGTGCCAGTTCAGCCATCATGATGTCATTTGTCACATTTTGTTTGTCATCTTCCGTTACGGCTGCTCTGTTGTTCTAACGAACCTCAAATTGAATGTAGCCTCTTCTTGGCTGATGTGAACACAAAGTAGAGGCTAACAGCTTAAGAGGTCGCGCGAGTGGTGTCATGGAACCGTATGCTTACAGAGGTGGCAATACACATGGCCATGCATGCATGCATGCTCTTGAGCGCATAAACCACTCTACACACAGCACACTACGTCATAAAATAACCTATGTAGTGCCTTTTGGCAACAAAAATAATGAAGAAGTGGAGAGAAAAGAGAGTTAACCTTCGTGTAGCGTTGATGAAGTACGGAGGGGGGAGGGGGGGGGAGAGATAAAACTTATCTTTGATATCAATATGGCATATTGCTATACCGCTACGTGCTTTATAGACATATGCGCTACTGCACATCTAGAGTTTGTTCATGGTAACCCTAAAGCTGCGGACCTATCTGTAGCAATTAAAAAACAACTAAAAATTGCATGTTTCTTCGCCTAGCATTTCACTGAAGTCGGCTTGAACGCTTCGCTCAATCTAAGTAAAACTAATTATTATCACGATATAAGGAATATTTGCGAGAGACCAGATACAATAGTAGGTGCCTCACGAGGGAGCTGAAATATTTTCTTACAGTAATGTCTGCACAGAAAAAGAAGATATGCATGAATTGGAGATGAAATTTTTGAAGTAAAATGGCGGCATAAAAATCAAAATACTCCCGGAAACAAAAATGTAAGCTTCCTAATCACAAAATGTATAATATTGTTAGATTGGGCGGTGCATGCACTAATATGCGCATAAGGAAGAAGAAGAATCTCGTGAGTTTTGGAGAAGACGATGTTCAAGAAGGGTCTGCTGGTGCCTGGTTGACGCAGCTGTGTTTGTGTGCTGTGTCATCGTGGACTAATCTCTTGGCCTTACCTTGGACACATATCAATATGTAGATAGTAGAGTAAAAACGAAAGGAACAAAAAATATGTGATCAAAGCGACAAGAGGAATTGCACCGATCTCAAGCAAATGTGTTCTGTAACTGCTCTAGAATGCAGTATGATGACACTTTAATGACATAACGTGTTTCACCGGGTTAGGTTTGTAAAGCTCGATACCTGCACATAGTTCATGCGACCAGTGCTTCTTCATCTGACACTGGCATTTTTTCTCTGCAAGCAGGGACAGAGATCATTAGTGTAAAGAATTACGCAGACGCAGGAATAAATACGCATTCTTGTACGTTCAGTGAAAAAGTACTCCAAAGTGCTACTTCCTGGTGGGAAGATTTCCCGCGTGTGCAAAAGGTGCTGAAGCGGGTTACAACCTATATGACAATTACTCCAACACTTGGTGAAAATACTTTGTGTAGACTTTTACCTGACAATTTGTCGAAACATGCAGCGACATAAAAGCGTCCTGTGCGCTGAAACCATATGCGCACTGTCCCGGCTCTTGGCGGAACTATATTGAGAGAGTTAAATAAACGCAAGAACAAAACAAAACTTCCGAGTTGCCAGCGCAGACCAGAAGCACTAAAAACTACAATGAACTGTTTTTAATTAGCTCGTGGAAGGTCACCGCCATTTAAAGCCATTCACCATGCCTATATTATAGATAAGGCGAGTGCGGATCCACTTACCTCCAGTAACCCTGTTTTCAAACAGCTTATACTGTCGCTGACCACAAGGCGACCAGCCGTTATATGTCCTTAGCAAGTGTGATGCCTTGCCAATCAAGCAAACAATTTCCAGTCTCTTCCTCTTTTTTGAATTAGTTTCTATAAAACCACATGATAATGAAGAGTATCAGCGCATGGCGTACGTGAAAGTGTATACGCGCGAGGTTGCAAAAACAACCACTTTTTGGGGTAAACTTTAACAGTTGCGGCGTTTCTCAAGAGGTCATTTCTGCCCCTCTTCTATGGCCACATAAGATGCATGGAAGAAGTGAGGCAATGTAATGAGTGACTTAACTATCGCTTGAACGCAGTTCGCACCAACGCACCTGAGTAATGTTACTACCTCGCGCAACTAAGCTAGATCACAACATCAACCACCTTAACCAGTAGGCAGTTTCATCTGGCTGTGTGAAGACAAGAATAATAAGTGCCACAGTTTTCCTTATCGCTTTCAATACATTGTTTGTATTTGAGATTCTAATAATATAGCAGAATATTATGCGTGTTTCTCCTGTATCACGAACCGCGAAATGTTTTACGAGATGCTCAGTAAACGATTATTTTGAGAAACCCTTGTCTGCAGGAGCACAGACGGGTCTCAGAGATGTGGAATGAACGAAAAACAGTGGTGCAACGTCTGGTTAAAACGGAGCATAGGCGCCAGTGCAAGTCACTGCGTACCTGTGCCCCTTCGTGCGCCCTTGCTCAGCTCGTCCGACAAGGCATGCTCGCATCGGCGCTGTGTGGGAACGAGAAAAATGTCGTGGTGTCGGCCACCTAATGTGCTGCTTTGTTTTTCTTCCTTTTTCTCTGATGGAGCGAGAGCATTCATCAAAGGACACGCACAGAGAGTATTAAAACCGAGAAGCGAAAGCTGCACAGGTATCGCACGGCGGAGGCAAAAGCGCGCACAGCGGCTCGGGAGCGCTCACCTGTCCCTCAGCGCATGAAGAGCCTTGGTCCCGACAAGCAGCGACGGCAGAGGAGACCCGGGGATCGCATCGCTCCGCACTTGCGGCCGCCGGCTCTGTCCGCACCGACTAAGGAGAGTGCTTCGCGCCCGCGTCGCCCGTTCTGCGCTCGCCGATGCCTCGCGCCGCCGCCGCCGCCACTCGAGTACGCACGGCACACTGTGCCGCGCCGCTATAGTCCAAGTGGGGGGGCTCCCAGGCCTGCCGATGACCACTACCACCGTATGCCACCCGTCCGAGCGGCCTTGCCTCTCTCGGCCTGCTTTGCCGCTGCTCGCTGCTTTGCTGCTGCTGCTGCTGCTGCTGCTGCTGCTGCTGCCGCTGCGTGCGACGGCCTCGCGCCCTAGCGCAGGGCCTAGTGCGCCGGCGCTGTCCCGCTGAGACGCGGATTTGCGGTCCGTTTCGACGATTCGCTGGTCTAAGTGCGAAGACTTGGCGACTGAGGCGCCATCTTGATGCTTCACGGACGCCATGTGTTGAGGCCGCCGTCGCCACACGCTGCATTATTTGTTTCATGTTATTCTTTCCTGAGCTTCGTGTCTGCTGAGGATATCGTCAGCCATTTTGTGAACAGTATTACACACCCTTTAACGCGCAGTTACAATGGGGACAAGCGTGGATCTCATTCCATTTATACTTGAACTGTAGAAGACACACAGAGAGACAAAAACGGCGTGACGGCGTTTTTAACAGTTGGGTTTCACACCATTTCGTAATCTTCCCCTAGACATATTTTCTTTTCAAACTGAATAATTGGCGTGCTCTGCTCAACATACTTTTGAACAAGCAACATCGTGAATTCTTCAGCAGAAGCCAGCCCAGTTGTGCAGTTAATTCTCCGGCAGACAGATGGCGACAGCAATCGAAAGTTCCACGGAGCCTCCTCTCGAGCGGCATCATGCGAGCAGCGGCTGAAGCTCGACACTAGACCCATCGATCCACCGAACATTTTGCAGGAATTTCGCGTACTCGGAGGCCGTACCTTTCCGTGCCGGTGGTGGCGACGGCGGTCGCCACCGGAAGCGACCAGTGTGGCCACTTCCGCCTGCGGCGATCGCTCCTCTCCACCAATCGGAGCCCCTGCCTGGACGGCGACCCGGCGTCACGTCACGGTGTCGTCATGGAGAGAAGCCCGGAACCCCACTCTCTTTCAAAGTTCCCGGGTTCAAGCAAGCCAGCTTCATAACCGCTCGATCAACCCGTGCGCGCGTGCTTCAGATATATTGTCAGACAACTGTCCCGATTGTTCGAAGTATATCGGTCGTAGAGACAAATGTTCTGCTGCCCTTTCTTTAACTGATATTCCTGGCATCACAAGACTATAATATAAGATGAAAATAAAGAACAGCAATCAGACGGAGCTCGTTTACATGACATTCTATGATAAACGCATACAAAAACGGAGCGTTTGTATTTTGCGATGCCTCGTAAATGTCTATGTTAGATAAAACTGCTATCGCATGCACTCTGTATGCCACTCCCAACCTCACCATTTTGTCGCAATGGCTGAGATTTTCTTGCTCATTTATACCTTTTGTTGAAACGAAAATCCAACCTAATTAGAAGTAGTAACAACCCACAATTTTCGAATTTCGAGCATGGGGGCAGGCAGATTTTAGTGTCAGTGCGTTTGAAAGCCGTGGTTTCTCACTCCCTATGACGCTCCTGTAGAACAGATTTTTTATCGCCGGGATGAAAGTAATCTGGAAAGTAGTATAGAAAAACACATGAAAATTTGACTTTAGCAAAGCTGCAGAGCCTCGTACAGCAAGCTAATCATTACTGGTGCCTCAGTAAGTGAAACATTTTGTTCAACTTGTAATGTAAAGTTATTATTAGGAAATGTAATGGTGCAAAGCGTTTCAATGCGGCAATTGAGTAGAGAGCTGCCTTACTAGTTTTTTTTTTCGTGGTTGGAGCTTAGAGGCCACTTGTTAGCATACAAATATTAAAGTTCTAATTGCCTGTAATCTAGCTTTGTTTTCAGCACAAAACACCGTTCAAGCGAAGCTGTCTTCATCGAAATGGACAGAGCACGATGAGCATCTTACAGCGTCATGCCAATACTCTAGGACCGTTAGTAGAGCAGTTCAAAAAACACATAAATTTCACTCTTCTAAGACGCATTTCACTAGTCTCACTTTGAAACGCGTTTGAGTGAAACGTAGATTAAACTCACTGAACTACCGTTGTCTCCAAATGCAGGAAACGTTTGCACGTACACTAGAAATTAAAAGTTGAAGGAAAAAAACATTCATAAATTGAACATGTAAAAATATTACTTTTAGACAGTTTTCGTTTTGCCATTGAAATGATCTGCGTATGTTCAAGTATTGAAGCGCACGACATTTATTTTAAAAGTATGAATAATCAGAATACGTTTCCGCTCACAACTTCAGTCGTCTTGTTTCGTTATGTAATAGAAATATTTAAAAATTACAGGAAACTGCTTCGTTCACGTCAAGCCTCATATAGTAAGTGGAGCTTAAACAAGTGACTCAGGATATAGAAGAGCCGAGTATTAGGTCTTTCAATCGCGCTCGGGCGTTTCGATGCAGCTCGAGCTCTATGAGGATCAGATTCCAGTTTTACCGCCACTGCAAAGCTGGCTTTGCTGCATAAAGGGTTATTTTGAGAGGATGCTAACTTTACAACACATTTTCTGAATGCGAAAACTCAATGAGGATCAGATTCCAGTTTTACCGGTTACTGCGAAGCTGGCTTTGCTGCATAAAGGGTTAGTTAAAGAGAATGCCAACTTACAACACATTTTCTGAATGAGGATCAGATTTTAGTTTTACCGGTTACTGCGAAGCTGGCTTTGCTGCATAAAGGGTTAGTTTGAGAGAATGCCAACTTTACAACACATTTTCTGAATGCGAAAACTCAATGAGGATCAGATTCCAGTTTTACCGGTTACTGCGAAGCTGGCTTTGCTGCATAAAGGGTTAGTTTAAGAGAATGCCAACTTACAACACATTTTCTGAATGAGGATCAGATTTTAGTTTTACCGGTTACTGCGAAGCTGGCTTTGCTGCATAAAGGGTTAGTTTGAGAGAATGCCAACTTTACAACACATTTTCTTAATGCGAAAACTCAATGAGGATCAGATTCCAGTTTTACCGGTTTCTGCGAAGCTGGCTTTGCTGCATAAAGGGTTAGTTTGAGAGAATGCCAACTTTACTACACATTTTCTTAATGCGAAAACTCAATGAGGATCAGATTCCAGTTTTACCGGTTTCTGCGAAGCTGGCTTTGCTGCATAAAGGGTTAGTTTGAGAGAATGCCAACTTTACAACACATTTTCTTAATGCGAAAACTCAATGAGGATCAGATTCCAGTTTTACCGGTTTCTGCGAAGCTGGCTTTGCTGCATAAATGGTTAGTTTGAGAGAATGCCAACTTTACTACACATTTTCTTAATGCGAAAACTCAATGAGGATCAGATTCCAGTTTTACCGGTTTCTGCGAAGCTGGCTTTGCTGCAGAAAGGGTTAGTTAGAGAATGCACACTTTACAACACATTTTCTAAATGCGTATAGTTTAAAATTCGACCACCTAAGTTTTATCACGGAGCTTTTTACTGAGCAAAATTTAGGTAAAAAAAAACTCTCAGACTTCCCGTGATTGTAATACGTAAAAGCAGATAACGATTTCGTGCACAACAAAGCGTATTTTCATTCAGCGGTGCAAAAACCCCCATTGTCTGCCATTGTCGTGAGTTGAGAATCCACATAGTTGCTTAAGTTATAAATCCTCTGTTTAGTTGATTGCGGCGGCTTACGCAGTATCTCAGTGAACGAAGTGCAATTCATTATTAAGTAACTAGACAAGCAAAACAGAACAGTGGGTCCAAAATTGATGCGGAGAACAAAAAGTAATGTTGCAAAATTGCGGAAGGGGAGAGAGGTTTACGACAGTCAGTGAAGCGATGGAAGTGGTAACAAATACATCTAATTAGGGCAAATAGTGCACACGGATGCTGTTCATATTAGCAAAATAACTGGGAGAATCAGAATAGGATGGAGTGTATTTGGCAGGCACGCTCGGATCCTGGATATCAGCTTACTAATGCGAATGATACAAGAGAGGCCTTCGGACTACAAAAGTATTTGGGCTGACAATGATGGTGGCGATGACAACAATGGCGATGAAACGTATATTTAGGAACGCCTTGTTCTTGCGAACTGGCGTATCTACTCAGAGAAGTGGAAAGTTGGGCTTGTTGGTTTACCATCATGGTGGAAACAGCGCTAACACAGGACGCCTGTGTTCGTGTTGTTGCTCCGTCCTGTGCTAGCGCTGTTTCCACCATGATGGTATATCTACAAACGCATTTATGGCAGGAGAGCTGGTATTTTTTTTTTCTACCAGCGTTGCTGGAAAGGAGTATTGTAAAATATATTATGGCTGTGATTGTGAACACCAGGATACAAATTTGGCTTTCTTTAATGGCTCATTTTTAGGAAGGATCAATGCTGTAATGAAATCCTGCCCAGCACGGCCAAGAAGAGCTAATATTGTTAATAAAAGAAAAAGCAGTTGGTCTTCAGTGTGGGATACAAAATAGACAATTTACATAATTACATACGTACTAGCGGAGACCAAATGCTGTGGACCACGCCAAAGGACACAACTTTCGTATCGGCCAGTAGTCTCGGACCGTACTTGTCGATGTGAAAGTTGGCTTTTAGTTCTTTCTATGTGCTAGAGAAATAAGGTTATAATTCCTTTACAAGGTGGTTCTAGTCCAAAATTGCCCGACATGCAGTCTAGAGACCTTTGTTTCTGCCTGTATATAGTCTGAGTTGCCTGAACGCGTACTGAGTTGCCTGAAGCTCTCAAAATGCACATCTAAAAGTTTTAGGAACGTTTATTGCTCTTTAATACCGTTTAATTTCATTTAACGTCCTTTAATACAAAATGACAAAAAGTAGGTTGGCCGTCCTCATTTTGTTCATTAAACTACATACTTTCACATATAAACAGCTATACTGTAGTTAAATTAACGCGTTTTATGTTGCTTGAAGCACTCTAAAGATGCACTTTCTATTTGCTGTTTTTAAAGTCTTATCGTTATTTTAGCAGTTGCCCGCACCAAGTCCAAGGGCGGCAGATGTATAAAAGGAGATAAACTTGTGACACTCCTTCTGTCATGTGAAGCATTGAGAAAATTTGGCCTCTATGTTTCTCATGATTCTAACCTTAGCGGCAAATTACAGCGAACGCCATCATAAAACACGTAACTTCTGAAAACTGCTTTCCTTAATATTCCCAGGCGGAAAAAGTGTAGAAAACTGGGCAAGCATGAATAAGACATGGATAAGGAGCATTGAATTATTCGGTTTTTCCTCTTTTGCATATTTAATAATGCACCATAACCAACAAGCCCAATAGGTTATAATTATTCCTTGTGAATGTTTTCTTGCTTTCGAAGGAAATCGCTGCTGATAAAGCTACGAAAAAAATTTCCCAGGCCTCCGAAATCAGATATGTGTACTGGGACGGTATCTTCGCGCGTAAAATTCTTTATGCTTTTTTTTTCCTTTTTAGTTCTAGCTGGATCTACATAGTTGCGCTATCATGCGCCCTTTGTATTCTCCATTCTTATCGCAGTTCTGCTGGAGCCTCTTTCTATGTAGGTAAAAGGAAGACAAAAATCGTAAAACGTAGCAAGCAAGCGTTGATTTTCCCGCAAATCCTCAGGAATCGCATCGAAGTCAACTTTTCAGTTGGAAACTTGTATACGAAAGGATATATTTTATTTTTGCATCATGTTGTCATTGAGCGTGTTTATATTTTATTGTTAACTGTTTATTTATTTTTATTTATTTATTAGTACCTCAAAGGCGAGGCATTACATGAGGGGTGGGCTTACATCAAGTTATATTTTCAATGAATGATTTGAAGCGCGCGTTGTCTGTCGAGAGGAGTCACAGCTTCGGCAGGCAAACAGTTCCAATCTTTTGCTGTTAAAACAAAAAATGACTTCAGATGAGATGATGTATATGCATGAGGAGGTTGGACGGCATGTTGATGGTTGATCCGGGCTGAGTGGCGATGCGCACGGGTGATAACGGCATTCCGCAGGGGTGAGTGATAAAATTTGTGGAAAAGAGATTGTGGAAAGAGGCATTGTAAAAAACAACTTTCATAAAGATGCCTTTAAAGTTAGAAAAAAATACTCTACATCAAAAACAGGCCCGTTTACATGCAAAAGTTTGTTCCGTCTCTATAAATCAAGTAAGCAATCGCAAATGTTCGTTTTTCTTCTTTAATCAAAAACGACATTGCGATGAAAACATTGTGAGCGGGTCTTTGCATCAAAGCGACAAAGCATGGCCCTGACGGCAGCACGACGATACTTTCAAGCTCAATTCCTGTCAAGCGTCGGCCCTGTTCGCAAACGAGACACGATTGCATGCGACGTCGTTCTCGCCTACGAACCACAAAAACGAGACCACAGTCGCGAGGCCACACAGGCAGAACAAAACACATCCAGACCAAGCGGAAATGCACTCGCCGTGACATTCCTCTGAACTCAAGGAGGCACCGAACAAGAACGCCGCAGTCAGCGACGCCTCATCATCGTGCTCCAGAAGTGCTTCTTTCGAAGCGTGCGCGGTCGAACGTTGTTGTTGGGGCCAAAACAGCAGCGACGACGAGGTTGGCACAAGCGGGGTGATCAAAGGTGACGCCGCGGTTTACCTCGCTGCCACATTCTGTGAACTACGCCAAATAAACGCTGCATTCGGCTGAAATTTGGAGGCTCCGCTGTCCGAGTCAGCTTTCCTACGAGTTCTTTCCGCTGTCAAACCCCTGTCGCGCGCGCGTCACTGTTTGCTTTCGCTTTCTTTCTCCACAGACTTCAATATATATATATTTTTTTATGCTCTCGTTCAAGAGCCGCTCTTGTATTTTATCTACTCCAAGCCCTTTGTTTAAAGTTTTTCATTCCTTCAGTGCTTTTCCAACCAATGTATACGACAGCCAATGAAAATTCCCTTTTACCATCCGATGGTTTCTCCTTTAGCTTGTCTTTAACCTGCATGCATATTTTTGGCATTGATTTATTATTTGCTTTAGTTTGTTCTCGGGATTTCTTTTTATCCGCTAACGGGGGAAGTTGATTAGCAATCCTGCAGTCAACAACAGCTGACAAAACATCCATACTGCAGTGACAACGATTACCAGGCTGATTAGAGAAATATTTTTTATCTTTGAAAAAGCTAAATCTCTGAACTTAATTTTCTAATCAAAATACAATGCTTGCCTACGTTTTCTTAGGCAAAATCAGCACGAAAGACAGATAGATAGTAAACTTACTGCATACCAATTTTGCGAAGAAAGATGAGAAAAATAAACGACTGGAGGAAACCAACATGAATGGCTATCATGTGCTTAGACAGGCTGATTATAGCGTCCCTTTGCTTACGCAATCGTACACACATGTGGACTATCGCGGACATAGTGGCTTGCATTATACAATAAGTGCCAGTGTCTTCTTGGAGCCTGAGTTACTCTTTACTGTCAAGTCTCAAGATTGCCGTTGCGCAAGACAATTTTCGGGCCCTTAAGACGCCAGTATACAAACTGTGGCGCCCTTTGTAACTGATAAAGAGGGGGTCTCAGTATTCTCTGCAACACACACACACACACACACACACACACACACACACACACACACACACACACACACACACACACACACACACACACACACACACACACACACACACACACACACACACACACACACACACACACACACACACACACACACGTGCGCGAACTCAAAGATAAGAGACGAACATCAAATTTTATGCGAGCGCGCGTGTGTGTTGTTTTTCTGTCCCCCCACAAAGAAAGCAAATAAGGTGAATCTTGAAGGGCGCAATCAAGCGATCGTGCGCAAAAGAAGGAGACGCAAGGGGACATTTCCATAAGAAATCAATTGAACGTTGGAGGCAGTGCAACGAGAAACACACGTTCTAGCCGCGTATTCCAGGTACACAGTGAAGATGAGTGCAAGCTCCAGAAATGCCGCAATTGGTGACTATCTTTAACGCAGCGCTCTGTTAGTCAAAATCCAATTTTTCTACAAAACTGTCAAGGTTAAACTTCGGCCCTCTGTTTCTAGAAAAATATATTCCACTTATGAATTCGTCCTTGCGCGCATTTTTTACTGGCGAGTAACCCGTTGTAATACGTATCGATTTAGTTTTTGTGCTTAGTGCAGGGAGTGACTGTTTTTTAATATTATTCTATTCGGTAGAAACTTATAAGGTGAACAAAATATGAGAAGTGTGGCATTGTTCGCATATTTGTATTGGTGATATATATAGTTCGGCTTTTACGGGTTACCTTTGCCAAAGCAAGGTGGATGTACCGCCTTCTAATTTTGAACGACCTTTTTTACTTTGTGAAACTTGACGACAAACCCGCTGTTTGCATGCTTGTGCATTTTGCACCATGCAGTACAATGGGACGCCAGGAATTTGAAAAACTGCGAAACGGTCAGCATACTACCCGTTCATTGGCTGCGAGATATTTACTGCGGTAATAGCTGATACAGTTAGAGCAACATTATTATTGCTTCGATTAAAGTACGAAGCTGGCTTTCGGAAAACCTGTCCTAAGGCGTAGTATTCACAACATCTATAAACTGATAAAGAAATGTGGAGCGTACAACCAGGCTCTACATATAATCTTCAAAGATTACAAGGATGAATTTCCTTGAAGAGTTTCGACAGCAGGCCACTCTCGGAAGACTTGCTCCAAGACGCTCGGTTTCACAGTTGTAAAGCTCTGCAGGAAATGCAATAGATCGTTTTCTAGCTTTTGCAGCGACATGGGTTTCGACTCGCAATAGCGATGACATGTAATGTGCCTGCGTATTTTTTTTCTGCTATTCTCTCTGCATTTTCACCTATAACGTTCCTCTTTCTTCTCCCCTTCATTTCCCCAGTGCAGGTTGGCAGTTGATATGGTCATCTTACCGGTCAACCTATTTGCCCTCCAAATCAGTAAACACACATATCTTGACTCAGTCAATTCCTCAGTAGTCACGCAGGCATCATGGAACCAGATTGTAGAAGAAGCACTTTCAAGAATAAAAGAAAACAACTAAAGCGGCTGGTCAGCCACTATAGTGCTCCTCGGAGACAGCAATCAGCAAGGATGTCAGACGCAGAAACAGGATCTCTATAGTACAGTATTCATTGTGTGTTTACAGGCGGCACTCAGTTGATCAGATTGAGAAGAGATGGGGATAGAAGTCAGCAAGGAATATATTTGTAGCAACCGATTTGCTGATGACATTGCCTGGCTAAATAACTCATGAGACGAATTACAAAATATGATCAAGGGTGTATACTGGTAAAACCAAACAAAGGGCTTAAATACTTGCAAGGGTGGAGGAAAGGGCTAGTTGGCATAGTTCATGTTGGAAAAAGAAAAAAAAGCGCCCTCTTAAGATATGGACAATGACGTCTCGTCCTTTCTTTCATTGTCCACGTCTTAAGAGTTCACTGCTTTTTGACAAACACGGACTTAAGTACTAGAGTTGTATCCATGCTGCACCTAAATTATAATTAACAACAGAAAGAAAGGAGTACTGCTCAAAGTTCTTTTTCCATGCATACGAAAGGAGCAGCACAAAAAATTATGTTTCAAAAAAAAAAAAAAACCTTCGACCATTCATTCTATTATGCGTCTTGTAAGCACCCATTTGGCAGCAGCGAAGACATATAGCGTGCATAAAATGGAGTCCTTGTTTATTATTGGTCTCTCGAAGTACGTAATAGATTCTTTTTTTCCCCATCCAATGCTGCGACGTGTATACCTTGTAAGGCAGGCCTGTCGGGTGCAACCAACGAGAACGCTATAGCACTCGCATAGGCGTTCTGATATTCATTTTATGCACATTTCAGTCACAAAAAAAAAAAAAAAAAGATCAATCCGGTACAAGAAAACAAATATGGCCCTACGCCAAGAAAACAAATACGGTCATGGCAAAAACAGACCAGCGCGGCAAGAAACAAGCGCGATGGAGGCTACGAACGAGCGCTGGAGCGCAAGAGGAATGCATCATAAAGACAACCAGCACATTCCAAAATGATAAAGAGCAAAGTTTTAAAAAAGTGTCTTTTTGGACATTTCGCGAGAATATAGCGCATTGTGAGAGGATAAAATTAATCTCATATGTGGTGTTTCCTTTTTATAAATGTTTATTTAAGAGTTGCACGCGATCACGTCATTCATGAGGATCTCCTTGTTCATATCGCGCATTCACTATAGGTCCACCATTGTCCAGTTTGATGCAATGATAGGTGCCCTTATTAAATCTGAGTGTCACGTGATTTTAAACGGCTGACCTTAACTACGTGTGAAGCCTTAATTATCGCTCTGGATCAAACAGAAATAGTGATAGAAGTTCTGTAGTGCTCTCTATAATCACTGAAAATGCGGGCCTACTGGAGACTGGTCTAGCTGGGCTGTCGTCGTGCTCTTATACCCGTATCGAATTAAATTCGCATGGCTGTCTGACTCGGATCTGCGTATCTTCGGGTCTCCCTACCCGACGCATCTCATGTTGCGTCAGATCAATGTCTTTCTCTGATCATAATATGGTCATTGTATCTATTGGTTAAAGAAACCGTCATAACTTCCACCCTCGATGGGCTCTTAAGAAGCTCAGTGCTGCGCTGATGGGTGATGAGAGTTTTAAAGAACGGATTAACTTAGCTTTCCAGTATTGTTATTCGAAAGGAATTCATTTACACACAGCTTGGGAGAAGTTTAAACAAAAAGTGCTCAGCATAGCAATTTATATTGTTTCTTTAGGTCCTATTAAACAAAAAGCATGAAAGAGGCTTTTTGTTTGATATTTGAGGGGTTTACCATCCCAAAGCATCTGAGGCTGGATTTACGAGAAAACAATTCATAATGTTCATGATCTCGGATATGAGGCTCCTGGTTTGTGCTCAGAAGAGATCACTGATGTGGTGTGTCAGCTGCAACAGTTTGAGGAAAAAAGCTACAGGCTGCCCGTAATCGATCGTGCGTCAATTGCGCCTTGCACTCCGAGGAGCCGACACGTCAGGCTTTGTTTGATGAGCACCTTCTGCGGTTAGGAAGAGGGCATCAGCGCTGCTTCACGCCGTTGTAGAAAGATCAGTTGATCTCACCAGAATTTTCTTGGAATGAATAGGCACTAGACGACACATTATGCTCGTCATTAGAGAGCTGCGAGAACCGTGCTGAGCGTGTCCAACATTTGCAGCGCATTTTTTTTTTTACTTCCAGTGTGTGCGTGCATGGATAGCAGCACGCGCTAGGTGTTTTTAAAGCCAATACTTCAATAATTTGCTTTATTTTATATGGAGTAGCTCCTTTCGTCCAGCTCAATTATCAATAGACATTGAGGGCAGTGTATCTGCTCTGTAACTGCGAATGTGCATGACTTCGCCAGCGACGTCGCGGCCTTGAACCGTGTCATGGCCTGACGCTCTATTGATAACAGGTTCGGGAAACTGGGATCGACTACGTGGTCGATGCAGTTGAGCATGGCATCGGTAGGCATTGCCAAGTCACACTTGCAGCCATCGTCTCGGCTTCACCAGATATCGGGCCATCCATATTTACACTGGCATGTGGAGGAGAGCGGTGATTTACAGAATCTCTTGAAATATTCTTCTAAATGGCCAATGCACATTTCGATCACCCTCAGCCATACTGTCGTGAATGCACGGAGATTATTCTTAGAGAAAGCAAGCGTATATCGTTTAGAGGGTGAATGAGTGAAGTTCGATAGGGGTCAAGGTAGAAAACCTGGCTTACTATGTATAGAGCATTTCAAAGCGCTGCTTTTTGTGTCTCACTGAGAGACAGTGTTGTGTTCGTGCGCGCACGTGTGTGTGCGTGCGTGCGTGCGTGCGTGTGTGTGTGTGTGTGTGTGTGTGTGTGTGTGTGTGTGTGTGTGTGTGTGTGTGTGTGTGTGTGTGTGTGTGTGTGTGTGTGTGTGTGTGTGTGTGTGTGTGTGCACGCGCACGCGCGTTTATACATAAGGGGGATACAACAAGAACAGAGAGAAGGAAAAGCTGAAAGGGTGTCCTAAACGTGCCATAACGCTAGTGAGCTGGTTATGCCGTAATCGTAATCTTGTTCAAAAAATTAAGCGCCTTTATCTGAATGGCAGTGGACATCTTAGGTTCTTTATTGTCTTTAGAGTCGCAATATAGGCTGAAAGTTTCAGCTCTTTCCTAGCTGTGTCGACTGCATGCAATATTTACTACGTGTGGAGGAGACGCGGCCCTTTATGCTAGGCGACCGTAGGTACACCGCGTCGAGAAAGCTAAAGTAAAAGAAAAAAAAACTAAAGAAGCATCACAAAAGAAAAAAAAAATGAACGGAAGAAGCGAGGGTGCGCAAAGGCGCTGGCACCGTTGCCAGTCCCGAGTACCCGAGTGCCGGCCGCCGTCGCTGCAGGAGGCCCGGGCGGAAAACGCCCCAACAGCAGCGGCTGCGTGAAGCAGTCGCGGCGGCAGTCAGTCAAGCTAATACGACCGGCGAGCGCCTGCGGTCGCCTCTAACTCAATTTGGACGACGGGCCCTTCCTTCCTTTCTTCTCTGCCCTTTCCCATCCTCGCCTCTCCTTTCTGGCTGCTTTTTCTACCTTCCACCCTTTATAGCCCCATCTTCCTTTCATCCTTCTTTCATTACTCGGGTAGCTTCTTCTTTCTTTACCGCCATCTTTCTCTTTGCTCTCCATCTCTTCTCCCGTCGCTCGTTTTCTGCATATATGCTCGCTTCCTGCTTCTTGTTTTTCTTTGCGCACTTCTTCCGCCACCTCTCTATTTTCGTATCTGTCATTTTCGTATGCCTTCCTTGCCTTCCCGTTGAGGTTGGTCCTCTCCACTGGGTGGCGACCCTCGCTGTCACTTCCCTCTCAGCGAAGTTTGTTTTTCTATGCCCCATTTGTATGCGGGCTTGTCGCATCGTTCACCGGCCTTCTTTTTCTCCCCACGTTCCCTCTTTCCCGGCTCCCGACTCCCAACCGCCAGCGCAGTGACGTAGGCCTCGCCCGGACGAACGCTCGCGCACTCACCTGGGTTATCCAAGGCCACGCTGCGCTTCCCTTCTTCCGTCCTCCATGGGCTCTCCCGGCCGTGCGCTGCTTGAGGCCTCCAGAGGAAAAGTCTTACAAAGAGAAACAAACAGCGCTGGTCATATAGGGACGGGTATTTGGCAGGTCACGTTTTCTTCCGAGGAAACCTGAGATTAAGGTGCGGACGCCATCTGATGGGATTGGCGCTACGGAATATTTGTGGTTGCTGCAAAATTTTCGCTTTCCCGAGCTTGCGGGTCGACGAGGGCAATACTTGAAATCACGTTCGCGAGGTCAATTTTATTACGTTGCTTCATGACATGGCTAACTTTGTGTACCAAAATTTTTCTTTTTTGCTTTTTCCTTCTTTCTGCTGATATATCCGCTGCTATAGAATTGACAGAATAGGTTTAGATGGCCGGAGCAGTACAAAACTGAACACAGTGGAAGAGCCCGTTCTCTATATGTCATTATTACGGCTAAGTAGACGTCATTGCATTGATCCATTCAAACACCAAAACGACCCCAAGGCAAAGACAACTTGCACCAGAAAGACCATGCTATTTCTAACGCAACGTGTGCAAGAAAAGTGCGGTGTTTTTGTAATGATAAGCAAGATGCTCACAAGACTCTGTTAAGAACTTGGGGAATACAAGTTCCGCGTTAAGGCTACGACGCGACAGTGTAACTGAATCCATTCAGCGGTCCCTCTTCGCACCCACCTGCTGTTCCTTGTTCACATTACCCAATTATGAGCTTCAATTAAGCCACCAGGACACACGCGCACGCACATACACTCCTTCGTACCTCATCAGCTTGGTCCAATCCCTTGCGTGGCTTACTCGAAGAAGTGAGTGGTGGACGATCCAGAGATCGTGGGTTCGAGTCACAACTAAAAAATTGTCATTTTTCTTTCGCTACTCTCAGCCCCGAAGCCACGCTTATCTATGTTGTCATATCCAGCCTGGCGTTGCCTTCTCATAAGGCGACCACACTTACCCATATTCTCTTATCCTGCCAGTCATCTCCCCTCCCACACACGCACAAACACACACGTGCGCTTCTCCCAGACCCTGAGTTGAGTCGTACGGAGATCCAGGAGGCATGCGGGCCTCGAAATCTCTCGCAAAATGAAGTTTTTTCTCCTGCTCTTTTCACAAAGTTGAGCCATTTGAGAAATACGCCAACCTTTAGTTTGAATTAGGACCTCTTTTTAATTCCTTTCATTCCAGTTCGTGACGTCACAGCTGACGTAGGGTTACTCGACACGCTGACGCAGTCCGGACGACGCAGGGTATACCGCTGAGCGGGAGCCTTAACGCTGCAGCTTTGAAATGCGTGAAAAGCTACTAACACCGATTAAACATAATTGCAGCATACCGTACCAAAACATGTTATTTAAAGCACCAGAAAATAGATATTCACCATTCAGGCAAGTATCCACGAGCAGACGCACGATATGCAAAAGGAACGTAAATAAAATTACAGCAACGAATACTAAGTTTGCCTCGTAAGCTGACCATAATGATTGTTTACAACTCTTCTATCAATGGAAAGGGCCAACCCTCCGAATATGTGGCGGAAGAGGAGGCCTTCTTGTTTACCGAACAAGCGCAACGACTAAATGAGCAGTCAATATAGCGATGACATTAAATCCTCCCGGGAGGCCTTCAATGTACGCATAGCGCTAAATCATGGGTGTTCAGGCTCAGAGAAAGGATTTACCGCGGAATAGGAACGAAAATGTGGGCGACTAAGGGCGCCTTAGGAGAGCCTACTAGCCAACTCGGTCGTGTCACGTGGTCTCGTGAAATTAGGCAGTTCGCTTTCCAATCAGTGAATGCCTCAATAAATTAGGTTATTGTTAATTGAGATCGTCAAATTTTGAGCCTTTATTTGAGTTGAGGTCGAGATCTCCGAGGTTTTATGTCTACATCAACGAGGAACTCTCGCACCTCATACAGTTCGCTACGTGTGAGATTTGTGCGTTTCCTCTCTGCCGTCGTCCATTAACCAGACATCGCCAAGTCTCTATTTTCTCATTTACATTACCCTGCCAACCCCGCCTCCCCTCACTACGCAGCGCAGATGAGGTGTTATTGTGAAAAAAAAAAAAAAAAAAGAGAGACGCAGCGAAACATTTTCATTGCAAATTTCTTCATAAAAATCCCTTGTGCAAGCACACTGAGAACAAGAGAACACATTTGCAATTGATGCCGTACCATGAACAGTGTACTAACCATTTTTTTTTTCTTCACGAGGTGCAACTCATCATTCGACGATCGGGCCAGATAACCCCCGAAAGCCTTCTCCCCCCACCCCCGATCGAAAGTTAATCTAAGGGCTTTAGGGAAAACAACTTTTGCTATTTAAGCTATTCAACCTTCATCAACGAAAGTAGCGCCCCACAGCGACGAGTAAACAAACAGAAGCGCCCAAACGGGTTCCATCGCTAAGTTAGCAGTGCGGCTAGTGTTAGAATAGAGGAGGCATTTTCTCAGTCGACGCCAATTAGTATGTTCTGCTAAGTACAGCCAGGAAAGCAATCATGCGGCGGCGGCAGGAAACACCGAGACGTGGCGAAGCCAGTCCTCACCTCAATCTGCTGCACGGCGTGGCGCTTGGCCTCAAGCACGGAGTGGCTGATGGGGCAGCCATCCTTGTTCATGATGTGTCAGGCGGCCTTAATCTACAGCTTCTTCGAAAGTATCCGATTTACAATAGAACAACTGTTCGGAGGCCAGTGCGACGCTAGATGACTTCCTTGAAACTACATCTTGGAAGCCTGGATTAGCACCCTTGCCGACTTCGTGACACAGGAATCTGGACACATGGGCATCCCCACAGATAGCTGCCATTTATATCCGCCACAGACCTGCATTTCGACATCGAGATGACTTATGCGTAAGGGCCGACTTGCGCAAGAAATAGACACGTTAAAACTGGAATGGAACTGCATTAGAAGCAACGTTGCTCCTACAGGTTTCTCTCACTGCAGCCCGACACCCTGGTGCCCCATTTTTGGAGGCTGTGAATTCAACCTACCACCACAGCTCTCAGCCATCTCACGTGACCAGCACATATGCAAAGCTAACCCAGCTAAAACTCCAGCCTGTACGTGGTGTAGTGTCAGCCACTCCGGCGACCAATTAACTCTCTGCTCATACTTGCAGTTGTGACGTCACCATTAAAGGCATTAAAGAAATCTCGTGACTTTTCAAATTCTGGAATTTCTGTGTATTTAGACTCTAATGATATCGTATTAATGCTCGAAAATATACCATCATCTCCATCCCAATTATACCAGGTGCGGCACAAAATATGCAACTCTTGTGGACCACCGAACATCCCTGATCTGCGATAACTGCGGCTACCCACGTTGTATGTTCGCAGGATTAATATTTGTGTACGCTTACCTAATTACCTGCCGCAACCTTGCTGCATTTATCTTCTTGTTAAATAAAGGATCAAGAAAAAAATATGAAAACTTCTCACACTTTATTTGCGAACGCTACATATGTTTATCACGCTATCATTTCGGGCAAAAGGAACGTGAGGAATAAGAACATGATGAGAGCAAAACAAACACCGGAGTCTTCGTTGTTGTTCACTTGTCATGGGCCAGCACATCTTCCTCTGCAGCTGCTTTTTCTGTCGTGACTGGCGTAATTTTTCGGGGCATCTTGATCCTCTCTTTGTGCAGACACACGAGCTTCTTCTGCGGAGAGACGGAGAGCGAAAAAAAGATACAAGCCCTTCAGAAATTAGGGGACACTTAATTAGGTCACCTGTTGGGACTGCGACAACATTAAGATATGAAGTCTGCTCAGCCTCTTTCTCTTCCTCAGCCATTGATGCTGGCCTGATACCTCGAGAATGTGCAGCCGCCATTGGTCCGCTTGCAAGAATTTCTCCCTGTGGTGGACACTTGCATCGCTGACTCTCGCTGTATTCTAACCCGATACTCGGAGCTGTCTACACGTTTCTCCCTTACTCCCTTCCTACCACCGAACCCTGAGGAGGCATCTGGCAGGTGGCATTTGACAGATGACACGCACTCATCGGTCGGAGGAGCATTGGTACACCGGCGCTCAGTTCTCTTTCGCTCATGGAAGTCGATGGACGTATGTAGAGCGTTAGGGTCCTGCCTCTAATCGGCTGTGTTTTAGAGCGCAGCTCTTTGGCGCCCGTTCCTGGGTTTCGCGTCGGCGTCGGCGTCGGCCTCGTAACCAGCTCTACCCCCTCCTCCTGCGTGGCACCGACTGCACGCGTTATCTGACTTCTGCGCGCGCTCCCCCGTTCGCCGCTGCTTATACCCGCCCCTCCCCACCTCTTCCGGCGTGGCGGCGAGAGTGCTCTCCGGTTGCCGAAACGCCGGCTCGCTATCAGCGGATCACGGTGCATGCATCCCAAGCCGAAACACAGAGTCGCGTTCTTTTCCCTCGCTAGCGGCGTCAGCAGCATCAGTCATTCGCTGCTATCTGTTCATCGTGCAACGTTCCTATGGGCCCACTCGCTGCCTCCCGCAACCTCCCGATAACTTAATTGCTTTCTTCATTTCTCCGACCAAAAAGCTTCTTTCATGACAGTCAAGAACTGTTAGTGGAGTGTTTCTTGAAGGAATACGTGTGAAAAATTAAGAAAAGTTATTTATAATTGTACACACGTGTCTTCCTCGAAATCTTTGCCTCAATATATCGAAAAGGTGAAACAGCTGATGAGCTGCCCTCAAATTTCACATTAGGAAACAACGTAATCGTTGACAATTTTTTTTCTTTCAGGTAAGGTTTTTTCGCATGCAAGTACACGACTAGCGAAAAAGAGCAGTGCTTTAGCTACGAGCATTCATATAATACTTTGCCGCGTTTCGTTTATCTTGCGAGCAACACAGCGGTGATGCAAATGACTCAAGTGCATACATAGATCATTCAGACACTGAACTGTAATTTATCCATGAGCGCCGATCAGGTTTTCACTGGATTTCTCCTTCTTTAAATCACTGCTAGCAAGTAGCGAATCCCTCCTCAAAACAAGATGACAAGAAAGTTCTTTAAAGAGGCTTAGGGTACGCAACACACGCTATTTAAGCCACCCAATCCAGAAAAGTAGCACCACATAGCTTCGAGAAAATAAACTCAAGCATCCAAACAGGTTCCACCGCTACAGCTGGCGTTGACATAAAGGGTCATTTTCTCACTCGACGCTAATTAGTAGTTTCTGCTATGAACAGCTAGGGAAGCAATCGCCGCCAGCGGCCGAAGGGAACGCTGAGACGTGCCGAAGCCAGTGCTCACCTCATGCTGCTGCACGGCCTGGCGCTTGGCCTCGAGCACGACGCGGCTGATGGGGCGGCCGTCCTTCTTTAAGGTGCGCATGGCGGCCTCCATCTGCAGCTTCTTCTGACGCAAGTCTTCCAGCCGGACCGCCATGGTGGCCTGCGGCACCGTGGTCGGGTTCGGGCTCTTCCCGGCGGGAGAGGAGGCGTTGCTCTTGCGCCAGTGCGGGTGGCCCATGTACGTCAGAACCCTGCGTCACCGAGACGTGGAGAAATCACCGAGCAATGGCAAGTGCTGTCGTTACCACCAAAGGCACTTGTATGGTTCTTGCCCTAGTAAAGTTTACTTCACGAATACTGCCAATTTACTGTTCCTGAACATGTCAGCAATCCATAGTAAAGCAGATAAAATGTCGCATTCTATACTATGGTCTTTCCAGTTGTGATGTATGGATGCGAGAGTTGGACTGTGAAAAAGGCTGACCGCCGAAGAATTGACGCGTTTGAATTGTGGTGCTGGCGAAGACTCTTGAGAGTTCCTTGGACTGCCAGAAGATCAAATCAGTCGATATTGTCGACCATAAACCCTGACTGCTCATTGGAGGGTCAAATTCTAAAGTTAAAGCTCAGCTACTGTGGTCATCTGATGAGAAGAGAGGAGTCGCTGGAGAAAGATTTGATGTTGGGAAAGGTTGAGGGTCACTGGCGAAGGGGTAGGCAGTGAACGCGATGGTTAGATAGCATTCTCGAGGTGCTGCAGATTAAGTTATGTGATGTTAGCAAGATAGTGAGAGGCCGGAAAGCGTGGCGTGATATGGTCCATAGGGTCACGAAGAGTCGGACACGACTGAACGACTGAACTGAACTGATACGCATTCAAGACATTAACCAGACCACACTACAGAGATTTTATAAGTTAAAAGTAAACCGGAGCAGCGTCTATGTGGGCAATGATGAAGAGGAAGCATACAATATTTTTATTTCCATTTATAAACCGCTGTATAGTGAATTCTTTCTATATAAGACAAAGACGAGCTTCAAAGGCGCGCAAGCCGTGGGTCACAACGAAGGAATGCTTAAAGGTGGTGAGAATTCAAAACACTCATTAAGCGCTTTCTAAAGGCTAAAGATATCGACAATCTTAAGGAGTTTAAAGCTGCGAGGAATAAAGCAAGCAGCATAAAGCGGCAAACAAATCGAAACTGCATGCGGAACCTATTTAACGAGGAGGTTATCAACGTTACAACTAGTGAAGTTCTCTCGGTACCAGTCTATAAAAAATAGTAAGAGTAAACAGGCCAATGACCTCCAAATAATGACTGCAAAGTGCACATCCACATCCTCGAACCAATATTAGAATATATTATTGCCAGGTTATTTTCCTTGTGAACTTTCCCCAAAATACTAACTGCGAAGATTAAAGTAGTTTTTAATCGTGACTGTAATAATTTTGCTGACTACCTGTCTATATTTGTCTTGCGAGTTTACTGGAAATGGCGTGAAAAGCTCCTAGAAGTTCGTATTACTAGCTTCATCAACAAGCACAGTCATATCGCAGTCTCTGTTTAGATTTATCAAAAGGAAATCAACCGAAACGGCGCAACTAACTATGAACGAAATTATTTTAGTCATTTGAGAGAAAAATCTTTACCTTTAGCGTTTTTTGTAGATTTCGCAAAAGCCTTTCATTCTATAAATAATACAAATATAATGCTAAAACCTGAGCATTGTGGTTTTCGTGGGATTTTCCTGCAGCTGATAAAAACGTATTTACAGCACGGCTAGCAACTGCTGGTAATTAATAATTATTCATTGAACTTGAAATTCATATACTGGTGCAGCACCGGAGAGTATTTTTGGACCCATAATGTTTAACCATTTACATTAGCAACCCTTACCTTAAAAGCATTGACAATAGCGCTAAAGAGGGAGACAATATAGACGACGTCAGCATATTGTTTACGGCCAAAACACTAATACGTTGACACTCAAAGCTAATGAAACCTTGGGCACACAGTTTGTATGAAGCACAGAATTCTGATTTCCTCTTTTCGTATCACAACAAATTACATCAGTAAAGTCCTCAGTAATATGTGTCTAGAAGTCATACTTCGTTGTAACTTGTCCTGGAACTTACAAATCGATAATGTAGCCAAAAAAACTTGCGAGAGATACAGGCATGCTATGCGAAGTTCGTTTTTCATTACCTCTTAACAGAAAATACAAAACAAGGCTGTTCTAACATTTCAAACGCACCGTTTACGGCTCATATTCAACCTCTTTTCGCACCAGTAAATAAATTCTATTTTTTTTAAATTAAACATTGATGCCAGAAAAATAATGGCGCTTTTTACAATGATCAAGCTTACTTGCAGCATGGAATCGATTATTATTCAACACGTAAAAAGCGTGAATGGCATGTATATATCTTCGCACGAATTACGGTTGTCAAAGTACTGATTCCTCTTTTTACTTCACTGCACCTCCTGCAGTGAAGTAAAAAACACATAATTTTACACTTCTGTGTTTTCACAATGCTTATATAGTTTATTTCAATTTTTTTTTTCGATAATGATTGCTAGTACAATATTTATTTTGTTTTTGTTTCGTTTCCCTTGTTCCGCCCGTGTGTTGTTGCTGCCGCTTTTCCTGTGAATATCGGTACACCCATCCCTCAAGTTACTCCTAGAATTCTTAGCTGTAACACAAAATCCTTGATATTTTAACAGAGCTATTCGTATTTTTAATACTGTTATTAAAGACACAATGATGACAAACTGAACTTCGACTTTATCACAAAATTACTTGTTCAGATAAAAAAATTGCGCTGCCTAAAAAAAAAAAAGCTTTTAAAAGCTAGAAGAGAAGAAAATATTAAGCCCACCCTCAGCAGCATTCACATACGCAAGCTGTTCAGACGTAACGACTGATTTCTCTGCGTGGAATTACTGTGGTAATTCACTTTAAAACTGTATCGTACACTATTTTTCAGTACTAACGAGTTTGAATTGAATGTCAATTTTGGGGCATCTGTTGTCGGCATTCGAAACCGCAAACTATACGGATCAATAGCCGAACGGCAAATTTGATACTCGGTCACCACGGCAAGCACGAAATGTATCAACCAAATGGGCTAGATTCGGAAACAAATCATGGGAACGTTAATTTCACGAGGTCAAGAGTTCAAAGAGATAGAGGTTTGCGTTGAATTTACGAAATTAAAATCGCAATTATCTGTTATCAATTACCAATCACTGAACAGGTAAAACCGGCCAACATGAACACAATTTCTTTCAGTAAAATGAACCATCATACCACCACCTTTATTTCCGCGCAACTTTTGACGCTTAATTAGCGTGCTGATAATTACTTTATGTCAGTACGCACCTTCACAGCACGCTACTACGTCACACACCACGACGTAGGTCCTTGGTCCCCTCTGACGCGAGTTAGCAAAAGATTCTTCGATGCCTATGCGTTGCGTGACCGTCTCCCATGCAGAGCGTCTTTAGCTTCGACCTCATGTACCAGGTTAACCAACATTAAATTATTTTAATGAAATACCTCGATGTAACCATTTAGCTCTTTTGCAGGAGCTTCCTTGCCTATTTTACCTCTTTTGAATGCGCGAGGGCATGTAACCGTATAGTGTCTCCTGTTTCGTGTTGACAAAAGGGTATTTATTAAAATGTTTAAAAGCGTTCATATAGCCAGCGATTGAAATAAAAAAGGCTTAAGGTTAGGCTTAATTTGCAAACTAGTTCAGTCCTTGCGCATCTGCATCTGACACTCATTTACAGCGGCCTCATACTGTCTGAAATTCCCCTTAACTAAGTTCCTGTTTGTCGCCTGTTCGGGGAAGTAGTCTGGAAGCTAACATATCCTCCGGCAATCAGCCATCGGTCGCTTCGTCACTACAATCTTAACCCTTGACATAGTGCAGGCCCGCACGCTTTCTCAAATATTACATGTCATATAGTCTTTCGCCTTGTCGGTTCGCCGCAGAGGTAAGAAGCTTATAGCCCCAAAGTACAAACGAAGAATTTCTTATCGAAATCACAGAAAATACTAATTTGCCCTGCTTATAGGCATACAGTAAGGCACTGAGGAGTATACTGTGGAGTTCGCGCAAAGAAGCCTAATACGCACTCTTATATTCGTGACTGCATGATTACATCGCTCAGAAATAGGCATTAATTTTCGTGTTCCACAAACTTTTGCAGGCGCCTGTCCATCAAGAACATCGGAGTCCGAAAAAGCAGCCTTGTCATGCGCCGCTCGCGTGCTATAGCATGCCTGTTGGCTCTGCGAGGTCAAGCGCACTGCGTAGGGCGGCTGGGCGTATGCGACGCACCTGGCTCGGGTGGCTGCGACTGCACCGCATCTTCACCGCATCGTCCGTGTACACCTCGGGCAGGCACATGGGCGACAGGCAGCGCTCGCCCGCCGGGTTCGATCCCTGCTGCTGCTCTTGACTCTGCATGGGTGTACCTTCTGGTGGCGTTTTTCCCGTCTTCGGTCCAGACGCCAGATCGCCCGCCTCGCTATCATCGCCGATCTTCTTCTTTCTCAACTCGTGGCACATGTCCACGAGCGGGGATTGGCCACGGTTGTGTTTTTTCTTTCTTGGTAAATGGCACATACCCAGGACAGAGAAATGGCCAATGTTCAGTGTGGACAGCGAAATGCGAGTACGCTTTTGCAGGCTAGTTGGTGCCTAAGCATTTTTTTTTGTTTTTTTGTTTTTTTGCGCAAAAAACACGACACAAAAGGAACGAGGTAGACAGGACAAGCGCTTGTCCTGTCTACCTCGTTCCTTTTGTGTCGTGTTTTTTGAGCCAAATGCATATGCTGAATTGCTGTTATAATTAAATTATCGACAAAAACCCATAATTTAAGTATAACAAAAATAAATATACAGAGGAAAGTTTTTGAAGTTTGTAAATTTTGAATAAATTTGCCTATGATGTCGTTATTTAAATATTCATAAATTTCAGGCAACGCCAATCCTCTTGCACTCACACCGAAGGTGAGAAGAAGCTATACCGACAAAGTAAATCTCAATTGTGCTATGAGAAGTTATAAACGTACCCAAGCGAGAAAGAAATGCTCAATTGTTTCAATCTCACCGCAAGCCCCAGAAAGGTTTATTTGACTGGACCCTCATCTACATAAGTGAAGATTTAGGCGAGGGATCCTGCATCGCATAAGAGTGAGTGCTGCTTCGCACTGCCTTGATGTACATAAACAAAGTTTACATTAGTATATAAGGTTTCTTTAGTCAGCTGCATATAACAAGGGATATATTAAGGTAAGGTATATAACAAGGGATACAGTCAGCTGTATAACGAGGCGGCAATGTATTCGTAGCTGTTAAAACGACATATTACATAAAACGATGAAATTAGAGACGTTACATACAATAGCTGCACCAAAAGCTGATTTAGCTAAATATCTGGCTTCATTCTGGAAAATACTACAAGAAGCATACCTCAAGGTGAAGCGTACCAAGATACTTTGTTGGGCGAGTTGGTACTTATTCATTATTATTATAAACAGCGCGAACACGAAGACAAGGGACAAGAAACAAGAAAGCCACAGTACAAGCGCTGACTCACAGCTAAGCCTAAGCCGTTTACTCCAAGGCCCAGGAAAACAAACATGAAGAAAACGAAACAGTCACGTGAAACAACCCCTGGGTTCACCTGCTGCATAAAAAATTACTTTAAAAAATCACTTAAAAAAGACACCTCTTTGCTAGAAAGAGCAAGAGACGTCTTGCTGACACACTTATTGTCCTTTGAAATAAAATACGATTCCACTATCTCTCTCGTTATCTTCTCTTTGTGGCGATATAAAATCTTAACACTGTCAAACTTAGGAGTGCACTTCTTCTTCTCCTTCTTCATTATTTCACATGACTGGCAATGGGATACCAGAAACGTTTTGTCCTTTCCAATTTCCAAGTTGTTACAGTGTTCCTGTAGTCTCTTATTAATACACCGTCCGGTTTGTCCTATATAACTGGCTCCACAAGAGAGTGGAAGCCTATACACAACACCTGTCTTGCATCCAACATATGGGTTTCTATATTTCACCCCACATTCTTGCTTCTTCGCTTCTCTTTCCCTTTGAACAGCCGGGCAGATCCTCTTCATCTTGAGCGGGGCGGTCAGTGCGACGTCCACATTATACCTCTTGCCTACATTTTTGAGGCCATGCGAAATCCTGTGCAGGACAAAACGTTTCTGGTATCCCATTGCCAGTCATGTGAAATAATGAAGAAGGAGAAGAAGTGCACTCCTAAGTTTGACAGTGTTAAGATTTTATATCGCCACAAAGAGAAGATAACGAGAGAGATAGTGGAATCGTATTTTATTTCAACGGACAATAAGTGTGTCAGCAAGACGTCTCTTGCTCTTTCTAGCAAAGAGGTGTCTTTTTTAAGTGATTTTTTAAAGTAATTTTTTATGCAGCAGGTGAACCCAGGGGTTGTTTCACGTGACTGTTTCGTTTTCTTCGTGTTTGTTTTCCTGGGCCTTGGAGTAAACGGCTTAGGCTTAGTTGTGAGTCAGCGCATGTACTGTGGCTTTCTTGTTTCTTGTCCCTTGTCTTCGTGTTCGCGCTGTTTATAATAATAATCAAGGTGAAGCGTACCTCTTTCACTCATCCAGGTATTAAATACTTTAGTAGCAGCTAAAAAGAGAGAGAGAGAGGCAGCCTAATAGAAAATTGATTTGTAACTGATTGATGGGAACTTTTAAAGCGCAAGTCCAAGAGCCATAAACTCTGTTAACTAGATTGGTGTGTAATTCGGGACACGCGCCAATAAACTCCAGGAAAGGGACCAAACAAATTGCAATCGCTGCCTTTTGTACGGTCACAAACCCATCAGTCGCGATTACAATGTGATCCGGAAACTCTCTGAGGTGATCACAGAGGAGACTGCATAATAGACTGGAAGATAAGCACTTCAATGTTTATGGAAAATTAAAATCACATTTGATATCCACACGAGCCACCAAGGCGCTACTGTGACTCGACGTGGAGCAAGCTTTTGACAACATCCATCAAGCCATTCTCAAAGCCATATCTGACCACAATCTTGGAACGCACTTCTACCACTACGTCAAGGCGTTTCTCGAGGATTGAACTCTCCGGATAGGCGAGCACGTCTCGGAGAGTTATAATCTGAGCGATAAGGGAACACAGCAAGACTCAGTACTTTCACCATTATTATTTAACTTGGCGATGGCAAAGCTTTCCCGCACACTGGGTGAAATTGCTGATGTGGAGCACACCGTATAGGCAAACGATGTTACCATCTGGAGCACCGGTGGCAGCGATGCGGAAATGGAAGCTCGCATGCAAGAAGCCACCACGGTTACTGAGGCCCATCTTGCCCCAATTGGACCTATTGCTCTTCAGGAAAATCCGAACTACTCATCTACCCCCTTAAGACCAGGGCGCCCGTCCAACGACTGGCGCCGACATCACACAACATGCATAGAGATACACGACAGGGATGGAAATCGCATACCCACGGTTGACAAAATACGAATTCTAGGAATGATCATCCAAAGCAACGGGTCCAACTGGGAAGAGCCCACATGAATTGGTCCTTTTTAATTTTTAAGGCGATCGCTTCACGGATCGCGTCCGTCCGCCGTAACGCTTTCGTTATGTGGGAGGCGGTATACTGGCAGCTGACATGGCCGAACACTAACTGGACGTAGTGCTTCCTGACATCACAATCGGCAGGAGCTGCCAGCTCGCGCCTGTCCTGTTATGTGAGAGGGTGATATCACTATCAGCCTGCCAAAACCCTTGCATTTACGTTATCCCTAGGCCACGCAGGCACATTCATGCGTCTCGATTAAAGCGAGGCTTTATATATAGGCTGGTAGCTTACGCTTTTGCGTTATCGCGAAGGTGGGAGTGAAAACAGGGAGAAATAGGTGCCGTAGTGGAATGCTTCGGACCACCGCGCGATGGAGGCTTTCGCCTCATCGAAATTTAGTGATCTAAAGTGTCCCCTAGAATTTTTAATCCTTGGCGCAGTGTTAACTGCTTTCTTTAATAACTTTGTTTCTTACCTCAAGGTATTAAGGAAGTTAAAGAAGCAAATACGAGAGTTGTTAATAAATGCGAACAGGTTAGCCGATCAGAAAACGTCGAGGAGAGAGCAGTGCTGAGGCCCGCGGGTTGTTTGGCAGGGAACCCGATGCTTACAGGTGCCGAATACTTGTCGGATTTAGTGCCGGGGAAACCCACAAGTAGTTAATATTTGTCTTGGTGTCTTCAAATTGGCAGACAGGACACAATGGCAGGGAATATAAGTGCCAAAATCGAGGCCGTGTCCTAGTGACAGCAGGATTGAGGGCAACCCCGACCCGGATCCTCTAAGCTCAACCTCCTCTGCGGGCAAAACCCCGGAGGAAGGTTACCGCACACGGAGGGACAAGAGCACGTGTGCGGCGCCGCAGGTGTTCCTTTCGTGTTTAAAGGAGGGTAGGTAGCATTAACCATATTTTCTTAATCTGGGCGATAATTGCACTTCCTGCGACTCAGTCCACCGTCAATGCTCAGAGAAAACTCAAACGTTAACGGCATATAAACACAAGGAAGCCCTATTAAGGACGTTGCGGGTCATGTGGAGTTGTACAACATAGGTTGTACTTTGGCTTCTCACTCATGCAAATTATTTTACTGTGGCAGCTCCCTTCAAAAAAATTAGTCGGGGTTTAAATCAACTGAAAGCGATCAAGAATTCCCTGTTTACCGCGGCTTGGAATAATTTTATTGGCGGTTCAGCACTGAGAGACTGACACTGAGTTTGACAGTGTCCAGCGTCTTCAGTTGTTTTGACATTTGGAGAAAGTAAAGGCGCAATAGCTGTCCCACTTGTCAGTGGACTTCTACACTTACAATTGATGGTAGTACGTAGTCGATTCGAATCCCTATCGAAAACTAGCCTCTAGTTCTACATGCAAATATGTGCTAAGTGGAAAGCGATATGGTATGACGTCACCCTGAAAGCTGCAAAAGAACGGTCGTCACGGTTTGATTCGCGCTTCCTGCTCATACTTTCTACTCCCACTTTTTGCTCACTTCACTCATTACGCATGTTAGACATTCATCGTACTAACAACGCCACCATTACCGCCACCTTCGCCAGCGAATGTTATTTGCTCTGTCCAATGGGAATTGTTTGGTGAACGCATTCCAAGGAAAACCTCGTGAAGGAACGCGCCTTTATTTTCTACCAGTGCAATAGATCGAGCAGAAATCAAGATAAAATGCACTAAAAAGAAGCTTCGCATTAACTCATAGGAATAGCTCTCAAGGTATCTCGATCGTAACAAAGAAACGAAGGCCTTCTTGACCTTCTTTAAAGGGTGAATGACTGCCCATTTCTTGCAAATGGGAGCTCGAGTCATGCGGCAGCGCAGTGAAGGGAAGCTCGCCCCGCTGTGTGGAAGCCAAGAGCACTGACAGCGTCCGATCTGAAGCAGGTGGTCGCCACGCCCCTGCTGCTCAATGGAACGATGCCAGCTACACCCATGGATGTGGCTTGGCCAGGTGCCGGCACACTGACCTGATTCTCCGGGGGCATAATCATGGCTTTTCTTTATTTTATTTGCATACTCTTTATTTGCAAACGCCGCATATTACACACGTTTTCAGTTCAAACGAAAGAAAAGTATAAGGAAGAAAGAAAGAAAAAAACGACGAGGAAAAAAAAAACGCGCGAGCCCTCGTTGTTGTTCACTTGTCACTGGCCGGCGTAGCTCCCTCCGCAGCCACTTCCTCTCTCGTGGCGGACAGAGTTTTGCGGTTGATCTTGGAGATCTCTCTGTGCAGAGACATCAGCTCCTTCTGCGGAGAGACAGAGAGCGGAAAAGAGATAAAAGCGCTTAAAAAATTAGGGGACACCTAATCACACAACCTTTCGAGATAGCGAGAGCATTAAAATGTGATGACTGCTCGGCCTGCTTCTCTTCCCATATCATTGGCGCAGCCTGTACAGCCGCAAGTTCTCGGCCTGCGGTGGTTACCCACTGCAGTGGATACATGCGACGCTGGCTTTAGCTCTGTTTCAACATAATAGGCGGAGCTGTTTAGACACGTCTGCGCTCAACCGAGCGCAGCTCACAGCCGACCCTGATCCCATCACAGCGCTCACCCTTACACGACCACTTCCTCCTACCAATTCGACCAAATCACGGAGCCAATATAAATGAGGTTGCACAAGAAGTCCACATACGCCGTGGAAAAAAGTACGCGCATTTAAGATACCAAGGAAACCCTGAGGGGGGAGGGGGGACCAAAATCCTGAGACAGACGGAACACAAGCTCAAGGAAACATTTCTTGAAAACAGGCGCTGATGGTTAGGTGGCGCATAAATGAGAGAACGTTATGGCCGCATGGCTAAAACGAAGCCGCTCAGCTAGATATAGAAATAAGTACGACACGCACCTGTCCATGTAAAACTCTCCTTAAAATTAACTGTAAAGAGTGCAGAGAGATGACTGTAAAATGTTTTTGTAAGGAAACGAATGTTTATCTCAACGCTCTGTCGGATAGAACCAGACAATAATTTGAACTACATCGAAAGGTTGGTCAATATATTCATGAGCTATGCTGCTACATTTATACTTATTCTTACAGACGCAGTGCCTCTTCTCCCAGTAGACCCCAGTCTATGCAGTATAGATTACCCCAGGTTAGAACACTCTCGGTTCGTTAATGTGGAGAGCGACGTCCAATATGAGGACGCACTCACTTGCTGACAAATGACTACGCGGAAGCAAATATGTTTACATAAGTACCACCCAAGGCGTTCTAGAGGCCCATGCTTACGGCACACGCCAGCCAGCAAGCTGTAACGACAATGGGCCAGCAGCGCGCGTGGCCGGCCTACGTGTACAGAAGACCTTCGAGCCGACACGGAAGATTTAGAATTTTCCTTGCCTGCCAAAGACTATTGCGTTCTATTTCAAGCATGTGGAACAGGATATACACGCTACGCATTGAATAACTGCAGCACTATCACACATGTGAAAGGCGTCCTTTGCTAGAGCTGACACTAAGGTTTGAATTTTATTCATGTCGGTGCGCCCTGCCCCTGACGTGTGTGGGCATAAGTGCTTACTGTTTCTTTGCCCAGCGTATATTCGCATTTTTCTTTCTTTCTATTCCTGTTCCTAATACAATTGTTGCAAATGGCTGTTAGATGGACAGTTTTCTTTCCGTTTTTTTTTTTTCTTTGGGATTTTGTTGATACCTTTCCGTTTTGTTTTCTTTTGTTTCACTGGTTACGCATTATTTACCCTATCCCTACCCGTTACTTTTCCTGCTTTGCATTGCTCTGGCCCACATATTTTTTTTTTCTCTCCAATCACGTTCTGCGTTATTTAAACCATTTATTTTCCATTTTATTTTTTATTCCACTTGCATCTTTTTTACTCCTTTCCCTTTCCACATTTCCCCGCACATTCCCTTCCCCTGGCCACATGCGAGCACATCTCAAGCTTGTGGCACGCTGGACTCAGCCTTGCGTTTTGTGTTGTTTTTCACTCTTTTCCTTCACAATGATAAACGTATTGAGGAATCTTTGCCTAATTTTCCCACTTCTCATTTGTGTCATTTAGTTTTGTTTGTAATCGTTTTAATTAAATTTTCTCTTGGGCGCGCGTCTGCCTTTTTCTTTTATATTCAATTGGTTTTTGCCTGCGATAAATTTTGGTTCGCTACGGGTTTCCTCTCACATTTATTCGTTTATTTTACGTCTTGAGATTTTCTCAAAACACTGCAAGGATCCTGAACTATACAACCCTAAATATCATAATCCCGAGGGCTGTGTGGGGAATTCGAGTGACACGGTCTCGTGACGTTGGGCAAATCGCCTTCCAATAAGTGCCACCTTTAATAGGTTAGGTGCTGCTGAGTCAAATCGCCAAATTTCGAGCGTCAGTTTGAGGTAGGTCGAGTCCTTTGAAGTCAAAGGCCCTCGTCAAATGCCCTCCTCTACGCGGAACTCGCGCCCCTCGTCTTTCGCTATGCTTGAATTTTGCGCCTTTCCTTTCTGCCGTCCCCTTTTACCCAGACTTCGCCACGCCTCTCCGTCGATCCCGTCATTTACACCCTACGCCCCCCTGCAACGAAGGAGTAGCGCTATCGCGAAAAAGACAGAGCAACATTTTCACCAGAGATTTCTTCAAAACATTCCCTTCTGCGTGCTCATTGAGAACAAGTGACCATATTGTCATTAACGCCACACCACGAAAATTGCAGGAATCATTTTATTTGTCTCTGCGAGGCGCCGCTCACTCATCGGCAGTCGGGCCAGCTACCCTCCCCCCCCCCCCTTCCCCCCAAATAGTTCATAGCTCACCTAGGTGCCTTTTGGTATATTGAGGAGGGACTAGAGCGTGCGATGTCAGCGCACGTTAAAGATCCCCAGGTGGTCGAAATTACTCCGTAGCCCTCCACTACGCTTCCTCTTTCTCTCTTTCCACTTTCACTCCCACCTTCCTCCCTTCCCTTACGGCGCGGTTGCGGTGTCCACAGCAAACAAGTGAGACAGTTACCGCGCCTTTCCCTTCCTATAAATCAATCAATCATCAGGTGCCTTTTGGACTGCACCTCACAAGACATTCAGGAAAGTAGCGCCCCACAGCGACGAGTAAATAAATCGAAACGCCCAAACGGGTTCCATGGCCAATTTAGCAGTGAAGATGGCGTTACCACATAGGGGGCGTTTTCTTAGTCGACGCTAATTATTAGGTTCTGGTAAGTGCACACAGGAAAGCAATCGGCGCAGGCGGTGAAAGGGAATGCCGACACGTGACGAAGCCAGTATTCACCTCGAGCTGCTGCACGGCGTGGCGCCTGGCCTCGAGCACGACACGGCTCATGGAGCTGCCATTAATCTGCATTGTGCGCCAGGCGGCATCCATCTGTAGCTTCTTCTGGCGCAGGTCTTCCAGCCTGAGCGCCATGGTGGCCTGCAGCACCGTGTTCGGGTTCGGGCTGTTCCCGGAAGGAGAGGCGGCGTAGGTCTTCCGCCAGTGCGGGTGGCCCATGTACGTCAGAACCCTGCGCCACCACGATAGCGGAGAAAGCGCCGAGTAGCATCAAGTGCTCACAATACTGCCAAGAGGGCTCGCATGGCCGTTGCCTAGTTATTATTTTTACTTCACGTAATGCTGATACCGCGAAAAAATGGCTACATTTGAGAGAGACAAGGAATATTATTTTTTGCGGGAAGTACCAAACACAGCGCACATTGTCATGCATCAAATTGTAACGTGTTAATTACATTTTTTAATCAAGCAAAGAGAAAAGTTGTATGTGCAAATACCTTGAGCTCTGATTATTTAAATATGCAAGAAGTATGTAAATCTGCAAAGAAAACAAACATTAAACACAGGGCTAAGCTACATCGATCATTAGAGGAAAACTGAAATACGCGAAACAATTCACATGCTCATAGCTGTCCTTCCACTAAGTTTCATGTATATGTGAAAGAAAAAACAGGTACAGTTGTCATGACCTCTGGGTCATGACTGTTATGGCACTGCTAGAAGCAGTTATGTGAGAACGTGATACAGATATAATTGGCAGGTGCTGAACATAAATGTTTTTCTATGTTTCAATTTTCTTCTGCGATAGCAGAGCTCGCAATTCTTCCTTTGTTCAGTTGTTTTTTTTTTTTCGTGGCCTTCTTTTACATTATCGTATTCGAAGATGTGCTCAGTGATCTGCACCCTGAAAACTAGCTGGTCATATTTGTCATTTCGCTCACTTGGCGAACTGGGTAAAGGAGAAAACGATTGACAGACGCAGTTTCAACACTGCAGCCCCTAAATCATCAGCTACGTGCAAAAATACAAAAATGCGAGAAAAGCGAAACAACAGTTCCAGGGCTTGATTTTTGGAGCAAGGAATCCATATTATATGATTCCTGCATTTCACTTCAGCATCTCCAATAAAATAGCTTATTCCCATGACCCCTCATGCCGAGCCTATGTCTGCATGTGCAAAATCTTCATCCATGTGAACTAGTCTTCTCTACAAAGGGTCTTTATCACCGCATCTATGATAAACATCAAGAAGTCCGAAGCTCTTGCGAACCTCCAAGAGCCGCCCCACACTGTACCAGCCCCACAACTACAGTGAACTAGATTCTAGTTCACTGTACCACAACGCTGCACCGGTATGTCACCCTATCGGCTGTATTGAAAGAAACGTGACGCGACTTGCTTCATTCGACAAACTATCCTTTTCTATATAATGTTTAGATACTGCAGAACAAAAATAACCCACTCTCATCAAACATAAGCCACTCGCAAAACACGCCGGGAACGCAAACCGAAACCTGTGTGCAGGTGCGGGCTGACTTCTCCTGATAAATTCAGTGCAGCAATTTGGACCACTAATGTGCGATGAGGCAAAAGCCTCTACGTGCGGTGGTCTGAAACCCTCCACTACTACACCTCGTTCTCTCTTTTTTCAATCCCGCCTTCTTCATTTTCCTTACGGCTCAGCTAAGGTGTCCGCGAGTAATTGTGACAGATACTGTGCCTTTTATTGCCTGTAAAACAATTTGAAAGGCTGCTGATGCCTGCTGTAGTGCGTTTGTTTGTCTGTGTGGCGCGGCGTTCATTGCAGCTCCAAATGAAAGGCCCCACGAGGACGCCTGGATCGGGCGCCCGGAGGGGTCAGCTTCGTATATGCGTCGGTTGGTTGCACAACTTTTATTTCCATTGGAAATGGGCGTCCTCTTCCCCGCCCCCGGCACGCGTGCCGGGGAAGACGGGGAGTCGTGCGCCCGCGGATTAGAGGCTGGCAGGTAGCCCTTGGCTTGTTGCGGCCTCTTCCGCCAGATAGACGATGCCCTTTGGTGACGTCGTAACCAGTCGTGAAGCCCGGACCGGATGTGACGTCATCATGACGTCAGTTCTTGTTATTAAACATGACCGGATGTGACGCAATGATGACGTCACATCCGCTTATGACCTAATCTCAGTCATCAGCACTGTCACTGTGAATAATTAATTATTAACTGACTACTAATTAAACAATTAACTAAACATCAGTAATTAACATTTGCTAATATCTGATTAGCTTATTAGCTTATTATCTCATTACAGGATAACTACTTGACTAATTACTGATTATCTAATTGCTCTCCACGGCAACCACGCTGGCATGACGCTAGACAAGAACTACCCAGCATGGCTTGTCAGGATTATTGACAGCTATCGCCGTATATTAACCCCGCCGGAATGATGCAGTGATAAGGCGCCCGACTACTGCGGCCGGTGTACTCGGGTTCGAACCCGACCTCGGCGGCTGCGTTAAACGAAGAGGCGTCCGTGTGCTGTGCGATGTCAGCGCACGTTAAAGATCCCCAGGAGTCGAAACTACTTCGTAGCCCTCCACTACGGCTCTTTCTCTCTTTCCACTTTCCCTCCCACCTTCATCCCTTCCCTTACGGCGCGGTTCAGGTGTCCACAGAAAACAAGTGATACAGTTACCGCGCCTTTCCGTTCCTATAAATCAATCACCGCACAAGCAACAAGGTTGTGGCTCAAAAGGTGCCCACAAACGATTTCGCAACGTCGAAATCACAGAAAACATTAATTTGCTCTGGAGGCATATAGTAAGGCAGTGATAAGTGCATTGTGGAGTTCACTCAACGCACTTTCAGATTCGTGGCTGCACATTTACATTGCCCAAAGCTTTAATTCTCGTGTAACATCATCAGACACCTGTCCGTCAAAAATATTGGAGGCCGGCAAGGCAGACGCTTGTCGGTGCGCCACTCACGGGATAACATGATTTAGTGAAATTAGCCCCAACACGTACGTGTCGGCGAGAACGTCGGCGTGGAAGTGGGTCTAACTCGGTATCTTGTCGTTTTAGGGGGCTTCAATCTACTCTATTCTCCTCGTCACTCAGTAGAGCTGCAAGGTTGCAACTATAGACGGGAGTTGCTGGGGTGCAAGAGCTTCGATCAGGCGGCCTGCGGAATTTCGCCTTGAAGCTTGCTGGTAGCAAGCATTTCACAGAATTGTTTGCCGCATTCCACCAGATTAGCCCGGATTTTCAGGAAACAACGCGTTCGATCAAAAAATCACAACAGAGACTCTGCCTCCCTGTGATATTTATCTGTCGTCTTTTCTTGCCTCTGAATGGCTACTGTCTAGAGGGGAAAAAAAGATGGACAACGATACCCCCAAGAATTTGGTCCTGTTGGTGTACTGGGAACAACCCTATACTCAGCACACAGCACCCTTACATGCATGATTGCCGGATGACATGCTTAGGCGTATCATAAGAGCGCTATAAGACCGACACGAAGCAAGTGGTCTGCCTGAGGTCGATTACTGCAGCAGGTCATGGCGGGATCGCGCACCTGTTGACGTGTATGTCCCCGATGACGTCAGGGTTGTCGGCGTAGCACTTGTGGATGCGCCTCCACTGGCGCAGCATACCCGACGTGATTGTTGGTGTGGAGCTGGAGCTGCTCGTCGTTGTAGTCTCCATGCTGTAGCCGGTGGTGGTCTCCTCGTCGTCCTCGTCGTCGGGATCGTAGTCGCTTCCGCTCGAGCTGGAGCACTCCTGCTCCGCCGCCAGCCAGGCACTCGGGCAGCCCTGCGTCGTCGGCTGCCGATGGTAGGGAAAAGGAGGAGCTGCTTGTAGACGTGCGGCGAATATGAACAGCACTCGCGCATCGCCAGGACTAAGAGATTCTAGAAGCACTTGTCATTAGGGTTTGTATTATGCAGCGAGTAGGCACGCAAGCGTCGTGCCTTGTGACCGAACAGTGCAAGTAGGACCTACCTGCTTTCGCGCTCTTCCGTAAGAGATATCTAGTGAAAAGTGGGCCCTTAGGCGATTATCCGAGGGTCCACTGAGAACCAGAAAAGTAAGTGTTTCTGCAGCTTCACCTCAGCAACCTATGTAAATTTGACCGCATTAGCTTTATACAGTGTAGAACACAAAGAGAACATCGATAGTAGTTTCGAAGCCATTGAGCTATTATAATATTATGCGTTGTCACATCGAAGTTCACGTGAGGAATGCGATTCACTAATAAGATGCCCGTTGAGATGCGCATGCAATGGCGTCATGAAGCGAAAACCGACTGATCGCAGTGCATCTGTTCAGTGGTGAGCCTTCCCGATCCCATTCTAGGTGGCCTGCTTTGTACTGTGCAGTGATGTACAAGCAGTGCTAGCGTCCTGCGCAAATCGGCCGAATACCTACAGGAGACGCATGTTTAGGATGCGAAAAAATCACGCTAAAACCCACCTATTCTTACCCCCAACACTCGCACATTGATGAGTGAATCGAACAGGCTGCAGAGACACGGTTCGTTCGACGGACACTTCCCACAGGGACTCGAAACTCGTCTGCCTGGAGGCTATCTCACTCTACCGGGGCCCTTGGTTTCTTTTGCCGTCCGCATAACGTGAGAGGCCACGGGGCGTATACGCGACGTACCTTGTTCAGGTGGCTCCGAGTGCACCAGATCTTCACTGCGTCGTCCGTGTCCACTTCGGGCAGGTAGACGGGAGACAGGCTGCGGTCACCCGCCGGGCCCGCTCGCTGCTTCTGCTGTGTCTGCATGGATGTTGCTTCTACTGGCGCTTTTCCCGTCACTGATCCAACCACCGGCTGGCCAGCCTCGCCACCACCGCCGATTACGACCACTTCGCAGAGCTCCTCTTCCTTCTCTTCTTCGTCGGGGAGTAGCTCACCAGTCTCCAATAGGCTTAGATGCTGCTGGCACCTGTCACGAGAGGCGACCGCTGTCATGGGAAGGGACTGCAACAACCCCATGCCCGACGACTAGGTCTTGAGGGACAGAAGCTGATCACCGCCCAACAGTTTGAATAACTATCGGCAGTAGATTTCTTTTGTCCGCCTTAACAGAAATGGCGACTCCTGAACACGTCTAGAAACAGGCGACTCGCTTCAGTCACGGCATTAAAACAGGATCTACTAATAACCAGGGATCCGATGATCTTGAAAGGCAGCCAAAACGAACATTCTTCGCATCGAATTCTAGACAGTATGCTGCACGCGATGTATGCGCGCGTGACAGGCTCTTTTCTTTCGTCAACTGCACGATCACGCGCTTTCGGGTGCTGGACAAAGAGCTCTAATGTATTTTGTATTGGAAAACATTTATTGTCAGCAATGAGCGATTTGTGGGCACTACACTTAGATGGCCTCAAGTCAGTTGCTCTCGGCGACCTTTGCAGCCAACTCAGTAGCCCGAACTTGCGTTAACTGCTGGCCAGTATAATGAGCTGGCCAGTATAGCCTCCCACCGCTCAAAAGAAGGGACTGGTAGTAGGTCCGCTGGTGGCGGCGCTTTTATGCAGCTCCATAATATATGATCGTATCCTGCTATTCCACCGCAGTGTTTACAATTTGGATTGCATTGTGCTGGGTACATGTGCGCTAATTTAGAAGGGCTGAAGAAGGCATGCGTCTAGAGCCGACGCCAGATTCCTTCTTGCCTTTTGTCTAGTTTCTTGTCTGGTGGAGGATATATCCGCCTTTCTAGTTTAAAGTGATTAGTGTAGTCATGAAATGAGATTAGTGCATCTCTCGAGAAATTGGGGGAATCAACCTGGCTCACTGCTCGGCTGACATAACCTCGAGCTATATACTGTGAGCCAACTCGTTTCCTTTGTTCTCCGAGTGTGCCGGCACCCATATTAATTCCACCTCTTTCTGGTACCAGTCTCTATATCTTAAAATTCGCCCTGTCTCTTTGGAGATCATGCCCCTCGCAAAATTGTTTATAGCAGATTTGGAGTCGCTAATTATGGTACCGCTTTGGTGCTGACCATCGCCATGGCGATAGCCGCCTCCTCCGCTGTCCCTGAGTAGTTTGTTTTTATTGAACCTGCCATTAATGTTTTACCCGAGTCGTTCACGCCCACGATAGCAAAAGAGTTGCCTCCTTTGTATTCCGCCGCGTCTACATAAACAGTGTATTTAAGCCTTCTAACTTGGCTTCAAGGGCCTTTGCTCTTGCTTTTCTCCTGCCTTCATGAAAAGCAGGGTGCATGTTTTTTGGTAGCGGTTTAATCGTAAGTGCGTTTCTTACTTCAGTCGGCAGTTTTACTTGTGAATTTCTTTCCGGGATTCTATCTTATAGTCCTAATTTACCCAGAATTTTCCATCCCGCGGATGTGGTGGCGAGCCTCTTTAGCTGTGTTATTATATGTGCCTCGCATAGTTCCCGGGTGTTATTGTAGCTCTAATGTAACTGAAACCAGGTAATCGAGGCGGGCAAGTAGCCTTTTGACTAATAATTGTTATCGTGACTTGCACCTTTGTCAAGAGTCCATGTACCACTTAACCTGAACGAGTATGAAATGGTCGATCTTCATTTTAAACGTAATTATATGAAATACTGAGAGGAGTGAGGGCGACAACGGTGCGAGACCTTGTCTCTAGCCGATAGGAATCGAGAAAACGTAGCGGTGCATCATGTTCTGCAGCTTTATTTTATTGATGGCTGTCCTAGAAAGAGCACAGCCACATTTGTCTCATATGGCCACGGCCAGTACTGAGAACGCTTTGGCGATCGGACTCGTGTCATGTAACTGCTGTTGAAATAAAATTGTCACGGAAAACAGGGATAGACGTGACTAAAACGACGGGACGAAGCTGTACCAGCAGGCAAAGTTCCGCGCAGCCAACTTCGGCGTCCTTTTCTTCCAGGCGCCACCAAGAACATCAGGGACACCGGGTGGCATTACTCCCCCTCATAAAAAAAAAACTAATAGATGGATTTATTGAAAGGAAAAGGCAGAGAGGTTGGCCCGAATAATTCAAATCTGGCCTGCTACTCTGCACTGGGGAAGGGGAAGGAGAGAAGAAAGAAGGTCATGATGGGTGACGATGTGGGAGAAGGCATATGAAATACATATACAGACACAGCAGCTTGCTTTACAAACGTGAATCAAGTCCGCTGGCGCTCAAATAACGGCAAAGAGCGCGCACTGCCTGGACGCCCTTCCCCTTGTCCTGCCAAGCGCCCAGCAGCAGTTCCTCCGACAGAGGCCTCTTGTCTAAACGCTTCAAGGAAGCAGCTAGCACATTTCTTTCGTTCGCATACTCTGGGCACACCAATAATACATGGTCCACAGTCTCTGGGATGCCACAAGTTGAGCATTCCGGTGATTCCATCTGTCCAATTAAATGTAAGTACTTGCGCGTGAAAGCCACGTTTAAACGAAGTCGATGTATCAAGCATGTCTGATGACGCGGAATATCACGCGGAACAATAAATTTAAATGTTCGATCGAGCCTTCTTAGACAGATGTGTCGGGCGTCTTGTTGAGCCCAGTAAGTTGCTGTAGCAATATTCATATAACTCTTTAGAAGACACGTCGTATCCGCCCTTGAAAAAGGCACAGCTGTTTGGAAGCCATTGATGTGTGCGCTTTTCGCTTCAACCTGCTCATTCCCATGGAGGCCGCAGTGGGCAGGGATCCATTGAAACATTATCATGTGGCCTTGCAGCTGGGCAGGTGTGATGAGCTCCATAATGTTTAGTGCCAGGGACTGATAGGCAGTGTGGCGTAAGAAGTTTTCCAAAATTTGTAATGCAGTCTTCGAGTCCGTGAATATACACCATTTTTGAGGTGGTCCCCCACATATATAGCGAATAGATTCCCGAATGGCTACAAGTTCGGCAGCGGTTGATGTAGAGGTATGTCCCAAAAGGAAATGCAGAGTCGTTTTCTGAGCTGGTATGACCACAGCTGCAGCGGATGCCTGTGCTGACACAGATTCATCGGTGTATACGTGAATATAACTGGGATATTCTGACCAGATGTGTGCCAAAGTAAGTTGTTTGAGTCCACTAATTGGTACCATTGATTTCTTTAGTATTCCGGGAACACTAAAGCACAGACAGGGCGCGAGCGACGGGCAATGCAAGTCAGTACCATTGTATGTGCCATTACAACGAGGGAGAAGAAGAAGAAGAAGTTAGTACAGAAACCGAATAGAAAACGGAGGCGGTGCCCTACACAACTAAACGAGCGCATAGTACACTGCATATTACCGCGTGAAATACGGTTTCATGCGGACAACGTGCACCACCTCGGAGCGTGGTAGCCGACGCGAGGTCTGCACAGTGCCCGCTGAAAGGACTTCGCATGTCACTTTGGTGACACGGCGTCCAAATTAACTCGACATCAGCTTTTCAGACAAGCCGGGCCGGCGCACCGGTGTCCACACCCAAACTTGCTCTCCAGGTTGGTATGTGACGTGTCGATAACGGAGGTTGTAGCGACGCGTATCTTTGCCCTGCTGTTGCTGAATGTGGATGCGGGCAAGTTGACGTGCTTCCTCGGCGCGCTGAGCAAACTGTTCGGCGTCTGGGATGAGAGGATTATCCGTGCAGCACGGAAGCATGGCATCCAACATCGTCTGAACGTCGCGTCCATAGAGCAGGCGAAATGACGTAAAACGCGTCGTCTCTTGGATGGCAGTGTTGTAGGCATATGTGACGTACGGGAGAATCTCGTCCCAGGTCTTGTGCTGGGAGTCTATGTACATTGCAATCATGTCGGCGATCGTTTTATTGAGTCTCTCCGTGAGGCCATTCGTCTGTGGGTGATAGGCAGTGGTTTTGCGATGGCTCCTGTGACTCCTCAAATACGTCGTGCATAGGTTGTGCCGTAAACGCCGTGCCTCGATCGGTGATTACTTGGGACGGCGCGCCATGGCGCAGCACGATTTGCTGCATAAAAAACTGGGCGATCTCAGATGACTTTATTAAAGAGCCGGCAAACGATGGGTTAACGCGTCGTGACGCTGGCCAAGCGTCGACCCGGGGTTATTCCCTACTCTGCATTACCTCATTTGGCCCATTTGTGGTGGGTTGCGAGGCTTGTGCTTTTCGAGCGCACCCCGGGCCTGCTGGACGGCCCATAATTGAATGTCCTTGTGTGTATTTTGCACAGCACTTTGAAGTTCCGGCAGGTATGGCCCGGATGCAGCTTCGGTCGGGAACAAGTGCTTAGTTATTCAGCCGAGAGAGGCCTGATGTCAAAACACTTCAAGGGCGCAGTTATATAGTGTTAGCCTTTCATGCGCATATACTGGGCACCCCGGCAGCAGATGTTCCAAAGTCCCAGCGATGCCGCAATTGGAACATTCCGGTGAGGCCACTCGTCCTGTTAAAAAAATCACAGCGGTTTAACGTGTGGTTGCACTTGTCACTAGTGCGAAAGCACGGTGCACTAGGTACATTTGTGATAAATTTCCCGGCGACACAGACCTAATTTTAGTGGCGGTACAGGCTAAATGTGGGCGTGACCATCGCACTGGATACTGTCTATTATACCTAGATCATTAGCCGTATTGTAGCCACTGCAGAGCGAAGGAATTTTTCATACTTCTGCAATTAGCCCGGTCCTGTGCTTCTTAACCTCATCCGCTCAACTAACCTTCTTCGCTCCCTGCTACGCATGTGTTATTGTGCAAAATTCAGCAACCATGCGATATTGTGCAAAATTACACGCTGAACAGAAAGTGTCATTGTAGGATCTAGCCTTTTGAGAAGTGTGTGTCAAGCATCTGGCTGGGTCCAGTAAGCAGCCTCGCACTCCTCATACCGTTCTAAAAAAGACAAGTAGTATACGATCTAGACAAGGCGCAAATGTTCAAAGGCCACTGCGACGCTAAATAATTTCCTATAAACCTGCCCTGTGTTTCGGGCGATGCAATAAGCTGCACCTTGGCAGCCAGGGTTTGCACCCTGGCCGACCACCTGACACAAGAATCTGAACACATGGGCACCAATACTGGGATTTGTTGCTGCAAATCGAGATCAGTATGCCGAAGGTGACATTTTGCAAAAAGTCCCTTAAGACTCAAATAAACTGCATGAGAAGCAACGTTGCTGTAATACGGCACATACGAGAGCTGGCGTTGTCGCTCTCGACGACATCCTCTTATCCATATCAAGGAAACTTCTCAATGATCATTCAAAACAGTTGTTGGTTTGTAGGGTTTAACGTCCCAAAGAGACACAGGCTATGAGAGGCGCCGTAATGGAGGGCTCCAGAAATTTCGACCAACTGGGGTTCTTTAACGTGCACTGACATCGCACAGCACACGGGCGCCTTGCTTTTCGCCTGCATCGAAAAGCGGCCGCCGATGTCGGGATTCGATCCCGCGTCTTAGGGAACAGTAGTCGAGCGCCGTAACCACTGCGCCACCCCGACGGTTGTGTAGCACCGGATGATCCAATCCTTCGAAACCTCAATACAGAAAGAGTTCAATGAGGATCGGAAGTGTTCGTGTGACAGAGGGATAAGAGTAGAATAGAAACGCATTAGAAGCAACGTTGTTATTACGGGTTATCATTTCTGCACGACGTGCTGGTTATCGTTTCACTTTCAGAAGGCCATAAATTAAGTCTACCACCACCGCTCTCGGCCATGTCATGTGACCAACACATCTGTCAAGCGCTTAGCTGCAAACTCGAGTTAAAAGTGCTTTGATGATTTTGACCACACCGGTGACCAGTGAGCTCTCGGTCATGTCACATTACAGTGTGACGTCACCAGTCTGCTCATTTACTCTAAACTATCATATTAATGCTTCGAAATACCGAATGTCATCGCCCTACTCATAGGTATACCCGGTGTGGCACAAACGCAGTATCCACCGAATAACCCTGACTTGTGGGAGCTGCGATCATGTTGTATGATCGCAGGCGTAGTAATCCCGTACACTTACCTGATTTCCTGTCACACCCCAGCTGCGTTTGCCTTCTCTTTGAATCCGTAACGATTGAAAAATATAATCATCGTACACGCTTTATTTAAACACGCTGCATGCTCCACTCGTTTCCCTTTCAAGATAAATTTAATTAAGGGAAGAATCTGAGAGCAAAAAATAAAAAAAAAAAACACCCGAGTCCTCGCCGTACTTCACTGGTCACTGGCCGATGCAGCTTCCTCCACAGCAGCTTTCTCCCTCTTTGCAGACCGGGCTTTTCGGGGCATCCTCGAGCTCTCTTCGTGCAGAGACATCAGCTCCTTCTGCGGAAAGACGGAGAGTAGAAAATACAAGAACTTCAGAAATTAGGGGACACTAAATTACATCACGTGTTGAGATTCCGACAGCATTAAAATCTGAATTCTGCTCTTGCTGCTTCCGTTTCTCAGCCATTGGTGCTGGCCTCGTACGTTGAGCCTCTGCGCTCGCCAATACTCCGCTTGCAGAGATTTCATATCGGGGCAGACACATACAACACTGACTCTGCCTTCATTACATCTGTTTTATACAAGTTGAACAAAATACACATGCTACACATTGAATAACTGCAAATCTATCGCATCTCTGAAAAGTGCCAATTGCAAAAGTCAACATTAGGTCTGAATTCAACCCTGTCGTTGGACCATCTGTTAGTTCCTGTGGTGTAAATTTGTCGTAATCATGCTGGTTATAAGTTTCCAAACGATTTGAAGCAGCATGAATTATACAGTCATCAATGTCAATATCGCAAATAACGTTTCGAGAATTGAAGTCAGGGCGCCATAGGAGAACTGATCTGCCAACTCGATCTCTACATGTTGCGCAATTCGCTCTCCAACCGGTGTCAACCTTAATAGGTTGGGTTGTCGTTGACAGAGATCGCCAAATTTTGAGCGTGGGTTTGAGGTAAGGTAGGGACGTTTGAGGTCAACTGTCCACCTTTACGCGAAACTCCTGCACCTGGTACAGTTCGCGGTGTGTGAGTTTCCTCCCCATATAAGCGCAGTACGGGTCTGTTGCGGAAAATACAAAGCGCAACCTTTTCATCACAGGTTTCCTCATAAGAATCCCTTCTCCATGAACATTTAAATCAAGTAAACATCTACATCTTGCAATGTCACAACAGTGGCAGCATTTATATTTTCATAATATAACAATCAAACATATGTAGTATTCTAGAAGAGTTGATTGAGATATGTCAGTGTATCCTGTGTGCCTCTGCCTTGTCGGTCATGGCAAGAACACGCATACGTGCGCGTTCTCATCGCGAGATAGTTTCCGAGGAGTTAGACAAACCCCTCGCCGTGCGCAAGCGGGAGCATCCATCCTGATTGTTTTGTATATGGGTAAATTTTTCTTGCCTGCAAAGTGACCCCTAGCAGGACCGAAGTTGTTGGCGTACGTGCCTCCTCATTTGGTTGTGACTTACTTTTTTTCATCCGCAAATGGCGGCCATGCAGTGAGTGTGGAACACGGTGTTAGAAGTAGTTCTAACACCGTGGTGTGGAAGGTGCGGGGCCTACGTGCCCCTTCCTGTGTGTATCAGCTACTTGGTGCACTTGTGCGTATTTGTTTTTACAGGCCCTGGCTCGGGGAGTGAACTACTGAGTGGGCGTGTCTTGTGCATTGTAAACCGATGGCTAGAAAAGAACCCGACTCGACGCAACGGCAGTGCGCCTCTCGCCTCCGAGCACTCCGGGCTCCCCGAACCGCCGCTGCATAGCACCGCGAAGACTGCGCCCCAGGGCTCCGGAAGGACCATCGCCTTCGAGAGCTCCTCTTCTGCGTTGCCCTTGTGAGTGTAGTGCCGATGCCCGTTTCCTAATTTCCTCTAAACTTTCTCTAGACTCGTCTTATCTCATTTTAAATGTCTGTGTTCAATTTGCATGTAGCTCGATAGTGAGAATTTGACTGATGTATTTGTAATTGCTAGTTTTTCATGTACGCTATCTTCACTGTGTTGTTTTAAATGCATGTAAATGTTTGCGTCGTATAATCCTGTGTAAAATACAGAGAATATACTTGTGGTTTTTACATAATTGACTTCGTGGCTCTGTTCTCATTCGCGACGCTGAACATAACCGGCTAAGCGTCAAAGTTCCAACCCCTTTACCTCGGTTCGGGAAGGTGTCTGACACCACGCGGCGATCGGGATAGCTATTACCTCCCTACCTCCCTCCCCCCCCCCCCCCCCCTCCCCGCCTCCGCAGTTAATCGAGGAACTTTAGGACCAGCAATTCATGAATCACGATGTTTAAGCCATTCATCCCCGAAAGCAGCGCCCCGTAGCGACAAGTAAACAAACCGTAGCGCCCAAACAAGTTCCGCTGCCAAGTGAGCAGTGCGGCTGGCATTGCCTTTGGTCACTCGACGTTAGTTAATAGGTTCTGCCAAGTACCGTCTTTGCCAAAAGTAACCAGGCTGCTCCGAAGGCTGTCGGAGCAAGCGCGCGGCCGTGTGGCGGCGTTGCGCTCGTTGTGGCTTATCGGTGCTCGTCAGCTCCGAAGGTACAACAGCTGACGTAACTTCGCACCCTCACTCTCGCTCGTTCGATAATAAAAACTAGGCGAGTATGATGTGCGGGCTGCGGTTTCAGTGGGAAGCCTGGTTGCGCCCAGCGAGGGCGCTCAGTATTTCGACGGGGCTATCGCTCTTCTCGGCAACTGCGGAAAAGCAGGTGATAGTAGACACTATGAGCTCTAGATGTTCGTTTCTAAGACGAATATGTGCTATGTTTGCCAGACAGCGTTGCCCTGAAATAAGTTGCAGGAACGAGAAAGTAATCATGTGCATTTAATGGCTAAGCGTGAGGAGGGTTTCATTATAATTCGTTACTTAAACGAAAACGTAACAAATGCAAGAATTTGTTAGAATCAATCGTTGAACTTACTTATACACAGTCTCCTCAAAGGGCTAACACAATTTTTTATGCCTAAAAGAGATATAAGATGGCTTGAGAGGTTTCACAAGCTTTCCCATATCTTTGTACTGGAGTCACGGCCCGTAAAGTGGCAGTACGCAAGGCACCTCGGAGAAAGCATATTGAAATTTTGAGGTGCGTTATCATTCTTTAATGTGCAGGCGCATCAAACACGCAGGAAAGCGCAATCGTGCTGGTGCGTTTCAACTGCGGATTGCAGAAAACAAGCACGCATAACTATATAGCGAGAAACGCGACTTATATCTGCTTCAGTGCAGTTGCCGAGGAGAGCAAATAGCCTCGTCGCTGTACTGAACGCCCTCGCTGGGCACAACCAGGCTTCCCACGCGTGAAACCGCAGCCCGGACATCATACGCGCCTAGTTTTTATCATCCAACGGGCGAGAGTGAGGGTGCGAAATTACGTCAGCTGTTGTACCCTCGGAGCTGACGAGCACCGATAAGCCACAGAGAGCGCAACGCCGCCACACGGCCGAGCGCTTGCTCCGGCAGCCTTCGGAGCAGCCTGGTTACTTTTGGCAAAGACGGTACATCCAGCAAAGCAATCGGCGCCGGCGGCGGGGCGCAGCCAGTGCTCACCTCGAGCTGCTGCACGGCATATCGCTTGGCCTCGAGCACGACGCGGCTGATGGGGCGGCCATCTTTCTCCATGGTGCGCCAGGCGGCCTCCATCTGCAGTTTCTTCTGGCGCAGGTCTTCCAGCCGAAGCGCCATGGTTGCCTGCAGCACCGTAGTTGGGTTCGGACTGCGCCCGACGGGACAGGCGGCGTCGCTCTTGCGCCAGTGAGGGTGGCCCATGTACGTCAGAACCCTGCGCCACCAAGACCGGGAAGAAATCGCCAGGCAGCAGCAAGTGCTTCCTTTACCGCCAAAGGCGCATCCATGGTTGTTTCTGTGGTCGTTAAGTTTACTTCACGTAATGCTGCTATTAAAAAGACGATGAGGACAAATAGAACTTCGCAAAGCTAAATCGCAAGATTGCCACATTCTAATGAAAATGGGCTACGTTAGAAGACACAGCTCTCAAACGCAGAAAGAGATTATAAAGATACAGTCGGCCATTTCCATACATGCAAGATACGCTGACATAACAGCCGATTTCAGTGCAGAATTTAGGTGCTGATCACTTTATATTGCAACATAATTTCATTTTCAGTATTGACGAGTTGGAACTGAATGGTAATTTTTGGCGTATTCTTTGCCGGTAATCTAACAGCGCCCTTGGGATCAACAGGCGAAAACCAAAGCTGCTGAGCCACCATGGCGGGCACTAAATGCGCCGCGAAACTTGCGCTACGGTGAAAAAAACAACAACAAAAAAAGCATGAATGGCGTATACTCTATGTCGTCAAGATGAAAGCGATAGCGGTTAAAAGGCCGATTACCAAATACAAATCACAATTATCATTTGCCAATTACCAGTCACTGAACAGGAAAAACTGCACGATATATAATGTGGGCTAAATGTTTCTCCACACCAGTTAATTCAGCACAGTGAACCATGATAATCCCGCCTTTCATTCCATGCAATTTTCCGACTTAATTAGCATGCTGATAATTAAATTACATCAGTACACATTTCTAACGCGTGTTGCTACGTCACACGCTGCAATGCATGTTACAAATATGCGCCTGATCAGAAATAATCGACCCAAGGCTGCGTAACGTGCCCGTCTCCCAAGCACAGAATCCTGCTTCGACCATCAATACCGACCTAGTAAACGTTAAACCATTTATTGATATAAATCGATATTTTCATTTACCTATTTTACAGGAACCTCGTCACCATTTTTTTCCCACTTGGACATGCGAGGAATGTAAGCGCCATTACAATGCAACCATATAGCATCTTCTAAATTTCGTGGGGACCAAACTGTATTTATTTAAAGGATTAAAAGCGTTCATCCCCGACAAGAAGGCCTGCAAGAATTTAATATGCTGCTGCATTGGCTTTTGGCAGCATCACTTCGCGTCACACGCTAGACTTACAAGTATACCTGCAGGATTAACCGCCTCACACGACAGCATGCGTGGGTGTATCAGAAGCGCGCTAAAAGCCCGCCACCAACCAGGTTGCTTGACCCGAGTCGAACGCTCCTCCGGGCAATCGCCCGATCACGTACCTACAGACGTGCATCTCCCCGTTGACGTCGGGGTTGTCGGCGTAGCAGTGGCGGATGCGCCGCCACTGGCGCAGCATACCCGACGTGATGGTGGGCGTGGAACTGGAGCTACTCGTCGTCGTGGTCTCCATGCTGTCGCCGGTGGTGGTCTCCTCGTCCTCCTCGTCGTCCAGCTCGTAGTCGCTGCCACTCGAGCTAGAGCACTCCTTCTCTGCCGCCAACCAGGCACTCGGGTAGCCCTGCGCCGTCGCCTGCCGGCGGCAGGAAAAAGGAGGATCTGCTTGCAAACTCGCGAGGAATACGAACAGCGTTTGTACTTCGCTGAATTCCTGATTCTTGAGGCATCTGTCGTAAGGATTTGTTTTGTCTGCCGGGTAGGCTTGTAGGAGTCTCCTATTTTGAGGGAACAGCAGAAGCAGGACCTGCTTTCGTACTACTAGTCAGTCCGGAATTAAAGAACGAAAAGTAAGCGCTTAGGCGAAGAACTGAGGGTTCAATATGAACCAGGAAACTAAGCTTTCGTGGCACCTGTACCACAGCAACGTTTGTGAATCCGATCCAGAGCGGTTTTGATAGCAAGGGTTCGCATTAGCTTTATACAATTTATAGAACACAATGATATTGTCGATAGTACATTTCGTGGCAGTTCAGTGGTTATTCTGTGTATAGCCGCATCTGAAGTTCACGGGAAGAGCCCGATATTTTTGATAGCCAATGCTAATAGCCAATAAAGATGTTATAGAGCCCGCGGGCACGTGCAATAGCGCCATGGAGGAAACCCCATTGATCGCAGTGCAGCTGCAGTTCACCCCAGAGGAGCCTCCCCTCCCATTCTATGTTTCCTGGTTTGTTCTACACAGTAATGCTCAAGCATATGTGCCTGTCTGCGCAATTCGGGCAAATACCTACAAGAGCCGTGTGTTGAAGAAATTAAAGAACGCCGCTAAACCACCTATCTTTGCCCACAACACTCGCTCAGGGCTAAATAGAGCAAGCTGCATAGACCGGTTCGCTCGATGGGGACACATCATCTCACGGCGACTCGAACGTCGTCCGCCTGGGAGCCTTTCTCACTCGTCCGGGCTTCTTTTCCTCTGCGTTGCGCCTAACGGGGGCGGCCGCGGGGCGTACCTGACGTACCTGACTCGGGTGACTGCGGCTGCACCAGATCTTCACCGCATCGTCTGTGTCCACATCGGGCAGGCACATGGGCGACAGGCTGCGATCACCCGCCGGGTTTGCTCCATGCTGCTGCTGCTGCGTCTGCATGGATGTCGGTTCTTCTGACGCTTTTTCCGTCTCCGGTTTGGTCGCCTCGCCCGTCTCTCCGCCGATCACGAACACTTCACAGAGTCCCTCTTCCTTGTCGTCTTCGTCGGGGAAGCGCTCGCCATTCTCCAACCGGGTCAGATGCTGCGCTGCAACCTGTCGAGGGAGGCGACCGCTGTCACGGAGAGTGACTGAAGCAACCCCATGCCTCGACAGCCAGAACGTGAGGGTCAAAAGCTAATTATCACTCGACAGTTTGAAGACAAGTCGGCAGCAGAGTCCGTTCGTCACCCTTAATGGAAAGAGACCTTGGCGACTTCTAAACCCGTTTTACGAATTCAGCCTACACGTTGCCAGGCGACTCCTGCAGCCATAAATTCGTCTTTGCATCACATGAAAACCAGAACTACTAATGACTACCGATCCGACGGGCTTGAAAGACAACCGAAACGAACTCTTCTTCCTCGCATCGCATTTCAGGTGGTATTCAACACTCGATGCCTCTGCCGCACGTGGCACACTCTCCCCTGTCGCCACCTGCCAGATCACGCGCTGATTTCGTTCGCACTTCGAGCGGAAGCGCGCGGTGCGTGTGGAGCGCTGATTATATCTGGAACAAGGTAAGCAAAGCGGGTGAGCAGAATTTTCGACCACTAGTATTTGTCGTATCTTGCGTGCTCCTCAAGAGTTTACTCTGTACTTAACCTGAACATGTATATAGCCGTCGACGTCAATTTTAGGTTAGTTACAAGAATTTCGTAGAGCTATCGAGTAACGGTGACGGTCACAAAACCTTGAATCTAGCCAATCAAAGTAGAGAAAACCAAACTGAACATCATTTTCTACTGCTCTAATTTCATTAGCTACTGCCCAGGAAAGATAATAACCGTTTTGTCTGCTTATGCTACCGTTTGAACTATTGGCCATATGTGTACGTTATCGACCATGATAACGCGAAGCACGTGCCCTTTGGTGATCTAATTCTTCTGTCTTAGCTGGCGATGAAAAGGAGGAGGAAGAACTTCATTTGGTGTGCGGCAGAGTTTAATGCGACACCGAGTTTAGTTCTTCCACGAGGGTACGTCGAGATCTTGTCTCTTCGCCGCCACGAGGGCCTGCTGGACGGCCCATAGGTGGTCGTTGAGGCTGGAGCTGCGAAGAGCGGCGGACCACCTTTACGAGAGGGTTTCGGAATTAACACCTTTCAGTTGTATCTTGCACTCCCACAGTAAATGCTTAAGTGTTGCTTTGTTTTTTGTTTTTTTTTTTTTTTGTTGTTGTTGTTGACTTTTTTTTTTTTTTTCAGACCTTGCATGTGTTGGTGTCATATATTCCGGGGTAAACCCTGTTGTTCTGCAGCGTATTCCGGTATGTATTTATTTGTAATCGCCTCCAGGCGACTGCCTGAGCTCTGCATAGTTTGGTTAGGCGGGGGGAAGATCCGGCGGGCTAGGTAGAAGGCTTTGGTTAAGTCGTTCAAGCTCGTCAGCCTCTTTATCCCCCCTTCTTCGCCACGGCTCCGTCCGGCATGGTACGCGACACCTCGTGCAATGGAGTGAGCGACTTCGTTGAGGTTGGTGAGATGCTGAGAGACGTTCCCCATGTGTGCGAGGAACAAAACTATCTCGACCATGCTGTCCGGTGAGCGTTTCAAGTTCTTGATTATTCAGCAGGCTTCCACGGATATTCTCCCCTTGCCATAAACCTCTGCCTTTACAGTCAACAGAGGCGCGGGATCCTCTTTGCGATTACAAAAGTTCAAGAAGGTCACTTTCTTTTACAAACAATTGAATAATTATAGATAGTAGTCCAAATTACACTGCATAATAATAGAGTACAGTCAAAAAATAAAACGCCACGACACGATAGTGATAAAGGACGACTCGGTAAATGACTAGAGGAAAACCCGACAAATAAAAAAACACTGCGATAAAAAGAAGACGATAAAGATAACAAAAAAGCAAGTATTACAGATATTAAAGAATGGACAAGTGTTACATAAAAAACACAGCGTAAAATACTAAGTCAGATTAAGCTTTAACAAAAAGCGAAAACAATATTCGATTAAGTAACAGTATGTGGCAAAAAGGAATTCTCACGGCTTCCTTGTTAGATGGGGCGTAGAAGGTTGAGTTTACCGGTAATGATGGCCGTACAGATGAGAACGATGCGTTGATCGCGGGTTCGGTGAAACACAAGACACTTCCCAGAGCGGCCGCGAGAGAGGCCCGGAAGATTGAATCTTCCCAGAGCGCACTGCCGCGGGCGTGCTGCGGTATGCATTTTTATACTCTCGGCTGGCTGCGCAATGCTCGCGTCAAGGACGCGCGGTCGCTGCCCCGAAAGTCATGTCGAAGCCTGCTCAGAGGAGCGGGGAGATCCCGTGAGTTTCTCTCTATATGTGAGACAGGAAATCCCGCAACTTCCACTGTATAGGTGAGGCAGCTTGTGACACTGTAAAAAGGCTTCAAGGCGGAGGCTAATGTTAGCCTTTCTTGCGCACATAGTGGACACACCAGTAGTACAAGTCCCAAATTCTAGCAGCCCCACAAGTTGAACATTCTCAGAAGTCCGCCTCTCCAATTAAAGATTCAGTTCAGTTCAGTCGTTCAGTCGTGTCCGACTCTTCGTGACCCTATGGACCATATCACGCCACGCTTTCCGGTCTCTCATTATCTTCCTAACATCACATAACTTCATCTGCAGCGCCTCGAGGATGCTAACCATCGCGTTCGCTGTCTACCCCTTGTCGTGACGCTGGGGCTAAGTCGACCCGGCCTTCACTTGGTAGCGTGCAGAGACTCGGGGTTGAAGAAGGACTGAATCTTCGAAGTTGGTAAAATATATACAAGCAGGTTTAATGGCACTTTGAGAAACTTATTTACATGATTATTTACACGAAAAAGAAGGGTACATCAGCAAAATGGCAAGCGTTAAGAGTTAATAGCGAGAAGCGACTGGATGAGCCGTTTACCCAGGGCTCAGAGCGACATTTCGTGCTCTGCAGCGTCCTTAAGACCCCCTATGTCCAGCCCCTCTCTGAAGATGCTGACCAACCAAATCCAGGGCACGCCCCTCAGATATCGGCATCCAATCGAACACATCACTGCACTGATGGTCTGAAGCACTGACTGGCCCGGGATTGTTTCGTTGGGCCTGGTCACTTGTTGGCGGGAAAAGCTTGGGAACGGCGAGGAGGTACATTTCTATTCTTCAGCCAAGAATCGATAGGCTGGTTCCGGCAAGTGGATTTACTTCTCAGAAACCCAAGTGCACGTGCGCGCCGCATACGGCTCCCAGCATTGTCCCTTTCCAACAATTGCAAATCTTTCCTGCATTCCCAGGAAATCCTCTAATGGCCGTAATCACCTTGCTCCTTTCTTGTCCTGTACGTCAGCGGACGTGTCACTCTGTCGTCTCCTTTGGACAATAGGCATTCCTTACTTGACCATAGCGCTTCTCGACGGGAAGGGTGAACAATTGAACGAGAGCACTTCCGGCTATTTCCCGCAGGGGGACATTTCTTTGTGTTTTTCTACATGTTCTCTTGACAGGGTCAATTTGGCATTTGCAGGGTGTCCACAAAGCAAAACAGGCTTACAAAACAGGATTCCTGGAAACAGGCTCACTTAGAGCCATTGTACCAACACCACATACCCACAGCACTTATCCATGCCCACAGGCGAACAATAGAGCGCGCAAGTGCGGATGATGCACGGTCGTAACACCCTTCTCCGGTAACCCTCAACCTTTCCCAACATCAAATATTTCTCCAGCGACTCATCTCTTCTCATTAGATGACCGAAGTAGCTGAGATTTAACTTTAGAATCTGACCCTCCAATGAGCAGTCAGGGTTTATGGTCGACAATATCGACTGATTTGATCTTCTGGCAGTCCAAGGAACTCTCAAGAGTCTTCGCCAGCACCACAATTCAAACGCGTCAATTCTTCGGCGGTCATCCTTCTTCACAGTCCAACTCTCGCATCCATACATCACAACTGTGTAGTCTTCATGGGCAACACTAGGTGCCCTTAATTAAGTGTTGACAATACCCATCAACAGATGGCGCTGACTTTGTATATAAACTGCTGCACACGTGAATAAAGACAGTCTCGTGTGGCATGAGCTGAGTGATCTATTATAGCCGTCGTGCGCCGGCCAACATGACAACCTGGCGACAAGGTAATTGGATACCACGCAAGGATGGCTTCAGCCGCGCTTTCGCCGCCGCCGCCTTTTCTCGCCACCCCGGGCACTCCTGCCATACCATGGCACCGCTGGATACGCCTATTCGAAAATTTTCTTCCCGCGTCCGAAGCTGCCGAGCTGCTTGCAACCCGCCGTCGAGCCCTGTTGCTGCACTGCTTGGGACCAGAAGGACAACGCATTTTCGATGCGCTTCCACCGCCAGTGATGCCCCAGTTGCCGCCGTCCAAGCAAGTGACCTCCGGAACAACTGCAATACGACGTGGCCCGCGACACTCTGGCACGACATTTCGCCGAGACGCACAACGTTCGACTAGAACGCCACCAATTCCGCGAACGCCGTCAGTTACACGGTGAGTCCATATCCGACTTTGTACTCGCACTTCGAGAACTGGCAGCGTCTTGCAATTTCGGAAATCAAGCAAACGAAAACGTGTGCGAGCAGTTCATTACTGGAGTCGCATCTCCACAGTTAAGAGAACGCCTGCTCTTAGAAGGCGACGCGCTAGCGTTCGACCGTGCCGTTGAAATTGCGCTACTTCGTGAGCGAGCTCAACTAGAGTCTGAAGCGTTCGCTAACCCCGTTCAACGCATCGTACAGCAGCAGCCACGCCGGCATAACGCAGTCAGATGGAACGCGCAAGATAACCGGCGTTTCAGCAATAACGACGGACGCTCCGGTAACCAGAACAGGCCCAGTTTATCACGCGTTCGTTCTTCTGACCAGCATACTTCAGACACGGACGCCGCCTTTGTTACGTTCAGCGGAAGCCGGAAGAAATGCGGTAATTGCGGTACTACTGGTTGCGATCCGTCAGTTTGTCCCGCTCGCGGTAAAACCTGCTTCGCATGCGGCCGCCGTGGCCACTTCATGCAAGTCTGCCGTAATCCCCGCAGCGCACAAGGACGACGCCCAGCTCAGGTCCGCGAAGTGGTACCTGAACAAGATGCACCAGGACTCGTAAGCATTCTCACTGTTCACGGAAGCAAGAGCATTGATTGGTGTTTACATTGACGTGACAGTCGCGCCAATCACTTCCAGTTCGCAACCGCGCGCTGTGAATTTTTTAGTCGACACTGGATCAGCTGTGTCAATTATGGGAGAGGAAGAATTTCAAAGCATGTTCGAAGACAAAATACCCTTGACTAGCTCAAAACTAACGTTGCTGGACTTCCAACGCAGGAAAATTCCTGTACTGGGCCAGTTTAGGGCTAGCGTGTCTTTCAAGAAAAAAACAGCTGTGATAACAATTCATGTCACACCCGGGCGAACTTCCCTTCTTGGTCTGGACGCTGTGCAAGCTTTAGGACTTTGTATTCTGGACACGCAGCTACGTTGCCTGCACATGGCTGCCGAAGAAGGTTCAGAACCTATCAGCAATGAGATGGCAGGCCCTCCAAAATTCGGTACCTATGCCAGCTCTGTTATGGTCAAAGTTTTATCATTTGTTCTCACCAGGCCTTGGACTGGCCAAGGGCGTTCAACACGAAGTCAAAATGAAGGCTTCTGTCCCTCCAGTTGTGCAGAAGCTCAGACGAATTGCCACTTTCTCTGCGCAAACCTGTTAGCGACAAGCTTGAGCGCCTTCTTTCTGACGATGTCATCGAAAGGGTTAATGCCTCTGAGTGGGTCTCTCCTATCGTTGTAGTCCGCAAGAAAGACGGCAGCATCCGCCTTTGCGTTGACTTGAGGGAGGCAAACAAAGCTATTGTTGTCGACAGCTTTCCGCTGCCTCATATGGAAGAGCTATTACACTCGCTGAATGGAGCACGCTATTTCTCGAAGCTCGATTTGGCCTCTGCCTATCATCAAGTCTTACTTCACCCCAACAGCAGAGACCTCACTGCATTTATAACGCACGATGGCCTTTTTCGTTTTAAAAGGGTGTGCTTCGGACTAGCATCGGCTCCAGCTGCGTTTCAGAAACTCATGACGACGGTCCTGCAAGGATGCAAAGGTGTCCTCTGCTATCTAGACGATATCCTCGTTTTTGGCAGAACTGAGGCAGAACACTTGAGGAACCTGGAGCAAGTTCTCCAGCGTATATCCGAAGCTGGAATGAAACTTAATGAAAAGTGCATCTTTAATGCATCTGAGCTACCGTTCCTTAGGCATCGAATCAGTGCGGAGGGAATAACACCCCTACAAGATAAAGTAGACGCAATCGTCCACGCCGCCACCCCCACAGATGCAAGCATGCTGCGTTCGTTCTGGGGTCTGATAGAGTACTATGCCAAGTTTATCACTCACCTGGCTCAAGAGGTAGAACCTATGCGTAGGCTACTTCGCAAGAACATTCGTTTTGAATGGGATGACGCTGCTGAAAAGAGTTTTAAGAAAATAAAGAAGCTTCTTGCTTCACACAAAGTTCTGCGAATGTTCGACCCGACGCTCCCAGTTATTGTGGCTACAGATGCGTCTGCGTATGGCTTGGGGGCAGTACTACAGCAAGCTGACGGCCCACATGTTCGGACTGTTGCTTTCGCATCCCGAACGCTCACAGAGACAGAGCGAAAGTACTCGGCAGGAGAGCGGGAGGCCTTGGCCTGTCTGTGGGCGTGTGAGAAATGGCATATTTATTTGTGGGGACGACCATTCACTTTAGTAACGGATCATCAAGCACTAGTGTCTTTGCTTTCGACACAAAGCACAGGACAGCGACCACTTCGTATCACAAGGTGGACCGCTCGTTTGCTACGTTACAACTTCACTGTTCAGTACAGACGTGGGCAACACAACACGATAGCGGATGCCTTGTCCCGGTTACCTGTTGCAGACACAGAAAATGGCGTTCAAATTGAAGAGGAAATCGTGTCCCTCGTAACATCCTTGATTCACAAAAATGACCTTCAACTTGCTACAACCGAGGATTGCGAGCTACAAGTTGTTGCTCATTTTGTCCAGACATCATGGCCACCCAAGAAAAGATTGACAACAGAGTTGTCTTCGTATTATGAGGTTCGTGGGGAACTCTCCATCGCCGACGGCCTTCTCATGCGCTCGGAACGCATTGTAGTTCCAGCGAAGCTCAGAGCTACGCTTGTTCAGCTGGCCCATGAATCGCACCCGGGAATAGTGAAGACAAAACAACGTCTTCGGGAGAAGTACTGGTGGCCAGGCCTAGACAAACAGGTTGAGACTGCTATCCGCAGCTGCATGAGCTGCCAAGCCACAGACAAAAGTGTCAAAACGTATTCTGCTCCACTGCAACCAGTGCCCCTTCCAGACAGACCATGGAGCAAGATAGCAATTGACATTGTTGGCCCATTTGAGCGTGCATCAGCAGACTGTCGATTTGTAATATCTTTAGTTGATTACTTTTCTAAATGGCCAGAAGTTGCTTTCTGCAGGGATGTGACCTCCCGTACAGTAATGGATTTTCTCCTATCGATATTTGCCGGGAAGGATACCCTGATGAGTTGGTCTCAGATCATGGACCACAGTTTACATCCCGAGAATTTGAGTCATTTCTTCAAGACAGAGGAATCAAGCACATATTTTCTGCTGTGTATCACCCGCAAGCAAATGGCCAGGTGGAAAGGTTTAACCGTGTGCTCAAATCATATGTCAAGGTTGCCATATTGGAACAGCAACCAGTAAAAACAACTGTCACACAGTACTTGGGCATCTGTAGAGCCACCCCTCATAGTGCCACTGGAGTTTCTCCTGCTGCGCTTCTGCATGGCCGGCACATGAGGACATCCTTGGACGTGATTGGACATCCCACTCCGACTTTCTTCACAGACCCCGCTCAGGATATGTGCTCGCTTCGGAAGAGGGTAAAGGAGTACCAGCGCAAAAATAAGGTGTATGCTGACCGACGAAGAAGGGCACGAGTACCAAAGTTCCAAGTCGGAAAGTATGTGAGAGTTAAAAAACCGGTCCCCGGCCCGAAAGGATCTCCAAGTTTTGGACCACCGCTGAAAATCCTCAAGCGAATAGGACGTTGGTCCTTCGTCCTGGAGGATGGGCACACCTGGAACGCCTCGCAGTTGACCGCGGTACCAATGGAGGCATCGCCACAGCATGCGGTGCTAGACGAGGCCCACAGTGACCGAACTGCACAGACATCTGTCGAAACATCACTGCCGTTTGAGCCATGTCAGTCATCACCAGGTCAACTACAACAGAGTTCACAACACACGCGACATGCTTCAAGTGATGGTGATGATAGTGCTGGTGGTGGTGGTGATAGTGCTGGTGGTGATGGTGATGGTGCTGGTGCTGATGGTGAGAGTGGCGATAGTGCTGGTAGTGACAGTGCTTGTAATGAACCTGATGCCGAGCTACCAACACTCCGTCGGTCTTCAAGAAATCGGAGGCCACCCGCAAGATTTCAAGACTATGTGCAGTGACATTTACTGCTTGTACATATCTGTATATGCTTGGCACCTCCTTTAATACTTGTATATATATATGTTTCTTTTTAGGGAGGAGTAGATGTAGTGTTCATGGGCAACACTAGGTGCCCTTAATTAAGTGTTGACAATACCCATCAACAGATGGCGCTGACTTTGTATATAAACTGCTGCACACTTGAATAAAGACAGTCTCGTGTGGCATGAGCTGAGTGATCTATTATAGCCGTCGTGCGCCGGCCAACACGACAAACTGGAAAGACCATCAAAGATTGCAGCGGTTTAAAACGTGGTTGCAAAGGTAACTGAAAGTGAAATTATGATCCATTTGGTGCATTTATGTCAATCAGTATTCCAATGACCAGGGCTGAATTTTGGGGGTAGCCCGGGCCTATAATTGGTGCGACCATCAAAGTGGGCACGGCCAATTATTCTTGGATATTAATTTTGGTCTAATTTGGTCGAGATCAATTTTCGGAGATATGAGCCAAATTTTGGAGCTTGCCCGATCTAAATTTTGGGTGCATCCAACAAACTAGGAGTGGTCCTTTATACTTGGATATCAATTTTGGTCGAATTTAGTCGTGGTGAATTTTTGGATGTCCCCGGCCAAATATCAGCGTTGACCATAGAGCAGGGCACGGCCTACCTGCACAGTTTAAAAAAGTACGGGTGTTAAGTTACACACCGCTGGCGCTTCTCCGACTTGAAGGTCAAATATCACCGTCGGGTACCTTGGCAAAATATGGAGTTGTGGAGTTTTCCCCTTCAATACAAATAATTCAATAAAATAAAGTAGCGCAGTTTTCAGTATTGGGGATCGAGAACAAGCTTTCTACGTGCTGAACGAGCACTGCGCAAAGGCAACGTACGCGTGTATTTAGTACATTGAAGTAACGTTCATACATATGGAACATAGGCCACAAAGGCACTTTGTCAATAGTACGACAAATCATTCTGCAATTCTGTAGGGATTGCCAGTGGTACTCGTTTTCTGAAGTCTGCAGTTCTGTAGTACGTTTCTGATGCGAATGCAGTAAATTATGATGTTACTACAAGAATTTCTGTTCTCATAAGTGAGCGGCTCGCGTCGCTCACAACCTCCGCTCACAATCAGCCCGTGGCCAACGTCATCACTTCAAGTGTGTTCATGACGTAAACCGCAGAGCTGTCAAAAACCATACGTAAATTCTGACGTGACAACAGAAAATTTCCTTCTTTTTTTGCGACTGACCATAGATATCAGTTTTGGTCCATTATGGTCAAGATCAGTCTTCGAGTGACCAGGGCCTGACCGTGGTTATCATGTACAGGCGCAGTGTCGTGACTATGCTCGACTAAGTATTATAGCATTGCTGTGCAACGGCTTCTCCAGCAAGCGGGGCAAGACTTCTATAGGAGCAGTAGCCTCTGGATTAGTATTTTCGCGCTGATATTAAGTACTTGCGTATGGAAGACGTGCCTAATGCAATGTGTACAACAAACATTCGTGATGGCGGGAAATACAACATTGAACAGAAAATGTGATTGTCGGATCTGTCCTTTTGAGACTGTTGGGTCGGCTTTCTGGCTGGGTCCAGTAAGTCGCTTCTCTAACTCACGTTTCATGTTCCGCGATGCGGATAGAAAAGGTTCGAGATGAATATCAACGTCACCAGCAAAAACATTGCCTGAGACATGTAGGCTTCATACTAAATGAAACGATAAGACCCTGCATGCGCACGTGCAGCGACAAAACAGCACGAGAACTTCTAGCGTATTATATTGTTACGTGGTGGCATGACAAGGGATGGAACACATCGAACACAACAGAAACAGAACGGCGTGATGACATGACGATGAAATATGCTTTTGAAATGAAGAAGTGTCCCTGCTGAGGTGGCTGCTCATCGCTTGAGTGAAAACCTTACCTTTCGCGTAAATACGATCCTTACATCAAGAGAATTGACTTCTCAGAGTCCGAGGAGGTTCCGACCGCTCATGTATCATCTGGTAGTGTGGCATTCATCACATAATTCCTGCAGCTGAACTGCGCTCTGGGACTAGGCCTAGTGCCGTCCCTGGCACGCTGGCGGAGGTACCTTCGTCGGCGCCGCCTGTCTCGACGGCATTACCGACCGCACAATTGACATCCGAGCCTGGGTCCCAAATCCTGGTTCCTGCTCTTGGTCCATCGGCTGCAGCACATATCCTGCCGTCTCAAAATGCGCATCAGCCCGTGAGTGATCTGTCCCGAGGGCGGAGGTCGGGAATGGCTAACCAGCTTCCACTTGGTGATGGAGTTTCCACCAATGTGAGTGAGCAGCCGAGCACGCCAATGGACGTGTCTTCAGCGCTACCATCTGGACGGGCGGCACAGCGCGGTGCTCAGAAGCGTCCTTCAGAAGACGTTGCACCGGGATCATCTACCGCAAACAACAGTTCACAAGGCAAGCGCTCCTGTACAACAACTGATCACCCGGTATTTTCAACACCCGGATCACCATGCTATAAAGTGACCATTAAGGCTCTGACAACCAAGTGCCTTACTGAGATACCAAACAGAGTTATTCAGGCGAATCTGGACGCATGTCTTGGAACCAAGGGTTTCCGTGGTTTCACGGCCAGGAAGAAGTCGAATACAATTGCTGTGTGGCTCCCGAGTTTGGCTGCTGTTGAGTGTCTTCAAACACTTAAGTGTATTTCAGTAACAAGCGAAGTCTCGGTTCCAGTCCAGGTTTATCTTGTTGATGGTTCCGATCTACAACGCTGCATTGTCTACAACGTAGACGTTGACGAGGACCAGGCTACACTTCAGCGTGAGCTCTACTGCCCTACTCATCGTGTGATTCAAGCTCGTCGCATGGGAAAGGGGCGCTCTTGCATCGTCACCTTGCAAGGCCCCGTGACTCCCCCAACTCGCCTATACTATTATGGCTGCATTCTACGCCCTCGACCATATAAACCAAGTGTCGTCTACTGTTATACCTGTTTCCGACCTGGACATATGCATAGGTCCTGTCCTTTTACAACACCAGATGACGCTATGCCAGAAGAAACAGTATCTTACCGATGCGGACTTTGCAAAGCTAATGACCATGACATCACCTCTCCAACTTGCCCAACAAAGCAGAAAGCAACTCAAAAGGTGCGTCGTGGAATACAAAGGCAATGGTCTCAACATGTTACTTCACCACCGATTCAGACATTCAACAGATTCGAGGCTCTCCAGTTGGACGACGATGAATGGCCACAGCTATCTGAGACAGAGCCACCGGCAATCTGTACACCACATGCTTACAGCGCTAATGTGAATGCACAACGTCGTCACAAACAGAGTACAAACGTGAAGGACATGCCGGAACCTCCGCAGGACGATGTGACAGCAGTTGACGACCAAATTGAAAGGCTTTTAGCGGAGGTCTATAAGCTCCGCAAACATCGTGAACTGCTTGCTCGTCGTAGGCGAGCAACGGAATCTCAGACCGCGAATATCAAAGCTGCCTCGACAACGATTATGTCCCATACTCCCATGCCATTCACTGACTCCCAAAAGTCTTCTGCTGCCCTGCCTGATAACTCTTCGAAGTCGTTACTGAGGTTTATGGTCACTCAGTTATCTAACCTGACATCTGTGCTTTTGCGACATCTGGACTGATAATCAAGATGGCGACTACAAGATATCGTGGTGTGCTTCAGTGGAACTGTAGAGGGCTCTCCACAAAGGTTGGAGAGCTCAAATCCCGTCTTCGCATGAACAAGCTTCATGTATGGGCCATGCTACTGCAGGAGACCAACGCGTTGCCACCCATTCCTGGTTTCAGTGGATACGCGTCTCCTTCCATGGACGATCGACGTGTTCACAGGGATACTCCTCCGGAAAAGGTGGCTGTATATGTTGACACACGGTTTCCTCAGGTACGCCTTGCTCTGGAAAATTGGTGTACTTCATATCAGGAGGTTGTTGCAGTGGCAGTCAAATTTGGTAAGGCAACTGTTGTAGTTGTGTCAGTCTATGTAAGACCTGGTGGTGGCTCTCCCTCCCGCATAAACCTGGGATGGTTACTGAATGTTAGGCAACAATACCCGGGATGTCCAGTTTTAGTTGGTGGTGACTTCAATGCGCCTCACCCGGACTGGGGATACCCCACCTTAAGTCCTCGCGGCAGGCGAGTGCGAGACGTCTTTACGGATGCGCTGTTTATTCTCCTGAACCATCCAGATACACCAACAAGGACTGTGCTTCATACTAGGAGTGGAACATACGCTCCAGATCTTACGTGGTGGTCAGGAAACGGCACCCCCTCGTGGCACTTAGAGCCGGACTCCTGGGGCAGTGACCATCATCCTATTGTCATCGGTCTCTATCCATCACAGGCCCGACGATTACGCCGCAAGTGTACAGTTATTCATTGGGACAATTTCCGCGCCATTCTTCCAAATCACTCTGCGGAGTCGGCACCATCGCTTCTAGACCGCATAAAAAGAGCACTAAATGAGGCTACAACCATTACCTGGGTGGAGGTTGGTCGACCAACACCGGATGTGCCTCTGCTCAACTTGTGGGCTGCTCGTCGACAAGCGGAATTGACTGAAACCAGAGACCCAACTTCTGCGCATGCACGTACAAGGCTAAATTACATTACTGCTAAGGCTAGAAGGTATGAGCGTGATCTCTCACGGCGACAATGGTACCTGTGGTGCGAGCAGTTCTCCACACAGTCATCGAATGCTCATCTTTGGCGAACTTTCCATGCCATGGAGCACGGTAGTCGCCGTCCTGATGCAGCGGCCACAGCATGCTTTGCAGCAAACTTGTCTCCGAATGATTTCGCAAGACAAGCAGCACGCAAGTTTTTCCCTAAGTACGACGTGTTGCCTGCACCAGTTACAAGAACTTACTTGTGAGGCATGCCAGCCCATGTCGACAAGCTGCCATCTGCTGCCGACACCGAGGGAATCGCGAGCCCATTCTCCATGCCCGAATTGCTTGCAGCTATAGATGAGGCCAACCGAAAGACAGCGCCCGGTCCGGACTCCATTACGTACGAGGTTTACAAGAACCTCAGTGGTGATGCACTTCCTCAACTCCTTGACACCATTAACAAGGTATGGCTAGACGGCGATGTACCAGACAGCTGGAAATCGGCTATTGTAATCCCTATTCCAAAGCCGGGGAAACCACCAACAGACCTAAGCAACTTTCGACCTATTTCTTTAACGGCAACAATTTGCAAGATTGCTGAGAAAATGCTCGCCACACGAATTTCGTGGTGGCTTGAACATCACGGTTTCTACCACCCGGCCCAGACAGGCTTTCGACCATCTATAGGCACAGAAGACGGATTGGATGTCTTGACGTCCTCCGTATTATCATCAACACGCAGCCACAATGTACGCACCGTCCTCGCCATGGATGTAGAGAAGGCTTACGATAATATCAGTCATGCTGCCATTCTGGATTCAATTGACATGCTTCATTTACCTCTTAGAGTACGCAATTTTGTAAAATCTTTTCTTGAAAGTAGACAATTTGCAATACGCCTCAATAACGAGGCCATAGGATCATTTGTCCCTCTTCGCGGCGTACCCCAGGGATCGGTGTTGTCACCAACATTATTTAATATTGCGTTTATCTCACTTGCATGGCGGTTACATGAAATTTCTGATGTTAAATTCTTAATATACGCTGATGACATCACGGTGTGGAGCACACACAACGACCTACTGACTCAATCATCGGCCCTGCAATCAGCTTTAGATATTACGTGCACATATGCATCTTCCATTGGCCTTGAACTTTCCGCCAGTAAAACTACGTTCATATCAGTCGCCAACCGCTGGGGCCGCCGTAAACTATCGGCAACTCCTATTCGTCTACATCTATCCGGAACCCCACTTCAAGAAAGTCCAACAGTAAAAACATTGGGCTTAACAATTCGTGAGTCAGGAACTGGAACTACATGGCTGTCTGGCGCTAAAAAACAGGCGTTACAGACACTGGGTTTGATTAGACGCATTGCTCCAAAAATGGGCGGCGCTCGCTCAGATGTTGCGAGACAGTTGGTGAGGGCAGTTGTGCAACCGCGCCTTGTTTATCAAGCCCAATTTCAGCATTTGACAAGGGCACAATGGGATCGACTTGAGGCTATAAATTGAGAGGCAATGAGGGTCATCACCTGCCTCCCTCGCATTACACCAGTCGTGGCGCTCCAAGAAAACGCACAACTAAACACAATAGATGAACTGGTGCAGCAACGACGTGATGCACGCAAGCTTAAGGCCACACTCTCTCACGCAACGTGCGCTCTGAAGGCTTATGCTTCAAAACATTCAATACTACCACCGCCACTGCCAGTTCTTCCTCCTTGGCGTTTTGTACAGCTGAGCGATAACAAGCCAACTGATTTACGCCGACCAAGAACACAGGAAACGGCGTCGTCACTTCGCGACCGAATTATGGAACAAGACGCCCGCTTGCCACATGGTTCCATTATAATTTACGTCGACGCAAGCATCAAAGCCTGTGAAGTGATAACAGCAGTGTACTGTCCTAGCAAATCTTCATTGAACAAAACGTCAACATTTCAATTACCGGAACCTCCATCTTCTTTTTGTGCGGAACTGCTTGCAGTGCAAGAGGCGCTTCGCTCTGTGACCGCCATTACCATGCTTCCCACGGCCCATATTATTATACGTACAGATGCTCTCCAGGTGACAAAGCTACTTAGACGAGTTAGTAGTAGCCCGGAAATCTGCCAGAACATACACAGTCTAGCGGCTCGCATACCAAATCCAATTCGTATTGAATGGACCCCGCGTGACCTTTTAAGTGCTCAAAGCCAAGTGGATGCTGCAACCCGCCTATCAAACTCGACATCGACATCGCCAAACCTCATAAAATTAGACAATGCCACCCTGCTTTTAACAAAAAAGGAGCACCTCTGGCGCCGTACACGTGCTCTTATACCTCCGTGTCCGGTAAGCCTCCCCCGCGGTCTAACCCGTGCAGAGGAGGTGGCGCTTCGGAGGATTAGAGTTGGGGTGGCCCTAACACCAGCAGTGATCCGAAAGTGGCCACAATTTCGGTATTTATATCCACACCCTGGGTGTCCCATCTGCAAGTCTAAAAATATAGAAGCAGACATCCATCACCTACTGTGGGATTGCCCAGCGTTGAAGCCAACGCGGATCCGGCACCTGGTGGCAGCTGGCCTCTCCCCCCATAATCCGGAGTCATATGCTGTTTGGGCACTGGGACCGCATCATCGTTCACTCCTCGATTTCATTGCATCAGCCAACCTTTTTTCATTTATTTGACCACACCCCTCATCCATCATGACATTCCTCTTATGCCCTGAGGCAATAAACTTCGCAAAAAAAAAAAAATATGCTTTTTAATGGCCAGCGGGCCTGGCGCGAGCGCTCCGCCCCGCGCCACTGCTCGCTTCGTCATCTTCGTAGCATTACCCGGGGCCACCGAGCGATCGTCCCGATCGATTGAGAACGATGACGTGACGATGAGCACACACAGGATTGGGATATGAAACGCTGGACACCACAATGAATGCGAAGATAGGAAGAAATCTTGCACCGGAGCATCAAGTCCAATCTTCACCGTTTGCCGAAGGCCAAGGCTCATTCATGGTCACGCCGAACGGCTTGGGCGGGGGTGCTGTCTTCGCTCGAGTGGTCATGAGGTCGCTTCGTCGTGCGGTCGGTAGGGTCGGCTTTGGGCTCTTCCTGGTCGTCACGTGTTGTGGTCAGGGCTGGGGACGAGGCTGGGGACAGCGGCTGGTCGGGTCTGAGCAAAAAGGACTGGAGCAGAGCTGGGCGGTGATATCCACGGGCTTTCCGCAGATGGACCCGGCGTACGGTTGGCTTCGACGGTGCAAGGCGAGGATGGGGATGAACCGCACCTCCAACCAAACCGGTGGCCCAGGGTAATGCTACGAAGATGACGAAGCGAGCAGTGGCGCGGGGCGGAGCGCTCGCGCCAGGCCCGCTGGGCATTAAAAAGCATATTTCATCGTCATGTCATCACGCCGTTCTGTTTCTGTTGTGTTCGCTGTGTTCCATCCCTTGTCATGCCACCACGTAACAATATCAATAAAATACGTACAGACTGCACCACTTATTCCTCAGTCAAGTTTTACAACAGTGAAATGCGTTTTCGCGAATCAACACTGCCATGACTTGCCTCCGCACACCACTTGCTTATTGTGATTATTGCGATATGTGATTTTCGTGCAGTTTTCAGCCTATGCTGACAAAACAGCGTAAGTCGGCCTTCTATAATTTCAAATAAACATCAGTTTAACGTTTGCGCTCGTCCCGCCCTGTCTTCACCTGGTCGAACCAGAAACAAGATTCAGATGTCATAAGTATAAGCACTGATGTGGATGTTAGCTGATAGTTCACTCACTAACTGTCACAAACCCCTGCCTTTACGGTCAAAAGAGGCACGAGATCCCCTTTACGGTTACCCGCCGTCCCTCTATGAGGTTTGAGAACACATTTAAAAGTTAGTCCGGTCAACCCGTGAAGTACGTGTGTCGGTGTGTGATTGAGGATTCAGGAATAAGTTCAAATAGATCACTTTTCTTTTACAAACAATTGAATGTTTTAAATATTAATTCAAATTACACTGAATAATAATAGAGCACAATGAAAAAAATAAGACGCCACAACACAACGCGGCCCAAAGAAACACAATACGCTTTCCCGAAGCGCCGCGAGAGTGGCCGGAAGTCGGAATCTGCCCAGGCGCATTGGTGCAGGCCTTCTGCGGTCGGTTATTTTATACCCTTGCCTTGTGCGCAGCGTCCGCGTCAAGGACAGACGGTCGCTGCCCCTGCCGGCAGGCTGAATCTTGCCCAGCGGAGCGGCGGTGTCCCATGAATGTCGCTCTATATCTGAGGCAGAAGCTCCCACAACTTCCGCTGTATAATAGGTGAGGCAGCTTGTGACACTAACCAATGAGCGCAAAGTTAAATAGTTTCCTTTTCGCACATTTGCCTCAAGGCACAGTTTGGTTCTGGTTTTGGTTTTATGGTATTTGCCGTTCCAAAGCGACTCAGAATATGAGAGACGACGTATTGGAGCGCTGCGGAAATTTCGACCACCTGGGGTTCTTTAACGTGCACTGACATCGCACAGCACACGGGTACCTTGCTTCAAGGCATAATATGGTTTCGCTGTGTACTATAGAAAATCACGCAAGGTATTTTCACACAGGAACCACAGAAGTCCCCCGCTCTTATTGTCACTCAGCGGCTGAGTGACAGTAGCTGGGTGATCCTACCCATCTTCTGTAAAATGAAGGTCCTTCCCAATCGGTAAAACTACAGAACCGTGTCAAAAATACGACAAGATATTGTATAGTTCTGTCGCACGCGTAACGTCAGAATTTTCTGTAGTACTGTAGTTTTTCTGCAATACTTTTCTGTAGCTTGAAGTTCCGTAGTACGTTCTTTTGTATCTGCAAAACAATTTCACGATATTACAGAAATGATTGTTATCAGAACAGATACACAGTAAAAAAAATAAAAAAATAGAGGAGTGCAACACTGCAGAACCGAAGTCGAGCGAAGTCGAGCATATAAGACGCAAGACTGGTTCGATATTATTTTCATTGATTTCTTTCACCCTGTAACGATCATGAACAGAACCTTCACTGTAGTAAACTACATGTGGCTTCTGTTTTTATTAGTAAAATTGTAAATTGATCTAGCAGAAAGGAAACACGCAGTACCTGTCACAGATTTAGATGGACACCTGAATCGCGCCGTAAGGGAAGGTAGGCATCGAGGAGGCATTGAAAGAACAGAGAGAAAGGTCTGTCATAGTGGACTGCTCCGGAAAATTGAGGCGGCCTGCTGAATTTAGCGACCGCTGTCCGCGCAGTGTGCCTGGCCCACCAAATCAGCCTTCTCTCACAGCACTCCTTTTCGAATTGGCACCGTGCACCTTAAGAACCAGAGCTTCTGGATACTACCAGTTGCGAAACTCCGGTTCAAAACGTGACCGGATTTTGTATGCATTTTTCGGGTGCTTATGAATTGTCACGCCATCTGGAAGTGGTCAATAAAAGTTTTTTGCCGTTGCCGCCATTGCCTTTTAGAAATCGCATTTTGCTCTCTTCTTTTCCATCCCGCACGCCCGTTTTCCTGTGTTCCACACGTTTTATGAGCTTGATTGTCTGTTGTGTGTGTTCTTTTGGAGTTTCAATGTGAGATACATGGGCCGTGAAAAACGTGATGCGAATCTTTAGGACTGTGAGAATGGGCACCGTGCAGGAGTAACTCGCGGCTAGGGTGCCTCGATACCAGCGCCGCGCGCTACATCGAGACTCGCGGCTAAAGCTCCTCGATAATTTGAAAGTAGCGACACTCTCCTCCACTCCGGCACTCTCCTCCAATTGGCAGAAAGTGCTAATTACGAGCGCTTGCCGCATGAACAAAAACCGCTTGCTGCATAGACCTCTCATTCCTTTTGACTTTTCATTACCGTGTGTCTCAACACAGCATAATATATTAAGCATAATATTTAATATATATTTGAACATTCCTGAATATTCTCAGCATACCGAAGCTCAGTTAAATGTAGATTCAATTCAAACTAATTTTAGCGGAAGTAAAGTTTATGCAGTTGTTAACGAGCGGAGTTTCATTAATGTGATGGTTGCTAGCAACAGGCTGGAACAAATGCTTTGATGGTCATCCTAAAATTTTTCAATAAGGTTTAGACTGAGTTTGGTACCGCGCAGTGCACATGCAGCTGCTTAGTTGTTAAGCATGAAACGGATCTAGCTCCTGCTGTCGGCGGCCTTGACGTGACGTCGAGCCGAAACCGAGAGCCAAGATCAGGACACCGATTTCCCGTCGTCCGTACCCCAAAATTTGGCCCTGTCGACCACCGATACTTGACCTTGTCGGAAGCTCATCCACATTGGTGTCAACCTTAATTTTAGTATGACCAATATTTTTTTTTCTTTTGCTTTGTCTAGACTAAAGAAACGTGACCCAGAACGCTTTCAACTCTTTTAGTGGCAAAATGTGGATGACGTGCCGGCCTTGTGCCGATAACTGCGACAGGGTGCGCACGTACAAAATACTCCTACATCAACTCAAGACCAAACAGCATTGTTTTCTTTGTACACACTAGACCTCTCGGGTCCAAGGCCGACGGCTGCTCTACGCTGCGAAAATGGGCATGACGCCCCTTAACTAGGCAAATAATTAAGGAGGCTCACCTAAATTTGGAAGTTAAGACTGAGTTGGTTATACCCAAATTAGGTTATAGACACCAATTTCCGGTCAAACTCGGACCAGGTCAAATTTTGGGGACTCAGAGGGCCACATTTCGGGGGTGGGCCTCCTAAATTTTGAGATTACCACTGAATTCCCCATACTCAAATAGGTCGGACACCAATTTTGGTCAAATTCGGACGAGGACAAATTTCGGGGGTTCAGAGAGCTAAATTTTGGGAATAGGCAACCTAGGTTTGGAGGTCACCACTCAATTCGCCATGCGCAAATTAGGTTGGACACCAAGTTTGGTCAAATTCGGACGAGGTCAAACTTCAGAGGTCCAGAGAGCTAAATTTTTACAATGGCCCACCTAGGTTTGGAGGTAACCCCTGAATTCGCCATGCGCAAATGAGGTTGGTCACCAATTTTGCCACCTTTGGATGAGGTCAAATTTAAGGGGTTCCTGGGGCTACATTCTGAGGGAGGCCCACCGAAATTTGGACGTAACCAGTAAATTCACCATATTCAAATTAGGTTGGACACCAATTTTCGCCAGATTAGGACGAGGTCTAATTTCGATGGTCTAAAGAGACAAAATTTTGATGTGTGGATATATATACACTCTGTGGACAAGTTTTGCGGAAGAGTCCTCTACACGCTCCTGCGACATAAGCCTGTTATTGAATTAACAATCTCCCTCATTGCACGCGTTAGCGTTGATAAGCGAGACCTTTAGTTCAGAAATAAAAGCGGCTATTGTATGCGCATTGTATGCATCAGCAGTCGCTATTATATAGCAGTTGAGCGGAATCATGAAGTCAAAATAATAACGCGCATAACGGCGCAAAATGATCAGTGAATTAAGTGAGATTATCAGCTTTGTGATGCGCTTGCAAGCAGTTTCATGTCGCTTGGAACAAATGCACAGTACGTCGCAGAGGCAGCAGAGGTGACTAGTCTTCGTTGGGGTGATGTTCTTGCTGCCGATGTTGTTGAATCACTTTTTTATTCGAATGGTCTTCCTTCCCGCTCAGAATTGCGAAAAAAATGAAGCCATTTTCACGGCAGCTTGTGCAATTAAATATGCAGCATCTCGGCATAGCGCTGCATTAAAACAGCGCGAAGTGCAAGCGCGGAATGCTAGGGAGCTCGCTCCTACAAACGGCGGCTACCTAAAAAAATGGCGCCGGCTAAAAATGAAAACACAAAAAGAGCGAACTTTTCAAGCGCTTTTCCCGGCGACGGCCCGCGGAACCAATCACCGTTGAGAAGAGCGCCGATGGGAGAGTTGAGAGAGGAGGATCTGCGAGGAAGCGCGGAGTGGCGGCAAAGTTCACAGAAAGTCGCTACTTTCGTATTATCAAGGGATTTTACTCGCGGCGCGTCGCGCGCGCCCCTCGCGGCGGGAAGGAGATTTTCGTAGTAGCCCGTGCGCCCAGCCGTGCAACGGAGACACGGCGGATCTGCTGTGCGTGGGGCGCATTTGCGTTCGTTCTTTCGACTGGCGGCATATTCTATGGTCACTAATGCATTGCTAGGTTGCAGTCCCTGGGTTGCTGCTGTTGCACACATTTTCACTGGCCAGGTAAAATATTTTTAACATCACCGAATAAGCTTTACGAAGCGAAGCGAAAGTCCAAGCTTGTACTACAATCGTGCTTTATTTCGGTTCTTATGAAATCATTGTGCTTCATTTATATTTGGTTTGCAATCACGAAACCTGTGATGCAAATAGGGTGCTTCGTGCGAGTAGTGTCAATCGAGCCATCACTAGGATCATTTTTGTATTGCCCTTCAAACATATTTTCGTTATGAATAATAATAACCTTGGTTCATTTATTGGCCAATTTGCGGAAATCTGTAAAAGCGTCTCAGCAAGGCATGCCCTTGTCTCTGTCGTCTCTTCTTGGACTCCAGTTTCATTCATTCCTATTCTTCTCCCATACTCGTTCCATCCTTCTCGGCCGCTCGATTCCCCGCAGCTTTCCTTTTTTTTTTCCTTCTCAGCCACCCGTTTGGGGCGTTCGAAGCTGGCCTTTGTGAAGCTGTACCACACTTGAGAGGAGGGGTGTTCGCCACAAACGCATTTTTGTATTTTTCTACATTTTTACCGTGTTTTTTACGCCCCCCCCCCCCCTCGCCATCCCCTTCGCTTTTTGCTCGGCCTTTTCGAACTGCGCGCGCTTCTCCTGTAGTCTTCCAATTCGCTCGTTTCCAGCCTAGAAATAAACGCCCAGCGGGCGGCTAGGGCTCGTCCAGTCTTGTGGCGTGTGGCTTTCGCATTGTTTATACTTCGCTACGTCGCTCCAGCTGGCTGAAACTGCCGCCATTTCGCTGCGCAGGCCAGATTTTTCATGCGCGCGCCCTGCCCAGGCGGCCGCCCGGGCCACTACGAAAATGTTCCGGCGCTCACTCGTGGCGCTGCCTGTTCGCCGCGAGTGCTGCCCCCTGGGATTCTGTTCCCAAACTCACCTGAATATTGGATGGTATGCCAGACGTTCGGTGTGGTTTGTACATGAAAAGTGCCGATTTCGTGAGGGAGCAACTAGCCCTCGCGTTAGCATAAGCGAAAATTATATTTAGCGCTGTTTGCATGCGGTTCTGTTTCCGCGTCGCTACTTCGGCATGTCTAGAGTGTAATATGCCATCCATAAAAGCTAAAGTGCAGGTTGAGTATCCAATTAAGTAATTTGGCTAAACCCATCGTGACTATTTAAAGAGTCGAAAAGAGGACAGCTCCCTATGGGGGATTTCGTGCATCGAGTGAAATGTCGCTGAGAGAGTATGGGCCAAACGATAGATGAGCAATACTGTTTCTGGGGAAGTCACGATTGTAGTTGTACATTCATTTCCTAATACCATAGGATTAAAGCTTCATTAAGATAGCCGCATGAGTAACTTGATCAAAGGCTTTATTGAGGTCTGCCCCCAATGTGGCTTTGGTGTCCTTTCTTTTTGGATTATAGTGCATGATGTTGTAGGAATATGTCCTGCGCTACCAAGCCTAGTCTGAAACCGAACATACTGGTAAGCAGGAGCTCATTAGTTGCTCACGTAGCTGCTCAGCTGCATCTGAACATGCTCAAAAAGTTTGGCTACGCATGACGAGCAAGGCTGCCTCCTAGTCCACTCGGGTGGGGGTGGGATGAGGGAGAATAGCAGGGTTGGATGGGCAGGCTCACACCATGTGGTATATGTCCGAAGACTTCTCCGAACAGTGCGAACAGCTGCCATAGAAAGATGAGTCAAAATGTTTGAGGGCTTCCAGGCACAGCAAAGATATAAAAGGCGAAGCAGAGGATGTTCCACCTTTGCGTTAGTGAGACAGGTCGAAGAGATTTTTCCAACATTAGAACCACTGCTATTCTAGTGCGCAATCTCTTGCCGAATTTTTTTTCGACTATTTAGTGGCGACAACCACCAAAACATATATAGATAGCTTGCACTGACGTCAGTGGAAGGGGGTTCTGGGATATGCATCTGCCATGCTTATGAACCGCACGCTATCGCCCACTCTCGCACTGTAGTTGCAAGGCATGTTGTCACCATAGTCATAAGTGCAATATTTAGTTGCTCTAACCGCAGTGATACCCATGAGCGGAAGCAACCAACGAATAAACACTTCTTTTCAGTACTCAAGATCGTGGAGCATCAGTGCGAGTGCACGAAGGAGCTGAGCACGAAGCGACGCGCGTTGTGGCTGGTGGGCATTAACCGTGCAAACTTCAACAGCGAGAACCGCAACCTGAGAGTCGTCACCTGACGATCACCAATATCGTCAAGCACCATCAGCCAACCTTGCTGCAGGGCGAAGGCCTCTACTATATTCTTCCCATTACCCCGGTCTTGCGTTAGCTGCATCCACTTGACCCCTGCAAACTATACTTAATCTCATCCACTTACGTGACTTCTGCCGCTCCCTGCTATGCTTTCCTTCTCTTGGTATCCAAATTGTTACCCTTTTTGACTATCTGTTATCCTCTCTTCGCACTCATGCCCTGCCCATATGCCCATTTCTTCTGGATTTGCACTGAAATATCGTTAACTTGCTCGGGTTATTTCTCTGACCCACTCTGCATGTTTCCTATATCTTAACGTCACACCTACTGATTTCCGTTTCATAGCTCTCCGCATAGTCCTCAACTTAAGTAGAGCCTTTTTCGTTAGCCTCCATGTTTCAGCCCGATAGGTGAGTACAGGTAAGATGCAACTGTTATATACTTTCCACTGGAGTGATACCAGTAAGTTGCTATCAAAATCTGTGAGTACTTGACGCTCCATGCTAATATTATTCTCCTAGCTATTTCCCTTTCATAATCTGGATCTGCATTTACTACCTGTCCTGTGCACTGTAATCTTGCTCAGAATCATATATGCGAGAACTTCTGATAATTCAAACTTCTGATAACAAAATCCTGGGGTCCTTTCGAGTCTGAATTAATGAGAGTCTACTGTATAAGCATCATATATGTATTCTGCAACAGGTTTGGTATATGACCAAACATGGCTGCCATCATATCTGTGCCAATTTTTCATACAAGTTAAGAAATGCATGTTACCTAACAGGTTAATGGCACAACTGTCTGAAGGATTTGTAGCACCAGAATAGCAGGATCAGAAAGGAAGCATCCAAAAATGGTGCTAAAATGAAAGCTATGCCATGTGTGATGATATGCCTTCCAAATGCAGACATCTGAAACAGCATGCTCCATCTAATAGTTCCTTAACTTTGTGTTGTGCACAGTAAATGAACTGATGGTGGTTTCACTGAAACTTTGCAATTAATCCCTTCCCTGTCCTCATGCTCCTCTGGAGACCAGTAAGCAGGACGTAATATATTCCATGACACAACTTCCTTTTAATTTCAGTTCATTCACATATTATGGATGCTTGTTGGTGAAACGTCCATGCGCTATTCACAAATATATGACAAGAATGAACAATGCTTGCTGGGTAATTACTTCCTCCGGTATCGACTCTTTGACTTGAACTTCTTCACTGGGCCTTTGCTCTTCTTGACCAGACCCATCTCCACTTTCTCCTTGTAAGTCGGCCTTAAAAAAAGTAGATGAAAATGTATTTACATATTACAACTACCATGGCAGAGTACACATATCTCACCATTCTAGCCTCCCAATAAGCACCATGACGGCAAGTGCATTTTTATGGTCTCTAAATAAATACAGTCGAACCCGGATATATCGAACTCGAAGGGGATCGCGAAATAGTTCGATATATCGATAATTCGATATACAAAAATCGGCTTGTGATGGCACTTACGATGCAAAAAAACGATACCATATTTGTCGTGTAATCAACCCACTCGCATAATGAACCCACCCTCCACTTTTGCACCCGAGAATTTGAAAAACAAAAAAAAACAAAATATGCGTTAAGGCCAACTTAGCGACGAGCGGCAGCGACCTTAGCGACGAGCGGCAGCGACAGAGCGAAAATTTTCAAACTTGTTGGAACTGCGTCCCTCTCGCGCTCGAGCCACAGCCACCCCGGCAGCTCAAAACAAGGTTTCTGTGTCGCCGCGGCCGCAGTAATCGCGAGCATTTTCGCTTGCATGTCGATGGCGCGCGTCAGTCCATTTCGGTCGTCTCATCCACAGCTCATTGGCAGCGTGCCAAAATGCTGCGCAGCGATAACGTCAGGGCGTGTTTATCTTTTGATAGCTCCTGTGGTGGCGGGGAGCGAACTTGGCAGAGTGCCCGTGATGGCTTTATTGCACAAGCCTGGTTCGATTTGTCACGCCGCGCTTCGGGCAGGCGTCATGATCGCAGCAGCTGACCGCGTGCTTTCGCTGATTCATACATGCAAGGATAAACGATAAAAAAAAATAAGTATAATAAACAGCAACGCAAAAAAAAAAAAGAAAACTGCCGCTTCTTAACAGCCGCAGCCGCCATATCTTACGCTACGGGGCGCGTACAGCACAACGATAAGAAAAAATGACTCTCGTAAAAAAACAACAACAAAAAAAAACAGAGCTGCCGCTTTTTAACATCCGCAGGCACCATAGCCACGTCAGCCGGCGCACGCAGAGGGTTCGTAACACACGCTGGAGAAAGCGTCCGACGTCTGCTGAAAACGGGCTGAGCTGGCTTGGCGTATGCGTTGCGCGTGCTGAAGGAGACAGATAGCTCGGCAAAAGAATGGGCACACCCACGCACATGGCTTGCAAACGTCATGTGTTGGCGCGCGGGAAACGACAACTGCAGATGCGCGCGCCTTTGGGGAATGGGCGCGGCGCTGCAAAGACCAGCCGTCGCCTCTCATTCCTTCCGCGCGTGGCTTGAAAACGTCACGCGGCAAACGGACAAGGGTGACGCGATCGTATTTGGGGAAGGCACACTTTCCAGTGCGTGGTGCGGAGTTCGATATATCGAAAGACCGGTGAAATTGAGTTCGATATATGACGCGGCTTTCCTATACTTTTACATGGGATTTTCAAGGGGATATTTCGCGAGTTCGATATAACCAAATTTCGATATATCCGGGTTCGATATAACCGGGTTCGACTGTGTATATATATATATACATATATATATATGTATATATATATATATATATTATATATATATATATATATATATATATATATATATATATATATATAGCATCATTGTAAATGCTTTAGCGGGCAGCTCAAACAAATGAAAAGGATTTGCAGCATGCAGGTCAGTTAGCTCTTATAGCACAGGAATAGCTTGCATGAGTACTTGAGTAAGATGCCTCCTCAAGGCAAGCCTTGCCTTAACATAACCAAAAGTTTTTCTGTTCCTGTAGCTACATACCCATAGCGGAATTTTTTGACGGCCTTCTGGCTGGTGTCCACAAGCTCAGCATCAAAGCTCTTGCGTTTCTTGGCACCTTTCTTTCCTTTAGCTGCGAGAAGGAGGAAGTCACACATTTATTCATTACAGCAGAAACAAGTGCCATGCTACTTAACATGTCAATAATGAATATGCAAGGTAATACCAACAGATGACCTTGGCAAATATGGTCAGCTTTATTTTTCAACACAAATAAGGGTCTACCATTCGTCACAAAATAACTGTAAATATGTAAAAAAGTAATTACCAGCTACTACCCGCATGATTACAATGATAAAGGAACCTAGCATGTGATTGAACATACAGAAATGGGGTCATTCAGTACTCATGCTATTTGCAAAAAGCAACATTTGCACGTACAGTTGTTGCCAAGCAAAGGCGGCTATTTTTCAGGTACTTTTTATTGATGCGGAAATGTGTGAACACCTGCAACTAAATTTAATGCATTTTTAGTTGTTTTAGAGCATAACCTCTGCTAATTGGTGTGCAACTTTGGATTTCGCCTCGAACTGTCGAAATGATCTTGACCTTTGACCTCACACCCCTTCCAGTGCTGTTCAGGTTTCTATCGAGGACTGTGACAGATACTGAGCCTTTCCTTTCTCATAAGCCAACTTAGAAATTAAGTGTAAGTGTCCAACAAAATGTAAGATAGATAACATTGCGGAATGAAAAGGCAGTGTTAAAAGCGCTGTCATATCTACTCTTAAGACGAAGCTTAAGCGTCCCCTTATTAGAAGAGCCAAAACGGGTACAACCTTGCTAGACCATGCAAAAACATGCTTGACAGAGCTCTCGTTCGTATAACTAGGTTCAAGCCATGCTTAAACCCCCACCATTATTTTTTAATGTCCACCCCTCGGTCAGTCAAACCATAAATGAACAAAGCCAAAGTGAGCTACAAACTGTGTCATCAATGCATTTTCTGCAGCAGGAACACATCTTTCAGACTGTTTATTTGGCAGTAGATAGACAAAGCCACTATTACAAATCTAATAAAAACGATGTCACATACACAGTGATGTCGCTGCTGAGAGATTAAATTACCTTATACCTTTTGTCACACTAGCAGATTTAATGTCATTCGATGCATCGAATGTCATTTGGTTTCTTTCGGTTCTACACAGTAAAAGATAATGTCATTCGCAAATGATGACAATTACGATCAGCTATAAAAGAATACTGCACTTAAGGAACATCAGTGCGCATAAAAGGCGTTTGAAGTCACTGTGTTGCATTTTAAAGTTGATTAAAATATCTGTACGATAATTCAAGTGAAAAACATTACTTCTGGCTGTGCTGTAACATTTTAGCCATAAAAATTCAAGCCGAGTATCAAGTCACCCACAAATTCGATAAATGTAAATAAACAATATGGCCGAACACAGCAAAGCATATATACACAGTGCGGAGACGCACGGAGACACGTACAGCATGCAATTGATGTCCAAGCTGTTAGGCACTGAGTCACAGCTTTAAATAATTCTGAGATAAATGCACGGGGAGAAGCGGCCACCAAGAAACACAGAACCTAAAATGATCGTGAGTCGCTGGCATGACTGGACCACTGCTGTGACCGAGAGTAATTGCATTCCACGAGAGCCTGCAGTGCGAATAATTTTACACCTAAATTAACAGTTTTTGAAACAAAACTGTAAATATAATGTTTAACTTTCACTGTGCGCAGAATATTTTGTTGCGTTGCTTGTTTCTGCTGCATATCTGGCGTCGAGAGCACACATTCGGTTTACGATCGAATGCGAATGAGTTCCCCACACTCATTCAATGAAAAATGTCATTCAAACCTAATGACGCAGGTGAATAATGACATTAGATGCTAATGCCAATCGATTCGAATGACATTAAATTTGCTCAAGTGACAGGGGTATTAAAATGGGAAATGACTCCACAATAATCATGTCAGAAATTAATAAGAGCATTTGAAAAATGTATGTGAACCAGTTAAGGCCCAATCACATGAGGCATTGTCAGTCTACAGGCTGTATATTATGCATGTTGACACATCACTATTATGTGAGGCAAGCTGTCGGCCCGCGCGCCGGTCAAGCGAGAGATGTCGAATGGCTTTTCTCCAGCAAGGGCTAGCAGCGGGCCGCAAAGCTGCTCACGCTAGGTGTGCCAACCAGACCATTCTTCCCCGAAATGGACTCCTTCACTGCTGGAGACTGCAGTCGTGGGACAATAGAAAGAGATTGGGCCCTGTAGTTAGTTGATTGTTAAGAATAGGGGTGTGGAGAGGGGAAGTTGAATTGAAAAAAGAGATGGGGCACTGTAGTTAGTTGACTGTTCGGAATAGGGGTGTGGAGGGGAGGAGTTGAATAAACTTTTTTTTCCGTTCATATTGAGTGGCTATGCATATATCTTGGGTAGAACGAGGTGTAGGAGGTGGATACACAAAGTCAAAGTAAATCGCACAAGGATTAAGGGGGAGCCTCAGTATGCTAGCTTCAACCCTTGTTTGATTTCCATTGACTTCATGTGCTGCACATGTTTGTCACAAGAAAAGTGAACTGCTTTTCTTAAATATGCGAGCTAACTATACTTCTGCGTAATCTCCAGGCAAATGTTGCTCAATTTAAAGGTTTCCAAAATGCACATAAGAAAAGAACCAAAGAAAGCCCTGGCACATTATAGCACAGCTCCAGTGGGAACTACAGCTATGACTGCCTGAAATGGGTAAGCTTGGATCATGAATTCAACATGTGAAATTGCATCAAACTCACGTGGGTTTGTCTTAGCCCTATCATCATCATCACTGATGGCCCGTATGCGCTTGGGCTTCTTGGCCCTCTTGGCCATGCGAGCCTGGTACTGGGCCGTCTTTTCCAACTCCCTCGAGACACGGTCTTCAGCCTAAGCAAGACAGGGAAGAACAAATAAAAACATCTGGGAGTAAGAAAAAAGAAAAACAACAGCTCTAATGGGACAGCTGGCAAACTGATTATCATGGATTATCATACAGTTTGTAGTAAAGCTACCTTTTAATACGTTCCTGTCCACACCTATTCCCATCAATAAACACGCTATCAATGGTTTCACGATTCGAATTTTCCCAATTTCGAAGCGCTCCTTGACAAGTGGCAGCATCCAGTGAGAAATAGAAGAACCCTTCTTTCAATTTCGCTTTTGATTTTATTTTTTCCACCGTGCCGCACCCATGCAGCTGGTCTCCGGAGTCAGGTAATCGGGGCTCCTTGTTTAAATCATGGCGTCGACATCGCGCGCTGCTGCTGCTCGAAAACGGCACTTTTCCACAAAAATTGACGCATCTGAGAGCTCATTTTTGGACGCGAACAGCAGCAGTGATGATTCTGAAGATGACTTCAGCTCTTCAGACTTCAGCACCGACACCGCAACTGCATCAAACTGACCCGGAACGTCAACAGCTACGCACCGATAAGTTTCACTTCCGCCCCCGAAATGTTCCACTTTTGCTGCGCGTTGATCGGAAGAGATCAGTGTTCTGAAGGTCACAACTGTTACCTGCAGGGTGTCAACATCTTTCGGGTGGGATTACTTCCCGCCGCCAGCGCACAGTCATGTTTTCCACTAGAAGACAGCCAGGGGCTGACCTCAGCATGCTGGACCTCGACTACTGTTTCCTTTCCTAACTCAGCAAATAGCGTACACAGAAAGCTAAAATTTGCTGATTAAAAAATGCATATGCAGAAATATTTTTGTGTTATTTGTGTGAATAAACTTTGATGTTTTTGAGTGTTTTTATTTTAACTAAAATTTTTTCTGAGTTTTTTTTCATCACTTGCGCAATAAAGATGTTGATTGTGACTGATACCATTGTGAAGAGAATATCCTCAACAATTTTACATCATACACTCCTGTACCAAGCAAGTTTTGCTAAAGAAACAAAAATTTAATGACCCCACCCAAAAAGTACTACTTTTCCCGGAGAAAAGAAAGTGTTAAAGAGCTGGAACAAGTGAGCAGAAGAAACAATAAAAATTGCCCATTCGAAACTGTCTAAAATAAAAGAGAACTGCCAGAATAGCCTTTGACGCAACTCTTGAAGTAGAATATTGAAGAAGAATTGATCAGCTATAAGAAGCAAGGTGATAGTTTTTCCTGCTGCTCAATACGTCCTGTGTTTGTTACAGCTTTTGAAAGGTTTCTATACCAAAATTCACATAAAGTCTCAATGATAGGAACATAGTTGGTAAGAACTTTGGGATGATATGAATTAATAAAATTCCCTGCCATGGGTGCATTGTGTACAATGTGCAGAATTTCGAATATTCCAAATACTTTCTGGCACCATTGCAAATGACATGAATGCATGAGCACTGATCGTACCCTCGAGCACTGAGAAAGCGCTGCCCACACACAGCTGATGCTTGACTCTTGTCGCACATACCACGAGAAGCGGGAAGTGACACACAGCTGTGCTCACCAGGAGCCAGCAGTGGCCTGATAGCCATGAATAGGCCAGCGTAAATGCATTTCCCATGCTTCAGATAGAAAATTCTGTCAATTTTGAATTGTATGAAATTTCATATGGCACGAATTTATCAGGATTCTGTCAGATTCATACCACTTAGATTTTCCTCTGCTTGCAAAAGTTTACACAGTGTTTTATGCAATGCCACAAAGCTTTGCATATGTGCTTTTGCAGCATAATCACAATCTATTCTAAGAGAGAAAAGCAAGTTAACAGATCTGAAACATTCAAGATGTTGCAACTAATAAAACCCCATCATGGTGGCCCAGTGATTAAGACATTCGGCTACCAAACCGTAGTACCCGGGTGCGAACCAGACCATGGCAGCCATGTTTCAATGCAGGCAGAACACAAATGTGCCCATGTGCTATGCGATGCCAGGGCAGATTAATGATTTACAGGTGGTCTATTCCACGACCCTCCACAAGAGCCCTCTTTCATTTTTCCCTCCCACCTGTCTCTCTTCTGGTGAGGGTCAGGTGTCCACCAAGGGAGTGCGACGACAAATACTGTGCCTTTCTTTTCCTATAAACCAATTTACAACTAGCGAGTGTCATTTGGGCAGTGTGTGGCCTTGAGTTCAGAAAAACACACAGAAGGGTTGAAAACAGCGAAACCTCGCTATACGTTTTTTTTATATATATAAGAAAAGAATGTTTTATTTGGGGAAACGTAAGATCTAAACTGCCTGATTTTGAAAAATGTATTAACTGATAAATGAGTGCAAAGGCACTTGTTGACCCTTTCATTTCATAAAAGAATAGATTAGACTTATTGGCATAAGGTATGAACCACTCCTCTTCTAGTTTTTACAAAATATACTCCACATTTACATAGTCCATAGTTGGGAAAAGATTTAGAAGCACATCCGGTACGTTGATGCAATGAAAAATAATTAGGCAAAGGTTTAACCCCGCTAAACCTAAGTAACCAAAGTGAAAGTTTGAAGGTTAAGCGTGGTAAAGCTTGGCTAGACTTTGTTGCCTGATGGTAATGACAACTGCTGCCGTTAAATTGGCAAAAACTGTTGAGATTCGTTGACACTAAGAGGCAGCGGAGGCTGTCTAGACACAGCAAGCATTAGGACTCCAGCGTAGTTACAGTTGAGCAACGTCATGGTTGTCACGTGACTAGGCAGAGACGAGTGCATGGTTACCTCAGTTTCAGCGGGGTTGAGTGATGTTATAGCTGCCACGTGCTTTCTCCTCGGCTCAAGGACAAAAGCGTGCGCACGGCAAAGAAGTTACACAGCAGAGTGGTAAAAGCTCTCGCTGTTAAAACCGAAATCGCCTCCTTCATTATTTCCGGATGCTTCGTCCCATTACAATACTGTACTGTGGAGAAGCCTTTATAGTGGCTGACTGTCATCATGTTTTAGCTTTTCATGCCGTGTTCCCTGGAGTAGACAGGCTCGTATGTAAGTGCATAGTTGTAGTTCTCAACTGCTTCCCCCTATGCCTCTAAGGCACTGCGTAGAAGCCGCTGTGTGTTTTCTTTTCATGTCATGTCTCAATGAGAACAACTTTTCTGTGTCAAAGCGTTGTCTTTTCCTGATGCTTCGCCACTTTGCACGTAGGCATTGCAGATAAGCAACTATAGAAAGTAAGCGCAGCTACACTGCAGCCGTTCATATTGCATTCCCTCAGTTCGACCCGTTTGATTTTTATGTGCCGTCAATAAGTATTGACCACAATTTTCAATTCTGAATGGTGCAACTGTCTCCCATCCCTGCTTTTTCCAGCACTCAACTGCATGCTGGTGCCCAATTTATGTGGGTGTGATAATATCTATACTGTTTATTCATAACTATATATAAATTGCATGCCAATTTCTATGTGGTTCATAGAGCTGAGACAGTATACATTTTGTACCTGCCAACTTTTGCATCCTTTAGACGGCATCAGATTTATCTCTAAGGACGCATTTTCATTTAAGAGTTTAAATTGCCAGAGACAGCTGTTTCAGCAACTGCAATCAATTAGCTTAGAGCTCAGCTGTCAATGTCCCACTATAATAAAATATATATTAAAGATCAGTAGCTGGAAACAGTGGGTAGTGGTCCACGGTGCTATAAATCACAACAGTAAATGAAATCAGCTTTCCAATATTTGACTGCGTCAAACAAACCAGAGGCGCCAAAATTCTAGAGCCTATAATTTTATAAGGTAAGGTTTCTTGCTTACACAAGAAGTAAAGGTTTAACAGTGGACTACCTTCTGTCATAAAGGAATTCTATGTGACAGTCACTGAAAACAAATTGCATCCAATTGCAATATCGACGAGCACAAGCTCGCAGTACTGGCTGGAAAACTGCTCCCAAACTTGTCCTGTAGCATCTAGTTCCACTGATACAGCCGTGGAATATGACACGTGCAGAATATGACATGTGCAAGATGAACTGTTAACTCATAGGGGTGTGCAAATATTTGATAATTTTGAATGTTCGCTTGAACAGCACAGCATTCGATATTTGATTAGATAGGAAGTTTTGGTATTTGAAATCTTGAAGTATTCGTCTAGCACGAGTTGCATTTCTGAAAAGCTTGCATTATGTAGTTTTGGTTTTGAGTACAGCGTAGTCCGCGGTACTGCACTTAACCACAACATTAGTTTTAGGCAAAATACATACCAGATGGTAGCTTCCCTTTCAAAAATGCCTTATTAATCATGAACGAAAAACCGCCCACTAAGTCCACTGCATATTTAGATTATATTTAGCATACCACATGCAATGTGACTACGAAAAATAATGCTACCGGCACTGCGGAGCTCTGTATGCACTTATCAGCGCATGCCTAGATGTGCTAACCTCCGCAGTCACACTCCACGCGAGCGGCATACTGTGCACGGCGCGTTGCGACCACGCGAAATGCGATGACAGAAATAACCGTACTAATCCACTGTGCAAGATGTGGCAAGTGTGGGATAAAGGTGACAACATGATCCTGAGCCTATGAGCAAAAAGCGCAACGTTTTGACTTTGGATGAATTGGGACTTGGCTTCCTTGGTACTCACGCTGCCAACATAACATTGTAAAACCACAGAAACCGAAACAGAGTGGAAACGGATTTAATATGGCTGCACCCCGGCACTGCTTTAGACCAACCAAATTGCGGTACTCAATTATAACGCAAGGGTAGACTTTAAGAGCCAAAAAATCTTGAAAAAAAATCCATGCTACATTCGAGTAAATACGGTACTATGTATCTGAATTATTCGAAGAAAATCCCTATTCACTTCGAACGATAAAAACACTATTAGCACACGCCTATTAACTCACGTGCTGCTTCATTTCATAATACTAGTGCCATCTGCTGGCAACACAAGTGTAATGGTGGCTACGTTTCTCCAACATAGCAGGCCTAGCGAAATTTGTGCGGCACTACCAAAGAAGCACAAGTTGCCGTATTCTGCCCTTCATGTTCCAGGATATTAAAGAAAGGTGAAGCTTTCAGGGAGCTTCGTGGACAAGTTACAAACTGTGCAGCGATGCTTTGGTCCACCTTTCAGTACCATGTGGAAGCACTTACATTCTGCGCTCGTGGTGGTATCTTCATCCTTTTGAGAGTGTGCTTGCTGTGCTTCCCAAGCTTCAGTTGCACTGAAAGAGACCCACAGAATGTATATAAGTCTGCATACGCTATAAGATTTGAAAGTTTCTTGTTCTTTGTCCTCTGTGCAAGAAGATGTAGGATCAGACTGCGCCACAGCTGATATTGTCAAGGATAAAATATTTTTTTTTTTTTTGTTTCCATAACGTTCAGTAAACCGTTCTTGGCGTTCTTAATAAGCTTACATTAACAAGAAACGAAGAGGGTGAAGATGGCTAAACTAGACAAGTGCATAAAGCTGCATGCCAATACCCTACTTTGAAGAAAATTTGAACGAGCGCAGTAAAATGTGTAGAACACAACGAAGGAATTCATCCAATTCAATGCAGAAACATGGTTCACTGATTCTGAAAAACTTCTGAAAAAGTGCAGAAACCTTGCAAAGCCTACCACAATACAATGACACCTTGTTTAAGATACCGGTGACGACAAAAGTAAACGGAGCATGAGATTTTTTTCTAAAATTTTTCCCGTGCTGCATAATTGACACTCGAAGTCATTGTATGTGCAGGCTGGTAGTAGACGTCAGTGGGTATTCGCTTGCACAAGTAATGTTTTGTTATCTCCAATACAGAAGAAGTGATTGTAATTTGAAAGGAAAAGCGGGCTCCGTTTACTTATGTCCGCACCTGTACATTAGGGTTTAAGTAACACAAGCACAAAAATTGAACTTGAGTTGTATAAATAACTCCATTACGCAGCAAACCCACTTATCAAACTCGGTTAGATTGAATTGTCCTTTATACTGAATTCTTTCTGAGCATGGTAATGCTACAATGTGGCTCTATAAGAAAACACTATATATCATATAAAAATTAGCATGCAATGCAAGAAGCTGGCTTTCCCTCAGCATGTCACTGGAGGTTAGCTTTCCCACATAGACCTGTGGGAGCTACAGTGCCACGTAGCGTGCACACTGACTAATAATGACGGGGAGGCTTTTTCCATGACATAAGCAGTGGACACGTGGCCAGCGAACCAGGATGCACGTTTTAAAAGCTTTGCATTGGCATGCAGCCCACTTGGTCAGCTCGTGTGGTGCATCGTGCTGCCACCAGCAGTTTTGTGCAGTTTTTGTTTCTCAGTACATGATATGGAAGCTGTAAAAAGGAAGCATCTCCCCTTCTATACAAGCATGAAACTTCATCAAGCGAGCTGAACAAGGTGAGAAGAAATCCAAAGTCACTACAGTACACAAGGTTCTGACAAGCACACTAAGCACCATTTTGAGGAACAAGACTCATGCTTGAGCTAAAGAAGACAAGAGACCCAGCGCTCATGGCTCCAGAGGTGTGTTATACAGCTGCTTAAGAAGACGTTGAGGAAAGCTGTGTACAAATGTTCCTTGATCCCATTTCCATTCCCATCAGAAAACAAAGGACTTTGTTTCTGTTCTCAACAGATCCAACTTTCACGGTGGCTGCAGTTGGCTACAGTGCTTTAAAGGACACCGTGATATTGTCAGCACAGTGATCACTGGTGAGAGGCATACCGTGGAGGTCGACTCTTTGAATTAGTGGACTGAAGAAATTTGGGTGACATCCTCACAAGGTGGCACACCATGATATTTTCAACATAGGTGAAACTGCATTATTTGGCAGATGCTTCCGATCAAGACACTGGCATGTCGTGATCACAAGTTCCACAGGCAAAAAATATCCGTGTTGCTCAACCCAACGTGAACGGGTCAATGAAGCTTCAACCGCTCAAGATCAGAAAAAGCAAGCCTCCGTTATGGTTGCAGAATGTGCCTTCGGTTGCAATGGCCTACAGGCCCAATCCAATAGATGCAGTGCTAGTTTTAGCATGCAAGGGTGAAGGAACGGGCTAGTTGGTAAATCATCTTGGAAAGCAAACCCGCGCACTTCAAAACACAGACACAGAAAGGGAACAACAACACAGCGCTGCAAGTTACATTGCTAGTTTTAGCAACATTGAACTCAGCTTTCTGCCACCGAATGCTACGCTTGTGGTTCAACCCTTGGACTGAAAGATACCTCTTACCAAACCCGAGGACTGGAAGAGATCTGAAAATCAAACTCCTGGATGCCCTTTCTATGCTGAATCGGTTGTGGAATCATGTCAAATAAAAGTAAAATTATACATAATTGCTTCAGACATTCTGGTCTCTTGCTTTTTCGGAGTAAAAGGAGAAAATTCTTTCTCAGGCGAGCTCGATGAACTTGTTGTGGGTAATAATAATTTCTGGAACCAATTGTACGAAATTTCTCGTGCTATTTGTGATGTAGCAGATGCAAGCGAATTTGCTTTCACGGACAGTGACGTTGAAACCAGAGGCATCAGTGGACAAAGACACCATTGCCAACACCACGGATAACCAAGCCATCTCTTAAGCAAACTGTGACGAGGACTTAGAAGAACCAAGTTTTGCCCACATACTTCAATGTGCTCCGTGCTCTCAGCGTAGTTTATTACTATTGCATGACAAGAGAATATTGTGGTATCGGCTGCTTTGAGTTTATGGACAAAGCTGAAAGATATGTTCCATCCAAAAGAGACAAACATGAATGAAAACGACTTCTGTTCTTTCGTTTTATGGCAATGAAGAGTAAGAAAGAAAAGTAATTCATGACTATTTTTCTCAGTAATCTGCTTACAGTAAGTGACCATCATAGAAATACATTTCTTCTTAGTGCATTTGGGTGTTGTTATATTTAGTACCAATTCTATATCACATTACACATTATATGGAACTCGTGGGGATTCTTTTGCTACTTCAATATAGTAGCGGGTTTGTCTGTAATCACATCTGATACTGCAATCAGTGAAAATGCAGGTTTCACAATTTGAAAAGGCCAAGAAGTTAAATACAGGTGTCATCACTACCAGCCGATTTCACAAGCAAACTGCTATGCATCAACATATTTTTGGAGCGGATCTATGTTTGTGTGAACATAACTGGACTTCATTATAAGAAGTAATTCATTATAAGAGAGAGAGAGAGGTAACAGACAATCAGGAATGAGAGACATTTCACATATCCTTGGCTGGCTATCCTATCTCTGTCATTATGCAAGTCTTTCTTGTAAGAGACATCGGTTAAGAAGTTAAAAAGGACATGCAGAAGCCAAAAGCAACCTCAGCTACTACCTTCATGCAGTAGGTTTTAACAGCCATTTTTTAGCTGCCCACCTTGTTCACGAAACTTTTCCTTGGGTGTCTGGAACCAGGTGCGCTGGGGCTCCTTGGCAGCTGTCTTCTTGTTGACCAGGTCATTTGCCTTGTCAACCTCCTTCTCAATAATACCCAGCTCCTTCTCAGCCTTCTCTTCCTGTAGGATAGTCTCCAACTCTTCCTCCAGGCCTGCTATTTTCTCTCGGAAGTGTGTCACTACGTCTGCACACCAATCAGCAACAAGACAATAGCAGATAGTCACAGTCAAGATTTAATACTGGTGAGATACGTGAAAGGAAAGGACAGCCTTGTCATTTTTAAAATGCTCTTCATAGCCAACATGTACTGTGGTTTATGAAAACTGCGCAATTTTGCTGTGACCATCTAACCTTCCCTATATCGATGTAATTGCTCCAACTGCAATTCATATTCCTAAAATGAGATGTTTCCATCCAAGATGCAAACTGTAAAAGCTAAACTTTTCAAGAAAGGCAACCGATAGGACCTAGCCAACTATAGATGCATGTTTAAAGCCCCTAACTTTCTGTGACAGAGAATGCTATATTCGCCGAATTGAGAACAAAGAGTATCCATGAACGTTCGCTAGAGACATCAAAGATGCTTCAGAATCCACCTTGCATTACTTTTGGAATCAGCAGTGTGAATTCTTTCTTTTATTTTTTTTTTTTACAAATTTTTCAAGGTAGCCAAGTGACCTTTATTACCAGGCTTGAGAGCTGTGAGGAAAAGCCAGTTTCGGGAAAACCCTTGGGGAAATGCACGTGGTATTCAAATGCAATGATAAAAACGTGGCTGTAGATAGAAGGAAGGCAGTGCGGTATGTTGAAAAAGAGTAGCCACTGAGAGAGTTGAGCGGACTATGAAAAGCAAATGAGGGCAAATGGGCAAAGGACTGACTCGAAGCACCTATACTCCCCAACAACTTGCTGTGGCTCTGCAGTGAAGGCAAGGCAGGAAAGGGAAAGAAATAGGCCTTTGTCCTCGTGCCGTGGGGAACAGCTTACTTAAGTCCTAGCAACCACGCGCAGTTGCTCCAACTTCCCCTCATCACCTCTATGCAGCCCTATCATGAACAACCCATTGCCAACGGCACAGGGATGAAGATCTGTCTTTCCTTCTCCTGCCCTGCCTTCGCTGCAGAGCCAAAGTTGTCCAGGAGTATAGTAGCAGGTGTTGCTGCGTGGGAGGCTATGTAAATTGAAGAGGCAGAGGTTTGGCACCACTGAAGTGCGGCGCATGCATCTTGCATTTTAAATATGTCAAAATATCAGCTGCTTTCCTATTAATGCGATAGATAGCAATACCGAAATATGTAATTTTCTAAAGGGAACTTTAAGAAGTTGGAAGTGCTCGAAAGTGGCAGTAAGAAAACCATAACCCAAAATTAATGAATACACAAGATGTGCTACACTGCCTCTTTTTCTAGTTGTGAACATCTGGAACTTCTATCTGTAGGCTTCTTTCTTTGGTGTTAAAACTCTTGTGGTACAGCAGAAAAAACAGGCAATTCTGATAGGTATTACAAAATAGTTTTGATAGACTAAATTTATTGCATTATCTTGCTATAACATACCCAAATACCCAAAGTGCAACTGAATAATGGCTTCACAATACAAAAAATTGCAATGCCTAAATGCAATACATAATAAAAACTAATCTCAAATACAGAATAGTCTAAAAGCAACCATACTGAAAGTTGGAAGTGCTTTGGTAGCCAAAAACCACACTAAAAATATCAGAATGAAGCGCGTAAAAAGCCCACTATACTGCTTCCGAAATTCCGCGAAACCGTGATCGACTAGCTGGCTGATTCGTAGCCAATGACTGCCGCTGCCGCAGGCTGGTGCACACGGCGCGAAGTTGATAAAAGTGAAACCGAAACTAAGTAGTCGGCCTATTGTCGGTGATGAGGCCGTTTGTGTTTCATCACATTTGCCGTTGAGCGTATGTCAGAGGTGTGTGGTCAACTGTAGTGAAATTATAGTTCAGGTACGAGGAGTGCTATTTTGACAATCACTTACAGTGCCATGCAATCGTACCCGGACGCGGCCTAACCGGTGCGAGTCCCGTAGCGCCGGTCTGACGACATAGTGTTTCATGGGCTTCGGCTGGGATAACGCCGACAGAAATATTTAACCGTACTGAATTAATGGGGGTCAAATTAACGAGTATTTAGTTGCAAGACTCGGAGGTCACACGTGGAACAGACAGCAAGCAGCTGCCTACGGCAGCTACCCCTGTACCCTCCGGCACGCCGATCATGACGCCAGTTAGGCTTTATTCACTCTGCCATGGTTTTACCTGGGTTTATCCTTGTCCCTGTTTTGGACGTGTGCAGCCTCGTAACTATGCCGCCCTATTACGGAGGCTTTTCTCTGGCCATTTGCCGGGCGCCAGGCTGCCCAGGCACAGCAGCACGTAGTTGGAATATTCCTTAGTGGAACAGACTCGCGTTCGAATTAACAAACTTTTTTGTACATAGACATCTAAGAAGCTTGGCTGGACCAAATAGTTTACTATACAAAATGTTATAAACTGCTTGTTCATTTAAACTTTTGAGGTAATACATTTGGCTGGCTTACCTAAATTTCTATTCGCAAATTCCACATACGGTGTCAGCGCTACGCGGTTATCTCTGGAAATGCCCGAGGGGTGGTAGCGGCGGAAGACATCCAGTTTGATACGACGTCCTCCGCCCAATTTCCATGCTCTCTGTCGTATCACATGATGCTTTTCAAGTACTCTTCTGTTTCGAGTGCTGTTTTCAACACAGTCACAGCAACAGGTTACTATAATGTCCATGCATGCATATTAAGCACGCAATATAGGTTAAACAAAAAATGAAACTGCTAAGTTTAAATTTTCTGTCTTTCGCAGTGCTCGAACTGTGCAGTCAAAAAAAGCATGAACCTGTATAAGTAATTTAGCTTAAAATCTTAAGCTCAAAAAGACGTGATAATTAAGCCAATGCAAATCACTGCCGAGTAGCTTTTCCCTGGCATTCCAAATGCCATACACAGTAGTTAGCGGCAAGTCTCTCTCACGTGCCAGCACAGATTTCTTTGCCCCTCACTCGGTGGCACGGACAATCTCCACCTTGTCATTTATACTAAGCACCCAGTGTTTCTGTCCAAGCTTCGGCATGATGCAGACGGATGGAGAACTCGCGACGCACACCGCTCAATGTCACCTCGTCACACGTGCGAAAGAAAGTGAACCAAGGCCTAGGTGCAAGGGGTGGTCGCTCGGACTGATCCAAAATAAGGCCCGCTAGGGGGGGAGTATGTGGATGACTCCGTGATCGGTTCCGGCGGCACAGCGCTCAGAGGCCACAGTTAGTTTACGGCTTGGATTGGTGCACCCGCCGCACGCGCTGGGCCAAGGGTAGTTATCATTGCTGCGGAGAAAACTCCAAAGATGGCGGTAGTTGTATTATCATCATCATAGCAGCTGCATTTGGTAAACTTGGCTCCGATTTGTCATTGGCCATGTAGCTTGCCATCGTATCGGTCGCATTTATGGAGGTTTCTCACAGCGCTAGTAAAACAGTCTATTGTGAGGCAGTACTACCGCCGTGAATTGTACAATGAAAAGTGAAAATGGTACGTGCTAACCGATACGTCCGCAATAAGCTGCTACGGTTTATGCGGATGCGAAATGCATTATGTTGAATAGGCACCAAGTAGGCGACTTGACTTTACTACTTTAAAACGAAACTACTGATAAAGTGGGTAAGTTTTAACGAGGCTTTACTGTACTTTAACTGTTATAGTTTTCCCGCGCTACTTCAGAATTGCTGCGTAATCAAGGTTCGCATTGAAAAAAACTTGAGACTAATGATGTGGCACTTTTAAGTACAAATTTTTGCCATTGTTATTTTTTTTATAGAGCATCACCAGGGAACAGTGACCTTGACTGGTGTAAATTGTGAACTACCTTTGAGGATAAATTTTTAGCGGCGACTGCTGCTGCTACAAAGATTGTACAAGTATTGTAAGAAATAAATTAGTGTTTCCCATGCGATTCTTCGTGTTTGATGCTTGCAGTCAGAAGCTAACAGATGTGCACTAGATTCAGAGTGCGTGCTGAATTTTAATGGCAATGTGAGCAATATCCACAGCCAGTAGTAGCATTTGTGGCATCCAAGAAGCTGCTGAAAAATACTACCTGCATAAGCCGCAAGCTCAGTGCTTGTAACAGGGTATCAAGGGCGTCAAGAAATCATGCGGAAACACAAAGGCACAGGAAGGGCTGTTTCAAATAAAAAGATAATCAAGCCAAACAATTTTCACCTGGTGGCAGGATGCGCTGCTTCACTGGTGTCTTGGCCTGCTTGACAATCTCCTTGAGGAGCTTCCTCTCCTGTTCCCCAACCATCGAGACTGACCTGCAAGTGACCAATATGCTTGTTCAAGCCAAAATATAGTCTGACATTTCCTAATCTTGGACAAAGATAGTTCTTCTCTCCAGAAAAATAAACTGACTGTGAAAAATACACCTAAAAAGATTTCAATACTTGTGACTTAACTATTTTTCTCAACATTACATACTCCTTTACTTCTTCAGTTAAAGGCAGGTATGCATATTATGGTAAAAAAAGTTTTGCCACCTGGACCCAGTCCAGCACTGACTCCAAAGAAGCTCATGCATCAACAACCTTGCCTAGCAAATTAAACTTTTGGTATGTATTCAAAGCATGGTTGTGAGGCTGCACTAAAATTTACACCTTCTTTTCGCAAATACATGTCTTGGGCCTGAACATTGAAATAAACATGACGTTTGCAAGCCACAAATGTGTGTCACAATAAAAAAAAGAGAACAGTGTCACATACCGCCCACTCTTTCCAGCACGAGCTGTACGGCCCACACGGTGCACATAGTGCTGAACCGTATGGGGTAGTGTAAAGTTGATTACCTGCATTAAAGAAAAACAGTGGCATAAATTGACTGCAAGGAATCGTGCAACTGCAGATCTGCGCTGAACCAATTATACAACCAAAACATACAACCAGTTATGCTTAACATTCGAGAATAATATAAGAAAACATTAAGAACCAATAAGATTCAGCTACAGTGCTGATGCAGGCAGTAATACTACACTCTGTATACTTGCAACGCATCCATAGTAAACCAACACAGTCTTCCAATTTACAGTAAACCAATGAGCCCTCATGACATGCACAACTATTCAAGGTGCTATCTCCTTTTCATCGGCTGCTAAGTAAACAGCTGTCGCGCATTAGTGGGTTTCCACCGCTTCGAAAATTGGGCTCTTCCCTCGTTTTGTGCATCCAGCTCATACTCAGCGTGATAGAAAATGCAGTTTTGGCACTGACAGCTCTTACAACATCTTCACTTTCTGCATTCGATAAGCCTGAAAGCAGCCCATACCGTTTTGACATCCTTGATGTCAAGGCCACGCGCAACCAGATCAGTGGTGACAAGCACATCCACCTCCATCTCCTTAAAGCGGTGCAGGGCCTCAAGGCGCTGTGACTGGTTGAGGTTGCCATGCAACTCATCCACTCGAGCCCCCAGTAGGCCCAGCAGAATACGCAGCCGGTGGGCGAGCTTCTTTGTTTGCACAAACACAATGGTGTGGTCGTGGAATGTCCGCAACACCAGTGCTGAAAGGAAAATGAAGAGCGGATGGGTAAATGTCTGCTGCTATAGTCAGTTATTTACATTAAACTCACAAACAAAATACCTATGAGTGCCATACAACAGGTCACTCTGTATGAAAGTAATAGCAGCTTTAAAAACAAACAAACATACCAAGATTGAAAATCTTCACTGCTTCAGAAGGAAAAATATTTTCGATGTTATCAACAAACTTTGGACAGCTAAGTTAGCAGTAAACTGACTGAGTATACCGAATATGTCAAAACATGTGCACTCAAGCTCTGTCAAGCCACCATCACAGCTAGCTTCAGGGAAAGCCTGGCTATCTGCGGCATCAGCAATGATGTCCTTGCCTAGAGGCTTCTCTGTGGTCTTAACATCACCTGCAGAGAGACACAGTCACTAATTGTTGTCCTATCATAAATGGCTCCAGAAAATTCAAATACAGTACAACCTCGTTAATTCGAAGTCATCGGGACCGCGAGAAATCTTCGAATTAAGCGGGTTTTCGAATTAACCGAACACACCAAGAAATAAGACTTAGGCAAAAAAATTTGTTGCAGGAACGTGTTACCTTTATTCGGCATATTTTGAATTACTACTGAAAGTAATCAGAGATGCTGGTTTGCCGCGTCCGGTAGTTTGCGGCTCCTAAGGTCATGCTCTCGAGTTGGTCAAATAGACGAAACATCTCTGAACTTCCACCGCGGCACTCAACAAAACTGCGGATAACGTTCAGCGATCCGATAACTTCACCAAGAGCAGGTGCTCGGGGAGGCTCGTCGGTGTCGTCGTCGCTATCGTCGCTGTCATCGCGCATGTTCGTACCAGCAGTGATCTCACTCTCCAAGTCAGAGTAGCCAGTCTGCTCTTCGCTCTCAATGTTGATATACTCGGCGAAGCCGACTGTGTCGAGCCGACTGCGATAACGTCGAGAGGGGCACGCCATGCCTTTTGGCCAACTCGGTCTTCGAACAAGCGCTCTAGACTGCTTCCTGGATCAAGCAGAACTTCTGCTGCAACGTTAAAGTCTTGTACTTTGGCATTTCTGCACTGCTACGGTCACAAAGCTAGCACTTCTGCACAGTCCCGCCCAAAAAAACGGCACAGTAGCCGACCCCTAACCACAGCGCACAACACAAAGAAATGGCGCAGGCGAGACCGGCGCGGCGGTGGTGGTGGCGTACTTGCAGCGTCGGAGGCACGGGGGAAGAGTGGGCGAAGCACACCAAGGGATGGAGTGGGGGCGAGGTCACGTGATAAAAACCGGTATGCCCGCCGTGTTGCAGTGAAGCACGTCTTCTCCTCTGCAGGCGCGTGTTTCGGCGGTGCGCGAGGCGCACTGTGGACCGATTTTTGTGCAGAGAGTGCTCCGGCTGGGGCGCTTCGCCTATAAATCATCACCATTACTATGTGGCTTTGCCTCGCGGCTCCGTAGGGCCATCGTTTCGCCGGGTTTGCGGCGAAACATGGATCAGGCATTGCCGCATAGCAGTCCAAATTTTCGAATTAACCGGGCTGACGCAGGCCGCCTGTTCGAATTATCCGGCCAAATTTACATTGGAAAATACGGGACCGCAGAAAACCTTCGAATTATCCGGGATTTCGAATTAACCGAGTTCGAATTATCGAGGTTGTACTGTAGGTGGTTCCACAAACCATCAAGAATCCCTAAACTCGTGTCAGAAGCAGTTCTCGATGATTTTGTTTTTGATGCCATTTCATGATCCAATCAACATAAAAAATCATGACATTGAGAATGAAGACAATCTCTTGCTTCCTGTTCATGCCTGAATAATAAACATTTAGAAACTACACATAACCCACCACCTAAATACCTTCACCGTATGTACTAGTGCCCCCAAAATAAGCTCGAGCCCAGTGTGAAAAAAGTGCTTTCTTTTATCCAGGCTGCTGATGAGGCGAACACCAAAGTATCAAGCTGAACATTCGAGTGACCCACATGCACCCAAGCTATACACGTGCGCACCCGCTAGCAGGGTGCTCTGCAAAAAGAAATTTTGTTTGGTTGAGTGCTCTGTTTTATTTTGGGGGCACTAGTACATATCCAATGCCCCAAGTGGCAGGTTTTGTACCTTGACCCTAATATCACTTCTTTAAGGTGGTATAGATATAGTGAAATCAAGAGGAAGAACTGATTTTACTCTTTTTGTGATTGCTCATGATGCCAAAACCCCATTATCTGGAGTACTCTCAAGCTGGTACACACAAATATGCCACAACGAACAAAACATATAGATGACTTAAAAAACGTGACTGAAGAAGAAAATTTGATGCAGGATCAAAAACGAATGCTGACAGATAGGTTTCGGTGTTCATGAACAAAGTATTTCCAAAAATCTGTGACTTGAGTTTTTTTTTGTTTCCAAAGTAACGCCCTGGAGACATTTATGCATATTTGCATAATACACATACAGTAAAACCTCGATAACTCGAATAAGTGCAATTCGAAATTCTGGATGATTCGAAGAATTTCTGCAGTCCCCATAATTTCTAATGTGACTTCAACTGCGCAATTCGAAGTGGCGGCCTGCACCAGCCCTGTTAATTCGAAGGTTTTCGGTGCTTAGCTGCATTGCTCAATCCCAATTTCGAATAAAATCAATGAAGCGACGGCATCTCTGAGCCACGAAGTGGTACCCCAAAGCGATGCTTATCCTTGATATGCTGCAGCACCCCAACCCGAGAGCTCCCAGCACAGAAAAACACTCTGTGGTATGGCTTGCTGACCGCCAAAGCATGCCCCTGCAGAAGTGGAGACGTGCTTCATTGCAACGCAGTCGTGGATACTCCTGGCGTTTTAAGGCACGACCGAACTGGAGGCAACGAACCCTGCACGCACTCTTCATCCCTCTTCTTCCTGGCCGTGGCGAAGGCAGCGTATAGACCGTTTTATCATGGGCGCTGCCATTTTGTGTATGTGGCGCTATCTAGCGGCCGAGTTATGAACAACCGCCATGCTGGTATGTGGGGTTCCATCCGCGGAACAGGCGACAAGTAGCGGAAATTGGCATTTTGGAGCTTTCGCGTGCAAATTTTCGCTTTCTGAAAGTACCTAGCTGAAAGAATAAAAAAGGTTTTCAGTAACAGAGAAGCCATTCAGTCAAAAATGACAAAAAATTATGCTCCTGATCAGGTCGGCTGAAGGCTACAAGCCTGATTACAATTAGTGTGTAACTTTTATGTGGCACAGAGAGGCGGCGGCGCACCACTGGCAGTGATGGCAGCTTTCGATCTACTTTTTATTCTTAAATGATTTCTAGAGACAGCTTACCGTAACAGTTTGAGGAAAGAAAGAAAGCGAATGTAGCCGTTTCATGTCACGTTTAAGAGCAATGCTAATCGCGCTAGATTAGTTGGGTCAACCGATCCTTCATATACTCTTTACTGCTTGAGCGGCTACTGCGGAAGTTCCCACACCTCCACTGGGGTTCTATTCTTAAGTATCCATTATCCATTTCGGATCCATTTACTCTACCCTGGCTACTTTTGTTGGGTGACAATCAGGCAGGGTGTTCAAGCGTCCACTACTAGGCAATCGGATTTCAGCATTGCCTACATGACTCGACCACCTGTTTGCCGGTATGTGCGGGGAGTGGCGATGACTTGTCAACAGCGGAAGCTGCTATCCTGCAATTTCTCCGACTGGGCGTTAGTTGCGTTTGTCTGATGCTACCGTCATGCTGACATTAAAATACAAGATAAAATGGACAAATGATACCTATGGAATAGGGACCTTAAATTATGTCCCATAATGACCTCATCGAAAGTTGCTTTTGTTAACAATTATATAGTCCATTTTTCGTCGCAAGGTTTGCTTACTGCAAGCAATCGCTGCTATTCCTATGATCATATGTCCATTTATTATCGGCAGCAAAATCTTACGAGATGCGTGTTTAAAAGAAAAATATTTTAGCGCTGTTTCACTTAATAATTTGACAACCAATTTATTAGCATATCGTTGTCTTCAAGTGGGACAGGTTCTTTCATACTTGCAGTAACCTCAGATGACTGAATCGAAATAGTTCTTCTTTACCTGGCGGCATCTCGTAAATATTTGCCGCAAGGAATATCATCCGCTTGTTGCCCAAAGTCGGCCGCTGTTGCACGGGTATTCAGTTTTTCCGGTCCCTACTCTACAAACACAGTGTTTGGAACTCGCACGAAAGGCTGCCAAAGCGAAACATTTTCGGTTGTGGCTTGGAGTTCAGAAGCTGCTCGTCTTCGCCCAACTGAGTGAGTTGCAAGTGGAACAGTGTAGAGCAACACACGCGCATACCACCACTGTTAATCTTTTATCTTCTGTTAATCATCTCCTTTTGGTTGTTATTTTTTTTTGTTAACGCAAACAACTGAGTAAAAAAAAAAAAAGATTACGTTAACCGCGGCAGCTCTTAGCAGCTAAACTGCGGCCGGCCGAAATGAAGCGATCAGGGAAATGAAGGAAAGAAAGGGGCGAAAGAAGAAAGAACAGGGAAAGAAAGCACATCGCTCACATCAGCTAATCGGCTTAGATATTTTGCGGCTATTCAACACACTCTGTGTGCAAAAGACTGCAACGTGTGCCCTTTCTCTGTAGAATGTCCTGCCGCCTCCGCTGCTATCCCCGCGTCCCCACATACCAGACAGGAGGAGCCGCGCAGCGCGTTCTGGTTCAAGGCTATTTTTCTCCTCGCCGCGAAAACGGTCTATAGCGGGGACGCTGGCATCAAAGCACCTCCCACTTATAGCAGCAGGGTTAGAGGGTTAACGGGCAGCTCGATTACCGCAATTATTTGCGTAATGGACCCACTCGCATAATAACCCCACCCCCTACTTTTGCTGCTCTAGAAAACAAAAATGCAGATAAACAAGAATTCGACTTTAGCCCGTCCCTCTGTTCCGCGCCGTTGTCGACGGGGTCCACAGAGCATTTCTTGGCAGTGCGCCAAGATGCTGTGCAGGGATAACATCACGGCACGTTTATGTTTTGATGTTAACTCCTGCAGAAGGGGGCGGGGTCTTTCTTGAAGCGACATGCTCGGCCACATCATCATTGGAACGCGTGATAGCAGCAAACGCCGCTTTGAGCAGAACGATAGTAAAAAGCCAGCACCATAATTGCGGCTGACCACGTGCTTTCGTTGAGGATTGATGAATGGAAGGATGAGGGGGTAGGGGCATGCCTCTTGCAATTAATTTTTTTTGGGCAAGATTTTTTGCGGTGTTCGGTTAATATAAAACGCCGGTTAATTTGAACTCTTTTCTCAGTCCCAATGGCTTTGAATAACAGAGGTTTTACTGCATTCACTGCAATGGCTACCAAAACGCTTTTTTATTCCCCGCATGCAATATAAGAGTGCCCATGAGGATACACTGTGACCTGCTATAATGTACTGACTACTGGAGTGCAAAAATTTATTCATGAGGGACGGGGGGTGGTCGAGAGGATGATTGCAGTGCTTAATATGGTTTGCTAATGGGGGATAGAAAATAATTCACTGCGGCGTAAATTTTTTTTTGTCACAGCATTTGTTGTAGCAGGGTTGGACTGTATTAATACAGCACAGCCAACAGTCACAGCAGTACAGATCATGATAGTCACCAAGTGTGCACGCTGTTATAGCCGCTGCAAAACTGTTTTCAATACACTGCACTTCTGGTTGGCGTGCACAATGCAAAGCCGGCAAGGAGTAAAGAAGGAGACTGCTGCTTATCTGCTCTCTTCTTTCTCTCCTATAATTTTCCACTTCTGAAAATAATGTGGGTACACCAGTGTTCTACTGATACCGCAACTTGATGCACCACTTATAACAGGCACGCAAGCCAGCACTGCTTTTAAGCTGCATAACAGTTGATTGGATTTTTTAATGCTTCAAAGAGACAGCAGGAACTCTTAGTACACCTCACAGTCGTGCCACACCGGCCGAAGTGACCCTCTGCAGTTCATCAGCAGTGAATAACCACAAAATGATGCTAGATGCCAACATCATGTTTCTATTCAATGCACATTGTACGGTGCCGCAAACGCACTAATACAAAATACTGCGCCAGCCCCAGACTACAGGGATGGATCAGGTGTCCCACCTTCTTTTTCAACTGGCAGCTACTCACCAGCAAGGATTGCCTCTCGATCTCCTTCTCTTTGAGGCCGGATACGAATGAACTCTTGCCTAAGGTTCAGTGCCACGTCAGTGTTATTGTTGAGGAACAGCTTGACTGGTTTCTGGAGTGACACAGCAGCCAGGTCTTTCACCTGCATTCCAGACATCAGAGATATACTTTAGCCAGCATTGCTACGAGCATTTTTTCCACAAAACTTCGTAGAATTTAAAAGTTCCAGTAGATAAGACAAAAGAAGATTTTCTAAACGCATCCGTTAATCTTGACAAATCCATTTCTGACCGTAATTTCTCTTTTTCATTGCATCAAACCATAAAATGAACACCGAAGCCTACCAGCAGCACTCTCTTCAGTGTCACTCATTTGGCTCAGTAGCAATATCACCATAAAGAAAAGCTGACACAACTCTCCATCATAATTATTTAAAGTATAAATAATTTCTACAGCGCTCCGTTGGTCTAACAACCAATCAGACTCTTGACCATTGTTCAAACGCAACAAACTGAATTTATTCCAAATTAGGCTCAAATGGTCACAAACAACTACCGGGTGCGTCATAATTACTGTCACACACTTTGATCCACAACTATTCCTCCTAATATAAATATTTTTTAACATCGTTCTCACTAATATTTCTTTACACCATTTCAAGTGCTTGGGCTGTGTTTTATGCTTGTGTTTACATTTTTCAAGTCTGGGCATGCCCTAGCCAGCATCGGCCCGCAATCTTGTCGCTGAGGAATGCTGGACACACGCCTTCTGAGATAGCCGAACTTCTCAAAATTCACTGCAAGATTGTTCATCGAGCTTTGCAGCGTGGCACACTTCAGGACCGACCCCGCAGTGGTCATTCTGTCACGGTGGCCACTCCTCGCCTTAAAAAAGTGGAAAAAAAAAAAAAAGAATTGAATAGCAGCCACGGAGGAGCATGAGAAGTCGGGCCTAAGAGCTGAATGTGTCTGCCACGAGACGAATTTTTCGACGAGAGCAAAATATGTTCCCCTACAAGCTGCAGAAAAGAAATGGTCTGACAGAAGCACAGAGAGAGAGGAAAGACTTTAAAGGCCCACTGTCCACCCTCCGGTCGAAAATATTTTCTTCCCCGGTGACTGTGAGACTTCGCCCCTGGAACGCAAGGCCGCAAAATGTTTTTGAAAAGAGTAACTAATAACGCAGTTACAGCCACCGCAATCACCCGATTCTATCCTGCCTCTCTCCTTCCGTTCCCTCGCAAAGGTTTTTCACTCTCCTGCCCGAGGTCGTCTAGCCTCCGCAATACAAATTCCCCTTCCTCCTCCGCGTTTGGCGGGAGGTGGGGCGTGGCTATTTGCGAGCGCGAAAAAAAAAAAAAAAACGGTCGAGGGAGCGCGCGCCGCTGGATTCAGTCTGGCCGTGGCGAGGGAAAAGCGCGCTGCGAGCGGTAGACACCCATCCTTCTCCCGTCATTCAGCGAGACGGACCAATGGACGTCGTTCCTGATACGTACGTCGTTATCGGGGCCCATCGGGCCAGCGCAGGAAGCGGTGAAGCTGGCTTCTCAAAGGAGAGCATGAGGGAGCTTTGAATTGTATTTTCGATGCTTTGCGGTGCGCGTGTCGCTGTAGAATTTTGCACAGACTATCTCCGGTACCTGATCGAAACACTGGGCTCTTTTTCTTAAAAGGGCCTTCCCTGGACAGTGGCCCTTTAAAAATGCCGGCTGCTGTTGGCGTGGGCCGCAAAGGGGGAGCACATGATGACCGTCTTCACCGATGAGAACATTTTCACGGTGGACACACATCAGAACACCCAGAACTCACGTGTACTTGCTTGACACCGCAACTTGCTGATTCAGCTAGCCGTAAAATTTTGCGAAACTCCCATTTGGCACCTGTGATGGTTTTGGCAGGGGAATCTGCCACTGGACACACTCCTCTTGTTTTTGTGCCAAAACGAACAGAGTGGCACAGACACACACCTTAAGAAAATTCTTGACTCTCAACTGCTGCCTTTGACTCAGACCTACTTTGGCGAACAGTCTTGGACTCTGCAGCAAGACGGCGCCCCAGCGCAAAGTGTCGAACTCACACGCCTGATTTCTTTCTGGCTGAAAAATAACCGGCTAACTCGCCTGACCTAAACCCCATGGATTTCTGCACATGAGCTATCTTCCAAGAGAAGGCCTGCACTCTTCAGCGCACCACCGTTGCAATATAAGTATCTCGGCGTATATTTCACCTCTAACCTTACGTGGACGAGACAAGTTGAGCATATTACATCGAAAGCCTGCAGAATGTTTAATTTTTTAAAGCGTAATTTCAGCAAAGCGCAGTCAAATGTCAAGCAGCTCCTGTATTTCACTTACATAAGGCCAATTCTTGAATATGCATGCCCTGTATGGGATCCCCAGTTTATTTACTTATCAGACATGCTCGAACGCGTCCAAAATAATGCTGCCAGATTTGTGTCTAACAATTATAATTTTTCATCTAGTGTCACGTCTATTAAACATCATCTTGGTTGGGAATCTTTAGCTCACCGCAGAAAACATTTCAGACTGCAGATCATGTATCGCATTTATTTTGGAAGGTTCAGCATTGAAAAAGACCGGTACCTGCTTCAACCTCACTTTTTGTCTAGACGACTTGATCATCAGTGGAAGATCCGCGAAATAAAATGCCGGACAGATGTGTATAAAACCTAGTTTTTTCCACTGACGATCAATGAGTGGAACCGGCTGCCAGCTGGCATCACTGAGTGTTGCACTGAAAATTTATTTCGGGCCTTTTTTATCGGATGTGTAATGTGGCGCCTAGTTCTCTTGCGTGTGTTTCCTTCATTACTTTGTTTTTGAGTGTTTTCATCACTTTGTTCGTCGCGCAGTTGCCCTCTTTAGATGCACGTTTTTCATTCTGCATTATCACTTGTGTCGTGTTATTTTCTTCATTTTTATGTATTTTATCACTGGCGTTCCTAGCAAGATTACTTGTCATCTCCCCCCCTGCAATAATGCCTTCGGGCGCTGCAGGAACTTGTAATAAATAAATAAATAAATAGAAACATCGCTAGAGTGAGAATGAAAAAAACATTCCACAGGGTACGCCGCAGGCTGCAATTAAAGCATGCCCAGAACCCTTAAGGGCCATGATAATGGCCAAAAGCAACCATATTGAATAAAATGTAAGTTGCATTCCTAAGGTATAAGAAAAATGCTGTGCAAATATTTGTGAGATTTGTTCACTCTCAGCCAATATATGGGCCATAACTCCCGTGACAGTATTTAAGGCGCACCTGGTACTACACACCATAATAAAAGCTGCAACAATTACACACATAGTGGCAGGCCTCTGTTTTTGCCCTTTGCTAAGACTAAACACAAACACACCGAGTATGATTAAACAAAAATGACGAAGTCCCCTACTTTTCTTCAGTTTCCACTCTTATCACTCATGATGCTGCACTTTTCGTGGGCTAATACATAAAACAAAGAAGCCTTCTGGCACTGCAACCGTGCTCATGCATAAAAATGAATATGCTTTAGTGCAAAATATAACCACTACACCTCCTCTGTCATGGTGGCTGAAAATAGCATTGTCTGCCTCGTTGGAGCACATTGTCTGATGATCTCCTTCATCTGGGATGCAAAAGTTTCATCCAGCATCCTGCAAATAAAGCCGAAAGCAAAAAAACACAATGTGACAGCAAGCAAGTGCCTCAATGAGATGAACTGGCTGAGAAACTGCAAAACGGAGCCTATACATGCTAAATGCCTGGCCATCAAGGCAAAATATGATTTAAGCCTTGGCTGTTAAAATTTAAGCCCTGTAATGCCGCTTCTTTTCTGAGGTATCGAAAAACACTTGAGATGGAAAAAGTACTCACAGTTGCAAAGCAATCTCACTACAGCTGTACTAAAGGTAACCTGCTAAGCGAGCGCATGAAAGCATGCTTGTACACCTGCCAAATTTTTTAACAATATCAAGCGTTGCGTCTCTAACTGCAGCATGTAGTATGCTTCTCTCAGCTTTGCAGGCTAATCATTTGTACAGAAATTTAACGCAAGGCGTAGTAACAAATGGCCACATTACTATAATAACAAATTAGGATGGGCGTTCGCTTGAATCTGTCCGAATTAACTAAAAATCACCATCCTTTGCCACGACAAAGAGACAATTCAAGCAGCATATGCAGTAGCAGTTGCTATCCATTTCGCTTCATTTGGGTAAAGGATCGGTATAAAACTGGAAGTGCCTGCGAATTTACTTTGGTAAGTTACTTTAGGATAGATGCTCCACAAGAACCATTGCAATGTATGCTGCTTGTTTGTTTAGATCGCACCAGACGATGCGAATTTTAGGTTATTTTTTAGTGAATCAGGCAAGTAGCATGTTATATGAAAAACAGGCACATTTAAGTACCACGTCATGCATTAAATTATAGCACGAATTAGCAAGCGATGTAGCCGAGAGAAGCATTCTACGTGTTGCATTTAGAGAAACAACGCTTAATATTGTTAAAAATTGGGCGGGTGTACATCTCAAGTGCACTGTCTCTAGAAAAATGTTTGAGTCACAGATGCAGTAAAAGAATAGAACATTATCATTATCCTGAGGTCTAACAGATGAGAAAACTCAGTTATTCAAAGTTACTCTTAATATGCTGTCATTTTGGAGTAGTGCAAAAAAAAAAAAAAAAAGAATAAAAATAAAAAATAAAAAAAATAAATAAAGGGTCAGAAGATTAACATGTTACATGCGTTGTGTTGTCTCTCAATGCACAGTACTGTCCCAAAATGGGCTGTGCAGGCTGGAATGTGATAACTCCACTGCAGATGTGCTCTACAAATGTAGGCAGTCCACCCGTGAAACTGTTACACCTCTTAAAAGCTGATCCTCCCGAAAAGGCAAAAGGGAGCAAGAAAGCTTTCAGTATCTATACGAGCATGTGGCTCCTGAAAGGTGAAGCAAGATGACCATTCCTAACCATGACCCAGTTCCTTTGCCTTGAAAATAATGTCTCTCTTGCTTGTTCCCCTTTTGTTTGAGCACCAAAGTATACAGTCGAACCCGGATATATCGAACTCGAAGGGGATCGCGAAATAGTTCGATATATCGATAATTCGATATACAAAAATCGGCTTGTGACGGCACTTACAATGCGAAAAAACAATACCGTATTTGTCGCGTAATCAACCCACTCGCATAATGAACCCACCCTCCACTTTTGCACCTGAGTATTAGAAAAAAACAAAAACAAAAGCGTTAAGGCCAGCTCGCTCACATGCAAGCGACTGAGCGATCTCAGCGACGAGCGGCAGCGACAGAGCGAAAATTTTCAAACTTGTTGGAATCGCCACTCAAGCCACCGCGGCAGCTCAAAACAAGGTTTCTGTGTCGCCGCGGCGGCAGAAATCGCGAACATTTTCGCTTGCATGTCGATGGCGCGCGTCAGTCCGTTTCGGTCATCTCATCCACAGCTCATTGGCAGCGTGCCAAGATGCTGCGCAGCGATAACGTCGGCGCGCGTTTATCTTTTGATAGCTCCTGCGGTGGCGGGGAGCGAACTTGGCAGAGTGCCCGTGATGGCTTGATTGCGCAAGCCTGGTTTAATTTATCACGCCGCGCTTGGGGCGGGCGTGATAAATCGCAGCAGCTGACCGCGTGCTTTCGCCGATTCATACATGCAAGGATAAACGATAAAAAAAAAAAAAAAAAACCTGGCGCTTCTTAACGTCCGCAGGCGCCATAGCCACGTCCGCACGCAGAGGGTTCGCAACACATGCTGGAAAAAGCGTCCGACATCTGTCTGAAAACGGGCTGAGCTGGCTTGGTGCATGCGTTGCGCGTGCTGAAGGAGAGAGATAGCTCATCAAAAGAATGGGCACACCCACGCACATGGCTTGCAAACGTCATGTGTTGGCGCGCGGGAAACGACAACTGTAGATGCGCGCGCCTTTGGGGAATGGGCGTGGCGCTTCCCAGACCAGCCGTTGCCGAACTGTTCCTTCTCACTCCTTCCGCGCGTGGCTTGAAAATGTCACGCAGCAAACGGCCAAGGGTAAAGCCGCGTTCAGACTACGTGCGCAACGCACGTATCGTTCGTAAGGATCGTAAGCGTAAGCGCAAAAAACGTAACGTGTCTGTTCAGACTGCTGTCGTATTGAGCGTAAAATGCGCAACGTACGCAGCCAGCGTGGGCGTAAATGTCGGAGGACCCGCGACTTTTACGACTAGTACAGATACGTCTGTTACGCGCGACCAATGCGCACAGCCGTTTCGGTTTTCCCTTTCCGGTCACGGGGCTTCCGGTCCTCCCAGATTTCGCGCGCAAACCACTAGTAGGCGACATCATCCAACACTCCTACTCCGCTGCAGTGTCTCGGCTCGCCGTTGTTATTGGTGTTGTGTCGGTGATTGTGTCTGTGTCGGTGATTGTGTCTGTCCGCAGCTTGATCATGTGCAGTGCGGAATCTTCGCTGTGGAATTAGCAGCCTCTCATAAAAAAAGTTCGGCAGAGGCCGGCTCTCTACTACGAGTAGCTGAAATCGCACAGAGAGAAGTGCAAAACGATGCCTGGCTGCAAATTGCCAGTGCGCTGAGTCAAAGTAGTAAGTGGTTTATCAATCCGTTTTTTCATGCGCGAACAAGCTCTCAACAAGCAAATGCTTCCTAGTTTAGAAAAGTGAGGCTATGGAGGCGGGGGATGCCCGCTTCATCCGCGTGCATTCTCGCAGCCCATCGGCTCCGTTGACAAGTGAGGAAACAGTTGGCCTGCAGCGAAAGGCCGCGATGCGGGGCGACGTTGCGGTCGGGCCGCAGAAGGGAGCTGGTGCGGACTCGTCGAAGTTTGAAAGAAGCTCATCGTAAAAGAGAAAAAGAAAACAGCATTTTCTGAGGGGGGACGAGGTTCCGCGGACGTTTCCGTGTCTGCCGCGCGCCCCGGCTCATTGTTTGGAGTCAGTAGTACGGCCTTTGAGTCACCGCCCCGGCCCGTCTCCAAAATCGCTCCGGGGCACTGGTAAAATCGCAAGCAGGGATGCAGGCGGACCGTACGCCTGGTTTGGTGCGAGAGAGTGCGATCACGGGACACCGAGCAGGAGTGCGCGATACGTCGACAATGAGAACGGGCGCATGAAGAAATGTGCGAAGGAGTGAGCGGTGCGTCAGCACGGTGAGCGGACGTTTGAAAACTGTGTGCGAACGTGCGTGTGTGAAACGAAGTGTATTTGTAATCTAATTGTCAATTGTTAATATACCCATTGTTCTTTTTCGTATTTTATTTGTGTGTCCAGTCTTTTCTTTCACATCTCATTTTGAGCTTGAAGAGCCCAGACCTCTGCTATCAGCTGCTTGCTAACCGGCGCCATGTTGAGAGCGCTGATTGGCCGGTCGTAAAGAACGCATCTTACCGAACGGCCCAGTGTGAACATGCGCGGTCGCAAGCTACGTAAACGGCAGTTCCAGCCACTATGCGCACTGCGATAAATACGATACTTACGACGGATGCGCACGTAGTCTGAACGCGGCTTAATGCGATCGTCTTTGGGGAAGGCACACTTTCCAGTGCGTGGTGCGGAGTTCGATATATCGAACGACCGATGAATTTGAGTTCGATATATGACGTGGCTTTCCTATACTTTTACATGGGATTTTCAAGGGGATATTTCGTGAGTTCAATATAACCAAAATTCGATATATCCGGGTTCGATATAACCGGGTTCGATTGTAACTGATACCTACTGTCATCTTCAAAACTGGTGCCAGCACCTAGATGCTACCAAGCCTGCCTACTGTAGCAATATTAAACCAGGCGTTCGTGAAGCTCTGGGCCTGGATAAGCTCAATCCGTCATGAGGTTCCCTAGCGAGCACAAATATTTGTGCTATGGCAGCTAAAATCACATCCCCAAGCTTTTTTCCTACCATAACATTCTTATAAGAAACACCTGTGTCCCTTGAAAATTCCTCACACAATCAAGCTCAGATACACTGAAGCTGGAAATTTTGAACCATTAGATATCCTGAACACACAGATTATCCCGCTGAAATTACTGAGTAAAAGTAGTACCGAGCTCATATTTCATCAGTCGTTTTATATATCAATTGGTGCACTCTGCTCGAGCACATGGCGCCAATTCCTAAAGACTTTCTTTGATGACTTATTGCCTGGAGACAGGTCAGCTGCGCAGCCTTAATGCTGGCAGTGCCAAGACTGAAACTGTGTGACAAGGTGAATGTGGGCTGTGCAGGGCGGCCTTTGGTCCTTTGTATCCTATCTGTGCTCCACATTTTGCTCTGCAGTGAAGATAGCCCAACGAAGGCCTATCCACGACCTTCGCTTTGCTGCCAGAGTGCTACAGAAACCAACTGTGCCATACATTCAATGAGCGCTTATTATATTTAGAGTGTGCCAAAGAATTAGACATCGTATTATAGGTAGTAACTAGTTCCAAAGCACCGACTACTATAGCATCAATGTGAGGGAGATTATAAGCCTGGCAATGCTCAGCAAGCAGTGTGCTGCACGAAACATGTCACTAGCATGTAGAGCACTGCATTTTTATTTCTAGGTTAAAAATAAGCTTATCTATTGACACTTTTCATGTGTCATATTATTTCGCGATCCCCTTTGAGCTAGATATATAAGGGGGTTGACTGAAAACGAAACCACTTGCTGTAAGGTTCATGCACCTCAAAATGCTCATACAAATGATTAAAATGACAGCAAATGACTAAGGTGTTCCCCAGAAAGAAAATGTCCTGCAAAGTGGCTTCTGGCTTCTCACTTATCAGCTTCATCCAAGATGAGCACTTCAATGTTCCGGAGGTCGAAGCCCGGTGTGTTTTCCAGGTGGTCAATGAGACGACCCGGGGTGGCAATGATGATGTCTGGCACCTTACGCAGTGCAGCTTCCTGGGCCTTCAGGTCCAGACCACCTGTAAGGGAAGAAACACTGGAGTAGGGGCTCTCAAAGTGCATTCCACTGAGCTCTTGTTTTCCTTGGAGTGCTTCTGGGTTCCCTGAGCATGTAAAGCCATGTATGCCTCAACCACCACGTTTTCTTACTCACTTTATTTTAGGCCACACATGCCCATTTCAATATACAGCCAGACAGCATTGATTGAATTTGGGCATTTTTCGAGGTTAGCAAATTGGTCAGCCCTTTCTAGCAAGCTAGCTAGGCAGAAAGAGACCAAAACAAACATGCAGAGCTCCTCAACACATTTTGATGGCTGCTGCAGTTCTGCGAAGATAGAAAGATTGGAAACCTCTGTTCAAGTAACGCCAAAATGTGATTTCAGCTATTCACCACACCTGGCCCTATTACAAGTAAATGACAGTAATATAGGAGACCACCTGTACATGGCACCTGTCTACCAGTTACCAGCATAGCTGCAAGCTCGAAAGTGAAGCCATGTTTTTAATAAAGGTTACAGTGTACCTAGAGATATGACATAATAGAGCTCTTGACACGAGTCGAGATTACACTTGTGGAACTCTGCTGCAGGCTTTGGTGGCAGATGCCTAAAATTAAAACTAAATGAAGGAAGGGGAGAAGTCATAGGGCACTTGGATGAAGCTTACCGGCAGACAGGGTGATCATCACATCTGTGAACTGAGCCAGCTGGAGGCTGACCTGGTAGACTTGCACAGCCAGCTCTCGGGTGGGCACGACCACCAACACTCTAGTCACTAAGTCCTGCTTGGGTCGAAAAAGAAGCCGCTCAAGCACGGGCAGCATGAAGGCCGCAGTTTTACCTGTGTAAAACAAGCCCCACCATATATTACATGATAGTGTGCAGTAGTTATTTTTCAAGAGATCTAAAAGGTACAGCACATTATTGCTCAATTTGAAAGAATGCAAGCAACTAACAGAAAAAACCTCTTCACAATATGTTTAAGAACACACCCTATTTCAAGCCATCAATATCACTTAAGTTATACGTGTCATGACAAAGAGACTTTTTAAGCATCACATCTCAAACACTCAAAGCATTTTCATAAGAATGAAGTATCAGGTAAGAGTGCACTCAACTAAGTTACATCTAACAGCATCTCACCTGTTCCTGTTGCAGCACAAGCATAGATGTCTCTGCCTAACAGCGCCATAGGTATTGTAGATGCTTGGATAGGTGTCGGATAGATGAAGTTCATTGCAGTCAATGCCTGGGATGACAAAAGGAAATGGTCATTCTTGTCACAATTATTCTCCTGTTAACAATTAAGTGCCAGCCGAGCTTTTGCTGTCAATCAAACGGAGTAACGGCACCAATGAGAAATTTTAGTTAGGGTCATACCTTTAGTAGAGGCCTGGATAAGTTCATCTGTTGAAAGGAGACATCTCCATCGCCAAAAAATGCTTTTGTCACATCGTCCTCTTCCTCTTCCGCATCCTGGTTAGCGCACCACACAAAGGAACCAGGCGTTACCAATAATGATAATGTGGCAAAGCTGCACTCTGCTTTCTAAACTGGACGGAACAGAAGTATACTTATGCACACACTAAAGAAAATGTTGATAGCCCTACCTAAAGTCTATGAGAACAAGCACACAGCGATAGAAAGTTAGAAATGTACAGCGAATGAGCCCAAAACTCTATTCAGGCTAGTTCAGCTGGACATGATAGCAGCTGTACCTTACCAATAAAAACATATTGAGTAGGAACTTGGAGGCTAATGCAAAGGACCAAACTTAAATTGAGGACAGTGCAGCAAGCTATGGAAAGAAAAATGATGCACAATGTTAAGAAAGAAGAAGAAAGCAGAATGAGTAGGGGAACGAACACCATAGTTGGAATAATGGTTGGTTGGTTGGTTAATGGGGTTCCAATTAATTCCAACCACCTGGGGTTCTTTAATGTGCAGATATCACATAGTACACAGATGCCGGGTGTTTCACCTCCACTGCAAAATAGCTGCTGTGGCAAGGATCAAATCCAGGCTCAGTAGTATATTACCCTAACCATAGGTTAAGCAGAATTATATGGTAAACTGATCAAGCAAAGAAGTCTGGTTTGCATCAGCCATTAAACTAATGCAACATTCTTCAAGTACATTGAAGGCACAATTTAAAATCTGTGCTACCTACCAGAAAAGAACACAAAACATGAAAGCTGCTTCAAACGTTTGTTGCATGCAACCTAACATCACTGCAGAAATTATAACAGTTTGAAAAATTTCAGCCTGGCTAATTGCATATACTTGATGTATACCATACTTTCGCAAATTTAAGCACCCCCATCCCCCTTTTTTTTTGCAACGAAGAGGGCAAAGAACGCGCATCCAAGGCGAACAAGCACACTTGCTCACTCTGTCGTTGAACCAAAGCTTTCAGAATCCTGAGGTGGCACGGTGTCCACAGTGTCATCTCCAGCTTCATGCACTGCTGTGTTCCAACTCTACCTGACACCACTGGCCGAAAGTGACCTCGACAACTCTATCACCGTGATGTTGCATGGGCCTGTTATCAGCGGCGCTCGGCAGGTTTCACGGGCATAGCAGATGCCCATTGCTTTGGTTGGCGTCAGTTGTTCGAGAGCCGTAATGGAGGTCGGGACGAGTTTATAGAGGGCTGCCTACAGCTTGAAGTTTAGACAAATTGTAATCGAGTCTGTCAAATTTGATTGCCACATTTCGCGCTCTTTTCATCAAGATATCACCACAAAAAGAAGGCGAGGTGGAGTTCTAAGCACCCCCCCCCCCCTTCTATGGGCATCATGATCATGAAAAAAGGGAGGCGCTTAGAATCAAGTAAATACAGTAGTTCTCTGTGCACAGCACTCAGAAAAAAATTAAACTACTAGCATGTTTTGATTGCTTTTGCGTCAAATGCTACATAGACATTCCACTAGCGTAAAAGAAGAAATGGGGAATTATTATTGTTTTTGCATGGAACACAAAATTTAAGCACATTATGCTCTTTTAGCATAGTAAGCTTTTTCTAAAGCTCGAAGGTCGTGAGCAGTTCAACCTGCATACAGAATGGCCTAACTACCTAGTATGCGACATCACCAAACAGCCATGCAGTAATCGTTATTTCCATGTGGTCATTAATAATCTAGAGACTGCAGCTCAGCAAGGTATTCCCACCAATCTTTGGCTAATTTAAATGCATGCGTTTAGAGAGCTTTGTGACCACGTATTAGACATGAACACTAATCAGTACATACCTCTATCCCCTCCACAGTGACTGCTTTCTTCCTTTCCCGAGGGTCTTTCCCTTTTTTCTTTTTCGTCCGAAGTGTATCTAGAACCAGACAAACAATATACATAATGCAGATAATTAACCAATATAAGAAGGGTCTATGCCCAGCAGTCAGCCTTGAAAATTTCTCCACTTCAAGAACCACTATTACCGGTTATAGACTTTACAACATTAGGGCTTGGTGGCACAGCAAGAACATGAGTCTTCTACCAATTTTAAAAGCCACTGAAGAAGAAGCAAATGGATCAGCTTCTTGCAAAACACCCGTAATATACCAAAGTTAGCCAAGTAATATCAGACGAGTCTTCAGGTCATGCAAAAAGCTATTTTAGTGTATAAGTGCCACGTTTGTTAGCGATCATCAGCTAATTTTGCTAGTTCAAGTTACAGTATGCCGGTGAAACTTTCACCTTGCAAGTCTTGCCTCGTGCCATCGGCTTGTGGGAATTCAACATTTCCCTCGCCCGCACGACGTGGCGAACACCCTCTCTTTCTCTCGGGGAGCCCTCATCTTTCCCCCTCTGGCCTCCTTCCTCTGTTGCTGTGGCGGAGAGGGCGGGGGTGAGAGAACGGCCCCTCTTTCCCCTCTCATCTCAGCGGACAGCACCCAGGGAGACGACGCCGCGACGCCGTACCGCGCGGATGCTGCTATGACACCGAGGAAGAACATTGGGCGTTCCCAATAAACAGCTTGACCCGCTGACTATGTTTGTCTCGGTGCGACATTCCTCACGGCCATGGGTGTGATCAGAGCTGACGGTGTGGCCTCGGTTCTCAGAGCGGAGCCGCAGCCCCGTAGAGAATCCCCACAAAATGTGTGATTTTTTTGTTGTTTTTTTGTTGTTTTTTTAAAGGGGGGTAGCGTAGGCAACTGGCAGTAGCTTGACGAGTAGCTCAGGATCTCCTTGAGAATGACTCGTTCGGCGGACCACACCTGCGATTTCACTGGAGGCGTATCGCAATAGCGGTTGGAAACCCCTGCCATCGGGCTAGGCTTCGCATACCGGCCAGGATCGCCCAGCCGACTTTGGACGACTTACTGCGTGGAATTCCACCATTCTTCGTTAGCTAGCCTCCCCAACTGGACTGCCAGTGGGGCCCCACGTTGGTGCGCCATTTTGTGGGGATTCTCTACGGGGCTGCGGCTCCGCTCTGAGAACCGAGGCCACACCGCCAGCTCTGATCACACCCGTGGCCGTGAGGAATGTCGCACCGAGACAAACATAGCCAGCGGGCCAAGCTGTTTATTGGGAACACCCAATGTTCTTCCTCGGTGTCATAGCAGCATCCGCGCGCTACGGCGTCGTCTCCCTGGGTGCTGTCCGCTGAGATGAGAGGGGAAGGAGGGGCCGTTCTCTCACCCCCGCCCTCTCCGCCACAGCAACGGAGGAAGGAGGCCAGAGGGGGAAAGATGAGGGCTCCCCGAGAGAAAGAGAGGGTGTTTGCCGCGTCGTGCGGGCGAGGGAAATGTTGAATTCCCACAGGCTAATAACCAAGCTATTGGCTTTGGTTCTTAACAGCATGTCCTGAACACTTTTGTCCCCTAAATTAATGCCAAAAAAACTCACAACATGTATTGAAGATTGTTCACGGTACCATTTAAAGCAATATAATGTCCCCTAAATTAATGCCAAAAAAACTCACAACATGTATTGAAGATTGTTCAAGGTACCATTTAAAGCAATATGATATTAAATGACGTCATACCCCTGCTGATCAAAAGTAGCGCGGAAAAATATGGATATTAACCAAAGATTTTATGTGAATCAAATCAGTTCAGTTCAGTCATGCCCGACTCTTCGTGACCCTATGGACCATGTCACGCCAAGCTTTCCGGTCTCTCACTGCTTCCTAACATCACATAACTTCATCTGCAGTGCCTCGAGGATGCCATCTAACCATCGCATTCGCTGCCTACCCCTTCTCCGGCGACACTCAACCTTTCCCAACATCAAATCTTTCTCCAGCGACTCCTCTCTTCTAATCAGATGACCAAAGTAGCTGAGCTTTAACTTTAGAATTTGACCCTCCAATGAGCAGTCAGGGTTTGGTTGGCAGACTAATGTCTCTGCTCTTTACTAGGCGGTCAAGGCTAACCATTGCTCTCTTTCCCAGAAGCAGGAGTCTCCTAATTTCATGGCTGCAGTCTCCTTCCGAGGTAATCTTGGAGCCCAAGAAGAGAAAATCTGTCACAGCTTCCACTCCTTGTCCATTGATGCTCCAGGACTTGATAGGGCAAGACGCCATGATCTTTGTCTTTTTAATTTTCAGTTTAAGCCCAAACTTCTAACCCTCTTCTTGTACGCGCATCAGAAGTCTCCCGAGTTCCACTTCACTTTTTGCCATTAAAGTGGTATCATCCGCATATCTAAGGTTGTTGATACGTTTTCCAGCAATCTTCACTCCAGCTGAAGACTCGTCCAGACCGGCCTTCCTCATGATGCACTTTGCATATAGGTTAAATAGGCAGGGCGACAGTATGCAGCCTTGCCTCACTCCTTTCTCAGTCGGAAACTAATCAGTAAGACCATGCGCAGTTCTGACTGTGGCCTCTTGCCCTTCATACAGGTTCCTGAGGAGACCGATGAGGTGAATTGGAACTCCCATCTCTTGGAGAGCTTGCCACAATCTGCTGTGATCTACGCAGTCAAACGCTTTCGCATAATCAATAAAGCAGAAGTAAATGGGTTTCTGGAACTCTCTTGCTTTTTCCATGATCCAGCGAAGGTTGGCAATTTGGTCTCTAGTTCCTCTGCCCTTGCGAAACCCAGCTTGCACGTCCGGAAGCTCCCGATCCACATACTGCTGCAGCCTACCTTGCAGGATTTTTAACATCACCTTGCTAGCATGCGAAATAAGCGCGATCGTGCGGTAGTTGGAACAATCTTTGACACCGCCTTTCTTTGGAATGGGGATGTAAACTGACCTCCTCCAATCCTGTGGCCACTGCAGGGTTGTCCAAATCTTTTGACACAATGTATGCAGTGTGTTAACAGCGTCGTGGTTGAGGTTTTGAAGCAACTCAGCTGGAATACCATCAATTCCGCTAGCTTTGTTCTTAGCAAGGCTGGCTAAGGCCCATTCAACTTCACTCTTCAGGATGCCCGGCTCGAGATCAGTAATCACAACCGTCCTATGTTGGGTTTGCACATCCGGGTCCTTCTTGTACAGTTCTTCTGTGTATTCCTGCCACCTCTTCTTTATCTCTGAGGCTTCAGTGAGGTCCTTGCCTCGTTTGTCCTTTATCACGCCCAGCTTAGCACAGAAGCTTCCTTTGATATCTTTGATTGTCTTATACAGAGCTCTTGTGTTCCTTAATTGGCTGTTGTCCTCAACTGCTTGGCACTGTATGTTCAGGAAGGCATTCTTATCTCTCCTTGCTATTTTCTGAAAATCCGCATTGAGAATCAAATGCTCAGTATGCAATTTCAAGCTTGGATGAAATAAATTAGTATAGTTGTGCGTCATTGGAGAGAATCACAGCTATGTAGTTTCAGGAGCAGCTCTGTGAATACGACATGCACTAAAGACATATACAACTCAAGAATGGAGCGGCAAATACCCATCAAAGGAGGCAATCCATCAAATGGCATCGACCGGTCCCTGTGACGTGGTGGTTAATCACGTAGCGTGAAATTGTAATGAATACTATAGTCAAGGGCAACATTCGGTGGCTCTGCTGAGAAGGCCTGGCTGAAAAAAGAAGATGACTGGCTTTTGTCCCCATCCCGTGGAAAATCGGCATTACCGACAGTTTCTCCAACTCCCTCCTTCACACCCCGCACTCCTACTCCGAACAATACGCGCCACAACACGGTAACAAAGACATGTCTCCTTCCTTTTTCTGCCTAGCTTTCACTGCAGCGCCACAGAACCAGCCACCCGTGAGATTAACCCCAACAATCGCGCTTGACGCCATTTAATGGAGGGCCTCCTTTGACGGGTATTTGTCACTCCATCCTTGAGTTGTACCTGACTAGAATAAGCAATACTGAAGCAGAAAAATATTCTGTGGTTGGACCGCGATTGATGAAAAATGTTTATGTGTTCGAATAAGTGTCGAATAAGTGTGCAGCATGACAGTTTTTCATGCGAATAAGATAAAATATGCAATAATAAAAAAAAAATTTAAAACCAAACTTACCTTTAACATTTTCCTTCCCTTCATCTGTATATCTATTTTGTGGCAGCGTAGGTTCTTCATCTTTAGACTGTGAACATGCAAGCAGCAAAGAGCACACATGTAGCAAACACATACATAAAGAATGAAGATGATGAGATGGTGAGTGCAGTACGATGGCAATGGTGTTGCAGGGTTCATGCAGATTTTCAGCCACAAAATTCCAAGGATTTTCAAGAACTTCCAAGGAAAGACCCACGACTATCTTTTTCAAGGACTTAAAACACATCATTTTATTAAGGAAACATTTCTTACATCTCCCGTATCTAACATTGCTTGCACAAGAGACTTCTCACGAGACCAAGGAAGCTAATTTTCTCTACATTAGTTGAACATTTCATGAAAGCTCAGTTTTCTTCTTTTTAAAGTTCAGCACTGACGTTCACCATCTCCTTTGCCTTTTCTTCAGCAGTCTTCTCAAACCGTTTGGCTTAACAATCCATATTATGTCATTGGTAGCTTCTGCCTTCTCGGCATAGGTGTCCGCAGAAGCATTCAACTCAGCAACAGCCACTTCCAGTCTCTTCTTTTTTTCCCCAATGTTTATATTATAGCTTCTCTGAGACCTCACTTTCTATTCAGCTGCTGCTTTGCACATTAATCTTCCTGCTTATTTTTAGCTTCCAGAAAAGCATGGGAATGCTGCCTTGCAGAAACCGCAGACATTCTCAACTCTTTTGAAATGGTTGCTGTTAGCAATGCCACCTGCTCTTTCCACAGCATCACACACAATCCGCTAGGATATATAAAAAACATCTTTCAGGTTTTCCACGACAACTTGCCGATTCACACTGAACCCTCACTCCACACTTGTCTGCTCATGGCTGAGAATAAGCAACAGTTTATCAAATCTCCAGAGCTCCCTGCAGCATGAAGTTACGTTCAACAGATAGTAAAAAAACTTGTCCACACCACCTGAAGTTCTATCGAACTGTATTAGCTTGTGCTTGTGATCCTGCAGAATATCTGCATATTGTGAAAGCGCAGGGTCCCTTTGCATTTCTTTTAGTCTCTTTGCGGCAACCAATGCGTCCAAAACTCTTTTAAAGCCCTCTATGCTCTTTGCAGGCTTTGAGCATATCTGCCTTGGGTCTAGCGAGGTAAGGAACTAGAGAAGACTTGCAGTGGGCTTTTGTCTAGTATTTTTTTTTTTGTTACTGCCAAGAGGAACTGCTTGCATTTAATCTTAAATATGAACACCTCCTTCAAGCTTGACTTGCAGCTTTTCAGAACCTTTTCTGCTGTGTGGCCAATATCAACCTTCTCGAATGAAGTGTGGTTTGTTGTATGTTCTATGTCCATCTTCAAAATGCTTATCCCTGTAGATGAACACAGAACTGAGGCCTTGACGAATTTCAGCAAGAGCTTTCAAAGCGCACAGATAAGGTCTTCCGCCAAAAAAAATACCAATGACTAGTCTGTTTGGTATAACAGAAGAAAATTCTGCAAGACCATGGCTACATATAATGCAAAGTTCTCAACAGAAGATTAATATGTTTTGAAAGGCAACGCATTTTGGAAGATTTACTTCTTTCTTCACTGCTGCTTCCACATACTTATTAATGTCTGACCAAAGACACAAGGCCCACTCAATGACTGCAACATTCTCGACCCATTGGTGGGCAACAAATTTGTGAGGGAATAGGGTCTCCCTTACGTGCTGGAGAATCATGAAAAACCATGCATAAACTGGAGAGCAAGGTGTCCAGTCTCAATCTACTAGCTGTACTTACTTTACATATTTTATGTACTTTACCAGTACCAGTTCAGGGTAAGAACAGTTCTTACCCTGAATTGGTACTCAATATTTGGAACCTCAGCTAATCAGACAGACCCAATTTTCTGTTATCAGTAAACACTACTGAAAAAATTATTTAGCAAAACTGAGGAGGAAAAAAATTAGCTTGGGCCAGGCATGTAGTGCATAGAACCAATCACTTGTCTAACTTAATTGACAGTGTGCATGCCAAGGAAAGGAAATGCAGCGAAGTAAGGCACACTTTCAGGCACTGCAAAGAAATCAGGAAACTTCTAGAGACACATGATCATGCCGGTGCAGACAAGGGTCACTGGGAGAATCAATTCTTTCTACAGTGCATTTTGGTAATATATATTCACTTACCTTGCGTTTTTCTATTGCCTTGGATATTTTTTCATCTATCTTTACTGATCTCTTCTTCTTGACAAGCTTTGTTAAGTCACTCCATGTATCATGAAAGTACTCGGCAGCTGTGTCCACAAAGTGGAAGCCTGACGAAAAGGCAAACTATAAAACAGAGAGGTAAGACTGTTAGGGCCGATGCCATCATTCTTGCACCCATTTCTACCTGTCTTTTTCTTTTCCTTTACTATAATAAACTTATTTGAAAACGCTCACAATCAAGATACTTCAGTCAGTAGCCCACAGTAACTATCAACCAATGCCAACCGCCTGCAACAGTGGCAACTTCTCGCCTTCAAACAGCACAAGAAAGCTCCCTGAAGCTCTATGCCCCCTTTTAACTGAAAAGTTAGTAGCACAAACTAGAAACGGCACTTAGAAATTATATATTAGCTGGAGTTTAATGCCCCAAACAACTCGGCTATGAGAGACACCGCAGTGGAGAGTTTTGGATTAATTCTGACCATCTTGAAATCTTTAACCTGCATTGATAGGTATTTAATAACATAGCGGAAGCGTCGACTGTCGAACACTGCTGCGCCAGAAGATTAAAGAGAAGGGAAAGCGTTGCAAGGGTAAGGGCATGCCGACAACTCTTGCTGCTGAAGTGAGCACGGGCTGTTCTGATTAATATGAAGCAACCCCTGCTCATATCATCAGCTGAGCGAGAAGAAGCTGTGACTAATTGTTTTACTTGCTGCATATAGCATCCGCGGACGATACTAAAAAGAGCACACATATGCCATGAATAGCCTAGCATACCCAAGAAATTAATAATAATCACTTTCAATCATTACTTATGAGAAACTAATTGCAGAGGACCCATTATTTCAGTGCATTAATTCTGTTATAAGGGAGTGATTACTCATTAGCATCAATACAAGCCCAGCCACATGGCTACAAAGCAAAGCTACAAAATTCTGTAGCTCACAGAAGCTCATAGAAACTTGTTCTCTGATATGTTCTCTCATAGAAACTTCATAGTTGAAGAAAAATTTGTGCTGAGTTCAAACCCGGGACCTTCCGCAATCTGGGGCAATCGCTCTGCTAACTGAACTAAAGCCAGGAAGGCTAGCAGATCAGACAGTGAATTGACCGAAAACGTGAAACGGGAATGGTGTTGTTCCAAAGTTGAGGGGAATACGTTAGGAATTAGATTTGTAAAAAAATACTAATTACTTAACAATAAATAAAACAAACACTCTGAATGAACCCTATGTATGCAGCTTGAGCCTGCAGTCATACTTTGCACATTTGCAACAACCGAACGCCATCCAATCATCAGATGTTCTTGTATTTGCATTTGATTTGTTTGCTTGTTTTCAGGTGCACAAGACATGATAAGCTAAGTAAAAAAGTTATTGGCATCGACTGATTGCAATGCTTTTAATATGGTTTGTTTTACTTTGTGACGATGCCATAAATCTTTGTGTGGAACAGTTTAAGAAGATAGAATATATAGAGTGACAGAGTTACTATCCCCAACTTGATTACAACATAAAATGTAGCTCGCAAAAAATGCATATTCAGTCATCCACAAAAGTAAAGAAAAAGATCCTAAAACATAAAACATTCAACAAAAGCTGCTCGGACAGGTTAGCCTCATATTTCAGCAAGAAGTGCTGAGAATTACACCGCACCTAGCAGGCTTTCACACAGTCATCCACACCTTGCACAAGGCTCTGCGCTACTTCTCCAAAATTTATACCTTTTCATGGGATCCAAATACCAAAGCACGACTGGAACACATACTGACGAATTTTTAATACACAAGCACACAAGCACTCCTCCCCCACTATACTCCAAAACCTCGTCTTTAGCCTTCTCTGAGCATTGAAAGACTGTCTTGTTTCAAACAAGGAAATTCTCATTACCAGTTTAAACCTAACGATGATGGTCTGCACCTCCTTAAAATATTCCCAGGTTGATTCGAGCATTTTTTGAATACTTCTGCTGCATCCTCCACAAACTGCAGATTAGAGTGTTTGAGTATAACTGCACCCGAGCCATTAGCAATTACTTAGCCAGGATCAGCTGCACTGTAGAGGCAGAACTCGTCTATGCCAGCCTTTGCTGGTTCCTTCAAAATTATGCTTTCCAGCGCTTAGCATGTCACAATGCCCTTTAGTGGGGAAAGGCAGCGTCGATAACAGAAATAAAAAAAAAAGGAACTCCAAAATTGTGCCCTAGTTTGAATCACTCTTTTGATCATATGTGGACTCTATGAAGCTACCACCACTGCTCGGAGTTCGCAGAAAACCGCTGTTTTCGCAACTGTAGCACTCTGGGAGTGCGAAAATTCGCAAGTCTTAAGCTTAGAAGGCACAACAATGTATCACAAATCGTAAGTAATAATGCAATTCCACATTCCTGGCTGCTTTACGAAGCCTCCTCACCATGTAAGTAAAGCCATGTGGACCTCGAAGCCAAAATGCCTCTTGATGGGCCCTCCCCTGATCCTCTAGCTGAATCAAACCCCGAGTCAGCAACAATGCACTCATAGTGCACTTACTTACAGGTTACGTTTATGCTAAATCTGCTTTTAGAAATTTATATTAATGTGTCCAAGCAGTTGAAAAAGATGGCATGCAGCGCTCTTTTTATTATCAGTTTCCTCAGTTGTGTCCAGCTTGAGGAGACACTTGTCACTGGTTGAAACCCACAGTTGCGCTTTTTGCTTCCTGCAACTTTTTAAGCTGCAACAGAGCTGTTAATTGCTTTTATTTTTATTTTTATTTTAAGAGCGAAGTTTTGTCATGAAAGAAAGCGAGCCTGCACAAGCCTAAACGAACGAGCAGCAGGCCAGGACAGTCACTGGAAATTGACAGCAGGCCGCAACGAGTCTGGACCGAAGTGGCGGCAAGTGGGACCAAGTCCAATTTAAATACCAGCTTGCACAGACCTCCAGCACGGAGCAGAAGTTATGTTTTTAGCTTCTCTCGAATCTAAAGCCTGCATTGAGTTTGTTAACATTCTTGTTCAGCGATTGTGTTATTTCTACGTCATTTATGCAGCATCGCTTTCTTGCTTTATATTCGCAGCTTCCATGTTCTTTCATTTTTGCCGCAGAAATTTTTTTAATCGGACCAGCAGATAAAGAAACTGAAAATGACAGCGGTAGACATTTTTCAAAGTGTTTTACTATATTTTCTTTTTTTTAATATAACAATGCCTAACTGAGTAACTGAGATTAAATAGTTATGCATGCTGCTAAGATGCGAGTTGCACCGGTCAGTGCCTATCTTGTGTACTGTTAAGTTTGAACAGCAGAAAGACCCCAAAGAAAGCTTAAAGGGTTTGTGTGGTGTCGACCCTCAAACACTTAGCGCTACCCTTTAACTCCTCAGTCTCAATCACAGACCGACTTAATGCCAGAAAAGCAGAGGTTCTAGACTAAAATAAATACAATCGCACGTAGTCATCAGTCATGGCATGTCCTGTGACTGTTGGCAGTTTGTAATTATGACAGCAATGATTTTTGGACCTCTGATTCTGCCGAGCCATTCTGCAGAAGGGAAGAGACTTTGCTTGCTCCCATGGCTCCCTTGTATTGCGTTTGCTGCTTCTGTTATTTGATGTCAATCGAGCAATTCCAGGATGAACCTCGGGACAGAGGTGGGGGACCACTCGCATGCTATGTCCCCCCAACCTAAGAAAAGGGGGAATGCGCCCTGACAGCCCTGTGTGCATGTACTCCAGATGAGAAAATAGTCTAATGCAGAAGACTAAGAGTGGTAAGTGCGGCAAAGGAGCAGTGTTGAAAAAGAAACTGCTGCACATAGCAAGCAATTAACTACCATCACCAATCTGATCAAGCCTTGCTGGCCCACTCAGTCCATGGCGTGTGTCACCTGCCCAGATGGATATCATCTTTGTGTGCTGTGATAACTTCCCCGTTGCTTCCTTGTCTAGTGATTAGGTGGATGGAGACCTGATATCAGATGCCATGAGCGCCTCAATTGTTATAAGTTCTTAAAACAGGTGGCCTCTGGAAGATGCCTTGGCCTGCAGGAGCATATGACAAATCGAGAGCTGAGAAAGCAACATTACAGCATCTGTCTATAAGGAAATTCTCATTGTGGAATTATAAATTCAACAAAGATTTTACCATATGCCCTTCAACAAACTGTTGGATGAAATGTCCGACAAAAGAAAGCTTTGTAAGGTGACAATGCAGGCGCTTGTAGTAACTGACCGGTGGGAGGCGAAGGGCAGCGAGAGAAAACTGTGCTGGAAACAGCGCGAAAGCTAAACCTGAGGCGACCAAAGCATCAAAAGTCAACCGTACCTCTAAAAGGTTATACAAATACTGCTTGCCGCACACACAACGTTCGCCCAAGTGTAACTGGGGTCAGACGAGCAATAAAAGTGAGGACGTGGACGAACAAATAAATAAGTCACGCAGGTCTTGGGGTTTTCTAAAGATCACGACATTAGTGTCGGGCACAGCGCGAGTTTTGAGAGGAAGTGTGTAACTGCCGACCTCGTCACAAAAACAAAACCAACGGTTCAATTACCTCGTCTTCGCTGTCACTTTTGTCAGATGCGTCAATTTCTTCTGTCATCCTTACGTACAGCTCAGAACTTCAAACACGTGCCACACACCACACTACGCATCAGCACCACCGCGCCACCGCGCACTGTACACAACACGATTCAGAGAAGGCTGGCGGTAACAACTAAAACAGTTCTTGAAAAGTTCTGGTAGAATGTAGTAAAAAATATTTAGTTATCATCATTGTTAAAGATTTCAAAACGTTATGTTAAAAATAAAGCTGACAAAAATGAAACAATGTTCATACTTTTTGTTTTTGTTGTACAGCAAAACTGGCAAAACCACGGTGTACAAAACTTGCTACGGCCCGAAAAGACCGGCCGTTTCGAGTAGTTTCAGCTCCCTTGAAGAAACGTGGAAAAACAAGAATGATTAAAACTGTTAAAACCACTAAAATTAAAACGTCATAACCACCGTTCATGTGCACCGTGCACATCCAAGGTCTATGGCACATGCATTCAACGTTTTACACATTTCAAACACTTTCATGGAAGATGGATTGATATATTTATAGTGAAACGGGCGGTCCGCTGATCTTTAATGGCAGTGGGTGGGGGCTTAAAAATATTTTTCTTTGTAATAAATTCGCAATAGCGTAGAGTTAAATGCCCAAAAGTTCCGGCCCCATCGTTAGCGCCTAATCTAATGTCGACGTCCAAAAACGTCGTCTGCCTTTCCGTGGGGCGGGCTCGGCGGGCTAGCAGCGAGTAGACGTAGTACGCTTCTTGCAAAATTACTTGCTTGCTACCGTTAGCAAAGAGGCAGTGATGACACAAAGCGGTCCGATGACAACAACCCTGCCGCGGCACGGTGAAAAAGTTGCTGTTAGTGCGTCGTATGATGTCGCTCGAAGTTGTGTGCGCGAAATTTTTAACCTTTGCTACGTTCAGCTGGTATAGCTTTTATATATTTAGTGGTCTGATTCACGACGCGATTACAATGCAAATTGCGCTCCATCTTCGCCGCACAAATAGTGCGCTATGAGTGGTTACCTCCAGGAACGTTTCCTGCACTGACCAGTCTCACTGGGGGAAACATGAGAATGTCATTTGCTAGCATGACCTGTCGTTATTCCTACGTATTTCAAGTGTCTTTATTTTAGAGTTGTTGAGTTCAGCAATAATTGTTTCTGCCTGCTACACTGCTCGATCTGATGTAATGTTTTGTTTGAGTACAGCTTCTACGCCGCATTTTTGTACTACATTGTACTGTACTGAATGTCGTACGTGTACAGTACCTCTTATTCCGGCGTTTCGTGTGCAGAAGCTTATCAATTAGTCACACGCGCAAGACAGTCATTGCGTTCATCATCTTGGCTGCAGTTCACAATCTCAACTTTGTTCTGGTCCGCGACGTCCTAGTTGGTCAATCGGCAGCCGCACTCTACTCGTGCCTGCAAATATGGAGCTTCGGCCACTCAAGTATCTCATGGTCTTCGTGTTTTTCGCCTTTTCGGCGACAATGGTATTCCTCCCTGTTGGCCTTGCTGACCGGATCCGTCACGTGCGAGACCCCAGGCGTAGGTGAGTCAAATCGAGTGAGTGCATGCATGCATTTGCGACTTGCTACTTTCGCCATGCGCCAAAGCCAAACCAAACCCATCGCAAACCATAACGCCCAAACCATATATTCATAAAGATAGTAAAATTTCTTAACTGCCCAGCTGACTCTGGTCACTCACTTCCAAATATTGCATGTTCAGCATACGACGTGTGAGCATAATTCCCCAAAACTTCTGTGTGAATTAAGATTGAAGTAAATTTTGCATTTTGGGCATTGTAAATATTCACGTATGTGCGCATTAAAATTTCGATTGCTTGTTTTGTCATCATATTACTGTGCTAGCTTTGCAGTGTGACCTGCACTGCCACTTGATAACACGGCTTGAATAAAGTGGTGATTTATATCTATGTCGGGTGGTCTTTCATATAAACTTCCAGTTGGTGACAGCATGCATCGAGTATGTGTGTGGTCAATTCAGGCAACATTTAACTTGTGTGGAACTGTGTAACTCTACATAAATGCATTGACTTTCCATATTTATATGCGTGAAAAACCAATAGAAAATGTCTGGAGGTTTTCAGCTAGGAAGCCAAATAAATATTAGGGGAGGACTTAAGCTCCGTGATGGCAGCCTGTGCACTGCGCTCAGAATGCAAAGGAGTGTATTTCATTATTGCTTTTGCACCCCATCGTTTCGGGCAGTGGTGTACTTCACATCGCTTCTGGTGGCCAGCGCCACTGTGCCATCAGAAACATCAGGATGCAGACGACAGTATGCATTTTGCTGTTCACTGATTTATTACCTTTATAACTGTTACCGTTCTAATTATACGCATACCTGGTAGCGCACAGTATTGAAATACCACTTTATTTGTAAGACCGCATGACATACATATAAAATTTACTTGTTCCCAAACCATACAAGCGTATCTTGTGTGGCGTAGTTGGTAGAATGTCTGGCTCGTAGCACAGGGCAGGACCGAGCAAGCTTTTGAAATTTTTTAAAGCAAAATTATTTTTTTGTAAAGTTATGTACCTGATTTCCGACATCAGTCAGTCAGTTCAGGCGTTCAGTCGTGTCCGACTCTTCGTGACCCTATGGACCATGTCACGCCACGCTTTCCGGTCTCTCACTATCTTCTTAACATCACATAGCTTCATCTGCAATGCCTCGAGAATGCCATCTAACCATCGCGTTCGCTGCCTACCCCTTCTCCGGCGACCCTCAACCTTTCCCAACATCAAATCTTTCTCCAGCGACTCCTCTCTTCTCATCAGATGACCAAAGTAGCTGAGCTTTAACTTTAGAATTTGACCCTCCAATGAGCAGTCAGGGTTTATGGTCGACAATATCGACTGATTTGATCTTCTGGCAGTCCAAGGAACTCTTAAGAGTCTTCGCCAGCACCACAATTCAAACGCGTCAATTCTTCGGCGGTCAGCCTTTTTCACAGTCCAACTCTCGCATCCATACATCACAACTGGAAAGACCATAGCACGGGTTATACGGATCTTGGTTGGCAGGCTAATGTCTCTGCTCTTTACTAGGCGGTCAAGGCTAACCATTGCTCTCTTTCCCAGAAGCAGGCTTCTCCTAATTTTATTTTACATTAGGTGCCAAGTTTTAATAGCTTTCATTCCATAAGGGATGTCATGTTTAATCAGAGCATTTTGGGGTGTTTAAAATTCCTGCATGAAATCATGTGGCTGTGACGTCGGGGCCCTGTCATCCAATCTCAGGACTATATGCTCATAGCTGTCAACGGCAAAGCCGACATGTTTTCTGCGACACAAGACTGTTACACTATTGTGTAAAGGTACAGTCTGTGTCAAAAATATACGGCCTTATGGGTTCACTTTTAAGCCCTGTAGTGGGGCTCCTGGAAGAAATACTGGGTATATGGTAAGCTAGTGAGGAGTGAGGAAGAGAATTGTCTTCTGTGAGATATTGAACGCTGGAGATGTGCAGTGAGCACCATTATGGTACTTAGGAGCAAAGCCCTTGGGCTATATATTTTTGACAAAGACTGTACATAATTAAAGTTGGCTACCTTGCACTGTGATAGCAAGGGTTAAAAAAATGCTTATGACAAGAACAACAGTTGAAGTATACCAACTGCTGCAAAATTATATGTAAAATGCAAAAAGCTTTTCTCGGCTAAACTGCTCGCTTATTTGTACTAAAATCTGGTGCACAGATGAGATGGAACCGTCTACCTTTTCTATCACCATGTTTGGATGACGTAATTGCCTTCAACTTTATTGCTGAATCGTCAACATGTGTCCCTTGGGATTGTATTGTCACTGTACAAGGTTGTCAAAAATTGAAATGTTTCTGGCTTAGCAAACTGAAACGAAAGACAGGTTCATAGAAATAACTGTGATGTGCTAGAAACTAGTCAGAAATGGCAGTGCTGCAACCTTTGCGGCCACTAAGATGACAAATCTTGTATCTCGGTTATCCCGACTGACCCATCCTTTGCTTTGGTCTGCCATGTCAGAATTGTCTAAATTTTTGTGGGATAATTTCACATCATGGTCAGGTAATCCCATGGACCATAGTCCGATGACTATCTCCCTTCAATGATGAAGTAGAACAAATGTTACTGACTGACCAGTGTATCATTTAGGGTAGCATAAAATATATAGCATAACATCGCAGAAGTGTCTTTCAAGAGCTCCGCATATCTACCTTAATTAGGTATATATAGTCCAATTGTATGCAAGTTTCACTGTCATAAATACAGACTACAGTTGCATCAACACAGCTACTTTTTTTTTTTCTTTTTTCAGGCATACTTATGAGACCATAGTATCTTTAATTAGCTGTTTTGGTGGTGGCGTCTTTATTGGCACGTGCCTGCTGCACCTGCTTCCCGAAGCTCGCAACCAGTATAACAGAGGTATCCTGGACCACTGGGGGACAGTTCCAGACTTCCCATTTACCGAGTTTCTTTGCATTGTAGGACTTCTTATTGTCCTTGTGATTGAGCAGGTAAGTGTTCATTCCTCAACTTTCCCTCGTTCGTAGGCTTTGAATAACCACAGACTGCTATAACTAGAAGCCCCATGCAGTACTGCTAGGGTAACAGGTTAATGGTAGGTCTATGCTTGGGGGCCACAATGCTAATCAGCAAACAGCATTATCATTTATATTTTGGTTGGTGAAGACTGCATTGTGATATCTCCAGACCTTAAAGAAAAAATTTAGATGATGAGGTGATGACAGTGTTACAAACAGATGTGTTGAAAATAGAATGCAGGGATGTATAGGCACCATGGCAAGCTCAAAATACCGAGCTGCTGCCTAACCATGATTCTTGAGCCAATCGCACAAGAAAATGAATGTGCTGTCAGTGTCTGCGTGCTGCTGGTGAGTGAGTAATCTTTATTAAGTGGAGCTGGCACAAGACCTACTCACGGGAGAGGGTAGGGACAGGGAGATCACATTTGGAAGTCAATGCCTGCCTCACGTGCAAACTCCCAGAGGGATAGCAGCATGTGTCAAGCCCAAGCATCGTTGTTGCTCGGTATAGTCCGAGCACTGAATGTGGCCGGGAAGGTATTTTATACGGATGTCATGCTTTTAATGTGTGCTGTTGGTATGGCACAATATATCTGGATGGCATTAGCTATGACAGATGCCATTGTGGAGGGCTTCAGTAATTTCACTAAGGGAGGAGGGGATGGCATAAACACTTGAGAGGGTGGATCATTACCAGAACGGAAGCAATAAATTTGCCCCAAAGGGCCGCATGGCTTGTTTTAAACTACTACTCACCAGACGTAAAAATGCCCGTCTACAACTGACATGTACCTTGAGTGGTGGAACGCTTGCACTCTCGCTCTGGAAAGGCTTCAGCCTCACTGGTTGTCCCGGCAGCCCCCCTTAAACCGTAAGAGATGCAGCGTGTAAAAAGTTAAAAAAAAAAAAAAAAGAAGAAGAAAGAGAGAAAGAAAGAAAAGAGAACATAAGGACATCTAATACACATTTACATGCCACCATTTGCACTGTGCGCAGTTTGTTATACCAGGTGTTCAGCTGAATGGAAGTATGATAAATATAAGCAGTGCTGCTGTGCTTTTGCATGGGATTTTCAAGGTGATGCACTGAGTGTTCGATACAATTAATAATTTGATACGTCCATGTTTTATATCTATTCAGGATAAACTAGCTGTATATGTTGGCAACGCTATAGCATTAGAAGCTGTTGATGCCTTTACATCAAATTCTGTGGCATTCTTTCATGGTTGTGTTTGCAGACCGCTACACATCTGTATGCACTCAAAACGTCTCATCAGGTCACCCAGCTAGTGGTTAGAAGTTTCCCCAAAGGTGTCTAGAGGTGGAGACATCAGCATAATGAAGATGCATCAAAACACACATTTGTCACTCCTGATGTGGTGACATTTTTTCCAGCCGATCAGAACTGACCAACTTATGCCCCATTTTTTTTCCCTGATGAGGCTTATGAATGGATTCCTCATCTGGCAGTTGCCATCGCAACCAACAGGACTGTGCCTGAACTAAAATGTTTTCCTGCTTCACAGGTGACACTTTTCTGGAAGGAAGCCCATTCAAGGGGCCCACCTGCATCTGATGCATCTACTCCATTTGGCTGGGACTCACCTGTTGCAAATTATGGCAGTGTCGAGCAGTCAGCCTCACACAGCGGTGAACACGCTTATGGCGTGGGTGACGACCATGGTGAAGGAGAAGAGGACATGGGTGAACGCGCCATTCAATCCATTCATGACGACCCCAACTCCCACTCCAGCCTGCGGTCTGTAGTGCTCGTGCTGTCTCTCTCCTTGCACTCTGTGTTTGAAGGTGTTGCCATTGGCCTCCAATCAAGTGTGCAGCTGCTGCTGCAGATGCTTGTGGCCGTGTGCATTCACAAGGGCATCTTAGCCTTCACTCTGGGACTCAATTTAGCCCACAGTAGGCTTGGACGCTGCAGCATTGCTGCAAGTGGGCTGGCCTTTTCGTTAATGGCCCCGCTGGGCATGGTGTTTGCCATCATGCTCATCCAGGAAGACAGCAAAGAGGCCGCACTTCTGAGTGGCATCCTACAGGGACTAGCCTGCGGGACATTCCTATATGTGACTTTCTTTGAAGTGCTGCCCCACGAAATGAGCCACACACACAACAGGTTGCCTAAGGTCCTCTCTATTGTCTTGGGCGTTGGTGCTGTCACTGCACTGCTATTGTCTTTCCCTCACTGATGATGTTTTTGGACCAGCGTTTATCATTCCTAAAACTTGCTGAAAGTGCAGCCGTTATATAGCGACTACATTCAGGACATGTTGTAGGTGCTTTCTTTTCCATGCTCTGGGGCCAGCATCACTCTAGTACTGTGCTACATTGTCACTGCTACAATTGGTTAACAGTTGCCTTGTTCACAGTTAAGCACCTGTTAGCCGCCACACAGATGTTTCACTGTGCGGTAGGCTGGAACACATACTACCTGTATATTTCAAAGAAGAGAAATGTTTGAATGGCTTGCAGCTATTTGAAGCCCAGGATCAGTTTTGTGCAAATATGGAGCAGGACCTATTTTTCACAACTATGTCTTTGAAACATGGGCTCCTTTGACTGCTACAAAAGGCTGAGCTCCCCTCACATTTAGCAGACCAGTGTGCATCAGGCATTATTCTGAACAGCAATAATTTAGCATGCATAAGCTTTGGGTAGTGATACAGTACAGCCGAAGAGGTAAATTATACCTCTTGGAATGTCCACGGCGGATTAAAGTATTATATCATGCACTTCCTGGATAAAATGTTTTCTGATTGAGGCAGCGTTATTAGCTATGTCGCAGTCAGCTTATGTGAAACTATGTTGATATGAGCAGCTGTTGCTTTCAGTAGGTTCACGTAAGTGGTGATCTGAAGGAATTTTTCATCGATTGTTTTTTGCCATGTTGCTTTGCGTCATTACATACCGTTTCACAACAGCATTGTATAACTAGTCCATCTGTGCATCATGTCTCTGTCTCTGGCATTAAGACAGTATGGAGCACTTTAAATGCAACACTTCAAGCAAGCATAAACAATATCACAGTTGGTGCCTCTTGATCTAGAGAGCCAGTTGCATTGCTTCTGATGTATGCATTTGTGCCTTAAGTCAGAAACATACAAGTAATGTACATTTTCTGTGCTGTGATATCATTGTCTAATATTTTCTTGCAACAGCTACAGTCCAGCCACTTATCCTTCCCATGCTGAACACGATCAGCCATTTATGTTGATGTGAAAGTTTCTGCCCTGAAAAGCTTGTACTAAAGCCTCTCTCACCCCTACGTACACATAATTCATTTCATAATTAATTGACATAACTGATGCACTCAGTCATCCTTACTTCTTTTCTAGCCTCCTTTTTCCAAAAATTGAATATCCAAAGCTGTCTTGCGTAAAGAACCTTGGAATAGCAGAAGTAGCATCAGTAGTATTGCGTCTGCATAATGCCCTTAATGCTCCTGCTTTCTTAAATGAAGCTAATTATGAAAAAAAAATTGCGTGGCATTTGCTGACTGTAAGATGTAATGTTCAGAGTCTAGTTACAGGCATTTGTTGCAAGTAGCCTGCAGGCCAACATATATACAGTAAAAATCGCTCGGGTACTGCACCATCCTGCGTTCAACAATGTGCACTGTCACCTCCATGACATGCATTATACCTTTTGAGATTTGCCTTTTTAACAGCTGTCATGAAAACTGAGATTAACCATTTTCCAGTGAAAGTGCATTGCTTTTAATTTAGCGAAGTTTGAGCTCTCCTTTCTCTTAGAGCTGTATTGTCTTATTTTTAATGGCACTTTTCTTACCGGTAATCTTGGTGCACTGTTGTAGTAGCACTGTACTGAACTTGTATTTGTTATTTGTCTGGCTGTGAACATAGTTTATTTTCTTTACAGTTAGTGCGTACCATAAACTATACAAATGAATTTATTCAGCACAGCTGTTTTGAATTTTGTGGCTTAGCTAGATGAGTATTGCATGCAGACTTTCTTGATGTGACAAAGCAAATTTGTATTTATTTTTTTCTGTTGTCTTTTTAAACAAATAAACTTGCAGACTTTACAAGCTACCTTCAGCTGCCACTCCCTTTAAAAGATGGAGCACTGTACTGAAATCGTATTTGTTTTTGTTATTTGAACATAGTTTCTTTTCTTTACAGTTAGTGTGTACCATAAACTGTGCAAATGAATTTCTTCAGCACAGCTGTTTTGAATTTTGTGGCTTAGCTAGATGAGTCTTGCATGCAGACTTTCTTGATGTGACAAAGCAAATTTGTATTTATTTATCTTTTTTTGTCCTTTTAAACAAACTTGTAGACTTTACAATCTACCTTCAGCTGCCACTCCCTTTAAAAGATGGAGCACTGTACTGAAATCGTATTTGTTATTGTTATTTGTCAAGCCATGAACAAAGTTTTTTTTCTTTACAGTTAGTGTGTACCATAAACTGTACAAATGAATTTCTTCAGCACAGCTGTTTTGAATTTTGTGGCTTAGCTAGATGAATGAGCCTTACATGCAGACTTTCTTGATGTGACAAAAAAAATTTGTATTTATTTTTTTCTGTTGTCCTTTTAAACAAATAAACTTGCAAACTTTACAATCTACCTTTAACTGCCACTCCCTTTAAAAGATGGACATTCCATAGTTGGAAGCAACAATTAAATTGTAAAGAAAAAGAAAGAACTGTTAGTTGAGGATCTGTGCCAGTGCATATCTATAAAGCTTGGAAGTGAGCAGAGATACTTGAAACAATGAGCAACAGAAATTATGGGGACTTGCCTTAAAGGGCCCATGAAAAGCTATTGACTAAAGCTAGAAAATGCACAAGAGTAACAGGTATCTCACCAGTCCTCTTCTCTACGCAAAATTTTTTAAGCTAGCGTCACTAACGCTGAAAATATCGATCAAAAATGATGCTCCTCGTCTCCCCTAACTCTGTGCATGCCAGTATGGAAGAAAACAAGCTGCAACGGCACCCCACTACGCTCCGTTCCGCCTGTGTTACTTGGGAGCGTCCAATGAGTGGGCTCACCCAGCAAGCCTAGATTATGTCACATGGGAGGTTTGCGCAGGGGGAAACATGCCTCCCTAATCGAGGGGTAGCCAGGAGCACTTTTTATTAAATTATTTGTAAATTATTGGCTCCATGCAAAGCTTTTAAATATGACCACATTTATGGATTCTTTCACTAGAATACTGAAGAAAGTACCATTTCAGGCGCCCTTTAAGAGAGGAGTGTGACACCATTTTAAGCAACACTGCTGCTATGTTTCTGTCACTGCAGACCAATGTGCTTGTTGTTCTCGATGTGCTGCTGCCAATACTCCTTTGATGCAACATGTTTCTACAGCTATTTGCTTTAGGTTTAAGGGGTTTAACCTCGAAAAACGACTCTGGCTACGAAGAATACCAGATAATTTTGACCAACTGTGGTTCTTTAATGCGCCTCGACATCGCACAGTAAATGGGCATTTAGTGTTTTGCCTCTGTTGGAACGCAGCCGGGATTGAACACAAGGCCCCCGGCTTAGTAATTGTGCACCCAAACCACTTAGTCACTGCAGCAGGAATACCCACAGCTGTAAAGCCACTTAGAGTAGGTTTTGGATCTAACCTGGCAACTACAGGTTCCCTGTCTCTAACTTTATCGCCGTGTATATGTGACCTTGTCACATTTATGCTAGAAATTTGTCATTGCAGCCAAAAGCACTCGTTGCTTTTTATGCAAAAACGTGTGAAAACATTGAAAGCTCCTGTGAGGGGGGAAACGTACCGTCCCTCAAGAAATGGGATCATAAAACCACCTATCAACAGCCAAGACTACCAGTCATATGAATCAGTACGAAAGCATAAGAAGTCCCATTGATGGGAGGAAAGGCAGCATTCCCCAAAAAGCGGAAACGCCACCTGTCAAGTAGTGAGACCTCAGAGTGGCACCATAAAACCACTCACCAAAGGTGGCATTGTCTCAAAAAATACACCATGACTACCTCGCAATAATGGTGTGATCTTAAAAGGTGGCATCAAAACCATCTGCAAAAAGTGGCGTCGCCTCAAAAAGTACACCATGAGACCACCTGCCAAAAGTGATGCGACTTCAAAGTGCAACTGCCAAAAATGGTGTTACCGCACCTGTAAGAGTGAAGTAAAAAGAAAAAACTATCTGCCATTGGGCACGTGAACTGAAATAAGTATAAACCAGCTAGTATACCTACCACGGCTGACATGACCAAGCGTTGATTGGTTGGCAATGTGCGTGGCATTACGAGACGCAATATAGTCAAGTTTGCAGGTTTCAAAAGGTATGATGGTAGGTTGGATCCACAACTTTCTATATGTGATAAAGCAAGAACTTTGGGGGCACTTAAGCATCGTTTCTAAGGGCATGACATGACAGCATTAATTGCTCCTATCTGCACATCCTTGTTTGCGTACATGCACTTTGCTACTCACCTAACCACTAATTCCTTAATTTATGCCCATTTTATCGCACATACCAATTACACGCAGTCGTAAGCTGCCACATTATGTGGCAGACTATTTGACATACAATCAAGCTGTACAAACATGTCTGCATGACCAAAGAGTAGCCAGTGTGAATTAGGATCAGAGAGAGCCCTAGTAAGTTATATTCCCATCTCGCCCTGCCACCACATGGTAGCAACCCAAGCTGGCAGGTCCTGCAAACTCCTCCATGTCATGTGGTCTCGTGATGTCACAGAACCCACCCACCAGTTAAGTGTTCGGCCATCCTACCTGCCAGAAGCATACCTATCATTGTTCACTCACTATGCCAACAATATTGAGCTGGTGGAACACAGCGGCATGCTATGGGAACACTTGGCGTGAATACCGATTTGTCCACTTTGCGCGATGCGCACAGAAAATTTTGCCATTGCTAGCTTCTTTGTTCCGTAGCTGACGTATGCTATCTCCAGCAAATTTTATAAATACAGAATTGCACTACAAGATAAAGCTGAGCTTCTGTAACGGCGGGTCTATGAGATCAGATCTGTGAATCAAAAACGACCTATGAGCCCAACAAAACAGAGCTTTAATTTTCGACGTTTCATCTCGCTTACTGGCTAAATAGCGCTAAAATGACTGCTAAGAACAAGATTCCTTCAAAACCAGACGAAGAGATGCAACACAGAATGAGAGAGAGAGAAGCAAACAGGACAAATGAGAGAGGCTCTAGGTCTTTGGGCTCTTTTAAAAAAAAAAGTTTGTAAGACGATTCAGCACCAACTTCCCTATCGTCAGCAGTGCTGATTACCACTATCATTTTATAAAAGTTATGTGCACGCGCAATAAATATTTAATGATTAATTTATTTTTCTTCAACTCACCTGTGGCTTTAACATCAAGTAAAATGGGATAACTTTGCAGCACTTAAACGTGTTTCTTCTGTTGACTGAAATCATTATCATATACTGTTCATTAATGGACACTGTTTTAATGGCATCGCTAGTGTTCTATTTTGGCTATAAATCTGGCACTAAGATCAAACAGTGTGGCTACTCTTAGCTTGAGTTTTGGCTCCTTTTAGTATATACCCAACGGCAACCATGCTCATGGATAGATTTAGATGGTGGAGAACAATAATGCACTTGAAAATTTGAATTGCATTTGATACAGCTAAACTACCTTTATCAGGCTGCAGCAGAGGCCAAATGGTATGCACATGCGCCTTGCATGTAAGGGGTGCTATCCCCAGCGCTGCCAGTTACCCACCTGTTTCCAATAGGTACAAGCTTTTCTTATCCATTTGCTTGGCTGCTGTGCGTATGAAAAATTCTCCGTACCATAGTACTCTTTGGCCACAGGTGCCCTGGCAATATTAATGTTTGTATTTATCACTACAACTCTTTTAGGCAACACACTCTCTACAAAAGAGTGAAGTGACCACGTTTTCAAAGTAGTCATGTTGAAGCAGCTATTTATTTCCAAAAGCTGATAAAACACTTTACATAACTATGTGGCTGTGCTTTGAGAGCTCTGTCAAAGGAGCTTCAAAAGCTAACCACCTTTGCCTTATTTCCATGGCTCTGCTGCCCCAAAGGCACAATGTTTTCAGCATCAGCACTCTGGTCCATGCTGGCAATGTCTGCTGCGATCTCAATTTCCTCGTTGCCTTTGTTCTTTTTGTTTTTATCCAGTTCAGGACATTCGCTCTTGAAATGGTCAATAGCTCCACAAAAGTTGCAGTGGCCCCCTGGCAAGGCAAAAGGAAAAAATACCAATTAATAAGATGCAATGGACACTGCTTTGCTAACCTTCTAAAGGACTTCTTTTTTTACATTAAATTTGCATAAAATGGTCTTTCAGTACTCATAGTATCATTAGCTGAACAAACATTTGTTGGATGAGTGCTACCCACTGCAAACTGGGCACAGAGTGCCACAGCACACATGAGAAGCTGGTCACAACAGGAACCGGAATTGCCAGTCGGCTTGTGACGAGCCTAGCTAGGGGGTTAAGCGACCTCTGGGTGCATGTTACGTGTCACAACTCTTGATGAGTGCAAGCACTGCAGTATATACCATGGCCTGTTTGCAAGAAGCAGTTAAGTGAGTCTTAATTCCTGTCTAGTCTTACTCGCAGTCCCTCTCAGGATTGAGGGAATGAAAGGCACGTAAATGATACAGCGACAAGCTGTTGCGACTTCAATAGTCGATTACATCACAGCTTTGAATGGTAATTAAGTGAGCTTATCTATAAGTTTCATACACACCATAGCACCAATATTACATGCACTAGAGGCTATGGTTCGCAAAACCGGACATGCCCTAATGCTAATGCTTGTATTGCATTGAATTCTCAAAATGTGTTTCAATTTTCCTTTAAATGTGGAAATTAAGTGTCCCCCTAACATTCATTTAGCAGTCATAGGCGAATACTACACGGCTTTCCGTGGATAGTAATGTTTTACACAATTTTACAAAGAAGACAATATGAAACCAAAATTTAGTATCTATCCTACTTTCATGAACTTAAAGTACAGCTAAAACAGTGAATGGAATTAAAATAGCATTGAGCTTATGGAGAATGCTTATGAGAAGGCTGGGTAAGAAAGTGCAAACCAAAAACAATGGTAGCTGTTTTCCCTTTGCTCTTACTATTCAACATCGTCATCATCAGCCTGACTATACCCACTGCAGGGCGAAGGCCTCTCCCATATTTCTCCACTTAACCCGGCTCTGTGCTAGCTGCATCCACTTGACCCCTGCAAACTTTTTAACCTCATCCGCCCACCTAACTTTCTGCCACCCCTGCTACGCTTTCCTTCCCATGGAATCCAGTTTGTTACCCTAAGCGACCATCGGTTATCCTCTCTTCGCACTACATGTCCTGCCCATGCCCATTTCTTCTTCTTGATTTCCACTAGAATGTCGGTAACTTGAGTTATTTCTCTGACCCACTCTGCACGCTTCCTATCTCTTAATGTTACCCCTACCATTTTTCGTTCCATAGCCCTCTGGGTTGTCCTCAACTTAAATAGAACTCTCTTGGTTAGCCTCCACATTTCAGTCCCATAGGTGAGTACAGGTAAGATGCAACTGTTGTATACTTTCCTCTTGAGCGATACCGGTAAGCTGCTAGTCATAATCTGCGAGTGTTTGCTAAATGCGCTCCATCCCAACCTTATTATTCTTGTTATTTCCTTTTCATGGTCCGGATCTGCGGTTACTACCTGTCCTAAGTAGACATATTCGCCTACTACTTCCAATACTTCGCTACCTAATGTACCTACTCGCTACCTACTATTAGGAAAGGACTAAAAAGCTACTTGTGTGTTGTGAGACATCAAAGAAACCTTCACTATTAAGACCACACACTGATACTTATTCAGAATAAACTTCTTTGTCATGTGTGTATGCTTAACCTTTTATCAATATAGCAATATAGACATTTTAGCTTGCAACCTCTACCCCGCCGGGGTGGCGCAGTGGTTACGGCGCTCGACTACTGTTCCCAAGGACGCGGGATCGAATCCCGGCCTCGGCGGCCGCTTTTCGATGGAGGCGAAAAGCAAGGTGCCCGTGTGCTGTGCGATGTCAGCGCACGTTAAAGAACCCCAGGTGGCCGAAATTTCCGGAGCCCTTCACTACGGCGTCTCTCATAGCCTGAGTTGCTTTGGGACGTTAAACACCACAAACCAACCAACCAATCTATACATCCAATACAGCACACAATGTAGAGTAGTATGCCTGACTTGCAATAACTGCACTGGAGTGCACTTTTTTTTATGTTTCCAATGCGAACTAGATGAACAGAAGAAAAAATATCTTCACACAATGAGTGCACACCTTTGGGATATGCCCCTTTTTCGTTGCGTGGGCACTTCCGACTGAGGTGTCCCTGCTGCTTGCAGATGAAGCACTTGGCATATGGGAACTCTGTTGAAAAGAAACCACGAGAATTCAACACTAGCATTGGGTTAACAACACATAATTCTTGGGAATCGATAACAAAATATCACTAGTATAACCATATTTGAGTGCCTTATCATCAGTCCTTGACAAATATGAAAAAAATATGACAGGCCAACATAACTCTGTGATGTTAATGTATAGGCAAGAAACGGAAAAAGACTTGATTGCGGTTGCCTCTTGCAATAAGCCATACAGCAGTATTTATGAATAAACTTTCTTAGGAGACAACGGCTGTCCAATAAGGAAACTGTACTCATGCTACAACAACAGCCAAAGTTCTAGTGACTATTTTATTGAAATTACAGAGTGACAACAATGATGGAAAATGTCACTACTCCGAATGTTAGGAATTGCCAGACATATAAACAGTGCACAAGGCATATTATGAAATAAAACTTGGCGAGCCTACCGAATGTACAAAACATAAGCTGCTTCCTTATGAATGCAAACGGGAAAGGGATGAAGTCTTGTATGTACTTTCTAATATCAGGTTTAGCCCAAGAATCATAGAAAATGCATATGTTTCGCTACAAGAAAAAAAAAAACAGTCCTTCACAAATCAAAAATGGAGGTTCAGACAAAAATACTGCAAATACAACCTTTTACTCGTAATACTGACTGGTTGGCCCTAGAGCTTCTTTGTTCTAATAATCCATCTTTACACATATGAAATGAACTGCCTCCAGTTGTACCAGAGAGCTTGTGCCACAAACATGAACAGCGCTACTTATAAAATCTGAGAAAAATAAGTGGGTGCAAAATCTATGAGCCTCAGTTTTACCTGTTGAAACAGACGATTGTACTGCAGTAAATGCAAAGACATCCCATGCACATACCATTGTCTTTGCTCGTCTGAACAATGCAGGCAGATGAGAAGTGCTCCGTTGACCCACACTTGAAGCAGATTCCAACAGCCTCACTGGAGTCCTGAAGCATCTGAGGACAGTCAGCCACCTTGTGGCCAGGTTGACGACACTTGAAGCACAGCTGTAGGAAACAGGTGGGGGACAGTCAAAGTAGGTTTTGGGACATCTCTTGGAGAAGAAACATGTGCTTTCAGAGTAGGTAAGCAGCTAAAAATGTGCATCTTGGAGCAGGTGCGAAACAGAAAAATAATCACTCTGTAGCAGTAAGGCGGGCATTTCAGAGCAACTTCTAGCGCAGATAGATAAACCTCGACTAACGTGAATATCTCGAAACATCATTCAGGTTGAGCTTAATATACAACAGAATCAACTTCGATAGGTGGTGTATTTGTCATTGACTCATTGCTTATCTTGAATGGCTTCCATGACAATGTCTGGATGTATGAAAATCTGGCCAGTGCAGATACAAAAAAAAATGCTACGGGGCACTTTGGATCACTGAACTGCGATGAGGCTAAAGCCTCTATCGCGCGGTGGTCTGAAGCCCTCCACTACGGCACCTCCTTCTCTCTGTTTTCACTCCTACCTTCGCGATGACGCAATAGCGTAAGCTACCAGCCAACATATAAAGCCCTACTTTAACAGAGCCGTATGAACGTGCCTGCGTGGCCTAGGAATAATGTGAATGCAAGTATCTTGGCAGGCTGATTCTGATATCACCCTCCTATATGAAAGGAGAGGCCCAAGCTGGCAGCTCCTGCCCTGAAGCCCTGTGTCCAGTTGGTGCTAGGAAGGAGAGGCCCAAGCTGGCAGCTCCTGCCCTGAAGCCCTATGTCCAGTTGGTGCTCGGCCATGTCAGCTGCCAGCTACTGTCCCCCACGTAACGAAAGTGTTATGGACGGATGGACACGATCCGCAAGCATGAGCCATTAAAGGCCTTAAAACATGCCATCAGTCAAGGGTGAGTTTATGGGCATTCGGGCAGTTTTTTTTTTTCATCAAGAAATGTCAAATTTTGACATTTGAGGAGTGAATTTATGACCTCGCTTCTCATAAATCCGCAGTGCCTGCCATCAGCCAGCAATCGGTGCCGTCTCCAAGCCACGCTGTGCACTATACCACAAGCCAATTTCTGCACTCGCAAGCCCCAAATATGCTCTTCACTTCCACTCTTTGTTGGAGCATTTCTTTTCTGTTCATTAGGACAAAAAACAAAAAAAAAACAAAAAAAAAAAACAAATGCTGAATAAAGTTGATTTGATTTGAGAACAATGCACCAGAGGGCGTGTGATTTTTCTAAGGCAGCCCAGAAGCTCTGCCTACCAGTCCAGCTCCCAGGAAAGTAGTGCTGTGTCGACGGCCGTATTGAGTTAGGTTCTGCACACTGAGTAATTTTCGTGTTCATGCATATGGTACTGTGCGTTAAACCATGACACAAGTCCATAGCTTGTCTCTAAGCATCTGTGAGAAGTTTGATTCTGGCATCTTCGCTTTCTTGTCTTGAATTTCATCACACACGAACATGTCCAGAGCCCCGAGCACAGATTGTTTGTTTGTAATGTCCAGAAGTTCACCTGTTTCGCATCTTTTCGCCGTGCAGGCCTGGAAGCGTAGTGAGCGAGCCGTTGTGCGCTGAAGCGCTAATTCTTGTTGTAAATGCTTTCATCCGCTTTTGAGCGCTGTGACCCGGTCCCCTGGAAAAGCTTAGCGAGCAGCAACAGCAAGCAAACCCTGAACTGTTTGCTCTGTTTGCGAAAAGCATCGATTGATTCGCATCTCTTTTATCTATTTTCAGTGTTACATGCATGTCAGGAGATAAACATATGCGCAGTGCCAATGCGAAAGAACTGCGGAATGGCGACTGATGGTTGGCATGGTCTGCTAAATCAGGCGATGAAAGGAACTTGCCAGGTCATGTGACCATAATGCTACTTTCTGTCAGCGTGAAAGCTGAGACCTGTCAGCAAGTAGTCCGGGACAGGAGAATCAAAAGTACCCAGTGTCACATCACGGTGCTGGCAAAACGCAATGAGGCATCTCAATAAACACAAGACTAGTTAATCCCATGACCTACAATGCCAGCACCACCATACTTTACATGCTCCTCGTGATGCCTTTGGAATCGAATGCTGTCTAACATGTTGATACAAGAAGCTTGCCCCATACGTATCGGCAGTTCCGCTGCACTGCACATCATCAAATGTGCCAATATGTTACCGCAAGCCAGAGGCACAAAAACAAAACTATGCCGAAAGATGGAACATGCAGGTTACACTGCTCGTGGTGCACCTAGGAGGTCGGGTCCGAGGCTTTTGCATTGTCTTTTTTTCTTACCTGAAATTCGTATAGGCTAGAATCTGTTTCCTCTCAAGCGCCTATCTGCTGCATCTTTACCAGTGTCACTATTCCCCCCAAGACTCGTTTCCTGCATGCCGTGCACCTCGTATGGTAGCGTTCGGATGTGATCGCCGCACTGGCATTTACTTGCCTGCTTTGCCTGAGTGTTCGTAATGAGTATGCCTAGATCATGCTAGATGTTTCACCCCGTGACCAGCCCCGCAAGCACACAGCAGCATACGGTCACATTAGCTTTTATCGAAGTCTTAGCATTACCATGCATGCAATTTGATTGCTTTGGTGTGCAGGAAGTTATTCTGCAAAATGTGACGAATTGAGGCCACAAGAGAGAAATGCGGTGACTAGTGAGTGCAATTTTAAAATACCGTGATGGCTGGCCACAACTTCAAATGAACAATATTGGGATTTCCAAACACTATTCAAAACACCTCTTCGTGGACCGGAAAGTCATTTTATACCGAAAATTTGGCCTAACGGCAAAGACTAGCACAATTCCAACCCATGTAATGCTTTTGATGCAGCTGTCTCACCCGAGGAAAAAAAAAAAAAACGGGACAGAACAAGCATGTCAGCAACACAAGGCCTACAGGTGATTTTCATAATAAAAGGGGCACCTCAAGCAATCAAGTATGATAGTGCTACAGAGGGTTCTTTCTGTGGGCAGGCTAGGCAGCATAGGGATTGTCTCAAAATTTCATGAGATGAAAAAAGTGCTAGCGGTAGATGGTGCATGCACATTTTTTCTTGGTCAATGCATGTGTCAATGACACCAATAATGTGAATAACAAAAGCAGAAGCACAGTTTTCTGCGTTAAGCATTAAAGGTAAGCAAGACGCACCAACAAAAGCTTTTCACCAATCATCTTTTAAGTTTTAGTTCATAAAGCAGTACCATTTTGTGTTTCTTTGTGCTCATAAATTCTGTTAACCACCTCCCTCTCAAGATAAGAATGTTAATATTTAATCATGGGTACAGGTGGAAGGCACGGACAATGAGGTTGCCTTCTCTATACACTGTTTTCCCAGAACAATCAACCACACCACACAAATGTGTTCTCAATTTGTCTGCAAGCAGCAGATGGTACACATGTAATGAATACATGGCTGCTTCGAAACAGTTCTCAATTCTTTCTCATTCAATTCCATCATTATTATCCACCCATTTAACTGACCGAGTCTAGCAACAGCTCTTCAGATGATCTCTTCAGAAATATAGGCTTGATGCACAATAAAAACAGTGTTTTCATCATCCTGCAAGTGTTCCACTAAAGAAAAAAAAAATAGAACCTTCCTGTTCCATTGCTCTCTCTGTATGGCTGGCAACAGAAAACTTGTTAGCAAGCAAACAATTATGGAACAGTGCTCCTGAGGTGTAATTTTTCAGGAACCTTTTTTACAATAACATCTGATGCGATTGTGAAGCACTCACAACGAAGCAAACAATATGGTGATCATTCTTGGACTAGTGAGCACCGTCGCCACAGCGTGGCGTCAAATTCATGAAAGGTTTCCCCAATTCACCAGCATATCCAGCACCAGTTCAAACAGCGAAGCACTCTCGCACTTAATCTGTCACTGCAGCTTGCACCACCTGCCCTTGAGCATTTGATCTGACATAGTGCTTCTCGAGATCTGAATTTCTGTACTAGCCTCTCGGGCAAACAATGCGAGCTGCTTGGCGCACTCCACAACAGATGACTGTGTGCATACCTGTTTTTGTAAATGACATTACCCATGCTTGCCACATTTCCCACTTGCTAGACACGACCATGGTGGCCACACGAGTGCTGTTGTTTTCTTTAATACGTGGGTGATCGCAACATTTGCGATTACTCGATGTGACACTTCATTTTTCCTAGGTGGCCTCTGCATCAGCACATTGCAGCGTTAGCGGCACCTATGCTAACAGGAGCGACTGACTGATTTCTCCAATCAGCCTATGCCTTTTACTCTGCCCACACCTACCAGTCAGTTTCTGGAAATCACTTCGCCACCACTTCCTGCCAACAATGAACAAGGGTTGCGGAGTTCAAATACGTTGAAATTCAGTTATCAGGCAACTCTTTTCCGGTGCATTTGGCATATAACTCCAGTCACTTTTCAGGTAGAATGGCAACAGCCTGAACAACATGAACAGACAGTCTAGGGTCATGCGTGACCGCCTGAATAACCTTGCACTTTAATTCCAAGTATTTCATTGTTACACCTTCAAAATACCTGTTGACTCTGTCATGGTTCACCTGTACAATATACCACGAATGCAACAAAGCAAGGTTGAAGCCGAACTCTTTATAGCTTTTGAAATTGACAAGTCTTGTGGTTGCTGCCAAGAGGTGCACCACTTTGAACAAATGCATGGTGTTCAATAAAACTATCTCGCACTATGTCGAACCACATGACGAACTTAAAAATTAGAGGGTCTCTTAGACGCTTCCTCTCCCATCATTTGCCTCTTATCAGCGTTCATTGCAGTGCTACAAATAATTATAACCGGTTTACAGGAAAGGAAAGATGCAGAACCTGTCACACTTTCTCCGGCAAGTGTGAGTTTGGATGGTACACCGTCCCTCCTGTCATGTGATGTTCCTTGGCGAGATTGCAGTGTGGGATTGCAGATGGCAGGAACGCTAGACAAGGAGAACACACTTCACAGAATCTCATACACGGGATTTTGTTCTATGACCCTGAAAGGGCTTTTGCCTTAAAATATGACCGCAGCAGATTAACATTTCAGCACTTTTGCGCGCGATCTAAATGCTGCATTCAGAGCACTAGTATCAGGATGCACTCGTACTTCAAGAACTTGTGCAGCATTGCCATAACGTCTTTTTGAACTAGTGGAGAATGTAGCTTACTGATTTGTGGTTTCACTAAGACAAGACACTGCTGCAATAAACTGCAGACATATTTGCGCAAGCACATCTAATGAGTGTGAAAGGCTACCAGCTGTATTAATTGGCTCACCTTGGATAGCTGCCGGCGGAAGAGTAACTCCTCTTTGCGACGCCTTTTACGCACAGCATCCTTGATCTGCTCCTCGGGCAAGCCCTTCTTGCGCATTGCCTTTTTGGCCAAGTAGATGCGCCGTTCCACCTTCTCAGGGAGCAGCAGAATGCCTTTGGCTTCCCGCTCCTGGCGCAGTCGCTGCAGCCACTCTGCCTTTCGGCCACCACCAATGCGGGGACCTGTTCTAATCTGCTTGGGCGCTGGCTGGCCATCTTCGGCATCAACCTGATTTTCATTTCCACCCTCATGTGGAGGCTTCCCCTCCACAGGCACTGTGGCAGCCTCCTTGGAAAGAGCTTTCCTTTTGACTGCTCTTTTTTTCTTGGGAAAAGGGTTCTTCACTTTTCTTTGTTTTTCATCAGAAGGTGGAATCTCTTCTTTGGCTGATGTGATGGTCCTTTTAGCAGCACCCTTCCTCTTCTCCATGGCGGGAGACTGTACCTTTTTGGTGCCACTGTGCACCTCACTTTCACCGGAGAGAGAGAGTTGCTTTTCGACAGCAGGCAGAGCATTCTCCAGAGCACAAGCATTGTTCTTCCTTCTGGCTGGCTGTGTCTTTCGGTTCATACTTGGAGACTTTGCTTTCATGGTTTTCTTGGTAAACCTGTCACCTCCACGGCTTGCAGCATTTTCAGCGGCCATACTCTGTTGCGGCACTGTGGCAGGTCTTTCTTGAGGAGCAACGCCAGTGGCCTGCTGTACTGCTGTAACACCAAGTTCCGCCGGTGCATGCTTCCTCAACACTGCTGCGAGTAGTTCAGCTTCTTTATCATCCACTATGCCAGTTCTTTTTTTGACAACACCCTTGCCTTTCACCTGCACCAATGATTCCATGCACATGACAGAACAAATATTTAGACATAAAACGCTCGAGCTGCTCATTATAGTGAGCAGCACTATAGCACTTGTACTATATTCTGCTGCCTACTTGTTTTCTGCACATTTCCTCTTTCTATAGCACTGACATTTTTCACTAATGTAAGTAGGATTATGATGTAAGAGCTAATGACATTAATTTACAACATACAGCTAAAGACTCATGGCTAACCATGCAACAAATGACATTACTTTTACACATCCAAAACTTGCAACTGCATCTTTCCTCATCTTCCACTTGACATCACAAGAGAATTCCTTACACGTCACAAAATGATGTGGCACCTGTCTAAAAAAGAAAGTCAATTTGCACAACAGGCAAATTAACCTCAATGTACAATAGCAGAACAGACTTCACCTTGGATGCAACTTTACTCCTGATGCTTCGCTGCGACGCCTGGGCATTCGATTTTGTTGCAGTTTTTTCTGTGCAAGCAGCATCACTGTCGGCCGTTACAACAACTGCAGCATTTAGATTTGTTGACTTCGCCTGGATGGAAACGATGGCTTTGTCCTCGGAGGCCTTTCCAGCGAAAATTGTCAGCCCCGAAGTTTCAGAACTGCCCTGCGCACTGCCTTGTTTTGTTGCACCTTCCCGTTGCTGCTGTCTCATAGGCTGCTGCCGCTGGGCCACAAACTCTGACCATGTTGTGGCCTTCCCTGGCTGCCGCTCATGCTTGAGGATGCTCTTGCTTCGTGCCCAGCGAGTCATTGTGTCCTATAGCTTGAAGCCAGACAGAGCACTCCTCTGCAAAAATTGAATGGCAATGCTGTTATGTCGAAACGCCAGCCACTATATTTTGCAAAGGGCCTTAATAGCAATATCCTCAAAGAACATTTAAAAAGGTAGCCAAGTGTAGAGGCCCAGTCACTGCAGTTTTCAGATTCTGAAAACGCAGTGCTTTACTATGCTTTACAAACTCGCCAAGGAAGAAGTTTTACTGAAGTTTACATGTCTGCTTCAAAGCTTATGAAAGGGTGTACCCCATAACCTGGAGCAAGACATATCGACAACTACAGCAACTTCAAGCATTGTATGTTACCCGGTGAAGCCAGCAGCACCTTTCTAAAGGTGCCACGAAGGTGCCACAGATGTCATGAAGTGGTGAAAATGCGATTGGTGAGAAATGAGGAGGCTTAAAATTGACTGGAATAAACTCTTTACTGGGCTGAATAGCACCCGCAAAAGAACTAAGCAATCAGCTTCGGTGATAGCAACAAGTGTGCTTGACTGTCGCTGATCTATGAATCCTTTTCTAAATCGCATCCTGTAAGCACTTCTGTGGTGTTAGTTAGTAGCGGTATGCGGCATGCTGCTTTTAATGGTGCAATGATAATGCAGGCCATAGTGCAACGACCACAAACTAAAGCTATTCAACAGAAAATTTAGTTTCACATTCTGTTGAAGTTTTGGCAACAAACAAGACAAGACTAACTCCCATTCTTAGCTTAATCTTCCGAGAACTGCACTATGCAAAAAAATTGGAGGGCAAGGGGGCAGCTGTCACCCCAATGCCAATGCTTACTTATGCCTCAGTTTACATTTAGCAACACATGCCAGCGGTCGATGAAAGAAAAAGAATGTTTGAGCAAAACAATCCATGTTTTATTAGGGACTGCATAAGACTACAGTAAGTATCCACTCTTCTGAGCGAACAGTTAAAAAATTAACTCACGGATTCTAACCTATGTGATACACTAATTATGCAGGAGATGCATATGATACTCAGTATATCTTTAATAGCACTGTGCGCTTTAGTTGATTCTAAACAGCAAAAAAAAAAGACCTATCTTCAAGGTTACTAAAATCTTACTGAAATTTGTCATTTGGAAAAAGGGGCAAACAGAAAGATATGGCTAAAAACTGCAGTGCTTGTCCTCTGCGTGCAACTGGCCAAAGTAGCAGCAATTTTCCGCTAAATAAAAGTTGTATGAATGCTCACCAGGCTTCATATAAAAAAAAAAAAACTGGCAGTGGCTTAGTTGGGCTATGCCAAGATATACGCAGCGAGAGGTATGTTTCCATGGCTGAGCTTGCTGTGGTCACTGTATGTTTAGCAATGAGAGTCATTGGGTATACACATCTTTTATTCATTTTGCTTGACAGAGACGACTGCCCGATGATCTGTGAAGCAGCATGCAGCGATCTCAATTTTGATTATACAATATTTAGATTTGGTACAGTCTCTTTGGTATACAAGGTCTATAGCAGTTCCCCAATGTGTAGTCTGGACGTGAAGGTTACTCTCTGCGCCTTCTTACACTCATTCTCTCTTTGCCAAGTTCCAGGCGACAACCGCAGAATCACAGCTACTTATATCCATGCTGTGGCACGACAGTTCTGTCATATTAACAGCGGTGAGTTCAAGCAAATTCCCACAGCACCACTATATGCACTATGCACTTTTCATTTAAAGGTATGACATTGGTATGATGTGGAGACCTGCGTGCAAGCTCAAAGGTACATAACGCTGGAACTTGAACTGTTCGCACCACTTCTACCTCTTCTCCACAATGAATGCAAGTGCATTACTCCTCCTTTTTGTGCACTTCGCAAAGATCTTGCTCAACTCTGTTCACCTTCTAGGCAGTCAACAATAGCACAGGCACACAAAATCTGGCTAGGAGTATAGACATCCTTTACTGTTAGCCTGTCTGTATGTAGCCAGCTACTTTGTGCAGACTTTGGCTGTTTCTTAAAATATCACTCACATGTGTTATGCTGCAAATGCACAATTTTTGCTAACATTTGATGCAGTCTCAGTGAAGAAGCAGAGCTAGCATTGGCAGACTGAGAAGATTCTGTCTGCAGGTGGCACACGCGATAGATTCACACTGACAGTTGCAGAATGCCTCCTATAAATAGCTCTCTCTTTCTTTCTCTTTAAAAAGACCACTACATGCAACTCTTGTAAAAGACTGCCGTGCTAATTATTTATATCAAAGAAGGAGCACACAGCAGGAAGCTTTGGCTTACTTGGCACATACTGGAGTGCCTGCACTGTTCAGAGGAAGAAACACAGCAACATCAGTGCACATAATGTGCTTTGCTTAATATAGTCACTTGTAAGCCTTGAACAACACTCATACACACACAATAAACAAGAATTGCTCTGCATCATTCACAAGCATCTCTTCTTGCATTCATCCAGTTATTTCACTAGTAAGTGCAGTATCAGACTAGCACCACCTTAATCTTTCATTGTTCACATACCAAAGCACTGGCATCTTTACAAACTACGGAACAAATGATGGTGTCCAAAATTGCTGTTCTTACTTGAGACTGTACAATATATTAGGTAAGCAAAGCGCTTGGAAATCTTTTGGATAGCAAAAGTCAGCAATCCAGTGATAATGACAAAAGCTAAGAGGAATGTTAAAAATATAGCTGAGCTCACTTATAACAAACGTCAACCATGTCATCCGAAGTTTGTAGTTTGTGGGCTCTATATTACGGCCACCAAAAATACAATCAGTCCAAAGTGGCATCTTTTTTCTTCAGAAAAGTGCACTTTCTGTGTCTGCTTCTTCAATGAGGCTCTATTAGGTGTTTCCTAAGCTCTTCGGCATGGTCATTTGTTCCCCACTGACACCCTTGCTGCAAGAGTCTGGGTACACAAATTTCTCATTTCGGCTGAAGCCTCCACGAAAGTTAGTGGTAGTCCAGGCTCCTTGTCTTCATCAGATTCGTGGAAGACAAGGTGTACCCCTACATCATCTACAATGGCCTTGTCAGTTCTTTGCTTTGTGATGGCACTGTCATCTTCACCAATGACGTCTGTTCAACTGTGCGTTAATGATGCAACGCCAGAAATGTACACACGACGTAGGAATTTTTCGAGTGTCATCCATCACTTCTGGGCCCATGGAGCAACAAAGCTACAGCTATGGGTTGGACTTCGGTTTTAATTCTCTGGTGTTCATTGCAAAGCGCAATTTTCTCTATTTAGTGCTATGAAAAAATTGTAGGTTCTTTTTGGTGATGCAATGTGGTATTCTAGTGTGGTGGAGAGCCGCTTTATTTAGGCCTTTTTGCTGATTGGAACATTCGATTTAGAAGCAATCAAGACAGACTTAGAGCTGTGCTTGTAGAAGGAAATGCTATCACATTTAACAGAGCTAACAGAAGCTGAATGATGGAACTGCTGTGCTGGGTTAATGAGAGGATGGGATATGTATGTCCTGGATGTTGATGCACATTGGAAATGTCCCGGTAGCCAGAACACACTTCTTTGTAAAATTTATGCCATTTCGAGTAGGGCTTCTCGTATGCAGCGAAGCGATACCTGCTTAATCAAGTAACTGTCTTAAGCGAATGACGACAGTAAACAGCACTATGCTAGCAGATGATACTTGGTGAGGGCAAGGAGCCTCCCAGTCTGTAAAGATGTGCAACACCACAAAACATGAAGCTTCAATATTTAACCCAGATTTCTGGCTTGTATACTTGAATTTTCTCCTCCATGCAACTCCAACTCAGTAGTCAAGTAGTTGCACGTGCATGCCACTGATACTGATCTTTTCAGTTAAGACTAAATTTATAAGATTGAATTCTGCCTACATTTATCAAAAGTCCAATCTGTGCAGACCAGCCACACTGTGTGCTGCCTGCATGCAGTACCAGTGTAAAATGCAGACAGTCAATTGGGCAAGAGATGCATAGCATGTGGCTGGCTGTGCGGGCAAGCAATATGCAAGTGGTATTCAAACAACTCAAACCGCCAGCAGTGTATAGCAGTTCTACCTTCAACACCGCCTATATCGCACCCACTGTGCTTCTGCTTCCACAACTGGTACACAAGCATGCAGTGACTGAACTTCTTGTAGACCATCCATGTTAACGGCAAGCATGAGAATGAAAGTTATCTACAGCTTAATGCCTCCTTCTAAACTGCTTTCATGAGTCACCAATTTCTTTCCAGGGTTACGTGACTGAGAGGTGATTGCGCGCTAAATGAGTGGTGCAGTTACAGTTCAGTGTATACGAGATGCATAGCCAAATGGACATTTTATGGCAATGTCCTCGTCACTCGTAATATGCAAGCACTCTGTAAAACTGCAGCCATTATAAGCATCCTGATAACATTTTGCCAATGGCAAAAACTGAATGCCTATACACATACAAAAAAAAAAAGGGGGGAGACAGCATGAAGTACACATTTTTCATGTCCTTCTACTTTGGTGTGCTGTCCTTAATTGGTAAAATGGCACAAACTTGTCCAAACTATGGCACCTCCCATAACAGAAGTGAAGAAAAATAAAAAAAATATTCTACAGGCTTTCCAATCACTTTAATTCATTCCAAAGTTCTAGGGGCCTATACAAAAACACCGGTGTCCAGCAAGCACTACGGTATCACACACTTTTAACCAATACAAGCATTTCACACCACCACAGAAGTTTTCAAAAATTTTGTTAGCATGGGTCAAACATGCACCACAATGCAAGCCTTTTTGTGTTAACCATTCTCTCGTTTACTCAGAGCTGGTGACATAGTGTGACATTTCAAGGCACTTGCTGCAGCTTTCAGCTAAGCATGAGCAGTTCTGCAGCCAGTGGATACATGCAGCTCATATGCTGCATTACCGACACACTGCATAAAGTCAAAACCACTGTCTTCAGGTGCATAGGCCTTCTGTCAACATACACACCAGCCAGGTACTTTGGCTACCGAGTGCAAACAAGGTAATGAACAGGGGATGTGACATAATAGCAAAATTTTAATAACAGCACCTTGCTTGCAAATTCATTCCTATGAAGAGAAACTGCAAAATGCTGCATGTACTCTGACCACATGTTCAGCCAGGTAAACTTATTTCATTCACTCTTCAATGGACAGTTTCACACTAATCTCGGCCTGGTTGGCAGCTAACACTCTACATTTCATAACCACCCCCCCACCTTTCTTTCAGCTGTCCAAGGGAACAACATACACTTATAAGCACTAAGCTAATAATATCACAACAAAACTGCATTTCCCTCATGCAAATACCAAGCACGACGGACGCTACACGAATGTGCAGAGCAGTATATCAAGTGCCAGTTTGTATCAAAGGGCTCTAAAAATGGTATATTTACAAGTCAAGAATGGAACGGCAGCCATTTGGGTACAGACAACACTACCATCTTTGATCACCTTTCATGTTTGTATGAACCCAAAATACACACAAAGCTTGCTTATGCCAAGTTCAACGAAGTCTGCACCTGAACAAAGTGGGTGGAGACAACAGAGTCAATAAAAACCTCAATTAGCTGAAGAACTGCAAACTGCAAGTGGAGTCACAGCCCAGTTTACTGATAGCACATGAAACAATATCCACACATTGCTCTCAAGTTGCTGTTAAAAAGACACTCTATATACACAAGTTAAATTTTGCACAAGGTTTACGTGTCTCAGAAAATAAGTAAACCACGCAACAAAAATCCTCCCAAGTTACTTCTGCTAGTAAATAAACAAAAATCTGAACAGCCTTTAGCCTAGCTGATGCCTAATATATGCAATACGTGGCTTATGCAGCAATTATTAAGCAACTATCTCCTTTACTGTGTGGAAGACCTGAAGATTAGCCCTTTAAAGGCACAGAGCCAATGGGTAGCAAAGCAATCACCAGATATATGCAATACAGGCAATGCGATAGGAGTTACTTATCTAGCACTTTTCCTCTCAATAACAAATAAACTTTCTCTGAGCTTTTATACCTGTCACCAATGTACCTTATATAAATTTCTGCAAGAAAACTTTCACAAACCTCACCTGACCACAACAAGATTCCCAATCATGGGCTCTATGCACTTACAACATGCAAGCAAGCAGTTTTTTCAAGAATTCTTACAAAATGCTTTACACTTGCCATTCCCACCTCTGGCATTCATCAAGTAACCTTCACAACTTTTCTGGTGGAAACCATACGAGATTACTGTGATATGTGGGAAAGTCCACTAGCAGAATTTCTCTAAGGTGCACGACCAGTTGATGCAAAAAAAAAAAAAGAAAATACACAAAAATAACGAGAATACCATGTGGCTCTTTTCTACTTAGAAATTGCTTTTACATTAGAAAAACAAAAATAAAGTCCTATTTCCAGAAACCCTTGCTTTAGCCCCAAAAAGCTTGATATTACAAACACAAGTTTTAAGTGTTTACAAGCAATATCAATACCAAGGCTAAAAATCAATAGCCAACAGGTTAGCGTCAATGACTCCATTTTTTAGATGCATACCACAGAGTTCATTTAAAAACTCCCAGCGCAGCCTCAGTCAAGGCAAGGCTGTATGATATGGCTTTCAAATACTGACAAAATTCACTGCAGATGACAAGTGGACTCTTCAGGAAGCACTGTTCGTGTACCTTCATCACAAATATGTCCAGCATGGCATAGTAACAACACTGAACGGAAAAATACATTTATACATATTAACACCCACAACATACTGGCGCTGGCACATAAACAGAAGCTTAAACAATTTGTACAATAAGTTACCGGTATGTTCCTTCTAGGACCAACAATGCCCTCTGCCAAGCACATGTTCAACGAATCAGGGGCCATGAAAACATTATGAAACAGGACAACTTATATGCAGCCTCAAGTCAAAAGTATAACAGAACAAAATCCCTGCCCAACATTCAACACGTGTCTAATACAATTTTTAATGAAAAAAGGAAGAAAAAAGACCTTTGTTTGGCTGCTGAAGCTACCCATGAGCTGCTCCTGGAACACGCAGCACCAGAAGGTGTGTAAAATACAATACCACTGAAATTTTACAAATGTATGAATACTTCTTAGAGCAGTAATAGGCACCTTGAACTATTGTAACAATTTCTCTCAAAAATGTTCCATGCAGCCACGACGAAAGCAATCTGGAAACCCCTGAGGTGGCTTAGATGGCACAGTGACTGCAATTAGTGCTTAGTAAGCATTGAAAAAAATTGCAGCACACCTGAGCTTAGCCCACCAACTTTAAAATCCCTAAGTGAAAGAAAAAAGGTCTAATGTTGCCGTTTAGTCGTCCAAGTCTTTGTAGTCATCATCCAAAAGAAGAGCCACTGAAGGCACGTGGCAGCTTCCCCAGTCAACAGGGCCAGGAGGAGAAAAAGGAAATGAGGAAGTCACAAAATGCTGACTGTCCATTCCTGCACTTGGCCGTGCAGAGTTGCGCTGACTGATGGCAAAAAAGTACTCGTCCGAGGGCAGCCGTCGATGCCGCAGCTGCACAGCCTCTCCACTATCACGTTCCTTCAGCAGCCGGATCTGGGTAGCTAAAAAATTTATGTCTCTGGCCACACGAACATTGTGGAGAAAGAGTGTCGCTGGATCACCATTAACCACCTCTGCTTTTGGAATCCAACGGTAGTAGCACTGAGTCCAAACTGACAGTGCCTTCACAGTGGGGTCGAGCAGCAGCAGGTCTTCACAGAAAGATTGCACACCCCGATCCCCAGCACCCTCTTGTGAGCCCGTGCTGAGCAACTCCTTGGATCTCTGAAGAAGATGCAATGGATTTTTGAACAGTTCCAGGTCTTGGGGAGAGAGACGGGACTGCGGGCCCACCCAGTCCCAAACATTGCGATAGGGCTGCAGCTTCAACGCCTCCCACCGTTGCCGATTGTTCCCGAAGAGAAATGCATCATAAATGCCCACATGTGTACAGTCCCAGAGGTTAGTCAAATAAGACTCTGAAAACTCGAATGCTGCAGGAAACTGTGCCAGAAGCTGCCACACACAATCGAGAAAAAACAAGAACACTGGCGCCGCCTCTGGCGATGCCCGTCCCTGGCCTAACAAGTCCAGGCGCTCTGGGAAAGGATGGCCCGCAGCTACCCACTCTTTGTCAATCAAGGTCTGGAACCCCGCCTGTGTTCGGTAGTGAGGGTCGAGGAGAATCTGCACTAGGCTGACGACAACACAGGCCATGTCGGCTCCCGTCTGCTCACGCACCAGGACGTGCTTTGTGCGCTCTGCCATCACCTTGGCGGTTGCAAGCGCGACCTTGAGGCAGCCTGACACGCACTCCAGCCAGCGCGTTGACTCCAGCACCGCGTAGAAACGCGCCTCCTGCTCGAGAAACTCTGCTTCGTCGGAAGGCATGCAGACTGCCTGCAGCTTGTGGAAGCTGGAGCCCACCTCACGCACGATGGGACACTCGAGGTCCAAATTCACCAAGTGCACTTCGGCGCCCAGACACTGGGCAAGTAGTTGGTGCCGGTCGCTCTCGGCCGACTCAGAGCCTGTATCGGAGGTCGCGCCGCGTACGAGCGCCGCCCCGCTCGGGTGACTCCAGCACCAGGCAACGGCGCGCTTGTTGAAAAAGTGCTGCGCCATGTGCTCCAGCTTGCAGTCGACGAGCCGACGCGGTACCGCAAAGCGGCCCGGCAGCGCGCCCGAGAAGCGGTACCGCTCATTTAGCTCGGTCACCCGCCACAACTTGGAGGCGCCGCAGCGTCGGAGCTCGGCTTCCCACTCGCGGCCGCTCTCGAAGGGCGGCTCACGCTGGCCTATTGGGCCCCCGCGAGGGCAGAACAGCTTGTCCAAGCTGGACACGAACGCGTGTCGAGAAAGAAACTGCAGAACCTTGGCGCTGCACTGGTCGCTCTGGCAGAACTTGAAGGAGAAGGTGAAGATTCGCATGTCTTTGCAGTGGACCTGCAGTACCTCGACGGACTGCGCAGCGGCCGCCTGCGGCGATAACCGCTTGCGACGGCCCCCAGAGAGTTGAAACAGGGCTTCCACGTTAAGAAGGCTGATGTCGTTTTCACCTAACACGCGGTTCGCGCAAAGTGCGCGGGGCTTGCGCTCCCCGCTCGTGTCCATTGTAACGAAGCTCAGCTTGAAGTTGGTGCAGAAAAGCACGCCCGACACGCCGTTTCGTAGATCGCTGAACGTGTTGAACTTTAGCACGTTGTCCACCTCAGTAACCACCATTTCACCATCGCACAGTACGGGTTTCAGCGTCGCGAGCGGAATTAAATCCGGCGGAGGCCCTGCGGCGGGTGGGCGTGCAGACGAGCGCTCGCCAACACCGAGATCTACGTACGAGACAAACGAACTGCCGGCGCGCTTCAGCCTCGTCTCGGAACCCATAGCTTCTTGTTCCGGCGGCGCGTCGCTCACCTGCAACACATTGCGCCGGGTGCCCAACTTGAATGGGAAAGAGTCCGTCGATATCTGCATCCTGTTGTCAACGTCGCCAGAGACGTGCGATACTCCGCACTACGCCGGGCCAACATCTAAGCCTACTCATCGGTAATCGTGTGTAGCCTCTACAGGAGTCTCCTTTCCCACTGAGACGGAAGAGGCCGCTCGGGCTTACAGGGTACCTGAACTCATGGTCCAGCCTGAAACCCGCCGAGCCCGTGGCTGTAAAAGCGCACTTTGTTGGGACATGCACAGAAACGGCTCGCAGCCGCGCGTGACCCAACAGCCAAGGTGGGGCTGGCGCGCCGAAGCCCCGGAGCCGCCTACTTGTCCCGTTTCAAGCCACTCCAAGTCCACTCCACCAAAAATGCTATCATCATCATCGACAGATGCCGCGCTTTCAAACAGGAAACAGCCCTTGTTTACGTTGGGCCAGGGAGAAAAAATTGCACGTGGCGTGACACAGCGCAGTATGTATGCATGCGAATCGCAAGAAACCTAGACAAACATCTTGCTTACAATGTAAATAAAGCAAGTTTCCACAAGAATGTGACTATGGATTAACAAAAGAAACACATGAAAATAGCGTAAGTGCAACAAGATCAGCAACACTCGTTGCCCAGGCATTAAGTTTCGACTATGAAAATCACACTGCACACTATCTATTTCTACACACTTATTTAGCAACGCAGACGAAGTTTTCGATCACTGCTTTAACAGCTTTAGAAGTCCATTGCCTGAGCAAGGAAGTGCCGTGCGTGCACGATATTTGCTAAACGCCGCATCAGCTGTTTGTGCGCAAAATAAATGGTATGGTATGTGGTAATAGAAAATATTTTGACGCTTCACGCAGGCCATGCGGAATACCGTAGTGTAGGGCACACAATTTCGACCATCTGAGGTTTTTGCATCACACAACACATGGGCATCTTTGCATTTCGTCCTTCTACCATGTTTCGTCTCCATAGCAATCCCGGCCAGCCGATATAAAACGTGAAAATGTTTACAAGGTGCAGGTTACTCACTTTTAGCATGACCCCGCAGATTTCCTTGTAGCAGACATTGCCGATAAGCGTTCAAAACAACCAGCACTGCAAAGCTACACAGTAGGTCACAGAGCTTCCTTGCGAACACGTTGTAGTCATTTGTCCCCACGAACCCTCATCACAATCGCTCAGGTTTCATCGAAATCGCCACCATTTAACAAATGAATCGTTCTTTTTTCCTATTTAATTTTTAAAATATAACCCGCACAAAAATTCTGCCTCATTATTTGAGCATTAATTTAACGATGAACGAAATGCGCCTCTTGGTTTGCGTCGTTAAAGATCATATGAAAACGAAAACACTACCAGAAAATAACAAAAAATCTCAAAATTGATACATTTTATATAATTACGAAGTAAAAATAACTAATGCAATTTTGTAAATTAGTAAAAATTTGGAAAAAGCAAGTAATAAAGTATCTATATGTTTCAGCGGATGAACACGATTATTTGCTTTGCCCACATGCGTGCGCAAATAAAAAACACAAGCAGAGAAAATAGTTCGCAAGCTGCTCTCCTCGATGAGAGTGTATCATTCCGCGAATATGGCGCTGCCCTTATAGAGGGTAGGGTTTTGCGGTCGGCTGGATGATTCCAGTCCGTGTAATCCTGCCGTAGAATGGATTCAAATAAAGGGACGCCATCGAGGATATTCGCTCTTTCTCCGATAGAAGCTAAAGAAGAAATAGACGAGGTAACGGGGCTGGACTAGGTGCAATTTAATAAAGCATGTCTCCCACTTCCCCTGCATACGTGCACAAAGGCGCGAATTTTCGTTTCTATTCGCACGGTGTCGCCACTGTCGGATTTGGGTTTCACTTTTTTACGTTGCACACTAGCCAACGATTAATATAACTTAAGTTTGTCGTGATCGTTTCCAGCGCAAGTTGCACGCATGCTTCGGACGCGGGGCCGATACCGAGCGAGTGTGCATGATTGCGGTGCTCGCCTTAGTAACGCTTACCTCAGTCGCACTTTCACTTGCGCGCAATGTGCTCCGGGTGCGTGCGTTAGCTATTCATGCAAGTTGCCGCTGTGACATTTTTCAGAGGGCTTATTTGAACACTACGACTTTAAGATAAACACTTGCCTGATATCTGTGCAATATTCTGTCATTTCTCTTAACTGTACGGATAACCAAACGTCAGTTTTATTTGTGCCGGCACTCGCCTTGCTCTGCATGCTAGTCATTCTGTTTTCCTGTGTTTCGGACTCATCTTGTCTCATAGGCTCGCGACACCCTTCTACTTTATTTAGAAGCTTTAGCTCTAAGTCAGGTGCCATAAACTGGAGTGCTCGTCGCACATCCACCGCCTCGTTGCATACGTTGTGTCGTACGTTGAGCAAAGCAGAGATCAAACACTCACTTAAAGAACTTGGATCTCTGACCTTGCACGCTTTTACTTTTGAATGCTTTCATAATAGGTAGTTTGGTGGGTCATATATGCCTGCCAGTGTAGGCGCTACAATGCCATGCGATCTCTTCTTACAGAAACTCGAGAGAAGCTATACGTTTTTACAGTCCCTCATCAGTGGCGTTTCTGAAAAAGAGGCTCACGACGCTTTGAATGCAGCTGTAAGAAAAACTTTACCTTTCATTCAGCTTGTTGCATGCTCGGCTTCATGGTGTATGGTTGGGTGGCCTCAATAAAATTTCTACACTCGGTTGAAGGTTTGCAAGGGAGCACAAGTTCATGATGACATCTGCTGTGGTTTCCTGTATGGCATTCTCATCGACCCCACCAATGCAGCAAGAGTGAGTGAATCTTGAGGGTGTCAGTTGTGGAGCCCCAACTTAGCATGTCTTACTGATATGTGGCTTTAAAATAGCACTCTTCAGAAGTTCTGGTAGCACAAAAATGCATAAGCTCAATGTAATTTTATCAGCTTATGAGATTTGACACAAATTCGTCATTACAATTTCATTTTGCATATTTTGACAAAGCAACTTTTCAAGTTTGCGCTTGTGAGGTTGCCTCATCATGCCTATGCACTGTATCAACAATTCCAGTTTAGAGCCTCGCAATGTGTGCTTTCGTGAGGTTCAAAACAGTAAGAATGTTTGATGAGTTTAAACTTGTATTTTCCTACCATAACTCTGTCACTGACTGGCTAGTCCTTGCACAGTATGCATAATTAGTTGCTGCTGACATATTCCTATTCGGGTATTATGATTATTGGTTTCTACATGCCTGACAATACTGGGCTGTAAAGCATGGCATTATGGGGGATTTATTTTTTCACTACTTCGGATGAACCAAAATTTTGACACAGTGCCGTTGTTGAATTTTTATGACATCTGATCAAATTTGCATCCTTGTGCAAATTTGTAAGAGATTGCCAAATCCGCTGAACATCTATCCTGCTCTCCTGTACAGTACTATCGTGACATGACATTCATCGCAAGGGATGGGCTGCAGCATTTCATCAACACTTTAAGCCTTCTCATCCTCGAGAAATACCCGAAGCTCCTCGACTCCTGCCGATCTCAAGTGAGAATTTCCAGAATTTTTATATATGAGCTTACCATTGGTAAAAACTTAAAAACCCTGACGTCATTTGGATTGTGATAGTTTCATTGCTATTCGCCACATGATCGACCTAGAGGTGGCGCCACCGTCGCACCAATAGTGTGGATCGGCAGCCGGCGGCACTCACAGAAATGCACGCGGCGTATGTCTGCTTCCGAGTTTACGGCGGGTTGTGGGCGGCGAAAACGTGCCTTCTGCAATGCATTAATGATTTATGGTTTAGAGTGTTCCGATAGTGTGTAAACAAATCCGTGGATTTCACAATGCAGAAAAAAAAATGCCTGGATTTTAGGAAAACAAGACACGCAATCACCCGTCTTTTAGATTTACTGGCATCGCTTTGCACACCTTTTGCATTGTACGGCACTCACAGGCCTGATATTTGGGCCTGAACATGGATTATCTTATCGCCTTTTCAACAGCGTGGTTTATACGAGTGAGGCAGGCAAATTCAGTGTCAAGCCCACAGAGACAAGGTTCGTGCTCTGACCTGCAGTACTTTAGAATGAATCGAGGCCGCCTGGTTCATTGTATCGTACTTGACTCGAGGATTAAGCAGATTAAATGTAGCACTGACAGCGCACTGCCCGGCGGGTTGCCGTAGACAGAGTGGACATCAACTCTGGCTAGACGATCAGTTACAAGTATTTCCCAAAAATGAGATTACGCCAACACTGTACAGGAAACTGCACCGCACAGGAAAGCTGATTGAGTGGATTGAGCTTAGAACTCACAACAAGGCGGATGCCTCTTGCAGCAGATAATTTGGTAGTGTTGCACTGTGAAATGACTCTAAATGATTTTCTGAAACTGAGATAAGGAATTTCTGATATGTGTGATGTTTATAAATGGTAAATTAGTAGTGTAAATATATTTGTTTAATGACAATGAATTTTGCCATGTGACAGAACTTTTACACACTTTACAAAATTTAGGACCATCAGCGATTAATCTTCAGTAAAGTTAAAGTGCAAGCTATGAATCAGTAGCTGTGAATACATCCTAAAAACTGCGCTTGGTTGCTGTTATGTTCCGGCAAGGAATATTGAAGGCTGAAGATTTCTTTGCCATTGTAATTATTGTTGAGCAGTGACTTGGGGCAGTTCTGTCGTTTACTTCCAAAACAAGTGCCGGATATAAAACTATCCTGAAAGATATCGAGTTCATCTTATCACGTGACTATAAATATGTATTTATTCCCGAACTAAACACCGATGGTTAAGCCCGTATGGAGCTTAGTTTGCTTGAAAGACAGCACAGACGGAAAAGGGTCCTATTGATTCTAATAGGCTAATAGGCTACCAGTGTACATTGATCTATGTGTATTATGTAATATCTAGTGTAACAGGTGCTGAGAAGATTTGTTTCTGAAACATTCGAACATTTCTATAAAGTGAAATGTGCTTATTACCACTGTTATTAATGTGAAGAAGACTTCAACACACACACACACACACACAAAAAAAAAAAAAAAAAAAAAGGAGAAGAAGAAAAGAAATGTATATATAGGTTTAACACGCCATGCGACATCGGCTATATGACGGATGATGTAGGGGCGGGCTTCGGTGTCGTTAACCACGTGGGATTGTTTAACATGCAGTCAAATCCCGCAGCCAAGGAGCTATTTTCGAAACGGCCGGGATTGCACCCCCCGTATTCAAAATCAGTAGTCGAGCGCCCTACCACTGAGACACTGCGACAGAGGTTTAATAGAAAAAAAAAAAAAAAAAGTACTCAGACAACTCTGTCGTGGATGCAGAAGGCACAGAGTGGCTTGTTCAAACTGGATTTTTCTATGTAGAAGTCTGCGGTCGCATGTTTCAGTAGTTGCGATATTCCAAACAGAAACGGGAATATACGATTTTTGAGCGTTTGCATTAAGTTGTATTGATGGCAGCAACCTGTTTTGCTTTGACACGGAACCTAACGACAGCAGCGCTTTGAGACACTGCTTGTCAAAGAATCTCAAGCACCAGAGACCGCAACTGATGATGACCTTTCTAGCATGACATACTCAATATGGACAAGTATTTTTTTTTTAATGGAGCGTGGGGTAATATCTTGTTCATAACATTTCTTTTGCAAGAGGCAGATAGGTAAGCAAAAGTGCACAGGAACGGTGAAACAAAGAGCACTCTTGTACACGTCACACGTAAATCACTGCGAGCTGACACGCGACGCGAACACGCATCCATGCTGAGTAGGTGGCAACGCTGCTCGATCTCGAGGCCAATAACAATCAGTGCATTATTCCAGCTTCAACAAAAAGATGTCTTGCTGCAAACGTTTTCTAACTGATGAGAATTATAATAGTGAAAAATTCTTTGTGAGGAACATAATAGACAAGTAATCAGCAGCAAATGAAATGTGAACACATAAATACAAAAATATTAGCTGTTGAAGAAGAAATACAGGTGAAGTGCGTTAGTGTTTTCTCGTTTCTGCGCTATCATAGTGATAACCAAGTGCTCGCTCTTCATCATGTAAAATTTCATTTTGTTGCTTTCATTTCAGTTGTCTTCTTGCGTTTAATTTGTTGCTGACGGTATATATGTAAATAAGCGTGGCGCACGCATTAAAAACCATTTTTTTATGTGTGATGCTAACTAAAAAACATAGCATAATGATTTGCTGAGCCTTTACAGATTGCTTCATTCATTTTGTTGCATAAAAGAAAAAAAAAAAAAGCTATCAGTGCAGTTAGTGCTATGTAACACTATGTTCAGTAACCGCTGTAAAGCTATTTTTTTATGTTTTTTAATATTCTGTGTTAAAGAATCTGAGAGGGACATGTATATATGTATAGCAATAGAGCCCTGTTTTTAGGTTGGTGCTGATACCATTACCACAACAGTACAAAGCCTGGCTAGTGGGCTTTGCACAGCTAGATTTCTACTCCTATCCTGTGACTGTGCATTCTTTCCTTGCCATATATCTTCCTTGTCTTATGCCAACTACTGCTGCTACATACTACTACACCGGCACAAAATCCAGCAATGAGCGCTTAACAGCTGTCGCTGCAAAAAGAAGGAAAGGGGAACGAAGAGTGAGAAACTTGACCTAGTTATAAGCTTTCAATAGCACCCTCCCACTTCACATTCCACCATACTCACCATATTATCGTCATGGCACAGTATCCTTTCTCCTCATCCTACAACAGCAGCGCCTCCCCCTCTCTCCTCCTCTTCCCCACCGGATTATTCCCATGGCAACCATCCTTCAGTTCTGCTAACTACTACAGGTGCTTAGAAGCTTTCACAGTAAAGAAAGAAAACAACTCAATTTCAGGATCTCTTTAGTGGTTTCTAATGCACAATGAGCTATATGTAGATAACGTGTGTAAATATCAGATTGGATATAATGACCAATAAATGGAAAAAAAAAGTAAGGCTTTGTTAGCGAGTATCCTTAATCCTGTCTTTGGTTTTCTTTATTTGTGCTGAGTGAGATCCGAAGGCTGAAGTGAGCGTGTGAAACACATATCCCTGTCACTTCTTTATCCCACTGTAGTGAAAAATTTTAAAGTTCTTTATCCTACAATGTGCCCTTCGCATGCAGTTGGACAGTGATATTGCCTTAACATGCAGAGCAGATTCTTAACCTTTTATAAGCCTGGGGAACCCTAATAACTCTTAAAGGATGCTGGTCAAGGCTTCCATCCCTTGTTGCCTTGCATGCATGCTAAGGTAGCATGCAGATGCTTGGCTGCTCAGAAAATGCCCAAAAGTAGTCAGTGATGACCTTTGAAATGAGCATTCTTTTGCTGATGTGTATCGGCTATTACTCTATTGTACTGCTCCTGTGTTTCATGCACATTTACCTGAATATTGGATTATATAGAGCACCTGTGCTGTTTTCTCTTGGCAAAATTTACCACTTATGTGCTTAAGGTGCGTGCATCTAAGCTTTATTTTGACAGGAAGCAATTGTTGCAGTTTAGAGGACTTGCCTGGCTTGGTTCACTCTGAAAAGAAACTTCAGTGAAAACACAGTGTTTCTAAATGCCAGAGCAGTATTTTGTTTCCAATGTGCTATTCAGCTATGCATAAGTATGTCGGTAGGAGCAGGTTGGTTATTTTTAATGCAAGCTGATACAGGTTGTTCTGTTGAGAAAGACCTATTAACAGAGTTATGAGGGACTGGTTTTCCAAGTTTATTTCAATTTTTGTAATCTACTACTCATATATTGATCTTTAATGATCTCTCAAATATTTGCATGTTCTAGCTTTATGGCTATTCTTGCAAGTAGCTCGATTATCAATTACTTCGTATATGTGCTATATGCTGCAGGTTGCACTCTCTACACTCACACTCTTGTTGCTCTATCCTGTTACTAGGATTAGAACATTGAAGTAGGGATGCCAGGATTGAAGGTTTTAATTTTCATCGATAAGTTATGAGCACCACTGACACTTTCAGTGGTCTCACGGTAGAACAGAAGGTGAAAAATAACTAAAATGCTGAACAAAAAAGGGATGCACAGTTTTGACCAGATGAACTTGTCTCAAACTTGCGACTTTAACTAGAACACAACTTTAAAAAAGAAAGAAAAGCAGTTTACAACGATAGTTCATATTCCACATCGTGCTCTTTTAGTCTATTTACCAGCCATAGCACAAAAAAATGAAATAGTTTTCACTTTTGACTGTACTGAGCAGGCTGGAAGCATCGAAATTCCCGTTTTCATAATTTTGTTTTGCAGTCAGATTTTTTTTATGGACATGGACCTTTGCATTAAGACTGATCTAGCACTTGCTCGACTGTCCTCTGCACCTAACACTATTTCAGTGGAAGCGGCAGCAGAACTAGTTTCCAGTTGTCTAAAGCAATTTGACTGCTCCCTCGCCAATTGCAAAGGTCTATAAAAAGCAAAGCTTCTAAGAGGGGCTATTCTTTTGTTGTGTGGGAACTTGATGAGGTGGTTATCAGTGGAAAGGGAGCTTCACTGCAGGTGGCTTAGAAGGACACTAATAAAAAATTGAAATTGATATGTATTTATAGATTACTGCTTCTTAATCATGAAGAAACCACTTTCACAGAAAACGGGGTCTGTTAGTTGGAAAAGGCAAAAGACGGGGGGTATGCAGATACCGCCATTGGCCACTTTTTTAAACAAACTGCAATGGGGCTGATACAGGTGTGGAATCCCTGTGGTTAGGCTTCACTGCCGTCTTCGCCATGCAGTAATCATGGAGTCCCTTTGAGCATAGGCATTACGTGTTTGAATCAAGTGGTGGGAGAGCTTTTAAAGGCAGTTTTGTCAGTGATAAACACATCTGTTGCTGCTGAACAAAGTTAACATAGAAAAATTCCATTTATCTGAAGACAGAAGTTTTGTGTAATTGTTCTCAGTGTCCCTTGTACCTGAATGTAGTGCTTTGTTACATTTTTTCTGCATGTCACTGACGTAGCAGACCAATTCCAAGTTGTGTCTCTGGTTTTTTTTACCAGCTAATATGGCTAATAAAGGAGCTCATCAAGAATTCAGTGCCTGGAGTTGACAACCTTTGCCAAAGTCTTCTCAGGCAAATCGCAGGTATGTTTGTAGACCTTCACACTCGTGCCTCAATGGCAGCACTCAGTCCTGTATAGGCTGCACATATATTCCTACATAGTCACTTACAGCTGAAAAATTTATTTTTCTGCCATGTTCTTGCTTGCTTTCTATATTTGGATTTGACAGTGTTGTTGAAGTCATATAGCAAGTATATTAATCAATTTTAGCAGTGTTTGCCTTGGGGCTGATCGCCTTGTGATTAAAAACAGATTATACTCCATAGCACAACACACAGTTCTTGTACCATCTGTCTTCATGGGCTGTGTGTTACTCGTTGAAATCATTGAGAAGTGTTAATGATAATCTACAGACTTTTAATTAAATGCTTCTTTTTCTTTTTTTCTGAAAAAAAAAAAAAGTTGATTTTGATGATTTCTGCCATTTAACGTGACTGCTGATATATATATATGTATACATATTTCAGTCAAAGGAATTTACTGTCGGCCTCATTTTATCTTATCAAGACATATACATAGCTTGCTAGTCTGGAATGTAGCTCCATGCTTGCTTTTGTACTTTTTGCACTGGCGTCCAAAATGTTGATTTTTAATGCGCCACATTGCAGGGGAATGCACTATTGAAGGCTGCAGCCTGCTATAGATGCTTTGAAGTCTTGAGTCATAATTGTTTTTTTTTGTTTGTTTTTTGTTTTGTTTTTTTTCTCCTTGTCGTCCTTGTAGGTGGCGATGTTTCTCCCAAGAACGTTTGGCTTACTGAAGCCATGCTCGACATCTTTATCGAAAACAGGTACTGGGCAGCTTCTGCCCATTTCTTTCTTACTTGCATATTACCATGTTTGTTGAGTAGCGGTCATTGTGTAGTGAGCTCAGATTTTGTTTTTACAGGGGCACTGAAAGGTACATTTTATTAGGCTGTTAATAGCAATAAAAAACGACACCGTATCTAGGAATGCCAGAGCTAAGGAAATAGGGGTGGTGTGGTGGGGAGGCGGAGAGAAGCTGCTACTCCTCAATGTTTCCTTGCTTGGGATGGTGTCAACTTTTTTTTTTCTTATGAACAATATTTTTTTTTCCAATTTTTCTTCACTACCAACTACTGGCACAGACTGTGAAGCTCTGAGCCTCCCTTCTCCCTCTCCACTGAGCGAAATATTTCGTAATCACTGACTATTCTTTCTTAAATACATATTTTGCAGTCTTATAAAGTTACTGTCACTCTTCTCATTGCAGTGTAGTTAATTGTATCGAGTAAATTAATTTCAGTTGTCACAGCAGTGCACATTTTGCGATATGTAAATGCTTGCCTTAGATTATGTCCAGTCTGCTTAAGCTCCTTTTTCTCCTGTTCTTGTTTTTGTTTTTCAGCAGTATAGACATCATTTTTGGGTGCGAATATCACGCTTGCAAGCTAAGCTTGTTCTTTGTCCTTGTGACTTTATAAACCTACGTTGTTGCTACAGCAGACAGATGCTCTGCTTGTTCTTGCACTTGTGGGCAAGGCCGTTGCGCCACTTGTCCATGTCATAATGCTCAACACTGGTCATTGTCTTTCTGTCCCCAGTGCATGGCTGGCTGCTCTGCCTGTGCTGATCGCTACAGCTGTGTACACTTACCTGCGGCTCATTGTGGATCATGGAAGCTTACCGTTTCTGACACTGCGGCAACGAGAAGTGGACTTCTGCATCTCTATGTTGCGAGAAAAGGTGAACACACTAGTGTGCCAGCTTTTTGATGGGGTGGCCAAGGCTTTTGCTTCTTTGCTGGCTTTCTTGGTTCACCAATGTGGGCGATTGTGGCTGAAAAATTGTACTCAAAAATTGTTGCAAATTTGAGGTTTTTGCCTGTAGCAAAGAAATGTTATTATGTACTCGCAAAGGTGAGATTCTGGGATGTGAAGAAAATGCTGCCTGCTGACAGCTTGCCTGTGTCGTGATGCACAGTGCGGCTCCAGCTTTTTCTTGATATAAGCATAGAAAAATAGGATTCAGTATGTGGACTGTGTTCAAGTAATAATTTGTTTGTGTTGTGAGCTACATCTTGTTACTTACTATGACATTTTGGGTAGACTATCGAGCATCTTGTCAGCAGTAGTAGTGCCACAGAAAAGATAGGCATGATAGCAAAAGCAAGGCAGCTGTGTTATGATTGCATGAGGTTGTCAGTATTGAAATTTTGAAGTTTTTTTTGTCTCTAATTTTGTTTTGCTCTCTTCTGATGTGTTTATGAATTGTCCTGTGCACTGCTGGTTCAGTTTACAGAGTGCGTCATGATCGGGCGGGACCTGATACGGCTACTGCAAAATGTGGCGCGGATACCGGAGTTTGATAAGCTCTGGCGAGACCTGCTCTTCAACCCAACTTCACTTTCACCGACATTTACAGGTGCCTGCTCGCTTGTATTCACAGAATACATGCTTCTCGTTGCATGCTGTATATAGAAAGCAAAATGGAAGAGAGTAGAAAATGTTTCAGCTCTGTTTTATGTTTGTAGGTCAGGACTAGGTATAGAGAAAAAGAAATGTTGCTGTGAGTAAGTTTTCACCCAAGTGTTGCATGCAGTGGAGTTGGTGCGGTTGGCCTTGCAGTCAGATCCTTCAAAACTGCAAAGCAGTCTGAGCAGACAGGCTGGTATGTCGGGAACAAACTAGAATGCAATCTATGCTAGACTGCTTTGTGTCAAAGAGCAAGGACTCATGCTTTTGTATTCACCTTTTGAGGGCCTGACTGTGTGCAGCAGCTTTTATTTTAGAGACAGTGCTTCTACAATTGCGGTTAAATAAATCATCTAAAATTATTTTCTATGTAGGGGTTCAACAGCTGCTAACACAGCGGACATCACGGAGGTTTCTGCAGTGCCGGCTAACGCCGGATATGGAGCGCAAAATCACGTTCCTTACATCACAGGTCAAGTTTGGGAACCAAAAACGTTACCAGGAATGGTTTCAGAGACAGGTGAGATGTGGATAATGTCATATTTTATGTGTCCTTTAAAGAGAATAGATATGAGCATTCGGATATCAGCTTGCTGTGCTAAAGCAACGGTCGGTAGCTGTTAATTAATGTCACGGTATATTAGAGTTGTCACAACGTCCTGCGTACTATGTATCAAGTACTCATCATAGTTTAAAGGCCTTTCATAGGAAAGTGGCCACAGATATCTTTAAATACCAAGCTAGTATTCAGAAAAATGATATCATTGGCGGCAGCTACTGTAGCAAGAAGTTGCCACTCACTCTCCTGATACTGGTTATGAAAATGAATGAGTGTGGACATTGGTTTTACATGATGAGAATGACATTTTCGCACAAGCTAATAGAAAGAAATGCATCTTGCTGGAAGAAAAGGATAAAGGTAAGAATGGCTAAAGAGTATATGACCATTGCCTAGTTGCTATAATGCCTAGATACTGGGTCTGTTAGGCTAAGGCGTGCTTTCATGGGGAGCATTGAAAAAAAAAAAAAAAAAAAAAAAAAAACTACTAATATCTATTTTGAACCGTTTGCAGTGAATGTAGGCGTTAACTGTTACAGCTTGTCCAACTTTAGGGCCAAGTAAGTGTCTCATTAAGATTTATTACCCAAGAGTGACAGTACAGCGGTGATGTAAGGACCAACAACCTCTTCCTTCTCTTGTCCGTTCATGCACAGTACCTGAGCACCCCTGAGAGCCAGTCGCTGCGCTGTGACCTGATCCGCTTCATCTGTGGAGTGATCCACCCTTCCAATGAGCTCCTCTGCTCGGACATCATCCCCCGATGGGCTGTGATTGGCTGGCTGCTCACCACATGCACCTCCAATGTGGCCGCCTCCAATGCCAAGCTGGCCCTGTTCTACGACTGGCTCTTCTTTTCCCCCGACAGGGACAACATCATGAATATCGGTGAGTTCATGGTGCAGGTACCCTTTTAGGACATTTTCCTTACGAATGTCGTTGTCTTGTCTTTGTGATTACTCCTGGCACCTCAGTGTGAATGTCGTGCACTGACAAAAATAAAATAAAAACTGCCTGTGAGGAAATGAGTTACACCTGCCATGTAAAAAAGGGGGCCAGCTTGTTTAAAATGTTTCTAATAATAACACCTATTCATTGAACGGAACTATGTCAATGCATTAACCAACGTACATGAACATAAATGATTTGCCAAACAAATCTTATTGTCTAATTCCGGCTTAAGTCTTGTGATATCGCATTTTATGAAGTGCTCAAATTAGTTGGTCAGATTTAATTTGAGGGTAAGTTTTTGAGATGCTGCAAGTGAATGCAGTAGTAGTACTCTTGTGGTTTCCTAGCTAAGCTCATGTTTTTTTATTTGGATTTGCATCTAGTTTGATAAATCCTGTATCCACACAGCACTCATTCAGTTCACGAAAAAGCACTTGATAGATTTTGTAACACTGTAATCAAGCCAGCAGTATCTTTTCGGTATTGGCTTCTTCAGGAATAGCCGTATACCATTTCATATTTAGTATGGGGGGACTGCCTTTTTGGGCACTTGTTTTCAAGCGTAGAAGTTCTTTTGTTGCTGCTTCTCCTATCTCAACAAGCTCCTGCGAGATTTCCAGTTTGTAAATTGACTATAAACTGCACACGCTTGGTGATGGTTCTGTAAACAGGTTTCTGTATCGACTTTGTTTTGGTTCAAATTAGCGGAGCGTAGCATGGTACGTACTGGCAGTCTTGTCACTAATAGGATGGGAACATTGCGCAGCTACCTTCTGGCTTTCTGGTCTGTTTTGCAGAGCCTGCCATTCTGGTCATGTACCATTCTATGCGTCCACATCCAGCCATCACAGCCACACTGCTAGATTTTCTCTGCAGGGTAAGCTAGCACTTTTGCTACAATATGCTGTGGCCTTTTTGTTGTTTCCTTGAGCATTTGTGGCAGATTCAGCAATCACTTGCAATCAGTTGGATAATGAGATATGTAATTGTAAAATGGACATAATTGAATGCTCAAAGCATTCTTTTACATCGATTAGCAGTGCTGGTAACCTCGATTACATTGTTTTATTTTATTTTCATGTTGTATGCTGTAGAACCTCAATCATACGAGTTTCAGGGGACCCTAAACTATTGTATGATGGGAAATCTCACAAAACTGCTGCATCCTCGTAATGAATGCACTGGCTAGTCTTGCTGCCAAAATTATGATTCTTTCCCTACGCATTATGAGAGTGCCCTTATTTTCATTCTGAGAGAGTTAACGCATTTGCTCACATAATTTGCATACATGTTTTTCTTAAGGCATCAAGGGGGGAAGGGGGGGGGGGGGGGGGGGGACAAATTACGTGATTTCACGAGCATGTGCTAAAAGCTTTACAAGGATCAAAGTGCTCAATTTATACCACACATTGCCATGTAGTCATCGATCCACAAACTTGTATCTTTTTATGGCTTAAGAATAGCTCAGAAATATTAATCAATGGCGATGCATACCCTTCCTTCCCCCTCCCCCCCTTGCTGCCTCACTCGTTTACAGCATGACGGCAACGAGCATCTCAAAGCAATAAACACGCAATGATACAATCGCAAAGCTACGAGTCCATGGCAAATAGAGATATAAGACAATAAGAATTGAAGCCTAAGTGATAAACAAAACTTATTTTGGTAGTTTCGGATTCTGGTGGGCGCGTCACAGGTTACGAGAATGTTGCTGTACATGTCCATCTGGGAAGGCAAGTGTGCCAAGTATATGACGCACAATTGTAATTTTCTTCTCTGGAACTGATATACAAATGAATTAAAGAGTGTCATAGCCATTGTGGCAGTGTCTGCTCACAGCTGACAGCTTTCACAGATGCACACATTGACATAGCCATGTGTTCATCCCGAGCCTGTCTTGCGCGCACCCATGGGTTTACTAGTGGTCTGCTGCCACAAGGCGTCTAATGTAAGAGTAGAAGTTTCTGTTAAAGACCTAGGCAATAAATTGGGGTGCACAAATTATGTAAATACTATGTATTAGACATTGAGACTACACAGCCGGACCTTATGGCATCATGAGACGGCTTAATTTAATGATGCCCACATGCATGCCTGTCACTCCACATTAAGTAGACACCGCGTGCGCACCTTGATGACAATACAGCAGAAATAAATCTGCTTCGACTCTATGGAGACAAGTTGCGACGTACAATGTGACCATGCCGGCTTAATGTCTTTCTGCTTAGACTCAATTTTGAACCGCTGTCACTCCATAGCAGCAGGCAACAGTGTCTCTTTCAGGTATTCACATCATACAGAGGAAATATGAAATTAATCTTATCATTCACATGCAACGCGAATGCGAAACTTGAGTGCACACACCAGTGGCGTGCTTCATACAGCAACGTGCAGCCCACTAGCCCAATGTCACTAAGCCTAACATGCCCCCACTGATGCCAGAGGTGTAAAATGCTTTCAAATTAGCCACCGCTAGTAATAGAAATGGCCTATTTTGTCATCATTGGCTTGGTAAAATGCTTTCAAATTAGCCACCGCTAGTAATAGAAATGGCCTATTTTGTCATCATTGGCTTGGTAACTTCTCACTGCTGTGAATGTAACATTGATTACCATAATGCCTTCATCACCGAAGCGCATCAAAAAAGAGCTAGATGGAAGCTGCCATGCACCGACAACCGTGACTCACATGCACGTGTTCAAGAGCCGTTCGCAGAACTGTCACTACAGGCCGTCATATGCTGGGTTACACAGCTGCACATACTTGTCTCCGTTCTGGTTACAATTATGAACACCCTGGGTTAATGCTGATGAAGTGCTCTGCTGTCATCTCTCTTTCTGATAGTACCTGCTAGCTATCGTATGAAGCAGAGCATACATAATTTTTCATTATATAATTGAGGTTTCTATTGCATATCTCTAGGGAGGATTTGCCAGGCCCATGCCAATGAATTGCAAAATGTGGGTTGTCGCTTGAATGGGGGATGCACAAACTGCTTAAATTGTCATTTTTAGATTAAGCTTGATAATAATCCTGCTCTTATGGTATTCCTTGGTTGTGTTCTCTTTTTTGGCAGATTATGTCAAACTTCTGTAAGAGTTTAGCAGCACAGGTCAAGCAAGGGATTTACACATCACTGCGGCAAATATTGGAAAAACGGGTTCTTGCGTAAGTTATCTCGGTGCAATTTTCTATTGTCTTCTGTCAGAGGACATTGAGATGAGTATATAGTATTACTTTTATGCCTGGTATTTTTTCTTGCAGATCATTATCGCCTCTCTTTGACAACCCCAAGCTTGACAAGGAGCTTCGAACCATGATTAGGGAGCAGTTTGCCGAGTTCTGTTCTCCAGTCGAAGGTAAGCGAGTACTTTGATGATGATTTAGCTCTGTTTTTGAATACACTCATTCAGGGAGGGGGTCTTATATGCAGCAGCTTGCTTATCCATGGTGTGGCTGTTATGTGCAGGAAAAGTGGAAGAGACAGTGCCCATGCCTCCAGGTGCAATGATACTGGATGGCAACCACAATTCGGTGATGAACTGTGAGAGTGAAGCTCAGTTCAGTGAAGACGAAGATGACATTCCACTTGGTAAGCATTTTCTCGGCCTCTGCATGATCCACGAGGTTCAAGAAACTCAGTTCTCTTTATCTGAAATTATGCATTGCATTATGCTACCGTCAAACCCACTACAGAAGAACTTCAGTGATACGAACTTCACTGGGTCGTGAAAACATTTGTATCATTCGAACATTTGCATCATCAAAACGAACAAAAATAAGTATGCAGAAGCATAAGAAAGGCAGTCGTGCATATCTGTTTACGTCCGAGATGTTCTATTACGGTCGTGCAGTCATAGCTCGCCACTCGCGGCGCACACAGCGCGACAGTCTATCGCGACGTCGGCGACACGTGGGCCGCGTGCCTTCGTGGACTTCTCGCGGCGCGTAAATCACAACAGGAGACAGCGACATGCCAGTTGCATGTTGCCGCAGACTGCTTGCGATGTGCACAGCACTACTAGCGGTCACGAAGTCTACGATGTGCGGCCCATGCGCGCCCGCCGCATGCGCCGTCGACTACTACTACTCACGGCCGCGCGCCGCTGCAAACCTTTTGCGGCGTGGAAAACGATCGCGATGCTGGCAATGTGTGGTCTGCCCTCCTCCGCGTACTTCTCGCGGTGTGTACAGCATGAATGGGGATGGCGACATGCGGGCTACGCGGTGCCACGAACTGCTCGCGGATCGCGATTGCGGCGCCAGCAATGTCCGGTCCGTGCGCACTGGCCGCGTACGCCGCTGCCAGCTACGGCGGTTGCGACAGGTGTGGTTTGTGGGCCACGCGTCGCTGAAAGCTTTGCACAGCGTGAGAACTGCTCGTGATGCGTACATACAGCGCAGCTGGCGATCGCAGAGTCAACGATGTGCGGGCAGTGCATAGTGCTCAAAGTTGCGGTCAAAGTTTGCACGTTCGTATCATCCGTAGTGACATGAGAGAGTGTTCGGACCGTCAGAAATTTTTCCCATTTAACAGAATGCACTCTGGCCGGAGAATTTAGCGAATTCGTATCATCCCGAAATTCTTATCAACCGGATTCGTGTCACTGAGATTTTACTGTATAACAATATTGAAGGGCTATGGAAGTATCATTGCTATAACCGGGTTAAGCCAAAAAAACAAAGAAAGCATTATAAGCTACATATTTAATGAGGGCGAGGTAGCTTACACATTTTGTTTGCCACGGGAAGGAACCCATAATCCGTAAGCGGTGTCTGTTTTAAGGCAATCTGGCCGACATCTTTCTGCAGGACATCCAACTGCTGAACATAGTGCAGTGGAAGGTTCTTAGCAAAAACAAAGTCTCGCGGGGAGCCGATCATTCTGAAAGCCTCCTGGTGAGATGCAAACCGCACAGGTTCCGGTTTATCGTCGTCGTCGCTACTGCTCGTCACTGTCACCGTCTTCCACGTCAGTGACTGCTGCGATGATAGCCTCGTCTGTCAGCTCTTCATCTGTCGCGACTGTATCGTCGGCTTTTAAAAATTCCTCAAGTCCTGACGTGTCGCCGTCACTATTGCTCACTGTGGACCAAAGCTCGGTCATCACTGTGAAATCGATGTTGCACAGGAGTTATGCGAGCTGCTTTGCCTTGCTAAAATTGGGTCATTAATTGGCAGGTTCGCTGCACGGGCGTTTAGAGCGCCTGTTCTACATCTTTGTAAGGCTCCGTGTCAAACCCTTTTCCGGCTGTCGTCCATTGCATGGGCAGCACTGGCATCGCTTTCGTTTTCAATCTTGAGTGCATTGCAGATGATTGGCGATACTGTCGGCTGCGTCAGGCCGTACTTGCACACTTTTACGCCGTCCTTGTGCTTACGTACATTGTTCCGCTTAACTTCTAGCGGTATTGCCGTTCGCTTCCTCTTCTGCGCTGGTTGTGTCGCGCTTCCTGATGGAGGATCCTCCATTGCTGTTCACGGAAAATTGAAGGCCAGCAAAATCATGGTAACGATGATGGCACACTAGGAGAACCACACTAGAAAGACATGTGCACGAACGCTGCTGCACGCCTGCCACAAAGCGTGCAACTGTAAAGCGGTGGCCGCGACAAAGCAAACAGAAGAAGATAGTGCAGCGCACCATGGTCAGTGCACCCTCAGAATGGACTGCTTCACTATGCAGAGGCAGAGAGGATGCATTCCCTAGGTCACAAGCGGTCTTGAGGGGGAGGGCTCAAAGCTTTCCCTCAGAATGGCGTGCCTAGCAGCACCTTACGCCTTCCCTCCTCCTCCGCCTGAGGAAGCGCTCCGTCCTGCCTTGCATCTCCGCAACATGCAAGCTTCCCCGGCGCACCCGACCAGCACATTGGCTCGAAGCGGTCTGTTTCGATTTCTGTCTCTTTTTTTGTCGATGCATCGGTGTTGTTGGTGTCTCTGCGTACGCGCGCTTTTGTGGTCTCCGCATTTTTTTTACTTGCAGTGACCATATTTTATTGTTATAAACGATAATATAATATGACGCCATTGTAAGAAGCGGTTTATTTTACCATAGAACACATGGAAAGCCTGATGGTGCTGCGGCTGCCCATTGTTATATCTAATATATTCTTAAAACCGGTATTGCTATGAATGGGTTTGAGTGTAAACATCTTTCCGTTGGAGGAAAATTACTCGCCTGTTACACACATCAATTGTGGGAGAGTTTTAGGAAAGGAAACTCGAATCCTGAGACTCCGTCGCCTTTGGGTTAGTGGCTTCGCAGTACTTAATGGCAGCAAATAGTAAAACCCCATAAATTTGAAGTTACTGGTACCACATAAAATGGTTGAATTAAACAGGTTTTAAAATGCACTGAACGCGGTAAAAAATTGGGCCCAGGCAAAAAATTTTATTGCAGTATTGCTCTGCACATGCCCCCAGCTTCATCCCACCTTCACACTTTTGTACTGTTAGTGGGATGCCATCGCGGGGCGCCCTGCAACTTAAGGCAATAAATTACAAACATGTTACAATGCCAGCAAAGTTTAAAAGTGAAACGTCGCCCTACCCTGCCTCCCACACACAAGTACAGCTCGAATGACTTGCAACACACAAACTATCCTGTTGTGTGGATTTGGATTCCGAAGCACGCACTCGCCCCTGAGATTGTCATCAGAAGTTGCTCTCGCGCTGCCTCCCGCTCATCTGAGGAAGCAACTGTGAACGCAAATGAGCCAGGCAAACCAGCGCAAAATTCAAATTACCTACAGTATAGCCAATTTGCATACTAATTAACTATTCTTCAGCGGCCACTGTCATGGGGTCTGTACTAACCACTGGTCATCTAAAGCTACCTTACTAATAGGCCTACCAAAGTTCTTCTAAATATCAATGTTTTGCTACAATACTTTATTTTAATCTCATTCTCTAAGCCTTAGGACACCAGAAAATTAAACGGCTCAGGCAGGCATTGCATGTCGTCACCCCACTGTGATAATGGAGCAAAGATGGTTGCATTGTGGGACATGCACGGCAACTGCTACCTTCAGTATAAGTATGAGAGTAAGAGGTGCTTTGAGTTAGGTGGCTGGATGGGGTTAAGAAGTTTGCAGGGGGAAGTGGATGCAGCTAGCACTGAACATGGTTAATTGGAGGAAGATTGGAAAGGTCTTTGGGTATAGTCCAGCTCATAGTGATGATGGTGGTGGTGGGGGTGATGCTTTGATACCAGCACCTCCACTATGGAGTAGAACTCTGCTATAGTAAAAGATATATCAAAGCAAAACTGAAGTCCCAGTTTGTCTCTCATAGACGACTGTACATTTTTGTTCATTTATAGGCGTCTTTTTTCTTTTTTTTTTTTTTTTTCGGAGAAAAATTAACATGGGAAACTAAAATAATGCTTCTTGAGATGGCTTAATCACCAGGCTCACGATTGTTGAGGAAAGGCTAGCTTTGCAAGAGCCTTGGAATTGTGAGGCAAAGCATGTGGTACTCAGGAGGACAGAAAGTAATGTTGGCTGATAATGAGAAAAAAAGGCAGCGTGGTTTGTTGAGAAAGTATAGAGCATAAAAGTACAGTAGAAAGTAGGGAGGGAAGAAATGGCCAAATGTTTTCAGCACTGGGCAGCGCTAATTATGAGGCAGCAATAACAAGAGTGGGGTTTTGGTGCGCTTGACTATGTTATGTACATTTCTCAACTATTGCCTCTTAAATGACAGAGAGACAGCGGTAGACAATGCAGTACTCATAAACAGCTTTGGTTTTCACATGAAATATAACTGCCATTGTATTCATAGCCATGTTGCGTTTGACTGAAGTGGCACTTCGACGAGGTGTAAACGAAATCGAAAACCTAATAACATAAAATGTAACTGCCGAAAATAAGTCATATAGAGAGACCATAAGAGAAGGATGGAAAATATTTCCAAGTGTTTTTATTTTTCATAAACCAACAAGACATGTTTATTAAGTAGACATTTAATTACCATAGAGTATCTGCAGGGCCATATCATCACCAGCAATGTATTGCTATATAGTAAAGGTTCTGATATAGTAACGGCTTTTTCCGGTCCAAGTGACTTTACTATAGAGAGGTTCTACTTACTGCCTTGACAAAGTCTCCAGTCCGGTCCTGCCTTGAAGCACCCTGAGTATTCATGGCTTTGATGCAGTCAAGCATATCTGCAAGAGCTCTTAGGTGGTTCGCAAGCTGCACTGCAGACTGATTTTCTGTGCTAGGAGTTATGGGGTTGGGGTGCTATGGCACATCAAGCATCAGCATCACTTTGTGACACTAGGGGACATCGCTTGTAAATTTCAGTTTGCTTAAGATTTCACCACAGTGTAAATTTATTTATTCAGGTTACCCCTGAATACCCTTCAAAGGTGGGTATCATGTAGAAAAGGAGGAGGGGTATTACAAAGAGAAGAAGTTATCGCATAAAGACTGCAAATATAACAACAAGCTACTTAGGGGAGAACATACATTTTCAACGTTTCCCGCTAAACTTGGCTGCTGTCAGCATCTGACTTCAGCTTCGTGGTGGAGGCAAGCAGAGAGAAGCTCACATGTAGGGGAAGCAAGTGACTCAAAGGGATCCATTGGTAGTGAAGTGGGCAACTGTTGCTTCATGTGCTTTGACTCTGCACTGTTTATTTTTTATTTATTCAAAAAAACCTTCAATGGCACTCCAAAGTACAATTGGGAAAAATAAATAATATTAAGCGGTCACATGTGCACGAATGAGTTAATAAAACTTTGTTGGGTTTCTTGCATTTAGGATTTGAGCTGGACTTGGAGCTGAGAACACAGAGCTGCCGATTGGTCTGCTAAAATTTGCACCAGTGACCTATTTTGCCTGGCCTCTAAAGTGATTGGGAATCTATTCTGGAACACCATATTACTTTACTAATGCAAGCATTCATCAAGCTCTATTGAGTGGTCCTCTTTAATATGCATGTGGAAGTGTTTAGAGGTGTGTGAGCAGTCTTTATTTCAACACTTATAGCAGCAGCCTCATGCGTTATGTAACAGCCTGGAGATGTTTCTTCTTTAGGTTCACACTCAGTAGCAGATCCCTCGGACAGTAGGTAACACAGCATGATGCACACTGATGAAGTCATATGTGGTGGTCTTTAAAGGAAAGCCGAAGTGGTTCTTCAACATATGGATGAGATGCTACGATTTGAGTGCGCCAAGTTGGTAGATGTAGTGTGAGAACTTTTTTTGCGCTAGGATTTAAAAATGATGTTATCACAGATTAAATGTTAGGTCTTTTCAATGCACTGGTGGAGTGCGGGAAACTTATAATGACATCATTGTTGCTGAATTTTTAGATTTCCGCTCGCTTTGCCGACATTCTCTCATGCATTGTCCGATGCTGCCAAACAACTCTTTATGAGCTATTTATTCAGTGGTGTTGGTTTTCTCCCTTCAAGCAGCCGCTTCTTTGCTTGAAACATAGCGCCATATACACGAAGTCATTGTTACGGCCCCAGCCAGGCATAATGCACTGTGGAGAAGTCTGAACGCTTACATCACTTTATTCGGTGATCACATAGGCAATTCAAATGCTGGCAAAAAAAAAAGACTTCACATTCTTTACCTGCAATTTTCATCCATTTGTCCCCTTTAAGCTAGTTGAATTGTAAAGCCTCTTCAGCGGCCCTTTAATAATTGTTTTAATGTTCAATTATACGGGCCATCCTTTTTCCACAGTCATGGTTCTTCAAGACCCCTGTTTCAAGTCCTTATAGTAGCAAGAGCTAAGAATTCAAATGCTGCATTGCCTTCTACTGAGTTTTTGGTTTCGGTTCACAAGATTCAGCTTGGGATGTGCACTCGAGTATCAGAGGGTCCGAGATGAGGGGCACTGTACGGTTCATGAAACATGCTGCTACAGTGTTTTCAAGTTCATAGACCTTTTCACGACCCCCCGAGAAACCGGTTTGATTGGGCTTGGGCTGTTAAGGTGGGCAGTTGTCAACTCTTTCCTGTGCTATGAGAGCAGCCCTGCACCCTTCGCCCCTCTGTAAAATCATTGATAAAAAAGGTGAAATGTCTTTGTTAAATGTCTTAGGAGGATGATCCTGCTGAGCACATGGTTGCATTCTTTCTCTCTCAGACCTGTCAGGTTAACATTTCGCCTGGTGTGTGCAATTGTGGGTGTGACAGTTCAGTTTTGTTGACATTTGTGCAGGCAAGCTGAGGTCTAAGGACATCAAGTTCCAGCCAATTCGGGAGCCGAGCAAAGCTGAGCAGATGGACATCTCAGAGCACCTCAACCAGCTTAATGGGGAGATTCGAAAGAAAATACTGGACCTCCAGAAAGAGAAGTGTGTATTGCTTACATCTTTACTTTCCATGTGGATGTCTGTGACCTGCAATAGCCCAGATTTTAGGCTTTAGTGCTGGGTTGCCGAGCTGTGTTTCATTGTTTATTATTGTTCTTATTGAGAAGAATTTGCCCCCAATATAATTTTACTGGTATGTGGCATATTCCTTGTTCACCCATGGGACTAATTTTCAAATTGGTGTCGTTAGATGGTGTGTAGCCACCTGACCCACATGCCGCGAGTTCGGGCCAGAGCAAGCCAAGGGCACAGTCAGCATGCACTGTGCCCCTGGGCTTCTACTCCAAAGGAAGCAAGAGCGCAAGTTATATGTACAAATGTTGTATGTACAAATGCTTAATTCACAGAAAGCTGTATCACAAACGCTGCACTAACTCCACACATGTTACAACCTCCAGCCCATCCGCAGCACCCAAAAGCAGGGCCGGGCACCGCGTGCACAAGGCAAAAGCTTCTCGTGTGTTTGCGGTAGAGCTAAGGGCGCTCGTAGGCTGCAAGGCTAACCAAAGGGTCAAAAGTGCGCGCAACACGTAATGTGGGAGGATGAGGGTTGCGTGGAGCACATCTCAATGACACGAGTCGCACATTGATGGCTCAACGCACATCGCCACTGGCACTGGCCAGCGATGACGGAGAACCATGCCAAACCGGGACACCAAACTTGTTTTGGGCCTGGTCTCGAGCAAGCATACAACGTGGGCGCTCACAACCTGCGGTGGTCCCCCTGCCTCGGAACCATTCCTGCCCCAGAGGGAAAAACGTACACACCTGCTGCTGCCAGAGCCAATGGTGGTCCCTCCGTTCGCTTGATCGCTTCCCGTGCGCAGCCTCCGTGTAGGAGGGAACAGCAGCCATGCTGCTGACCCTTTCCGAAGGGAGCTCTTCCAAGAATTGTTGCCACAACATCTATTCCGTTCTTCTCGGGCGTTCTTCTTGGACAGGCTCTTATTGTGAAAGCGTTAGTAGCTTCATATCTGAAAAACCTCTCTGCAGACATTATCGTCGACCATTTGAAGCCTCACAGCCTCGAAATATAATGAGCATCCCTCTGGCCACCCCTCAGTTTTTTAACCCTCTATGCCTCAAAAAATAACATTATGCTTCTGGCAGGCTGTAAATGGGGCAGTGCTAGTACCTCCATGTCAGAAAAAAATAGTTTGGGGGTATCGGCTTCGACTGTCTGACACTTCACAGCCTCGAAATATGAGCATGCCTCTGGCAGGTGGTGGTTGGCATGGTAAGTGATATGGCTGGGCACTGGTTGGTTTGAGTTGCATTGACTCACTGGCACTCATTTCCCTTTCATTCATGCAAGTTGCCAGGCATGTCATTGGCCGGCAAGTTGTGTAATATTGCCATGAGCTACCAGATCAGGCAGCTCCTTTCATATGTAAGGATAAGGAGGGAGTTGAACACATTGGGACACTTTGCACCTACCGTTTTAAGCCTCACACTGTCTCGAAAAATCATGAGGCAGGTTGCAAGTGAGTGTTCTCTGACCACAAGGTTATGATGATTCTATTGATCTCAAAGCCTTCACCAGAAAGAAAAGTCGAACTACTGGACATCCTATTGGTCCTGTATGGTCCTATATAAGCCCTATATCTTATGTAGACTCCTAAAATGAAATTGCCATAACACCAAAAAGACTCAGAAAAAAGCATTAATGTCTATGTTGTTTTGTTGATGAACCTATATAGAACTCTATGATTCTTTTGTTTTTGCTACAGTGAAGTTTGACTCTGTGAATGACAACTATGGCATTAAGAAAAGAAACAAAACTGTTGTCACAAAGCAATTTCATTAATAAAAAGCGGGCCTTATTGGAAGATGGGCATATATAAGCATGTTGTGAAAACACCATTAATGCATATTGTTCGGAATGGAATGAAACTCTTTAATCACTTTTAGCTTCCTTTGGTTATCCTTCGCTAACGGGATCAGTGGAATGTAGATCTGTCCGAAAAATAGTGCAGCACCACATTTTTCTTTTGGTGGTCTGTTTCGGTGTGAGAGTGCTAGTGCAGATTTTCATTCTGCATTTCTTGGTACCTTTCAGAAGTAATTTTGTTGCGTTTGACTCAAACATGTGCTATCTTCAACTCATTTATGTACTCATTTGATGAAATGGTAATTTGGTTGTGTGAAACATAAAAGACACCATAAAACTGCTTTCTCGCATAGAGCCCTCTTTATTACAGAAATTTGTGTTGTGCGCAAATGCAGCTATTTCAATTTATCAATGCATATAGGCTGAGCATTCGAAACATTCTGCTATAGTTGTGACAGAATATTTTTCGCACTAAACATTCCCAATGGTTCTGTCATTGGGGAATCGATATTAAAGGTCCCCAGGGAGGTGCGGGAGGAGTGTATTTGAAATCATTTTTGCTCCACTCACGGCTGTTGGCGACTGTGTCCACTTCATCGTCTTCGCTTTCACTGCAAGCATGGTCCTTTCTGTCATCATCCTCGCTATCCTTATCCTCATTCTAATAACAAAACAAATTGTAGTTTTCATTATCACTCCAGTCGGTCACATCACTGCTTTGGTGCTTTGCCATGTTCATCTGTGTTGTGACGGTTTTCTCTATTCAGGCTAAGCAAAAGCAATCAGCCCTTCGGTAACCGTGCTTTCATCTTCCAGCAATCGGAAATATGTTTTGGCCAAGTATTTATTTTAATCCGTAATCGAGGAGCCAGAAAGCATATAATGAGCTGGACTCGTGAGCCAAAAATGACAGTCTGCTTATGACTAGCCTGGTCGTCTAAGTCCGCTAGGGTGTTAAGTGTCATGAGCTTCATTTGTTTTCATTAATAGACCTAGTGCCAGTGCATTACAGATATGCATAAACCTGCAAATGCACTACAAACTGCAATGGTATAAGTTGGTACTGATAGAATATTTTAGGGGAAACCGCTAAGGTGGAGTAGATTTGCTTGTGTGGATGTCAATGAGTAGTTACTTCCTTATTACAAGTTGGGTTGAGCAGTGTCATGAGGACTACATGTATGTGGAGCAGATGATAGTATTCCTGGACAGCACAAACGGCCCTGACTGCACTGGAGAAAACTAGATAATAGTAGGCGGTAGAGAAACCTGAACACCCTCTATCAATCTCATTAGTGGTTTTGTGGACAGGTCAAGGGACGCTCTTCAAAAATCTAAGTTTGCTTTTCTATATTGCACCTTTATGAACCAATAATGGTACACACCATCATTCAGATAAAAACTGAGTGCTTGTTAAGGCCTGGCTGCAGCATGTGGCATCATCACGAGAACCACATGAACATCTACATCTTAAAACATGTGAACTGCATTTGTATTTTCTAATTTAAAAATTGCCTTTTCTGCCATTTCTTGATCATTCAGCATCGTTCGGACCAAGCCAGTTTAAATTATTTTGAAAGGGCCCATTAGGTGGAATTGGGCAGGACAGTGTTCCTTTTACCTTTGCGCGTGTGCGACTGCCATGTTGTTGAACTAATTTGCTTTTTCTTGGCTTCCACAGGAACAGTGAAGTGCAGTGTGAAATTGTTGAAGGCCTTCTGCAAGATATCCTGCGGGAGGTAAGCTCCTGATTGGTTGTCATGGTATTTCACAGTATATATTGTACAACACAATAGTCATGCATGCCTTGTAAACCAATTTTTGCGTAATACAGATCAGTTTTGTCGATACTGGAATGGTAGTCTCTGCAAGGACTCTCATGATGAAAAGCACTGAGGCTGTCACAGCAGCATTTTCGTTCCTAGCTGTTGCAAGACTGAAATATAGGTGCATAAAAAAAGATGCTGTTGTAGAAAAAGCTGTTGTAAATGGGCCCTTTCCACCTTGTTTCGATAAAAGGGTGTCGCTGTTTCGTCAGCTATCATTCATTCCCAGGCGGCACCCAAAGCACTCATTATTTTTGTGCACACAAGCATTAGTGGCATAACTGCCAATCCTTTTGATTCGCCCTACAGACTCTCAATAATTCACTAACTTTCCAATTGTACAACTACTGCCCTATATTTCTCAGAAATTTGCCTTTGCCCGCAGCAAGAATGTTTTTCGCGAAACCGGCACCGCAGAATCTGCAGCTGAATTGTAATTGCCAGCAAAGTCTGCTACTAGAAAGGTCCCTGCAAAGGGCGTCGTTGGACACTGCCTGAAAGTTCAGCAAATGATTGCCAAACAAAGGAATAACACCAGCACAACAGCTTCTGCTACTGCACTTGCCTCTCTCCTTGGAGGAGTGTCACTGTGTTCTCGTCTTTATAATGCAAGGGAAGGCTTCTTCGTAGATGGCATTCTTCGAATGAAAAAATGCATATTCAAAGCCATGATGCAGTTGAGACACTTGTGAAGGGAATGAGCGAGTGTGGTGGTGGGGAAAAGTGCTTGATTGGTTTTGTGTTCAAGTTTGCAAACCCTGTCTTGGGTTTCGTTTGTATAGCCAGTAAGGACTCGCTACAGTGAAACCTCGTTATAACGAACAGATAAAAAATCGGAAAATAGTTTGCTCTATCCATAATTCGTAATATAAGATTTCATAGAAAATCCATGCAAGAGCAGCAAAATTCAATCAGAGAAGGCACAGCAACTCGGAGGGTGCCTTCTTGGGTCACGTCCGTTTATTTACGCGCAAAGAACTGCGTTATCGCGGCCTGCTGTTTTGTGTTGATCGCGTTCCGTATCACGCCCTGTTCCACAGTTTGCAAATGCTCAACAAGGGCAAACCCACTGCTCTCAATAGCACTGTAGTGGCGGCGCAGTAAATCCAATGCAGCAAGCGCTTCTTGTGTCGGAATGTTCTCATCGTTCACACGGTCAGCCTGAGCTTCGTCTGCGGGATGTTCAGAAACTTCCACAGCGGTTTCAGCGTCCGTCAGTACAGCCGTGGTCGCCGCAATGTCGTCGCCGCCTACAAAGTCCTCTACAGTCATTGTTGCGGGCATGTCAACTCATTGAGCTCGCGGAGCTCTGCTTTTGCTTCGTCCCCATCGTCACTTGATGCGCGGGCCTCTGCTGGAACAAAAGCTGCGTGCCGAAAGCAGTTGGCAATCGTTTTGCCTTTCACGCTGTCCCATGCCGCTTTAATGCTCCCACCAAGTCGATCTTCAAGTCCTGCTTCATAAGAAGCTTCACGAGAAGAGTGTCAATCAGTCTCCTCTTGTAAACTGCCTTTATCTTGAGCTTGGTCTTTAACGTCAGTTCTGCTCTTTTTTTCACGTTCACCGCCATCACAGCACTACGCACACCGTGCACCACTCGACACGACGACCGACGCAGCCTCCGCCGAACGTTACGATGGCCATGCCGCTGCTAACACTAAAACCAAAAAACGCGAATGGTACATAAACCAAAAGAGCAAGTTGTTTTCTTCCTCCATACAAAAAGGCAAAAAACAACATTCCATCGTGCCGCTGCCGCCGGCGCTGTCGGCGATTGTGAGATGCAAACGATTTCTTATGGCCTCCGAGATCACCTCCATGCGCACAGACAGGCGCGCGGGGGTAATTTCGGAGGCCATAGATTTCTTCGCCTGTCAACTCCCAATGCCGTCGTGGCATCTGTGGCACTGTCAGCGCCTGCGAGGTAATCCTGAACGTTTGCTGCGCCGCATAACACACATGTAGTGCAACGAAGCCTGCCTCCTGCTAATAAAGTGAGGTAGTGCTTGGCGTCGCAAGTTCGTAATATCCGTTTTATGCCGAACCGCATTCGCTATGGGAAGTTAAAAATACATGTGTTTGACAAAAATATTTCTGAAGAGTTCGCTATATTCAATAATTCGTTATATGCGTGTTCGTTATATCGAGGTTTGACTGCATATATAAAATTTTGTGTTAGCCCCTTTTTATGCTGCAAGTGCCATGCAGTATGTGCTCGTGACAATAAAGAGCATGTGCATTACTAAGGGCTTAAAATGGCTTTCCAAATGAGGCTATGCATATAACGCTGGCTATATTCCACAGTCTGTGCGTTCTTTGAAAGGAGTGCTTGCAGCTAATTTTTTATTTTTTTTTCAGCTCCTGAAGCAGTACACATGGATCATAGACTGTAGATTAATCCTTATTTCCGGATAAAAACAACTTTCTGGCTAGAACTTTTGCGTCTCTCCTAGCGTGAGTCGCTTTGGGACGTTAAACCCCATAAACCAGCTACGCCTTTTGTAAACCAAGTCGATAGATAAAAAAATGAGAAACCCATCTTCGATGAAAATCCTGGTGATAGCCGCACCCTCCTTCTCCACTCTCCTCCTTGCACACTCTTTGCTATTGCTGTCTTTCATCTTGCACCGTGCCCTGCATTCGCTCTGCTGGTTACACCGACTCTACCAATGCTCTATCCATGGACAGGTTCATAAGCGCTGCAATCTGAAATAACAACCATGGTGCTGTTGTTACACATATTTGCTACAACACAACGTTTGTTCATGGATCCTTAATGCATCTGTGTTGCTTGCTTCAACAGGAGGACTTTGACCAGGATACTGCGACTTCACTTGGCACCTGCCTTGCACAGATATTAAACAGTGAATTCACGAGAAAACTTTTTCCTCAGGAACTGGATGACGAGTGAGTTTTTCGTGTGTGCTTCTGACACTTGACCTTTCTGCGCGCGTCGTCACTTTTAAAGGGACCAGGAAGTGGGTTCGGAGGTTGTTGATAAATTTGTTCAGTGTCTAAAAAAAAAAGAGCGCTTTTGAGCATTCGCCCAAAGCAAAACCCTTGGAATGAGCCAGCAATTTATGAATAATTTTTAAAAATGATTTATTTATTTATTTTTAACTATAAATCTTACCCAAGGCATTCATGATGGACAACAGGAGCCCAGTGCTGTTTCTCGCATGACATCATAGCTAAATTTTTGGTTGGGGGACATTTCTTCTGCTCTGCAACCTCTCCGTGGTTGCCGGGTGCAGTCGGAAGGATAGCAAATGGTGTCTGTGTGTCACTAACACAAGTCAGCTCATGAGCTGACGAGTCCCTTGAGTACGCTAATGGGTCGTTACTTGCTGGTATCCAGCAGCCGGTTTTTACACAGCGTACTTGCAGGGTTTGAAGTCTATCATGGTGGTCATATGCAGAATTCGCACCTTGATATCTGCGTCCACTATGCGCTCTAAATCACACAGATGAAAGAGACGTAGGCAATTGAGATGATGAGCACAAGCACCAGGAGTAAATTGGGTGGCAGCGCATGATATACTCATGATGGAGGTGCAGTCCCAACATGTTTTATTTATTTTTGGGAGGATGCACCACAGTATGTGATCTTTAATTGCTAATTTCTTTGTTATTGATGAAGCTAGCTCAATAAAACTCTCCTGGTGAAGGGATGAATGATAGAATACCTATCGCTCATCTGCTTTATTTAGCCTCTGTAATTATCTTTCTAGTCCCTTAAAAAACCGGATACTAGCAAAGTTATACTTCGCTGATAATGTGAAGTGACTGAATATTATTGAGGTGGTAACTGAGCTACCCTGAAATACACACCGTTCTATCTCCGAGCCTTGTTGCTTCGAGCCAGTATACTAGGGACAACAGTAGGCGATGGTTATTGCCAGTATACATCCTGTTGCAAGGAAACATCACCTCATGTGGTTTATGCTTAATGCATGCATTGTTTCAGACAAGACACTGCACTAATTCGTATTTACTTTAATGGAAGTCTGTCTGATCACTGAAAATGAACTCTTCTCTCAGAATAAGTAAATTAAAGGACATTCTTTTTTGTGTGTGTTGTATTGTAATGGTTTTATCCTTGTGAACCGCTTACATTATTGTCTGACCTTTCTTCACTTTTATCCTTTCAGGTCCATTGAAGAGTCTCTAGGCACACCATTGTTTGTTATCTTCAGGTGACATTTGCATTTATGTTTTATTGAACAACACAAGCAGTCAGGGGCTGAAGTATTGCAAAATGTTAAGAGCTTTGATTTTATCAATTATGACTTATGGCATATCTTGCCCACTTCACTTTGCCATTGTGCTGCTTGCTGGTCAGTTGCTTTACGTTGCACCAAGCAAGCAGGTTCCTCTTTGGTTTTAAGGAGCGCTGTAGAAGAGTAGCGGTCTTGTTTGCAGTAATGCTTTGCTCTGCAGAGCATCGCACTAATTCTAAGAGAAAAACAATTTGCAGCTTATGCTTAGCAGAAGTGGTCTTACTAATTACTTAATGACTTGCCGTTGCAATTTCATATCTCGATCAAGAATGAAGGACTTGATTTGACTGGAGTTTTATTTCTCCTGTGGGGTTAAATTTAATTTTTTTGTTAGCGGACATAAACGGCCCCCTACTTTTATAATGTAAAGAGATACAATGTTTAGAATCAAAACTCAACTGCACATAAGTAAATGGGGTGTGAAGAAGACAGGCAGCAAAGTGCTGCAAGCTACCCCAACTTCACGCACTGTTGCACTGTACTTGTGCACTCGTATCTTCATAGCCACAAGTATAATGGGAAAACTTGCTTACACTGCAACAGTGCCTTTGAGCAATTAGTTTATTGCCTACATGGCACAATGCAATAACAGTGTTCTGATACCGCTGTATGTGTATCCAGGAACCTCTGTCAGACACCAGAGGAAGATCCCAGCAGGCAAGCCCAGCTAATGCTGCTATGGGAGCTTGGACAACACCAGCCTCGGCTGGGATACCGGTTACTGTATTTTTTACGTGCCTCGGGCAGTGCGAATTCAGGCAATACATCAGGCTACACATCATATCGGGACTACGCCCGAAGCCATAATGCTCTGTCCACTTGCCTTTTGCATGACCTCAAGGTTGGTTCCTTTTTTGTTGTTGGTTTTTGCACACTAAGCATTGAAAGCTCTTTAATTCGGACTTCTTAGGAAAAGGGAAAGGGAAGGGGAAAAAGTTGAATTAGCCAAGGCTTGAATAATTAAATGGCCGTGAGAGAAATGACAACAACCACTTGCATTACGGTAAATTTATCTGGCAAAAAAATTCGGCTGTGGTCACTTGTCTCTCAGACTAGAACAGCACAGCAATGTATTTTTCGTGTTCCCATCCATTCTTTGTCGTGTGTGCATTGCCAAGTGTGCCAAAGCAGAACTGCTCAAAACTGGCAAAGGCCTCCCTGGCATTCTTCACGGTGGGGTGCGCTAGCGATGTTACCCCCTCACAAGCAACGTGCTTCGCATGTGAGGCTTCATGGCACAACTAGATTTTACGGCGCTTGATGGGCGCACATTTTCAGAGAAATTGAAGAACCAATTGGAGGGAATTTCTGAATGTGCCCAGTTCTGCCAGTAACCTTACGAAACGACACGCAACTGCAGTCAGTTAGCTGGCTGATATGCAGCTGATAACTGTGTTCTCCGTGGGGTGGGGCAAACATTGCGAAGCTCGTAAAAGCGAAGCTGAAACTAAGTAGTCAGCCTATTCTCGGAGGGGAGGGCGCCCGTTTTTTTGTCACACTTGCAATTTCGTGCACCTCAGCAGTGCATGGTCAACACAGTGTGCAGTTGTGCTATTTTGATGTTCACTTCGGTGCCTATCATACCTGGATGCAGCCTAACTGGTGCGTTGCACCCGTCTGATGCCATAGCATTACAAGGGTGTTGACTGGGGCCATGCTGATAGTAAGATTTATCTGTACTTTCTAAATAATAAGCATTTAATTGCAAGTCTCAGAGATCACATGAAACAGAGCTGGCCGCTGCGCTGGCCATGGCGCCAGTTCGGCTGTACTCATTCTTCTATGGTTTTACCTGGTTTTGTCTTCTCTTTCTGTTTTGGAGGTGCGCAACCTTGTAACTATGCCACCCGATTATGAAAGCATTTTTTCGGCTCTGTGCCGAGTGCCAGGCCTCCCAGATGCAGCAGTGCTTAGTTATAATTATCTATGGCGGAACCGGCATGCGTTCAAATTAATGGGCTTTTTTATACATAGACTTCTGTGAAGCTTGGCCAAACTAAGTAGTGCAGTTCGAATTACAGAGTTTTCACGCTACTGTAAAATTAAGTTTAACACATTATATCTGCATATATTACTGGTGCCACATGAGGTGCAATCAAGACAGTTGGTGCAGATACAAAACAGAAAAGTAACAACTGGGGGAAAAAGCAGTTCACACCATTATTTAAGAAGGTCAGCTCACTTTTGAACTGTTAAATAAACCTGCAAATGTTTCTATTCTTCCTCGATAAAGTGCTGTTTATGATTTAATTGTTTCGGGGTCACATTTCATTTGACGCCGCCAATACCTGAAAAAGGTGCTTTCATGCCTGACAGCCCTGGGTTTTCAGTGTGTGTCTCATTTAGCTCTAACAAGTAATATTGTCTAGTGTATTTTTTTGTTACAATAATGTAAAAGCTGGGCCTGTGATGAGATCCATAAAACAGCTTTACATCTACTTTGTGAAGGTCTTAGAATCTTGCAGTATCATTAGGCCTTCACAGTCTTCACAAGGTGAAAAACTTTATATATATGAGGTCAGCCACTCGAAGGAGTTATTAGTAATTATGTGCAATGCACAGACTTCAAACTGCATACATTTCCTTCTCTTTTTGACTTTGTGTAATTAAAGGAGCACTGATGAATTTCATATGCGCTAAGCCAAATGGGGCCCAATTCATAGAGGTTCTTTTTTTTTTTCTTTCTCTCTCTCTTTTTGCAAGGGAGTTACAATTCCTTGCTGCTAATCTTGCCTGTGATTGACTTTTCCAGCTCTGCCAGGAGGATGATGTTCGGCTTTTTTGCTACCTGGTTCCCGAAATCTATACACAGGTATGTCACCCTCTGTATGGCATTTAATAAAATACTGAACTTTTTCTTTTGTATTGTGCTTTTGCAGGTAAAATTTTGATCCTAGGAAGAAGCTTTTCATTTATGAGACTGGTCTTGGCACTGATGGCATTAAATTAATAATATTTATTTTATTCAACATTACAGTTTCCCAATGTTGCCATTGGTAATGCAGACATCCTTAACCTCATCGTGTCCTGCATCGATGCACTCCAGGTAAGATGCTCATTCCTTCAGTGTACTTTGCCCCTGCAGTGTGATGTTTTTCACATATTGCCAGAAATTTTTGTAACTATTTTCGAACTGCAGTGTGGTAACTGGATTTCTTTTTGCAACATGCTTCCAAGCTAGCTTTGCATATTAACGTTTTTCCAGACTACAACCCTTTGTAATATTTTCAAAAGTACAGGATAATTTGTTGCGGGATTTGGTATTCGCTTTAATTAGGCGTAGCTATGTTGGAAATCTCTCTCTCTCTCTTTTTTTTTTTTTTTACTTATTTTGGCAGCATTTAAAGTTTCACACTGTGTTAGTTGGTGTCTGGCATGATGCCTTGCTCCAGAGTGGACAAGAGTGGTTCCCTTATATCACTACGGTTCTTTCGGCTGTATAATTTTGTAGACCTGATGTTCTCAGTTTTCGTGGTCTTTGGGAACCCAACCTGTTTTCAAAACGTGTCAAGGAGCGGTGTTTGTCGCAGCTCCTTTCTCTTCGTACCTAACATGCATGCAATAAAGCATACAGGTGCATGGTTTTAAAAATAGTTGGTGCATTTATGATAAATTCATTAAAATATAGTAATTAACAAGCTGCTAAAGAGAAACAGTCTGCTAAGTATAACCTTAATATTATTAGTCCCTAAATAAATAAACGGTTGGGGTTTAGTTCTGTGTGGGTCCAGGTACTGGGGGACCCAAAAAGCACACCAAGCAACTCAAGGGTTCCATGACCTGGTTTTGTGGCCATGTCAATGTGCCTGTCTGTGTGAAATCAAATTAATGTCCGCTGCAGTTAAGCTGACTCAATATTTTGTTTCATTTCTTCTTGGTCCAGTACTAAATCCAGAAGTCTGCTTTAAGGTCTCTTTTCCTTAATTTTTTTTTATTCATAGATATGTGTTTAGAATAAACTGATATTTTGGTTTCAGCCTCTGCTAAGCACACACCTAAAAGAGATTGGAATTCAGATATTGAAGAGCAGATAGGATCCCTGAAAATAATTGTTCAGAACTACAGCTCCTATTCACATATTCAGCAGCCAACGGATTTTTCTGGCTCCAATAATTAAGAGTTGCACAGTATTTCAGACTTCATTTAGGAACTCTCACATGCGCTAGCAATACTGTGGAGATTGTTTTTTGGCCGAAGGCTCATTTTTTTCGCCATGACAAAGACGAGAGCAGGAATAACTTTTGTAAACAACCAGTTCTGCGCGGCTGTGAAAGCAAGGTGAAGAGTCATTTGAACGTGTTAACTTGGCTCTATATCTGTTTGCCATTTGAGGCAGTGGCAATAAGGGAATGTTCATCGTTGTTACCAACCAACCATCGTTGTTATCGTTGTAGCCTGCAAAGAGCGCGCGCGATTGGACTGAATATGAGCACCGTCCGCTGCCATGGCTTGCTCCGACGCCGACACCGCTGACACTCATGGCGAAAAGTGCAACGAGGAGGAGGGCGATGCATTCGCGGAGACTCTCATTCTGCTTGTTTTTTTTTTTCTTGTGAATTTCATCTTGCAGCCTTTGCTCCTGTTGTTAACCACTGAAACAATGTTATTGCTTTGCGCGATTCATTTGTGGCATGAGCATGACTTGCAGCTGCGTTACAGTACGTAGGGAAGTGGCATGGGCATGACGAAAGCATGACTGGCCAAAATATTCTAACTGGAAGGTTATTGTGCTTATAGCTTAGCACAATCCGCTTATGCAGATAATCACTGCGCATGCAGTGGCCGCCTTGAGCGAGTCACATGCTTCTCAGGGACACACACACCTGCCGCTTGGCACCAATCGGTGCACATGCACTGACGACGATCGTATTGGATCATGTTAGCATGTGCACATGGTCAGAGCATGGGTCTCAGATCACAGCAGCAGATTGCGCTAAGCTATAACTTTCTATTATTGACTAATAAATAAAAATGGGGAGCGGTGAAGTTCATAATTTGCAAACCTTATTTTTCGCAGAAAAGTGATTTTTTTTTAAGTTTTTTTAAGTTTTTCGGACTGTTCAGTTATTCGCATCATTTGCGGGGTCCCGTTGGGTCTGAAAAAAGAAGGTGAGCGACTGTATTGCTGCTGCATGCATTATTTGTAGTGCTGTTACTTTTTCTGTAAAATTGTAATACTGATTTTGTACTGTTTTTTTGTTGCAGCTTCAAGACCTGGTTTGCCACATACTACAAGGCAACATGGTGATGTTTCGGAAAGACTCGTTCATCTCCATACTAAGTAAGGAAGTGTTTTGCAGCCACGTCACTTTGCCTTGTTGTGCTGTGTGTTTACATGTTTGTGCAGTCCACGCGGATGGTCTCATATAGGTTCAGTATGTATCGCTGGCCTGCCAGCTCTTAGTTCTTGAATGACAAGGCTGTCTAAGAGTAATTCATTCATTGCATGTTGCAGTACATGTCATGTATATTGGTTCTGCTCAGTAGTGCAAAGGCAATAGTACCAATATCCAAGCCACATTCATTCTCAGTCCTGGGCAGTTTCTTGTTCTGCTTTCCGCTCTGGCTTGTTTCTGTCAGAAGTGGTATCGAGACTTATTTGTGTCGCTTGCAGATGCCAGCTTGGAGTGGGAAACGTTTGAACAGTTTTGCCTCTGGCAGCTGATAGCTGCCCACAACATCCCTGTGGACTATGTCCTCCCTATCTTGCCCAAACTGGAGTTCCAAGGTGGGTGCCTGTTTTCATTGTAGATATGGAGCACCCCCGTTAAGTTTTTTTGCTTTTGAGATCTGGGCTTTGCTTTTTTGGAATTGATCTTTCCTTCCCTTCTTTCTTTCTTTTTTCTTTATTGAGATTCTGACTACTTGTAACAGGGGATTTTTGATTTCGTCGTCAAGTATTTCTATTAAGATGTCTACTAGCCCTTATCAGTGTCTTTGACGTGCCCATACATTCACCACTCTGCATTCAAAAATGCATGTCGGAAGGCAGCGCTGGAGGGCCTTCTTTCTAGAAGCGTGTGTTATCATCTTGCTCTAGGCTTGTCAGTTGAAGGTGGTAGATATCACGGACGTACTCTTCCCCCTCCTCCTTGGGACATGAACGCTCAGCACTATTGCTGGGGGTGCAAATTTCGAAAGAAGCAGAGGCTTCTCAGTGTTGGACACACGTATGCTTTCAATTCTTCGTTCAGGCATTCGCGAGAATCGTTCTTCCGTCTTTTATAACTTTGTAAAAGGTCCAACTGTGGACTGTAGCTGTGGCTCTTCCAAGTCCAAATTCCAACGAAAAAAAGAAGAAAAAGCCCCATGTGTTGTGTGCTGTGTGTCACAAAGGCTTCTGCTCATATTTCAAGCTTTACCACGCTGCTAAAAAGTACTGAGAACATTGTTTTTCTTTTTCTTGTTTTATTTGTATTTGTTTATTAGCAATATTTGGCAGAAACTAAAATATACATTTGTGTTTTCCTCGGTCATGTGCATAACATGTGCATAAATATTCGATCAACCAAACACAAGCCGCCATGTTCATTCCCATTAAAACTGACATTAGGGTTGCAGCACTCCTTTTGCTGTGCTCCTATTGCCCTTATTATCCCGCTGCTATCTTTACCACTTCTGTCCATCACAAAACACCACTCTAGTTTTCTTATACCCAGGCAGCACAACTTCATTGGACTGATACTGGCTCAGCATAAAAATAATGGCGCAAACGTCAAACCTTTCTTGGCATTCCGCTACTTGATCTAATTCTTTTTTTCCTAGCTTATAAACGCTACTACAACCAAAGTTTAATACACTTTAGGTCTTTATTCAGCATAGATCTATCTGCTAATGAGATTAAAATTCACTGACATATTTCTCATTATTGGGTAAACCTTTATCCTCACACTTGGATAAAAGAGTGAGCAATAGAAAGAGTTAAGTGCCTATGAATGTAAACACAATTTATATTTTTAGGGATATAGCTTGCAATATTTTCAGTCGGCAAGTGCCCAGGGGAAACGGAGACATCGCTTTCCTTTTTAAGATGCAGCACAGTGACCTTTATTACAATGAAATGCCATCACCAGCTTTTATCAGGGTGTTGACGCATATGAGCTTGAGACCAGAAGCTGTTTTTTATCCAAGACACACTGGTGCTTATCACACCAGTAGCATTACAATCAAAGCAGCACAATCACAGCAGTATCGCAAATCAAAGTAATCAGCTAGAGATATTTCCTTCCTTCTTATGTGCACCAATGCTTTTATTATCCTCCAGCACTTACTTCAGATGGCGGCCTCTAATAGTAATTTTCTTCCTGCCATCTTTTCTTCCATTGTAATTTACTGTACAGGCGGGTGTAATGGCCGCACTCATGTAGTAGCCGCACCCCTGACTTCGTAAAAAAAAAATCGGGGGAATGGGGGGCCGGGGTGGGGGGGTGGGGGGGAATTATTTAAAAATTGCCGAATAAAAGCCACACCAGGGATTTCAAGAAGGTGGGCAGTGCCACCTGCTGTGTGGTGCAAGAAATCCGGCACATTTTTTACTTACTGCCAGCAGGTGGGGCACAAAAATTGGGCATGGTGCACATTTACAATAGCCAAAAATAGCCAGTGCCGTTGCAGCCGTCTGTTCGCGCTTCTCATTTCATCTTGCTCGCCAATGACACGCAGTTTCGAAATCAGAACTCGCCGCTCCCCTGTTTTCTCCAGCGCTCATGAGTTCAGAAGCTTGTTTCTTGATGGGGAAACGTGTGTACTATACCACTCATTTTAAGCTGAAAGTGGTTGATTTTGCCAAAGAAGAAGGAAAAGAGAGCAGCTGGACGAAAGTTGATGGTGCTTCGAAGAAAGTGCTCTCAGGAAAGCAAATCTTCAGAGGTGTGTTTTCCAAGGGAAGCAGACTATGTTCCCTGAGATCAACGATTCACGTCTCAAGTATGGGAGGGAGACTCGGTGTTCAGGCTACTGTGTTTAGAGCCAGCAGTGGATGGATTTGGCTTTTCATGAAGTGAAATAACCTGTCCTTTTGCCGTGACACGACGTTGTGTCAAAGTCGACCAGAGGACTATAGAGAAAAGCTGCTACTGTTCCAGAAATTCATTAAGAAGTGCCTAGTGTTTGATTACCTGCTCTCTCAGATTGGTAGCGCCGATCAAACCCTAATTTGGTTTAATGCACCCGAGAATGTGACAATTGAAGTAAAGGGAAAAAAAAGAGCCGCACATGTTCTTACTGTGGGGAGCGAAAGACAGTGATGCATGATCAAGTTGAAGTGTGAACCCACACAGAAATTCCCTGATGAAATCCTTGTTAGGGCACAGGACAAAAGATGGATGACGGATGCGCTGGTGACAGGCTGGTTGACATGTGTTTGGGAAAAGTGATCAGGTGAAAATTTTGAAGCGTGCCCTACTCGTCCTGGATAGCTTTAGCGGACACCTGACAGAGAGCGTTCGGCAACAGCTTCGCGTGTCTAAAACGGACTTGGCCGTCTTACCTTTGGCCGTCTTATCTGGAAGTATGACCGTCATGCTTCAACAGCGGGGCATTTCGGTAAACCAACCTTTTTAAGTGCATATTTTACGGTGCGAACAGTTTGTGGACAGCAATGACCGTCAATCAGAAAACATCAAACAGGTCGACTGAAGGAGACATCGCACGTGGATGTGTGCCACTGGACCCTCAAAGCTTGGGGTGCGGTTTATTTCAAGATTGCAGAGAAAAGTTTCTAAGTCACGGGAATCTCCAACTAGCTCGATGGCATGGGGATGACTGACCTCATCTTGAACATGGACGAGCTTAATGTTCCCACGAGTTCAGGGGAGGAGGAGGAGGGACAATTCATAACTAGTGCCTCATCATTAGTCTATCACAAAAATGCAAATGATTGATGTGCCTAGTAAAACTATAGATCAGGTATCTTCTTATCTGACAAAGTACAAACAGTTTGTTACTGTTGATGGTGTCAACTCCTATTTATTAGACCTCAGGTGTTCCTCAGGGTTTGGTTTTAAGGCCTCACTGTTTAATATTTACATAAGTGACCTTGTCGACCCACTAGAACCTATAGTTTCAATTAAATTATTTTCTGATGTCTGTGTAATCTTTAAATATATTAAATCCATTTATGAGAAAATAACTCTCAATGAGAATTTGCTATTGTTGGAACAATGATGCAATGAATGAGTGATGGCCATTAACTTTGAAATAACTGTAGTACTTAGCATCACAAATAAAATTAATGAATAAACAAAAACCTAATTAGGCAGGTAAATGATTATAAATACCTAGGCACAACAATTACATCTAGACTAAAATGGACAAAGCACATTGAGAGTATATGCTTTGTAGCACATAAAAAGGTGGTGTTTTTAAAGCATCGCCTGGGCCAGTACCCAAGCTCATTAAAACGTCAGGCATATTAAGCATATACTAGACCCACACTTGAATATGCCTATGCGGCATGGGACCCATTACGTCAAGTGACGTCCAAAAACTTAAGAACATTCAGCAGTTAGCATCTCGTTTCATTCATAATCTATGTAGGCGCCGAGACTCTCCTTCATCTATGATTCTTCTTGCTGGCCTTGATTCACTGGGTAAAAGGAGAAACAAAGCCCAACTAACCTTTCTTCAATCCTTATATTTTTCCAAACTTGGCATTAATCTTGAACACTACCTAAAAACGTTTCCTCCAGACCCTCTCGCCATAAATACTGTCTTGCCTTATCGCCAGTATTTTTGTGAACTAATATGTTCAAATTTTTGCTTTTTCCACGGATAATCACAGACTACTGATTAACTCGCCATTTTTATCGCCTCCCGATTGAAGTGTGAAATGTTCTACTGTGCGTTATGTTTTCCTTGGGCTCAACGCTGTGTGACTGTGTTGTTTCAATGTTTTCTAGCTGTATAACATTGATTGTACTTGACCTCTCCTACTTAGGCATAATATGCCAGCAGTATTTTCTAAATAAAATAAATAAATAATAATAAAGGCAGGTACCACAGGAAATACTTATTTTGATGTCTTTTTCCTTGTGGGATTACCACACCCCTGATTTTCATCCCAAAATCTCGGAAAAAACATGCAGCCATCACACGCATCTATACAGCGTGTCCATTGTGTGATTTAGTTTATTGTGTGTACTCTGAACAATCATTGTTATGTAGTTATGTAATATAATGTGCACCATCAGTGTAGGCTGCCATGCTTTTGGCAGCCGTGTAAAAAAAATTACAAATCAATGAAATAGTTTTATGTTGCTCATCAATAAATTTTGGTGAAAATTTGAAGGCAGTTAGATATTTAGTTTGTATTACAGCGCGAACCACAAGAAGGGACGACGACAGACAGAGTGAAAAGAGTGCTGACTTCCAACTGTTTATTATTCTGATATGCCACGCATTTATACACTCTTTTCACTCTGTCGTCGTCCCTTCTTGTGGTTCGCGCTATAATACAAATTAGATATGAACCAACTAGCCCGCCAGCAACCGTTCTAGATATTTAGAGTACTCCAATTTGTAGAACTTTGTAGAAATTTAGAGTACTCCAATTTGTTCTAAAGCGTACATGTCGCCAGATATTTAGCTCTAAGCTATTTAGTTTCAATCCGCGTAATCACGGATGTGATTGGGACGATGGGCACCTAACTTCTTCCTCTGGGATGGAGGTTTTTATGAAACTTTGTCTTCCAGTGGTGTAGAAGACAAGTTTTACCCTTTCACTTTTGGATATCAGAGTGGAATAAATGCCATACACAAAAGCTAGCCATGTTCCACTAAGAGAAAGTTCTTTGACTGTTAGTGCATCGTGCGTGTGTTCATGCGGATACAATGAAAACTTTCGTGATGAATATCTAGAAAAACAGTGAGACCGCATTGAATGGAGAAGCCGGGGGCTTCTAAGGCTTCTTATGGAGAAGCTTAGGGGCTTCTAATATAAGCATGCACCCTAGCTACAGTTGCCTCATTGTTCATTAACTTATATCAAGTAAAAAGGTGCAGACAACAATTATTCCATCTGTTTGCGTGCACCTCGTTGCATAACTTATGCACAAAAACAACTTTGGTGTGCTGCTCATCGCTTACCTAAAAACTGAAAGACTAATTTTAAACATCAAGAATTCTACCGGAAGGCCACATGCAGGCAAGCTGTCCTTACCAACGAAACAGTGCTGAGCAGTGCATATCAAGGTTGGCAGTCTGCATTCACCAAAAAGAAAATGTTGACCATCAAACACTGGCATGTTTCTAATGTTGGTAACCTGGCCTAAAGGTTGGGCATTTGATCAATGTATGGCGAGATATATCTCATGTTGGCAGCCTGACCTAAATGAGCCACCAGTATTTGCCAGCACTCAAGAACATATCTCAGTGTTGGCAGTCCAACCTAGTATGTGGCGGCACGATGTTGATTGCATCAGCTTACTCGCGCTATTCGATGTTGATGAACAGCACATACGTAATATTGCAAAGCAGGACGGTGTGTATCACTGTTTTCTAAACATAGTGCCAATGTCAGTAGAACAACGGCAAACGTGCCCCGTTGTAATCAGTTCCTAGAACGACTTGACCAGTATCGGGAATGAATATGCTGGCCCAGTGTTGGAAGAGTCAGAAATGACACACCCTACTTCAGAAGCATGTTGACAACAGCGGGCTATTCTTGAGTCATGTTTTGCCAGGACATTTTTGATATATTGTGTCCGTGTACTGTGCGCTCCTTGGGTATTGGCAGCATCAGAGCCAAGCATGAAATCATTTTATTATTGTTTGTGTGGCACATTTTTTTCATAGTACCCAAATGAATTGGTGACTTTGATGGACAGTAGTTTCATTTTTGCATCGGCTGACTTTTGTCAACATTTTGCAGCCCATGCAGAGGCCCTGACAAGCATCCTGCTACTGTTGAAACAAGAAAGGTGAGTATCTTGTTTGCTGAGCCAGCATTCCAAATTAAATTAAATTTATGGACTTGAACTTGCCTGAGCAAGACTCACTGATAGAGATCTAGACACACTATTTGGCAGGCTACTATTCACACGCTGCCATGTTAAGTTTAAACACGGACCAAAATCCTGGTATACGTGCACCCATTTCCATTGAAGTGCAGCCACTGTGTCATGAAATGAAACCTTTAAACTATGCTGAGCCTCCCAACTTCACAACTGTGGCAAATTCTCATGCCAAGTTTTAAAGGATGCAGGCACATCCTCCATTCACAGGGGTGAAAGTTATAGAACTTCACTGTGTGCTTGTGTCCAGTTGCTTGTGAGAGTAGAGTTGTATCTATTCCAAGTACCCGTGGCTCATGGAAAAAACAAATTTAGCCACACTTCATTTCTTGGATGTGGGACGCCTGCCCAGGCACTTCAGTGTCCGTTGGCAGCAAATGTGTGATGTCGTGTGAATTATGCACTGTGCACACTGCTAACGTACCGCCAAAAACTAATTTTGTAACGGTTCTCTGCGGGCATGCTGGCTGTGTGGATTCAGAGAGGGAGAACACACGGGGGACAAACACTTATTCGTTTGTGCTTCTGTGACCTTAGTTACTTATTTGCATGTCTGATTTCATGATTAGCTACTGCTTGACCAAGCAATCTTTGTGGCAACCTTTGTGTTTGCTTTAAATACCTTGTGGCAACACTACCAATCAGCAATGTAAGGCTAAGTCAGCAACTGTTTTAAAAGCTGAAGTATGTCGTGCCCCAGTTGCTGTCAACTGCACTTCCTGAACATTGTCCACATACTGCACACTAGTGAACGTTTTCATCTGGTTTCTTGTGCATGAACGGGTGGCCTAGTTTAAGTATGTGTAATTCATGAAAACCTAGCACCCTGCCAGCATAGGCCCCGCAAATTGATCAAATATTGAAATATTTTTTGGTGTTCACAGTGACAATAGGTGTGCTCTTCTCCTTGTTCTAAATATTCTTTTTCTTTTGTACGATGAATTTATTTGAAATAATTCGTGATTTCCTCTGCAGGAGAGGGTGTGTGCCATTGGGAAATTCAGATGTGGTCAGTTTAAGAAAGAAAGTTTGAATGAACTGATTAGACAAAGGAAAGCTAATTATAATTGGCTGGTAAGTGATGCACATGTCGGTGATCTCATCAGGTTTGTTGATTTTTTGTGGGAAGAAGGACGTGTGCACTTTCTGCTTTCGGCCCTAATAATTTTTGTCCATTTTTATTTGTCATTTCAAAGGCCTTCGATGGAGTTGCTCAAGCACATTCTGTGCCGAGATGTCAAGAGCAATGACCTCTTTGTTGTCTCCATACTGAAGTACTGGACCCAGGAGCATGAGGTGCAACTCTCGGAGCTAGTGGGATCCCTTTTTACCAAGTCAGGCTCGGCTGCGAAACGGAAAAGGTGCGTAGGATGCCTTTTCTTCGTTCCTCGCCACCTTTTAGCTCAATATGCTGCCAAGTCGCCTACTCTAATAGCTTGGCTGGTTTTAAAGCGTCACACTCACTTCCTTTTTTTTTTTTGCCACTTTTACATAGGATACTAGATTGCTGCCAGCAAAACCGTCAGGAAACCATGCAGAGGCACTACATGACTGTGAAAACATAGTGCAGCAGAATGCCTCGAGTAAATCTCTAAGGGAATCTTTCCACAATACCATGGGATTACCAAAACAGTGTTTTGGCTGTTGCACCCTGTCCTGTGCAACAGAAAAAGTTACGCTTGTAAATAATCTTCGTTAATGATTTGATGAAAATGCCGATGAAGCTAGAGTGGCCATTGCAGTGGGTTGCAATATTCACTGAAGCGAAGGTATTAGAAAAATTTTGTCTCAAGCATGGTTTGTGAATATAGTTAGGTCTTGACACTTCGTCTGGTGGCATGACCAGATCTTCTTCACCACTCCTGATGCTTCATTTGAACTCTGACAGATAGCGTTATGCAATGGCAACTTATGAAGTTTTCTTGTTGCGGCAGCCGTACCGTAGTGTTGCGAGACCATTCCATGGTGCGGCATAAAAACAGTTTATCGGTTAATCTAATTTCTGGCTTTCGAGAGCGCAAATAAAAATAAGTTCCTACCTCGATTCTTTAAGCCGACGAACGAAAAAATACAAAAATGAGAAGCCCTACTTTTCTGGTGAAAAGTGCCAGTTTTGCATGCGTCCCTCGGCAACTGTTTGCACGTGCATGCGCCAGCAGCCTTGCGCTTAAGTTGTGTCACTTCTCTCTGCTCCATCAGAAAGCAAATGTTAACATCACGGAGCAAGCATCAGTCGACCAGAACGCACACGTTCTTACATTTGCACCAATGCATTCATTCAGACATCGTTTGAGCAGTGCAATTCACCTACGCTGTGTGAAAGTGAGGTCTGCCATTAGAGGACGTGATTAACTTTTGCTGCCTGGGGTTCTTTAATGTGCACTGAAATCTCAAGGGTGTTTCCTCAGTTTGACTGCATCAGGAACACTGCCTTCGCAGCTATGATCGAGCCTGCACTGACATCCTGGGTAGCTAGCAGAATGCCTCGGTGAGCATACATGAGCACCAGTACTGTAAGGCAACCACAAGTGCATTTACTGTGTCTTAATGGCTAGTGCAATGCACGTTTAGCTACACGATTCGGAATTGAATTGAGAAAATGCCCTTGTTGCTCCCAATAAGCTTGTCTTTCATGCTGACACCAATGATGCTGAGCTGCAGGAAATCATGCGAAAAGATAAAGTTTGCGGCTGTACTTGTAAGTTTTATAGATGTCAGTTTAGAAGAATAACAGTTAACCTGCTAAAGTAACTCCTATGTTGCCCTCAATGGTGTTGTGTCACGAAATTTTCTATCGGACATTCAGAAGTTGTAAACATAATGCAACTGTATACAAATGTTGTCTACCCTTCATACCTCCATGTTTTGTGGCTCTAGAATGAGCAGCTGGTGCAAACTACTGGAGGCCACAAGATTGCCAACCGATATTAATTGTTACGCTACCATTCCATCTCACATCTAGTGTGCCTATACTACGGTTTTCAAAGAATGGAGAGTCGTCCACATAGAAATGGAGGGTCCATATCGGGAATATCTGAGTGGCTTTACGGAGCTCGGCTACTGTGCCAAAAGACGTGGTTACTATCCCGGCTGTGGTAGCAGCGCTTGTGGGGCAAAAGGTGCTTGTGTGCTAAGCGATGTCAATGTATAACAAAGAATCTCAGTTGACCTAAGATAATCTGGACTCTTCACTGCAGTGTTCTTTGTAACATACGTGGCGCTTCAGGACGTCAAACTGCACCGCTTATGATTGGTATCGCACTGCAGCCTGATTCGGTATTTTATGTCTCAAACAAATTTATTATTGCAGCTGACATTGCTGATGGATGTGCTTTCTTGTATTCACCAGTCTAGATTAGCACAGGCCACATTTAATGTTGCCTTGGTGGCCTATTGTCGTGTAGCCAGTAGCCCAGGTCTTAGCAGCAGTTCCGATGATCACTGCATTTATCTATTTCTTAAGTAAATATACGTACCTCTCTGGAGCACACATCAATGAAATGCCGATGTCATAACTACATAACAGACATAGTGATTGAGTTGCAGTACCTTATCTGCTCTGGTGATTTCCAGGTGCCGCAGTTCTAGGCAAGCGTGCACCGACAGAGCGTTGAAAAGCGGCACTCGATCTATGCAAGTCTGTCACTGCAAACTGCATTTGGGCTCAAAGCACTTTCCACCGATAATCACATCTAGGTGTGCCACATCAACAACGAACAAATAGTATGGGACCAGCTGGTTCCATACCACAACACAAAAAGCTAGTTCTAGCAACTTCTGTGTGTGCGGTGCCTACCACAGTGTGGATGCTGAGAACCTTGTGAAGCACTCCAGTAGCATCACAGCCTAAAATGGCACCGAAAGCCGAGCAGAGGGACACTGCTCCTCAGTTCCCATGCGCTGTGTTCAGTGCCTGAACTAGAGCACGAACACAAACAGTGTGCGTTCTCCGCCGCAGTAAATGGTCAGTGTTAACAACTAAATGCATTCTTACACTGTGGTCTTGAGCCATTGTAGGCTGCTTCAAAAATTGCTTGGCATCTCGAGTTGTCACCAGCTGCTGATATTTTTTTGTTTCTTTTCTCACAAATTCATTATGGTGCACTATTATGTGGCCCTAGGCAGTATGTTTAAATATAGTAAATGACTGAATGCTTAGGAGATAAGTTATCTCTTTTGCTCAAGCTATACTATATTCGAACTGTTGTGACAGTTTCAATAACACTAGCTGATTGCAGTTCTGCATCTTATTGCGTGATCTGCTCTGTAGTAGAAAGCACAAAAAATCAAGCTTGATAGTTTTCGTTAATTCTGAAACTAAGATTATGAAGCCCCCCTCCTCTTTTCTTCTTCCCTTGTATCATGAAAGTTGGATTACGACGACAGGAGAAAAGGGAAAGCATTTTTGTTGTTGTTGTTATTTTCAGGCTGTTTGCTGCTAACATTCTTTTGGAGCCACTAAAAACTAAAATTAACTAACATGTGAGATTTCTCTAACCTTAAATTCAACAAGAGCAGAAATGTGCTTGTTCTCTTTAATGCAACATGCACCAACGGCAGATCCTGAGTGGAATGCCTGAGAGTCAGCTTTTATTCTACTTGCTGACCATCGTCTTTTTGTTTTTGTAATTGCTGTTTTGTAATTGCAGTTGATGCCTTTGAGCACTGCTAGCTGTTGACTGCAATAGAAACTCAATGATACAATTATGGCTGATGAGCAAGGTGATCATCACAAGCATTCAGCAGTGGTGCGTCACCGTAGATAAATTCTGTCAGCCGTAGAGAGATCATGATCATTCTGTTCCCCATCTGAAGCTCTCTTTGATACAGAGTCTAGACTTCTTTGTCAAGTCTATTGTAACTCTAGGATTCCATCTGTTGCTGTTAATTTTTTTTATATCTGCAGAAAAGATAGCACTTATTGCGCAAAGTTCAGCTCTCATTTCTGAAACTGGTGATGCAGCAAAATGTTTTTGAAAAGGAGAATAGTATTTTAGAAGAAGGTTACCACAAATAACTTGTTTGGGGAAGAAACCATCTTTATGCTCTTCTGGCTGCTATATTTGTAGGCAACCTCTGGCCGGCAAGAACCAGGGGCCTGCTCCAGAACAGACGCTAGCTCACCTTGACCAGCTGAGGCAACACTGCAAGCAGACATCTTGTGAGTAGACCACTGTTGCATTGATTCTTTCCCCCTAGCAGACTTGGATGAGCCAGGCTCATCACAAGCTGACTGTCATTTCCTGCTCCTGACCAGTTTGTCACCCATTATGTAGCCCTGTGTGTCTGGTTTGCAGTGAGTGTAGCTTGTCCAACATAAGTTTTTGTGTTCTCCTCCAGTTAGGCACCATATGTCCACAAACTATCGTCATCTTTATTTGTTACTTTCAAGGGGGGATGCTAGGCTAAAGGGTCAACTTTTGAACTGTTGCATCAATTTTGGTGAAATTTTTCTTTGATGGCTTATCTTCCTCTTATTCGAATACATTGTATACTAAGTTTCATCGCCCTTAGCACAAATAAAAAAAAAAGTTGTGGCTTTCATAAGGAGCTTATTTAGTGTGTCAGCTGGGAAAACTGCAGTCGGCGAGGCCAAGTAAGACGTTGGTTTTTATATATATATATACTTTGGTACTCACCTTAATTAGTAATGTAATTAGTTTAGGGGAATTATAATTAAATACAAAGTAGAAGGAAAAGCAACGTGCCGATGGTGGGAACCGTACCCACGACTTCCGAATATCACGTCCATAGCGAGCCCCTCGTTTCCCCTTCATTTATCTGCTTGATAGCTAGGAAAACTGTCATTTCAAAAATCATGAAGATATACTATAACTGTTTGTGATTGGATACCTTCCAAGTAGTTCATTGTGCAGGATAAGGCCATTACGGGTTCTTTATGACAATTTTATAAAGAACTGAACACATTAAAGAGTATAGACACTAAATTTTGGGAGCATTTTTTTCTTGTTAATGATACGTAAGACATTCCTTTATATGGGTCATCGCATGGTTGTTGCCTACAACCGCTAAATAAATTTTAATTGAATTTTCTTTTTCTCTAGTTCTTGTTTTGGTTTCAACATTCGAGAGATAGCTGTGACGTCACAATCAAGTCTGGGTCACGCACAGCATGGAAAAAAAGCAGCCATATAATCTCTGACTCTTCACTTGTTATGATTCCTGTTCTTGAGGCACACTGGCTTTATCGTTTTAGTGAATTCAAATGACACAAGAACGATTATAAGTACAACCTCGGTGATACGAATCTCTCAGGGTCGCGAAAAAATTCATATCATAAAAACGAACGAAAAATAAGTATGCAGAAGCATGGGAAAGGCAGTCGCGCAGATCTGTTTGCGTCCAAGAAGGTTTATTACGGTCGCGCAGCCACAGCTCGCCACTCGCGGCGCACACAGCACGACAGGCGATCACGACATCGGCGAAACACGGGACGCGTGCCTTCGCGGACTTCTCGCGGCGCGTACAGCACAACAAGAGATGGCGACGTACCAGCCGCATGGCACTGCAGACTGCTCGCGATGCGTACAGCGCGACTAGCGGTCGCGAAGTCTACGGTGTGCGGCCCATGCACGCCCGGCACCGCGTATGCCACCAACTACTACTCATGGCCGCGCGCCTCGCACCGTTGCAAACCTTCTGCGGCGTGGAAAACGATCGCGATGCCAGCGACGTGCGATCCGCCCGCATACTTCTCGCGGCACGTACAGCATGACTGGAGATGGCGACATGCGGGCCGCACAGCGCCGCACGGCGCCGCAAACTGCTCGTGGATCGCGATCACGGAGCCAGCGATAGAGAGATTTAGATTACCGTGATCCGTGATCTGCTACCGTGATCCACCACCGCGCGTTCCACTGCGCATGCCCAAATCCCCTTGATGCCGATAGATGGCGCCACATACTTGATGCCGGCACATATACCTGCCAAGTCGGGACCAAGCAGCTTGTGCACCCCGCCCACGCGCGGTAGAGGGTAACGGTGGCGGATCGCGGATCACGGTAAGCTAAATCTCTCTGATGTCGGGTCCGTGCGCAGCTGCGTACGCCGCCGCTAGCTATGGCGGTTGCAACGTCTGTGGTTTGTTGGCCACGCGCCGCTGAAAGCATTCCGCGGTGTGGGCCCGACAAAAAATCACAACGTCGGCGAGGTACGGACCACGTGTTACCGCAAGCTGCTCGTGATGCGTACATAGAGCTCGGCTGGCAATCGCAGAGTCAACAATGTGCGGGTTGTGTGTAGTGCTCAAGGAGCAGCTGCAGTTCGCGAGTTCTTATCATTCGTTGTGGCGCGGGAGAATGTTCGGACCATCCGAAATTTCTGGCCAGGGAATTTCGCGAATTTGTGTCATTCCAAAATTCGTATCAACCGGATTCATATCACCGAGATTTTCCTGTATTGCTCTTTTCTTCTTTTTTTTTTTTTTTCATCCCTTACTTGACCAAAACTTGACTTTGACGTCACAGCCATCGCTCGCTGTTCAAGTCGGAACCAAATGAGGTGAGAAAATAAATTCTATTATAAATTATTCAATGATCGTAGGCAAATATCACATGGTGATCCGTGCACAGTAAAGTCTTCTGAATCATTACAGAAAATAAAACACGAACCCAAAAGGTAAGTATCTAGCTTAATTATTTTTTTCTTTTGTTATATGTCGCATATCTGATTTCTTTTTTTTTTTTTTTTTTCTTAGAGAAGAATTAGGGGTCCAAAAAATACCTTATCTTGTTCCCGACAAAATGATAGGTTTTAGCAAAAGAGTTTGGAAATGATAGTCTTCCTAATGGTCGTGCTCTTGCAGAAAGTGCAAAATTTGAAAAATGAGTTCGAAGATTTCTAAATGGGCTACAATAGGGGAGAAAACCTGGGCCAGGGGGCGCTGCGCCGCTCTGTGCGTCAGCGCCCTCCATGGAGATCCCGTCAAAACCTACGCGCAGTGCGGCCGCGTCGTCTGCTCCCCGCCGCATAGAAAAGCATGCTGTCGTCTGCTCCGCGCTGCTCTCCAGCACGTGTTTGCGCGCGCGTGCTCGGTTGTTTCTCTCCTCCTCCGGCTGCATTCTGGCCGCCATCGCGCTCCAACAAAGGGGTCAAGAAAAAAAAAAATGGAATGAAAAAGTGACGGCGCGCTTTTTCACAAAACTTATGAAAGTGTTTTTCTCTCTTTCGTGTTGAAACAATGGTTGTCGGTTGGTTTTTAGGTATCTCGTACCGCTCGTATCTCGCACCTCTGTTTGTAACTGGCGGTGCCGCAGCAGCCATCGCAGAACCAAGTCGGCCTAAAGAAACAGATATATGTCATTAATGCCATCACTCGGCGCTTATAAAGGGAAAACACATACGTTAATTGTCCTATCCTCATACGCGATCCTGCTTCGGGAGCTCAAAACTGCGCATTCGCTAGAGGAGATAACTGAACTAGGGATTGCACAGCGTAGCTGTGGAATTTAGAAGACGAAAGGTTTACTTGGAGAGATTTCCCCGCCTTCATGAAAAGTCGTCAGGCATTTCCTCGCTCTTCGTCTCACGGAGAGAGGAAACTGCCGAAAGAATGGCATGCCTCGGCTTCTCGTCAGTGATCCAGGTCGTTAAGAAACCTCTCATCGTTAAAGGTAGATAAGTGATTGATTTCAGATGGTAGCGCCACAGCAGCGAACTCCCCCTGACCGTTGTCAGCAGGAACAAAAGGGTAAGGCGGCATGCTTTGTGCCTTTGTAGGGAACGCGTCCTAAACGCGCCGAAAGCAGGCACCACAGCGCCGGCAGCATCGCCTAACACGTCTGTCCCCAAAGAGTTGAATAGGCTCTTTCAAGTGAGCAGTCACAAATGGAAAGGAAGCTCCCCAACCAGCGCCCGGAGCACTCGTCGCTGTGTACACGCGTATCAATTCTCAACGAGAAGGCTGGACCCTTCATTCTCTGAACAACATGGAAGAGGCATCAAGAGGTGCCGCCTCAAGTCCTTCAAAATACCTGTCGCTTGCCTCTGCCTTCGAGTACCGAATTCGCTTTCATGCTTTTTTTTTTGTCTGAGCCTGCCAACAAGCGCTCTTTGAAAACAATGTCCGCGGCGATCAATTAATCATAATTTCTCACTTTCGAACGCACCGATAAAAAGCGTGCCTCCAGTCAGCCTCTATGTCAGCCGGGGCACAGAAAAAAGCAAAAATAAGAAACACCACTGGCAAAGAGCGCCGGCTTTGCGCGCACAGACGCACGACCCTCCCCCCTCGTCCTCACTGTCCTTCTCCCGCTCCGCTTGCACGTGCGGCTGCCTGTAGCACGCGCTCCCGAGCGAGCAGGCTGCGCAGACTCCGCAGACAGCCGCGCGCAGCGTGGGCGCGAATGCGCGTAGGTTTTGTAGTTCCTCTCCGCTCCGCTGGAAACCGAGTGCTGGCGTCGCGGAGCAAACTCCAGCTTTGGTTCCCTATAGTAGAACCCCATTATAGTACAGTCACTGGGAGTGGCAAAAATCTACTATATCAGAGTCTTTACTACATATCAGTTATTGATGACAGCATGGTCTTGAAGTTGATGTATGGTATTTAAATGGCTACTTACTAAACGCGTCTTGTTGTTCTATGAAGAAAAAAAAAACACTCTAAAATACTTCCCATCTGTCTCTTATTGTCTGCTCCATTTTCTTTCTTTATTTTTTTTCAGTTATAAGATTTTTTTGTTTACATCTTGTAGGACTACTTCTTAAGCACGAATGCGATATGACTACGAATACATTTGAACTGAATTTAATGAGAAAACCAAAGCCTTGCATGAACACTGCGTCATCTTACTGTTTCTATCTTTTAAGAGGCAATGATGGAGCAATGTGACATCAGTCAAGTGCTGCGAAACTGCATACACCATGCCTCCACTTCTTGCCACCGCTGCTTCGGGCCGCGAATGTTCAGCCATTTTTTGTCTTGCATATTTTTCGCTGCACTTATACTCTTTTTTTTACTCTATGAATGGACTGTGCCGCTTTCTTTCTATGTTTGTAGCCAGCTTTACTTTTCCCTCATGGCTTTCCCTCATAATTCTGAGGCTTATGTAAAGTTGGCTTCCCTTCAGTTCTGGTGAGCTTGGTGTTAAAGCCATTTTTTTTTTTTTTTTTTTTTTTTTTTTTTCCAGTAATGAGATATTCGCCTCGCGATCCTAGATAATACCCCTGTCACACGGTCAGTTTCAAAGGCGATTGAGTTGATGGCCTTCGAGATATTCAATCACGATCGAACTCGAAGGAGTTGTGCCGCTGCTACACGGCAAAACTCGAAGGCTATTGATATAGTTCTGGTGTTTGGCGCCAAACTTTTATGGTGCCACTAACGTTGCTTTCGGTTTTTTAAGGAACTAAAATATCTCTATAAATGCAAAATAAAATATAACTGTTACCTTTTTTTTAGTAACTGCAGGTGTTTAGTTGTTGTTCAAGGACAACCTTTTTTTTTTACGCGTTGGCGTTCATACGACTGCGCTTTTTATTGTGTTTGTTTTTCTCGGTGGCTCATGCTACAGTAGTCGAGATTACTAAATAATACGCCTAAAAAAAGAGCGATGCTATTTTAAAATTAATATTTTACCGCGTAAATAAAGATATAAAATAATTTTTGTTAACGTTTTTGTACCGTAAAAGGCGCTGTGCAAGTGTGTGCGTGACGCTCCTTGGGTCAACGCTAGCAACCTTGCACGATGTTCGAAGGCCTTCGAGATCTCGATAGAGTTCTGAGCTGTTCCGTCGACTCGATAGACTATCGACTCAATGGCCATTGAAAACGCCCGTGTGGCAGCTTTCGAAGGCCTTCGAGTCAATAGGCAGTCAGTTCGAGGGCCTTCGAAATGCCCGTGTGACAACGGTATAACGCACCTGTGATGATATCAGTCCGTAGGAAGTACGTCATCTTTACTATGATCGATTTTTATCAGAAACGTTTTCACTAACTGGGACTTCAGTTTCACTTTACTACCTATCCGAGGTTTTACTATATCAGAGCATGGTGAAATGCTTTCCTTGGTTGCTTGCTGGGTGTGCCTCTTCGTCTAGGCTCCTTATTTTATCTCTAGTTTGTAGAGCACTTTGGTTAGCCTAGCTCCCAGTGGTGTGAAGATAGCGTTTTGAATGTTGCATGCTGCATTTTTGTCACTCCGAGCTTGTTTTGGTAAACCAGCCAATCCGCATTTGCAGCAGTTGCACTTCATCAAAACACAGCTTATATGGAAGACCTTTCTGTTATTGTCAGCGGGTGTAACAGGGCAGATGTTTGATTTTTACCTGAAGGTAGTGTTGTACTGATTTTTACTCTCTCTCTCTCTCTATTATCATGCAGTCTTCGGCCAGGGCGCCATTCAGGCAGCTCTTTCGCAGGTGCAGGCCACATCCTCTGAAGCGCAAAAGACGAAGTGAGTAAACATGAATTTGCATGCTGCTCATTCTTAAATTTTTACAGTTTGTTTCCGGGTGTACTAGTAATGTGCACAGCTGCAAAATATACATGAAGGTACAGTGATTTCAAACAGGGGCATCATTGCTGGACACTGCAGTTAAACCTAGGTATGGAGTGAAATCAAGGAAAGCCTGCAATTTTTCATTGCATGCACTTCTTTCTTTGTTTCTTTTTTTTTTTTTTTCAAAAACTCAGTGACAACGCTGAATGAAAATTAGAATGGAATATAAATGTAGGTGAAATACCCTTGCAGTCTTTCACAGGAAACCACCATTACCCAGGCTAAACACACATAGAAGCAGTTCACGACGACACTGATGACACAACTGTAGCAGAAGCGTCCACGATTTCCTCTGTGGCTCGCATGACACCGCTATGACAGGAGAGAATGTGTAGTAGATTAGTTGGAAGCACCCTCGTCTTCTGTGCATCCCCCCTCTCTGTCTGCCCGGCTGTCGTTGGCCTTTATTTTACCTTAGCACGTCGCTAAAGGCCTCGAACGTCAGCCAGTCAGGGGAGGAGTGCACAGACATTAAACATATTCAACACAGCTAGGCATGTTGGCAGTACCATCTAGGTTTTCAACAGTAAGCTACATAACCACTAAAGTCATTGCTGACGGCTCTGCTATCTGCAACAAGCGACAGCAAATGTCATTTTTGTGAAAGCCAGAGCACTACCTTTTAGCAGTCCTTCACATTGCTTCAACTGTCTAGTGTTTAAAGCAGTAAATGGTTTAATTGAAATGCGCAAAATTTTGTTATGATGATGCCTGCATACTAAGCTGAATTTATAATCTTATAGTGTTGTTTTTGAGTTATACTAAAAATATAGAGATTTTTTTTTTATGTACTGTGTTCTAGAGAGTTATTTATAAAATTTGTGCATTGCATAGAATTTTCTTGTCTTTAGAAACATAGAAGCTTACAAACACCACTACAAATGCCACATGTACATACTGTAGAACTCTGCTGTTACATTCTCAAGTATTGCATTTTCTTGGCTGATACTTTTTTATCACCATGTCCTGTCCAAATGACAATGCAAACCATACAGTACAAACTAGGCTGTTACATCTCAGGTGTGACATAGCATTTCCACATGTAATGTAATGAACATCACTTCAGCACGATAGTTCCGTATTACATGCCAGCATTTTGACAGCCTACGTATAGTAGCGCACGTGAAAGGACAGGGGCATACCGGCTCAAGTGGGACCTGTTTGCATCCTCATTTGGCCGCTGCTGTGTTTGATGGCTTGCAGCGTGTTGCGTCCATACTATTTCTGCACATTCTTACTGGTGACAGGAATCTTGCTGCTACGGTTAGGTGCAGTATTTTATACTGCGGCAAGCTTCAGCCCGTCGTGTAATCTCGGGAAGGGCCACGTTTTACCTTGAGCTGCAGCCGAGCCAAATACGGCTTTAACCAAGCCGTATGAACTTGCCTTAGAGGCCTATAGGGGTAACGTGAATGCCAGGATCCTGGCAGGCTGATTCTGACATAACAGTCCCATGTGAAACGAAAGACCCAAGTTGGCAGCTCCTGCCAGCTCATATATAAAGCTCTGCTTTAACATCTTAAGCTACACCATGAGGTACACTACATGCTGAACCATAAGCGCAGTCATGAAGGTATTGCTAACACAATTCAATCCGGTCCAAAGCTAAGCCACAGCTGTCTTTCCACAGCCTCTTTTTTTTTTTTTTTCCTCATTGTTTAGAGTTCAAATCACCGGAGAAGCAAAAAAGAAACAATGTCACAGCAGGTGACATGGTAAGTTCTGTGCTACACCTGGTTGTGTCAGTTGGGTTCAAGTCTTGCTTCTATCATCCATATTTTCCTTTTCACCTGCTACTTAAAACACAATATCTTGATTCCAATGCACAGTGATTTAAGATTGAAGCGACTACTGTGCAAAATTGCAGAAATGGAGGTGTACCTCAAATTTGCCTGCTCTGGGCATTCCTTACCTCTCCACTGCTGTCACCCCTCTTTCAATTACTGCTCAGGCAAATGTTTATCTGTTACTGGACGTTAAGGATATTCTGCACTTGCGTACGATCATGCGGTTAAAAAAGAAAATAGGAGACAAGAGTGTACACTTGTTTTATGGGCACTCACTTTCTGTCTGGCTCCCTGCCGGGGTGGCGCAGTGGTTACGACGCACGACTGCTGTTCCCAAGAACGCGGGATCGCATCCCAGCCTCGGCGGCCGCTTTTCGATGCAGGCGAAAAGCAAGGCGCCCGTATGCTGTGCGATGTCAGTGCACGTTAAAGAACCCCAGGTGGTCGAAATTTCTGGAGTCCTCCACTACGGCGTCTCTCATAGCCTGAGTCGCTTTGGGATGTTAAACCCCACAAACCAACCAACCACCAACTTTCTGTCTTGTAATATGTATTTTTTTCGAGTGGTTGCGTAAAAACGTGACAGCGGAATTCTACTATGTTGCTATTGTGTAATCAAGGAGGATATTGGTACTGTATTCAGCAGTGCAAGGACAATTGCCTCTGCAAATTTAATAGCTTTTTCAGCACTACGAGGTATAGGGATAAGACTCCTCTTTGCCTCTGCCACCCACACTCCTGTCGCACGCCGGAACCGCAAGCAACTGAGCAGCGGTGATGGCTGCACTTTGCTCGCCCTGTGCGTTCTTTGCTACCTACATCCACTTATTTTGTGTTGCTTTGTAACATAAACTGTTGTCGTGACACTTGGTGGAATGCTGCAAAAAGCCAAAGCTATTACAACTGCTGCTTTTGTCATGGGGAGGTACAATTATCATTGGAGCATGGTTAATACATTGTGTCAGCAGCATTCCCTTCTTGTGACTGCAAGCATTCCTCTCATGCCAGTTTTTGTTTTACAGTGGTGAAAATTTCACATTGCTAGACTTTAAGCAACGGAGCAGTAGGTAAAGGGACAATGACAGGGTCGATCGATGTACTATTGCCGTTTTGTACCTCTGTGAATAATATACAGGTCTGTGATTATACGCGCAAAGTTTTAGTGCCTAGCGAGCGACACAATCTCTTACAGGCACTTAAAGCTGGAAGTTTTTCTTTCCAACTGTGATTTTTTGTTAACAGTTGAACACAAAGCACTGAGGAACCATGCTTTTGTCAGTGCTGAGAGTGCACAACTCAAGTTTTTATCACTCTTGTTCTTGTTATCGTCATCATCTCAGATACAGTGACCTTTTTGCCTTGGCGGACGATGCGGAAGATATCAAGGCTCCGCCTTCAACGCCTCCCAAGAGTTCATCATCACGAGGTGGAAGGGGGGGGAAAACAAGCAATGCTGCATCCTCCTCCCAGAAAGCAGCCGCGTCTAGAGGAAAAGCAGTGCTGGTAGACTCGGACAGCAGCACTGAAAGCAGTGAGGTGAGTTTGGCTGGAGAGGAAGACAGAGCTGGGCCTGTCCTTACTTCAGGCCCACCAGATGGTAGTGTGCATGCATGGGGAGAATGTTTATCTACTAAGTATATGCCTCAGTCAGCATTTGAATATCTGATCATGATGTAAAGAAACTAGATTAGCACACTTTTCTGTCAACATCAAAATAAACTCGCGACATCACCTAGTGCACTGTCAGTATACTTAAATAGGATGGGGTTGTGTTTCGAATTTCATTTGAAACGTAGGTGGCCACCTTCTTGCAAGCAAGAAATGGCTTACACTCTAACCAATCAGTATTCTTGGAATGGCACTGTTCCTAGCATTGCATAAATTACCACTTTCAAGCCAAACTGCTGACTAGCATATGCAACTGAAAATAAAAGGTCCGTTTTATTTATTACAACAGGCTAGGAGAAATGTGATAACATAGAAGAGGGTCTTTTTGCTGCGTTGACGGTGTGTGCAATATGCCGCTTAACAAATAAAAAGCTACCCACCACTTCAATTTTTCGGGCCATGAGAAAAATGGGCAATTTCTTGGGTGTGTGGGCAAAACATATTTAACAAATTAAATATTCAATAAACTCTGATTTAACATAAATCGAAATGTCGCTATTTGATTGCTTTTTTGTTCATATAAAATTTTACTGAAGCTTTACACATAACTTGAAAAAAGAAATCTTGCAGTGCAAGCTTTTGGTAAAAATTTGGAGAAAAAAAATTAGAAAATAATGAAGAAAAACGTTTTAAAATAATTATAAAAATTAGAAATCATAATAAAATCCTGGAATGTGCAAATTTTTGTAAAATATGCTCATTTCTTACTTCTGAAAATATAACTTGCATATCTCTGTTTCTTTCTTGTGATATTGATTGTGGTATTGACTGTTGGGACTGTGGAAAAAAACAGGCAACTTTTAGAAGTCATGGCAAGAAGTGTTTAATAGATAAATATTTATGCAAGTTTGTTATAATGTATACTAAAATGTAACCATTAAGCAAATACAAGATGTTTTGTTTAAAAATTATATATAACATGAAGAGAAACGTTTCTTTGCAAATTTGCCCTACCATGGTGGCTTAGTGGCTAAGGAGCTTGACTGCTGCACCGAAGGACGCGGGATTCAATTTCAGCTGCTATTTAACATGCACTGACACTGCGCGGTAGAGAACCCAGGCAGTCAAAATTTCGGAGCCCTCCAGGCGGCGTCTTTTATAGCCTTAGTCGCTTTAGGACGTTAAACCTGCTACACCAAACCATACAAATTTCTTTGCAGATTCACTGAAATATGTGTATATATATATATATATATATATATATATATATATATATATATATATAGGCAGGCAAAAGGCTTGAGTATCAAAATAAACGACTGCAGTAAAAATAATTACGATATGCAAAATGTTTTGCAGTCCCATGGTGGTTGTTGAGGCTCTGACGCACCCATTCTCCTAACTACACCAATTAATGTAGTGGAGCTAAAGTATCAAGATTCTAATATATTGTGTGTTGAAATTCATTATGAGGTCGTACTGTTCTCGTAAAAGCTCAGCTAAATTGATAAAAGCATTTGTCTTCAACTTGAACTATCTGCTCATAGCACAGGTTACAGGTTTTAACTTTCTGTGGCTTATGGTCTAACACATTTAGCACAGGGTCACATAGATCGGGCTGGTTTGCCATCAAGATTTGAAATCTCACCACATTCCAGACAAAAAATAATTTATGCATCGCCACTTGCTGAGAAAAAAAAGTTGACTATATGCTGAAATCAAAAGTTTGGTTCTCAAACTACCATCTAGAGGGCGACACATCTTCCAGAGCGCGGAAATTTGAGTGGCAGTGCTCGAAAAATTATTGCTCATATGTGAACAGTGGCCCATGGGACAGTCCTAATTGAGCTAACCCGATAGATGAAAAATGTGGCTGCGCATTTGTGATTGTAAAAGGTTTTGTGTAATTTCCAAGGCCTGAAATGTGAGCGAAGATGCAGTGAAGGAAAAATTCATGCATCTGTGTTGTTATGACATCACTTGTGCTAGTAGCCACCCATCTGTGAGGTCCCTTTGCATGAAAATTGAGGCTTGCAAGGACCTCCATGACTGAGGATCATTTTGAAAACATTGAAGGCAAGCTGAGAAGCCAGCTCATTTTGTACAGTGCTTAGTAGGTGTAATGTACATTTGGGGTTTTCTTTTCTTTTATTGGAAATAGACTACACCCCCGTTTTCATTTATTTTTTTTCTTAAAATTTGTCAAATCTCATTTAGTCATCTACACTCCTTGTGTACTTTTAAGTGTTTCTGCTTCTGTTGTGAATAACAACAGAAGCATAATGCCTCTTTTTAAGGCAACAGGTAGTGCAGGGTGAGAAGAATAAAAGGTATGCATAAACGCCAGAGAATAGATGTCGAAATTGCTTCTGCAAATCTGTCTGTGTGTTAAAGCTTGAGGTTCCATAGCGCACAACAGGGAAGGGACACAACTCAAGTGCTCATTTTGTGTCCCTTCTCTGTTGTGCGCTATGAAACCTCAAGCTGATTACCCACTAGCCCGAACCCTAACCCTTCATGCGTGTGAAAGTAAAAATATTTTAACGGCACATGAGCATGCTCCTCTCAAGTGGCTCCACCGCAGAGTAACTTTTGCAGCCTTCAAAGAACCTCCTCATTATCTAGGCATGCTTATTCTACTCCAAAAAGTAGTGAAACAAAACGCACACAGATTTGCAGTCTTCAGGAACTAAACAGGAAGTTATGAAGGAGAAATGCATAGCAGCCTGCTAGCATGTAAGTAGCTCAGTCACTTCATTTCAGCATTGCGCAGAGGTTTTCCAAGTCTTGTTCAGATGTGAGAGGTGGGTGCAAAGCGTATTTGCCTTTGTTTGAATTGTCAGTTTTGGTTCTGTCCCTTATTTCATGTTATATGCTGACTAGCACATGCATCAGCATTGCACTGAAACTGCACCTTTACTTTTTAAATTACTCAAGGTTCCTAAACACTAAGAAGTTTTTGAAGTTCCTGTTCACCTCAGTTTGTGACCATACTTCACTAGATTTCCAAATGGCATTCATTAATTGCAGCATCTCACACCTGACACATCAGTTAGTTTGTTCTTCCTTCATGGAATCAACAAGTGCCTGTGTGTGGAGCAAGCGCACGATTAGCAGTTCCAATATTGCATAAAGCCAAATCGCTTACAGCCATTGAGAGCTGCTGCTATGGTCCTTGCGGGGCACAAAACGTATGCAGCACCACACCACACATCACTACGCATTGCGACAACTTACTGAACTACTTGGGTGCAAACTTTCCCATTAAAACGGCGAGCGTGCACAAGTGCTTAATATAGCTATAGATTGCTACGAGCCGTGATGCGAGACACAGAAAGAGAGCTTGCAAAGAATAGTGGAACGGGCACAGTTACAGCTGTGTGCATTGTTTCTTTTGTCGACCACTTTCATCCTACACTCTTTAAAACTGGATGCTACATTCTTTAAGTTACAGGAGATGTGAAATAGATAGGTTATAGAAACAAAAGCCATGGAGCCAACCTATGCAGCTAAATATTATCATTCTGCATGGCAAGCTTGCATGCTCTTTCTCACCGCCTTAAGGGGCCATGCTTCTAGAAAACTTTTGCTCCCTTAATGTTAAAGCTAGGTGAATGAAAACCTTAAGACTTGTAGGGTTTGACCTTCTCTTTATATAGTGCATACTGGGAATGGCAGTAAGCATAGCAGAGCAGTGGAGAATGGTTTTTCTTGTTTCTAACACTCAACTGTGCATGCTTGGACAAATTGATGTGTCCCTTTGGAGGCACCATTTTGAGGCAGCTTTATATCTTATGTGGTGCATTGTTTTCAGTTGCTGCTGGCTACTTAAAAAAAAAGAGTCTCAAGAACATTACTAATTGTATTAAAAATTGGATAACTGCATTCTGCACACATTACAGATTATGCAAACCAAATTTAATCTTGATGTGAAAAAATAAGTACATGAAATGTTGTTGTGCAAATTCCGTGTCTAGCCCAAAATAAGAAATTGATTAATGCATTATAGAAAGTTATAAAGAAGTCCAGTGAAAGAGCTAGGTATTGGGTATGAGATTTTTTGGTTACTGTTATTTCTTCTGGGAGTGTGAAGCAGCAAAGCTAGCTTTGGGGAGAAAAAGCTTGGACCTAATGGCTTGCACAAGCCTGGTATCAAGCTAAGCCATGATTTGATGCATCACACCATTGCAAATGGGTCAGATCTGCACCTCTGACAGCCTGCATAGGTGCTTTAACCGAGTTATTTCCTAATCATTTCCAGCTTTGATTTTTTTTTTTTTTTATATGTGAAAAAGGACTGATCAAGGTTGCTGAAACATTCATATTAACAAAACGTGCAGCATTAATTTTGTTGTCATGTCTTCGGCACTTGATATTACTATGCTTGCAGTACGTTGAAGTCTATGTAAGACGTCTAAGAAAGTAAAGCCTTGCCGAGAATGCTGCATTTGCTGTGACACTCCATAGCCAAAACTTTATCTTCTGGTACAGCAAGGAAACTTGGAAGGGTTTTCCTGTGCACATTATAGCCAAAGCTTCTTCTTTTTGTTCTTTTCATGAACCGTGTTGTATTTTGCCAGCATTGAGTTGCACCATTCCCCTCAGGTTGCAAACTCTCACACCACACCACCAATAAAGGAATACTTGACCACTTAACGAAGCTTACTCTGCTTAACTGCGAGGGCCTGTGTCATGCAAGCATTTGGTCAGACTCTGATATCAGATTATTTTCATTTAACGTTATTTGGAGAACTGCTCTTGCAACTGGTATCTCTGTCCTCTCTACCAGGATGAAGAAGCTGCCAAGCCCAAGCCACCACGTAAGAAGAAGAAAACAGCCCTTGTTACATCAGACAGCGACTGAAACCTCAAGGGAGCTTCGTCCAAGCCTTCCCTCCTTTTATAAATATGTACACATCGGAGGCACCCGACAGCTGAGCTGAGAAAGATGAATACGCCACAGTGCCAGGCAGAAAGTGCCAGAGAAGATGAACTCGTAAAAATGGTGGACCCATGTACAGTGTGAAGTGATTGGATTGATTTGATCAATGCAACGTATAGACTCATGCGCTCAACACTCGGTGCCACCGCACTGTTTCTGGGTGATATTGTGACGCTGTGAATGGCTATCACCATGCTGAGGAGTGTTTTGGACAAATTGTGTCTGACGTCTCTCCAGTTCCAGCTTTTTTGTTTTGTTTTTATTTTTTGTAAAGTAAAGATGTTGAGGCATGGAGCATTCGGTGTAAATAGCACAGTGTACAGCAACGTGACCAGGCACATACAGGTGCAGGACAGTCCATCGTTAGCTGTTTTAAATGAAATAAATCTTACAAGCTATTTATAACATAGGCTGGCTTGTTAATTGTCTGGTGTCCGTTGTCTTATTCTTTTGGTGTAGACTGATTGGTCTATAACATTGCACCGGTCGGTCCGCCTTTGCGAACTCTTGAACTGTTTTCTAGGCTTTGTATTTTGTATTGAAAAAGAAACTATGGCCTGTAGATTCATTTTAATAGTCATCCAAATCACCACACCGCTCTAATGCTTCATTTATAAATGATGTATCATGTGTGAGATACGGTCATTGTCCTGGCATTTGGAGCACGAGTCTTATCACTCTAGTGGTATTGTGGTACAGAGATCACATAGCACTGTGACAGTGTGCTTTCTCAAGAAATTTACAAGTTTTTTGCTAAAGGAGTAAAACAGCAGACTGGCATAGTCTCCCATGCAGAACTTGTTGCTAGTTTAACAGCCTGCTAGCTTTCCGTTAAGTAATGTTTTTTCATTGCATTCTGCACTATCTTCATGATTTCTGCTCACTACTGTACAGTAAGATATAAGGATCACAGCAATGAAGAAAGTGTTATTTCCAATGACATTATGCATTATGTGACTAGCCGACATCTTGGTTTTGCACAATATTTTAATAATCACTGCCCAATGTCTCGAAAGCAAGGCGCTGTGATTATTTTGTCCTAAAAATAATATCACAAAACAAAAAAATTCTTTGACCATGCAAAGGTGGGCTCCCACGTTTGCATGCACTGCTGTTTTTACTACCCTTAATTGTGAATAACTGCAAATATATTACGAAGAAATGTTTGAAATCTTATGCAGCATATTTATGACTTTTGCAAAAGTTTGCTGAATACCACTTCAGCAAAAGTTTGCTGAAGTGGTATTCTTTTTCTAAACAGTTTGCATGGAAACTTTATTTGATAATTTTTATAGTTTTCATCTAAAGCGAATGAGCTATAACCACTAACATTGGACACCTCACTGTGCATACTTTTCTGCTAATATGAAATTCAACGATATACCCTTCAAGATATGTGTGTGGAATATATGAAAGTAGCGAAGCAGACAGATTTTGGAACGCAATAGGACATCTAAAAACAAAAAGCTAATTGTTTTTTATTTCTTAGTCAGTTCAGGTGCTGGGCACTTTATGGTGTGCATATCATAATGCTGCTACTTTTGTAGATATGACACTTTTATAAAGGTCATCTTTATGTAAAGTCATCAATATGTCTTTTTGCATCTTTCGTTGTGAATGACTGGAAATATCTTTGTATTTGACTAACAGTTCTAGCGGGCATTTTTGTTTACAATACAGTGTACCCAGCTATTCTTGTTGATTCTAACATATTATAATTGTTTCTAAAGTTTTACAAAATTGACACACATGAAGTTTTTTTCCCCTAACTTCAGAGGGTTTCATCTCTGCAAAGATGCCTATAAAAATATCTGTGTGATCAGCCTACTAAACTGTATAATGTTCACTGATTCAAGCAAATTATAAGCAGAAATTTTAAGAAAGCATGCAACAAAAATATATAAACATACATGTGCATAAAAACCTTCTTTATCAGCGTTATTTCTGCAGTTGGAAAATAGTGCTTGACTTTTTGTTGAGACAAGGATCAACTATAAATGCAATAAGTAAATGGCCTAAAATTTGGTGGAAGGGGCTTACCATTGCCATGAGCTTTACAAGATAAAGTGGGAGCTTGTTTTGGTTCCACAAGTGTGCATTTTCTCAGGTTTTAAGAGGTAAAATGTAAATATCAGGTTATCTATTAGAGTACACAATGCATTGGTTGCCTCAAGTTACTGTACCAATCAGAGATTTTTTTATATTATGTGGCTCATTTATTTAACTCTTACTGCCCCTCTGAAAGAAAACTGCTGGCATTTTATACTGTCTGTAATCATAATGTTTAAATGCTCTTGAATGTTCATGTAGTGATACCTGAACAAAATATGTAAATAATGAATTTTTTTTTTTTTTTTTTTTGTTATCTCAAGTTTGTTATTGATCAAATTTGAGCATTTATGCAGTCCTAGCTGTAGAAGATGTAGTTGTCAATTTTTGTGTCATTTAGTGTATCAGTTGGCATTGAATGCAGGGTAAACTAGTGGTGGCTATAATTGTATTCTTTGCTCATGTAAAGACCTTCAGAGTTACCAGAAAGCTTTATCTGTGCCAAGTTTGCAGAATTTTAGAAAGAAGTAATGTTTAACATCAACATCAATAACTGGGCTCACTCAACGATCAATCTAAATTTTGTAAAAATGTTCTCTCACGAAGCGATGGACACATCTACTATGCCAGTGACATCTTTTTTATGCTTATGAATAATTGTATAGTGTATTACAGTATTTAGACAGATAGTAAAAAATAATTGTTTTTTTTTTTTTTTTTTTTTTTTTTTCATTTAGTATACCTGGTGCATCTGTGCTTTCGTGAAGTTTGTGCAGTGGTGGTTCCTTGTCTCTGGAAGATATACTGGTAATATTTTATAAGTGGAAAGATTCGGTATAATGCAGTGTTAAATGTTTGTGGTTAATAGCTATCTTGCTTTAGACAGCAACCTCTATACTTGCCCTCAAAAGTAAAAGAAAGGAGGAGAAAAGGAGGGCGGAATGCAGGGATGTTAGCCAGAAAGAATGAATTCCGGTTGGCTATCCTGCAAAGTAAAATATTGTAAACTGTCGCCATAGATTTGCCGTACAAATTTTTCAAGATTTTCTTGTATGGCTTTTCTATTTATTCGCATCTGAAGTTAGCATAAACAGAAGAGCATATGTGATTGCAGGAGCCCACCTCTTGACGATCAGGAATTTTTTTCTTCAAAATATTTAATGGACAACAGCTTACGGTACCTTCTTTACAGACATTGGGTAATTCAGTTCAGTTCAGTCGTTCAGTCGTGTCCGACTCTTCGTGACCCTATTGACCATGTCACGCCACGCTTTCCGGTCTCTCACTATCTTCCTAACATCACATAACTTCATCTGCAGTGCCTCGAGGATGCCATCTAACCATCGCGTTCGCTGCCTACCCCTTCTCCGGCGACCCTCAACCTTTCCCAACATCAAATCTTTCTCCAGCGACTCCTCTCTTCTCATCAGATGACCAAAGTAGCTGAGCTTTAACTTTAGAATTTGACCCTCCAATGAGCAGTCAGGGTTTATGGTCGACAATATTGACTGATTTGATCTTCTGGCAGTCCAAGGAACTCTCAAGAGTCTTCGCCAGCACCACAATTCAAATTGGGTAATTACACGGTCTTATTTGAAATCGCCGGAAGACAGCTTTCAAATTAAAAGCTTGAGTGCTGTCAGGGAAGAAAATTAGCAATATCCTCAGTGCAGAACAAGTTGGCAAATTTAATATCGTTGAAATTCGGGTTCGCTTAGTGGCCCAGCAGAGTAACGTTGGCCCAGATGGCCCCATTGACGAGCACGCATTAACACCAGACTAGAGTGCACTACAATAGATTCTAGTACACTCTAGTCTGAAACAGCGTAAGCGCGTAAGCTTGTGAGCGTACCGCATACTTGATGCACTTTTGAAAACTTGCAGCGTGTCTATGTGAATTTTTATTTTGTTTGTTACCAAAGACTGAGCCCGCATGTAACTTACTCTCTACGTGTGTGACAAAGCGTTTATTGCGTTTATTACGTAGTGACGTCGGTTACGCGGGCATATATTTTTCGTTTTGTGCATTTCACGTCAGTAGTAGGTGGCGTCGCGGTGGTTTCGGTCGGTATTTTTTCGAATGAGCGAAGCGAGCGAAGGCTGCGCCAGCGCCGCCGCAATTGGAATCTTGGACGCGAGATATGGCGGACCTAAAAGAGCCACCTCCATTACTCAGCGAAGGCGACCTAAATTCGAAGGAAGAGGATGACATGTTCACCTCTGCTGTCGAGGTAAGTCGGTAGTTAGCTGTCAGTTCTCCTTCCGCTTCTGTACGCTTCACGATTTCGCGTTTCCCATCGTGGGTGGACTCCCCGTCACCTAATGGGTGGTGGTGTCGATTGCGCCAAGTAAATAAGCCGTTAGTTTCATTTTCTACGCTGACCGGCATGGTAGTTCCCTGGTAACGTTACCGACTAACGTTCAGCGCATGTTATGCGCCATTTCAGTATAGCAGGTGCTGTTTATTTCCGCTGCAGGGTGCATCCGCACTGACGTCGCTGGGAGAGCTTGCGACTTGTCCATGCTCGTGGCATGCATGTGTGCTTGCCTGGTAGGGGGTGTTTTCTGATCAGGGCCGATGACTGAGTGAACGTGGGCATGACCAGCATATTCATAGCCTACGCTTCTTCATGATGAGCTTTCGTGCCACGCGCTGCTTTTGTTCCTGTTGAGCGCTGGTTTTCTGTCGTTTCCGTGAAAGTGGCCGATATAGAAGTGGGAGGCGCCGAGATCCGCCCCTTCGGCGGCCGTTCTTTTTGTGAACTCCGCTTTTTCGAAGTTTTTCCTGTACATTATTGCACGGAGATCATATTCGAGCGCATCGTTGCTGCTTATTGTTGTTATTGTTCGCTGTACTGCCGAGGAGAGGAGTGTCGGCGCAGTTTCACTTTCGGCTACATATAATTCTTTTCTTTTTACAGCATCACAAGAATCTAAGGGAGGGTGAGTGACGAATACATTTATTTACTCCCTTACTTACATATGTTTTCTAAAGTTAATTGGACCCCTGTGAGCGCGCTGTACCGCCTGAGGTGCATTCGGGTGGGAGGTGGACAGTGAACACTTTTTGCTCGTAATGCGGTGGCATATACTATATATTTACATATGTGCTAACTCGCATCTGTAGAGCCTCATTCCCTCGTGCGCCTGTTTTCGGACACAGGCTTGTGAGGCTCATATGCGACACTAAGTTAAACGTGCACCGCCAGTAACATTGCCACGCCTTCTGTTTTGAGTTTATAATACCTCAGTGCTATGCATCTATTTTATGGTTTAGGTGGTGGCTGCTGTATGAAAGTTCTCATGGACATTAGTTTATCATTTGCATGCAGTACTGCACCTAGAAAACAGCTTGCTGCGTGCCTTCCTACCTGTGAAGCATTACCTCCGTTATCATTAATCACCAAATTTTACTTCCATGGCCCACATATTGGTACATATTTGTTAAGTGAAATTGCGTGGCTAAAAGGGGTGTGTGGGGTGATATAGTAGCCTGCTGAGTTAAGGCTGGTATAAGCTTGGTAGTAGAGCTTTATCATTGTTTCATGTGCACGGGCATTTTTACACGTTTGTGGATATATAGAAGCATTGCCACTAACTGAAGCAGTGAAGCATCCAGGGTCTCTTTACTTTTGATTTTCATGCTTGGCACTGTTGCACCTCATTGAGAAACTAGCTCTTGTCACTTATTTCCACTCTGGTTTACAGTTCAGCATCACTGAAATTGAATCTGACATTAACAGTGCAGAACACTGTTTTCAAGGCATGCATACAGCATTTTTGTTTGCATTTTGTGCTGTGCATAACAAGATTGTGTAGTAACTCTATATAAAATATGTTCTCTTGTTCTGTCCCATGTTTGGAATTAGAAATCCACAAGGCAGCAACTCCATTTCCACATATGTCGGAGAGCTCTGGCTGTTCAGGCAGCTGTGGAAATATGCCAGTTTGTTGTTGATTATTTAAGACCTTATTTATGACATGTAAAGTGTTTTGTAAAGAGCTGTAGCTAATTTTAACATATTTAGAATCACTTTAACTTGTTCAAGGTGAAAATTTTTGTTTTGAAATTTACTATCAATATGCAGTGGAGATTGTTTTAAAGTGCCAGTTGTTCTTGTCCAGATTTTTAGATACATCACTCCAGTTGTTCATAGCTTATCTTATTCGTAGGTATCACTGAACTCTGCGCACAGTAATGACAGATCCTTTGTGGCGGGACCCTGTGGGCATGTGAAAAGCTTTCTTTACTTGAAACAGCTGTACTGTACTAAGAGGAACATTATTTCCACTGCCAAATGCCAGGTTTAATGGAGGGGCCTGAAGAGGTGGAGGTAAACCTGGAGGATGATGAGCCCCCTACTCAGGCACCTCTGCTGGGTTCAGCCAAGCTAGAGTTTCGAGGAGCCGAGGATGAAGTGCAGCGAAGCAATCCTGAGCCAAATCCCCCAAGGCAGGCCACCACGCTCTTTTCCCCCGACGTCAGCACACTGAAACCGGCCAAGGAAAAGGAGGTGACTCTTGCATTATGGATCCTGGTATAGCCAGAGTCCTCAATGCCAACATAATACTTCCGAGGCTGCCACTTAATTCCTGTGGAACCTTAGAGCTAATGGTGAAACTATTTTGGGCACATAACAGTACTTGGGAACTGAGCTGTTAGACAGGTATGAGTGGCAATGTCAATTGATCATTATGTGAGTTATATTTTTACAAGGAAGCAGCAATCAAGGTGCTTGCATGCTGTGTGGATTGAGTGCCCATTAAAGAACCCCACGTGGTTGAAATTTTCAGAGCGCTCTACTACAGCATCCCTCATAACCAGAGTCACTTTGGTATGTTAACCCTTTGAGCGTCTAATATGCCGGAAAAAGTCACCCCCAGTGTCGTACTTTTTTAAATGCTATGCGTTTAGAGCAGTACCCGTATGGCAAAAACAGTCAAAGGGTTAAACACCCTATAAACTAAACAAGCAAGCAGATGAATTTGTTTTTGTTTTGGGAAGACATTTTTATGCAAGCAAGTCATGCTAAAGTTTTATGCAGTGAAAACAAACAAACAAAAAAAACTTCGGTGACTGTAGAATTTAGTATTGATGTATGCTCTTCACAGCTCGAATAAAGGTAATACTGCTCAGTTTGAAGCCGATGTCAGCTTGGTTCAAATATATTGTGAGCTGCTGAGTTTGACACAATCTGGCGAAAAAGTATGTGGTGTAGTTAAAGAAAATCCCCAACGGTACATTATGACATTGCTATGCTCTACATCTCGCATGGCTTTGACTAGCCAAGTTAAAGGCCATATGTGGTTTGTTCTTCTCTGTAAAAAAAAAGTCTGAAGGAAGCTAAGCTTTCAGACTAGATATGAAGATTATTTCTTTTCTGAGGTTAGCGTCGTATTTTCTATTTCTTCCCTGTTCTGTGCACCCCCTTTGTTTTGTTGTTAGCCAGTTAGACTGAACTGGCAATGCTAGGTTTTTATCTAAGGCCATGTAATTAAATTCACAAGCAGGAATAGGAAATTCAGACTTAGAATATATGCCCTTACTTTGAGTAGTTTGGTGCAGCAATGTATAAATGGCCGGTTCTCTTTCCATGTTTACCAGTACATCGTGACAACCATTCTGATTTCCTTGGGAGACTCCAGGGTTTTACTTAACTTTCCGATCGTTGTACCACTGCCCCATACCTCCAGAGATAAGCCTGATATAAGCCAGTCAACTGTGTAGTCAGACTTCTCTGACTCGGTACACCACCACTAACGTGCAACCATTGACATGATACATTTGTAACTCTCCTACTAATTTTTCTTTCTGCTTTTAGACTGAAGGGGTATTTCAGGATTGTGCCTGTCAGGGATGGTTCTTTTTGCTCATGTGAAACTGTCATATATCAAATGGCATGCAACTTGAATGCAGCATCATAGCTTCTTCGCTTTGAAGGCAGAGTTGTGAGTTGTGTTTATGATGAAAAACATGGTGGCTTTTCATGCCACCATTGTATCCAGTTAGAGAGTATGAATAGCCCACAAGATAAAATTTTTTCTCTGGGAAACATAATTTTCTTGTCGGACATAGTTACTAGGTACAGCAAGAGCTAGTGCACACAGGAGCGCACCACTTTTATTTGCTTATAGAAAGTCTCATTTTTCATATAAAATGTATAAGAAAAACTGCTACTCGCATACTGGAAAGTATGCTGTGTTAAGGCACATCTCTTGAACAAGGAGTCATACAAAGTTAATGCACCTGTGTGCTGACATAAAACTTTCAGGTTCTGTATCTTTTATGTTGACACACCATATCAATTTTATACCTTCCTGATGCATTCATAACAAATGTGCGATATATGAGCATATTTTTCCTTCAGGCGCTTTATTGTTGTAAAGAGGTTCCTTCCATGGTTCTGTTTCTCACTCTGTGTGAGCTCTAAGAACTCGATGAATAGACAGAAATTTTAATTGTTTTTGTTTTGCCTCCTTGCATGTGCAGCAACAGGCCTCCGAGGGGGAGGAGTTTGTGGAAATCAGCGTGCGGGAACCACAGAAAGTGGGCGAGGGCATGGCTGCCTACGTCACTTATCGAGTTGTGACACGGACCAACGCGCCGTATTTCCGCAAGACCCAGTTTTCAGTCAACCGACGCTTCAGTGACTTCCTTGGGCTGCATGAAAAGCTGGTAGAGAAGCACTTGCACATGGGCCGCATCGTTCCACCAGCTCCTGAGAAGAGTGTCTTAGGTGAGGTCAAAGGCTGTGATGGCAAAAAGGCATGTCAGGTAGTCATATTTCAGAAAAATTTGAGGTTATTTTGCTGCGCCAAATGTTCAGTAATTCTCATTATAGCTGTTTTTGAGGCTCAGCTGCCCACAGTTAAACTTGACATTTGCTTTTAAGCAGCTCATATTTATTTTTGCCTTTGAAATGCTTGCATATGGGCATTTTTTTTTGAAGGTCACTGAGCAAGAACTTTACCAACAATAAAAGTGCATTACAGCGAACTAAGGTGTGCAAATTGAAACTTGGTAAAGAGGAAAATAAATGTTTGTCTCTTTTGATGACTGGGTCAGTATTTGAGACTGCAAATTTTTGTTAAATGCCTTGGGATGTGACAGACTAGATAACAGCTGTTTCTGACCATTGCGTGGGCCTCCACCATGTTGACTAGTAATACAGACAGGCTTATTAGACCTCTTCTGTGAAGGAAATGAGCATCACCAACCAGAATTACTGTTCAGTTAAAGCATTCGATGCACAATACGTCCGATACTGAGCAGTAACCATATTCATTTACAAAACGTTGCTCCAAAGAGCTTTTAACATTTTTAGAGCGTTAGCTCAATTGCTCACATCACTCAAGGTCTCTTTGTTCTGAAGCATCGGTGACACTTGGGTGCTGCAATACAACTTTATACTTTCATTCCTCTGTATATACTCGTTTGTGAACCATTGAGGCCGGACCACTTAGCACCATCATCCGTAGAAATATTTGTGGACTACCTATTTGATACAGAAGGTTTGGAGCGACACCAAGCGATTCAACGTGTTATGAGGCACAAAATTACTAGTTGGAGTCAGAGCCTAGTGTATACTACAGGTTTGCACCAACAAACTTTGCCATCCCAAACCATACCTCCCACAAACCTTCAAACTCTGTGTGCCAGCTGCAGGGGAGAGGAGTGGAGAAGGGTAGTCTAGTGAGCCTCCACACAAAAACCATTTTTTTTTTTTTGGGTTGTGCAAAGGAAAAGCGCAGCATCTGTCACACTTTTGGGCGGGCACCTGAACCACACTGCAAGGGAATGGAGGAAGCATGAACGAAAATAAGATAAAGGGCTGCCATAGTGGATGCCTCTGGAGTAATCAAAGTTTGGTTCATAATGTAAAATCAGTCTGGGAAGCTTGCCAAGTGTGGAAGCAAGCCAAGATCGAAGCGGCAGCAGCCAATGCGACTGTGGCCTATGAATAATGTTCGTGAAACTTGGTTCAAGGATAGTTGAAACCCCAGTTTTTGCTGCTGTTCCCTACTTTAGATACGTGTAGACACTAGTAACAGGGAACATCCTGTAATAAAGAAAAAACTTTATGCACATACTAGCAGCTGCTTTCCTACCTGCAATGTTGCCTGAAGTGTTCTTTCCCTGATTTGTTTATATATTTTTCACCTTGACCACGTTAATGAGCTCATCATAGGCTGCATTAAAACTAAGGAAAACACTTTTTTTATTTTTTTTTTTTCTCTGAGTTTAACTGTACATGGTGATATTCAGACTACTTTTCTCCATTGTTTCCTTTAGGCATGACAAAAATCAAGATGTCCAAGGATGAGCAGGTGACATCGGAAGACTTTGTTGAGCGCCGGAGGGCCGCATTGGAGCGTTTTTTGCAACGAACAGCTGCGCACCCTTCGCTCAAAGTTGATCCGGATTTCAGGGAGTTTCTGGAGCAGGAAGCTGAGCTGCCTCGAGCCACGAACACATCATCCCTCAGTGGAGCTGGCATGTTCCGGCTCATCTCTCGTATGGGTGACTCTGTATCAAAGATCACCACTAAGATGGATGAAGCAGACCCGGTAAGGGGATGTCTATTGCACTTCTTGCGGAAGTGCTACTGTTCCGGATATTTTTAAAGCGCCGTCGACATTTCTTTGCAGTATTACACTCAGCAGAGTTTCCAATTAGTGTATGCATGTGTGTGCGTGCATGCAACTACTACTTAACAATGGTTTTTTTTTTTAGGGGGCATTGTGTAGAGCTGCCCGGAAACCACTCGTGAATTGTCTTGATTGCAGTGTGTAATGACTTTTGACTTGACTATATCCTTGACTGTTTGCACGGGTGATGCAGGTTTAGTGGTAGCTAGCCTTATCATTCTTCAGAGATTTCTTTGCACTCTTGTATAGGGCTGGAGCTCGTCCAACTGCTTGAACGTTCAAGCAGTTGGACGAGCTCCATCCCTATACAAGAGTGCAAAGAAATCTGAAGAATAAGGCTAGCTACCACTAAACCTGCATCACCCGTGCAAAGAGTCAAGGGTATAGTCAAGTCACACTAAGAAAATACGATAGATTCTTTTGTGTTCTCCAAAAAAAGGGGGGAGAAGTGCATTATTCAGTTAAACAAACTATCAAAATACCACCTAGATATTGAAAGATATGGCTCAACATGGGCTGTTTTAAAGTCTTTCATGACACTTTAACTGGGACAGAACACTTGAATTTAGGTCTCATTTTTTTCGCTGCAACGGGAAGATTGATGTCTGAAATGTTAGATTCCATAACGGTTTTGGTAGAAACTCTGTAGAAAATTTTTACCGATAATTTTTCAATCAGTGGATACGCCCATTTTTATGTAGTCTGACGCTGGAAACCATGAGTAGCGACCGCAGTGACGACTGGTGGTCGACAAAAAAGACTTACCGAAAAAAAATATATAAATTTCACTCGCCAGGCAGTAATTCGCCATTTTTTTGCTTAGAGTAACGTCCATTTCAGTTTCACACTCAAGGCTTTACGGCATTATAACGCATGCCTCGTCAACGAAAGTTTTACTGGGTACTATCATCGCTTCATTCACGGAATTCCAAACACTGTGGCGCCATCTAGGGGCAAAACTTGAAAGCATGCCTCTCGCGGCATGAAGGGAGGGGTGGTTTTTATTTAAGGATGCAGTGGAGAGAGGGCAAAATATAATGAATTATGACAAGCACTCCTAGAAGAAAAAAGTGCACACTTGCAAAAATTGGCGATATTTTGCTGACATCTAGTCACGTGGGGTACTATACACCGAAAGTAATAGGGTTTCTCCGCTAGATAGCGCCTCAGTTGTTTTTATGTGATTTTCAATGGCAAATTAAAATTGTAAAGCCTCTTTTCTTTGATATTGTAGTGCTCGATCTGTACTATACGAGGCAAGGTCTTATCTCCACCATAATCTCATCACATATTTTGGCCAGTGTTCTGTCCTTTTAATATAAAGGTCGCTCATTGCTTGTTGGGACAAGGTCTGAAAACATTTTTACGCTTTCTTACATCTAGTAGCTGCATTTGTGATGTCTTCAGTATGAAATAAACTTTACAACCTGTCCAGCCAAGTGACGATAAAGATGTAAGGCGCTGGGATTCCTTAGTTTCTGGCATCATTGTTTTCGGATACTTTGTTCCCATCTCATTTATTTTTCTGGGTAGAAATAACCATGTCAGCTCGTTACGGCTGCAATGCTACTCATTTCGCGTTCTCTTAGGCTTGGTCCATTTCGTGTTACCGCTCACTCAGTTCTCTAATGCTTTGTCACAAGGCTACCTGGTCACTGCCAGCTGCTGGGCTTGTACTGATGTCATGTGCCCCCATGCATACCTGTCATGGGTCGTTTCATATGATTGAAAGTTGGCGAAGTTGTGAACAAACTTACGGAAAGATCATATTTGACAGTGTTTGCCAGAACATGGTGTAACTGGATGGAAAACTTGTGCTCACGTTTTTTTTTTTTTTTTTTTTTTTTTTTTTTTTTTTTTTCTTTTTGACATTTAAACTATTGTTTTTGAGCGCATCAAAGAGCTTCTACTGTATTATGTACCCACATGTAATCCGCACCTTTCTTTTGGCCACAGTGCAAAGCATTAGGTATTGGAATTTGAAATGCAAAACTAATAGAACCTCGTTGATACGTTCCCGGTTCATACGATTTCCCGTTTCATGCGTTCAAAATCACGGGCAGTAAAACAGCTCCCATAAAGTTACACTATTTTTCTTCCGGTTAACACGTTTGAAATTTCGGCAAACTACGGTCGTATAATACGTTTGCGATCAACCGTACATAGCCTAACGAGCGCTCGCATCGGGAAAAACTGATCAGCAGCGCTCCCCCGCCACAGTTGCTTTTCTGCAGTTCACAGGTGCAACTGGGCAAAGCATCAAAGGAAGCCGAGCCAACAAACACGAGGCGCCCGCTCCTGCGGAAACATGACTCCATGAGGAGAAACGCAGTGGCTTCTTTTGCGGTGCCTTAGGGGCATAGGGATGAACCATTTGATAACTACAACTACAGTGAAAGCTTGTTAATTCGAAATGACGCCAATACCGGTGTGGGTGGCGGCTGTCTTTTTGCAATATTCGGGTTCCAGTGATAAAGTGAAACGAGATCTGCACAACCAGGCAAGCACTGTAACGCTGCCCCCCGCCCTTCTTTTTCTGCTACAGCTAACGTAAAAAGGTAAACACACTGATGTTATCGCTGCGCAGCATCTTGGGGCAGTGCCAAGAAGTTCGTGGTGAATGCGATGGTGACGGCGTGAAACGTAAAGACGCGCTAACGTACGCTTTTTCTCTTAGCTTTTTTTTTTTTCTTTTTTCTTTTTTCAAATTCTCACTGGCAAAAGGAAGGGGGGGGAGGGGGTGTCATTATGCGAAAGGCATGAGGAAAAATGCATCGACTGTAAGCCATCGCGATGGCTTCTCTACATGTCACTAGTGTAAGGAGGTGAAGTATCCGTAAAAAAACCAAGGGGGCGATCCGGGCTCGTCATTCCTTCTACGAATCAGATCTGTTGCTAAATCTCTTCAGTGCTGAGAAAAACTTAAGTACGGACTGAATTCTGCGAGAGCTAGAAAAGAAGCTGTGCAGACTTCATGTCTATAAGGCTAATCTACACCTTTATGCAGTGAAAGTCTCAATTCTAAATGTCTTTGTACCTTATTCAGCAGTTGATTTTAATATTAGGCACTTCGAATCGTATATTTTTCTTGGTAATACGTTTTTTCTCAGCATTTGTTTTTTAAAACCTATCTACGAGGTTTTACAGTGTATTATCATTGGTGCTTCCTGTAGTTGGGGTTCGTATCAGGGTGATCAGACATTGTTCATACCTTTTCTGGTGATTACCAAGAAACCCTATGTTTTGTGACGTAGCACTTGCAACAACCCTTTGTTCCCTCTTTTCATTGCTTCAAAATACAAAACGCATCGTATCAAGCAAGAAGTTTCTTATTTTTTTATTTATATTTTGATAATTGGTGACGATCTGAGAATATTGATTGCCGTGGGACCAGGAGGGCTCATTGCTCACCCTGGCTGCTGTTCCAGCGTAACTGTTCTAGTACTAGTAAAAAAGGGTGTTACGGAGGAAGGGGATATGTAGTAACTTGTTTGTTCTATGTAGTAACTTGTATATATCGATACCTTTAGTAAAAGTTTACTGTTTTGTTCATGCTGAAATTTTGCTTTGAGATCAGTGTGCTCAATTTATGTAATCCTCATAAAGAATTTCAGCATGAGCAAATCATTTTTAATATCAAGGGTTTTTAAAATTCTACGATAAATTCCAACCAGGTTAGTGTACTGTACAATAAGTTATTGTCCTCAGGCCTTCAAAGCATTTTCATTTATAGCTGAGAACAATTTACCCGTGTCCGCTGTTGTTTGTCTCAGCTATCTTGTTGCCTCTTTCAATGCTGCCAGGTCTTGCTGGCCCAGCCTTCATTTGCTGTTCAGGTAAAAAAAACCTCCTCTAAAATACACATGCCAGCACACTACTTTTGTTATTTTCTGCACTACTGCCTGTCTTCTGGAATGTTACAGCCCATTTATTGTTTCTTTTCGTGAGAGCAACACTGTTTCACTGTCTTGGAGTGTTTCCTTGCTGTGTTAAGCAACAAGACACTATTTAGCTTTGCATGTTGTAAAACTGTTTACATAAATGCTTTCAGGGATTACGAGCACTTGCGTTCATTGCCTTCTGAACCTACAAAACAGGCCAGAGCAATTTCTTGGAGCACGTTCCCCGTCTTATCATATGCCGGGTAAAATTTAATCAGCATGAAGGATGCGCAAAATGCTCTTTATATAGAAGGTGCAACAAAGTCAGCCTTCCTCGTGCTACTGGCTCCCTTCAAAAGTAGTTCCTTGTGCTCGCAACACTTTTGTGGCTGTGTGCATTCAACTTCTTTTCACAGATTCTATTCGGCGAAATGACCCTGCTGATGTCACATTTTGGGGTGCCAAGGAATCAATGTTATCATTTGGAAACTGTTTCAGAGTTAAGTGCAGATGTGCCATATTTACTCGAATCTAAGCAGACATCTTAGAAGTTGAAAGAGGCCACGTTTCTTGGCTGCTCGATAAATCTTCTTTCTTCTGCAACTGCACGCGCTGCAGAAGTGCTTGCAAGGTTGCATGACTTTGTTGCGTCTGTTTAGTAACATCAGAGACAAGCTCCTCGGTTTTCACCTTGGCCTCTTCCATAGTGTCTACAGCGGCCTGCATTTCGGGGTTCTGCTTTTGAGTTTTCTTATGGAAAGTTGCACTGTAGAACTCTTTGAGGCCACTTAAGTATGCCTCCTGGTCTGCCTGTTTCAGCTTTATTTTTTCAGCATCTAGTGTTCTTGTTTTCTGGGCTTCTTGTGTGAGGCTTCGGCTACTTCTATTGCATAGGGAAGTATTATTAGGCTGTTACCTCTAAATATGAGCAAAATCTCGTCAGCTTTTGTTCATTTTCGCTTAGACTGTAGCCATGGAAAAAAAAAGTGGCATTTACATTTTTTCGAGTGCTTATGCTGAGGGCTGTTATCATCATCCATGCACAAGTTTCTGTATTGGATTTCAGGCAGCAGTGAATTTTGTTGCTTGTGTTGAATATGAGCATGTATATGCTCGTGCGCTGCTTAGTTACCTTTTCAATGGAGTGTGTCGGGTTTTTCTTCGTTCGGTGACCTTAATGGCACATTTTAAAAAATACTTGTGTGCAATCCTTTCAGTATTACGCACCACCTGTCTTCTATGCAGTGGTTTGAAGAGAAGCAGCAGCAGATCGACAACCTGGATATTCAGCTGAAGCGGTTGCATGCCAGCGTGGAAAATATGGTGCAGCAACGTAGAGGTTCGTAGTGCATTCCTTAAGTTCTTTCTGCTATTGTGATAGCGGGCGTTCAGCCTTATTGTTCAGTTCACTGGTGTGAACACACCACACTTGGCAAACTTTGGCTGATGGCGTGCTTTTATTTATGGTGGATGGATAGACAGATCGGCATACTGCAGTCTAGTCTAGTTATAATGAAATCGGTAGGAATCATGGGAATCAAAAATCACTTTGCTATATCTGTTTTGTTTTATCCTTGCATGCTTGAAAGCCCGGTGTTTAGCGCAGCCACTTTATTTCGCTGGGGTTGGCCGGTGTTGTCCAGTGCCACAAAATCATCTGATCACGCCGTTATATCAGTACTTTATTGATAATGCTGGAGAGATGGACAGTTGGACTCTACAGTGTAGCCCAGTGGTGGGAGTCTGTGGGAATCATGGGAATCAAAAATTGCTTTGCTATATCTGCTGTTTGGTTATATCTGAACTTTGAAAGAAAAAAAGCATGTGGGTGAATTGATATATCACTGCTCAAAGAAGTGGGCCGCATTATCTGCGCACTGGTCGCTAATGTAGACTTGATCGTGGCCTCCTTGTCGTCCAACTGTGCACCAAAGTTCTACTCCAGCTCTCGAGGAACATATATATGTGGAGCGTCAGCTGCTGTAATGGCCACTGTGGTGGTCACTGGCTTAGAGGCACAACTACCGTCATTGCAATCATTGTTGGAGGCACTGTTCATGACATTCTATGGCATCCTATGACATTCTCTGTAACTTTGTCAGACATGAAGTCCACCATGGGAACAAGGTTGTCGGTGTACAAAACTCCATGAGGTCAAGACCTGGAGGCATAAGGTACAACCCGCTAGTACACTCAGTGCTGCCCAGAGCAGGCTGTCGTGGTGGCACCATCAGCTATTGCAGCGAGGCCAACTGTGGCAGTTTTGTCCTCAGGAGGCTCTATGTCCGTGCTACTGCTTCGGGCTAAACCGGCTTGCTTGATGTGAGCAATAGTCGGGCACTTCACATCCCTCCGAATTCTGCTTGAAAACAGATCACCTTCACCAAAGGGACCTTCGTGTCAGCCACGTTGTTGGCAATGCAAACATAATTGGGAGATGCTCAATCAGTTGCTGCCGTTAGGTGGCGTCCCCCCATGGGGACGCCACCAGGACTACACCATGTGAAGGAGGAACACGAAGCTTGCTGTCAAGCGATGCAATCAAGCAACCTTTCAGTTCGTTGGCAGGTGCTGCACATGTGGCCGTCCAAAGTTTTGCCTATTGTTTTGTACAAAAGTTTGCCTGAAAAGCGTAAAAATGTTCTGATTGGCAGTTTTTTATTTGGTTCGAAATCTCTTCACTTTATCTGCTGACTCATTTTTATTTACGTTGTTAAAACCAGACCAAATTGTATTGAAAATGCAACCATGACAATGAGAAATTGAAATCCCTTCATCATAACCACTATTTCACTATAATTTGCTTTGCTGTACTGGGATGTATAGGAAAGTTCGACTCTCGCAAAAAAAAAAGTCAACTTTTTTTTTTTTTTTTTCTTAATGAGCTGTCTCCTCAATCTGATTAAACTTCTCTTTGAAAAATTTTGTATGTATTAAGCCTGTAAATTTAGTGTTGAACGTGTCATCGCTCAGTCGTAATCGGCAAATTGGCAAATTAAGGCAGCCGTGCCTTTAAATGTGCTTCTTGTCAGCATGGAAGCATATGAAATGTTGACGGTGTGGATTGCTTGCCAGTGCCTTTTCATTTTACCATTACGGCCTACGAATGAAAAAAACTTGCAGACTGCTACTTCAGGAGCCAGTCATTGCAGGATTGAAGTCTTGACAGCGTTTCATTAAGAAAAATCAAATGCATTGAACTTTATGAATATTGGCCTAGATAGCTTGATGCTTGACTGTTTTAAATGCCATCCATAAATTAAAAACAGTGCATGCTTGTGCAGCAGCTCGACATGGCAGTGAGCATGACAGAGCAGCGCATAACGGTTTCTTTTGTGTCATAGCGCTCCACTGTGTGCAAATGAGGAAATGATTGCCATTTGCCTAGCATGCACTATTTTGAAAATTCTATCTGGTGCATAATTTTCCTAAAGATGTTACTGATTGCATTAAAACCTATATAGTTGCATTCTACACACTTCAAAGATTATGCATCTCAAATTTGGCTTTGCTGTAACAAAGATAGGTGCACGAGAAGCTGTGCTTAAAGGCCACGTTTAGTCCAAAATCAGATGCTGAGGGAAACACAGTTGAGTTATCAAGTCTCGAAAGAGTTTATCTTAGGCAGTGAAAATGATTTGATGTGATAGTGTTAAAGGCCCCGTTTTCCAGAACCGCTGTCAATGTTCTCAGTGTCAGAGTTGGGAGCTAAAAATTACGGACATGGCTCTAGCAGGTGGCATTTGGTGGCTGGCTTTACCATTTCTGCAGCTCCCGCCGAATTGGGCCTCTTTCCAAATGTAAGAGATCTGAATCCAGCCTTCCAGGACGCTACCCCTGGGCCACACAGGCACATTCGTATGGCTTGGTTAAGCGGGGCTTTATATTTTTGTCTGGTGGCTTTGTACATATGTGTGCTAAAGAGTATTTGTGAGATATTAGAGGAACAAAAAATTGATTTTGATGGGATCTAGGTGGAAGCTGACAGACAGAAGTTTGCATTGAGCAAGTTTCAGTTATCAAGATTTGACTCTCATCATCATCATCAGCCTGATTATACCCACTGCAGGGCGAAGGCCTCTCCCATATTTCTCCACTTAACCCGGTTCTGTGCTAGCTGCATCCACTTGACCCCTGCGAACTTCTTAATCTCATCCGCCCACCTAACTTTCTGCCGCCCCCTGCTACGCTTTCCTTCCCTTGGAATCCAGTTTGTTACCCTAAGCGACCATCGGTCATCCTCTCTTCGCACTACATGTCCTGCCCATGTCCATTTCTTCTTCTTAATTTCCACTAGAATGTCGGTAACTTGAGTTATTTCTCTGACCCACTCTGCACACTTTCTATCTCTTAATGTTACCCCTACCATTTTTCGTTCCATAGCCCTCTGGGGTGTCCTCAACTTAAGTAGAACTCTCTTGGTTAGCCTCCACGTTTCAGCCCCATAGGTGAGTACAGGCAAGATGCAACTGTTGTATACTTTCCTCTTGAGCGATACCAGTAAGCTGCTAGTCATAATCTGCGAGTGCTTGCCAAATGCGCTCCATCCCAATCTTATTCTTCTTGTTATTTTCTTTTCGTGGTCCGGATCTGCGGTTACTACCTGTCCTAAGTAGACATATTCGCCTACTACTTCCAGTATTTCGCTGCCTAATGTAAACTGTTGTTCCTTCCTGAGGCTGTTGAACATTACCTTAGTCTTCTGCATATTGATTTTCAAGCCTACTTTTCTACTTTTTCTGTCTAGGTCATCAATCATTATTTGCAGTTCATCCCCCGAGTTGCTTAGCAAGGCAATGTCATCAGCAAATCGTAGATTACTGAGGTATTCTTCATCTACCCTTATCCCTAACTGCTCCCATTCCAAGTCTCTGAACACTTCCTCTAAACAAGCTGTGAATAGTACTGGGGAGATTGTCTCCTTGCCTAACACCTTTCTTTATGGGAATTTTGTTACTTTCTTTATGCAGAAATATGCTTGCTGTGCAGCCACTATATATATCTTCCAGCACTTTCACGTACGGCTCGTCTACCCCCTGATTTCGCAATGCCTGCATCACCACCGAGGTTTCAACTGAGTCAAATGCTTTTTCGTAATCAATGTATGCTATGTATAAGGGCTGGTTATATTCCAAGCATTTTTCTATCACCTGATTGATGGTATGGATATGATCGATAGTAGAGTACCGTTTCCGAAACCCTGCTTGATCCTTTGCTTGATTGCAGTCTAAGGTTGTCCTGATTCTATTTGCGATTACCTTAGTAAATATCTTATACGCAACAGACAGCAAGCTGATTGGTCTGTAATTTTTAAGGTCCTTAGAGCCCCCTTTCTTGTGAATGAGGATAATGTTTGCATTCTTCCATGGTTCCGGTACCGTCGATGACACCAGGCACTGCGTATACAGGGTGGCCAGTTTTTCTAGCACGATATCCTCCCTGTCCTTCAGCAAATCTGTAGTTATCTGATCCTCTCCAGCTGATTTCCCCCTTTTCATAGTTTCTAGTGCTTTCTTGACCTCGTCCTTTGTCACTGGTGGAATGTCTGACTGTGACTCTACCAACCCCCAACTTTTTATCTGCATTACTTGTGTGGTATGAGATTGGTATGAGCTGCACATGTCATTGCAACGGTCATGCAGCATTTGTAACGCATGACACCATCCTCCCTAGCAGCTGTAAGTAAAATATTGTTTGCCATTTGCTTTTTTTTTTAGCGTAAAATTGCTCCAAATGATAACATAAGGTAGAAATACACATGCAGAGGGGCTGCTGCTTGGTAGATGCAGTGCCCACGAATTCTTTGAGCAACTTTTTATTGTTGGTATAGTTTTCATAACAGTGTATGCACACTTTAGAGCACATTCTGTTCATTTCGGTGTTTTATAGCAAATCCACAGCGTTGAAATTCTGCATTCTGCCTTGCCACATGCCACGATTTGTTGTGTGTATCTTTGTCGGATATTCTGCCTCAAGCCAATGAGGAGTCCCTGGATGTGTGGCTGTTTGCTTTGTGCTCCCAAGTTCTGGATTACGGACAGACCTGCACTCTGGTGCATACCCTGATGCAGAGCTGTCCCAGAGCACGGGGGCATTTGCCAAGAGCGCAGCCATGCTGGGCAACTGTGAGGAACACACGGGCCTGTCGCGGGCACTGTCCAAGCTGGCAGAGGTGGGCGAGCGGGTCGAGCAGCTGCAGGGGCGCCAGGCCAACCACGACTTTTACTGTCTGGCGGAACTGGTCAAAGACTACCTGTCCCTCGTTGGGGCTATCAAGGATGTCTTCCACCAGAGAGTAAAGGTGAGACTTAAGCCAGACACTGCGGTGTACGTAGATGGTTGAACGTTGCATGAGGTTTTCCAGTGTACAGGTGACTTGAATCCAAAACACATACTGGCTCATGACTAGATGTGAATGTTCAACTACGCCCACATTTGTTGCACTTTGTAGTCCCTTTTTTTTTTTTTTTTTTTTTTTTTTGTAATTTAGTAAATAGTTGCGCTGGTGAGACAGTGGTCTGTTCCTCCATCAGACAACCATTTGGGCCATGACCCCTTTCTCAAGCATTTCCCTCAGAAGAGCCGAGCATCAAGCAGAGGTAAAACTTGTACCATTGAAACACAACACCTGGTACCTCCTGAATGCGAGGTGGGTGCTCTACCCACAATGCCACCGCGCCAGTGCTTGTTATACTGTGCATAACTTTTTTTTTTTTTCAGCTACATTAACTGTAGGTTAAAGTCCTCCCATGTGCCAGCTGCTGCATCCACCTAATCCCCGCGAACATTTTAGTCTCTCCCACCGCCCAACTTTCTTGTGCCCCTACTAAGTTTGCCTTTTCTTGAAATTCATTCAACCACCAATCATAACCAACTTAAAAATTATTTTTAATGCCATCTGGTTCAGTCTGCAACATTGTTCAGCCAAGCCTGAAGACTCATTATTAATCCTGAAGTTGCACTGTAGCAAATCGCAGAAATTGCTTGCTAATTGCTCTCTCTATTTTTCTGTTCTTGGGCGCCAAGATTACCTCGGAAGGAGACTGCAGCCATGAAATTAGGAGACGCCTGCTTCTGGAAAAGAGAGCAATGGTTAGCCTTGACCACCTAGTAAAGAGCAGAGACATTAGTCTGCCAACCAAGATCCGTATAACCCGTGCTATGGTCTTTCCAGTTGTGATGTATGGATGCGAGAGTTGGACTGGGAAAAGGCTGACCGCCGAAGAATTGACGCTTTTGAATTGTGGTGCTGGCGAAGACTCTTAAGAGTTCCTTGGACTGCCAGAAGATCAAATCAGTCGATATTGTCGACCATAAACCCTGACTGCTCATTGGAGGGTCAAATTCTAAAGTTAAAGCTCAGCTACTTTGGTCATCTGATGAGAAGAGAGGAGTCGCTGGAGAAAGATTTGATGTTGGGAAAGGTTGAGGGTCGCCGGAGAAGGGGTAGGCAGCGAACGCGATGGTTAGATGGCATTCTCGAGGCATTGCAGATGAAGCTATGTGATGTTAAGAAGATAGTGAGAGACCGGAAAGCGTGGCGTGGCATGGTCCATAGGGTCACGAAGAGTCGGACACGACTGAACGCCTGAACTGAACTGAACTGATCAACAGGTTCACTTACCAAGTCCAGTTGATTTCCATTGCCTTTATTTCACTCAAATGAAAGGAGGATTCTTGAAAAAAGGCTGGAGTGTTGTGTGCGTCTATATTTTTTGTTGAGCAAATAATTTTGAACTGGTGTATGTGCCGCCTTTCATGTGCTTTTCTTTGCTTTATCATCTCTGAATGGTCCAACCATACAGCAGTGTTCACTGTAATCTCCAGCTTGCGTGTAGTTGGGGATTACTGTGCTCTGCAGTTCATATGGTGTCAGGCTAAAAAAAAGTTTCTTGCTATATCCTCTCCTATATGATGGTGCTGCCATTCTTACTTGTCATATTAAGTGTTTGTCTTGTGAGATTAGACATCACAAGTGTTTACTGTCAGCTGAAGGTATTTAGTTACCAGAATAGAATAATTTACATTCTGTGGATAGAATTCTTTAGTAAAGTCAGCGGTCATATCTAATTTGTTGCTCGGCTGCTGATTTCAAGGCCATGGGTTTCATTCCAACTGCAGTGGGTAAAATGTAAAAACAGCCCTGTACCTTGAGATGCCAGTGCACGTCAAAGAATCGAAAATGGTCTTAAATTATTCTGGAACCCTTCACTATGGCATCTCCCATAGCCCATGGGTTGCTTCGGGATGTCAGAAACCCTCGTATCAAGCCCTTCGGTGTTGTCTGATCCCTTTCTTTGTATTTTGTGGTCGTGTCAACTCATTCATTTCTCTGCACAGGTGTACCAGACATGGCAGCATGCGCAGCAGATGCTGGCCCGCAAACGAGAGGCCAAGGCCAAGCTTGAGTTAGCGGCCAAGAGCGACAAGATACCACAAGCACGTCAGGAAGTGCTTGAATGGGAGGCCAAGGTGGAGCGTGGGCAGGAGGAGTTTGACAACGTGTCACGTGTCATTCGCACAGAGATGGACCGCTTCGAGCTTAACCGCATAGCCGATTTCCGCAACTCGGTTGTGCGCTACTTTGAGTTCCTGCTTGACACTCAACAGCAGGTAGGCTTTGTTAGGCATGAGGTTGTTTAGCTTGTTTACTGGGCAATGTAGCTTTTCCAAAACACACAGGGAGCGTAGGACGTGGCCACAATTTAACTTCACACTATTAAAAATATTATGAAGTAAGGTTACCCGGTACTCCAGGGATGTTTCTAAAGTTGTGTAGCATCTTGGTCTTTGTTTGTCATAGCTTGATCAAGATGACATCATAATTTCAAAGCAATGTTGTGTATGGTAATTGTCCACGGTAAGTTTTCCCAGCCAATGGTTCACCGTACAGAGCTCATTTTTATTCTTGCATTTCTGTTTTTCCTTGAATCTTTCTGCCACTCTGGGTTTAAGTTAGAGAAGTATGCAGTAGAACCTCGTTAATTTTAAGCTTATCGGATTGCGTAGGACATTTGAGTTAAGCAGATTTCCAAGGTATATGATATTGAAGTGGAACGGAAATGGTGAATGGAACTTGACCACTTCCAGCCCTTTGTAGTTGTCACTCAACAAAGCAGTGGCCCGCACTTGAAATATTTTATAGCAGGAGCTCATTCTAACTTGTGATCACTGTGCCACTGCCAGTCACTCGAAACCCGGTCACGCCAGTCTCCCAGGTTGCAAAAATGTCAGCACACATCTTTCTCGGTAACCGGCAAAGCTTTTGTTGCGGAAACAATACTACACTAGTCGCTGAGCCATTTCGTGGAGCCCCTGATGTGCCAAGCTGCGCATGCGCGAGGAGCGAATCACATCACGCAGAGCACAGTTGGAGAGCCGCATTGCAGCCGCCTCCGCTGCGTGAGTGACTTAGAGGTGCCGCCGCCGCGTTCACTGCAGATGTTGCTTCCTCAATTCTATTCGGGATGGCCATCGATCAAACCCAGCGTTCTTGAATATAGACTGTTGTAAAACTGTGCTGGAGCGCCGCGCTACGAAGTGGGCCCAAACAATTGCCGGTCCGGCGTCAGTTGATCGCAAAGCGACCACAGCGCCCCTCTCCCCCACTGCGGTAGATGGGTGAGGCCATTGAGCTAATGCACAGGCGGAAATTTTAAAAAACTACTAGACCTCTTCTTTCAGCAATGCAACAGAAAATAAAATTGCATTTGCATTTGCGTTTTTAACACAATATTGTACGCATATGAAAGCCACCACATCTACAGACGCATCTGAAGCAAGGAGGTTGCAGACACGGTTCAAGCGTGTCGCCTGCTACCTGCCTGTTTGAGATATATCTGCAAACGCTGTAGTGTTTCATTGAAGCATTGAAGAGTTCGATTCAGTGTTGCAATTAATGCAGGCTTGCACGGCTAGTATAAATAATGTGATGCTCAATTACTAATCATTTGGATGCTTCCAATTGTTTGGCGAACTGTGTATAGTAAATTTTACATTACAGAATAGTTGCCACAGAAATGTGCAAATTTTTCAGTTATCTCAAATCAACCGAGATTGAATTATTAAGGTTTTACCTCATCTGAGGCCTGCTGCTAGCTGCTTCGCTTATCCATTTGTTAGTGTATGTGTACAGTATTTTTTGGAGTGCTATACTCTTTCATAGAGCATGCAGCTGTTAGGCTAAACACATTCCTGCCTAGGGCAATTTTCTGATCTAAAAGAAAATTTATATTTCAAATTTCAGAGTAATAATCCGCAGTATTATGTGGGATCCACAATACAGTAAGAGGTTTTCTAAACGTACTCCCATATTTCAAATGTGCCAAGGGGAAAGCTGGCCTCTAGAACCCAGCAGTCAGTTTTCTAAATGACATTTTTGGTATTAACAGCTGTTCTCCAAGTCTGCCAATTTTTTCCTTCCGTAACATTAAACTTTAATGGTTGTAAGATGACTGGATAAAATGAAAAAAATTTTTGCACTCTTCACTTAGTTCATGCAGCCATGCATTAAAACTGGAATGTGAGAGTGTTCGAAATTTCAAATATGAATCGAGTGTATTTGTTATTTGATTTGCATTTTTATCCGAAAGATTTATATTCAGCATTTCTAGATATTCGAAAACTACCGAATACATTGAAAATTCTCTGCAGTTTCCCGCACTGCGCGCTTCACTGCTTGACCGCATGCAACGAAGCATCCAAATTCAATGGGGCCATTTTGTGAAGCGGGGTCTTCCCTTTTGTGAAGAGGGCCTTCCCGACAGTGTGCGCAAAGCAAAGTGCTTTACGAAACTGGGAAAAAAACATTGCATTTGAGATGAAGCTGAAATAAAAACTGACATCGATCGTGCAGGCGTTCATCAGATAAAATCTCTGTGATATGAACTGTTTGTGAGTTTTTTCAGGCCCATTCGTTAATATGAGCTTTCGGTTAACTCTGACGTTTTTCTAGACCTTTGAAGGCCGAATTAACGAAAATTTGACAGATCCATCCAATTTCATGCAGGTCCTTCCTGTACAAAGCGCTCGTATTGCAGAATCCTGCATAATAATTATACCGGATTCTTCAGTGGGGTGTACACTCCTCTTCAGTTCTAGCTTAATTTTCTTTGCAAATACCATGCGGTGTATAAAATAAGATGAACAGTGCTTGCTATTTTTATATTGTATTTTTTTTCTTCACTGATCAGATATTGGATATTCGATTCAATATTCGAAGGCATTTTTTCCCATATTCGTAGTTCGTTTCTATTCAAAGATGTCAACATTTGCACACCTCTAATTAAAGCTCTCTCTCTTTTTCTTGTTATTTTTTCTTTTCTTTTTTTTTCATCAGACATAACCAAGTACTCCAGCTTAATAGTTGAGTGCCCTAACCACTGGACTCCTGTTGCAGGAATGTTCAGTAATGTGCTAATGCTTGCTAGCCTCATTGTGATCAGGATGTTGCAATTTCTTATCAAGTAGTACTTGGTCTTTCTTCAAGAATTTTGTTTGGTAAAATAACTCCACTATGACTGCATGGGCTCATTGATTATGCCTTGGTGCACACCAGCTTCTTGACTGTACCTGCAAGTGAAATGCTCCCCTGCAATAGATTGACACCCATCTGCCAACCGCTTTCATTGCTCTGTGGCCCAATGCAGAAATGCGAAGAAACCTGGAACGGTTTGGGCATTACTCAAAGCTATTTCTTTTGTCTTTTCTGCCTTTTCAGTTGATCAAGTACTGGGAAACCTTCCTGCCTGAAGCAAAGGCCATTGCGTGATGATCAGGAGGACAGCTGACCTCACATTCCAACTTGCAGTTCTTGCGGTGCTCAAAGCACAGTCCTCTTCATGGAGCTGTAAATGTTTTTTGTTATTGAGAGGAACACTAAAACCTGCAGAATTGGAGTTTATTTGTATGCACCTTGTTCCGCACTCGCACAGTTTGCGCAGGCCGCGTTTATACGGATGTTCAGAACACAGAGGACAGTGTGAAAATGGCAGTGTTAAATGAGCTGTCTTGGCAAGCAGCATGAGTGGGTACCATAGACTGCTTTTTTTGCAATGCGTGCTTGATGTCTGCAAGTTCTTTACTATAAAGAAAAGTGGGTGTTAATAAAGAGTACATAAACCTTCATTTAAGGAATTTGTTACTGGAGGTTTTGTAATTTATTACTCCTGGAATAAAAACTATTCAAAAGTAGCATTTGTGCTTTCTGTAAGAGGCCTCTACAAATGTAGAATACTAAACTTTAAGAAGGTTTGCAATTATCAAGATAAGTTTATATTTTTAGATGTATGGTTCTATTTCTATTTACTAGTCTGCTTAAATGACTCTCATTAGCCAGCTTTGTTAATGCAGTAATTGAAAACTTTTGCTCTTCTGGAGTACGACATGCAGCTCTGCAAATATTGGGGCACTTAACTGTTTTCTTGCTTCGTGCCACTTGACTACTGAAGAAAAAGTGTTTTTGTTTTTTCGAACATTTGTTTTCTCTACACGAAATGCTGAAGGTGGGAAAAGAAGGCACAAGCAGTGCCTGAATAGATCCTCCCCATTTATTGATGGTTGACAATGAGGGCATCTAAAAACAACTACAGAGCACTTGGAAAATAAAATTCTGCTAAATATGTGCGCAGTACTGACAGTAATTAACACCAATTAAGATCTGTTCAAGCACAAATTGGTCGCCACAGGAAGTTTCTGCACACATTTCCAATCCTTAAAAGCAGGACGAACTGTAAGCATCACATCAATAACAAAAAGCTTCTTCAAGTGAATAGCACGCACTAAGCAAAAATGGCAGTATATAAGAACAAATTCCACCTCTAAAGGGAAAAACTTTCATATATATACTAACCTGCATTTACATACAGTATCGCTCAAGCAGCATACTTTTTTCAGGGTCTTTTCACGGACATGAGATGCTTTTGAAGCCAAAACTTGCTCCACCATGCTAGCCAGACCAGTTGTAGTCCAGTCTGGAGGTTTGTGCGGTCAGAAACTCTGAGCATGTGCCCAGCCTGTACCCTATGCTACTAACAGGAGGCTGGCCTGGCCTGCTAGAATTGCAGTGAAAGGGACAACATAGAAATAATTTATGGAACATATAGAGACATAGCATATGCATTATCATTGAAAATAATGCAAAAACAAGTTATTCATTGGTATGTACTTGAAGAGTTCACCGGAGTTATCAGCTTACTAGTTGGTTTTCAGCCATTATGCTCATCTAGTGCTGATGTTTAGTCCTGTGTGTGTTTTTTGTTAAATGAGATGATTATTCATTGATAAAGGCTTGAGGGATGTGCGGCACAAGTTTCTGTCACTGCTTTAACTGCATGGTGGTTGGAATGACATGCTTTCTTAAAAGAGCAAGGTCTTTGCTTCCCGAAAACTGTGCTTACTCAACTCTGAGCAATTCGTTGATTCCGTGGCCACGGAGGTTTTACCGAAGCAGGAGACTCAAAACTCATGTTCGGTAACTGACGGCTACAAAAGGTTCGTTCACAGTGAGGACGTATGGAGAAAACTGGGACTGACATCTTGGGACGCTTTCGCACGGCGTCGAGCTCTCGTGATTTAACCCAAGTCCAATGTCCACGTGTCCTTGGAAATACTGTTGTGTGCGCGTTTGGCGCAACGCCCTGCCGGTCCCATCTGCGTGTGGCAATCCACCCACTCCGCGTGCTTGCGAAACCCCTTCTTCCCCAATTGCACCATTGATTGATTGATTGAAGGCTGCACTGCCACCGATATTGGAGGTTCCCCTACGCACTTGGGTACGCAGACACAAATAGGGGAGGACTTCACAACTAGAAGTGCGCAAGAATACAGATTCTTCGTGGCCTCAGCTGCCTGGCAGATCACTTCTCTTTGGGTTTCAAGGTTTTCGCTTTGTATAAGGAATCCCAAGCTTCCATGTCTTGACCATTGCCCCATGCGAAAAGGGGCATTGCCGGATTATGTGGTCTAGTGTACCTTTTTGTCCGCAGTGTTTACAGTTTTCGTGTTGTCTGACCTCTACTTTTAAATGGTGCAGCCATACTAGGTTAGGGTAATTGCCGGCCTGTTGTCTGCGAAGACTTCTGGCCTCTTCGTTGTTTAGCTGTTTATGTGGAGTGGAGAATGTTTTCCTGTTGTGTTTGTAGTATTCACAGATCTCGTGGTAGATGTTTAACCTCTGTTGGATTGTTCACCTGCTCGACGTTCGTCTGGTAGTAGATATCTCGGGCGAGCAAGCTTGCCTCCCGTCAAGGAGAAAGAGGGGGTAGAAAATGAGCCATTTCCTCAATGCAGTTAAGAAGGAAGACGCATGCAGGAATTAGCACACTTCCGGCTGCGCATTTGATACCATATATATGTCCATGCTTTTGCTAGAGTTGCCCGTTAATTATTAAAGAACTCTGGGCCACACAACGATCACACATCAAAGGTGGTTAATCGGAGCTAGAAAAAAAAAAAGGCGCTGATCAGTCGATTTGTGGCAAATTTTATTTAGTGATACCATCACACCACAAAATCTGCCACAAACCTGCTACCCCCGTTCCTTGGTCGACGTAGTAAGGTCCACCGGTCAAGATTGGTTTCACACCCTGCACGTTATCGCAGTTTTTGTGCACTTCGTGCACGGAAAAAAAGAGCACTGCAGAATCTGCATTGGAGTAGTTTAAAACCATGGATGCTGCTGTTGGTTGCTTCTGGTTGCTTTATTGACTTGTTATTTACCCATTTTAGTCATTGGTACTTTCAAATAGTGCGCCAATCCCTTTTTTTGGCTCTACTTCCGGTTGCATGACGTCACATCTTATGTCCCATTAATGCACTTTTTGTTTGAGTGAGAAGATAATTTTCATCGACATGGACCTCGGGGCAGGGGCTCAGCCAGGTGGACGGTCTCCTTGCCGGCTCTCCTGTGCCCATTTTAGTCTTTGGTACTTTTAAATTGGGCGCCAATCCTTTCCTATGCCCTTTTTCGGCTCTTCTTCTGGTTGCGTGACGTCACATCCTTTACGTCACCAAAATTGACTGATTTAATTAGATACTTTAGTATTTGATACATTCAGATGTGGCGCCAAGCCATTGGCTAATGAGACCATTTTTGCCTTTACTTAAATATTTTGCCTCTAATTAATTACCTAATTATATTTTCCGGACAAAACATGTCACCCTCTATCACGATTCTCATTAACCTCTACAACTGCTGCGGACAACTTTTACATTTTTTGCCTGTAATTAACTTATTGGCCTAATTATTTTTCCGGCAACAAAATTACGTAACCCTCTATCGATTGAGACCACTCATTAAACCATTAAGCACTACCACTTCTCGATTACTCACAACTGCTGCGGACAGGATTTTGCTGATGCGATCTACGGACACGGCCTGCGAACGCGGTTTACGGACAAAAAGCCCCCACCACCACCACCACCACATTCATGCACATCAAGCATTGGCATGCCTGGTTGGTTTTAGAGCGCAGCTCTTTGCTGTTCGTTCCTGCGTTTCGCTTCACCGTCACCGTTGCCCTTGAACCAGCTCCGCAGCCGGGGCAGCGCGCGCTCCTGCCCATACATGCCTTGGTCGAATTCTTTGCCTCAATCTATCGAAAAGCTGAAACATCTGAGAGCTGCGCTCAAATTTCGCACTTGGAAGTAACGTAATCGTCGGCAATTTTTTAGTATGCGGGCTGCTGGGCCCAAACGAACTCCCCGGCTAGCACCTCATCGCTATATTCTAGGCACTATATCATCGCTGTGCGTGTGAAAGCTCGAAAAAACAGCTTAAACACCTCACTTTCCCTCGAGACCGGCCGTGAACACCTTTGGGATTTGTAAGTGTGGTGGCGCGACGATCGTAGTGTCGCTTCATTTGTGTTGTTGCTGTCACGTGACTGATCACGGGTGGCCCATATACCTTGGGTGGCATGTGTGGCTGTGTTATAGCGCTCTGTGTTATGTCGAAAGACGGGATGTTGGGGAAGCCATGCCAGCCGTGCGAGTAACAATGAGTATTCAACTTTGTTAGGCTCCCTTCCACGAACAGTACGGCTGTAGTGTACTGCGAGTCTTGTTGCAAATGGCGATGGCTGACGCTCTGAAAGAGTCTCTCCGATTTAAGATCTACTGTGCCGCTCGCGACGGTCTCCCGGTAACTCTGTACGCCTTGCTGGCTACCGTCCCAAAATGCGACTACCGTGACTACCTCGGAGCGCTGATAGTAGACAGAGAACAGAGATGCACACCACTTCTCATCGCCGCTCGCAATGGACACAAGCAAGTGGTGCAGAGGTTACTCGACAACTTCGGTTCCGCGGTTGAACTTGAGCAGGAAGGCACCGTCCAGTTCGATGGCTACGTCATTGAAGGCGCGACGCCTCTGTGGTGCGCAGCTGGGGCTGGGCACTTGGACATCGTCCGCATTCTCGTGCTGCGCGGCGCCGACGTAAATCACCCGACGCGCACGGCGTCGACACCGCTGCGAGCAGCCTCTTTCGACGGACGGCTGGACATCGTTCGCTTCCTTGTCGAGCACGGTGCCGACATCCGCATACCCAACAAATACAACAACACTTGTCTCATGATCGCCGCCTATAAGGGGCATCTGGACGTCGTACGGTACTTGCTGTCGCAGAACGCCGACCCCAACGTGCAGGCTCTGTGTGGTGCGACGGCTTTGCAGTTCGCCGCCGAGCACGGACACTTGGACATAGTGCGCGAACTGCTCGGCGCCGATGCCCGCGTACTGGCCAACGGAATCGGCATGACGCCGTTACTGGCTGCTGCGGAGCGCACCAAGGCCGAGGTGGTCGAGTACCTCGTCAAGCAGCCGTGGTGCACACGCCGCGAGAAGATCGACGCGCTGGAACTGCTGGGCGCGTCGTTCGCTAACGACAAGGATAACTACAGCCTGGAACGAGCTTTCCACTTCCTTGAGTTGGCCATGCGCGAGCGGGAGCGCGAACCGCGGTTGCCCAAGGTGCGTGGCCCTGTGGTCATTGCGTACGATTCGCGTGTCGAGTGCGCCACCAGGGACGAGCTTCTCGCCGTTAGAGACAACGCTCACATTCTCCACATGGAGTCACTGGTGATCCGCGAGCGCATCCTGGGGCAGCACAACCCGGAGCTCTCGCACCCCGTCGTCTACAGGTGCGGACTGATTAGAATGGGAGTATTCTGTCCACAGGAAACGGTGCATGTGGCATGTGGACCTCTGCCGGCGACGCAAGGCACACGGTGTGTCAGGTTTAGTGTCTGACACCCTTCCTTGTCGCCTGCCTTCAGGTCTTCTTGGTTGCGTTTAGTTAGCATTTCTGAAGCTACCTTTACAGAAGAACGCTGCATTTGCACTGCTTACATTAGTGGAGCATGCCGAGTACTTCCAAAGTGACAGCTTGCTGGAAAAGATACTGAAAATAAGAAAAATTGCCTTTTTATGATGCTGTGCTAGTAGGTAGAAAGGAGGAACTGGAATCAAGTTTCAGTGATCTATTCAACTTGACCTATGTGGGTAAATTGGGTTGCTTTCTCAATTCCTATAAATATGCTCACACTCGGCATTACTGTGCATCAGCGTAGTACCCGGGTGATGAGGCTGATTTGGTAGCAGTTTTTAATTTTTAGACAGAGCAACTCTACAAGAATGCAGGCTAAAAAATTGGTCATTGCTTGCTTGTGCAAACTTTGTCAAAAGTGTGCAGCCCAGGGGGTCTGCTTCTGAGCCGTGTAGTGGCGCCGATATAGCATTAGTCCATTGCAAAGGGTAGGACAAAATACCTTCTTATCGTCAAGAGATTCAGAACACTGGTAATGCATTACAATCCGCACGAAGTGGCTCAGAAGCAGACTCCCTGGGCTCTACACTTTTGACAAAGACTGTACATGAATCTGAGCAGGGGATTACATCTTCACACTCCTAGAGAAAGTAGAGAAGAAAGCAGCATTTCTCTGGAGTGCTCCTTTTTTTTTTTTCTTTTTTTGCAGAAACACATTTTATGAGGTCACAAAGTATGGGAAAAGCCACACACATTGAGGTTGTGAGCAAGATGAGTGAATGGCAGATTCCACAGAAGCATTGCATCCACAATTCTTTGGTGTTCTTCATGCTCGCGCACGCGTGCGCACACACACACACACACAATACACACACACACTATAAGGAGTAAAGTTCATTTCTTAGTGAATACACATCTTCCACAGTACCTTTGAGTAAACACGGCGATAGAAATGTGCATTTTCTTTAGTGTTTTCTGCACATTGTTCAATACAAAGCTTTTTCTGTAATGCAAAAGGGTATTGGTCATGACGTCATATATTATTGTTGATGCTTCATGAACTCTCCTGCATCCTGCACGAATGCCTAGTTCAAGATAAGTCTGACATAAAGTTTCTTATACCTCTGTCACAAAAACTTCCGATCCTCATTGAACTCGATCTGCATTGAGGTTTTCAAGAAGGATTGAAGCATCCGGTGCTACATGGTCATCTTAAATGACCATTGAAAAATTTCCTTTGTGTGTGTTTGGCGTCGTCAAAGGTGGGGCGCCCGCTATCGAATGTGTGTGCTCAAGAGTTCTTGAGGAAGGACCTTCGAGCCAAGCAGGCTCCGGCTCGATTGCACTTGAAAGTTGTCATGTGACAGCCTCGATCAGCGTTCAGTTAAATGCAGATCGAGTTCGGTGAGGATCGAAAGTGTACCTATGTCACATGGGCAATCTGAATGCACATTAAGTGAATGGCCATTGAAATTTTCGGGGGCTATCGAGAAGCACCACTGCCACACGGCAAATTTTCATGACCATTGAGTAGTTAGCGTGTGATCCGACAGATGGCACCATGGGTAACAACATCCAGTAAAAATATGAAGTGAAACAGGACAATATGAGGCAGATATCGCACTAAGTGCTATGTTTAAATGAAACTTTGTTCAGAGAAGGTTATTCGAGTACTTCACAGCTCATCATAACCCACAGGCAAGCAACGGCGGAACGATGCCGAACAATGTGCAATCGCCACACTAATTTTGCGCCAGCGATGCTGCCACAGTTCGGTGGTAATCTTCGCTGCGTTTGCAGTTGCTGTCGTTAGAAGCACATGTGGGGCTCTTCTTGGTCTCGGTTGTCGCAAAGCGTGGTAAAAGGCAAACATGAACGAAACGCTGCAGCATGCCGCAATGCCACAGAAGAATGTTCATCTAGAAAAGCGTCAATTTGTTTACATCTGGACATCGCAAATTCTCTAGAGCGATCATTTTGACTTGCGAAAACTAGTTGACAAGCTGTTTAATTAGTCTTAATAATTTAATCCAGAAGATAGTTTGTTTTTTATAAGTTTGTCTTGCGTTTCACCTTAGGGTGAATGCGGGGCTGCTTTCAATGCTCCTTGGCATTACAATGGCCATTCGCGAACTTCGTTGAATCAATGCCAATCGAGTTCAGTCGTCATAGTAAATAGCTTTTCATGGGCCCCTTAAGTGCTCAGCAACTTTTCAGAATGCATATGAGGTTCTGTGGCAATATATATGTATTATATATAAAGAAATGTCACTATCACCAACCAAGTTAAGTTCATTTCAGGACAGAAGCCTCTCACAATGACCACCAGCATGTCCCAGCCACTTACTTAATCCCTTCACGTACAGATTATGATCTTATAAATGCAGACTTATAATTTCAGATTTTAAGGCGAAAGCCTTATCTCACGAGTGGGGCCCCCAGAATGTGGGCGCAGAACATGACAGCAAGTGGATATAACATGATTTGTTTCAAAATTGTGACTCAGCCATTCTTTGTGCAGTGTTCAGGGTGATGCGGTACCATTTCACTTCCCGTTAGCATCCATCTGCTAGTCAAGTTCGAGGCTAGTTTGCGATAGATATTCAAACCGACAACATATGTATCTCCAGTCGTATGCCATTAATAATAAGTGTAGGTGTCCACGAAGAAGTGAGACAGATACTGCTTCTTTCCCCAAAACTGAACTAACTAAAGATGTTTAACGATTGGCCACACTTTTTGGCAGTCTCTCAATTCTAAACCGCCAAAGCAAAATCGTACCAAACTGGGGTTTTACACGTCTTCATCGGTAACTCCAGGTAATTTTTGTAAGGAACATTTCAGGGTTACACTGAGTAAATTACAGGTTCATCGGTAACTCCAGGTAATTTTTGTAAGGAACATTTCAGGGTTACACTGAGTAAATTACAGGTTCTCCAAGTAATTATTGATGCACTTTTTGTTGTATTTTTATATATACAAATTGGGACTCGCACTGTTGTGAATATCCTAATTATGCTTACTTTAACCCATTTCTATCGTAATGAGAGTTTATGTAACTAAATCAGCATATCTTGGGAACTTCAAGCATTTATCATTCATTTTCCATTCCTGATTTGGCATCTTTCTCCACTAAAATTTTTATACTTAAGCCATTTTTGTAACATCCACATTTATGGAAATTGTGCCTTGCATAGGCGGGATTTGATATAGTGTTCAGGTCACAGCCACACGTTCGTACATATGGGCACAGAATGGATTAAGCTAATCAGTTCAGTTTTGCTGATTTGCACTTTGCTGTATTTTATTCCCTTAGGTGTCCAGTTTCTCACAGCATAGACTACTTTTTGCATAGCTATACTTGTATATAACTGCAGCTCCTTTTCTACATCCTTTTCTGCTAGCTTACGCAAATAAATGAAGTGTGCAAGCAACTACCACATCTAATGGCATGCACTTGATTTCATTTCTCATCAAAGCATGTTCTATTGTTAGGCTTTTATGCCCATTTGATGGAACACTTGTGATGGAAAAACAGCATAGGTTTTGTTTCTTTATAATTATAATCTTGCCACATCAAGGGCTGGGGGGCAGTGATGTTATGCTCGCATTGAGCTGCTGTAGTTTATGGGTACATTGATGATGTTGGGCTATTTCCATAGCACATAGGTTTCTCCCTTCCCCATTGTGGTGGTTGATTCACTAGAGCACTCGGCTACTACGCTCGAGGATTTGGGTTTTTTTTTATCCCAGCTGTGGCAGCTGTGCCTCAATGGAGGTGAAACTCAGGACACTCGTGTGCTGTGTCATGTCAATGCAAATTAGGAAGTACCAGGCATTCAAAGTTATCTGGAGTCCTCCACTACAGTATCCCTCATAGCCAGAGTCACCTTGTGGCAGTAATCCCGATAAACCAAGACTTACCTATCTTCCTTCCTTTTTTTTGTTTTCTTGACGAAAACGGGGTTCATTAATGCAGTATTGCTTCTTGTAGCAGACAAAACAGTGGCAGCTTATGCAAATGGATGACAGACACGAGCTGTTCATTCAACCATGCCATTTCCCTTCTGGTGAATGGGTGCACAAACAGGATGTTAAGTAGTCGTCACAGTGACGCATAATGGAGGCAGGAAATGGCATTACTTGCAGCCATCATGATGTGGGAAAAGTGTACCTCTGATGTGTTCTTGTTTTTCTTTAACCTTGTGTGATGTTTTTATGCTTCATGTTGCAACTTCCTTTACTTGTTTACTATCCTCTTCACGTCCATTGTTGTAGTGTTTTTAATGTGTGCCATCGTGTCTCACTCTGTTAAAACACTAGCTTTGATAACTGTTTTTGTACCCATTATCACGACATCATATTACTACCTTCTGTGGATTTTTTCGCCATTGGTGCTTAGTATCAGACTCGATTTTATATGCTAGCAGCTGCCAAGATATGTAGTTCTGCATAAAGATTTTCATCCTCACAGTCTTCATTTCAGCCACTTTGGCACATTTTCTAGTCTCTTGAATACCAAGGAGCCTTGAACGGTCAGGTCAAGAGTTCTTGCCGTAGAGGAGTTTACAACTCAATGTTTACTTCAAATTCTCCACTGCATGGCTGAAAGCAAACATTGTGGCCCGAAGGCTTCTGATGACAGTTATGCGTGGTTTTCCATTGTGCTAGCAATTACAGAAAACTTGGATGCACTTCCTAAGCCTCTATGAATTCCTTACACTCTTTTGTAGATGGTGTGGTCATTGAACAGATATGTGATAGAGTTAAGTGTAATTTCCATGCTTTAATAGTTAGGATTATAGTTGGCTTGGGAATAACTAGTTATGGCGCTAACACTTGTTGTAAACATGCATTCCTTTTCATTCCTTTCTTTTCGTTGTCGTGACATACAGGGGCGCAGTATTTGCTGACAGTGCAGCCTTTGATCGCTGCCTGCTGCTTTGGCTGCACGCTCTTCGGCTGCGATCAGCTGCCAGGCTCTCCTTGCGCAAGGACCTCTTGCGATTTGCCCAAGTGAGCTTCTTGATTGCTCATACGAGATCAACAGACTTGTTGCAAGTATATTGTCAAAGTCATCTACTAAGGCATTTCCTCCCTGTGATCCTTGATTGGTTAAGATATCCTTTCTTGCTTTTCACTGTTTGGTCTTGACATGAGGTGCTAGGAAGGGCTAATGGAAAAGCTTCCTTTAAGAGAACAGGGTGGGCAAAATTAAAAAAAAAAAAAAAAAAACGATTTTTTTTATGTGTAATTTAAAAACCCAATTCTATCCTTTACAAAGTTCAAGTCTTTCATTTTACGCAGATGCAGAATTTTACTCTGAGGCATTTTTCGAAGCCTAGGCAGCAACCAGCCACACCCCCCTTTGACACCTGCTTAAGATCTGTGCCTCTTCTAACTTGGAAAAAAATAAATAAAAAAGGGCATCTATTTTGTTCATGTTTAGCAGGTTGATTGTCAATCATCTGACAACAGTGAAAAGCTAGCTAGCATATTTTGTTTAGCCAAACAAATATTCAGACGCAGCCAGATTACTCGCAACTCGTGGTATTTTGCTCATGCTTTGTCGTGTTTCTTTGTTTCTGCAGTATTCCACGAAGTAGTTTTTCTTTCATTTTGGCTTCCTCATCTTAAGTAAACAAAGGAAAAAACACCATAAGGGCACTACATATTAGTTATAATCCGAGAGGTCAACCTCATCGTGTCTTTGCCCCTTCCCTAACCCACTTTGGTCAGCCTTCTCTCTCCTCCTCATTCTGGTTATAGTGGTCAAGGGGCCCATCTCTCATGCCTCTGCCTTCCCAGGTGTTCAGTCAGATGCTGCATGTGGGAGTGGAAGTGCCTCCAGGTGCTGTGGCCCAGATCCTGTCGGCTGCCATTCACGAGCTGGAGTCTGGTAATGATGAGGACAATGATGCCAACTTGCTGACCGCACTCTACCTGCTGGTGGTTGTGAGCAAGCTCCACTTCAGTTCATCTAGTCAGGAACATGAGCTTATGCGACTTGTATACAGGCTCGTCCAGCTGGGCAGGTGAGATGCTGAAATGTAAGAGCTTGAATCGTGCACTGGGCCAATGGAATGGCTGCCCTCTCCCCCAGCAAGAAATTTTAATAAGGAAGCTATGCAGAACCTTATTTTTTCTATTGATATTTTGTAAACCACATGGTTTAAATTGAACCACCACCCCCAGGAGTGACTGGTATATTCTGCCCTAACTTCTTGTGCATCATATTGATCAGTGCAATGCAAGAAAAAAATGTTGCACACAGTTGGCTAAACTTTGAAGATGTTGCTTGTGCAGCTCTGTGTTATGCACTAGCAGAGGCTTCATTCCGCACATGCGCTAGCACTGTACAGTCTTTGTCAAAACTATATGGGTCAAGGAGTTCGCTTCTGGTTTAAGCTGTGTAGTTCGCTGAGGCTGGGTTTGAAATGTTTTGAGAGTGAGAAAAAAAGCTGTCATCACTAAGACCCTTAGTTGCCCACTATGCAGCTAAACATGATGGATTTTGGAATTCTTTTCATGAAACTGTGTTCTTTTTTATGGTGTTTTTGTGAATATCAAAAGAATGGTAATATATCATCAGAAAGGGATTTATTTCTATTCTGATTTCCCATAAAACAGAATCTCGCAACGAGTAATATTTTTCCAGTATCTTGACATGCTTGCTTCCCAGTTTGTCCAATCAAGTTGCCAAGTTTGTGCATCAAGTGCTGTGGCTATGGCAGCAGTGACCCTATATGGCTCTGTTAGACGAGTCGATTTTTGCACATATTGGAAGTGTTACAGTGAAACCTAGATACTATATTGAACTTGAAGGGGATTGCAAAGTGGTTCACTATATTGATAGTTTAATATATAAAATAGGAATACATAAACTTACAGGTAACATGGGACTAATGCAACCATGCTTCTTGCAGTGACTTACTGCTCACCAGCATGCTCGCGAGGTGTCGCCAAGCCTAACCATACCTTGCAACCAGGCCACGGCGGATGGCGCTTTCAAGCTAGCTGCAGCCTATCATAAGATGTCTAATATCTTGTTACAAGTACAATATATGTATATATACCGTAAAATGCCGAGCACGTACCCCCGTAACTTCATAGTTGAGTTCACATTTTTGCCCCACACCGGAAAAGGCTCCTTATCCTTGGCACACACGTCACCGAGGCAGCAGTGCCAGCCTCATCCAGTCCAAGAAGCAAATTCAATATCAAATATAAAAACATCACACACACAAAAAAACGACACCCCTATGAAGCTGGCTTGCCTGGATATGCACATGCCCAAATGCTGATGGCTGGCGTCTGATGACCACTGCGAGTGAAACATAAGGCGCACGCGACCAGAGGAGCTGATGCTGAAATGAAATGAGAAATTAACATATTTAAATAGCGGGCCTAGAGACTCCAAGGGCAGGTGCCAAGCAGTGTGCATCGGAGGTAGCGGCGTAGCGAGAACACAGTATGGGGCTCGTCGACTTCTCCGTGCACACTTCTAAGCCCGATCTGCCTGATTATGGACTAAAACAAAAAATTTAAATCCATGGGAACTGTGTTTGATTTTTATTTTATTGTTATTTTTGTTTGCGGTAAAATTTTGTCATCACCATCTTGAATTTCGTTGCACTATCAGGAAAGTGCCCCCTCCACTTTTTTTGGTAATTTTGCCATGTGAGAAGGGGAGGGGGAGGGGGATTGCTCAGTATATTACGGTGTGTGTTTGTGTGTCTATATACAGTAATTGCTCATTAAAAATAAGGTGCAGTTGGTGGTTTGTGCAATGCCTTCAGTAGTGAAGCATGCGAGCAGGGGTCATGCAAAGCTTCACTTTGTGACGGCAATGTGGCATGAAAAATGAGTACAACAGACTGAAAGCTGCCCTCAAGCATAGCTGACCTTCGCATCATGTGGCCTCAGAGCACTAATGCTGCCAGCAGGTGGCCATTGAATCTGCATATGAGCGTTTCTTTTTTTCTTTTTCAATATCTGTGACCTGGCTACATCAACTAGAGCGTCGTCTTTGTCTGGGCTACGTTTTGGTTTTGGTTTGTAGTTTTTGCCATTTTAAAATAGTTAAACTTAGTTGGCCTATCTTGAAAGATGGTTTCTTGTACTGTAGACAGGGGTCTTTCTCCAAGAAATGAGATGGGATCATCAATTCAAAATTTTGGAAGATCCCCTGGAGTTGTCCTTTAACTCTTTCCATATGGTTGGAAATGTGGTCGTATTTTGTGAGTTTTCATTAAATTGTTCTTGCCTCAGGACTAGTAGGTGTAAAATTTAATTCAGTTCGTTAAAATGAAGCCAGTTATGCACACCTTTTAATAGTATGATTTTCTGTAATATATTTAGCCTTATTTTAATATTATAATTTGTGAAATCAAGTTTTTTAGGTAAAGTTTTAGCAACACATGGAAAGACATGCTAAATTTAAAAATAAAACAATTTTGAAGAAACTGGATTATGCAGAATGTCTGCCTGCCTAGTATATCAAATATTGTCTAAAAAATTGAAGTTACAACATTTATAGTTTTCTGGCTCGAAAACAATTACTTATGCCTTATAGGCAGGCAAGCCATTGTGCAAAACAGCAGAATGAGCCCTTCATAGCACAGGTGCTATCATATCCCGCACAAATGGTGCGGAAACTCTAAAAGTGAGACCGATAACTTCATTAACCACTGTTTCCTTTTCAAGATAGCCACTGAGCCAAGCAAAACTGACTCAGATAAACTAATCGAGGCTCTGCCACTGACTTTCTGGGCTGGCTGCATAGGTCTTTTTGAACCTATTGACTAACATTGTATGATGAGACAGTATTGCCGGAGTCACTGCTGTCTAAGTCATTGCCAAAATCAACCATGGTCGTGCTGAATCACAAAATTTGCTGTGTTTCAGGGCACAAGCTGTGTTTGCGGAGGTGGCCATTCTTAGCCTTTGCACTCCGCTGCTCTCACAGGGGGTTCAGAAGGCTGTAAAATGCAGTACAAAGACAGGCTAAAAAGAAATTTATACTTCAGTCTTCTATCTTCAAGGCAGGTTATATAGCATGTTTAAGAAAGGTACTGCGCTGAAGCATTTGAAACTGACGTTCGAACTCATTGTGGGCTGGTTAGCAATTGTCAGTGGGTGAGTGAAGGAAAGGGTTATAAATGTCTAAATAGGCTTGGTCAGCCTGGACACTAATCTGATGTGCACAGCTTCATTAGGCACGTTTTCTCTTGTTGACTCACCTCAAAATTTTTCACTGTTCCTTTGGTTGATATACAGTGCATTGATTTTCATTGCAGATGCAATAATCCTTGCACACAACAGAAATTGGCTCATTGTGCTGAAAAAATGCCATCTCTGCACCCAGGTTTAAGAGGGCGCTTTCAAGGATGAGCGAAAATCGTGCCAACGAAAACATTTGGGTGGTGCTGGCATGCGGCAGCCACCAGAACTGACATGATGTGTCTTTGCCAAGACAGATGGCGCGTCTTTGTTCTAGTCACTGCATGTCTACACCAAACACACAAAAAAATGTGCCAGTAAAATTGTGAACGCCTTGTATGGAGTGTGTGTGATATATGTACTGTTTGATTGGGGGTGTTTGATAGTGTGATTCATTGGCTGATCAATTAGTGAGTAGTAATTGGTGATCAGTGAACGTCTACACCAGCGTGGTGTAGACGAATAATCTCGTGTGTTTGTGTTACTGAGTTTTAACACGTGTAGTGGAACCTGTGGCTAGTACTAATGTGGCCGCGTCGTCTGACACTGTACCAGATACGTGTAATGGGGTGGAGGGTGGCTCCTTCCTTTGAGGATGCATCTTTTCTTGATGGTAGTGCTTTGTTGACCATGGAAACTTTGTAAGGCGTATGCTGAGAAGGCAAAGCAATGCACTCGAGGTGAGACAGCTGGACAGTCAAAGTGAAGGCGGGATTCCAAGGCACGAGCATTAGTGACGAGGCAATTAATGCACACAATGTCATGCCTAATCTTAAGGTGAAGCTTAATTTCGTATGTGCTATGCACAGAAACACACAAAAATAGTTAGGAAGTGTATAACTCAGTTGTTTCTTTGGAAAATTTAGGACAGTGTATAGTGGAAGCTAAAAAGCGGCACGGGGCAAGTCTCAAGGCATGCAGGCGGCAACATGAACGCTTGTTCTTTAAAACTTCTTTTGGTATAATTATAACTTAGGCAGGCATATCTTGTGTGAGCTTTCCATAATAAATTCAGACAACAGTTTCAGCTTGGAGCATTTTCTTCATGCTAGGGAAGAGTTGTAAAGCCTGATAGCTTTGCATGAACTTGAACTTTGTTCGTCTTTCCTTCGAACTTGTGGATAACCAGTCGTTTCTCGGTTTTCTGAGTGGATAGTGACTGGTGCCACAGTGACGTCTCTCTGAATGCACTTGTGTAATTCCCCATCTATCCTTGTTTTCTTGCATCCTCCAAACAGTGAATGTGCTCCAGCCATTGGAGAAATTGCACCAATAAACGATCATTTTAAACAAAGATGCGAAATAATGAAATGATGAAATTTCAGGCATGTCAAAATTTTCATAAAGCTTTACTGGATAGAAATGTTCACTAGTCCCATATCTATAATGACATAAAAACGATTCGCATTACTATTTCAAGTGTTGTGAAATCTCTGACAACCTCATCTTTAGTTTCGTATTGTGCATATGGCTGAGCAATGCTTGTGTGTCGGCAATTAATCTGTGTGCCAACATATGCTTTGCACCGCTTCCTTTTTGTTTGTGAACTCGTTACTTATGAGATTATTCATCATCATATTCTTGCTTGCTCTCTGTTTCAACGTCGGGGAGGCTGAAATATTGATAAGAGCTCCCCCAGGGGCTTTTTGTTTTTACATTTATGCAAAACAATCTCAGGAAAGCCTCACTAAATTTGTTTATGGGATTTACTGTTTTCAATTTCAGAACAATTCATCAATTTCTGGAACTTGGAGAGCAACACATAGAGCAAGATTACTTGTGAAGCACTCTATCAGTTGACAGAGCACTTTCTTTACCTACTTGATATAAACTGTGTTTTTGCAAAACTAAGCCCCCCCCTTAATCTCGTAAAAAATTTCTCACATTCAGTTCACTTCTGTTAATGGCTCTAACTCAACATTTTCCCATGTCACTTGCGGTGTACTCCATGGGAGCATACTTGGCCGAGTGCTCTTTCTAAGATTTATTAATGACTTGTCATATTGCATTTCTTCCTAAACTAGACTGTTTGCTTATGACTATGTTATGTACTGAACCATTTCAAATGATTGTGACCTACAATCTTTACCAACTGACTTGAGGTTCGCATGGGCCGAAATTTTAAGCTCGAGCCCGGCCCATCCCGTCATGCAGTTGAAGCTAAGATATAGAACGAAATAATTTCAGGATGATAAGTTTATCCAAGATCTTGAAATGTTGAGTTCTCACGTTTAAAATTACAAATTTACTGAATATATAGAGGCACAGTACATACGTAGAATTAGCTTATTGTGCAAAAGCAACAAGTCGTGCATTGAATTGAGGCATTTGCGACGCTCCTAAATAATGAAGCTGGCGGCGCTGAAATTTCTTTCGATGCTATAACTTGTGGTTGGAATGACTAACACATTCTTTGACAGGAAAGCAAGTTTTCGGTAAACAGCTTGTTATCTCCTCCAAAAGTGCGCTAGCTCTAAATTTAAACGAAGGATTCATTTTGTGGCCAAGTACTGGATGACCTTGCTTGGCTAACAGTGCGCCTTTCGCATGAACTTTTCAGAACAAGAGAAACATGAAACTCTTGCACCGTAGATGCTTTGAGCTATATGTCCCGCTTCAAACGAGGCCACGTCGAGGCAGAAGTAAGCCACAACAGAGACGTTTGATAGGTGACAGCGTGGCGCGAATCTTGAAATGGTTGCCTAAACATCAACGCCAATGTTACCCAAGTTTAAATGCGAAATTCAAAACTAAATAGCCCATAAGTGGCCCCTCCACTCGATCACTGACGGCTACCAAAGATCCATCCGCGGCAACCAGGCTGGGAGGAAAGGCGGGTTGACTACCTCTCATGTGGAGGATGCGGGAAAATACTGTGCATTCTAGACGTCTAACGCACCATGGCCGTATTCGCGTTTTTGCAAATGTTTCGTGTGTTTGTGGTCGGGGTGTCCGCCCCGACTCCGTGCACAGCTCTAAGGCTGACCTCGATACTATTAACATTTCGTCCCAGTTGTGGCTAATGACCCTAAACCCCTCTAAAAGGAAGGAAGCTCATCTCCTTTACTAGAAATTCTTATCTCATCCCAACCACATACTCTCCTGATAACATAGCAGTTGGGACAGCTTCTTCTCACAAGTATTTAGGAGTTTACCTTCTGTCAGACTTGACCTGGAACTATCATATTAACTTGACTCTAGCAGCTACTAACCATTCACGTGGACTCTTAATATGTAACCTGTGACATGCTCCAGCGTTTATGCGTATACTTGCTTATATATTACATTTATTTGACCTAAAATTGAGCCCGCTTTTTTTATGGGACCAAGATAAAGCCTACATCAAAGATAACATCGAATCCCTGCAAAACCGTGCTGCTCAGCTCATTTTTTCAGACTACTCACATTTTACTAGCATCACTGCACTAAAAGCTCGTGCTGGTCTTGAAAACCTTCCCCATTGTCACAAACTAGCTTGCTTAACTCTTTTTGATAAAATTTATCGTCATCCGTTGCTTCACAATGATTTCTTTCACTCACTCTCAGCAGTTTTTCCATGCCGTGACCATCCTTTCAAGATCAAACGCATCACATGCCGCACTTCAACTGTAGCCAAATCATTCATACCTAAAACCATTAATGATTGGAACCAGCTACCTTCCACAATTGCAACTGAAACAAATGCGACATCATTTCATGACTTTTAAAAAATGAAAGCGATGTGTAGTTTTCTTCTAGTTCCGTCCTGCTCACCATTATGTGTTTGAGTTTTGTTTTTTCATTAAGTTTATTAGGTTGGTTTTTTTATTGCGTTCATTTTGCGTTTTGTTGTTCCACTTCATTTTGATACCTGTTGACTATTAAGTTATTGCATTTTTTTTGTTTCTTTTTTTTTTTGTTCAGTTACTCATGTTAGATGTTCCTTCTTGTATCTTCATTTTTGATTTTTTACCACTCCCCGTGTAACGAGAGCCTTTAAGGGTTTCCTGAAAAGGAAAAAAAAATTTCCGTTGCTGTAATGTTGACCATGCTTGTGGGCATTGATTATATCTGTAGCCGTCATAAGCAGGCTTGACTTTTCTCGAAAAAGATGCAAAAAAAAAAATGCTCCTACGTTGTCTGAGTAATAAAAAGTTCACTCTCATGGAACTCCAGTTCAGGCCGACTCTGCAGCGGTTGTAAAGTGTTGTGCAGGCAGGTTGGGGTTATTTCATTTTCTTTCATGCTTAATTCACTCTAGGTGCAATTATTTTGCTTCTTTCAGGGTTACCCGAGATGGCTGCACACTTCTACATTTGTGCGTGAGTGCAGACACACCTGTAGACGACTTTCACACCAAGAACATCTGCCACTTTCCTTGCACCGACACTACCAGGCTGTTGCTGCGCTGTGGAGCTGATCCAAATGCAGTTGATGCCAGGCGCAACACGCCGCTGCACGCCATTGTTGTTTATCAAAAGCCAATCAGTGACTTTCTGACTCTGCACTCTATTATTGTGGCCCTCATTGAGGCGGGTGTGCACGCAGATGCAACTAATGCACGCGGGGAGACGGCAGCAGAGGCATCGACCACGGGTGTTGCAGAGGTGATCCTGCGCACTCAAACCCAGGTGACCCTGCGCTGTCTGGCTGCACGTGCTGTGGCCAAGTATGGACTGAGCTATCGGGCAGGCGAGGTCCCACGCTCCCTCATTCAGTTTGTGGAAATGCATGGTGGCCGCACACGGCCCTTGCCACGGCCTGGAGCAGACTGAGTGCCACAGGAAGAGAGAGGTTTAAGGGCATAGCACATTTCTGGCTGTTTCTAGCCTTGCAGTGCATTATAGGGGAAGAAGGCAGTGTTGTGGTTGCTGCTTAATGTATATCTATGGAATGTGCTGTAACTATGTTAAATTCCATATTCAAGGGCAGTTTCATTGGACTAAAGAATGTTCGCACTTTCCACCATATCCATGTACCCAGTACAGTACACTGTTAAAAAGAGTGGCGTCATAATATAACAGCTACGCACACATGCACCATAAACGTACATGATCATTGCATGGTGCAAGGGTTGCATGGCGCATCAGGATTGTAATCTGTGCACTACATCTATTTGGGAGCTGGTTGCAGTGTTATCAGGGCATTTGCTTCTTTCATAGCTGTCTGCCTATCTAGGATGGGTTTGTGAGCTGTAAATATACTTGTGTCCAGAATTCCAACATAAGTAAAAACCCTGTGATGCTTACATTGAAGATAGCCACCCAGTGGCTATTTTTTATTCTCATACAAAATATGTTAAAGTATATTTTCTTGTGACTGTTGAAAAAGATTACACTGTTCACTTAATGAAGCTAGAGGCATAAAAAAACGAAGGTGCCTGGGCTTGAGGCATATGTATTTGTTATAAACAAAGTTGCTTAATATAATTGGTGTATTCCATTTTCAGTCATGTATATTTACACATTTTTTTTTTTTCAGAGCTTTTGTATATTTATTACTGTGTGCAGTAGAAAGATACCCAAGGCATTATTTATTTCTCTCATAATATTGTTTAATCGTAGTGCTTGAGAAATTACACCTTATGTGTTTCTCTGTCTGGTAAGAACTGTAGCTTTCGTATATGTTTGAGAAAGTGTTGGTATCCTGCCTGAAATCTTTTGAATCCGTCATTGAGTGCCTATACTACGGTATATTGCAGCTTGGGTGCTTGAGTCGCGTTTGTAAAGTTCTGGGAGATTTTAATAGTGCTGACCTCTGGGGAAGATTTATGGTTGGTTGGTTGGTTTGTGGGGTTTAACGTCCCAAAGCAACTCAGGCTATGAGAGACGCCGTAGTGGAGGACTCCGGAAATTTCGACCACCTGGGGTTCTTTAACGTGCACTGACATCGCACAGCACACGGACGCCTTGCTTTTCGCCTCCACCGAAAAGCTGCCGCCGAGGCCGGGATTCGATCCCGCGTCCTTGGGAACAGTAGTCGAGCGTCGTAACCACTGCGCCACCCCGGCGGGGTGGGGGAAGATTTATGTACAACTCCTAGAAGGGAAGTATGGGAAGGGTAGGGGCATCCTATTTGCACATCTCATTTTTTGGAACTTTTGTTTTTCAAAAAGTCAGGACAGTGTAGCTCTGCTATCAAAAATAAAATCGCCATGAGAAGCAGTTTTCACCTTCTTTGTATCCCCGCTTTTAAATCTGCCTTTGGCTGATCTGGCATTGAAGAATGTGACATGTGGTAATAAAAAGTGAATCTCTTTACTTTGATTTTTCAATAAAAATTGCTGGCTCAAAAATGATGCCAGGTGAGTATTTATTGTTGCTAAAATGGTTTCATGCTCAGATTAGAAGCATTTTATCTGCAGCCATATTACATTGCTCTGCCTATGCACATCCACCATTTTGTGTCATGCAGGGCCTGTATGTATATCGGGATGTAATTGTCTGTTTGCATATTTTTTTAGGTTTGGCCAAATAATTTTATTGAGCCATAGATCAATTAAAGGTTGTTTTTTTTTTTTGGTTCTCTTTTAACAGGTCTCTTTTTGTATCTTCACATGTGCAGGTTTTCACACGTGCTGGTTAAATGTCACAAAGTGTTGTGGCTACTTATTTTGGCTTGCTTGTTGTGCAGAAGTTTCATTAGACTTTGAGGTGCTATAATTCTACAGTGAAAAGCTATAAAAAACCTTTTTACTCATATAGTGATGTACCTGAATAGAGTAGACAAAATTTTGTTTTGTGGCCGTGCATCTAGCACTGAATTTTTTAAAAGTGGAACACATTTTGGTGGAGCAGTGTGAATTGGTGCTGTATGCAGCTAATGGCACACTTCAGCAGTTAAAGTCAGTAGGGACTATTTCAGTTGTGTCACAGGCCATAATGTTTTAACTACATATTACTACTGTAGATTTGTTTTATAATGAACTCTGCTGTGCTAATTTCTCTGATACACACAACTATCTGTCTGGTCAGCACAAATCATTCAAGTTCTGCTCATCGATTAATGCGCACATTTGGGGTGGAATAATATAACGATTCAATTCCATCCAAAACTATTCCATTCCATTGCCCTCCCTGCCATTGGCCGGTTAAAATTTGAATCTGTGCATAATAAGGTTGCGTTGCAGGACGTCACAGGACATCACAAGTAAGTTCACATAGTCGTCACCTCATACGCAATTTTGACGTCATTGCCGAGGGAATGAAATAGATTTTGGAATCGCTATATTATTTCACCCGTTCTCTACTGCAACAGCATAACTGAACAAGTTTTTGCCTATAGATGTTGCTCTAGCCTGACAAAGCTATTGTGAATTATAGGTGCAATGGAATGTGAGCATGAAAGTGGAGCCTTCTGCAAGCTTTGGACATGTGGCCTCTTATATGATGGAGCTCTTGTAAAATAATAGTTTAAAACTCTAAACAATTGTTTCTTTGACTTCAGGTGCTCTGGGCTATAGGTCTGAAAGTAAATCTTTTTCCAGGTTGCCTAATAAATGTCTTTTTGCAAGCTGTGCTCATTAATGTGTGTCTCATTCCTGGTTTACTTACAATTCCTGTTTTATGTTGCATTGTTATATTTTAAAAACTTCTAATAAGCTAAGCAGTTTCATAAAGGTTTGCTATGTGTTTATCAAAGGAAGCATACTCTAACTGCAATAGGGAACAAAGAATGTAGTTTCATTCCAGATGTTTTGCCTGGATATGCTTTTTCCAATATCAGTGGTATTTCAGCATGTTTTTCAAGTTACAAAGTTTACATACAGGTGTGAACAAAGAGTAAACATACGAAACGAGGTTTTGCTTTAACTTTTGTACTCGCCTGATTGTGCATGATTTTCATGAAATAATACTACATATGAACAATGCCAATGGAATGTTTTCATCTGGCCTTTTTAAGTGATTGCTTATACAGCTCCTTTGTCTGAAAAACCGTCGATGTTGTAGACTGCATGTCAGAAATAATTGTGAGCAGCATAAAAAAAGTCTCGCACGGTAATTTGAGGTTCTAGTGAGTGATGATTGCTGTTATACGTGATAACGAATAGATGAAATCGTAGAAATTCACTGATTAATTGATGATTTAAGGAAATGAAAAAAATGGATAAGGGGGGTTTAAAGGTGTCAAAATGCTCAGAACGAAAAGCTAATACTTGATGGTGCTATTTAAGAACACTTTATAATTGATCAATTAAATGAAATAATTAAAAAAGTGAAATATGCTTTCAAAGTTGTTAAACTGCTCAGAGTGGAAAACTAATGCTTGCTTATGCTTAGTATCAGTGTATAAAAAACTTAAAGGGAAAAAAAATGACAAAATTAAAGAAGTGAAAAACCATCTGTATTTGTGAAACGCTATCCCATCATATCCTAACAGGCGGAGCTTAAGTGTCCCCCTAATTTTTAAAACCTGTATTTGCCAGGAATAGCACTAACTAATTCTCATTTCGGTTGTCCGTAGCATTTCATCCATCCAACAGATGAATGAGGTTGATTGTGGAGGATCATTTATTACAAAAATTACAGTAGCGAGAAGTTCTGAACTTTGAACAGAATTTAAAAAAGTATTATTATCAGAGTTCTCATTTATATAAGGAGTGGTGCAACCACTGTCTCAACTGTAACACTGATGTCAGCTGTTAGAGATCCAAGATCGCTGTATATTTGGCAGGGCTGAACAGATTTTTCTTTACATCGAAAAAATTTACTAAACGAAAGAATTGGGTTGGAAACATCTAACATATGGCAGCCATGCACATAAGTTACGGTGTGAAATCCATAGCAGAGATATGCATGGAGTATCTCGTTGATAGCACTTTCAGGAAAAATGAAAAGTTTAGCAATGGAAGTGCATACCAATATGATAAAGGTAGACCTACATGAGTTTATTACTGCTGTCGGTGGCTCTTTCCTGAAAAGATTTGAGAATACAAGCCTGTCTATTACGAATGATGCAGTGCTGAGGAACAGGAATTTAATGCGACTGCATTATATCACTTGCATTAATCATCAAACACAAGTATGCAGACCTGTGTTTGACATATAACAAAGCTTCAGTAAGATAGAGCATAGAAATGGGCATGGTGTTGCAACACAGCTTATTCTCATTCTACAGAGTTTGCTTCAGTGTGCATTTTTATGTGGTATATTAGGCAAAAGAGGAGCCACAGTAAGTGCTTTTCTGGTTGTGCATGCAGGTACGAGGTGATACAGCTGATATGCGTACTTGCCAGTTTAAAAGGCTTATTGGAGCCTGCTGCTCTAATTGCACCATTGTTAGCCAAACCAAGAGTTTAAGCATTCGTATCCCAGAAACTATCGGATGGAAGCAGGTAGGGTGTTTACGTGTGTAAGATCACTGGAAGTGCCAATGGCAGTAAATAACAATTCTCTTTTTCTCCAAAAAGGATCTTTGACGGGAAACCAGTGCCACAAACATGAACAATGTAAAAGGCAGCATAAGCACTGACTACTGCCAACTGTATCAGTTTATCTGTGACCTCGGAGAGAAATGAGCAAACTATCACATCACAAATCAATCAGCCTTGCTCTTATTGTCAAATTCTGACTGTTAGGCATATAGACTAATAGGTGCATGGCTAATCGGCAGGTTTATGACACTTTTTGTAATGTGAGATTGCTTTGCTCATTATATAATTCAGCCCTGATGCTACACTGGAGTTTAGTAGGATAGCTCTTAGCTTTTTCTTTCATTTTAGGTTGGTCTGTAGTTGCACAATGCTGAACAAATTAGTAAGTATGCATGATTTGCTACTCTGTGAGCAAAAATGAAATCTTGCACTTATTTTGTCTAGTATTCACCTTTTCAGGCAGCAGGTTTAAACCAAGTGTTTGGCCCAAAATGCTTGCTCACATGTATTGTTAGACCATGCTTGCTAATTAAAAGCTACAGTCATCAGAGCTAAGTTGGACAGTGCCCTGCACCTATTTTGTACTTTACGCGTCCACCTGCTCAAACTGCAGGTTTGAAACAAGTGTTTGAAAGAGGCCCAATCTATACGTGTTCACAAAAGCTCGAACCTAAGCAAGTTAACAGTGTAGCTGCTATTATAATAGTGTTCTTTATATTATAAGTATTGCAGTTCATATGTGTGCTGCATACCAGAAGCGTCGCTACATTTCGTATCGTGCTCAGCCGCAGAACAACACAGCAGCCTTTTCTAGCCAACGGGCCCTTAATTTGCAGTTTTATTGGTTTACGACATCCAAACTTCAGGCCTGATCATTTGCCAGTGTGCTTCACTCCCTTGCTTTCGCAGCTTTGGCTTTACCACCTCCCACTTCCGTCCCGGTACGGACAAACGCATACTGGCATAACAAATGTCCGCAGAGAGAACCACGCGCGGTTCATGCAGCAAGAGCGAAATCGAAAGTGTACACGGAACTGATAGCATGCGCGAACAGCCGGAACAAAAACGTTAAGAAAAATATATATATCCAGTTTACTTGACCCCACTTCCCCCAACGCCGGTGCACCGCCTTGCGCGTTGTCTCATTCCGCTCTTCACGCGGTCAGTGAGGAAACTGGGTTTGAGAGTGCGTTGCTATGCGCAGGCGCATATATTCTTTTAGTGTCCGCCATATTGTGTTAGTGAGGGGTAGAATGTGTCAAAAGTCAGGCCCGTGAGTTTTCCGTTTTCAAATTCGTGATCCAGCTACAGACATTGACATGTTCTTGAGGTGATATGGCCTGTCTAAACAGTCTCAAGCAAGATATCCGGGCGTTGGAAGCGTCGTTCCCAAAGAACCACGAACGATTCCAAGTGGTAGCTGCGTCAGTGGATGAACTCACTTGCAGATTTATCGGCCGCAATGGAAAGAAAATTGAAATACACGCCAATATCACAGTGAGTACCACTGTGTGCTTCATTTCGTGCTTCTGTTGTGTGTAGATTAAGGTCTTTTCGTGTGACGTAACCGGCCGCTTTGGCTAACAGCTGAGTGGCTTTTTTTTTTCTAACTAGGCCAAGACCTTGAACAAGAGTATTGTTTACGGGCGAAATCATGCGTTCAGCAATGCGCATTCTTTGACGGCTTCGTCACACATAGGAATAGCGTTCGTATATGTTATTGCGTAGATCAAAAAACTGTCTCGAGCTCATCTTCGGTGGTGACAGACCGCGTTCTCGGGTTACGGAAAAGCGCAGATGGGTATTGTTGCTGTCGTGGGTCGGAACGCTACAAAGCATCGTCTGTCGGCTCGCGTTTCTAATGGCCTGATGCATGATGAAACTGCTATTTTCTCTGGAGCAGATATGGTTTGGGTGATCCAGGCCTAACTGAAGCGACGAATTCGCCAAGGGCTATGGTCGCTTAGCTGGAAACGTATGCCTTCGCGCGAACCATGGCTACGGCACTCGCGACATCATATAGCCTGCTGGAAACGCGAACTCGCGGGCGTATCCCGCAATTCGGGGAACGTTAGCCGGACTGTCAGAGGCTGACTTCAGCGTAGGCCGGCCTTACTTGCTGCTTTTTTGCTGTATATACGGGTATTTAAGGGCGGGAAAAAAATATGGAAATAGTGCGCAAATAACCAAACAATAAAAAACAAGGCCAGCTAGCCGATGCCTGACGCTTCCGTGCAAGGAGAGCGTCGTCGCCCCGAACGACTACTTTCGCGGAACGTCGCAGTAGGAGTGTTGACCCTCTTGGGCTTTCTTTGTTCCTCGTTCCTATCGCTGTTTGGGTTGCGCGGACCTTTGTTCGAACGGCCGTGCTGCTCGTTCCCTCCTGGGTATGTGACGAGCAGATCTGATATACAAGTCGTGAAGTCATCGTTGTCCTGGTAAAATAACGAAATGACCGCCTGTGTCAGCAGAGACAGATCAGCCTATTTCACCAGCGTAACTGCACTGAGAGACAGCTTAGGAAAAATGAATGTTGTCAATCGTTTAGTAAGGTTTTCACTGAGCAATATGCAATTAACTGTTACAGGAAACTTATCCTTCGACACCTCCAGTCTGGTTCTCGGACACCGAGGACCCAAGCATTACGAACATCGTTGAACTTCTTACTAACACCGCTGGCCGAGATAACCATGTGAGTGTTTCTGGTCGGCGAATTTTGTGGTTTCTCACGGCTGTCTAGAATGTGCCAACAGATTTATACCTGTCATTGTCTACCTCCATGAACAGTGGCATTTCGTTTAGATAGATTCAGGAATGTCAAAATGTTTTATTACAAATTTATAGTAAAATAACTTCTTTAGCTTTTTCCTGCACCAAAGAAAAGTTCCTCCTTGGTGCCGGAAAACAGTGTGATAGTGGAGCCTGACATTTTTGCACATATTGAATGTTAGCATAATCGGCTAGCCTTAAAACCCTGTTAGCAGCTCTAACCTGAGTTCTCATGCATGCCAGGTGACAAGCGTATATACCTAATTTCATATGTCTAGCTGAGTTAAAGTGACTATTATATATAATCTTTGCCCCTTATGGAACGTTAGCTGCAGTAGCCGGGTGACAAGAGTATATACCTAATTTTATATAAGTCTAGCTGAGTTAAAGTGACTATTGTATATAATCTTTGCCCCTTATGGAACATTAGCTGGAGTAAAGGGCACAGCTGTGATTTATTTATTCTAGTATTTTGTCAACCAAATGCATTCTGGGAATTTTTTTTGTACAAGTGCAGTGGCAGTGCTCGTTTTTTAAGGCTGAAGAGAAAAATAGTGTAGCTTGACTTAAGGGGATGTTTGGCTTATCACAGGGCAAGTTGCATTTTGCAGTGAAGATTATGGCCCTTAGCAAACTTTACTGTTTACCAACTGTGTGGTCATTAGGGCCAGCAATTATTTAGGGAATCTCAGACCTAATGAAGGAGCCAGCGGCAGTGTACGAGGCTTGTGATAATCGTATATATATTCCGGATGTTTCAGCAAGCACTTAAAAAAGTTTCTGAAAATAACGAGTTCAGTATAGAAAAAAAAAGTTCTTGCAGGAGCAAATTCTATGTTGACATAGACACAGTACTGCAAAACTTTTCTAATTAAGGAGGTAATTAACAAACATGCAGTAATTAATTTCTTGATTATCACGGTTGGTTAGTCCCACTACGTGGTTAGAAGCTGTGAACATTATGATGCCATATCCATTTTTTGAAATGAAGAAAAACTCATTTTCTAAACCTTCAGCATGAGGAAATTGACACTTCTTTCTGTACAATGCCGAAAAAGAGCCAAGAGATGTGCAGGAAGGTTAGAGATGATGGGTATTGACGCCATGTGCAGTGGCTCAGTTCTAAATGTGACCAGTATTTTGCCACATTATATGCACTTTTTTTGCCTCGCGGCTTGGTGCAAGGAAGTCATTGCCAACTGCGTGGTCATTATTTTTTTACAGTGACTGTGCAAATGAAGTGCATGACATGTATTAGAGTGACTTGTTCAAATCTGGTGCCTTAGCCACTACAGACATTACTGGACATCGCATCTGTATTGAGCATCCTGCACATCTCTTGCGAACTATTTCTGTTACTTATCGAAAAAAGTGTAGGATTTTCTCTCTGCTGGGCTTTAGAAAATTGATTTTACTTTGTTTGAAAACCTAATATGACATTGTCTTGCTCACCGCTTTGAAGTCGCCATTGGGACTAGCCGCCCAACTACGATTATTTAAAAGTGCTTGTTTTAGTTAATTGGTTGTATAATTAGAAGAGTTTTGCAGCAAATTGTGTTCACTGCACACGGAGTTTGCTCATGGTTTTTCTATTTCAAACCCGCAATTTTTAGAAGTCTTGGAGTATTGCTGAAACGCCTGGTGTGTGTATATATGTATATATATATCCCCTTCAGGCACAAAAAAAATGTTTGCAATACAAAATATCTGACGACCTTTATTGATTCTGCACATTTCAAATGACGTGTTCTGAAGAAACTGAAAGAAAAAAATTTTTTTTTTTTCATTGTCCTTTGCAATGTCCCTATTTGAGGACAGGGTGCCTCAATACGGAAAAAGTAATGCATACAGCAGAAAGTGCAATAGTGTCCTTAGCAAGATATCGGGCACAAAAGATGGTTAATGGATTATTGCTTGATTTCGTAATCGAACTAATCACTTCAGAGTATATTTATTGTGAAAAAACTGAAAGCAATTGCTCTGAGCAGGCATGCACAAAAAGATGTGGCACCTTTTGCAGCTAATCCAGCAGCATCCTGTGGAGGATGCTGCTGTGCATCTTCCACAGCAGCAGCGCTGTGACCTATCTGTGTTGACATGCTCCAGCCAGTGGTTGTAATCGTCGTATCTAGTGGTAGCTGTCAATAGCAAATGCAGTTTAGGCTCCATCGCAACAGGCTCCGAGTATTCAGTACTTGGCCGACCGCGCTAATTTTTAAGTGTTCTGCTGTTCGCAACGTCAGTTTGGAAGGCCGTCATATCCAAAACACTTTTCTGTGCAAGCTTCTAAGCATTTGCGTCTCCAGGTAATCTATCCAGCTGTTGCGCAGCGGAACAGGTAGAAAGTGATTTGACCTAAGAGGGTACAGTGACATAAGGAAGTCGAGTTTGGCCTGTTTTGAAGCACCAAGCAGCTCTTTTATTGCCCTTTTGCACAGCAGAGTGCACAAAGTAAGAAAGTGACGCAGCACACTCGAAAAACGAGTGTGCCAGCAGAGGTGGCTTTGAGGAGCCCTGTTCCCGAACAGGAACACTAACATTTGGAAGTGTACTCAAGGCTAAATACACTCGTAACAAGGAGGATAGCCATTATTTCACAGTCACGGGCCCTTTCTTTGAAACATAAATGCTAATATTTTGGTTAGCGCAGATTCTAACAGTCCAAAATGACAAAAACAAGAAGCAACTACTGTTAGTTCTGTAGAATGTAGTCGTGTCTATTTTTGCCGCGCTTTTCAAGCAGGATTTATTTTACTCCGTGTAAGATAGTGCCAGTTGTCCAATAAAGTGGCCCTGGACGCACTTTTTGAAACATTCTGTGGTAGACGTAGCGGGTATAACAAGCAAAACTGTTTATTTATACATCAGCTAATGGTGCCCGTTTTCGCTCTGCTTGGCGCGGTCGCCCATGCCGGGGTCTCCCGGCGGTCCGCCTGGTTAGCTTGCCGCTTGGGGCACTGTCGTCAGTGGCGCCCACAACACATTCAAAGTGGCGTTTTTTATTGCCTTTTTACACAGTAGGCCGTACAAAGTTTGTGTCCCCATACAGGGACACGCCGCACGAAGGGGATATATATATATGTATATATATATATGCTTTGCCCTTTGTCCATTTCTTCTTCAGCATTGATCTGATTCTGTCCAGAAGTGCTGAGAGCATTCTCTTGTGGGTAAATAGGAGTGTTTGCCACATGCCTTGCATTGAATCTCTTTTCTGGCACCTCTACTTTCACTGCATATATTTTTCTTGATGTACACGCTGTCTTTTCTAGAGGAGTTTCGTTTCACTAAATTTGTTGCTGTCATTGACAGAACCCATGTGGGCCAACTCTCTAAAATGCAAGGTTCAAAAAAATTGCTTTGGTTTATCATCAAACTCTGCAGTTTGCTTTCGATGGAGGGGGGGGGGGGGGGGGGGGGGGGGGAGAACTGCTTTTCAGATATGTGGGGTGGGAAAGGCCTCAAAAGATGGTGTTATATGTCCAGCAAGAGTTTGGAGTTCAGTATTTACAGAGGCACTGCACTTCTCAGCGTATAATTCAAATGGCAGTCCTTTGTTGTCATTTGAGACCCAAATAATGACTATTTAAAGCATCTGGAAGTTGCTAATGCATGCTTACAAAACATTGCCAGTGCTTATCCGCTGCTGCTAGACATGCAGTGCTTCAGACAATGGTAAAAGAACCTCGAGTATAATAATGTCGCCTGTTTGATTCGAATACCTCTGTGCTGAACTACAACAAGGACGAAGTGGACTCAGTAAACAGTGTTGGAGCGGTTGACAGTGTTGTATCAAATGAAGATGCACACCATCCAGCACTGTCGCCCGTTATCACGAACCAGAAATAGGACAGTCGCAAACCGAGGGGGGGACCTTTGAGGGACTCCGGGAGCCAGCCCAGCTCACGCTCTCCTCATACACCTGTGTCCGCATCGTCCTTGTTCGGCACATCACGGAGGTGACAGGAGTCAGGCACGTGGCCGTATTTTACTCCATGGAGTGTATAAAAACTGCATAAATTACTTTTTTTCATGTACCTAAGAGGCCCTTTAAACAAAGTTAGAAGTTATTTTTGTTGCTTTAGTATATGAGAATATTGCATTGCACCAGTTCCAATTAAGAGCACATAATAAGCTTGTTGACCAGCACCATACTCTGTAGAAGCGTGAACAAGAGACTGTAAGTCTGTGCTCTGTGCTACATCATACTGAAGGCAATTCTGTGTAGTGAGGATGATTAAACAGATGCAGTGTTAGTCTTTCTCTTATTTTTATTACATTTTCTGCTTGTATACATGCATGTGTGCAAGATTAACAAACTCATCAACCAGAGCTTCTCAAATGGAGCTTTTAATAAGTCAATAAATTTAAAGAAAGCAGAGCCCGAAAACATCTGGATCTGGATTTTGCATTACTTAAAAAAAAAGAATAAGGACAATGGTCCTACACATATCGCACCTATTCATCTTGGCCAGTGCTTGTGTGTTCTGGATACTGCCGCTACTGGTAGCCGTGCGCAAGGTCATTAATGTACACCAGCCATCAGAAGTTTATAGGAGGCGGTGCTTTTGAACTTTGCAGAAAGGTTTGAAGCATAGGGATGGTAGAAAAAAAATGTTGAAAAAGTGCACTTTCTAATTGCATAATTGGGCTGCATATATATTTTCCAGAATGCATGAGACAATGATGTTAATTTTTCTCATTAATGTAGCTTTTCACAAACTTTGGCTGTGGATGTATTTGTGATGGAACATTTCCGCACATTGCAGAACCCCATGTGGTCGAAATTATCCTGAGCCCTCCACTACAATGTCCCTCATAGCCGAGTCACTTTTGGACGTTAAAACCCCATTAAGCTTAATTGAGTCCATTGAGCAGGTTCTTTTGCCAGTGCATTTAAAGGTCTTTCTCTTTTCCTGCTATAAAATCCGGAGTCATCGCTAACCTTCCTTATACCTGTTATCCATAAAAGTGAGATAGTGTCTTTGAGAAGAAGACCATAGTGAGAAGTGATTGTGGCATAGTACATAAAAGATAGTGATGGTTGTGTTATGCGTAAAGTTAGTGATGATATCTTGGAGAGACGACCACAGTATTCAAGATCAGTGTAAAGAAACTGGGCATTGCAGAAATGCTTTTTCGTGGTAGTTAAGCATTTACTTCATTTATGCCTTTACTTGACCTGTTGATGGCTTCATTGAGGCCAACAAATACAGCTCATTGCTTCAAATGGAACTGATATCAAGAATTAGGCTTTGCCAGCTAGCAGTACTTCAGATGGTGTGCACTCATCGAACAAAAACTCTATAGAGGGCACGACAAAACTTGCTTAAGCGCAGCCAATATCCTCTGCACAGTTTAGTTGGTCACTGAAAAAAAAAAAAAAAAGAAAATAAGAAAGAAAGTAAACCTTTATGTTGATAATGGATTCTAGAAAAAAAAAAAGCTCACAAAAGGGCTGTAGGCATTTTTGTTATGCGGCCGAAGACAGAGAATATCTAGGGATATTGCATTACTAGCTAGCTTTCGTTGCTTTTTCTCTACATGGAAAGGCATTTTGTCGCAAAGTGAACATATGACTCTGTGTCTGTGTTTTTGTTTTGCTTGTTTGCTTGCAGCTTCTCCAGCAGGTGAAGATATTAGTCACAGAGCTGTGTAAGGTGCACAGCTTGCCCGAACCAGCTGAGTTGGAGACGATAGACTACTTCCAGGTGAGGGAAACGATGGCATCTGTATGTAGTCCTTTATGTGGGCTTTGCTTTTTCTGGTGAGGTAGAGGAGATGCAAGATCAAACTTTCCAAGCCGAGTTGCCTGTTGCATATGTCTGTGTAGGGGTTAATTGGGGCCGAATATTAATGGTGATAAAACTGATGTGGTCAAAGCAACCCATTCAGTAGTAGAAGGTAGATGTAATCACAATGTAGAATCAGAACCAAAAAATTCTAGTCACAAAGCCGTGACCAATGTGGGCTTTCATGACTTGAAGCATAGGCAACCAGTTGTGCATGGAGCTGTTGAAACCTTTGGAAAGTGCAAGCCGATACAATGCGTCTAAATTTTATCATTTCATACCATGCTCGATGTCATTCCCGCAGCAGTAGTTTCAAGCTGAGCATTTAGTTTTTGTTTTTTTTTCCCCCCTCCTTTAGATAGATCTCGTTTATTGTCCATATCCGTTGGCCGCTGTGTTTTCCCTTCTCTTCAATGCTCAGGAAACTTTGACTGAAATTGTCAGTTAAAATACGGTGAAGGCAGGAAAACAGTAGCTTGCTCCTCACTTCTGCAGCACACTTTTTAGCTTGTACTAGGTTACCTCAGCCATTTTAGGAACTCGTTTTTGCTACTTCAACCATTCAGCACACATATAGATGGTTTTCTAGTAATGGCTGTGACACATGGAGCATCGTTCGTGGCTGCGGATGGAATTATTTCATTCTGCTCAGTTTTCTGCAGTTATAATTTATAGAAATATAAAAAAAGTCCTAAATTTTTATTTACATTCAGGTTTTCCTTATATGCAGTTTTATGCAGGAAGACTTTAAAGAAGTATGCAGAATGGAAACTAAAATAGACTGTTGCTTGAAGTCAAACGCGGTAGTAGGATTGTGGCAACTGCCCTCGCCACTTCTGTCGCAGATGCTTCCAAAGTGGCTGATGGTTGGGCACGGCGCAAAACACCACCTGAGCTAGACAAAGGACTGCACAGCCACCCTTATATCTAGACCAGCCACAGAGGCACATGCTTTTTCATGCACATTCCCGCTTTCTGCTTTCAGGCTCTGAGGAATTGAGGACACACCTAAGTTTAACCGTGTAGTCATGTCGCGTTATTGTGGACACTTTTTTTTTTCCCCGAGCAAAAGTGTCCATGAAGCGAGCCGTCCATATTAACAAATTGCAAAGAAGCAATATTTAAAAATAAACTAGCTATCATTAATGTCGGTTTTCTTTATATAATTGTTGGCTGGCAAAGTTGATTGTAGACAATTATTGGATCAACAAGCCCATTACCTTGGATGCTATTGTGATGAAATATGAGGTGTGGCATCGCTTGTCTAGTAATGTATGATAGCCTAATGGTGTACCAAATTAGCTTCAACTGTTCACATGCATGACATCAGCATGACATGACATCAGGCTCAATACGATTGAATTTAGATTTCTACTTTGCTGAAGCTGCAAAGGGTTTTCTTTTCGATCATGCATGCAACATGGAAAGTTGTAAGTTGCAATGACTTAGCAACTTTGCACTGTTAAGCATAAAACCGCAAAAGAAAAGGATCATCACTCAAGTCATCCACACATTTCAATTGAGTTCCTAAGTGGCCTGCACCCAACAGGAAATGAAATATCTGGTCAGTAGAGATTTTGCTCTCATCACTATCTATATTTACGCGCCAAAAAATTAAAGATACGCTTAAGGTTTGTGAAGTGTCTTTAACACCGCCTTTCATTGCGCGGATTTTAAAAGTTTTTCTTGTTTCTGTAACATCAGGACACATTCCAAACACTTGTTAGTAAGTCATACGCTCCACAATGCGTTCACTGCATGCCCCTCTAACATGTTTGGTACAAATTACCCTTTTGGCCTATGCGTTGCGTGCCCATCTGGCATGCAGAGAGGCAGAGGACCTGGGTTTGAAACCAAATGGTTCATTTGAACCCTTCCCCAACTCATTCTATGGCTTTATTTTTAATTTGGGGTATTTAAATTCCTCACGCGAGGTCACGAGGATGTGACATCATAACCTTGTCGACCAATCAGGATTTTTCTGCAGAAATATTTCTGACACATGGTGCCGGTTACTACTACGCCAATGGCTCTTCGACTGAACGAGCTGTGTACGGTTCGCGTAATATATATTGAGCCCAATGGGCTCTGCACATTGCCCTCTTGTCCATTGCCCAGACAGTAACTCGCCATATTAACGGGGTATAAATACATTGGAAAATTTTGCTCCCCAGAAATATTATCCATAATTTGAGTCATCCATATTGAGGGAGGTTGTATAAACGAGGCATGACTGCATTAAAGAGTGATTGCATTTGGTGTTTTGAAAAATGCTTCATGGTGGAGAGAGGAGAGTCCGTGTGATGCATCTACTCGGCGTAGTCGAACATCTCTTCGAGTTGCCCTTTAAGACTGAGCAAATGGGGAGACTAGATTGGATCAGCCCCAGTGATTATGCTTTGTAAAGTTTCTAGGTCTTGTTGCCATAAATGCATGGGTGTCTAGGACACGTGTAGTCAGGGCTGATAGTGTCCAACTAATCTTTGGTATCTTTCTCTCATGCATAGCAAGCAGATGTTGGCAATCTTCCTGACCTGCTACAGGCACCTCAGCAGCACTCTGAAGAAGAGGATGAAACAGACGTGGATGATGACATGCAAATGGAAATAGATGATGATACAGGGTGAATGCTCCTCTTCACAATATTGTCCAGCTTTAGAATACAGCACGGTCACTCTTTTGTATGGAGGTCAGTGCGCTGTATCACAGGTGTCTGGTCAGTGGAGCATCTGCACTGCTCCCATTCGAACAATGAATATTATAAGCGCTGATAATAAAGGAAGCGTCATGTTAGGCAGGCATTGATAAGTAAGGCATCTATGTTTAGTGGTTTATTTGTTCTGAGCTTTGTGCCAAATTGAAGCTAGCCACTTTTCTTCAACTGTGCGCTACAAGGCACAAGCTTGACGCCCTTGTAGTTGAATACTGTGAAGTAAAAAGGTCTCTGTTGACTGAAAAAAAAAGAAAAAAAAATATTGACCTAGGTGGCTTATATTATGGTCCTATTTATTACATTTTTTGTCTTATTTGCTTGTTACCAGATTGCCATGGTAAGGAACTTTTGAATGCTAGCTGCCTGCTCCGTAGGCATGGTTGTGTGTGTTGCTGCATGTCATCGTGCGTTGCCTACTGTTGGTGCAGGTCCTCAGAGAAAAGCAAGGAGGATGACCTCAGTATGGAGAACCATGCAACACTAGAGCGGCTGCGGCAGAATCAGAGGCAGGATTATCTGCGTGGTTCAGTCTCGGGCTCGGTGCAGGCCACCGACAGGCTCATGAAAGAACTTCGAGAGGTTGGTGGCTCTTCTTATTTGAATGTCTCATGGGAATTTTGATAGTAAAATCACTCCTGCTTTTTTTCTTTTATGGAAAGACTGGTTGTACTATTTAATTCTCAATCGCTGCTACTTTCACATTTTACATAGAAATGTAAGCATTGGAGGAATGAGATGAAAACAAGGAAAAATGAAACTCAGCCTATTTTTTCTATTTCTTATCCCTTCTTTTTTTTTCGTTATTTGATACTGCATGGAACATACTAAGTATTGAAAGCGTTAGTTTTTATGCATGCTTTTATGCAGTTTTGGGTGAGCATAGTTTTCCGGTGCCAAGTCGTCAACAAGCTCAAATTCTGCAATGGAGCAGCTTGTTTTGATAGCTGAAATGACAGGCTGTGCTGCGAGTATTGTTTTTGATTTAGACAGTTCCCATGACTCCTTACCGTACTTGGGGCCCAGGTGTACCGGTCGGAGAGCTACCGGCGTGGTGTCTTCTGCGTCGAACTGGTGAATGACAGCCTGTATGAGTGGAATGTGATGCTGCGCATTGTGGACTCTGACTCGCCACTGCACAGCGACCTGACCCTTTTGAAGGAGAAAGAGGGCAAGGATCACATCCTGCTCAACATCCTTTTCAAAGAGAACTACCCCTTTGAGCCACCCTTCATCCGTGTCGTCAATCCCATGATCTCGGGTGGATATGTCCTAGGTGGTGGCGCCATCTGCATGGAACTGCTGACGCGGCAGGGCTGGAGCAGCGCATATACCGTTGAAGCCATCATCCTTCAGATTGCTGCCACACTGGTCAAAGGCAAAGCCCGCATCCAGTTCAGTGGTAACAAGGTGTGTAGAAGAGATGCTGCTTGTCACTGACTGTCCTGTTCTGAATTTTTTGTGTGCTTTGACTTTGCTCATTCCTGCTTGGACAGTTCCCAGCAGTAGTAAAGCAGGGGTGGAAGTGCTGCTCCATTTGCTCCATTCTGCTCCAAACTGCTTTTCCTGCTCCATCCTGTTCCAGAATGCAATATTGCTCCAAAACTGCTCCAAACTGGCTGCCTCGAGGTTTTGCCATCAAATTTAGCAGAAAACGGAAACAATGTCACAGCACTGGGGGCAAAGATATAACGCATATTGCACTGGCTTAAGCATGGAGCATAATAAATATTTGCTCGCAAGCAAATTTTGTATGAGCCACTCGCGATTGGGGGGAATTATGAAAAAAAAATGCACTGTGCATGTGACATCTTCCCAGCCTTTTGAATGCTGGTGAAGAGAGCAGCAAGCAAAGCATATAGCTCAAACCACTGTGAGCCATTAGGAAAGTTGTTTGACTGCAAAAACTGCATGAGCTATTCTAATGGTTCTGCTTTGAGAACAAGACTCCACCATCGAGCCTCTTTGTCAATGACAAGCTTGTCAGGCTTACGACAGATAAAATCAGACTTGAAGCGTTGTGCATTGGTATGCCAAAGGTGTCAATCACTAGGAAGCTTCTCAAGAGTGTTGGAAAGCCATACAGGGCCTATGCCAAGGTGTTAAAAATGAGCCTCAGATATGCTCAAGCAAAGAATGATGAAGTATTGGCAGGGGGCAGTGAAGTAAAAGAGCTGAATGATGAAAAGGCTGCCCTTCAGTGCCATCTGTCGTTCCTGAAGGCACTACTGACCAGTGCTCAGGAAATTATCAGCACAGACATAGGATCGAAAAGGATATGCACAAGATAGAGAGCGCGAATGTCGTGCCCATTAATCTGAACTCTAAATTAATGGCACTGCTTGAGCACATCGAAGTGGTAGACTCAACATTTTAAGTCAAAATAGGTAAACGCTTTAGGGTCAGGGTAGGTGCTCAGTTATGAAGCGCGCCAGTAAGCGTTCCGTTTGCTGCTAGTCTATTCCAAGCTCTCGCTAAGGTCAGCCTGTGTTATACATCTTTATATGCTTTGGCTGCCTGTCTTGTCAGAGATAAACGCGAAGTTGGAAAGGCATTGAACTTGCATAAAAAGGAATCTGATAACAGATTTTGTATTTCAGGAAGAGAAAACTGCAGTTATCAAAGGCGTTTGACCTTAGAAACTTGCTCCAAATCATAATTCGAATGCTCCAAAACTTTCGTTTTGCTGCTCCAAAGCTGCTCCACAGCTGCTCCAAAATGCTCGAGCCTGCTTCCACCCCTGGTAAAGCAATCAAAGGCTTGTTTCTAATTGCCTAATCTGGCAAGTGGCAAGCTCATATATTTATAGGCCTGATAAAAAGAGAAAAAGATGCTGCTAAAGGACAGACAGAACAACTGCTAAAACTTTACATGTGCCGATAATTCTTTTTTATAATGATGAAATTGTTAGCTTGATCACATTTCAATATTTACCAGTGCCATGCCTCCATTAGCACTTTACTGATACAGTAAACTCTCTTTAATTAGGCTCCTGTCAATTTGGAAATCTGGATCAAACTATGACTATGCTCCTGGCCGACACCCATGCCAGTCTGTGGCGTCCTTGCTCCAGTGGATAAGGACAGGCAGTTGCATCTGGGCACGGCGCACGCAGGCAGCAATCTCTGAAATAGGCCTCCACGCACCTCATTTGTATGGGACACGGATGCCAGCACACTTCATGTGCTCTATGGCAGATACGACGATTATCAAGAGTTTCCCATTTCCGAAATTTAGCTTAGTCGCATAGTTTTGCTTTCCTTAACTTCACGCTATCCTGCGGCTGTGATAGGGTGCACTTCTTGGCCAGTTACGTTATTTTGGGCATTGCTTGGTGCATCATTATTCATTTATTTTTATCTTAGAATGCATCACACTGTTCTGCCTACACATATATACTGCGTGTGCGTCCACATGCCGCTTCTGGTACGCTGAAACTGCACGTGTCCAGTGCGGTTTCACCGCACTGCGCGTTTCACTGCAATGCTTCACCACGTGGACTGTTCGTCGAAGCATCCTCATAATGGACTGTGTTCTGCATGGCACTGTAAAATGGGGAGCTGTGGCTTGGATTTTGGAATACTTCAGTGCTCTAGACAAGGTGCGTAAAGTAAAGCATTCGACGAAAGCGGGACAAACTGTCATTCTCTCTTGGGTTTCATCTCAGGTGCAGACAACCATCGCACAAGAGATGTTCATTAGATAAAATTATTGTGATGCAAACGATTTTCTGCAGCTTTTACCCATTTCAACAATTCGAATTTTTGGTAATGTCTCTTCATATTTCCTGGTCCTTTGAAGGCCGAATTAATGAGAGTTTACTGCATAATGTGCAACATTTTTACTGCAGCCCTAGAAACTAAACGGTTTCAAGCCTGGATCTCTACAGAAGTAGTGCAATGTATATAGCTTATTTATTACTTTGACTATGGCATTCAGCTGCTGATCTCGAGGTTGCGCGTTTCACCTTTGCCGCTATCATGTTTCATAGGAGGTTAAACAAGTGTGCGATGTGTGATGTTGGGTCACAAAGGTGGTGTTCCTTACAGCCCATTTGTCGCTTTATGATGTTCATCCTTAATTGCCTCTTGACACGTATATTTATTACTAGGGTTCGGACTTCTTGGTTTAGGCTGATAAGAACTGATATAAAAGTATGCCGAATTCAATTTTTGAAATACGGTTTTAATTAAAACTGCCTCTTTATCCTTGGTATGAAATACATAACTATACAAACCTCTTTTTTGGAAATGAAGGTTAAAATGTTAATTTTCTGTCTCTTTCGTAGAGAAAGCCCAAAAGTGTATTGATTGTGAGCCAATAGTAACATCGCTGAGCACTTTCATCCTGCTTTTACCAAACTGGCTGATCAAAATGAAATTTATAATTTTAAATTGAACTGATCAATCGCGGGTGATGTGGTAGATGCCCTCCTTTGTCTGCTGTGGCAGTTGGAGCGCATGAGGGGACAAAAGACATACATTGAACTTGAGAAGAATCAGTGCGGTTGTTGTGCTTACAAAGCAAGTAAAGGCCACCATCATCTTTGCTGGGAGGTAAATGGTTCAGTAAAAAAAACCTCGTTAATTCGGATCGCAAGGGACCAGCAAAAATGTCAGAGTTAACTAAATTTCGGATTATAGAATTTACCATGAAAACAAAAAAAAATCATACTTATTTTATGAAAAACTGCATTATTTTTGTTTGTTTTTTTCGTTGGAATTTGCCTGGTAACAATTTTTTTTTTCAGTCCCATCAAGTGGGGCAGCTCACTGTCCCATGATCAGACTCAAAATTCCTCCAGTACAGCGAGAGCCTCGGCAGCTTCTTGCACAGTGCGTGGCAGCGGCTGCTCAAGACTTTCATCGTTGTAACAATTGCTATCTTTATCAAGAACTTCAGATAGTATGTCATCATGGTCGTCATGGGGAGCATGCCGGCGACAGCAAAATCGTCACTTCACTGGAGTGGCGGGTGCCATCGTTGTGGAGCGCAAAGGCAACTGCAACAGGCCCCGAACATAGTCCAATAGGGCAACAAGTGTTTATTTGCACGATTCGTGCACTGTCACCATCACACCATAAACAACTAGGACAAAGAAATCAGGCGTGCAGCCAGGCAGTCACGTGACAGCCATGACAGTCTAATCTCACTGCCCTGATGATGGTGATGATGATGATGCTGTGGCTTCTCCCTTTGAAGTGTGCAATCACCAGTGCCACCTAGCCACTGCACACATGATCCGCTGTCATCATCGCATTTCTTGCCCTTCAGTTTTTTGCTGTTTTTGTTTTTGTTTTGTTTTTTGTCACTGTTTTTCGTTTCTGCTGAACAGCCCGCAGACTGACTCTCCTTGCGTAGGTTTTCCGTTGTGCTGTTGATGCACATCCGTGCTGTATCACACAGTAAAGCAGGAAGGTCGGTAGCTCTCATCGGAATTCTCCAAGTTAACCGATGTGCAGGTAAATGCCTCCGAAATAATGAGCGTTTGCCGCCACTAACTACCACTATCATTATCGATCACTATATACCACTAACTAGCGGTGGCAGTCTCTGTGGCAACGGCGCTGGCATGACATTAGACAAGGAGAACTAAGATACATTTCCTGCGTGTCCGGCGTGGCTTTCATGATGATTGACAGCTATAGTGGGACAGAATCAGGTCTTACGGGGTTCAACGTGCTGCTTTGCCTATCTGAATGACATCCTCATCTTAAGCCCCACCACCGATGACCACAAAGCTCCACCTGCGTCAAGTGCTCGCACATCTCGGCAAGTTCGGTCTTGTCAACGCTATCAAGATATAGTTCGGTGTTGCGGAACAGGGTTTCCACGGCCATCGCGTCAAAGCCCGTGGTATTCGCCCACTACCGACAATGTCACAGCCACACACAAGTTTCCTCAGCCAGCCACCACGAGCCAACTGTGCGAATTTCTTAGCCTCGCTAACTTTTATCGCCGCTTCATTTCTTGCTGTGCCCATATACTCCAGCCTTACACGATCTTCTCTCGAGCCATGAAGGCTCCTGTAGCATGGAACCCTACTACTGACACTCCTCATCCATCCCGACGCCCCGACATGTCATGGTTGACGCATTAGACACCACCGTCGGCGCGGTCTTGCAGCAGTTCGCTGCCTGTACTTGACAGCCGATCTCCTCCTTTTCCAAGAAGCTGGTGTCCTTTTAGCACTGCTGTAGCACATTTGGAAGAGAACTGCTCGAGATATATTTGACTGCGAAGCACTTCTGACATTTCATTCCTTGGAGGACATCTTTTTCACATCCTCACTGATCACGAACCGCGGACGTCAGTGCTTGTGTCTAGTAGCACATCCTATGCTCCCTATGAAATAAGGCAACTCTCCTACATTTCCAGCAACAGTCATGTTAGCGGCAAGTCCAAAACAGTCCAAAGCCATGGTGAAGACCATGGCTGCTGCTCAGATAACTGATAACAAGCTGCAGTTCCTTTGCACACATGGCACCTCTCTCGTGTTTGAAGACATTTTGCTTCCTAGCTGTGAAGTGCCACCTGTCTGTGATACGTTGACCAATTGGCCGCGCCCCTACGTGCCTCGACAATACTGCTGGACCGCCTTTGATGCCCTCCATTTTTTTTGCTCACTCTGGTATTCATGCCACCCAGTGACTCGTCGCATCTCGCTACGTCTGGCCCAACACTGACATTCATCACACATGTGCATCAACACTGACGTTCATCACACGTGCGCCTTGGCTGTCAGCAGTCCAAAGTGCATCGTCATACTGCAGCCCCTATTGCCTCCTTTCTGTTCTCCAACGCCTGCTTCAGCCATCTGCATGTAAATATTATTGGCCCTCTTCCGCCTTACTGGAACCATCACTATCTGTTGCTGCAGCTGCAGGTCACATTTGTTGCGGCCACCACGTTGCTGCCAAATCGCCAGCAGAGTATCCACAAGAATACATGACATGGATGAGTCCTGCATTCACGACTGCCTGAAGGAGTCTCTTGAGGCAACAAATAAATATTAGGCCATTGTTCTGTAGCCCGAAGACTAGTGCACCCTGGGCTTCCCTGTCTGCCTGCCAAGTACATGGACGAATGGAGTCGTGGCCACACTGGTTTGAGCACTGGGCATACCACACGAAAAGTTTAAAGCAAGCTGTAGATGTTTCTCTCTTCTGTTTCTCTTTTTTTTTTTTTTTTTAGGCGAGAGTTTTTGATATGAAAACGAGCGACCATGTGTCAGCGGCCTCCTGACACTTGTGAGGAAAAACTAGTGAATTTTCAGCATTTTGTGATCGCCCTTACAAAGTGCACAGCTGTTATCGCAAATAGGAAATGCATCAAACTCTGATATATTTCGAGATTCCGCAAGATACAGCAATAAGAGCGGTGACTGAATGACAGTGACAGACTCGGACGGCAGCGTTGTGGCAATCATTCTGTAGCAAATTTAATGATACTGTTTGGAGGAGTGTAGCTTCCCCAATCATACCTCTTTGAGGTTAGTGTGCGGGTTATACACGAGGGAACTTTTTTTGACTCCACAGGGTTTAAAGTTAGGGGTGCAGGTGTTATATAGGCAAGGGCAGGTTTTGTGATCGCCCTTACAAAGTGTACAGCTTTTATCGCAAATAGGAATATCGCACAAACTGTGGCTGTGTTTTCTGAATTCCTTGCTTCTTTTTGCAGGCTCAGTACAGTCTGTCCCGGGCCCAAGCATCGTTCAAGTCCCTGGTTCAGATCCACGAGAAAAATGGTATGATTTTTAGTCACCTGTCTCACTTTTGATGTGCTTTATGGCATGGCATTGCCTGCTTGCTGTTCTTTTTTCTGCTTAGTTTGATCATTCTGTGGCCACAATGCACACATCTTGGTGCAAAGAAAATGTGAGAAGACTTGTGCACCGTGACTTGCCACAAAGTTGCCATAAGATCAAAATTAGTCCAGAGTTGTATGTAAAGCTTGTCTCAGTAGGCATAGCCTTAGTATGTAGGTTATCTTTCTTAGTTTTACAGGCTCGTCCACTTCTAGCTATAGCACGATCGCTGCTTCCAGAGCGCCATTGCGTCCGACCTGGCCATGCGAAGCCCCACCTCAGGGTCCCTCTGTGCTTGCAGCGCTTTACATCTATATGTGCCTGCTTTGGATGCAATGTCATTTTGAAAGCAGTGACTGTGTTATAGCTAGAATTGAATGACCCTGTACATTATGAGGTGAAAACATTTTGGAACCTGGAAGTAGAAATGAAGAACTAGTCTCTCGGTAGAACTTTTTTATGTCTGCATGTGTGTTGTAATTTTCGCTACGTGTAATTAGTAATTTCTAGAGCATTTAGGAGTGGTAACATTTCAGAGGTATTGGAAGCATGTATAAATTTCCCTAACTCCTTGCAACAAAGTTACTTCAGTTACTACAGAGCTGTGATGGCCCGGCAGCGGTGCTTGAAAATGCTATGGCATGGCATGTGGCCTTGATATGAAAGGATAGCCCTCTTCAGAAAAACCAAGGGTATTAATACTAGCTTTTTTTATTTATGGGTAGAATCTCGTGAAACTGCACACACAAATGTGTTTTTATTCCTGGTTCCAAAAAATGTAATCATATTGGGCTGGTAGTTATATGATTACATGTTACCCTATAAAGTCTGTATAGAGTGCAATTAGGTAATTTCTTATTCACCATTAAAGAACTTTCTCATTCCATTTTGTTGCTTTTAATTACATGAATTCATAGCCAGGAAGTTCCCATACCCGATGACATTCTTTATTTTTCTTTAAAGACGTGTCATACTGTTGAGAGTAAAAGGTTGCAATATTTGACACTAAAATTCAATAAACTAAATGCAAATTGCTATTGATGCATGCTCTAAACAAAAAAGTAAGAATGCCATCGGGTGCCCCATTCCTTTCCAAAGAAAATGGTACCCATGCTATCTTTGCGAACCAAAAAGAAGTTATCAAAACCCTGCATAAGGCTCAGGAGACCGACCAAAAAAATGAAAATGAGAATACTGTTTATGAAGTTTGATCATATGCTTGTGATATTTGCGACTAGTAATCACATTTTCTTCCGATTTCTGAAACTGTCTTTGGATTGTGAATATTTCAACTAAATGTGAAAATATTGTGGACAATCCAAGGCCAAGGTAGCATATGCCATTAAGAATTCAGCGAAATTTGCGGACTTTATGTGTAGCCAACACAATACCAATATTTTAATAGGGTATTGCATGAGAGCCAGGTATTGCATGAGAGCTGCAAGAGCTTTGTAACTAAACAGTTCTACTCCTCTCCAGGGCTCTAGTCTAGAGTGGCTCGTGTTGACGGCGATTTATACTTGTCTGGGGCTGTAGTCTGGACACCTATCTTCCTTACATTTTTTTTTTTTCCGGCATTGTTGCTCAAGAAGGCTGCTGTACATTTCTTCAGCCTCATCCGGCCCTTTTCGAGGCTACGACAAAGAGGGTTGCAGCCTACAGTGTAGCCAAGGCCCAAAGCTACACTATTGGAGTGCAGGCACTCACTGGAATTTTGTGTTGTCATCTGCACACCTCTCCAGCAAGGCTCATCACTCAGTCGAGCAAACACTGGTTCTAGTGCTGTGCAAACGGAGGCTGGTATACAGTTGAATCCCGCTATAACGAAATTCACGGTGCACGAAAAAAAATTCGTTCTCGCGGAACTTCGTTATCGCAAAAATTTGACGTGAAACGCAGAAAGAATTGCCCAAGCAGCAGCAAAGGCGTTTAATGCCAAAAATCTGTAAGCTTGGTTTGCTTACGCTTCACGGCGAGCAACGCCGTCACGCGATTTTCGCACTCGGTCAGCAAACCCATTGCAACATCGTTGTCTCGGACAGCAACGAAATTCCTGATGACATCAAAAGCGTCCATCACCTGTACGGCGGTTGCCGCAGCCGGCGCTTCCTGTACGTCGTCGTCTTCTTCATCGGAAGAGTCCTTATCATTCCGGGCAGCTTTTATGATCTGCTCATCACTCACATCTTCGTGAACAACAACACAAGCGTCAGCGCCGATGTATTCGTCGAGCTCGAGATTAGGCGGCACGGTTCCTATTTCTCCCAGCGTTTTCCAGGCGGCCGCGATCCCCGGAGCCGGTGACGCCTCTTCGTCGTCGTCTGTAACGCCTGGTGTTAGGCCAGCAGAGTGTACGGGTCGACCTTCGGCAAATCCGGCGTGCCTGAAACAGTTCACAATTACTGAGCGCCCCAGTGTGCTCCAGGCAGCAGACATAATCTGCAGTGCCACGTACAAGTCCACCTTCGTGTCTCGGCCGGTTTCAGTGTTAAAAAGCAGCCGCTGAATTAACCTCCCGCGGTAAGCGCGCTTCAGGCTAAGAATCACGCCCTGATCGAGAGGCTGTAAGACAGACGTGCAATTGGGAGGGAAAAACCTCAGCTCCGTGTTAGTGAGCTTGACTTCGTCGGAGTGATGCGCTGAACAATTGTCCAAAAGCAAGCAAACTTTACGGCCCTGCCGCTTCATGTCGCGGTCGAATGCCATCATCCACTCGGTGAAAATAGCGCGGGTCATCCATGACTTGTTGTTCGCCTTGTACTGCACAGGTAGGCTACGAGTTCCCTTAAAACAGCGCGGCTTGGCACTTTTGCCTATGACTAACGGCGGACGCTTGTCCGAGCCATCCATGTTTGTGCAAAGCAGCACTGTGATGCGTTTTTTGCTGTGTTTGCCGCCGTGACAGCGCTGCCCCTTGAAGTCGAGCGTCCTAGCCGGCAACATCTCGTAGAATAGCCCGGTCTTGTCGGCGTTATAAATGTCTGCAGGCGTGAAGTTGCTTAAAATTTCGGCCATGTTACTCGCCTTCCAAGCAGCTGCTCCGTCCACGTCTGCTGACATTGACTCGCCGCACAACACTTTTCCAACAATGTTATGGCGGGCCTTGAAACGGTTTAGCCAGCCAATGCTGGCTTAAAATCATCAATGCCAAGTAGGCATGCATAGTTCAAGGCTTTCTGCTGGACGATGCTTCCGGACAGGGGGACGTTGCTGGCTCGTGCTTCCACAAACCACGCATGCACTGCTTTGTCCAACTCTTCATGGAGGGGCCGCGTCACCTTTTTGTGCTTCGAGGATGTGCCTGAAGCAAGTGCCATTCTCACGCTGTCCTTATTGCCTAGAATCGTTGACAGCGAACTTGCAGGAATTCCGAAGTCTTCAGCAATTGCCGCTTTCTTCCTTCCGCTTTCTGCTTGGGCGATTATTTGAGCTTTTTGCTCAAGGGAAAGAGTTTTGCGTTTTTTCACTTGCGTTGCCATCGTGTCCTGCGGATGAAAACTCGTCGTTGTCGAAGAGAAAGGCAGCGAGTGAACAACGCGACCACGACACAAAGCCAAAATGGCGGAACTGCAATCACGTGATTTCATGCTTAATGTGGCTTTGGATTTGACTTGGACTTCTCGCCAATAAAACTAGTTTCGGTTTCGATTTTGAACGCGAAAATTTCGTTGAAGCGGAAACGCTCTGCAAAAATGGTTCGTTGTGCAGAGAAATTTAGGCCATTAATTCTTATAGGATACTCGCGGGGAATAAAAAATTATTCGTTGTCGCGGAAATTTCGTTGTGGCGGTATTCGTTGTGGCGGGATTCAACTGTAGTGTCTTTGTGAGCAGGAGGCTCCTCGGCATTCGCAATAGCGCGATTGTATTTGCACCACGAGTTCAGGCCATCGGGGCACAAGCTGTGGTCGAGGGCACTGTCTGTCGAAGACTTGTCGAAGCGTGGTTTGCACTGCCTTCTTCATCCCTGGCACGTCATGCGTGTGGCTGCGGAGGGCGTACCTGTAGTAGTTTGTGATCTTCATAATTTGTTTTCTTGGGTCAGTTTCCCTCTGCCTCCAAGTGTTTCGCCGTGGGCCTTTTTTTTTTCTCCGCTAAGCTTCGTAGTGCAGTGCCCATACGCTGTGCACATAGTTAAGGCAGTCGTTGTTTTCTATGGGGACAAATTCTTGGACAGTTTCTGCTTGCAAGGCATGGAATGTGCAGCTGTCTCCGCCACAAAGTATTGTCGTTTAACGGAGCCCATTTTCGGAGAGTGAATGCTTGAACATCAGGACGCTTGAACAACTTCCATTCTCCCTGAATTGCAGTCAGTGTTCTTCTGACACGCATGCTCGGCCACCCAGTTTTCGTAACCTTCATCTGAAAGTTTAGGACCAATGGTACATCCAAGACAAAAATTCGAGAGGTCAACGTGGTCAATCACTAGACCGGTGTACATTTCTATGATGCAGCCCACCCCAATATGTGATGACCACTCTTTAGTCATTCAGGTGCCGTCAAAGACATCAATGTTATCTGGAGGCGGATAAAAGTTTTTGTACACACCCTTGTTAATGCTGACACTAGCTGCTTCAGGGGCAGCTGCAGTGCCCTCACAAACCTTGACCACTTTCCTTAGGTGGGCTTGAAATGTTTTGTGGTGGAGACCTCTGTGTGACAGGTTTATTTCAGCACAGAAATCTGAGAGGGCTGTAGCACCTTTTCCAATGTTCTGGATACTTTTCATGGCCCTCATTTTCACCTCAAAGGGTGTGTGATCTTGGCAGGTCCTTTTGTCCTTGGCGACGAAAAACACGCCGCACGATAGTCGCACGCCGAGCACGTCTCCTCCAGTTTCATTACTAGATCATACTGCTTGTCGGACTTATTCGAATCGAGCACAACCAGCCCGCACTTGCCACACTATAGGGGACCCAAGCTCAAGTTTCGCCGCGCGATGGCAGCGCCGCATTCCTGGCGTGGTGGTGAAATGTAAAACGATGGGGTGTCGCCGGAGCAGACGCTCTGCTAGCTTCCTGTTCAATGGTTTAACACAATGCATACAAAGTGAAGGGGGTGGAGTATTTTCACGCTCCTCGCTCCGCGCGTGTCTTGCTTAGTCGATTTTCTGTGCGCCCTCCCTGCTTTGCGAGTGCTCTGAAAGCAACAAAATCAACAGATATCCAGCGTGCGATATCCGCAATCGACGATGATGTGTGAATCTGCCCTAGGATCAAGAAAATATCTAGGAACACGGCCTTCTTTTTCTCTTTTCGTGGGGGAGGGGTTGGAAAACATGCCTTGCTGAGACGCTTTTGCAGATTTCCGCAAATTGGCCAATAAATGAACCAACATTATTATTATTATTGATAACGAAAATATGTTGGAAGTGCAATACAAAAGCAATCCTAGTTATATGGCTCGATTGACACCACTCGCACGGAGCACCCTATTCGAGTCACAGGTTTTGTGAATGCAAAACAAATATAAATGAAGCACTACCATTTAATAGGAACCGAAATAAAGCAGGATTGTAGTACAAGCTTGGATTTCACCTGCCTTCCGAGCCAGCGAGCCCGTTATGTCGCGTGCAGCGCGCGGAGCAGGCATGTGCTTTTGAGACTGCTAGCGTTTGCTCCTTTGAAGAAACACCTCCTTCGGACTATAACTTATTTTTCTACTGCAAGATTTGCTTTAGTAACTTCGTAATAATAAAAACAAAACCGTTTATAGACCTCATGCTACAGGCCAAAACGATGATCGAGTGAGCCGCTTTATTTCACAGTACTGGTAATTTTTTCACACGTTTTGAACATATTATATACGGCAATATAATTACACAGCAGATTTACCTTGAGATACACTTCCTACGTTTTCGCTAACGTGGGAAACGCATTCGCAATCAATATTTACAACATCGCCGTCTGTCGTCTGCTGTATACAGTGCAGATGTGAATAAAAGTTTTCTCTCCTATAATTACGTTTCCTTCATGAATATACGCGGCAGATTATCCAGTATCAAGATGGAATGCAGGCGGCATGTCACGATGCGCCTGCGGGGGTGCGTGAGGGCGCGAGCTCGTGCGAGAGAAAGCGTGCGGCGCATGCCGCGAAGGCAGCGAGCAGAGCCGGCCGCGCCCCAGTGTGTGTTTTTCTGCCACAGATGGCACTGCCCATCAGAAGCCGCAGCGCCGCCCAGCGATGCTTTGGGAGCCTATACTTGCACAGAAAGCTCCTTCAGCACAGCCATGTCCACCGCGACAAAATGCCTGACTTTGCCTTCTCCGAGTGTGCCAGATCCACTTCAAGGAGATCGAATTTGTACTGCGTCACCAGCTTAGCATTCATGCCGCGCTTGACCATGTCTGCATGTTCCTTACAGATGGCGATCTCTACCGTGTAAAATCCCGTGTCGAGTCGATGAGACATGCTGGGATTGGGCCTCGATTCTGCAGCAAGTTCATCAGGCGATGCGGCAGGCAATGCAATAGGTGACTGTAGCTGCGGCTTCGAACAATCCTCCTCCGGCATGGTCGAACGTTGGGTAGATGGGATGCGATGATCGCTGTGGTTGGGAACACTCATCCGGCACGGTCGAACATTGGGCAGGCGATGCTCGCTGTGGCTGCGAGCCGGCTTCATTCGGCACGGTCAAATGAACCGATGCTGTACTGCACTTCGCGTTGGGTTAGCGACGCTTCCTTCTTTTATGGCGGGTCATCGTCTTCAAACATGTGTCTCCTGGCATTGCTATTTTGTGCTCACAAGGTATGAACTAAAAATGATCTCAGGAAGCTTCGCTAAACGAGCACTGTGCAAAATGAGACGTGGACAGATGCACGAAGCGAGAATCACAATGGCGAGCGCAAAAAGAAAACAAAATGGCACGCCGTTCGGGAGGCCTGGGACGGGAAGCTCGCCTTGTGCACAGGGTCTCCGGTCAATCAGCGGCGCAGAATAGGCACTCCGAAAACTGGCGAGGGCGGTTGGTCGCCTTGTCTGATGCCATTTTGAGAGGCCACAGAATACGCACAAAGGAACAAGCTTCAAAGTGAACCCAAGGTGGCGGCAATTGGCCGTGTGCCTCGCCTGTGGCATGCGCAGGAAGTTCGGACAAATTTTGCACATTTCGGGGCATTTTGTGGCTCCCATGCTGTTAAGAAAGTTGATTTTCCCAATAGAAAGTATTTTCCGATTGAATTCAGCATTAATTTAAAGGGTAGGTGCTCAAAAGTACAAGCATTTTGAATATATGCTTTTCCCAAAACTGATTTTTTGGTCATTTGGCTGTTGTAAGGCCCGCGTCCCTCCTTAAACTGCACACGCAGCATATTATGCATTGCATTTGGCTGGCATGTTTGGGCTAAGATCGTCTTTCACATTTCATGCCTCAGGAGTACACTGCTTCGCAAGCTTTCTCATGTTCTGTGTGCTTCTGTTTGATCTTTTGTTTGCTGAACCATGGCATTTTCAAACCAACTTAATTTAGAAGATTCTCTGTTATACCTGTTATAATAAAATTGTATAAAGCCTCCAATTTTTCTTTTTGTTGCATCTAGGTTTTTGTTATATATGCAGTTTCTGCGTGAAGACTCAAAAGGAGAATGCAAAACAGAAGCAAGAGTTAAATGTAGGAAAAATTAGCTTGGCAGTGCTTACAGGAAATTGGAATTACTTGATGCTGTAGAAGTGGTGAAACATTTCTGCCTTGTGCCCGTGACTGGGGCAGTAGCCTTCACCTTCACTGCAGCTCGCACTGTGCGCCTATGAGTGGTGCGGGGAGAGATGGGTTCAGAGTCTGCTGGAAGCACCTTAGCCAGGCAAGGGGAAGCACATGCAGTTGTGCTACCATTGGACGAGGAGGCGACTGCGTCTTCACACATGTTCTTGCTCTCGTGTGCCCACCACCGGTGCCCAAAAAAACGGGTTTATCGCTTTGCCAGCACTTAGCGATGTTCTCGGGCATGAGCAGATGTCTGTTTTGTGACATTCTCGGCTTGCCGACGCCGTTGCATCACAAAAACTTTGCGGTGATCGGGAAAAAAGTGTGTTGCGGCCATGGAAGCAGCTAGGGCTTTCACGATGGAGAAGGTAGGCGACATCGATGTTGCCGTAATGTTTGACAGTACATGGCAAAGGTGGGGCCACAAAAGCCATAACGACGTTGACAACAGCTGTGTCAGTAGACACTGATTTGTGCCTGATTTTTGTTACTGTCGAATTTCTGCCTCTCGTGCAGTCGTCACCAACACCTCGAAAGCGACGAAAAGATGTGGCAGGCATACCAGGGCCCAGTTTGCGAGAAGAATACTGAACATTCTTCTCATGCGATGGAGGCTGAGGCAGCAGTGTGTATATGGACGAGAACACCATCACAGAAGACACCACTGCGCTTCACCAAGTTCCTGAGTGACGGGGACAGCAAAGCTCTTAGTGGTGTCTTCGAGGTGAAGGTGTATGGTGAAACCTCAATTGAGAAGGAAGACTGCACGAATCGTGGCGAAGCGTCTTGGAACTGCACTACGCAAACTTAAGGCTCCTCTTCCACATGGTGAAAAGTTGAAGGATGAAGCTATCCAAAAATTGCAAATCTATTATAGGATAGCCATCACCAGTAACAGGGGCAGCATCCAGAAAATGTATTGTGCCATTTGGGCATCATATTTTCACTTTTGTTCTATGGATGCTGCTCACAGCCATAAATACTGCCCCGAAGGAGCAGAATCTTGGTGTAAGCACCAGCGAGCCACAGCGTTGATAGAGCCCGCGTCAGACCACACTCCGCTTTTGACCTAAGTGCAGGGGCTGGCGGTGCTACCTATATACAAGCATCTGACTGATGAAAAGCTGCTCACCTGGTGCCTACAGGGAAAGATACAAAACGAAGCAGAGTCTCTGAACAGCAAAATCTGGTACTGTGTCCAAAAACAAAGTTTGCCTCGAGAACTGTGTCGAAGACAACAATGGGGTGGAGACTGCAACTGCCATTGCTGTGGTTGTGGTTCAATAGCGGACACAGTAACTTGAGCAAGTTCTCCAGGAGCTTGGTGTGCTGCCACCAGAAGAGCTTGTTGTGCTGGAAAGCTCCCGTGACAAGCGAAGAATGAAAAGGATGTCTGACCGCCAAACAGCCAGCCGAAGCCCGAGCACGTCGCCACACATCGCAACATGGCGAAGAGGGCACGTCTGACGGGCCCCATTCGCGAAGACTGTGAGGGGCCAATGTATGGGGCAGGTGAATTTAGCAACATGGTTGTGTTTGAGACTCATTTTTGTATTTTGTGAAACAAATTCATGAGTTTGTGTCATGTTTTTTTTAAGAATACAGACGTTTCAAACTTTTAGATGCGTTTTTCTCCACTTGCAGTTTTCAAAGGCATTCTTACCATTTTGTGCACGAACTTTCAAGTACTTAAAATTGTCAGATTTAGATGAAATTTTGTACACAGCTGCTTCAAAGTGTTTAGATTGGGAATATCTGAATTATCACTATCTCTTCAACCTTTTTATGCAAAAATTCAAAACTTTGACTAACAGCATCTAGAATATACACTTTTAGTGTTCTTGAATTTTTTTTGCAGATAAGGGATATTGTGAATAAATTTCAACTAGTTTTGCTCACACTACTTTACCTAAGCAGCAATATGAGCTATAGCAGCCTGCTTTAAAAATAATTTTACTCTTAAAAAAGTGTGCACAAAAAGCACTATATTTTACTCTTGAGAACTCCATTACACAAAATCTAAGGTACATAAAACTAAGACCATATTTGGAATCAGAACTAAAAACGCTATCAATGACTTAAGTTTCATGATTTTAAAAAGTCAAATAAAAAAAAAACTTTTTCGAGGAGGAGCATCTGCATTTAGCACTAAGAATGCCTGAGTCATTTTTCTTGTAGGGCTGCATGCTCTTTCGAAAGGTGTTTATCTCTCCAGCACAGTGTCCCGTACCTCTTAAGCATACTCTCAGTGCATTATTTACACTCTTTATTCATGTGTAAGAGCACCCTGTGGTCAGGTTTGAAAGTCCAAAACTGCCTAGCATTCTTAAGGGGGGACACGGGTCTTTGGGACCAAAAAATGACCAAAAAACCGATTTTCTGAAAATGGCATTTTTGGAATCTGTGGCTATTAATCTACAAGTTCACCAATTTTCTTCTTCCAGAAGTCAGTATTTTCAGCATAATAACGAATTGAAATCATCGCGCGGGCTGAATTTGCGCAGCAGCAGACGATAAAACGGCACATTTTTCGTTGCGCGCAACTGCCGTTCCGCCGGACCGATCTCGGCCATGTTAGGCTCGTTTGAAAGAGCGCTTTCTGGGTTTCAATTTCCCGCCGCTAGCGCTTGTCTGCCCTCAATGGCCACTGAGAAAAATAACCACAAAGAAAAACGAAAACGCGGCATCTGATTCGCTGCTGAGCGCACGTGACTGCAACTGAGCCATCCGATTGGCTGATTCTATCGCACGTCGTCTGCTTGCGGCGGGCCAGCAGCCGTTGAAAGCGTCCGAGACGCCATTTTGTTCTGAGTCGAGACCGAGGCGAGACGATGCCCCTCAGTAAATTCCGCTCGCGCCACAAATTCGGCAAAAAGAAGAAGAGTGCGCGCGGCGACAACTTTCGGAACCGTCCTGCGGCACCCGAAAGCTCCGAGGATGTGCAGGAGCCAGCGGCAAGTCAAGAAGTCCCCGCGGCCGAAATAGGCCTAGCGAGCTCGGCGGCGCCTACGCCCAGCGGACGCGTCCGCCCCGACACGACGATGCTGCAGCCTTCGGACTTGATTGAAAAGAAAAGAAAAGCCGAAGGAATGCTGCAGGAGCTGGGTTCAACCGCAGCGACGAAGAGGAAAGCGGATTTCATCGCCACTTCTGATGCCCGTCTTCTTGACGCGACCGGCGGTTGCCGTGCGGACGATACGACGTTCACTGTTGTGAGTTTGGAGTCGCTGAACGAACTGTTGTCTGCTGTGAAATGTAAAGTGTGTGGCGGGGATGTCCATATTTCAAAAGGAAATCGTGAATATGGTCTAGCCGTTAAACTCTCTCTCGCGTGCGTGATTTGCGGGGACATTTCATCGGCATGGAGTTCGCCGCGCGTGCAAGGCAGCCAGAAGATAAATCCGTTTGCCGTGAATATCCTTGCTGCACGCGCGATGCAAAGTACCGGACATAGGCAAACGGCGCTGAATGATGTGTTTGCGGCGATGAACATATCTCATCGTGGCCTGCACACGAAAACGTGGCAGGACTACGTAAAGAGTAAGCTGACGCCCGCAGCAACACGCGCAGCCGAAGGAGTGTTGAAAGACAGCGCCCGTTCTGTTCGGCAACTCTATAACGAGTTGAACCTTGACAACCCCGGGAACATTTCTGTCTCTTTCGATGGTTCATGGATGACCCGGGGTCATTCATCCCACATCGGTGTCGGCGCCGTAGTAGAACTTTTTACTGGACTGGTACTTGACTATGTAGTTTTCAGTAACTTTTGTGCTGGGTGTGAGCGTGGGCCCAAAGAAGGTGACCCGTCCTATGAGGCGTGGAAAGAAAGCCACTTGTGCCAAAAGAACACGGACAAAAAGTCCGGTGAAATGGAAGTTCAGGCCGGACTTGTTTTGTTCGAAAGGTCACTGGAGAAACATGGCCTTAGGTACACGACCATGCTCTCAGACGGCGATAGCCGCACATTTCTTGCATTGCAAGAATCAGCTGTGTACGGCTACATCGAAATCAGCAAAGAAGATTGCACAAACCATGTGCAGAAGCGGATGGGAACGGCCCTACGCAATGCAATTGCCAAGCATAAAGGTGATGCAAAAGAGAGCTTGAGTGGCAAAGGAAAGCTGACAGGCGACCTTGTCACCAAGTTGACATCGTATTACAGCTGGGCCCTGAAGTCCCATGCTGGAGATGTTGGGGCAATGCATAAGGCAGTGATGGCTACCTATCATCACGTAACCTCCAATGATACCGTGTCAAATCACACCCTCTGCCCGACAGGCGCAAACTCGTGGTGCCGCCAGAATGCTGCTGCAGCCAAGGGAGAGCCTGCTCCCAAGCACAGATACAGTTTGCCACCACATGTGTGCAAAGCACTTTTGCCTATTTATGAGCGTTTGGCAGACCCAAAGCTGCTAGAGCGGTGCCAGCAGGGAAAAACCCAGAACAGTAATGAAAGCTTGCACTCCCTAATATGGTCACTCGCACCAAAGGAGCGCCATGCGTCACTGTTCTCCGTTCAAGCAGCTGTTGCGGAGGCTGTTGTCCGCTTCAATGCAGGAAACCTACAAGCATGCTCAAAAATACTGAGTGAGCTAAATATGAACCCTGGCGTCCAGAATATCAGGAGGATGGCTGAGAAGGACAGGCGCCGAACAGCCGAATCAGTACGCAAGCGTGCCTCTGCGGAAAACATGCATCGGGCACTGAAAAAGCGGCATTCTAGTCAGCCCAAGCAGTCAGATTACATGCCTGGTGCATATTAGCTGTCTGCAAGTGTAAATATGTATATATCTTTTCGAAATTTTGAATAAATTGTGCCTAGTTTGTTTTTTCCCATTTTCTCAAAACTCAAATTTTGGACACTTGGCTGGTTTAGTTCGTCGATATCTCTGCATCTAGGACAGATAGAGATGTAATTCCTTTTTCTACATAAAGCTGAAGGTGCAGTGAATGCAATGATCGAAGCAGAATTCTTTATTCAAGCTTCAAAAATTTTTTATTTTGCCAAGTTAATTGAAGCATGATAGGCACGTCTTGAAGGACAACTTTCAAAGTGCAGCAAAATTGCTAATAAGGGTAAAATGGAAAAACTGCTTTGATCATTGCACTCTTTGGTCATTGTACTGTACCGCCATGCATTAAAAATGATGTTTTATAGAGGCGTTTTTTTTGCGCGGAAGTACTAATTAAATGAATAATTAATATTATTATCTCGGGAATTAACTGACATAGAGAAAAACAAGTTACATTTTTGAAATCAGCATAAAAATCTGAACAAGAGGGTATGATTTTATCAGGATTGGCTTTAAAATAATGAAAATAGCTCTAAGACCAGTGTCCCCCCTTAAAGGGTGCTTCTGCACATGGCCATTTCATTCTTATGTTGCATTTTCACGCACTGAAAAAAAAAAAAAATGCAAAGCTATGCTTACATTTGCATCTGTTGTGCAGTACACAAGCCCTCATTTATATCTAGTAATGTATAAAATGTGTACAAAATTCTCAGGCCAGAGGGTTTGCTTTTGATACGTGTGTTGGGGTACTTACCTCAAAATATTTAAATCTTTCTGTAGAAGTTATACTCCACCTCTGACAACTTTGGCTGCTTCATAGGGAACCTAAGTGCCAGAAAATACGGCTGTGAAGAAGGCAGCCAGGCAATTTTGGACACACCCGGTTGGACTGTGCATATGGAGTTGGAAACAAGAGAGTAGTTCCTAATGGAGACTCATCATTCCCTCATGACATTCACAATTGCTTAGTCCATTAGGCTTGACGATGTTACTAAACCGCTTGGTGTTGTCTTATTCTTTCAGGCTGGTTCACTCCTCCAAAAGAAGATGGATGAGCATGCAGAAGTTGTCAGTTGTACATACTGAAGTAATGGCGTCTCTGTGGTCGCTGTTCCTTAATTTTTTTTTTTCTTGTCAGTCTCATTATCTGGAAGTGAAAGAGGGTGAAAAGAGAACCTGTCATCAGGAGCGGGTTGTTGTGGTATTGCCTGCTCCATACAAACATGACAGAAACGCAATTTGCGACCAAGACTGCCGCTAGCCCTCCTTTTGTTTTAAATTGTTTTGTTTAGAGTTGATAAAAGTTCCTGTTTGTTGCGCACGTAACAGACACACAGACAAGTGTTGCTCCCCCCCCCTCCTTTTTTTTTTTTTTTTTTTTTTTTGTCCTGTGCCCATCCTGGGGTTTGACACACACCTCACTATGTGTAAAACTTTTCTTGCCAAGTGTTTTTCTTTTCTTTTATTTATGCATTGGGTCTTTTTGCAGATTATTTTTTTTTTTTAGTGTGATAATAAAAATGAGAAGGGAGAACCAGAAACTTCTACTGCAATCTGAAATATGGCGCAAACTTCATCTGGTCAGCCAGTCAGCAGGTTAAAGCAGTTTGGTACACATATTACAAATCATTGGGCTCATTATTGCCTAAAGTGTTCATTGAACAGGGTCCTTAAGTTTGAAATTCTGTGTCTGGGTTTTCTTTTCAGTGTGCTAGCACTACAGCTCTCAATTGCAGATTTTTGTTTTTCTGTTCCTTGGCCTCCAGGTAGTTTGCAGGCAGTAAATGAGCCTAAAAATAGAACACTTTAGGGCACAAGTGGGTTTCAAACCCTCAGTGGCTGAACAGAATATCTTTACTGGCCATCATTGCCACAGCTGAACATCCCACTTGTTTTATTCCTCCACTGTAGCATCCCTCACAACCTTATTTGCTTTGGGATGTTAAAGCCTGCAAACTAAATGAAACTAACTGCTATCTATGCACAGTGAATTCAGAACACGCTGCTTTGCATTGCCTTCTTAAAGAAAGGTATGTTGAATGGCCCTAAAATTTTATAGTGCGCTATGACTTAAGCCAAAAGTCAACCCTCCCTCACGGATTGTGTAGATTGTCTTCCGAGGCCTGCTTGACCTTGAAAACCAAGCCTCGTACTAAAGCGCCTGCTTCGCATCACTACCTCTGCTGACGGCGGTTTGTAACTAGTGACTGCCTTGCATAGGAGACCTAATCGGATTACCAGTTCACTGTAAGCACAATTTTTCATTCATGTTAAGGTACAGTTCACTTCTGCAAAACCTCTGCCAGCAAGGCCAGCGACGCACGGCCTTTGGTCATCCAGATTAACTTCACTGCATGGAGAGCATTGGGCCGAACACTGGCTTCTCCACATAACAGCTGTGTCATTTGGAAAATTGCTCTGCCTGACAAAGCTATTGCCACTTATGGGGCACATTCCTCGTGTCACCCAGTTGTGCCTGTATTATGACGACTTGGGTACTCGCATATACGTACGCACCTCACTTTGCTCCACACGTAAAGAGTTATTTTGGAGTTGCTTTCAGAAGTGCCACCAACTTGGTAGTAGTAGTGTTGGATTTTGTTTATCATTTTAAAGGGGAGACATGGAATATTCATTGTCCATGTTCAATGCATTGGGAACGGCAGTATAGCGTCAAATTTTGCTTGAGCATATTTTAGTCTGGAATGATTTTTCCTTGCCGGCACTGTTCCGATTCGGTGGAGGCAGCGTCTACTTTGGCATCCTTAAAAACACTGGGAGGTTTATTTGGCAGCGTACATTTTCCTGTGGAAGACCAACCTGCTAAAGAAGTTGAGAAATTGCTCTCAACCACCTGCAAGGAAATGGTGACTTCAACAACAGCACTTGTGCTGCAATTGTTCCTTTGGAGAAATGGAACAATTGTTGATGCTCATTTTTTTGCAACAAGCAGTAGTCATATACCATTTGGTTAAACAAATAAGAAAATATGCCGAATTCAATTCATAAATTTTGTTTTAACTGAAAACAGTTCGCACTGCTACTGCTTTGCTGCCTTTCATTCCTCTGCAGACTGAGAGGCTCAGTTTGTCGCCGAACGTCTACCAGCGCAGCGCTGTTCACTGTGATTACGCACTTGGAGAATTTGCATGGCTAAGCTAGGTTCCGCACTGAATTTACAGGTTCTGTAAACAATGCTCAAGTGTCCCAATGCAATGTATTCTAGCTACCACAACAGTTTGGCATTTGATCACTGTTGTCAACACAGACCATGTAGTGTCGGCCGTAGCGGCCGTTGTTAAGGAGAGCCGGAGTCGCTGACGATGTTTCATGGCCGAGAGCCCCCTTTATTAGCGAGACACTGTATACATATATATAGGGAGAAGACGGCATCACACACAAAAATCCAAGACAAGTACAGGACAATCTTTAGAACAGAAACAAGCACTGAAAAACATACATAATTTTATTACCATTCATCAATGCAGAGTACATTCTCGTGCCCGCAGGAGCACTTGTGGGCAGGCCACGGCAACCGAAGGGCACGTGCTCCACGCCAAAATCAATAATAAACTAAAGGTACATCATACAATATAGTACATAGCAAAAACACTTTCACTTAGCATGCTGTGTAGAATTACTAAACCATTTTTGTGCTTCTCGCTTAACTTGAGCAAGAAACTTCAACTGTACAGTTTTATTTGGCAATCTATTAAAGTGATGGGGAACTAAATAGGCACAACACCTTTTTCCGCAATTAGTGTACACCCTTGGTAGTTTAAAACGTTAATTCCTGCGAAACACTCTAGGTCTGTCCTGAAGGAGTTTGAATTTATTCGAAAAAAAATTCCTTGTGATAAGTACTAAAGTAAAAAGGTCTGATAGAGGACAGATTTCTGCATTTATTAATTTAGCATTCTCATCTAATTTTCTGGGATAGCACCATACATAAATCACAATACCACACGTGATTCCCACACTCTTGCTCAACAACCTCAGCCCACATTTCATAATTGACTTCCACTTCAGTTTTTGGGCTCTACCGCTTCTATTACCTTTCAGCATATCTTGCTTTTAGCTCCATTTGTGCTGCCACCAGTGACCTTGGTGCTGGAATATAAGAGAACGCAAAGGTGAACCTTAACAAAGTAAGTTAGTGGGCCATCCCCTGGTGCTGCATTGCTGCTGGACCAGTGCATGTCTTCTTAGTCCTGTGGTCGGTGAAGCTAACATATGGCGTGTGTATGCTCCGAGTTGCATCAGTGAGTGGTGCAGACAATTCCTAGTGCGAGTTATCACAGAATTCACAATCCGAGCACACTACTGCACTACAGGTTCCATGGTGTCATTTTATGCTGCAGTCTACTCAAGGTTAGGGAACTGACTGAAATTTCTTTATCGTTAATAGCATGTACTTGAGCAGTTACGACGGCTTGAATTGGTTTACTAATAATTTGCAAATGGTGTATTACTGTCGAATTGATCAGGCTACCGGAAAGCACCATGCATCAAAAAGCTTGTATTTCGTGGGAAGTAATGGGAAAGAAAATTGCAGGTCTGAGACATTAGCTTTGCACCATGACATAGATGGATTAATTGAACGGAAAGGAAGAGAGGTTGGCTGGAATGTTTAAAATCTGGCCTGCTACTCTGCACTGGAGAAGGAAGATTGTGATGGCTGACGATGTAGGAGAAGGCATATGAAAATATATATGGGCACGGCAACTTGCTTTACAAGCGCGAATCGGAGGTCGGTGGCGCACAAAAAACTGCAGAGCCGGCACTGCTTGGGCACCTTTGCCCTTGTCCCGCCCTGCAGCAGTTCCTCGGACAGAGGCCTCTTATCCAAACGCTTCAAGGAATCTGCTGGCACATTTCTTTCACGCGCACACACTGGGCATACCAATACTATATGGTCCTCAGTCTCGGGGATGCCACAAGTTGAACATGCCGGGGAGTCCACCTATCCCATTAAATGCAACTACCTGCGCGTGAAAGTCGCATTTAATTGCAGTTTATGCAACAAGCATGCATGATGGCACGCGGAACATATAGTGATTGCTCGTAAATAGTTTCAAGGACATAGATGATGGAAGACTGGTTTATAACCAGAAAGGTTTCGGTTTGGCTAACGTACACTGAGGATAAGAGGATTAAAGAAGGGAAGAGAAAGAGGACGTGGAGCAGCAGAGTTGTCACGACAGAATCGGGTGATTGCGGTGGCTGTAACTGTGTTATTAGTTATTCTTTTCAAAAACGTTTTGCGGCCTTGCGTTCTAGGGGCGAAGTCTCTTTAAAGTCCGCCTTCAACGGCATGACTCGATTGGATTTTTTTTTTACCAGGTCGTATGAACGTGTCTGACCTGGAATTGCAATGGCCATGGTCAACGGTCCTGGCATGTCTTCCATATGAAAGAAGCCTGAGTTGGCAGCTGCCGATATATAACGTCGGGTAACTGTCCAGTCGGTGCGCCGGTTGCCTAGGTGCTTCGGATGCGCTTGTGTGTTCTCACACCGACTGGGCTTTTTAAAGCAGCATGTAGCCCTGGCCCGACACAGCTCATCAAGTCGGATTGCCGGCCGATTTTGATCGCGGTCGGACTCTGACTGCGGACATGACGGGCAAAGGAAGCAAGAACAGAAAAACGAATGCGAAGAATCCGGATGTGAAGTGTGAATCCTGCAGCCTCTGTGTTTTTTGGACGAAACTCCTTTGAGGACCTAGTTGTGGCAGACGGGAAACCCTTCATCTGTACAATCCGCGTTCGACTGGCTGCTCTTAGATACCCGGGTGGAAGCAGTCGATGAGGATTGACCCTGCGCGTACGTAGCTCAGGGCACGGAGGAGTGGAGACGAGATAACTAATCTGACCACCCGTACGAGGCAGAGATGGCAGCGTGGAACAGTGAGAGAACTTTGAACACGAGCTGCAGGCAGAGTGAAAGCGGCGGAGGCCTTAATTGCCGTAAGAAGTGTCATTCAGGGGGTCAGCAACCGACACTCGCAATCAACCGGCCCATGAAAAGCTTTGCACTGAGGTTTCCGACACCAATGAGGCTAAAGAAAAGTCGGTCAACCTTGAAGATATGGAGTCGGGTGTGGAGCAAAGCCAAGCACCAAATGAAGAGGCGCTGATCGACCAGTTCATAAGAAATTAAGGGTGGCAGCTGAAAGTGAAGTTCAACGCTGCTGAACCAAATATTGAGCGAAGAGCATTAGCTGTGAGTGACCGATGCGTTCTTTTTCTTCTTCCTCAGCCCACATATAAAGCCCCGCTTTAACTAAGCCGTATGAACGGGCCATAGTGACCTATGGTTAACGTGAATGCAAGGGTCCTAGCAAGCTTATTCCGACGTAACCGTTCCATGCTTTAACTAAGCCGTATGAACGGGCCATAGTGACCTATGGTTAACGTGAATGCAAGGGTCCTAGCAAGCTTATTCCGACGTAACCGTTCCATGTGAAACGAGAGACCCAAGTTTGCAGCTCCCGCCAACTGAGCCGCGGCTCCGACCGCGCCATTCCGACCGCTTGAGTTGCTCTTGTGCAGTGCACGTAGGGTGTGATGTCACGGCGTCACGTGGGTAAGACGTGACCACCGCCGCGCTACGCCGACTGCTTGAGTTGGTAGCCCAGCTCTCACCCTACTGTCACGTGGGTAAGACGTACGTGGCTACCGCCGCGCTACGCTGAAGGCTCGAAACCTAGAGTAGTATTGCTTTCACAATAAAAACAGCGAAGGAAACATCACCAGGTTTTTGTGTTTGGAGATAAAAACGCATTCAAGATGAAACGCAGTGCTCCGCGAGACTGGATGGAATAGATGGGTATAGTTCCGCACACAGAGAGAGGTACTTTTCGACACTCAGTGCTTAAAGTCTGGCCCCATTGGAGGGGGGTCTCTACTGATTCCAGCACAGGTGGAAATGGAAATAAAGAGGGTGAGAGAGAAAGCTATGGTGGTCTGCTTCTCACATCGTTTTGTACAAACGGGAGAAATTATTTTTCTCCGTCCTGGGTTATAAAGGAGATATTAATGGTTCTTAATAAAACTCACTGTTAAATTGCAGAAACACCAGAGAAATGTTCTAACAACCAGTGAAAGATTAAAAGATGACAGCCTGCTTCGTAATCGCGCAGTCCTTATATTTTCGAGCGCGCGGGTCTCAGACCCCTCCTAAATACAGGCGGGGGGTCTCAGACCCCTCTGACTTTAAGCCCTGTCGACATCATTGCAGCAGTGGAGAAAGAAGCGGAATTGTGCAGTAATGGCTTGGAGGCCAAAGTGCTCATCTATGCCGGCCTCGGAGATAACAAACGACTCCACGAGCGGGAAGGAAGTGGCTCAAAAAGTGAAGCTTGCTCTATTAGCATGGCAGGAGCGTGCGAAGTCACTCCCTTTTCTGGTTTATGGAGTGCCAGAGGGACCAGCTGAGCAGGATATCATACGGAGTACTTGCAGGGCCTGGAATGAGGGCATACGACAAGCCTGCTCGGACATGCAATCCAAGTACGAGTTTATGGACCCTACGAGGGTTCTACTGGGCGACTTCATGACCTCAGCTATGGAGTCAAGGGGGCCGAATATATGGAGCAACGCTTAGGGTTATCGGGGTGTGCTTTTTTAGCACCGCATATTACAAAATACGGATGAAAGTGAACCCAGCAGCACCAATCATGGCAGCTCTGGGTCAGGCAATCCTGCAGATGGCGAGCATTCAGCAGGCAAGATCACCACAGGGGTCGTCGCCGGCAACACTGCAGTTCACAAGACCCAAGCAAAGGGCCCTACAGTAATCAGCAGTCCCCAGCGGCCGTTGGTTTCCTGAACATGCAGAGGGTCGCAAGGAGCAGAATTAGGGAGAGCTCCAAGAACAAATTCAGCAGGTGGATGTAGCGGTGTTTGCTGTGGTGGAACCACCTTAGGGAAGAAATGCTAAAACACGACCTTACGAATATGTGGGAGGGCCGTAACCGTGCCAGGCATGAATGACAAGGTGGATGCATAGGGTGCTTATGGAACGTGACCCGGCAATGGGTGCGACTGCGACCTGAGTGTTAGTGATCATATGTGGTTAACAAGACATCTCAACCTGTGGCACATGACGACTGTTTTCATGTGGACTGGTGGCCAGAAAGAGAACAGGAAAGTGTGTGGTTGGTTGAGATGTGGATTCTCCCAAAGCCACGAGGTGATTTGATGGGCGACTTTAATGTTCACCTAGAGGGCCTGGATGGTCGCACAGTTGTAAATGGGCGACTCACTGGCACAGGATGGTCACCTCATTATGCGAACAATTCACAGCAGTGTGAGAGAACATTGACATATTGTCGTGACGCTGGGGCTACGTCGACCCGGCCTTCACTTGGTAGCGTGCAGAGACTCGGGGTTGAAGTAGGATTGAATCTTCGAAGTTGGTGAAATATGTACAAGCAGGTTTAATGGCACTTTGAGAAACTTATTTACAAGATTATTTACACGAAAAAGAAGGGTACATCAGCAAAATGGCAAGCGTTAAGAGTTCATAGCGAGAAGCGACTGGATGAGCCGTTTACCCAGGGCCCAGAGCGACCTTTCGTGCTCTGCAGCGTCCTTAAAACCCCCTATGTCCAGCCCCTCTCTGAAGATGCTGACCAACCAAATCCAGGGCACGCCCCTCAGGTATCGGCATCCAATCGAACACATCACTGCACTGATGGTCTGAAGCACTGACTGGTCCGGCATTCATTCGTTGGGCGTGATCACTTGTTGGCGGGAAAAGCTTGGGAACGGCGAGGAGAGGAGGTACATTTCTATTCTTCAGCAAAGAAACCACAGGCTGGTTCTGACAAGTGGTTTTACTTCTCAGAAACCCGAGTGCACGTGGCGCCGCATCCGCTCCCAGCATTGTCCGTTTTCGACAATTGCAAATCTTTCCTGCATTCCTGGGAAATCACTTAATGGCTGTATGCGTCATGCTCCTTTCTTGTCCTGCACGTCAGCGGACATGTCACTCTGTCGTCTCCTTTGGAAAGTAGGCATTCCTCACTGGACGATAGGGCTTATCGACTGGAAGGGTGAACAAAAGAAAGAAAGCACTTCCTGCATTTCCCGCAGGGGGACGTTTCTTTGTGTTTTTCCAGACGTTCTCTTGACAAGGTCAATTTGGCATTTGCAGGTTGTCCACAAAGCAAAACAGGCTTACAAAACAGGATTCCTGGAAACAGGCTCACTTAGAGCCATTGGACCATCACCACATATTCACAATACTTTTCCATGCCCACAGGCGAACAATAGAGCGCGCAAATGCGGATGCTTGGTCGTAACAATATGGGGCTGTGCTGGACCGGCAGTCGTGTATAGACTACCATCTCATGGCAGGCCTGTTCACCAAATTAAAAATAATCATCGAGGAGGATGGCACAGGGAACCTTGCCACTGTCTGCAGTCGGTTGCGGTTGGTGTTTGGCCAGGACAAAAAGCAAAGGATCGTGCAACAGGGCGGCGCAAGACGGCCTAGTGAGCACGAACTGCAGGGACTGGAGGACAAACTGAATAGGTTGCACCTCATAGGCTCTTACTCTGGACTATTAGAAGAGTGCATAAAGATGTTCAGAAAGCGCTTAGGTACAGGATGAAAGCACAGTGCAAAGCCATAGTGGGATGCAGAAGTGGCAGCAGCTATTAGGCGCAGATGGGAGTCATGCAGGCTCCTCAGGCGGACCATCAAGGATGTAAATATGGGAGCTGTGGCACAGGAAAGGCATACCGGTGCTTGAAGCAAGAAGCTGCAAAACGTGTCCAAGAGAAGATGCCCAACATCACTGTACAGATGCTCATGTTGAAGGAGACTGGTTGGCAGGCTCTTCAACGTTTTTGGCAGCATGTTCAAAAGGGACGCAAGAACACTGCTCAGCTGACACTGCGGAGAGCCCCGGATGCAAAGGAACTGCATGGTGAAGACTGCATTCCTTTGTTGGAGGAATGGCAGCAGATTCCTCTACCGATACAATGCATGACAGCTCCCACACAGAACGAACAGTGCCCTTTGTTCAAGGGCTCACTGTCAAGCACAGAAGAGGATGGGCTTCGTCAGGCCCCAACGGACAAGGAGAGGAAGCGAGCCATGAAAAGGGTAGACATGGGGGACAGCCGCAGGATGTGATGGGATGCCCATGAACATGGTGAGGGCTTTGGGACTCTTATGGGAGCTGCCGGCACTGGTGCTGACAGAAGCAAGCATTCCAGATGACTGAAAGACTGAAGGTAAAACCGCTGCACAACGGTGCTGGGGACAGGAGGGATCTGGCTAACTATAGACCCATTTGCTGTACAGGGTGGCGATGCAGGTCATCAAGGACAGGCTCCAGAGGTGGGCGAAGAAACAAGGGGTCCTGGGAGAGCTGCACATGGGGTTCCGCACCGGTCGCCAGATAGAGAATTTATTCGTCCTTACATAGTATCGAAATTGCTATTTAGTCCAGTTCTCTCCTTTTATGTGGAATTCCTGGATATAACAAAGGCGTATGACTGCGTGAAACGGGGCATCTTGTGGATCATGCTGCAGGAAACGGTACGCGAGCTCCTTTAGGTTATTTATGCAGCTCCATAAGCATCGGTAAAGTGGAACAAGTGGTGCGGCGCCCATGGAAATGCATCAAGGCATACGGCAAGGACGCCCACCTTCCCCACTACTTTTCGTGTTGTATGTGATGCGGTGACACAAAGTCTGACAGTGTCGTAATGCGGCTACACCTTTGAGCACAGCGAGGGGGCAGAGCAGGTAGTTCACCTGATCCCAGCTTTAGTCTACGCCGACGATTTTGCACTGTTGGCAGGATCCCCAGAAGAGTTGCAACGGTTGCTGGATATTTCCGGTGGCTAGGTGCGGTCTAGCCGTCCTGCGAACAAAGCACACTGCAGCGCGCACGCTTTTTTTCCCTAGCAGTGCGGAAAAGATAAAAAAGGAGAGGCGGGCAGTGTAGTTCACTATGGCGTGGAGGCTGGCCAACGCAGACGACGTGGTGACGTGACGGCTTTGAGTTGTCTTCGGCAAAGCCCAGCTAGAGCGATATGACGCTTGTTTCTTTCTTTTTTTGTCACAGTGAGGTATGGACTGCGATGGCCTGAGCGGCAGCGGAGGGAGCGATAAAGCATTGGCTGGTTCTGTGTGCGCGCACTTGGCTCAATCGGCCGCTTTTGTACCTTAAGCTAAGCCCCTTATGTGAAACAAGATCTAGTATGAGGATGCTCTCAGTCTTGACAGTTATTTCCGCCACTACAAAACTGCATGTGTGTCGGCGCGCGTGTGCGCAAATAACACATTCGCAGGCAGTCAATTTTTGCAGCCCCTCAAACGGTCAGTACTCTTGCATGATTTCATTACAATGAGGAAAACAAACGCACAATAGAGCTGTGCACGGGCTCGGGCCGGCCTGAAAGCCCGTACCCGGCCCGGCCCGCGGGACGGGCTCGGGCCAAGATATATTTTGTCTCTGGCGGGCCGGGCCGGACACCCCGATCACGAAGACATACAACTTTCGCGAAAACAAATTTGTAATTTAGAACGTGAGACCTCAATATTTCAACATCTTGGATCAACTTATCATCCTGAAATTATTTCGGTCGGTATCATCACTTCAAATGCAATTATAGCAACGAAAGGTTCTTCTTTTCTTTAATTTAACTCCCTGTCCCGATTAACCTGGACCATTTACTCTAATTACAGAATACAGAATTTATTTACAGTTATATACACATTGCAGCACCACTTCTCTGTCAGGGTGCGGCCTCTCGACACGGCACCCGAAACCAGTCACTTCATTTTTGCCGCGTCGCTCGGACTCCTCGGACTCGGTTGTGCGACCGAGAATTCCGTGTATCGCAGCCCTGGCAGGACTGCACTCCATAAGAACTTTGCAGACTGGTCAAGAAAAAAAGGCGAATTGTTGCCATTTTTTCTTGGCACTCGGCAAGCCAAGACACGTCTGTAATCACCCTCGATGAAGCCGTTGGAAGTGTTTTAGATCGTTTTTCGGACTGATTATCTCCACTTGTCGTCACACATGAGCTCCCTGATAACAATAGCACACGTTTTCTCAATATCATGCTAACTTTTTTAGAAGATCATGCTTGCTGGATTTATCATCCCAGGGATTGAAAAGTGCCTCTATCTTTTAGTTCAGCGCACTATAAACTTATTAAACGTTCATAGCTCGTTTAGGTTTCCTAAATTGTTTGAAAAAGTCATGTCCACATGCTGTTGAAGAAAGCATATTCTTACAGTAAACAAAGTTGCAAGGTGCTGGTTACCCATTGCACATGCTGGTGTCAGTGGCAGAAGGAGTCGTCAAATTGAACAAAAGGAAAACTAAGTCACAGCAAGAGCCCGAAAAGAAAAAACATCCCCACAGAGGAGCTAAAAGCAACAACTGAACTGTGAGCATGATTATAGGACGTAGGAGCTAAAAGCAACAACTGAACTGTGAGCATGATTATAGGACGTTGAATTTCGATAGCAATTTCCCCCCAATCAATAGCGATCTATGGCTGTTGGATGGATGGTGAGGGTTAGAGGTTTGGGGCGCCACCAGGGAGAAAGGCCGGGACACCCGGCCGGTGACTCACACTTGCAGAAGACAACGCAACTGACAACCTCTTACATACACACTCATGTGACTCACACTTGCAGAAGACAACGCAACTGACAACCTCTTACATACACACTCATAAGTTTACATAAACAGGGACACTATTGAAAAAACGAAATCGGAAGTCGGCATCAAGGACAGAGATACAGTGCAGCGTAAGAAAGCATATTCTTACAGTAAACAAAGTTGCAAGGTGCTGGTTACCCATTGCACATGCACCACGGTGTAAGAATAACCGTGGTTACAGTGCGTATTCATTATCAGCGAGAAGAGTGGCACTGTCTTTCACACATACATACAGGGGTTTATTTAGAGCTGGGGAAGGTATCTCGGCTCGAAGGATCGTCAACTAGCCTGCTGTCCTGCACTGGGGAATGGAGGGGATGAGAAGAATAAAAAGGGTTATGACGGGTGACGATGAGGACGAAACAGGGATATTGTGCATGAAACGAAAGAACGCTTGCATAGCTTGGCAGCCTGCGGTCATGAGCCCAGTAGTCTGCTTTCTAAACACCAACAGTTCAGTCGTTCAGTCGTGTCCGACTCTTCGTGACCTTATGGACCATGTCACGCCACGCTTTCCGGTCTCTCACTATCTTCCTAACATCACATAACTTCATCTGCAGTGCCAAAGATTGATCAAATAAGAATCCTAGGGCTATACATTCACGAGAATGGATACAACGACGGAATACTAAAGAAACTGGAAGGCTACGCCACACAAGTTCTAGGCATATTCAGAAGAATAGCAAAGAACGGCCTTGAATGCTGGCGTGCCCTGAACCATGCCGCTTGAAACCACTTCCGACTCGTCTCCTGCCCTTTTCTTCTGTTCTCGACTGATTGTGCGGTTATATGTCGATGCCATGTCGGAACGACACCGTTCGATAGCAATTTCCCCCCAATCAATAGCGATCTATGGCTGTTGGATGGATGGTGAGGGTTAGAGGTTTGGGGCGCCACCAGGGAGAAAGGCCGGGACACCCGGCCGGTGACTCACACTTGCAGAAGACAACGCAACTGACAACCTCTTACATACACACTCATAAGTTTCCTGAACCATGCCGCTTGAAACCACTTCCGACTCGTCTCCTGCCCTTTTCTTCTGTTCTCGACTGATTGTGCGGTTATATGTCGATGCCATGTCGGAACGACACCGTGCCACCGGCCCAATCAAATATGCAGTCATTTCCTATAAGCACTGGTTTTCGTACAACCTTAGAAAAACGGGTAACCGAGCGAATATCAATGCTCTGTTCTCTGCCCCAAGTAAGCTGAGCGCGCTAAGTAAGCAGAGCACTTCAGAAAACAGGATGAAGTCCGGTTGCACTATCAAGCATCAAAAGCCGTTTGTAAAATGCACAGAAGGGGTTGTGTACAAGGTGCCATTGACTTGGGGTAAATATTATATAGGTAAATATAATATTATATTAATATTATATGATTATATTATATATATTATATTATATAGGTTGGCGCATGATAGCCACAGTTGCTTATGCGCCATAAAACTCCATATAACTAACTATAACTAACTATATAGGCCAAACCGGTAGATGCCTAAATGAGAGAATAGGTGAGCATAATTAAGTCGTGGACAACAAAACAGGGGGGCACATGAACATTCATTGTCTCAAGTGCAAGAGCAAAAAGGATTGCCGTTCTCTCTTTCCACCAATGTGAAGTTCTTTATAAAATCAAATGTAAAATAACGCGCGAAATTGTTGAGGCGTTAGAGATAGCACGAACTGGCGGTGATTGTGCAAGTGGTCCGTCTGTTATGTTGTCTGAAAAAGATGGCGTATCTTTCATCTTTTACATGTCCAGCCCGATAATGTTTTTCCTTTTCACTCTGAGTTTTTAGCTTTGCATGCGCATGTGACCTTAATTGTACAAATATTCTTCTTCTCGCATGAAATAAAATCAGTTGGAAGTAAGCGCTCGTGCGTCCGTGTTTTGCTGTGTTCCGTGTGTTTTTATGCGCTTTTCAGGATCAACAATTTAGACAGTTGTTTGCTGCGACTGTAGAAAGAAGGAAAAGAAAATGCACGGGCCTGCTACTGGCTCTGTAGCTGAGCCACCTCCGCTGCCTCGTGCGGACAGAAAAGAGAAAGTAGAGAAAGAAAGAAAGAAAGAAAGAAAGAAAGAAAGAAAGAAAGAAAGGAAGAAAGAAAGAAAGAAAGAAAGAAAGAAAGAAAGAAAGAAAGAAAGAAAGAAAGGAAGAAAGGAAGAAAGAAAGAAAGAGAGAAAGAAAGAAAGACGCGCATCGCTACGGATTAATTTCGATCACCTGGGAAGTCAGCTAGTGCAGGTTAAAAATCCCCAGGTGGTCGAAATTACTCCGTAGCCATCCACTACAGCTCCTGTTTCTTTGCACTTTTATTCCCATATTCCTCCCTTCCCTTACGGCGTGTTTCAGGTGTCCACAGAAACAAGTGTGACAGATACTGCGTCTTTTCCTTCTTGTGAACCAATTATTATCAACACAAAGAATCGCAGGTGAAGAAAGGAGTAGAGACACCAAATTGTCAGGGCATTTTTCTTCTTGTAAATAACGCGTATAAGGCAATCCTATCTATCGATCACCAAGTGGTTTTCAGCTACATCGCTAAATAATTCATAATTGAATTTTTTTTCTCAACAGTTTCAGTTTAGGAGCCGATGATGATGATGATGATAACTTTATTTTCCCACCAGATAAGGAGGCCCGCAATTCCCGCCCCCGGCACGCAGGCCTAAGGGACTGGAGCAGAGACCTCCGCGATCAGAAGCAGGCAAAGAGGTCTTGGCTCTTCGCGGCTTCTTCCGCAAGGCGGATGGCTAGTAGCTGTGGAGCAGGGACCTCGCTCCGCAGCAGGGCTTCCCAGGCTTCTCTACAATTTATATTTGTTTTAGCTTCTGGGGAGCTTGTACATTCCCAGATTATATGGTCGAGGGTCCCTCTCTCCCCACAGTGCTTGCATTTATCGTTTCTCCTATCGTCCATTTGGACATAATATGCCCAGACCGGGTTTACTAAGTTCCCAGCTTGCAGGCGCCGCTATGCGACTGTCTCCTTATTGTTTAGACTTTTATCCGGTGGTGGCACCAGTCTCCTGCTTAACCTGTAATTTTGAAGAATCTCCGTATAATTTTGCAGACGCTCGTCCATGTTCCGGCAGTCGGGCGGCTCCACAGTTACCCGGAAGTAGAGAGCTCGGGCTAACTCGTGGGTCGCTTCGTTGCCAGGAACGGACGTGTGTGCAGGGGTCCAAATTAGGCGAATTTTCCTGTTTAGTCGTCTACTGGCCAGAATCCTTGCCGCTTCCGGCGAGACCCTACCCTTTCCAAAATTCCAAATAGCCGTTTTGCTATCGCGGATTATGAAATTGGCTTGCGTTCCGACGCAAGCGAGCGCTATTGCAACTTCTTCAGCCGTTTCGGCGATGCGACTTCTAATGGTGGCGGCTGATACCGGGGCACCTCGGCCGTCGACCACCGAGGCGACGGCCCTCCCCGTTTTGCCACTTGCCGTATCCACATACGCAACCGACTTGCTGTCCATCGAATCGAAGCGTCTGATTAGTGCTTCTGCTCTCTTCTCCCTCCTCTCTGTATTGAATATGGGATCCATGTTACGAGGGAGGGGGGGAATGATTAGATTTTCTCGGCAGTCCTGTGGGATACTTGATTTTTTTCGCAGTGCCCTATCTGTCTGCAGGCCTACCGTTTCAAGTATAGTTCTGCCCGTGGTCGTTCGACTTAATCTTTCCAGCTGCGAAACTCTGACAGCCTCTGCTATTTCGTCCCAGCTATTGTGCACTTCCATAGAAAGGAGCTTCTCTGTGGATGTGGTAATTGGTAAGCCCAGGGCCCTCTTTATGCACTGTCGAATGAGAGAGTCTAATCTCTTCTTCTCCTCCGACCGGATATTTAAGAACGGCGTGGCATAGCTCACTCGACTTATTACGTAAGCTTGGATGAGTTTAAGCAAGCTTCTTTCCTTCAGGCCTCGTCCTTTCAACGCGATTCTTCTAAATATTCCAATGGCTTGTGTAGCGAATCCCTCTAGCTTTCTGATTGTTCCATCATTATATCCATTTTCCTGAATGAATAGTCCTAAGATTCTGATTTGATCTACCTTTAGAAATGGTTTTCCTTCTACTTTAATGTCAAATTCTCAGCTGCGCTTGCATCGGAGTGACTTTGGGTTATAGACGAATAATTCTGATTTTTGCTGCGAGCATGATAGACCCCTACTGGCATCGTAGTCTACGACAGTGTCCGCCGCCGCCTGCAGGCTCTCCTCAATGCTCGCATCACTACCCTGGTTAACCCAGAGATTGATGTCATCCGCATAAATACTGAAATTTAGCCCCTTTATGCTCCTCAGAGCTTCTGGGAGGCCCCTCATCGCCACGTTGGAAAGGAACGGGGAGAGAACCGAACCCTGCGACGTCCCCCTGCTCCCTAACTTCACTGTGGGGGACTGAATGTCTTGCAACTTTATGCAGGCAGTTCTGTTTGACGAGAAGTCCTTGATGTACTCATATGTTCGTTCACCTACTCCAATTTCTTGGAGACCATGGAGGATCGCTTCGTGTTTTGACTTTGTCAAAAGCTTTTGTCAAGTCCATGCCGAGAATCACTTTGGCGTCTCTAGAACGCGAGTCGATTATGTCGTATTTGAGTCGGAGCATCACGTCCTGCGTGCTCAAACCCGGTCGAAAGCCGACCATCTCTCGTGCGGCCACAGGTCTGGTTTCTCCATAAAGCGCGTCAGTCGTGTCTGGACTACATGCTCCATCAATTTTCCCATGCATGAGGTTAGAGAAATAGGTCTTAGATTTTCTAGTTTCGGGGGTTTGCCCGGTTTTGGGATTAGAATTACGTTTGCCGACTTCCACTGCCGAGGCTGGTGCCCTTTAGTCCAAATTTCTTGCATATACTCAGTAAGAGCGCTGATGGAGTCATTATCCAGGTTTCTTAAAATTTTGTTAGTTATCCCGTCAGGGCCCGGAGCCGATTTTGTTTTTAGTCCCAATATTTCTGCCCTGACCTCCGCCTCCGTGATGGGTGCGTCCAGCTCCTCGTTGGGAGCCGAAAGATGGCTGTGGCGTCGCAATCAATTCTAGGTCGCGCGTGGCATGAAAAAACAGCAATATAATCGCTGGCTCTTCACTTGTTGTGATTCCAGTTCATGAGGCAGGCTGGTTTTAGCGTTTTAGTGAATTCAAACGACTAATGAACGATTAAATTTCTGTTTTTTCAGTCCCTCACATGACCTATACTTGGCTTTGACGTTATGACCATCGCTCAGCTGTTGAAACCGAAGCCGAAATAGGTGAGAAAAGAAATTTGATTACAAATTATTCAACCGTCGTAGGCGAATTTCACTTGGTGCTCCGTGTACAGTAACGCATAATTACAAAGGATAAAATTCAAACCCAGAAATTAGGTGTCTAACTCCTTTAATGCGAAGATTGAGCGTCTCCCATATGCAGACCGTCAAACCGTGTAGTGGTCTCATGACATCACACACCCCGACGATAAATCTGCACTCGGATATGTCACCGGTAAACTTCCACTGTGGTGAGCACCTACCACTCGGACATGTCACGTGACCCTCTGACATCATCGCTCTCTCGTCCAGTCAGCGACTTCTGCGGCTAAGGCAACGCGAAACCGCATGATGTGGTGCCTAATGCTGCCGCATTATTAAAGTCGCCTCACTTTCAACTTGTGCGCTTAAGTGACGACGAAGGCTATCCAGAAACTTTCAGCCCAAGAGTCGGCTGTTTTCGAATGTAGCGCGTCGCGCACAACAGCAAAACAGTCGCCCAATTGCTTTCAAAATACCGCTCTAGTAGGATACAAGTTAAAAAGAAAAAAGCAGCAGCTAGCTGCTAAATACTGGCCTTAGTACGCGACTTTTTTTGTTACTCTCATGAACGGTAAGCAAAATGAGTTTTGAAAGTTGACCTTAACAACAAACCATTGGTACCCGGCTTGCACGTTACTCCGATGAATGGTAAACGAAATCAGTTTTATAAAGTTGTCCGCATCAAATCATCAGCCAGATGCATCGAAATGCTTGAGCTTACAATTCGGTCCGCTGATTAGATTTTTATTCGTGTAATGAGGAAAGCTTTTAACAGCGGACTACATTCTGTCACGGAGGAATGGTATGTGGCGGTTATTGCAGTTGTATTGACTGTAGTTCTCTCGCTGTTCTGTAAGATGGATGCAAGTTCGTGTCTAAAGCAGAAAATTAAAGGGTTAATTTGTAAACTTTAGTCCAAAAGAACCGAGTGGAATTAGCGCATTGCACGATCGCTTCGTAAATATTTCAACCTATATTCGTCCCCTTGAACGGAATTAAAAGCTACGATACATTCTATACTGAGTTGTGCAAAGGTTGTGTCGCTCAGAGTTCATTCCGTCGCCGAAAGTTCCCGCCCTGGAGAATCCACGCAATGGGCGTCCGGCTGCGAATGGAAAGGAGGAAAGGAAAAAGGCTTCGTTTGCTCACTTAGATTTTATTGAGACACGATCTCGAGCGTGTACACACATCTCAAGTACACAGTGCGTTTGTTTCTCGAACGCGAACCGTCTTTTCGCGGCCACGAGCCTGCGGCGGTGAATCGTAATTGCAGGAGGAGACGACGGGCGTGTCAGCTTGCCCAGATACGAGCGCATAAACATGCACACTCAGACGCACTTCTAGTACACGCTGTTCGCAATGCTACGCACGAAACAGTTCACAGGCCCTCAAGGAGCGAACGACAGAAGAGGAGGCGGCCTTACGCACTCTAATGAGAAATCAATGCACAGAGCGCCCACAGAGTCAATGGAAAGGGCAGAACAAAACGTAAAAGCCACAACAGCAAAGCGGCAGCGTTCAGTCTCGGATGTTCAACGCATGCTTAAGAGTGTAATGAGATCTGTGTTTGCGTCTGCACTTGCATTTAGACAAAATAAAAATGCTTATTTTCATGTACCTTCGTTGTTTTTCTGCCTTTTCTTTATTTAAAAATGCTCTTATTTTGTCTAAAATGAGCTCAAGCAGGCCCTTGGAAACATTTTGAACCGCGTACTGGATATTAGCAAACTCAAATTGCATGCACATCCATAGAACTACGTGCGAGGTGCTGCGACAAGACAGTAGAATGGAGCTTGTTTCGGGCTGTTAATTTGTATCTTTCATTCATCGACCCTGTGTGGCGAAAGATTCGTTACACAGCGCTGCTCAGCTCCTGTATCCGATTTCTCCCCTCTGTTCGACTTTCGACTAGCAGCTGAGTGTTGTTGACCTTTATCCTAGAATTTCTGGCTGAAAACACCTGTGTTTATATTTCCCATCTATCGGGAAAACTGCAACCCATTGATAAAATAGCTGGAAACGACAGTTCACTGAGGCGTTTTTGTGTAGATGTTAAGATTCATATATCTACTATGCAAATTTGAAGACGGAGCCACATAAAAAGAAAGCTTCATTCATAAAAAAAAAAAATACAGAGAGGGAGAGAGAGAGAGACAGAGAGAAACTTCACGAAAAGCGACAGTGGAATGGTAGACTAAGAGAGCAATCGCAACTTTAAGGCAGTTTGGTTTATTTACTTTTAAATAAATAGTGAGATGAAGAAATAAATAGGTGAAAATGAGTGACATATAAAAATAGTGAATTTTCTATCTATAATGTGTGCAGAAGGTGCAGAATGTGATGAAGCTAAGCGCGGGAAATGAGAAAGTGAGCTGTATACAACTGAATATAAGATATTAATATAATGATAATTTCTCCGCAAGTTTTTACCCGTAGCGTCTCTTTTTTATTTATTTTTTTACCGAAATTACGAGTAATCTAAACCTGACCAATTGAGCATGGCTTGCCGATATGTAAGATGTAATGCTAAATGTTATTTGACAGTTTCCCATCAATATTATGCCAGTAAGGAGGAAATTATCTGCGATATTACATGATAAGTGAAAATTTGAGTTTGGTTTGCGTTATTTTGTTCGTTATCAAAAAAAAAAAAAAAAGACCAGTAAAATCAGCTCAAAGTAGAAGTGGTAGGTTAAAACTGGTTCTCCCATCCGAGTTTAATTCGTCGCATACAAACTGCAAGAGCATGTCGGAATGGCAATAAATATCGTGAAAGCATCGGACAGACGCTGCTGCGGACACTGCGGACGGGCTGTGCAAAAAAGGTAGGCAAACAAGAAAAGTCATCTGCTTAGTTTTAATATGTTTTGTCTATTAAAAGAATTGTACGTCTGCGCTTCTATAGTGAGGTGCGCCGCCCAAATCTACTTCAGAGTGTCTGGCGAGCTGGGCGGTTGTCAGCAGTTATACATTCAGCTATACACGTATACTTATTAGTATGTCACAGAACAGAGCCCTAAAACCCGCAAACAGATCCATCAAAATTATTGCCGGGTCATTTGCAGCTTGCAGAAGAGAGAGAGAGAGAAAAAAAAAGAAAAACACACACAGTACACATTGGCTGCACTTCGCACCATCGAGACACGCGAATGCTTCTCACACCAAGACCATGCCTTCTCTTTTTATGAACCCTAGCTGTTTTTCAAGCTGCCCGGCAGAAAGCCACTTGTTGTCACACGAGAGCTGTCTGCTGTAGAAAAATACGTTTGGCACTGGTAAATACGTTCGTTCACTTTATCAATGAGCCCGGTTTCTGGGCCATCTTATCCTTTTTGCCATGCCTCCTTAAATATTTTCTTACTTCTGTCGAGCACTGATGGACATATGTGTATCCGTAAATATAGATATCTCGCTTTAAATATATGCTATATATCTGTGTATACCATTATATGTTTATTCCCTGAAACCACAACGCTGTAGGGAGCACGGACGTGCCACAAAAAGTGCTACGAGAGTATTAGGCTTTCTGCCGCACTTGGACAGCAGAGTGTACGCGCTCGTGAAAGCAAGAAGACAGCGTTCTACTCTGTTTACACAGCAAAAGACAATGGTGGAGCAGCACACGCACAAATCATCATAGCTGCGAATCAGGTGTGCGCTCGCAAAGGTGAAGGAGGCTGTGACACCGACGACTTGTAGCCTGGCCACTATGGGCCTTTTCTTCAGTAAATACTTTTGTCTGCTCCTAATCCTCAAACAATATTCTCCTTATGAAATCGAATTTGTCCAATCTCGCCCCTATTTTGCATCAAAACTACACGTCTGATCCGCTAGCTGAAATTTCGGTTGGACGGTGCTATTAATGAAATTTATGTTACTGCTGGTAAGTTATTCCCTGAGCATTTTTTTCGATACTGCAGGTCTAAATCACGGAAGCCTCTCGCACAGAGAGAATTGCAACGTGTCTTTCTTCCTGAGGCATTCTGAGCTTTTGCAAGCTTGCGGCAGGAAAAATTAAAACCTGCGTGCTGGACCACCTACCAAATGTTTTACGGCGGTTCTTTGCGCTGAGTAGAGAAGTACGAAGAACAAATATGCGCACAATGCGCAAAACATCACCACGATGCTGCGTAATGCAGGTCTTTAGTTCCCATTTTGCAGAGTTAAGTACACTCGCAGCTAGACATTTACTGTAGTCGCATACAGGGCTCGCATAAAGCGGCAAACAACCCTTTAAGAAGTTTCATCTCCAGTGAATGGCGTCGACCATTTGTCACTACGTAGAGATAATTTCCCCCGGCGTAACATTTCAGGTACCTGGCTGGTACCTTCGTGAAACGGGGTTGGTCGTGACAATCGGGCAACATCATTCGATGGAGAGATGCCTCCTTTCGGGGCCGTTCGCCGATTCTTCCTTGCATTGTATTCTCCCCCTCTTAGCTGGTCAACGGAATTCGTTTTCTGGAGCCTTTCTTTCTCTGCACACCTTTTCTTGCACGTTTTCGGTACTGGCAATCTGCTTTTATTCAGTGCGAGCCTCCTTTATGAGGCCGCCTTGTGGTTATACTAGAGAGCGAGCGAGTACGCGTGTCGCGGTGTCACAGCTCCCCCCAGAGCAGCAGCGGTGTGGCGTTGGCGATCAGAAGAGCAGCACGAGGTGGCGGCGGAGGCGGTGGAGCCGTGCGGGGGGACCGGCCTAGAAGCGCTGCCGTAGCGACCTCTTGCTAATGCCGAACCGGATGGCCTTGTTGGCGACGCGCACCTGACGCAGCTTCCTAGACGCGGCCAGCCTGCGAAGCATCTCGACCAGCTCGCCTGCTGTGTAGCGGTTGCCCGCCGACTTGCGCGAACGACGCACTGCGAAGACAAAAAAGAAAAGTTCAATCAATCAATCAATCAATCAATCAATCAATCAATCAATCAATCAATCAATCAATCAATCAATCAATCATTTAGTTTTTATGGGGAAGCATTAGAAGCCCGTTGCCAGGCAGGGAAAGGCAGCGTCTCTCAAAAATATGGCGTCATAACACCACCTGCCTGCCGCAATGAAGCAATAAAATCAAGTGACAAACGTCACTGCAAACTTATGAAAACGCATCTAGTAGTCAGCTAGGCTTTTCGAAAGTAAGCGGCGTGTTGTGTAAATTAGGATGCAAGAAGTATAGAGCAGTGCAAGGAAACTTTAACCGCATAATTATGCTGCTTCAGTGCGATCGCATAACCACATCCGTAAAACACATCAAAGGGGTACTCATATTTGGGTCGTTGAAACCTCTGTCAAAACTATCACTTGTATTACCTTTGGGTTAAATACTGACTATTGTGTGCACTGCTATAATTGCTACCTCCCCCCCCCCTCCCTCTCCCCCTTTTTTTAAAAGGAAACGAAAGGACGCAATAACTTTTACTTCTCTGCGGACTCCTCTGTCGCATTTATCAAGGCAGGGAGTGAAATAAGAAAGAAAGAACTACTACAAAAGCCAGAGAGCACCGATCATGAGTAGCGACCCTATTGAAAGTCGCGTATCGCTCCAAACCGGTTTAGACCGGACCTGCATTATCCAGTACAAATCTCATACTAGTGTGACCCGTCCTTATAAAGTTTAAACAGGTTTATATCGGACCGGTATAATGCTCGACCGGACGGACCGGTTTGGTATGAGATAATACTGGACAGACCATTCCCGGTATGCATCACAAACTAGGGTGCCTGGATGCCCTCTCTCAGAGAGGGCATCCAGGCACCCTATCTCAAACTAGACATACCGGTCCAGTACCGATCTGAAACCGAACGAACCGACTCGGTATGGAGCTTACATACCAACATACCATGTCCGGTTTGACTCAAGCAGGTGGAACCCGTCCTTTATGGAACTGATACCGGACAGAGTATTATCGCTTCTCAACTGAGGCCGGACTGATCGATGAAGCCCAACCAGAATGACCATGCCGGTGCATTGACCATGCCGGTGCATTGACCATGCCGGTGCATTGCAGCGCGCTAACTAAGCGTTAACATACACGATATACATTATAACTTTTCTGTACATGTATGAACGTATGAAGCTATCTAAGTGTATACACTAGCAAGCAGATACGCGCATCGCGTCGTATTTGCGCGTTCTTCCCCGCGCGCACATAAGTTCGTTACAAGCAACAATCGTTGCAGCTCGTTCGATCTTACGGTGTACCTTCATATCTGCGACTGAAGAAAGAGCCTTCAAATCGGAAGTGCAAGGAAGAACGTAGCGTTTTGCTGGCGACGACGAAAGTATGCTCTAGCATAGCTGAAACACATGACCATCCGCATATCGGATGACGCTTCCTTGAGTGTTTACAAACGCTTAGTCGGAAGTGCATTAGCTGGCAACGTGTGAAGCTTAACATGCGAAATGGCAAGCATTACTACCTTTGTATGTAGCAAATATTACACGCGTTCAAAGATAATGAAAAAACACATAGCACTAGTAAATGAGGATATTCTGAGTTAGAAGAACGTTATCGCGGGCTAGTCGGTTCATGTTCGAAGAAAGAAAAAACTGCGCTACAAGAAGAGGAAGGAACGAGCACAACAGTACAGATTTGCCTGCAAGAAACCAATGCATAATAAAGATGCGGGGCGCTGGTGACAAGGAAAAAGATTCAGCGACAGCCAGGAAAGAGCGATCTCCAGGAAAAAGATTCAGCGTGTTTAAAGGGCGATCGGTTTTCTACACCCGACAAAAATACACAAAGTGTGAAACAGCGAAACTCGCTATATAAAGAGAAATGTAACCGCTTCTATGATGAGCGATCGTGGAGGAGTGGATTGAGTGCCGCTGAGGTGAAGGAGGAACGTGGTCTGAGTCCTGGCCTGTGCCCGCAGTATATATATATATTTTTTAACCTGATAGTTTTAAAGGCTTCGTTCGCCGGCCGTTGCTGGCAGGTCACATGGCCAAGCACTAAATGGAAGAAGGATTGCCCGACGTTCCATTTAGCAGGAGCTGCCAACTCGTGTCTCTTGTTTCATATGGGAGGGTGATGCCAGAATCAACCTGCGATGGCCCCTGCATTCGTGTTACCCAATAGTTCACGCAGTTCATACCGTCTCATACGACTTGGTTGGTGTGGTAGCTGCGCTATCGCGTCATACCCTTAAAGGCGGAGATTGTGTCCCCCATATTTTTTTCTTCCGTCTCGAGCGCACTTCACTGTATTGCAGAGGTTTTTAGCAGCAGTCATCTAGCTTCGATCGATTTACGTTCATACTAACAACTAGGTTGTAAATTCCCCACCGCGGTCGCCAAATGGGGATATGAGCGGTAAAACTTTCACAATTGCATTGCCGTTTTTGATTACGGTGGCTGTTGTATCCACTGATTGTTGTAAACACATTTCGATGTGTAATTGCTATTGTTCCGAGGAGCTAGAATGACTCTTTGGAATATGAAAAAAAAAAAACACGTTCGTTCATTCATTCATTCATTCATTCATTCATTCATTCATTCATTCATTCATTCATTCATTCATTCATTCATTCATTCATTCATTCATTCTATTACCGCATAGTTCATCCGCTGCAGACAAACTAACCACTATGCAACTTATCTCAAAACTCGTCGCGAAAAAAAAAAAAAGAAAAATATTAATCGAATGTATTCGTCGTAGTTTAGTGGTTTTTATGCACAGCATTAAGTGTACACCGAACAGCTGTCAACACAGCGCTGCACCCATTCCAGAAACGCAAACGCCACCAAACTGCTACAGCTCAGTTTACAGATCCAATGTCGAGGGAATAATTGAAGCTCACTTATCCAATCAGCAGAGCAGACTCATACAAACGTCCACCAGACTTCGCTTACTCAGAACTTTGGACCCCAACCAATTCCAGCAAGTTTCATACCAGTAACGCGATCAAAATTTGCCTTTACTCTTGGCACGGCCCTAACGTTCTGGCACGTTAGCTGCTGGATGCGCATCCACTACTGCCTTTGACCCGTGCCCTACTGTGCTGTTAGTACTTGTTGGGCACAGTTGCAGGTTGCGTACTGTTGTGCGCCGCTGAGCTTTCGCTTTCAGCTCTTATATGTATTCCCAGACATCATTTCGAAGAAAGTCGCCGAATTGTGCGGGGTGTCGAGTGTGTAGACGTGACTGTAGGTTCGCCAGTGTGGCGGTTTACACTTAATGAGAGCGACTCAAATTACCTCGGAAGGAAGGATCACAGCGGCGGACCGAATACGGCCGACTCCAGCGCTTCGAGGAGGTCGGCGCAATCGCACCGTGACGTACGCTCCCACCGACGTCGGAGGCAGTGCTTTGGTGACAAGTTGTTTCGTGCGGCACCCTGCGCACCCCTTTCCTTCCTAACGATGCGCTTGACGCGCCACAAAGCTCTGATGACGGTTAGGGAGAGTATGGGGAAAGGAAAATGGCTTTAACCCGTTTGAAAATTTCACAAAACGCAATACGGCTGGTAAATACGCAACTGGCCCGACCGCCGTGCAAATATAAAGCGGCCGGAGCTTAGCTTAAAGGTTGCCCGGGCTTACAGGGGGTCTGTTAACGTCTGCCGATGAAATTTCGGCGTCGGCTGCGGCGCGGCGATAAGGCCGATCGCTCGGCGATATCTTCGACCATTTGCCACGATCCGAGCCCCGCTCATTAATAAAGGCTCCTAACCGTTACAATCAGACCTTCTCCCCCCCCCCCCCCCCTCTCCCCGCCGTCCCGTAAAACCCGGTGCCTTCCACAAAATCTGGTACTCATTTCTGGTATTCAGCCTTTAAAAAGAGGGCTAACAAATATCGGTGTTGAACAGTGCTGAAGTTTGTTGCGTGGATGTGGGTGCATCTGTTGTCCTGCCTAAACGGTGGGGCAGGGCGAAGTACGTCTCGAAGGTTTGAACGTGCGTGCTTGCGTGCATGTGTGTGTATGTGTGTGTGTGTGTGTGTGTGTGTGTGTGTGTGTGTGTGTGTGTGTGTGTGTGTGTGTGTGTGTGTGTGTGTGTGTGTGTGTGTGTGTGTGTGTGTGTGTGTGTGTGTGTGTGTGTGTGTGTGTGTGTGTGTGTGTGTGTGTGTGTGTGTGTGTGTGTGTGTGTGTGTGTGTGTGTGTGTGTGTGTGTGTGTGTGTGTGTGTGTGTGTGTGTGTGTGTGTGTGTGTGTGTGTGTGTGTGTGTGTGTGTGTGTGTGTGATAATTTATTGTTGATTTTCTTTGAATTAGTCTCTAATTTTACTCTCTCGCGACAAGGCTCTGACAAAAAAAAAAAGGCTCGGCGAAAATAGCGTCGCGTGCTCAATCTTCTGTAAACACAGCAGCGCAAAGGTCTTGTCGTACGTGCCTCCATCTACCACGGGGCTAATATCTTCCAGTCTCTGATGTCGACAGACCAACTAACGGGAAGCAATCGGTTTCCATCTCGTGAAAGAATCTGCCTCCGTGCTATATATAGACGAATGCGAAGGGTAGGTGAGCGCGGTGCAAACGAGAATTTGATGTGAAGGATATATCCTCCGACCATCAGGCGGACGGTGCAATGTTTTTATTTTATTGCGTAACCACTGTCTATTGCTTCGTGGCCTCGAAGCGATTTAACGCTTTTACTGCTTTAAAATTGTTAGATGTGTCATTTGTTCGCCTTTGCGAATAATAAAAAAAAAAAAAACTAAATGCTACCGAGTCATCCGTCTTTATACAAAAGCCTCTGTCAGAGCCACCGTCGCAAACTCATTTTCCTCTTGCGACCGCCATAATTTTCCAAAAGCAGCTCGAGAATGGCCCAGGAGAAGGAGGAAAAAGGCTGCACGTTTTGAAGGTTGCAAAATAGTTTCGAGAAAACTTCCTCGAACTCTTGGTCGAGCAGCCGGCGCTGCCTTCGGCGCACAGCCCCTAGGGCGTCGGCGCAGCCCAAAGTTTACTGCCAGACACCAAGGAGGGAGAAGACGCACTCTGTCAACACGTATGCACGACAGTCATACACCCAGCTCGTTGCGACACGATGTGGATGAACTGTACGAAAGGGCTTCCTATTTTCTGGCTTCGACCCCTTTTCGAAAAGTTCAAGAAGCATCATGAAGTGCAGCGTGTCCAAGCAAAGGGGAAATTGCATATGTTGACGAGTGACCAGTCACCACGCGCGGCTGCCAAACCTGTCAATCACATTCAACAATTCGAGTTCCGGCGCCCATTGAAGCTTTTTTTTTTTATCTATGTACAAAATAAAATTTTTCAAGGGTAACTGTGATGAACGATGATTAGATCTGGCCGCCACTTACGAAATTTTAATATATATACCACACACACACACACACACACACACACACACACACACACACACACACACACACACACACACACACACACACACACACACACACACACACACACACACACACACACACACACACACACACACACACACACACACACACACACACACACACACACACACACACACACACACACACACACACACACACACACACACACACACACACACACACACACACACACACACACACACACACACACACACACACACACACACACACACACACACACACACACACACATATATATATATACATATATATATATATATATATATATATATATATATATATATATATATATATATATATATATATATATATATATATATATTAGGATTAAACAATCAGTTTCATTTCTCTCGCTTGCTCATTTGCTTCGGCACTTAAACAAGGCGCCTCTGTACTGCGCGGTGTCAGTGCACGTTAAATAACCCTACGTGGCTGAAATTTTTAGAGACCTCGTCTATGGCGTTTCTATAGCCTGAGGTTCTTTGGGACCTTAAGTCCCCCAAACCAAACTAAACCAAACTTGAAAATTACTTTGCATGATTACATCCGTTATATAAATGCCGCCGCAGAATTTTGCGAGCAAAAAAAAAAAAATGAATTCAATAAGTAAAGCTACGAAACAGTGGCAATAATTGATTGTCGCTGGCACTAAATGCAAGTAATAACAAAAATAACCAATTCATGCCAAGAGCGGGTAGAATTTAAGCTTTATTATCATTTTTTTTTCTTCTTTAATGTCGGCATGTGACCGAGCCACTTAGGGCTTCTTTGCTGAGAGCAAACTTGGCTCGTTTGCCCCGCCTACCTAATATATATGCTAAATCCTGTCGTTGACACAGGTCCTCGTCCTTTATTCAAGGTTTCCCTTTTCGGGCCGCCACATTGAAAGTTACGCTTTCGCCTTTCAACCACTTCGACGAGCGGAAATAAATGGGAAAAGTTCTTTCTTGGCAAACTCTTCCTGGCTCCACCTCTGCAAAACGCTCGCAGCCAGGATAATGTCAGACATGCACTAAATGTTTTTGATGTTTCGACTTAAACAGCAGAAATTACCTGCAACGGCTTTGTGCACGAAGCGAGTGGTTTGAAGAACATTTGCGTTGTTATCATCTGTCCTGAACAACTCAGTAACTTCTTTTTGCAAGGTTTATTCAAGGTTGCAGATGACGCAGAGACGGATAAGGCCACACATAGACTGTGAATGCAAACAGGGGGGGAAAAAAAAGAAAGAACTATAGTCGAGGATATCTCGGCATTCCACTAGGCTCCCGATGAGGACCCCGCGTAAGAGTGCCCCACTTTGCCAAATGTCCGTTTTTGTTGGTTCTCATTCCTTTTTGTAGCGTCCTTTTCCTTCTTCTCCCACCTGAGTCCGTGCCAACAAAACCCACGTCTCAGTCCTCGTGGACGTTTGTTATGATATCGCGAAAGTGTACGCGCGTTGTCCAAGTGATAAAGCAGTAGTTACCGCATACTCCCCACGCATCTCCGCTGTCCCGAAAGTATGAAAGCAAAAACAAACAGGCAGGTCGAGGAAGCACTTTCTTCCCTACTCGAAAGAACCGCTCTCTACCAAGTGAGAGGGCTCACTACAGTTCGCCATGATGTTATGAACACGGCCTGTCTTCCTCGGTGACAGAGTGCGCAATCCGAGGAAATGGAGACCGCGCAACACTTTGCGCTGGAGGAGGGCTTCTCGAGTGACTGCGCATGACAAGGAGAAGCTACACGCGGGCGAGCCACGTGTCTCATATCGAATGAGCTTGCGCTGACGATGGCTTCATCCAAAACGTGTAGCTCAATGGATTCGGAGAACGGAGTCTGGATAGAGGCAGGCAGCACAAGAAGGTCGTTTCTCGGCTCGTTCATAAACATAAATGTATTTGACGCCATGCCGCGAGACAGACGTTTTTCATTGCCTCGCTTTGCACAATAACCCCCGGTTCTTGTGCGCCTATAAACACCATTAATCGCCATCAACGCAATGTGAGTAGTTTATACGTCCTCCACCATATAGGTGCAACGAATATACCACGAAAGGTAAATTCGATAAGCTTGACTGTTTTCTCTTTTTATTTGTCCGTCCTGTTCGCTCTGTGTTTCGGTATTTTATGCGTGCCGCTTTTCGATGAATCATTATCAACTAGCCCTGCTTTACTGAACTCTATTACAGGGTACACGGATACGGGCTTAAATCGCCATCCTTCGAAGCGATCAATAATACTGTAACATAGTGGTGACAAGCCTGGTAGCCACAAACGAAAGCACTGGAGCTACACTTGAATTAACTCTTTATTTGGCTGACTAGAACCTGAGAAAGAACAAAGCAACTCTGCGACGGCGATAACAGCCAACCTGTTCGTTGGTCGTCGAAGTAAGAATATCCGCAGGATTCGGCAGCGCTTAGTTTAAAGTCGGCGGATGACTATCTAGATAACAGGTCGAAGCAACCTAAAAAAGTCCGGAACGATGCGGAAATAATTGCGCTTCGCTGGATCACTCGGGAAATATGTCGGCGCATCTCGCGCCAGAAAGGAAGAGATAAAGGCGTGTCTCGAGACAACGAGCCCGTACAAGATCGCTCCGTACGCTATAATTACAGTGATAAGGCCGCGTGCTGGCAGTTGTTGAAAATGACAACAAATAAAGATTTCAATGGTCCGCGGCAATATAGCGAGTAAAAATGCTACTGACACTACGCCAAGAAAATGCGCACGTAAAAGCTCCTCCAGGGAGAGCGCTCCGTTCTCCGAGGCGCGTCTCGGAACTCTTAAGTGGTTCCTGGTTTTCATATAAGGACTTTATTTATTGTTTTGTTATCTTTTAAGGCGAGTAAAGTAAACTATTGCGCGATAGCGTATGCAAATCGTTCCGCCGAAAAGTCGCTGGCGTCACCGCCGCAGATTTTTCCTGCGGCGGTTGAATAAAACCCTGTCCGAAAGAATTGTGATTGGTGGAGGGGCTATGACGTCGCAACCGCATGACCTCGCGTAGGAATTTCAAACGCTCCACAACCAAATAAAGCTAACAATTTTGGGGAGGGTTCAAACGAAACGAAAAATGGCAAGGAGGTCTAATGGGGGTATTTAAGAAATAGACAAGCAGCTTTTCATTATAAACTTGCCGCCATCGGGTTCCTTTTTAGGACTCTTTTTGGGCCCTCTTTATGCCAGGAGGGCACGCTGCCCATAAGCAATGAAGGGTCGCTAGTGCCGAGTGTGCTAGAGGAGCACTTAGTAAACTCTTTGTGGTGCGTATGACGTACTAACGTGGGTTTGGTATGTGTGCTGATAATACAGTAATAATAATTTCGTCCCTCGCCGGGGGGTGGCGCAGTGGTTACGGAGCTCGACTACTGTTCCCAAGGACGCGGGATCGAATCCCGGCCTCGGCGGCAGCTTTTCGATGGAGGCGAAAAGCAAGGCGCCCGTGTGCTGTGCGATGTCAGTGCACGTTAAAGAACCCCAGGTGGTCGAAATTTCCGGAGTCCTCCACTACGGCGTCTCTCATAGCCTGAGTCGCTTTGGGACGTTAAACCCCACAAACCAACCAATAATAATTTTGAAGGTTTAATTAATTTATACAAAATAAGTTTTAAGAATTTGCTGAATGAAGAGGTTAAAGACGCTATCACGTCTGCTGCTAAAGCGAAGCTTAAGCGTCTTCCTATATATATATATATTTTTTTTTTACGTGAACGGCACTTTGACGTAAATATTTGAGTCCACTATAACAAGGACGACTGAAATCTGCTGCTGTAATTAAAACGTTAGCTAATTATATTTTTCTAATAGGTAACTTTGGCGACACTATAGGCCGTGCAACTCGCAACGGCCATCATTTGGTTTCACGGGGGATAGGACATTCCATTTTTGTTTTCTCAAAAGCTTGGTTACCTTCAGCTGAGACACCTGATATATACGAAACAATCTGACTGTGTATGAAACGATCATGTAAATTCGGCGGAAATCATTCGATTTATTATGCAGAGGGCATAAACCCACACCTCCTACTTCCCAACCGGCAACTGGGAATAGAACATGGTTCTGTGTGATATGCGTGTTAGAAGAATGTGTGAGTGGGCGGGTAAGTGCGTCGGTTATTGTGTGAGGGAAAAGGGAGGGTTGGAAAGAGGGATGGAAAAAGGAAGAAGAGAGGGAGCAGTCGTAGACTTTTTAACGTTAATCAAATGCGCGCAGTTGTGAGCTGAACGCAGCCTGTCGTGCGTGCTACTTACTGATGTCGTCATGCCATCGGAAGTATCCCGAAGGCGGCGGAGTTCCCAGCCATTGCAGGCTATAGTCGTCCGAGTCCTCCGGCTCCAGTTCGGGATTAACCTGAAGCCATTGGTCTGCGAAATAAAATGCAGAAAAGGCAGCGGTTAGCGAAAATTTGACCCGGAAGAAGGCACTGCGAGGGGAATTAAGGAACCGTACAATATAATTCAATTCAATTCAATTCAATTTATTTTCAACTCGAGATTGAAGGCCCTCAGGCGAAAAAGCTGTTCTAGAACAGCTTGAAGAGTGCCTGAGGGCCCATACATGGCAGCAGTTGTCCCACAGTAAATTACAGTGTAGACTCACATCAATTTAACATCAGTTCAAACAAAATCTAACAAAAATTCAGAAGTGCAGTAATGAACAAAACAGTAGTTATTCACGGAAATTATAAGAAATTTGCGTTATGCCTCAATTCACAATGAAACTTATAAAGCACTACTGGAATAATGACAGGAAGGGCACTCTCTTTTATTTTTTCACGTTTCCATGCCATTTTTAGTGCGGTTAGACAAGACGCCGAGCCATGTGGAGGCACTCTTTCTGCGCTCTCTGAAAGCAGACGGAAGATGAACCTCACTGTAGGCTTTTAAACGTGGCCTCCGCCGGGACCACACGACGGCTCGAAACCTGGCGCAATATTGCTATTGCAATAAAATAAACGAATCCATGTTTATGACAAAGAAAAAGCCAAAAAAGCCACATACACATAAAATAATATTTTTTTTTTGTCATAGCACGCACAGAACACTACGCGCAAAACAAACAAAAAGAAAGCGTTTGAAACTACGGATAGGGCCCATGAATCAAAATATCGGTGTTTTTTCAAGAGGCTTAAAATTGAAACAAAAGTAACTATTTTCAGAATACTTTTAGCCATGAAGTTATACTGGGGGTTGCGGCGGACACCAAGTAAGAGGCAGAATGACGCAATTAATTTTCTAATTAATTAAATATCGTAACTAACGTTTTTGAATTTCAAAGTTAGGGTCCTTATTGTATTTCCAGAACTGGAGCTCGTCTTTCAAATAGTATAGCCAAGAAATTACAGCGCGCTTCACAAGGCTCACAGATCACAGCCTGACAGGCGGCTTTACATCGTAACACAGCGCCAGGGGGCGCGTTCGGCGTAGCTCGCTCGGTCAATGCGCGGTTTGAAGTCAGACTGCAAGCGCAATGAGTGCGCACATTGATTACCGACGCAACGCCTATGAACGAGGCCGAGATCGAAGCGAAATTGTAGCGCACGTACAGTCTTTGTCAAAAATATGCAGCCCAAGGAGCACCGTGCCAAGGAGTTTGCTTCTAAGCGCTCTAACTAGGCTACTGGAAGCAATACTGGTATATGGAGTTAATCATAGAAAAGAGTGAGGACTAGATTTTCGTCTACGAGATTTCGAGTGCTGCAGATACGTAACCAGCTTCGTTACGAGGCTAAGAAGCAAAACCCTTGGGCCATATACTTTTGACAAAGACTGTACGCTATTTTTTCTTTAAGCCTTTCCTTTTTTTTTTTTTTTTTGCGCGGCTAGACTACTTGAAGGATGCGCTTCAATTCCGCAGATACAACGTACTCCTATAATGAAAACTTAGAAAGTTAATTAACGTATGTAGTTAATTCGCGAACTAATGGAAGCAACCTCTCTCTTATCCGGTGTCCGCCGTAGCCCTCAATATCTAAATCCAGTTAGCTTTGATTTAAAATTTCTGACCTTTAAAGAAAGCACCCGGTCCTGCAATACAGTGGGGCCAGATTCGAAAATCAGAAAATCAAATTTTGCAGGCTGCACGCCACATTTTACTAACATTAATAAATAGGCCATATCTTCTGAAGAGATTTTGATTCAGAGTTCCATAGGCGGAAAATAGTTAAGGTCTAGGCTCACTGTCTTAAGAATATACATTGCCAGAGGCGCAGTTGTGTCTATTTTCGGTCGAGCGCTATGTGCCTTAGTGTGCAAGCTGAAACAAATTTCTGTAGTTCGTCAATAGAGTGTACAAGGCCTTCATATTCAGACCAGCTCGCATTCTTGGATTTCACCAAGTTAGCTGCGAAGCCTGCTTCGCGTAACCGTTAAAGAAAAAAAGATATACAGGTCAAGCTCTGCAAAACCAAGGTTTTAATTCGCTAGGAAGCAGTTGACGAATGCAGTTCGGAAGCGCCATACAGAATGGAGGCCCACGAGCATAACTAAATCAAAAGAACAGCCATCTTCATTATCTGTGGGCAAAAATCTAATTCCATACGTGGTGAGCGGTAACTCTTTTCTAATAGTTCTTTGTAGCACGTCCCAGAATTAAACACCTTCCCAACAGCGCGGAAAATACATGATCTATTGTTTCGGGTTTTTTACAGATGAGGCAGTTGGATCTTCATGGTAGGAAAGAGCCAATTTTGAAGGGAAACACTTTACAGACAATGTTCCAGTGTGCACTTTGAAAAAGAATGTTTTTTTTTTTCTTGTGGGACCTGCATCTTCTTAACACTCATCAATACATTACTGCTTTGGCCTCCAGAGTATAAGGCCTTGTATACATGGACTTCGGAAACAGAGTGTCACATAAGTATCTGTGCAATGTTTGTCGCTTAAAGTTATTCAGGTAATCTATTGAAAACCTGGCACTGGAAACCACTTCTTTAAATAAACTGTAAGTGCCTACTTTCATATACACCGTCCTCATAAGAAAATCGGGTAAGGCACGTCCAAGCATGACTTGGCATACGGTACGCAAAAAGGGATCTTTAACGTCACGTACAAACACGAATGTATTTACCACCTGCCGCACGAACAAGTGCGCAAGCCCCAGCTTCCCCACATTGACGTGCCTGAAAAAATTCGTCCGACTGTACCGTCGGCAGGTAGCCGGTGTCTTCACGTGCTAAGATGCCAGTTCGCTTTGAATCACATCGTTATCTACTCCTCTGACAAAGTTGCACGAGAGACCCTAGTTAGGCCCCCTTCATATTAAGAGAAGCCTAAAGCACCTGTTAAACACTTAGATAAAAATGACAAAGACGTGGCAAAGCGAAGCTAAACGAAGTAAGACTTAGCGTTAAGCTTAACGGCCCTCTAGCTTAATATTTTCTTGTGTGTGATTGAGCTAATTTAGCTTAAGTCAAGCCGCGAATCGAGGCAACAACTAAAAGAGTTCGTAATAGTGCGATAGTTAACACTGCAAGAAAAGTTATAATTTTCATTTTTTTTCCCACGTCCTGCAGTGAGCTTAACGTTCCTATTCGATACGCGTGAACTATTTTTGTGCTTTCTACTTCAACAAACCTGCTTCTCAGTATCCCACTAAAAGAGATATAATGAAAATATCGATAAAACATATGAAAATTATGAATGATGTTGTGGAGTTTATTTGCAGCTGAGCGGTCGTTGCACTTCGGCAGTCTTCGGTTTCGGAAACTATCTTGTTTCTACGTTTTTCCTGCTAAAAGCAGTCCGGAGGTATTGTATCCATCTGTTACTTATTAATTTTCTTTTTTTGTGTGTGTTTGATCGCGTTTAGTATTGAACGCTGACCAGCAGCGATAGCCTTTCATAGTAGACGCTATCGAAGTCAAACAACTGAAAATAATGAAAACAAACACATATGTCTTTCCGCTCGCCATTATTTTTGGCAGGATCAAGTAGCTTGGCGGAGCGTGATGGGCAAGCTCATCCGACGAGAAAAAGATACAAAACAAAAGGGACAATCAACTAAAAGTACACAAAGAAGAAACGCCTATTAGAGACGGGAAAGTCGACGCCTTTATTGCTTTCATACGTCACTCCAGCCGTCGACTTCGCCCGAGAGTTCAAAATCAAAGAAGCGGTGAAAGCGAACGACATGGACGGGACGCAGAGGGATGTTTTCTCTCCGGAGGCCGCTCAGTCAAGCGAGACGATCTGTACAAATGTCTCCGGCGGAGAACTCTCCAGCCAGTGATTTCGTCTCAACAATCCAGAAGAAAAAATAACGGAAACGACGCCGGAATCAGCTGAAAACGCAGCGGAAAGGGCTCACATAGGCCTCCGAAAACTAGAACTAAAACCTGAAAGTTAAGCCCAGCCTCCCAGCTTCGAACAAAAAATGAACAAGGGGTAAAAAAAAAAAAAAAACGGCAGGAAAGATCGACAGCGAGCATTAACCTGACGTCGAAGACCGCCTTCGGATGCTTCTCGACTTTCGTGTAACTATAAAAAACCATGCGGGAAGGCAGCTGTGTTTCTCGTGTGGAGCAATACAAGGCTGCGCGTAATTAAATGGAGGATTATCTCGCGGACCGCTCGGGGATAAGCGGCTCGTGGGCTGGGCGCGCCGCAGCAACATTGTGCGCTCAGAGGTGAAGAGAAAGCAGAATAGAGATATGTGACGCTACGTGAACGCATTTGCAGAATGCCAGCAACGGTCGCTTGAGTTTTCCTCTCTGAAAAGGATGGAAAACCTGCACCATGCAGACGCAGAGCACTGTCTGTTGATAAAAAAAAAAAAAGAAATAGGAAGAAGGACGTAAATGAACATATAAAACTGGACCCAATAGACATCGGAGATGGGACGCTTTCCAAGAAGTTGCTCGGGAGTGAAGTTAATTTCTAACGAAAGACGTGTTAAAGAACTGCGCTCAGTTTACAAAGCACGTCGGTTGGTCGAGTGTTGGTAACGTAGCCTCACGTTACCCCTTTTGCTGTCAGGCTGGGTGGGTGTGTTGTTGGTGGAGCTGGAGCTTGCCCTGCAGGCGGTCGAATGAATAGTTGCTGCTCCCGAGAAAACAAATTAAAGGTGTCGAGTGTCGACTCTCTTTACTAAAATTCTTTTTTGTTTCAATTTTGACGCAGTTTTCGTGGAAAGGTTTTAAAGCTGCCTCATTCCCATTATTGCACGCCTTTCGAGGGTCTTGTTTAAGGAATGTTGTGTATTTTCCTTTTTTTTTTTTATGGAAGGGCAGAGCGCGTCTTCTTGGAGATGCTATATCTTCACTCCTATCTGTTTTCTTGTCACCTGAGTACCTCCCCTTGTGCAGTACGGGAGCCGGCCGGTAGTGGAAAAGTGCGAAAGCCCTCGCGGTTCTGTGCACTGCAGCTGGCCCTGGATCTGGTTTCGTTGGCTCCGCCTTTGGGACCTATTGGATTCCGTCCGTATAATCAGTCAGGCCAGCCATCATACTTTCGTTTTTCGAGGAGCTGGCACCTTGAAAGAAAGAAAGAATGACGCGCGTGACGTGTCTCTGCCCAACTGTTCTTTGTGCATTGGAAGTGTAATGCAGTTTTCCTTGTTGGTGTTAAAGAACTCATATCTGTGTCATCACGGTGTGGTTCTCCAGTATTATTCGTTGTACGATTCATACCGAAACACAGCAAGCACATACTACAGCCCCGGTGCATCAGTAAGTTTCTACAGAACGAATGTGAAGAGGCAACCTGGTTATACTCTGCTTCTTTCTTGTCTATTTGTTTGCTTCACATATAATCCTCCGAGCCTCTATCTTCACTGTAATTCCTATTTGCTCAGCACTGAATGCTACAGACTAAGTCCTTGAAAATGTACTCAGCTAAAATGAAGCGGCAACACGTAGCGAGTTTTCTTTTTATTGTTAATTTTGAGTTTTTTATGGCGCAGTGTAGTATTTTTATTGTTAATAATAATGCCAGAAGTGTGCTACTTCGACAATATTTCGTGGAATGCGCCAGCCGCACTCAATAAGCAGGCACACAGACGTGAAAATTTATAAGATGAGCTGAATGTGCGAGAGTGTTGGCCCTCTCACATCACAAATTTTCTTTCGCCTGCAGAACTGTAGCATGCGAATTGTTATCTTGCTTAAGGACCGATACTATTAAGTAATGTGGCTGTAACGTGGATAACCATTGTTTCGCATCTGGACGAAGCCCCTCATCGCGCACTACGGCGTCATAACAAGAATTCCAGCCGTAATGTCGCCTTCTCTTCCCTCAGCCTCGACTTTGATACATTGCCCTAGCATCACCATCAACCCAATATCGTAAACTTTCTCCCCCTTCCCCCCACCCCCCTAGTTTTTTTCTCTCTTTCTCCGCTTCATGCATAAAAACTACTAAAAAAAAACGTTTCACCAGTCTATGTTATCTACTGTGTTTCCGATTATATAACTCTTCAATCGTTTATTTGTGTATTAATTTTGTACCTTGCGATTGCGCGTATTCAGTAATAATACTTTTTGCTGATTTTGGGCTACTTCAAGGATGCAAAAGCTATGAAAATGAAGAAAAAGAAAAAAAACAGCCGAACTGAAAGCAATGACGCGCACTCTTGTAACAACATTAACTTTTGAGGTTGACGCGATCTTGGGCCTTCCCCGCTTCCTTATCTTATTTGCGTTTTTTTTTTTTAATTCCTAACTTGTCAAATAACAGAAGCCTGCACCCTTATAAGATAGTAGACTGATGGGTTCAAAGTAGAAGCAAGACAAGACCGCGTGTTTATTAAAATCCGTAGACGCACTCTGATGCAGGCTCTGATATCCCAAGCCAAAGGTCGCCAAAGTTGGTTTCACCTATCGCTGCCTGGCAATCCGCATAGCACGCTTTACAGGAGCCACCAGCGATTGTGAGACTCAAGTTACGGTGTGGCAAAAGCCGGAAAAACGTTTGCGGAGCTTGGTGGATAGAAAAGAGGAAAATGTAGAGTAGGAAACCAGAGAAGGTATTGGTTAATCTACTGTAAGAAAGTAAAGCGCAGTAAAAAAAAGCAACAATTAGGAGGATGTTTAAACTTCGCCCTATGGGTAGATGCAATAGCGTCTCTAACTCAGCCTTCACATTCCGTGAATTTTGTTTACCTAAAAACTAGTACATAACTTCGCAAAGCGTTAAGCATGATGGTTTAGTTTCACAAACTAGACTTAATATTACTAGCATATGGATTCTAAATGAGAAGCAAAATGGTATTACACCACCTTGAACGTGAATGCAACACAGAGAATAGTTGCGTTGCAATTGGATACGAAATCGTGTGCGTATATTTTTCGACATGTTTTTCTGAATTATTATTACGGGAACAGCAACAGCGACGTCTTTAGTACCGAACGATCTGCATACGCTTCGCGTAAAAGGATGACAGGAACAGTAACGTGCCATTAATATGCTTGGGCAAGTACGGTGAGAAGCGACATAATGCTTCGACAGCGAGGAATACATCACAGAAAGAGCTGCACATCCTATTCACACCCCATTTAAAACGCATAACAAATCGTGTCAAAAATACGCTCACTAGAGCAAAAACTTGCTAATGCGCCAGACGAGTGGATGCGTTCATTAGCGTGGTTTTATGGCTCTTCGTGGACACCACGCAATGGACAGAAACTCGGGAGAAAACGGGTCTCAAAAGGAAAAAGAAAAACAAGCTTCAGATCGTTCCACCAAACTCTAACTTCACATTTAAGGCCATATGTTAGTTACTATTTCAGGCGAAATCAGTTATGACAGTCTTTGAGGACATGCGCTCTGCTGAATAGACAGAACGAAGCACAGTGGTTGAAAACGAATGAAAAAAAAAAAAAAAGTACGGCCAAAGTTAGGCCCTTAAACGCGAATACCACCATGCGCGACCTCAGTCATAGTGGAAGGAGTGCATGCGATGGAAAAAAAAAATGTAATATCGGGTTCATAATGGCTTCAGGTCCAACCGCAAGCTCAAGGTCATGCTGAAGCACAACGAAAAAAAATTGACGTAAAGAGCTGGTGCCCTCTAATTGGACGAAAAGCGATTTCTTTGCAGTTCTTGCTGTTTCTTAGGCGGACTCCAGTGTCCCGAAATGACTGATATCATTAGGGTTGGAAACGAGCTGTGGAAATGTTGCGAATGAAGTTGTGTGCAAGTAGCATCTCGTTCTTGCACTTTCCTGTAACTTCCGCTTCGCGATAAGGCGTGCTTCCGCGAGTGCAAAAGCTGTTAGCGAATCACTGCAGACGGGAAAAGAAACCTAAAAACTCAGCCTGTCTTTTCCTGTAATGGCCTTTGAAACTAGTGCCGGACAAATACCCTCTTTGGGGTCCCTTTTTGTTTTGGCCTTTTTAGATTCATTTCCTTTCTGAGATAACAAAATTCATCGCTGTAGAGATAATCCCACGTTCAAAAACTGTCGGAAGCTCTGTTCCTGTCGGCTCTGCGTTAATTGGATACTCGACATGTAGGCACCAAATGGAGAACACTATTATGCGCCCTCGAAAGAAAAAAAAAGTCTGTATTTACTATGTTTGTTTTTCTTCTAGCCTCAATAAACACGAAGGAGCTTCGAGTGCAAAAGAAAGAAAAAAAATGCGCAGCTTGTGGACCTGGAAGGCCGTGTGGCTCTCTGTCAGACAATGTCGTATATTTGTAGAGATATGTGCCGGTAGGATTAAAGTTTCAGGTGTTTGAAGATGAAGATGAAGAAGCCGGTGTGCGAAGTAGAAGAGAAAGCCGGTATGCGATTGGGTTGAAAAACATTTATTTCGTCAGAAAAGGCAGAATGTTGATGATCCGTACTAGGTGGCTATCAGTCCTCGGCTATTAGTCCACGCACCTAAGTAGCCCATTCAATGACCCGGCTTTGAACTCCCAGGACTGAGCTGACCAACACGGCCTCCCATTTCTAGAGAGTAGGAACTTGTATTAGAGGTTGCGGGGACGGCTTCTCTTTACAATTCCACAATATGTGATCATAAGTGGCTGTTTCACCTCAAAGTGTGCATTCCGGGTCGTAATCGACGGGGTAGAATTCTTACAACAGATAAGGAGTAAAAAAAGATCGCGTCTGGAGTGGCCTGCAGGTGGTCTCCTGCTCCTTATTTAAGGCTTTGTCTAGAGTGGGGAATATCCTCCTTTAACGCTTAAAGTGATTAGTAATATTGTGAAATGATGTTAGGCCGTCCTTCGAGAAACGTTCAGTAACTACCGAGTCCCCCGCTCGGCTGACGAATCCTCGAGCTTTAATGTGTGCCGCTTCGTTACCAGGGTTCCTCAAGTGAGCCAGGTCCCATATCAATTAAATAATTTTGTCTACGTGCTTGGTTTGACCCAATATGCTCATTTTTTCCTGAGAAATTCTGCCCCTCGCATAATTGCATATGGCATAGGATGGTTGTCGCCTCTTCTGCCGTTTCAGAGGATCTCGTTTTGGTAGTGCCGGAAATATCAGTCTGCCTTTCGTCTCCACCGCCGCTAGTGCGAACGCTTGTTTCTGTTGATGTTCTGCAGCATCTACATATACCGCAAGTTAACCTTGGCTGTATATGCTATGTAGAGCTCTTAGCTTTACTGGACGCGGCCAGTAAAGCTTTCGCTTCAGAAAAGTACACTAGGCGTCCAACTTGATGATGAAATCTTCCCATCCTCAGATGCTAATCCATGCACTTTTAGACACAGTCTTGTTGCCGACGAAAGAAGAAGAAAGAAAAAAAAAAAAGTCGCGAGAAAAAAAGGCATGGTGCTGTCGCGGTTCGGTGACGTCGACGAGCAAGTGAGCGGACGGACATTAATATACTCTTTTTTGTTGTATATATTTAGACGCAGCATCTGTAACGCGATCTGTGTGTATTGTCCCGTATCATCCCCCCCCCCCCCTCCCTCCCTCCTTTGTGCGTGCATGATAAGTGCTTCGGCTAGCTGGGGTTTATACAACCGCCACCAACTCCTTGTCCCTAAGCCACAATTTCCCAGTGCGCCTTCGTGCCGCGCGGCTGTCATTTGTCACTGCGGTCGGCAACAGAAACCAGGGGCGCCGCAGCCGTGACGAAAATGGTGAGCCTGAGGACCCTCTATGCTCCAGTCGCGGAAACCTCGATTAGCGAACAAGACGCCGCTTCTGAAGAGCGGCTGTCATTTATTCTGCCGCGCTGTGCCCTTCTGCGGACGCCTGCGCACTCATCCCACGCCTTTTGCCGCTTCGTGGTGATTTGATGAAGAGCCGTAATCACGATGAAAGCACACACACTGGATGCTTCTTTGTCTTTTCTAACTGCCTTGAACGAGAGAGCAAACGAGGAGCAATAGTACGTGTCGATATCACATGAAGCGCTGGGGCGTAGATAACGCATCGTAGCTCCTGTTGCTATGCCACAAAAGCGCATGGCTCATCGCAGCTATACTCGACTTGGCGGTTAGCGCAACTTTTGTTGTAGCTGGCTCGTGTCCCCTAATGATAGTGAAAACAACAAAAGTTGGGTGCATTGAGGAACGGAAAGGAGGGAGAGTAAGAAAGGGTAAGAAAGGGAAAGAAAGGAAAAGAAAGGAAAGAAATAGCAGAAAGCTTTGCGAATGGCCGCAGGCCATCAGGGTTATGGTACAAAGCGCGCGCATGAAAAATAAATCTTCTCTTATTCATAGTATTTCTGGCCATTAGCCGGTCACATGGTGAGTTTGGCTCCCTGAAACGCCTTAGGTCTCGCAATACTACGTAAACTTCGGCGGCGAAAACCGTTGATCAAGTTTTGCTAACAGATGCCCAACATTATGTTTCGCGCTTTTGTTTGCCGTCAGGTCAAAATTACACGTGGACAAGCCAGACGCCGCTTTTTTCTTTGCAGGATTTTTAACATGCTATCTTTAAAGAGCTCTGGCAAGTTGAACTATTGCTTAAAAATGGCCCGTTAGTAACGGATAACAGCGTCGACTGGTTGCTTTGTATCAATTTGGTTTTCTTCTATCTCTTGAAAGGGTGATGCTTTACCTATCTTTTTTTCTCAAAATTTATAGAACAGCTCATGCAGGAATTTGCTGTCGTACGTCCGTGTACCTGCTGTGGTTTTGCAGTAGAGTTGGCAAATCTCAAGTTCGAATACATAGTTCACTTTTCATTGCAAAGAGCAGCAGATGTGAAACTCTATTGGACAGGTTGTTACCTCTCATAAGGGGAGTAATAAGTTTGATTTTTTTTAATTCGTTGTTTAGGTAGCTTGGGAGTTTTGTGCTTCAATTACTTTCTTTTTTACAAACTGTAAGGGGTCCCAAGATGGTTAAATGCCACCAAGTTTACTGTGGAGAGTAAAATTATAATTTACTCCGTCTCAAATTTCTTTTCATCATCTCAAACCACGATTAGGTCGCTGGGCTTCAAGCTGGCATTCGACATTCAAGTAAAAAAGGAAATGCACTATCATGTGAGACAGCTTCAGCGATGCCTGGCGTCATTCACAGCGTTGTTCATTACGAAACACTCCGGTGTGTACCGGGTGCTATACCGAGAAGGATGTTGTCACATGCTATACATTACTATATATGTGAAATATATCGCACAGCTCAAACTAGATATATTCGCGAAAAATGTCAAAATAGACAACAATAAATTCCCCCAAACAAGCGAAGTTATTCATATTGAAATTGCACAAAGAAAGACAAATGCACGCAGGAAAAAAGATTTAGAAGTCAAGTGCGGCGACGAAACAAGAGCTCGTCGTCCCCATGTGGGAGGCCTAGGCTCGGTCGCGCTACACAGTGCCTTGCACTCACTCACTCACTCACTCACTCACTCACTCACTCACTCACTCACTCACTCACTCACTCACTCACTCACTCACTCACTCACTCACTCACTCACTCACTCACTCACTCACTCACTCACTCATTCACTGACTCACTCAATCACTGACTCACTCACTCACTCATTCACTCACTCACTCACTCACTCACTCACTCGCTCACTCACTCGCTCACTCACTCACTCACTCACTCACTCACTCACTCACTCACTCACTCACTCACTCACTCACTCACAAAAAAAATTCGATTTTAAGGACGTTGATCAGTTGCATTCATTACAGACGTCTTCTTATCGTGGTTTTACGTTATCCACATTTTCTGGAAGGAACCGAGCAAGAGTGAGTATACGTGTATATAGATACCCGCGAATATATCTCCGCGGTATATTATGCACTGCTATTCGACTTCGTGCTTGGTGCTTTGCGAAACAATACAGTCGCCCTTGCTTAAAATACTGAAAGCTGCTATAACTGTTTCCTAAATAATACTATTTCTTTACAAAAATATGCTAAAGCCTCTCCTAGCCATGGTCACTTCAATGCGCCCGTCGGGATGGTTTAGTGGTGACGGAATTCATTTGCTGAGGACACATAGTACCAAATCTCGATCGTCCGTGTACTCTGAGATGTAGTTTAAGAAACCTAAGTAGTCGAGATAAAGCCGAAGCCCTCCACCAGACCTTCCCTCCTAGCCTACATGACACGTAGGAACGTTACACCTAACACACCACGCCGCGGTTTCTCAATAGTTGGGGCATTTGATTCCTGATCCCAAGGACGCAGGTTCGCTAGCAGCCGCTATTAGATGGAGGCGAAAAACAAGTCACCAAAGTGAGTCGCCTTTGAACGCCAACTGTAAAGCAAATCAAACCTACACCTCACACACTACAAACCAAATGTAATTAATTTTTGAGGTTATCATCTAGGAGTTGCCAAGTACGCTCTCTGCAAGACTGCGTAAACCAGTTAACTTACAACTGCATGATCGAACTGCTTCAATGACTTACAGTCAATGGCGCACGCCAGCGGTGAAAGCGCCACCAATCGTTCACCCTCGAGGCTTAGCCCATTTATGAAATTCGCTTGCCAAACTAAAAAGCAGCGTGACCACAACGATGAGAAAGCGTCAGAGAAAAAACGCGAACATTACTTTTATGCATTACCTTCTTTTCTTTTCTTTTTTTTTCCCAGCCGTGGACACTCGTTTCTCGACCTATTTTCGCAGCAGTCTCGGCTCAGTACAGGGACACTGGGAGTGTCAGACACGTGTTTACAGCCTTCCTGAATAAACAGCCCCATGAAACGAAGCCTTCGACGAGTGACGGCGAGATGGCACACGCCGGCTCTGGAATGTTTGCCCACCGACTAACGTTCCCGGCTTCGTCTCGCGGCATGTACACACTCCTGGGAAGAGGACCCACCGAACAAATCGAAAAGCAGGGACGCCAGAATATGTATCTTAACTGCGAAGTGGATTATAATAGCTTCTCCTTTAGCCTTTAAGCTGATATTTGACGACACGGCAGCTTGGATGTGATGTAGGAAAAGAAGCGCGCCAGCAGCCAGTGAACAACAGTTGCTTCTCTCTCAGTTTTGCTGCTGTGCGCAAGGTAGAAACAAACAAGGTCTCTCCTTCAAGCTCGCGCCTCTGACGGTGGCTCGTCTCACGGATCAATACGATACAATAATGACCGGATTCTTGAGGAGACAGTTCGTTATACGCTAGGACAATGATTTATAGGGAGCGTTGGGCAGGAATGTTTTCAAAACCAACGTTGCTGTTTAAAGCAGTTTGATATCTCCTGCAGGAATGAAGTAGTCACTGTCCGGACGACAACGGCTGCTTTTTGTGTGGGTAGTTTTTCCTGCGGCCTGAAGGGAAGAAAAATTGACAGACGATTAAGCATAGCTAAGCGTTGAATATAGTGCAGTTAGACCCCTTTCACTGGTTTATACAGCCTCGCTTTGCTCTACCGATCCATGACCGTACGATTCGTCAACTCCCACTGTAACCATCATCGTGCCCGCTTCGTCAAGCGCAGCGATTCACACCGCGTCAAGCAATCCGAACGAGCCCGGATTAGCCTCGATGCTAATCGGAAATAGCAGGCACAACCTGCTCAGACGCGTGTAGGATCTGCCATGACGCAGGTTTTTCCAAGGCATCTATCAATGGCCCAGGAAAACCGGGCATCCGTAGAACAAGCTTGCGAGTGAGACACCAGCTTCGCCCTCTTCATGTTCAACCTGTGGGGATCGACCTGTGGGGATCGACAAAGGTCGATCCCCGCATGCAAGACGAATACCACAGATTTCGGTCTTTAGAGCGCATATTGTCAGATGAAATTAACATGACTCCATCCGGAATGCTGTGTCAGACTGGCAGTCTAGCACATGAACGAGCCGACTGTGCAGTACATAAAGAAAAAAAAGATACGGGGTGGCGCGGTGGTCTAACGCAGATACCAGCGAAGTTGATTTGTTTCTATTGGCCTGGGTTCACAAGCCAGTGGCAGCGAAGAAGTTTTTTATTCCCTCGGCGCTGGAAAAGTTTAATGACAAATCAGATTCACAGTCACACTGCACGTCAACGTTTTTTATGATATGCGTAGTAGTACTATACTGCAATAAAAACTTGATCTGGCCTCATTAAGTTCTCCACATTGCAGCCTTTACACCATCCGCGACTTTGGGAGAAGCAAATGATAAAACTCAGTGATAGGGCTCGGGAAGTGCCGATCAGGATGCATAAAATCTGTCAGCTGGGCTTTCTTGTTTCTCTCTCTATAGCCTTTCACAGTCATTTGCAGACTATCGCAATGTCGAATTCCTCTCAGCGACCAGTAAGCTTCGCAAAGCTTACTTTTTACAGTTGTCGGATACTGAAGGAGATATTTAGACCGTTTGTTCCGCTCTGATAACGGTGCATGAGTCCGGCCACAAACACAAACACCTTCCATTTCAAGTACTGTGCTGCGATAAGAGATAATGTCAACTGCCAGGTCAAGTGCCCAGGCTGATAGGAATTTGCGTCACGTCCTGCCTGACACGTCACTATCAGTAAAACATAGTTGTGTTGGTGGGCGGGGGAACTATCACGAAGACGTCATATGTGATTTTGATAAGGCTCAACGGTTAGCTGCGAAAACGCGTCCGTCTCCGCTTTTGGCATGGTGACGCCAGCGGAAGGCTAAAAAGGAGACGGATAAGTTTCTTCAGCAGGACGCAAGTGCGCGTGCTGCGTCTTCTATCTTTTAGTAGGTGACAGTACTTTCAACAGATAGCGCAATAATACACAGAGAAAAAGAAAGTCATGGTTTTACCGGCATGAGGCGCGATAGAGAAGCCCAGCCTTATCTTGTTGGGAGTGGAACTGGCACATACGCAAAAAAACTACGTTAAATATATTTCTTGCCAATAAATAGAGGCGTAATCATTAAAAGGTAAACGAAGAAAAAAAATTCCCGCAGGTTAGGCACACGCGCCTTCACAGCCTTTTCTCTGTACTGCTCACCGAATGTGTTTTATTCGCCATTATTTTGTTGGTAAATGTAGATTGGGAGTCTCTTCTAGGCCAGTTTTATTTTCGTGCTGTTTTATTCTGCGAGCATCACGCAGTCTAGCTTGATTTTCCAGCTAGACAAGTATTGTCTTCCCCTTTTTCTCTTTCGATAGTTCTCGTCCGGCCAGATATCAGAGTAGCATGCATTAGGTTTGAAGGAATCGATTATGAACTTCTCTTCTCCGCTCAGAGGCTGTAGCTCGTTTTCTTTCAGCAAATTTTCAACTTCCTGAACCTACGCTTTCTTCAAACTGGACTCGGTAATGACGTGCCAACTGATCCCTTTGCACCATATAAGAAATTTGTGACTCGAGTATACCGAACAAGTCGCGAACAGTCACGAAAAAAAAGATCCCGACGGTTCTTGTTACGACACACTGTTCTTCAGAAACAACGGCCCCACTCTTGGGTACAGCAGCGTGGCAACGTGCGCGCGTTTCTACTTCTTTTCGAACTTTAGTGGGGCTTGCTTTCCTTATCCTCGCTTTTGGGTATTCTTTCACTGTGAATTCTACCGAATTCGGAGGCCAACGGACACTGACAGTGACCATCGAGTTCAGACTCCTGTGCTCTGCGGTCCTTTTACAACGACCAACACGCCACTCAGAAAAATCTTTTTTTAACACCTTCGACTTTTTTTTTTTTTATGTTGACACTGCTACTTTTAAGGTTGAAAGCAAAGAAGCCAAGGCTGATGTCACGGGACGAAAAGATAGAACTTTGACATATCATTTTCCTCTTTTCGCTTCCTTTCCCTCTTTCTCCCCCTTTTCTTTCCGGACAGATTATACCAAGACTCAGCTCACTGCTTTTTTATTTTATTTCTAAGTTCGCAGCGTGGCTTTAGCAGAACGGAAGCTTCCCAGTCTAAAATTGAGTGATTCCTAGCTGTTGACACGGGTGCGATGCTAGAAAATTGTTCGCCGCGCAAGAAGCGTGATGCGCGAGGCGTATAGTCTCCTCGGAGTCGTCGATCGGAAGTCGTTCAAGTTGGAGCCAAAAGAAAGCGTGACCGAACATGTCCGCCTCGAGCACCTGACCTCGGAGAAAAAGTTGAGCGGTAGCACAGAAAGTCATTTGTGTGCTTCAGACAGCTACTTTTTCTTCCATGTGCAGAGAAAAAGGGCAGGAGCGAGGAATGGGGAAGGGGGGTCATATGTCAGGGCAGCATTCGTGCTTTTTTTTTACATTCTGTTTATAGTTGAGTGCCAGTCTCTTAGCAGTTATTGATTCAAGTTCGTTTTAGTCATTATCTTCATTCGTCCATCTGACGTTTGTTCGCTTGAAAGTACTCCGGCGAAAGGTTATTAAACGCAATTATAGACAATGATCTTTATCGAGGCCGCATGAAATGCAAACGCTTTCCATGTTACATGAGCAAAAAACTTATCTTTGGTGTTAGTGAAACTTTATTTTCTGACAGGCACAAGATAGGCGTCAGCCCATCCGCCTAAACGGCAGCCTGGAGTCCTTGGACCCGGGCGGCTTGTTCGGTAATTCGGATTAAATCTAGTTTTATCCCAGCTTCAATATGTCCCGGTCGTCAAAGATTTGTGCATTGCCCTCAAAAAAGACCAGAGGGAAAGCTGTTTCATTTACCCCATTAGAGTTGCAGTTGCAGCATTCACTGCTGCCGAGTTATATAGCCCAATGAGCCAGCATACAGCAACGCTCACTACATCGGCATTGCTCTTCAGTAGGGTTCTCTATGTCGTGTTCCAGTTCTGTAATGTGATTTGTAAATAAACACGCACGTTGACATTGATTTGTTCACTTTGATATTCGTGATCTTTGTGTGCCATTTTTAGCAGCCTTTGCCTTTTTTTTCTTTTTTTTTTTTCTACGCACCGTGTAGATACTGTTCGTTTCAGTTTCTTTAGGCCTTATGCCCCAAAGCAGGTTGCAATTGTTCGCATTTCTTCTCAGATACGTTGCGCATATGCGTGCGCACATCCGAATCGATTTTTACAAGAAACCTGACGACAAGCGATAAAGAATAGAAAAAAAAAATAAAGGGTGGCGAAAATGAGCGAGTATACAGATTCTGTGTTCCGGTTCTCAGCGATTCGGTCACCGTACAGCGCCATTGATGCCTAACCACAGCTTGAGTGGAATATTACTCTTGCTATTGACGCTACATGCGTTAAAAGCGACGTCGTCACGTTTCTCTATACCTTTGCCCTCAGGCGAGGCCTACTCTACTCTCAGAAGGAAGCTGGTGCCTCACCAAGTGGGCAGCGCCGCACCGCGTGATTGTAGCGTTGTCTCCCGTGCGCTGCAGCACGCGGCTGTCGCCTTTTCTGCATCGACTAATTAGCTCCGCTGCTGCGAAGCAGCCTTTTACACGCCGGGGATAATTAATGCGGAGTTCGGCAGCTGCGAGTGGCTCGAGCATTTACAAGCGGTGACGAGAAGAGCTGATTTGGCGTCCGCAATTCGAGTGCTTTTTCGCCTGCCTTGGCTCGACCTGTGCCTTCGACAACTCCGTCTTGAACCTCCCTTTACCTTACAGCTTTTTTTTTTATTCGCTTGACATTTGAGAGCCATTGAGATAAGCCTCACTGTAAACACGCCTCGTGGGATATCATGCATAGCGGCGGTTTCTGAAAAATTCGAGTATGCAGTGAGCCGCGTCGAGATTGCTTGATATTTTTGGCGTTCCTGATTTGCTTGCTCGGCGTAGCTCGATACAACATGCCGCTTTTTAGTTATTTATGTATCTCTTCTTTGCACAGTTGAATAAAGCGCAGTGGCGTCTGCGCATGTCTCCTGATTAATGACATTTCATTCTTGACTCCGTCCTTCTTTCTCTCGTTACCTCGACTCCTTTGCAGTTGAAGCGGTAATAACCAAGCACTCATTGGTGACGGCGCTGTCGTCTCACGGAGCGTTCGTGTTGGGAAATCGATACCTGCAGATGCCCGCTATCTTCAAGTCGACAAAGGAGCTCACTGAAATCATTGGCAGTCACATCGAATGCGACGGGTGGCGTCAAGTGTCGCTTGGTACTGTTATCATCGTTTTGTACTTTGCTTTCGAAATGTGAGTAACGACATTAATCTTAGACGGCCACAATCCTTATGGCGTTTGAGCTACGCTCAGTAACGCCGAATAAAGGTGAAGAACGTGAAAACGTGGATGTTTATGTATTTTTTCTGTTTGCACGTTTTGTGGATCTGACATTGAGCTGATAGATATGAGACAACGCGCACCGCGAGGTGTACCACAATTGCATCCTCTAGCTTCCACTTGCGATATTCAACCGCACGTAAGTTTGTTGTTTCCTCTCCTCCTCGAATTTTGTTAAACAAATTATGCAGCTTTCTTAGACTCGTATCATTTCTGAAGATTTTATTTTTATGAACGCCTACTGTTTTCGCGTCTAACGGAAGCAGGAGAGTGAATATTTACATTTCGAGACTCTCGATTTAGACTCTCTTGAGGGCAGCCGTCAGAATGTTAGAGAGAAGTACTACTTCAGGTAGATGACGTAGAATCACCTCTCAGTCCTCTCCCTGAAGCTGAATGAGTGGACTTCTTTTTTCTTTTATTCTTCTTCTTCTTTTTTTTTTTTTCAAGCGACCATCGACACGTTGCTCGCGAAACACGTATGCGGTTATCGTCACGGTGACGTCCCAGCCCACTTTCGTAGTCCAAACACCGCGTGGACCTGTTTAACACTTCTCCGTGGTGAGAAGCATCCTCGAGCGATAGCAACGTCACTGCCACCGTCATGCCAGCGTGAAGACAAAGAGAATGCCTCCAGCACAGCTGTTTCGCGACAACAGCCAATACAAGACGAACGATAGTGGATATCTTCGTCCATGCGAACGTCACAGTGTGCCCAGTCGCGCCGATTATCCCACCTTGACGTTTGCGATTGCTTTGTCGGCGCCCTTTCAGTACGTCTAGGAGATCGGGCTGCTTTGACGAAATGGAAAAAAGAGTGATATAACGCAACGGTGCTATCTACAACGAAAACGATACGGTATTGCCGCGTAAGCACAGGTGGCTCGAAGTGGCGGCCACTTGCCTTCCGTTGTGAAACGGAGTGGGACATCGCGACGGGATGTGACGGTTCCCGTCCCGGAGGGCTTCCGCTTCGCGCGTTGCCCGGCTGCTGTGGTTGCAGACAGTTGCACCGGACGTTGCAGTCCTCTTTGCGGACAGCCGTCGCCTGCTCTAATCCGGATGAGTGTCGGATTCTATACAAAGATGCGCTGATCCGATAAGACAGTCGTGCGGTTGGAGTGAATCGTCGTTGCCTCTTGTTCGTTTGGTGTTGCAACAAGCGAGCTACCGTTGTTCGAACGTGAATTACTCCTACGCATTTGCGTTGGATTTTTGCGCGTCTTACGAGGTATGCAGGAAATCCGTGTCTGAGGTTGTCATCGTTGATGATTTAGTCTCGCCAGCTTTTCAGGATGTGCACTGAGGGCGGCAAGTGGTGAAAATTGCTGAACGAATCTACCTGCCAGCTATTGCGTGCATGTGATTTTACATTGCGTGGCATCTGAGCAAACAAAAGTTACGATGGCCAGACAGTTACTGTCGTGAGGTAGCGTTTCCGTTATAGCAATTTAGTTTCACTGCGCACCAGCAGAAATCGTTAAAAGGATACGATTCGTGCGACGATGCTCTGTATATACCGAGGGAGCCTCTACGTTACCGATCATAATGTTTGGTCAACGAGGAAAACAATGACTCGTCGAAGTGGCGCTCAAGTTGTTTTACTCGGATCGGTTAAAGATATTTAAGTAACACTGAACTTGTGAGTCAGAATAGAAAAAAAGTTTGATCACGGCTCTTTGCCTTTGCTCCAATATTCAGCGATGTATCAGAAGCAAAAATGCTACTGTGCGTTGGATCAGCTCACGTGGCTTCTCTTTTCGTCATCTGAGAGCTGAGCAGTGCTTCTCAAAATAAAAAGAGATTAGTGAGAAAAAGCCGCCGAATATGACAACGTGAATTCATGACTATCTTCGAAGTACCCCCCATAGGGGGGAAAAAAAAGAAGAAAACAAAAAGAAAAGAACCTACCGAAAAAAAGCCTGAGTCAGTTTGGCACGTTAAACTCAATAAACAAAACTAAAAGGAACACAGAATGGCGTAACCCTACCGTTATGTTATCCTGCCTCGAATCTTCACCGTTAAAACTTGCCAAAACGCGGCACAACCAATATTTTTGCACTCTTATCCGAGCCATTAAAATGCATGCACAGAGAGGCTCGAATTCGCACTCGGTTAATCTGCCAGCGATTCCCCGCTATGATTTTGCTCTTCTCTAGAAAGTCGGTTGCAAGTCCATTCAAACGCTTTTGGACGGTGCGCAGAAACCATATGAATGCAGATATGAAGAGAGCAAAGAAAAAAAAATAAGAGCGATAGTTAAGTTTTGCCTTTAAGAGCACTACAGGACAGAGTTAATAGCCACCATTTGCGGCTCCTCTTGCGGATTCTCTTGCGCATGCACGCAATCTGCTATTTGCTTAACCAAAAATTCCTTATTTTATGCCCTTTTTATCTTTAATATACTGAACACACAGCCAAATTATAATGTGTACAGAACGCCCGCCACATATATGTAAAGCCCCACTTTAACCAATCCCTACGACTGATCTGCGTGGATTATAGGGGCAACATGTCTGACTCGGGATCCACGAGTCCTGGTGGGTCCGACTCCCATCTCACCTTTCCACCTCAAACTAGCTACCCTAGTCGGCATCTCCAACCAACACATAGATGTCACGTGATCTCATGGCGTCAGACAACCCGCCGACCAATCAGTGCCTGGCCAAAGCACTTGCCAACTGCCACCTGTTAGGTGACTAACCGTGATTTTTCGCTCACTATGTCGATTACGCCGACATCTCCTTAAGGTAGGGCATTTAATGCCATGACATTAAAAAAAAAAAAAAAAGAAAGAAAGCTGCGCGACAGGGCCGAGGCAGTGGTAGCCAGATGGCCGCCATTCTTTCAAAACTTGTCGAGGAAAAAGAGATGAGCAGCTATGCCGAACAAATAGCGCCATAAACACGTGGGCGCTCCCCATTCCCACTTTTCCCTGCTTGCTGTTTGTTTACTTGCTTACATTTCTTTCGGCTGCACGTGGAGAGGCTCGAGTATTGGGAACGCGCCCTGTCCTTGTTGAGGCGCGCACTGCATGAAGTGCACACACACGAACGCCTGCCTACAAGCTACTGCTCCAGCTCTGCGCAGAGTACGACAGGTTCCTCTATTCCCTCCCAAAGGCCAGGAAAGTTTGCATTCCAGGCGAACTCCAGTCCACGCCACACTCTTTTTTCACCCAGTATTATATTCTCGTCCAGATGTAGTTGTTTTTTCTAGTAGCGATGCTATGGACTGATCGAAACTCGGCCACACGTGTTCTGTTTCTTACCGCGTTTATTTGCATACAGCTAGCGCAATGCTTAGCATGTGGCAGAAGAAAGCAACCAGCGAACACCAAGCGTTAAAAAAGGGGAAAAACACGGCCAGCAAGTTTTCCCTGTGCCTACACCGTGACGCCAACACAAGGCGCACTCCGAGAGCATGCTAAATAAGCACACACACACAGCTCCCTGCCTTTGCTGAATTTCAATGGACGGGCAAAACTATGCCAGTTTCAGGTGACGTTGGCGCGAACTCGCAAAAACACGCAATACTTCCACGAGTTATCGCCTCTTATATCTTGGCGGAACTATTTTAATAACAGCACAAAGCGAGTACTTTTTAGCTCGTACCATAGCATGGTATGAAGGGAATGAAAACGCGTATAAACAAAGCAAACTCAGCATTTTTAGTGACTGCTAACGTTCGAAAACGCTGAAGGTTTTATTATTTGGTCTTCCTACTGCTGTTCGAGTTTCAGGACGTGCCCGCTTCCGTACTGAAGTTCACTCTATACCTGTAGCCAGCTGCGTGTACTTCTTTGCTATCTTGGTTCCTTACTTCCTTGTTTGGAAGTTCATCGCGCCAGGATCATTCTAGTTCGTAGAGCATTTCTGCCGCGAGAGAAATAAACCCACATTGCAAGCCTCGGAGGAGCAGAAGAACCTTATGTTTGATTACTTTACTTATATGTGCTTTTTGACCAATTATTCAGCAAGTATAAAAGGATTTCTTTTTCCTTTGACCAATTATTCAGCAAGTATAAAAGGATTTCTTTTTCTTGATTTAGCCCTCCTCCTCCTCCTCGGTCTCATTCTCTCCTTCTCTCTTTGTTTCATGTATGAAGGAAGGGAACAGCCGAGTGCGAAATACTCGCTCACAGCGCACCTCTTAAAACACGAACATTTAGGCTCGCAAAAGAAAATTTTAATATGGACGGGCTCGGGCGGCAGCGACGGTGGCCATGATTTTAACTACGGCGGGATAATCTGTGCGCGCTGAAAGAAACAGCTGCTTTCTTTAATCTTGGCAGATGTTGAAAGCGATGCTGTCGTTTTAAAGAAGGGCTAAAGTAAATCAGTGCAAACGAACGAACGACGCCGACGGTTGCCCCAATATTTAATAGAGCTCATTAAGCACGTATCAATGTTTCTATTTTTAGAGCTCTACACGCCTCTTAAAGCGCTAATGCCATGGGGCTCTTACTGGATACCGCAACGCTGACCTCCACTGTTCTTCAGTCCGTTTTTCCTGTTCCTCATTTCCAGCCGCAGGGACGTCTGTCTACTGTACAGCGATATATTTCCATGCGCTCTCTTACAGTAGAAATGAGATTACGCTGGCCATCGCAGGGTCTGGCACTTTTTGCTCAACGCTACCGGGGCAATCTTGCGCAGATTTGACTCTATTAAGGCGAAAGGCTTTCGTGGCTTATGAGTGGTGTCCGCAGGAGCATTTCAAGCGAAACATATCTGTAGCCAATCCAACAGTAGCCACATAACAAGTCAACATTGGCTTAATTGGTTAAAGTATCTTAACAATGGGTAATCAATAGCCAAAAGCCATAAGCCAATTCAGAAAGGGCCTAAATCGACCCAGAGGTCCAGAATCCAATCCGGTAGCCACATAACAAGCCAGTGATGAGTCCAATGGTTATACTAAAATATAATAAAAATAAAATATTAAAACTTAAAAATAAAAAATCACTAACAAAAGTAAAAAATACGCAGCCTTAAGTGCTCCCTAGAATTGTTCGCTCTTTCTAATAGCACCCGTGTACTGAGAATTGGCGGTGATGTCGTGCAATGCGTTGCTGTGACGCTTTCCTGCGAATGGAAGGGTGCAGTTTCGTACATCACCAGAACATGTTCAAGCAGGAAATTTAAAGGACGTCAACTCTAGCCTTTACCAAGCGGTAAACCACTCTTGTTATTTGTTTGCACACCGCACGAGCAAAGTGCTCCCACGGTATTCATTGTTGGTCATATATTAGTTCTGAAGTGATAGTGTATAAATGTACGCCTGTTCTTAAAGTGGTATCAAAAAAGGACGGTACCGCTGCCCTCCGGGAAAACTAGGGCACGAAGAACAAAATTCGGTAATAAAACGCAGTGCGCAAACGCTTTTACCAATGTTGGAAAAGATAAAAAAGGAAAATCAAGTGCAGGGGACCTCATCAACAAAGAATTAATGTCTGGCACTTCTTAATTTTTTTTCTTATATTTATAAATTTAAATTGGTTGCGTTTTTTATGTTATACTTATTTGCAACGCACCTTTCGTTTAGTTACTTGGCGGACATTCCTTAATGCCTCTTGAGGTCTAATGTCCAAAGTGTTTCGTGTATAATTCCGGTTTTCAAAGTCCACATCATTTCTCTCTCTCTTTTTCTCTCTCTAACACACACACACACACACACACACACACACACACACACATATACACACACACACACACACACACACACACACACACACACACACACACACACACACACACACACACACACACACACACACACACACACACACACACACACACACACACACACACACACACACACGAAATTGTTACGGTTTATTGCGGCCATATGGTACCAACCATGCGAACTCCCAAGGTTACTCTCTTTGGAACCTCCTTGGCAAGCACTGTGTGAATTTGTCTATGGTACCAACCATGCGAACTCCCAAGGTTACTCTGTTTGGAACCTCCTTGGCAAGCACTGTGTGAATTTGTCTATGGTACCAACCATGCGAACTCCCAAGGTTACTCTGTTTGGAACCTCCTTGGCAAGCACTGTGTGAATTTGTCTATGGTACCAACCATGCGAACTCCTAAGATTACTCTGTTTGGAACCTCCTTGGCAAGCACTGTGTGAATTTGTCTATGGTACCAAGCATGCGAACTCCCAAGGTTACTCTGTTTGGAACCTCCTTTTCAAGCACTGTGTGAATTTGTCTATGGTACCAAGCATGCGAACTCCCAAGGTTTGGAACCTCCTTGGCAAGCACTGTGTGAATTTGTCTATGGTACCAACCATGCGAACTCCCAAGGTTACTCTGTTTGCAACCTCCTTGGCAAGCACTGTGTGAATTTGTCTATGGTACCAACCATGCGAACTCCCAAGGTTACTCTTTTTGGAACCTCCTTGGCAAGCACTGTGTGAATTTGTCTATGGTACCAACCATGCAAACTCCCAAGAATACTCTGTTTTGAACCGCCTGGCAAGCACTGTGTGGATTTTTCTATCGAACCTTAGGAAAGTAGTCGCTGTCAGTTCCAGGCAGTTCGCATTTCTGCAATGCATTTATAAAATAATGGGAGGGAGAGAGAGATACGAAGAAAGCAGTAACACAACATTGATCTTTTCCCCCGCTTTTTTCCTGCCCTTTTTGCAAGTTGGGAGTTGACATTGTTCGAGAAATAACATAGAGGGAAAGGGGAAACGAGTTATTGGAGCAGTAAAAACCATACTGCTCCAACACTTTTGAAGACGTCGCCAAAAATAGGAGGAATGTTTATTAAACGCGTAGAAGCCTTTCAAAATCTGTGTTGCACACTTTTTTTTTTTTTGCGAAGTTTATTGCCTCAGGGCATAAAAGGAATGTTATGATGGATGAACTTATTCGTGGCTTCCTCTCCATCTTGCTGCTTACAACATAGTGTGGAGTAAAATCTGAATAAAAACAGTAATAATGTAAAATCCAAGAGGTAAATGTGTCCGGTTTTCTTATCCAACCTTCGAGGAAAGTTTAGGAAGCGAATGGAGCCTGCAGTTTGAGCGTGCTTTCGTTGAAACTGCCCTGACTAATGGCGCACAGATCAGCAGACTGTGGAATCGAATCCACACGCCGGCTGAGTGCGGGTCGCCGAAGAGCTGCTGCGTCAGTGCTCGATTAGTATCTGTCTGCGTCGGCACTCCGGGCATTTTTCTTCCCCTGGATCGTTTTCTACTCACTCTCTTTTCTGTGTTAAATTTCTGTTGATTAACCTGTTCTTATTTATCATTGAAATGATGGGTGATAAGTTGTAATGAATGAATGAATGATGTTCAAGCGCGCCAACTCAATGACCATTTTTATTTCTATATCTTTTTTGCGGAGAGGACTGGTGCTTTCACTTCCCATTTTCGCCTCGTCCGCCTTCAATTCATACATTGCGTTCTTTCACCATTTCCCAATCTTACGATTCCCGATTCTCATGGCGTTTGAGACTTACGCTCTGTACCTTCTATCAGGTGTAACACTTCTGAAAGGAGGGCTAGTTTAGAAGATCTTTATTAGTCATGCAGCCATATCATTTTACCACCTACCTCAGTCTTTTGATTTTGACAGCCTTCTCTACGAAGCGGCACCTCGGTTTTAATTTTTTTTTTCAGCTTCCACCTCCACTGCCTTCTTACCAATGCATTTCTCGTCTATCGTTTTGTGGCAAGCCATTTACAGCATTCGTTTTTTTTTTCTTTTTTGAAAGCTCAGCGAAATTCGGCTGTCGCTCTGAGATGCTCGTTCTGTATGTTCTCTTGCCACTTTAGCACACTTCTGCAATAAGCTGAGCATCACCAGGCACGACAGGCTTATTCAACAGTAAAGCGTGATGACAATACTCGCCTACAGGGACGAACATTTACTTCAGTGAGAGCAGCTACCTTCAGATATGGACATAAGAGGCAGTATGCTAGGAGTTTGTTCGCTATATTTGTCTTCAAAATGCCGGCATGTTTCTCTTAATGCTGTTAGTGCACTGTCCATGCCAAGGGCGAACGTTTCCCACTAATTCAGAGCAAGCTCGATTCACACGAAAACTTGGTGCCCGTTTCCCTGGCGCCTTATATGAAATTCAGATACTGCCAGTAGGCCGGTAATGGATTCAAGGTGAACAACGGAAAGGCGGGCCTCGAGACGATCGCATCACAGCCCCGACCCTCATCGCACCACCGTGCGCCCTCTCGTCAGTCCCTCCTGTGTTCCTTACGCGGCCTCTTTCGCAATGCCGCACGTCTTCGTACGTGTGCTCAAGGTAAAAAGGGAGCACTGCGCGGTACTTTGGCGCTCACCGATTAGGATCTTCCCCTATTCAATCCTCAAGGGGAATTCGGCTCCCCAGCCCTGCTAAAAGAAAGCTATCAGTTTCGGGAACGACTCCGCAGGCGGCATTCCTGAGATCGAAAGCGCAATGACTTTCCTTTGGCGCCTCCCTTATAACTCTCCTTTTTTTTCCCCTCTCTCTCTCAGTGCTATACATTCACTATACCCTGAAACTCGATGAAGGGCTTCCTTTCGGTAGCGAACGTCTCGACTTGATGTCTGTGCCTTCACTTCGTTACTTTTACCTTTGGCCGTAACCGCCTGACTTAGTCCGCATATATACATTCCACTGCCTTTCCCGTCGGTGGATGAGACGTCGGAAGCCGAGTTCATTGCGAGTTCGGCCTGCGCACCTCCTACTCAGCGCCTGTGAAGAAGCTCACCTACACCTACCGCGCCGCTCTCCAGTGGAACGAGGCAGAAAGGCCGGAAGGCGCCTGTTAGCGCTGACCGAGGCCGAGAAAGCCATTCTTAGAAGCGGTAACTGGGGATCGACCGTGAGGGCAACACGTGGAGGCGGCGCTGTCAAATTGAAGACTCGCTCACGTCTCACGCAGCCGCGGGAAGCAGAGATAAAAAACTTTACTTGCATCACGGTGAAAGGCCTTTTACTTTGTCGTACTTTCACACCCACACTTTCGCTGAGCAAATCCTCGATTAACTTTTTCCCATTGGAAGAGGTGCAAACTCTGCAAGTCTAAGTTGCCAGCCTTTTATTACCTCTTTTATTGCTTTTTTGGATTCGCATTTCCTCTCTTTGAACGGAATAACTGTACCAATGTAGTGGGACCTTTTTCTCAGCTTTACCTCAACCCTGACCACACCGGTAGCAAACGCGAAGAAAAACAAGAGAGGAGTGAAACCACCCGCGAAAACCAATGGTGTTCAGATTCTGCCTCCGTACGGCTGCTGTCACAGCAAGGATGCAGGGAAAAATTGGAAAGGCGAGCGGTTATGTGATATGAAAACTTTGAGGTAAGCTGCTCACGACAGTTGCAACAAGATATCGTAAACTTTCGTTTTCATCAAGGTCTCGCGGTCGTCGTTCACGCGAAACAATTTCAACACATAACAGGGTCATCGGATGAACCATTGGTCACGTGATCAGTCTAACTACAGTTTAAAAAATTCGCCCCTGAATCTCCGAACACATTTTGTTGTCATAATCCTTTTTGGCATCCCCTTTTCTCACGCGCCTGAGCTACAACTCACGTCAGGCTAGGAAAGCAACGCTTCAATTATTTATTTTTTCACTGTATTATATACTGCCTTATTATTATGTAAGTATGCTTTTCGACAGTCAACAGAGAGACAGCAGCAGGTCTTTCAGTTGTCGTGAAACCAACGGCACTCATTTGCATTAAGGTTCATTTGTTGTATCTGTACTAGCATGTGAAAGGTGTCTGCGCAATTCAGTACTGCACTTCTTTCTCCTTTTTCGAAGTACTTTTACGATGGTCCCGCAGTAATATACTGTGATCTACAGGCAGCGCTGATGGCACTTATCCTCGTCGCCCTCTCTGCCGTCCATTCTTGCGGTCCACGCCTTCTCCTCAACGCTTGTTGCTTCACACTGTACTTGCCTCTCTCACCTGTACTCTCATACATCTCGCTGACGATAAGCGATCGTAGTTTTGGTGGGTGTTACGATATTCAGCGTTTTGTAACCGCAATAACCGAAGCGCATGCAGTGGCCTTGTACCTTCGCAAGCTTATTTGGTTTGCCAAGTATACATGCATGCAGGAAAAATGCACGGTAGCAGCCATTTTTGCAAGCGTAAGTGAATTTTTCCTTTCTGCAACGAAAAAAAAAAAAGAAAAAAAAGTAGGCTTTAGGTAGGCAGCGTGCAAAGTTACGCATGCTTATCGCAGCGCAGTAACCGAGACTGAGGGCTGCAAGTTTATAAAAAAAAAAGCTATAAAAGGAAAAAAAAAATGCATGGCCATGGCACGATTTCTCTTTTGTACCCCACTCGTTTCAGAGGAAATTTTTTATGCCTATAGAAGAGAGAGAGAGAGAGAGAGAGAGAAATAATAACAAATAAAACCTCGATGGCGAAGAACGTCTGTCTGCTGCCTATGTTCCCCTTTCCTTCCGCGCACGAAGAGTTATTGGCCGGATGCGCATACACCAGCGGCAGCGTTGGTTGCTGCAATTCAAGGTGGCATCTTCGGGGCGCGCGGAAATTGAAGGTCGGATGGCTCCACCCGCGGGGGCCGTGCAGGTCAGCGAACTCATCATATACCACGGCGGCCATTACAGACGCACATATGTGTACCGGCACTACAGCCAGACACGTTTGTGGCAGAAAGTGGCGACCAAGGTTTGCCTAAAACGCAGGTTCGGTGCTCGCACACCAAGACTAGCTCGGCTACATCTCATGCAGACCAACTCATGCAGACCAACCTAGAAAAACGTCAGTGACGGTATGCGCCATTCCAGATGCCGTTGGGGATGCGTCGAGGCATCATTATGTTCCAATTCACAAATTAGATCATGCGTTTCTAAAACGTGGGCCACAAAAAGGAAGAAAGGAGGTACAAAAAAAAAATCGTTTTTGTGATCTTGCTTCTTTTCCTTCAATCAAAAACGATAACGAAATCTGTTGAAAAATATCGCTAGCCTGGCTAACAATGAATTTCTCCTTCCTTCGCGACTCCGAAAGCGAAATGAAGACTGCAAGGAATTATCTCGGAGTGGGTGTTTGCGCATATCTTGCTGCCCACGAGTACGTCGAATCCATGGTGTACACCTCGAACTCCGTGTCATCAGGAAGAAGACATTTCTCTGCCTGACAGGAGTGCAGAAGTGATGCGCAAGAGGAGCTAAGCTAAATGTTTTAAAGCGGAAATCTTTAAAAAAAAAAAAAACGCGGAAAAAGGGCGAGTTGCACTCAATGGTAATAATTCGCCTCATTGGGCTGAGAATTAAAAAAAAAAAAGCGCAGAACACTGCGCTATAGTTTGGTTTTATATACAAATTCGTTCGCATTTCCGTGTACGCTTGCTTCCAATTTTTGGTGTCAAGTGCAATATGCCCAGTTCTTTAGTTGTTGCTGTATTTTTTGTTTACAGTGCCGAGTGCTGAGTTTCTGCACGAAGCATATATATGCTTCGTGCAGAAACCCCTAGACACGGTCCCCGGCCTAAATACAGGAACTAGGTCAGCTGTGCTTCCGCGATATTAAAATAGGCGAGAAGATATGCGTGCGTAGGCGCGGAACCAGAGCCACCTATCCCCTTCATGGAACCATTCGAATTTTCAGCCTATATAGATCCTACTCCTTAAAGGCGCGCGCCGCTTGCTGGCTGTTTCCTCTGAGGCGCAACGCCGCCGTCAAAAATCCGCTTTCATCGAATGCAGCTGCTTCAGGAAGGCTTCAAATAGTCGCAGAATAGGGGGAGGTTTTATGCACTGACACTACTTCACTGCGCTTCGTCTTGTTGACGCAGAGTTTGTTTGTTTGTTTGTTTCAGCTCAGTGCTCAGATAGCGATCTATACGTTTTTGACGTGCAGAGCATAGCAAGCTGTCAGCATAGGCTCCTCTTCACTCGGAAAGCACTCTGTTAACCACACACCGTCGGTTATGAGTACATAGACGAAGACGAAGCTAACTCTGCTGATGTCACTGCATGCTTGCTGACACCACCGAAGGACGGCTCCTCTTTTTCTAGAACCTAGTCTTCTCTTTTGACAGCTGTTTTCTAAAATCACAATGTTTTTGTGATTACTGAGATTCGTATCTTTTGTTTGACGAATGGAAACAAAAGTGTCAATCTCGCGAGAACAGACGCGTAGTATGAAAGGGTTAAAGCGCGCCGTCCGGATGTTGGAGAGAAATCGTTCACATAGCTCGATCGTCTTGAATAAGTGATTTTTTGAATGGCTGTAACCCATTCAGTCCTCTGTCGTGATCGGCCTATAAAATGTCCGACAAGAAGTATAGCGCTCGTACTCCTTTCTAACGCACCGGTCAATAACAAGTAATGCTTTATCGAAATGCCTGTCCTGCTAATACTGATGCTGTTGCACCTCAATACGCTCGACGCTAACTTGCAGTGGCAAGGCTTCTCCTGCAGCTTTTCTTCAGCCTCTTGCGAATGTCAGTTATAATATTTTTTGAGGCTAAATACTGCGCAGTTATCTATATTTTAAAGTTTTTAATGCGGAATCGGCGAGCTGGTCATTTAAAAACGCGCGCGTGGATTTCCTATTTCTCCCGCCAATCGCCGTCCTTATTCTGCGCGGGCTTTTTTGGTACTGGGCATATTGTTGACATTTCGTTCTACCACTGCATTTAATTCGAGATCTTTATTTTCGTACCTGAAAACTCGTTTTTTTTTTGTTTGTTTCTTGGAAGAGTGAATAGCGTAAATATAAGATGCTCTGAAATTCATCAATTACGTTTCCCAACCTTTCTTCCCCGCTTTTCCGTGGCCTTTCACTAAGCAGATCATTCATTTTGTCTGGTTCAATCAGAATGGAAGCCCGCGCACTTTCGACACTGCATATATTAAATGAACACAAATTCCTTTAACTGGAGTTCCTGCATGAAATGATTTCAAGAGGATTACGCCAGTCGTCCGCTGGAATTAGACATCAAAGCGAGATGCCCACGAGCCATACACATGCCACATCCAATCAATTATATTTATCCGCACGTTTTGACATTACTGAAGCTTAAATACCACGATAAGGATATTTATACCTCCCTGAAATGGGTGAACCACTCGAAATAGAATGATAAGTTTCAGCGACAAAAAGCAACGTTGCCCAAAATCACCATGGGGCATTGCGCATTTCGTCCAAAAATGATAAAAAAAAAAATTACTGACAAGCGTTAAAATGATTGTCCTTTCGTAGACCGCACATAATTTAATTCTAAAACCTGTTCAAATCGCTTTCCTCGCTGCTGTCGAAGTATAAGAGGTTAAGCAAGCCGAATTCGACGAATGCCTCGTCAACGCCTTTGTAACCCTTAGAGTCCGGCATATCGGTTAAAGCAATTTCTAGTACTGTTTTTTTTTTTCGTGACGCCGTCGACGGCATCTTCATGGAACCTTTTTTCGGATAGTACAAGGCCTGATCCCCCTAGAGGTTATTTATAGAGATTCATAATGCAAGCACTGAAGAACAGCCATCTCGAGCAGCATTCGATTGCGTATCCAAAGCTGGGTATATAAAGGAGTTGTGGTTTACGAGGCTAAAATGTATCCATAGAGCCACTAATGTTTTGTTACGATATAGCTTATGGAGCTTGTTCGGTCAATAAGGCGTCGCCGAAACCCATAATTGGGAAAAACGTCCTGAAAAAAAAAAAATACGCACTTTATCTTGTGCCCCACCGAGGTGGCGCAGGGATTATGGGCGCTCGACTACTAAGCCCTAGGATGCGGATTCGAATCCCGGTCTTGGCGGCCGCTTTTCAGTGGCGGTGACAAGCAAAGCGCCCGCGTGCTGTGCGCAATGTCAGTGCACGTAAAAGAACCTCAGGGGGTCGAATTTTTCGGAGCCCTCCACTATGTCGGCTCTCATAGCCTGAATCGCTTTGGGACTTTAAGCTCCATGAACCAAACTAGACTTTATCTTGTTCCAAGATTACCACAGAACCGTGTTTTGAGCAGTGTTCATGATGATCATACTATTTCGCTTCCCATTTTGCATCCATCTGCTGGTTAATTTAATTGCTAGTGTGCTTTAAAGATCCGAACTGACGACATAGGTACCTCCAATTGTTTGCCGTTCATTGTAAGTGTAGGTGTCCACCGGGAAGTGAGACAGATACTGCGTCTTCCTTGGCACCAAAACCAAACCGACCAAAGACGTTTAATAGCACTAGAAAACTCCGTGTCAGTCTCTCATAGCCAAAAAATTTAGGGATGAAAAAGCGGTGTTAGAGGCGTCATCGCGGCGAAGCTTAAGCGTCGTACCAGTTTTTTCACAACTCTTTGCGTCTTCGGTTACAAGACGCGACCTTTAAAAAGATAATGAATAGTCCGTACCAGGAGAATGTTTAGCAAATTGTTAGCCCTTAAGCCCTTTAGCCTTATATTGACTGACTATCGTTCGGTAAATATAGATATTTGAAAGAAGTATGGAACAGCGGCAAAGCTCACTTTTGCGGCGTGATGAAAGAAATGGCCAGTAAATTCAAATACAGTAACGTCTATTGTTTCTTTTTTTTGTTGGGAATTATCTCGTCACCCCAAAGAAGCGACTGTATACGGGCGAGAAAGTCAAACCCGAGGCCACGAAACGAGTTTGAAAGAACATCTGGACTATGAGCAACAACATCAAGCGAACCGAGTGCTCAGCAAACTAGCTAGGAAGCAAATTGCAACGTCCTCGGCGCCTCTTTGCCAGAGGAGATATCGTCGAAAATTACACCCTCTCTTTCCGTGGCGCGGGCCCATCGGGAGCAGAGGCGTGCGCGTCTCCTGCTAGCCGTGGTCAGTGGTGCGAGCCGTAGTATATCAGGCATGTTCGTGAAGTGTGCCCAACGTCTGGACGGTGCTGTTGTTCATACTTCCCGTGCTGTTGTTCAGCCTGGAGCTACCGAGCCCGGTCGAGTGCTCCTCCCGACAGTAAATGTCTTCCAGATTGGTGTAGGTTGTGTGCACGAGGCGCCGGTTGACGCCCTCTCGATGTTAGGAAGCCTCGTGATGGCGGCTGCTGCCTGACTTACTCCATTGCTGCAGGGAGGAGTGACAGATGAGACGTGGGGAGGCGGCAGATTACAAGTCGCGGCGTGTACTGCATTGAATTGCGCCAGACTACAAGGGAAAACTTATCCGTATCATTTATGGGAGGACTTAGACACGATGAAAGAAAAAGGAATGAGCAGGCTGAAAAATAAAAGTATTAACGACAAGAACAAAATTGTGATGGCATTGGCTGTGTACTGTGCCGATTGCACTTGTCTCTCTGCGGAGAAAGTATAAATAAAGGAAAATAAATGTAGGTTCTGGCTTTACTTACAATGCCTGAGGTCTAGTGCAACTACAAAGTTATGCGGACCGCACAGACACAAGCGCAGGCTCACCACCTCTAACAAAGCATTGGTTAAGATCTGTTAGGATCTGGTTAAGAGCAGCACAGCGCTCGAGCGATCTATAGACAAGCATAATCATTGACTAATGTGCTGGCTAATGCAGCAATCAAATCCTTCTTTCTTTCTTTCTTTCTTTCTTTCTTTCTTTCTTTCTTTCTTTCTTTCTTTCTTTCTTTCTTTCTTTCTTTCTTTCTTTCTTTCTTTCTTTCTTTCTTTCTTTCTTTCTTTCCTTCTTTCTTTCCTTCTTTCTTTCTTTCTTTCTTTCTTTCTTTCTTTCTTTCTTTCTTTCTTTCTTTCTTTCCAGCACCACCTGCTGTTGAGGGCTAACCGCGCGTTAAAAGCCGTTTCTGTTTAATGTGCGTCCCATCTTTGAATAGAGAGAGAACAAAAAAAAACAAACTATCCCATATAGAGAGATCAAGCGCTCTAAAGATCCTGAATATGTAGCCCCAGATCGCGATGGTTGTCCTCGAGTGCGACAGCAATGCCCGGGACCGTGCACTGAGGGAAATATAGAATATGAACGCATGAACACACGTGCAACTCACTTCGCTGCTGAATACTGTAGCTCAAAGCAAAGATATCCCGTTACATTTTTAAATACTGTTGGGTTGCCTCTGCTCGAAATAAGACGATACCTGTTCATATGGCCTATAATATATTCTAAACGCAGCGATTAACAAAAATATTTTAAAGATAACCGAGACTATGCATCCTCACGTGGAGATAGTTATTAAAGCGATGTTTACTTCAACTGTAGGATAAATGTGCTTGCGAGCACTTTTCTCTCCTAGGACGCTACATCGGCGGAACATGTCACCAGAGAAAATTTTTGCTGGACCTGTTTCACATTTCTGCCAAATTTGAGAAAGCTTCTTTATAATAATACTCCTCGCTCTAAATTTTGTTACGCTTTCTCTCAAAAGGTATATGATACTGTGTGAATGATTGTATTCTTTTAATTTTCTCGTCTTAAATGCTCATCTGGCTCCAATGTGTGCATGTACTTTAACCCTATTCATTCCCACCGCTCCTGCGAACACCCGTAAGTGTACGCATGCTCGCTATCCGAGCAAATCAACAAAGAAACAAGCAAAAGAAGAGGCCGTGAAGGTCGGACCGACAACGTTAGCTTCTTTACGAGCCTACCTGCCCGCATTCGTATCTCGAAACATGATCTGATGCATCGCTCGATGACCACAGCCTTGAAAACGAGCGGCCTGTTCCACTTGTGCGGCGTCCAAGTTTGCGATCACGGCCGGTTCGCCGGGCCTTTTGCAAGGGGCCACTCGAAAACCGGCATAATTTGGCGTCTCAGCGGGCACACGCGTTGTTATATAGTTAAGGCCAATTAAAGAGCGCTGTTGTCCGGCTTCGCGTGTCACGAGCCGGCCGCCTTCTGTCCGGCGGGAATATAGTAATCGCTGCGTCGTATCAGGGCGCGTTTGTAGCTGTAACGAGTACCCCGAACCATGTCCGCCTGTCGCTGTGCCTGACCTAATGAGCTCTCATTATGCAACCCAGTTTTCGCAACCTGCCGCCCACCCTTCTATCGAGGGGAGTGTGGGAAGGATGTGGTGCTCAACGCCACTGAAATCTGGTTCCCGTCGCAACTTGACTGAGCCGATTAGGAGGCATGCAAAGCGCGGCTGCTAAGGTTAGCTCGCACAACAACCCTTTTACGATGAAAAAACAACAACTGATACACGCCGTGTAGCCGCGAGCAGAATATCAGGCAAGGGAAAGCGGCGCGCGATTCGAAGCGGCTTCACTACTTTGTTTCTGCCCGCGAGCGTGCGCCAACTCTTCAACGTGCGCTGAATGAGAGCTGCGGTGTGGGAGGGGGTAGGGGGGGGGGGGGTGCTGGCGTCCTGTACTCGTGGGCGTGCTCATGGGTCATGCTCTGCAGAGCAATGTGCCACACGCAGCCAGGCCAACAAGCCGAGCTGTGCCGATGCAAATCGGTCGCCCTTGCCCTCTTTTCATCTCGTCCTCCTCTCATCATCGTCAAAGGCGGTGGCAATTATTGTACGGAGCGAGAACGGGCCGTTTGCGGCCGCTACGCAGTTTTTGGCGGTTGTGGCCAGCTGCTTCGTGGACTGTTTCCCCTCGGTGGGGTAAAGGTCGTGTGTACGCACAAACAAGTGGCCCTCCGTTTGGAGCGCGGCCACAGGCATGTGCGTTGTAAAGATAATCCCTGAAATGGGCCACCCGGGTCTGTTGCCCCAGTTTTAATGGGTGCCGGCGTTGAGCGTTCACGGGCGTCGAAACCTGCTGCCTCTGATGCGTTGTTTCATGGCAGCTATTTCACGTTTTTTTTTTTTCTTTTTTTTTTCGCTGCACTCCTCTTTCAATTCGTTTTTTCTTTCGCTCGCGGTCGAAGGGAGGAATGAAGAGAAATTAAAGGTTTTAACGCTTGACGGAGAGAAGTGTAAGACTCGGAACAAAAACGCCAACACCAGAAAGAAGGCTCTGGGTCCTGGAAAAATCGTGATAGCCGTATAACCGACAATCCAGTGACAATCCAGCGGCTCCGGTCAGCGAATAAAAGTGAGTGCGCCAGAGTTTATAATCAGCGTCGCGCCCACTCTTAAAAAAGCCCGCACATGGCACTCCATCCGCTGGATTTATCACACCTCCATGTTGATGATTTGGTTTAGTTTGGTTTAGGTTGTGGGTTTTAACGCCATAAAGCGACTCAGACTATGATAGACGCCAAGTAGAGGACTTCGAAATTTTCGACGTTCATTGAAATTGCAGAATACGAGCGCCCTACTTTTTGCCTCCACCGAAAAGCTGCTACCGAGGCCGGGATTCGATCCCACGTCCCTGGGCACAATAGTCGGACGTCCTAATCACTGCGCCGGCCTGCGGGGTATACCTCCATGTTGAGTGTTTAACAATATAAGTTAAATATGAAAATATGTAACAAAAAGAAACCGACCAGTATATATAGGCGTTTTCCGGATCCCGTGTTCGTAAGATACATTGTCACGACTCAAAAAAAAAAAAAAAAGTCCAGTTCGAGAGGTACAAAAGGCGAAAGTTGGCTAACGATGCTTGCAGAATATACTTTTTTTTTGCTTATTTTCAAATTTTCTCCATGTCGTTTAGGCTAACAGTACTATTCGCTGCAACACGAGCTTTTACCGGCCGCCTCGAAATTTAGAGCACTCCTTACTACGCCTGAGGACCATGGGAATGAAGGCAAGCTTTGCGCTATAAAACGCCGATATCGACTGATCACGCCGTAAAATGCAGTATATATATATATATATATATATATATATATATATATATATATATATATATATATATATATATAACAACATTCCGACAGAGCGGCGTCTAACTGATATCATCGACTGGGGCTCCTGAAGCAGCAATTGTAAGCTAAACGTGTCTGGAGACAGCAGTAGGCGCGCGGCGGGTCACAATGCTAACGTCAGTGCACGCGCAGCCTAGTTGTCTCTGCATTAAAAAAATAAAATAAATAACGAACAAAAACAAAGGCTAGCACATCAAGGTTCGTAAAATGCACTTTATGCTTCTCGGAGCTCATAAGTTGCGCAGCGATCTGCCTTTAAAAATTCGGCGCCATATCTGCCACTGGGCGCGGGACAGGCACTGCCCATGATGCTGTCTCGGACAACGTAAAGTTCACGACTCTCCGCGCGCACTGACTGCATGAATAGTTGGCTTAAATCCCGGGCAGTGATTCTTCATTGGTTGTCTTGTGCGCATTAGACCTGCATTTAATGCCAGAACGTAATTTCGCAATGGCCGAATGAGCGACTAAGCCGAGCAGTGAAGGCATAAAAGAAAGGCCGTCACAAGTTCATATCAAGTCTTTTGTTTATCAGACTGTGTTATTCTTTTTTGGGGGGTATTTTATCTCGACATTGTACGCGTAAGGAAGCGTAATTTGCCTTGTGGAGTAAAGCGCGGAACGTAAAAATTGCACTGCAATAGCGCTCTTTTTAAAAGGCTATGGGCTCATATCTATCCCAACCTTCACCCCAACCTTCACCCCCACCCATACCCTCACCCCCACCCTTAACCGCTCCCCCACCCCTACATCCATGAAGCAACTTAGTTCTGCCGCAAGGTAAACGCCTACCGTAAGCAGAAATAAAGACGTAAAAAAAAAAAATATATATATATATATATATATATATATCTTCGCGACAGGATTCCTTGCGGAGATAGTTAATGAACGTAGAGGTAGGTACCATTACGTTGTACTAGGGATCGAACCCCTTCATCCATACCGCGTGCTGGGTAGAGGCTTGTACCACTAGGCCACCGCAGCGGTGTATTATGCAACCGTAACCTTACGGCTATCACTGTCAGAAAATGAAGCTTGCCAAGAAAAGCTAGAGGCGACTGTCTCACGTATTATTCAGCATGGTCATAAATGGCCAGGCGATTTCGAAAATCACGTGATCCCTGCTCCTCCTCCCATTTGTTTTACATGTCACAGTCGTCGCCAAGCCATCTTTCACGGGTGCCATTACGTTATATGAAACTTTTGCGCTTTTTCGACGGGTGTTTCTTTCTTTTCCTGCCATCCTGTCGGTTCATGTTGCCAGAATGTTGTGTTTTCGAAAAGATTATCGGTCTGAGAAGAGTAGAATTTAAAAAATGATAACAGCGATCGCTGTTATCATTTGAAAGGCTTAAGTGAGTACAAATATAGATGTGCCGTACGCTAAAACAACATATTCGAATTAGCTGTTTTAGCGTATACGGCACTTCAGTGTTTGTGCTCACTTAAGCCTTTCAAGCACATCATGGTAATCACTTTTTTTCTGTGGACGTGACGCTCATTTTAAAGGGATTACTTTGTGAAACTTTTTCGTGCCTCTAAACTAAATTACTCGTTGCGGAGGGCAACACAACACAGGGGAACTTAGAGTTAGCAGCAACCAGCTGGGACAGCCCCCACCACACGAGAGCTTCTGCCTTCCGCGGATACAGCCAGTTATCGAACCAGTTATTGAACCCGGAAAGTTTGCTTAAGTACGGATTCCGCGTACTGAAGAAGACGATTATTGATTGAAAAGGTATCTCATCATCCTGCTGCAAACAAAGAGGCCGGAGAACTTATTTCGTATTGTGCATTAGTGCTCTATGTCCAAGTTAGATACCCAAAGCTCTCTAATTGGATAAGAATATTTAATAAGCTTAAATTGGATTTGCATGTTCAAGCGCCCTTGGAAAGCGCTTCTGTCTCAAGTGCCTCTAAGCGTGATTTAGATTTTAACTGAATGAAATAAGCACCGGGGAGCACTGCGCTGCCTAAAAGCCCAAATGGCAGACTAATAAATCGATAATGGCAGATTACTACATCGAAACTTCGAACGCAGCGCCATAATTATTCCTACATTAAAGGTTCGAATACACTGTATCTCGAAAAAAAAAAAAAAAAAAATGTCCCCCGGTTTCCATAAGCTAACGTAATTTGTAGTCGCTGACAGGGAGAAAAGAGACTGAGAGTGGAGTAAGGCATGTCTTGATGTGCATACAGTGTTCTGAAAACATAGTTTATGCATCCTTTCTTTGCAGACGAGGGGAAAATCGGCTGCTTTAAATTTAAAATGAGAATGTGCGCAGAGTACTTGTTGCTCCAGAGGTGAACCAGCTTCAGGATAGCTTTCATGCAAAATCTCTCTTCGCTTGTTATCACTGGTACAGCTAGCCTGAATAAAACGGATTTATTTGGTTTAATGAATCCAAGTGAAATAGCGAACATATTCGGAGAATCATGTAAATGACCTAATACGATGTCAGGCAGTTCTTTGGAACCTCACTCGCTGTCGTCTCTGCGCGTTATGTTACGCTTTGAGCACCAATATGTACTCAAAGACGGCGCAAATTTTCAAAGGAAAGCGAACGTTTGAGCCTACATTACGCACAGCAGTCACGTGCGCTCGCACAACAGCATACAAATTTGTTGCATAAGGAAATAGTCGGACAACCTTGTGAGCGTGTCTGAAGAGGACTTAATCAGATGGAAGACATATTTGAATAAAAATTTCAAAGGAGCCGAAATACTTTTTTTTTCTCCATAAAAGAAGAAAAAAAGGTTAGAATCACTTCATACAATTTAAGGCTTCAATAAATGAAACGAAAGACGCTTCGCGAAAGTGACATCTCGCGAAATGCACGTATCTCATGGTAGCAATAAAATTTTTGGAGGCAAGATGCCTGAAAAGAGACGCGTTTTGTAGTTGCTATGGTAATAAGGGAGTAATTGCTCATTGACATTCACCCAAGCGCAGCCATACGGCTACAAAGGAAAGCTAGAAAGCTTTCTCGGAAACTTCATAGTTAAAGAAGAATTAGTCCTGTTCCGGGGATGAATTTCAGAAAACGTTGCTGTTATTTTAATGGGCGCGCACGGAAAGCGCAAAGACTATAGGCTAAATAACCTAGCGTGGGCTTCCGTAATATGGATGTCATACCGAGCTCTTCATTTCCCTACCGTCTGTTCTCACAAGCCACTCAAGCTTGACACAGAGGCCAGGAAACTGAAGCGTACGATACTAAGTGTTTCCAAAGGGCAGAGTTCCAGCAGACTGTAAAGGGTCAAAATAATATAAATACTAAATACATGTGACCTTACAATTTGAGGACAGTTGCATAACAGTGGAATGCAAGAAAAAAAAAAAAAACACAAGTGGAACCGCGCAGTGAAGTGAACGAAACGAGCAGTAACCCAACGCTGATTATTCGAAAATAACGCGCGTAAATACGTATGTTTCTTCTTTAACAGTTCATGCAACTATAAAGATATGTACACACAAGCTGCCAGAAAACTTTCTTTGTATTTGAGAAAAATGTTTTGCCTCTATTTGATCAAACTATCCTCACTGAAGGAAGCTCGCGTGCCTCTGCCCAGTTAGTTAGTTTCGTTCGTTAGTTAGTTAGTCTCTGTTAGTTTCGGTGTTCATTTAACGAAAGAACAAGACGTCCGTTGACGTGCTGCTATTTGAATGGCGTGAGGAATACTCGGCCCGCTTGTGTGGCTGTAATAGCTGTCACTGGCCTTTTATGTTTCCTAATTGCCCTCGTGCACTCAGGTGGCTTAACATGCAAATAATCTGAAAAAGCGAGATGTGTAATGGGCAACGCAAACAGATAGAGGCTTTCGCAAAGAGACAGCTTACCTCCACAAAGACGAATGCTTCAAAATTTGGAATTGCCTTTCTGCGTTTAGTGGGCGAAAATATGATTCTTGGCATATATATATGCTTCGCGATTGCTCTGGGCACTGTTTGCATCGAGTTTCGTTAATTGTAACTGATATGTTAAGCAAGTCACATTCTTTAGCAGTTGCTTTCTTCACAGAACACACAGGGCTGTGTGTCGTGTGTATCTCTCACGTCCCTGTATCTTGTCAACTTTAAGCTTCGCTCAAATATAGCTGACGCCTGGCTTTGCGTCCTGTGGCGAACTTGTCTTTTTACTTCCAGCTTTATTTTCCTTTTCTATCCAGGACAGTCGTAATTCATCAGCCATCTGACGATAACACAATAATTTCACCGTGAACATTTAGCCAAATTACAAAGGTGATTGCATCCATTAATCAGTAGATCCCTTCTATATTCGGCCGGCACCATATAAGTGGTCAGGAGATCACCCGCGCAGAGCGCGCCAAGACTTTTGCGAATCTGGTGCCCGTTCCGAGATTTCTTCGGCTATTGAAGACCATCGAACTGAACGATTCAAAACGGTAAAGAACATTTTGCTGAACCTCATACGTGAGGAGTAAGCCTGAGACTGGACAGCGATATAGGAATCCCGAATGGGTCACTACGTTATGCACTACTCCCTCGTCGCGCAGTGACATTTTTCGGACGCAGTCATGGGATGTAGGCGCGGTTGTATTTCAAAAGTCATGACGCGTCCCAAAATAACATGACCTGTCCACCCAGTCTTTCTCCCTTCTACACCTCTGCTGTCCACATTCACCGAAAACTATATGCACGCTAGAATATGCCACTGAAGCCCATACTTTTGCTACGAAACCGGATGCCATGCATTTCGAAGGCTGCATAAAATAGTGATTTCGCGTGAACAGTTGTACACTCCATACAAGTGTCAGTTACGCTCATTTTGATGCACTGCCCTCACGCGGCTTCTGCCCTGCGCCGTCAGACATCAATGCCAACCAGCTTCTTTATTGCTCATCTATTGCTTTTTTATTGCGCAGCGTAAGGTTGTCGTATTTTTGTTGCGTTTTCAAGATTTGCTCAGCAATTGGAAATAGCCGATTACCAATTAGCTAGCCTTATTTAGTCTTCTCGAAAGCGGTCTTGAACGCCTGATATAGGTTCTGTTCAAGTTGCAGTAAACTCTGAGATGGGATGAATGGTGAAACAGTGCACCAATTTTCGGGTCTCGCAGATACACTCGGGGAAATGGACGCTCTCGGTCACGCGTGAATGATAAAGCGGGTCAAATGGCCATACACCCGACCCCGAAACAAGAAATTTGCTCAGGGACTGCAACCAGCTTAACACGTTTGTAGAAATAGCCTTGTATGTAAACAACCCGCTTGGTCGCTTGTTTTATCGGGATGAGCTAGGCATCAAGGGCCTTGGAAATCGTGAGCGCTCACTGCCGGGATGAGGAGGAATGAGGGTGTTTTACTGTGCGTATAATTTGAAGGCTTCTAGTGGGTGCCTTGAGGATAGTGAGATCCTCGCGAACAAAAAAATAAAAATTCAATAGTTAAAAGTTGTGTAGGTCGACGCGTAGAGAGCTAGCCACAAAGCTCTCACTAAGGTACGACTTACAGTGACATTGCATGAACGCAATAAGAGGGTGCGAAGGCACCGGTTGTGGTATGGTATGTGGGCTTTGCGGTCCAGAAACTTCACGCGCTTTGTTAGAGATGCTGTCGTGGATGGACTCTGAAGAGCCGAAGGACCAACAACGTACAGGAACACTTCAGAGCAGCCTTCAAACAAATAAATGCCCGTTGCATGCTCCCCGAAAATACGGCGCTGCGTTACGCATTGACACCAAGGTCGCCAGTGGGGTAGTGCTTACCGTGAGAGTCTTCCGTCTCGCCTCCGCTAAGCGCTGCCGACGTCACCAGCTCCAGTGTGCAAAGGAGGAGGACCGCGGCCACCACGATGAGTTCCCGCATGGTTCCGATAGCGCCGCTGGTGATGCCGACCGCTACTGTTGCCACTAGGACAATACTTGTGCCACTAACGCTGGCGATCTACCGAAACCTGCGACGACGGCTCCACACCACGTTGTGCCCGTCCGGAGTCTGTCGAGCTTTGAAAAAGGGCGCGCTCCCCCTCGGCTGTTCCTTCTCGTCCACCACTAAGAAGGGGGCGTGGTTAGCATCCCCACGCAACGGCTCACGTGACTGACCTTCTCCAATCGGCCGAGCGCGGAGGGCGTGAGACGAGTCTCTCGCCTGCTCTCCCCTTCACTTCTGGTTTTCATCGATGCGAAGCAATGTAGCTCGGCTGGTCGGTTTTCTTTCCGACTGAGCTACCTGTCGAGTCGTAGCTCGCGCCTACTGTTTGTATGCCTTTCGCTGTTCGGGCTACAATCGGAAGACCCTGCTTTTCGCGCGTAAACCGGGAAGCAAGGCTTCGCGATTACACGTTTTGCTGAAATTTTCACGATCGCGCTCGAAAGACATACGAGATGGGACTCGGCGATCCGGAAGCTTCCTCGAGTGGCGTGACAAATTCAGTAGCTCAACGGGAGTCACAAGCCAAACAGCAATTTTAAGAAGGTTAACAGCGTATGTCGCGCAAGAAAGACTCAACCGGCAGGGAATTACCGGTGACGACGTGAATTCCTTGAGCACACTTCCATAGCCAATCTCTGAGGTAACAAGAACATTAAGAAAATCTTCTCATACATACGGAAATTATAACCTTGATTTGAAAGAATCTTCTGTCGTCTTCGAAGCTAAAGGTGTAGAGAGAGAGAAAAAAAAAAACAATAAACAGTCGACGTTTTGCTACGGTATTAAGGTCGGAGTGGAATATCTGAAAGCGACGTGTAGACATCGTCATAGCTTTAAGTGTTACTGGAGCCTTATATGCGCAACTACTACAAAATACAAACTACTACAACTACTACAACAAACGCGACTACTACAAAATCGTGGTGCTACTTTCACGTCGGTTAAAAAATATATAATTATAGGGAGGTACTTTAAATATAATTTGAAGCTGGCTACACATAGTGCGCACACCGGTTTATGTACGCTGCAGGATAAGCACAGTGGAGCCGAGAGGAAGAGCGCTGTAGAGGAGAAAAAGGGAGGAGGAGTCTCTCTATTCGCCCTCCAAATCCGTTGCGTCTCTGGGTCACTGGGTCAAGCCTAGGTGTTGCTTCGCGGCGATATAACCCAATTTCTGTCGGCTCTTCTTCGCCTACTACGAACACCCTTCCTCCCCCCTTTTTTTTTTTTCTTTCATTTTCATTTGCTTTTACTTTTCACTGGAGAAAAAGTCCCGCTGTGAGGCGCACTCTTTTTGTCGTGTGCCATGCACCTGGCTAAGCGAGCCCCGAACACGCATGCAACTACTCGGTCTTCGGCTAACCGCAGGAACAGCGCATGCCAGAGTTCAAGAGAGTCTAAAACTTTTGACGCGGGAGAGAGGATGTTTGTGATTACACTAGCAAGGTGGGACCTGTGCGTATATCCAAGATGAAACGAGATAACGTTTACTCTCATCGCCTTGGTGCTGACATCACAGTGGTCCATTGAGCCTGCGGCAGCATACAGTGATGCTCAGTAATATCATCCAGCGAGTCTTTCTCCTTGTCATGTTCACCGCTGTTGAGAACTATCGCAATCAGCCCGATAACGTCTTCTGAGAGAAGCCCTATCGCGCTGGCCCTGTCTAAAGCCGTTTATATACTACGCCGGCTGTGGCCATCTTCCCTGCAGAACCTTAGCTCCTCGCCTTGCTCTCTGCCTGTCCACCGCTACATTTTTTTTCTCTATAGATATCCGCGGTATTGTCTAAATTTATTTTCTCTTCAAGATTTCAGTGGCGTTAACTGTGCGCGCTGTGTAATTCGCACTGCTTCGTTTATGCGTAGATGTTATGACCTTTTTTTTTTTCATCTCTCAGTTTTCCCCAAAGCAAACCCAGGCAGAAAAATTGGTCTTGAGCGAAGTAACGTGCATCCATAAATGGATCAATTGCCGCTTCCTCGCTGTCCTATAGTTAAGTGCGTGGCAGGAGAAACAACATGCAGCCGTGATAAACTATAGGGCTATTCACGTGATATCACGGACGACATTTGTCTTCAGATCGTATCTTTAGACACGTCGGCAGACTTCCACAGGGTTCTGCACAAAACAAAATGGTGGCCCCTGTCACATTGGTGAATAATCCCTTTACTGGCTGACGAAAATTTGGTCGTTTTCAGCTGCAGGCAATAGAGGCAGTTTCCCAGTGTTGCAAGAGGTTCGAGCAACATGGTCTTCGCTGTCTTGTTAACAGGACAACTTACGTCGACGCACTCCTTCATTGTACTTCCTTATCAGGTTATAATAAGGATGACCGCTGCAAACTATTCCTGGACACAACGACCTCATTTATACGGAAACGGACGAAAGAAACAAAATGTCCCCTTGTAGATTTAGCCCGTCCTAAAACGCTGTATAGCGCGTACGTATACAAGGATAATTAATGCGTGACCCTTGCAAGGGAAGTTTAGGGAAGCAGATTTATTTGCAAGTTTAGATTCTTGTACATTCCTCTTTGACTTCTCTTTTTTTTTTTTTTAGACTTTCTTGTTTCGGAAAAAGAGGGGTTGAGCCGCCCTCATCATCATCCTGACTATACCCACTGCAGGGCGAAGGCCTCTACCATATTTATTCACTTAACCTGGTTCTGTGCTAACTGCATTCACTTGACCCCTGCGAGCTTCTTAACCTCATCCACCCACCTAACTTTCTGCCGCCCCCTGCTACGCTTTCCTTCCCTTGGAATCCAGTTCGTTACCCTAAGCGATCATCGGCTATCCTCTCTTTGCACTACATGTCCTGCCCATGGTCATTTCTTTGATTTCCACTAGAATGACATTAACTCGAATTATTTCTCTGACCCACTTTGCGCACTTCCTATCCCTTAACATTGCATGTACCATTTTTCGTTCCATAGCCCTCTGGGTTGTCCTCAACTTAAGTAGAACCCCCTTGGTTAGCCTCCACGTTTCAGCCCCGTAGGTGAGTACAGGTAAGATGCAACTGCTGTATACTGTCCTCTTGAGCGATACCGGTAAGCTGCTAGTCATAATCTGCGAGTGCTTGCCAAATGCGCCCTCATCAACCCTACGCCAACCCTCCCTTTGAATCCACCTCTGAAGGGTATGGAATACCATACAGTAAGGTGTGAATGGCAACTCCACATTGATATAAGGTCTCCCTTAGCAAAGCCATAAGAACGCGCAAGCTTGGCCTAGGGGTATAGCGTGTCTCATTCGGAATACAAGGGTCCTGGAAGGCTGGCTCTGATCTCACGCTTTAGTCAGATAGGAGAAACTCGAGTTGGTAGCTCCTGCCAAATCGAACATGGCACCTGATTGCGTGACGTCATGAAATATACGACCAATCAGTCCCCGCTCATGCCAGCCTTCATTTACCCTCTGCCAGAGCCATGCCCTGTGACCTTTCTCTCATAATGCCCGCCGGATATTCCAGTGAATAGGCATTTAAAGTTCTCGCGTTAGCACAGAGTAGTTAAGTTATATTTACCGAGCGTGTAATACGTGCGCGGAGACCGAACATGCACAAGTAACCTACACAGCTTGTTTTGTAAACAAACAAATCGCGGCCACTGAGTTAGAGTGGCCTCGCTAGGCAGGAAGTGAAGGCGTGACTCGGAACGGAGGCTCGACGCAGCTCCAAGAGGAATAATTCTGCAGTATGCAGACTCGGTCACATGCGGTCTCTGACGATTCTAATGAAAAAGCTTTGAGAGAAGTGCAGAGACTCTACATTGGAGAAATGCGAAAACATGTGCATTGGCTGCTCTTCAGTAGTTCCGAGAGTGTCATCGCCATGCACATTGGATCTCTGATCTGCCTCATGACAAGTCACTATGACTTACTTATATAACTAAACTATTACATGACATTTCTATGCCACTTGTTATTAGATACACATTCATGATTACTAGTCTCATCTTAATATGACGTCATATCACACGTTACATTTTGCTTCCATGTTTTGCTTCGGCTTTTTCCTTCCGCGTTTTGCGGGCACGTTTTCGTAAACATAGTCAAGTAAGGCTATCGCCTCAATAAAGTTCAGGCGTGGTTGCTTGTCCTTCGGCTTTCAGCATGAGCACAGTAATCTTGCGCGAATGGGTGAGCGAAAAGTGAGGCTGTGAAACTCATCTTAAAAAAAAAAAAAAGAAAAAGAAAGAAAACCCCTTTTCACACTTTGTCTCAACTCGATACGAAAAAACAGCGCCAAAGGCAACCCCCTCATCCCGTCAAAACTTCTAGATACCAAAGCGCTCACTACATATGCCTCGTGGGATTGCTGCGCCTGATGACATGGCCACTCAGCAGGCCACAGCATGCCTAGATAACGTTATCAGTGATGAGGTGGACGCGGCCGGGAGCTCTCGGTGACGATGTAACGTCCCTTTCGAGGCTTGTTACCTAATTTTTCTTGTTTGTTAAGTATGTCAATAATCAAAAGTACTTTGAAGCTTCACCCTTTTGATGTGTCTCGCTTCTTACTTTTCCACAGAATTTATTGTCTCAGAAGCTTCAATCTGAACATCGTTCATTTCAGCCTGTGGAGATCACCTTCATAAAGTAGGCGTCTCATTTTGTCGAACTGATGCATTTCTTGATTAATTTATTCCCAAGCCATGTCTCGAATGGAACCGTCGGGCTGGGCCTCCTCAACTACCACAATTTCTGCCGCAAGATTATTCAAATCAGCGATTGAAGAACATACTTATTCCTAGTGAAGTGTATTCCCCTGTCTTATGATGTTAAATTTATTGTTTTCTCTCCTGTTGTGTCGCTGCATTCTTGTATTATTTTCATTTTTGTTACTTTTACACGTTTCACTCAATTTTGTGATGTCCATGGTGTCCGAAGGAATATAAATAATAAAAAAATATGCTGTACTTCGTATCACAAGATGTTTGCAGCACTGAGAAATGCAGAGACATCCCGGTCCAATCAGGATCACGCGCACTATACAATAAATTGTGCTCCTACGCGCCTCTCGCCCCCAAAATTGGCGGGAGTGATAGTAGGAGCACAATTCTCTATTATAGTGTGCTGGGGCAAGAGGCCCTTAGGATCACAATTGCAAGGGCTCCTCTGCCTTTCGCAGTGCTGCAGATATCTTGTAAGACGAAGTATAGTTGTTGTTTTTTTTTTTTTTTTTGAAAAAAATTAGAGAGATGCAGTTTCCGTATGACGATGTGTATGATAGTTTAGTTAGCTTAAGCGCCTGAAATGCCTGCTTGTGCAAAAAAACGGAGCTTCTTTATCGAGAGAGAGAGAGAGAGAGAATTTTAGCCCAGCGTGTACGGTGGGGGGGGGGGGGGGGGGGGGGGGAGCTTCTTTCCTGCAAGCACGATATGAAAAGCGTGTGCCTTGAGCAAATTTCATCAGTCATCACCCAAGGTCGGATTATTGTGCTCTTAAATTGTATAACCTTTAGACACCACAAATAGGCACCGAATAAGCACAATAAATACTAGCAGAAGTACGAGTGACTTCATATCTAACCATCTGAGCAAATTATCTGCCACAAAGTAAAAGGAGCGCGATTTGGGATTACACACGCACAATAGCGCAAACCTTAGGGACATTCTTCTTAACCCTGTCGCGCAGCGTACTGTGCATATATATTATGAACAATTGTTATGGTTCTGAAAGGCAAAGTTTACGGCCTCTTCCTGCAGAAAGACGCGACTGAAGGGAATGGAGTCAGCAGCCCTTTAATAAAGCCGTTCACGTGCCTGGCAACAAGCAGTAGAGTGCAAATTCACTTATTTCAATTTCATGAGGTACTTATTATCCGACAAGCTGTACGCTGAGCGCCTGAAAATACGCCTGTCATGCTACAAAAGTACCAGCAAGCAAAAGGCGCACTTAAATGAGGTTGGTTATCTAAAAATAATCCGATAATTGTAATTATAAATGTAGCAGGAACATGAGCTCAACATATGTATTCATGCAGAAATCGAACTTATCTTCTTTGCTTATACACGATGTGTCAACCTCAGTAAATACGCCGAATCTTATGTAGCTAGCGCTTTGTAGTTGATATATGGGTCCACAGCGCTCTACATTGGCAATTTTGTTCATAATAGGATCCGGGAACGAGAAATACTAGACTCGAGAAAACGTTGCCACAAAGTGGTATACTTGGCCTTTATTGTACTGATGAAAATTAAAGTCTGCACGGGTCCGCATAACACAGTGAAATGGCGATGAAAAATACCGGCCGTTAACGCAGTATAACGCAGTATAGAACACAGGTGCGCTTCTTCTCGCTGAGAACAGGTTGTTCTATAATCTGAGAACGAGCGCTGGTCATCAACGGATGCGATAGGAGCGTGCCCTGTACTTTGAGACATTCGCTGGCTTCGTCCATCGCTATCCTAGCACGTTAGCCGGCAAATAATCCCAGATATTGTCTTTAGGACTAGAAATGGTTGTTTTTTGTCCAGGACGGATTGAACATGGCGCTGGTGTTACTCAGCAACATATGTGAGAGAACGAGCAGCGAAGGTCGTTTCTGTTCATTTCAGGTTAACAGATGTTGCCAGTGATAGAGTTTCACTCGCACATTCCAGTTTCGTTGTAATGATGGCGAGAATTGCGGATTTGGCTCACAAGTACGCGAGGTCTCCTTAAAGGTTGTTCCGAGAGGACCGTTTGCGCACTGCAGTCCATTTCATAATATTCGAAATTCGACGCGACCCGGCAGGTCGCAACTTTTTCAGTCAAATGCTGCAAGCTTTTGCAGCACTTTGCATTCTGCAGCGGAATGGCAGGAGACAGTGGCGCTGGAAAATATTTGTTACGCAGCTTTCGGCTCACGTTGGTTGGATGCATTGTTTACACAGCCGTCGGTGGTAAACCATCCGACAGCTGACGAGGTAATTTGACATTTCCACGTGTATGATTGGCTCAAAACCAAGACAAATACGAAATCGAAGCAGCATATTTTCCGGGCCCATTTAAAGCGAAATAATGCATTTTTAGTTACCAATGTCGGTAATAGGAACTATAGAAACGGTATTAAGCGTATTATTGTGAACACGTAATTCATGCGGTATTTATAGGCACAAACGTCACGAACACAGAACTGAAGGAGCCTAGCTTCCTTACAGGTATATATATATATATATATATATATATATATATATATATATATATATATATATATATATATATATATATATATATATATAGCTTGCTTTGGTTTTTAGTGTTTAACGTCCAAACGCGACTCAGGATATGAGAGTAGCCATAATGGAGTACTCCGGAAATTTCGTCCACCCGGGGTTCTTTAACTTGCACTGACATCGCACCGCACATGGACGCCACTCCGTTTCTCCTACATATATATAGGTATATGTGTGTGTGTGTGTGGGGGGGGGGGGGGGGGGGGTGAGTGAGAGAGAGAGATCTGTGTTACGTCATTAATCCTGATATGTTTGAGTTTAAATGCACCACACGGATTAGTTGTGGCGCTGTTAGCTGTGTACGTTCGACCATCATCGAAACTGCAAACTTCCCTGTCAACATCAGCCCAGTGATGTGTCGCACTATAACTAAAATCGCCTTACTGCGGCCTATATTGGCCCAATGTTGGTCATTTTCCCCCTGAAACAATTTAAAACATGCCTGTTTTTCATTCTCTGTTATGTTGTATCATTTTAATCGATCAGTGCTGTTTATTGAGGACAATATTTTCAGGATTTTGCCAAGTACTCGTTGCGCGAGTTTTTTTTTTATTTTTTTTTATCGTTTCCAACACATTTTTCAAAAAGGGTGAGCCGCGGGAAATGCTAGCCGTCATGGTGATCTATATAGAGCAAAGAAAAATGTTGGGTTCAGTCATGTCCAGAAAATTGGGAGATATTCTGAAAAAGAGTTATCGAGCGTATTTTGTTTCACATATTTTATAACTGAGCAATAACAATGATTACATCTGAACATCCTTCTTCTGCAGACTTCTTTTAGCTTTTTGCTATATATATATATAAAAAAAAACGCACGGAATTTGTTTTTTATGGCAGTGTTTCTTACACGTTGCGTGCGCAGGATAAACTTCAGAGGCTAATTCTTTTTTTGCCACACATCGGAAGCTTGGACAATTTTTATCAAGATGGACTAATAGCATCTTACAATACCGCACAGTTACCTCACAGTTAATCGTTGTCCTAGACATCTGGACCTGTTCTATTTCAAAAAAACACGAACGAACTTCTTAATTGGAGTGTGTGAAACCAAGCAGTATCTTGTTCCAAAATCATTCTGTGTGATTCTGTGAGTAAGGATTCAATATAGGCCTGTAAAAGAGCGCTAGGAATGGCGTCCACAAACAACCCATTCTTTTTGTTCTGCTAATATTCGGCACGCAACCAAAACATCCGCATTGTCACCGCTTCCGTACACTAACGACAGCGACACAATTTGTAACAGATTTAAGCTTTAAATGTTCTCTTGTTTTTCTGTTAAATCTGAAAAACAGAAAAACTGAACGATTTTTTTTTTTTTCAGGTCCTAAGACCGAAAACTTTCCGGAGAAAGGAAGGTTTCCCATATAACATCGCTACATAAGTGGTGTGACCGACTCTCAATTCTTTTTCCCCGACAAAGCTGGATGATGAGAGGGAGGAGACGGAAAGTTGAAATGCGTACGGATTTTCCTTGTTCTGATTAGAAGACCGCCTTTTCAGGCCTTTACATTCATGCCCACTTCCGTTCGTTACCCCCCCCCCCCCCCCCCCCCTCCTCCTTTCCGTGCTTCCGAACCGAAGTTTCTGCACCGAACGTCTGCATGCACGTGTGGTGCACCTTCCTTTCTTCTGTGGAGGAATGATAAGACTAGAAGGGTAGTTTGTTAGCTGTATGAGACGCGATGCGAGGAAGTCATGCAGCCTTTTAAAAATATGAACTGCTGTTGACTGCCCAGTCCGCTGCATGCCGGAACCATTTTTTTTTTCTTTTCTTTCCGGGGAAACGTGCTTCTTTTCATTTAATGCTGCAATAAAAGAGATATTTAGCTTTCCGGAGACGTACTATTGTGACGTATACAGGTTTGACGGACCCTTCCTGAGCAGGCGTGACTGCGATTGCACCCACCCCCGTAAATGCGCGTGAACAGGAGGGGTCCGGGAAATGGGTATACGTCTACACCAGTACGTCACCACTGAGCTAAGCCTACGCACAGTCCGCATAAAATGAAAATGTGAAAGAACAAGCGAAACGAAAAAAACAGACGACCGGATATATTTTTTTTTCGTAACGATATTTATTGCCTCAGGGAATTAGTAGGGTATGAGATGAAGGATTAATAAATGATGAAATGAATGGAAAAAGGTTGGCTGATTTTATGAAGCCCGGGAGTGAGCGATGATGAGGTCCCTGCGTTCAAGCGATATATGAGGCAGGATTGGTTGCTGAAAGGCCGGCTATGTTCAGGTGCAGGATTCGTGTTGGCTTGAGTGCTGGGCAGTCCCACAGCAGGTGGTGGATGTCGGCCTCAACATCTTCGTTTTTACAGATCGGGTACCCTTGGCGGGGATATAACGTGTTGTAAGTATGACCACGTCCTAGTGACAGCTGGTGTGAGGGCAACACTGACCCGGATCCTCCTAACCGCAACCTCTTCTGCACGGGGGAGACCACGGAGGAGGGATACCGCACACGGAGGGATAAGAGCACATGTGCGGCGCCGGAGGTGTTCCTTTCTTGATAAAAGGAGGATAGCGTCGTGCACTTCAAGGAGCCTTGGCAGTGATGAGTTTTGGTTCACGAGGCGGGTCGCTAAATCTGCTTGACTTTGGGAAAGCAGCACGTCCCGTACTGACCTGCTACGTACTGGCAGCGGGATGCGCGCCTCAAGCTGGCGGATGTCTTGACATATTTTGGGGCAACGGCTTACACGTCAGAGCAAACGTACTGCTTAAAGTGCATCAGTGAGAATGACAACGTGGGCCGCAGGGAACATGTTTATGGTAGCCACGCGCGGAGCAGAGTGCCTCCTGAACTGTCACGAGCTCAGCGCAGAAAGATAAAAGTGGTTCCGAAAGTTGAAACGTAGAGGTCCGATTCAGACTGTCTCCATGAACAGTAGATTGCTGTTTTTGCTTCACAGCCTTGTATGCTTGCATCCACGTACACTACAATGGACCCTTGAGGCAGGTGAACATCTTGCTCTTCAAATTTCTGGCGAAGCGACGATGCCGAGTTGGCAGACGTTAATCTGCGATTATCAGTTGGCTTGTTGTCACCTAACTGTACAAACTTCTAGGGAGGAAGAACTGGCGCAGGTCGCTGAAGAACAATGTGTAAAGTTGCATACGCCCTTAGGGCTCGCGTGGAATTTGATAGAGTGGCCTTAAGTCTGCGAGCATCACTGCGCTGCTGCGAAAGCTCATCGATGTTGTTGAGCTGCGCATTCTCTTGTAACGCTACGAACGGTGTGAGTCGTGGAAGGCGACGACTTCATTTGGGCTAAACTGAGCGCTGGCGAAAGTGATTAACCCTTCGATGGCGCCAAGATTGCTACGTGGAAGTGTTAATGGCGCTTGCCTGCTTTTCTTTTTCCTTTGTAGCTGATATTTTTGTTTTCGTACTATTTATTTTATCCCTTTCGAGTTTCATTTGACGTTCTGTTGTTTCATGAGCGTCAAATGTTTGTATACGCACACATAGGCCGAGTGTCCCAGCTAACATGAGCCCAGGGCTAAAAAATAAAATATTTGAGGTAGGCGTATTGCGCGCCACACGCTTTTTATTGTTCATAAATTAACTAGCAAGATAAGCTTTCTAAATTACTATTATTAAATAGTGGTTTCAGAAAATGAATGAATGATATCTTTATTAACTCTCACAAGGTTACATGAGTAACAAAGGAGAGAGGACGCAAGGCAAAAAGCTGCATTGTTGCAGCTTGAGAGCCACCCTGCGCCCTCTGCCGGCGTATATAGTCCAGCAGCTGATCACAACAGCAGTGGAAGAGCGCACTCGCAAGCAAAAAAGAAATACATCCACAGAATATATACATTAACATTTGCATAATAAATAGGATTTCGCATGTTCGAGAGCACTTTCAGAAACCCCCATTCAGTTATTTGCGATAAGGTAAGCCTCACTTGTATCTTCTTTTTTTTTTTTTCTAAGCTTCAAAGAAAGCGCGCAAATTAAAGAAAAAAAAATGTCATTATTAACGAATTCGCGCGATATGATTATGCTTCTCTGAGTCGTGGTTTGAGAAAACGGAGACAGCTGCGGCCGCGACTCCACTGCCTGGTTGCAGCGGTAGCCCAATACATTGCCGATGTTTTCAGCGAGGTCGTCGCGCCGCACCACCTTTCCGGGGCAGTCGCTCTACCAACTGAGCTAACCAGGAGGGTCAGCAGAACAGTTGGTAGGGCGAGAGCGAATTTATCAATACCTCGAAGTTATACCCCTGAAAGGCGGTGGTCCCGGGTTCGATCCCTAGACGAGGACGAATTTTTCTTTAACTACGAAGCTTCTGAGAAAGCTGTATAGCTTTCCTTTGTACCTGTATGGCTGCGCTTGGGTGAATGTCAGTGAGTAATCACTTCCTTATTACAAATCGACTCCACCTTGGGGGATTTTGACCAACACCATCAACGCAGCGCTGATTGTGTTCGACAAGGGGCGCGCGATGTGCCGTGTGCAGCAGCCACGCTCAGGCTTTCGCATTCTGCAGTGCTCAGTATTTTTTTTTTTAGATGGAGGTTTATCAGCATTCTTTTTGTAGAAAGACGTAGGCTGAAGCCGCCTGTTTCACTATATACGGTGTTTGTTTCGAAGGCGTTATGCTAGATCATATCGGATCACATGATCGCTTCAATGCTGCCGCCATATGCTTTACTGCTGCGCGGGTAATCGTCTGTGAGCGGCCGCAGACAGTTGACTGGGCTTTTCTGTTTCTCATGTCCACTGTTTATCTTTTGCCGGACGAGTGATAACGTGGACAGTTCTTCTACGAGTGGCCGATTGCGGCAGGCATGCGGCCCGGCCGTCTTAGCTCTCCCAGATAAAAACAAGTTGCATCGCTGTTTCGGCTTCGTTAAAAACTTTGCGTGACGCTCACTTTGACCAATTTGCAGTTATTGATAATATTCAAAGGTTGCAAAAAGCGTTAGAAGATTTTTAGATACGCCTTGGTCTGAGTCTGGTGGTCCATGGACGCATGAACAATGAGGGAAGCCGTAATGATGGGCTGCGGATCGATTTAGATCACTCCTGCGACAAGTGGCGTTCCATCGAAATACGGTCACCGCTGCCGGGATAGAACCCGCGACCCTGAGGTCGGCAACCGAATGCCAAAGCCACTGTGAAAATGCCACTCCAGGTTCACCTAGTAGGTAAGTGGGGAGTGAAAACAGATGGAGAAATCAAAGGAGGTTGGCCCTCAGTGGCTACTTATAGCCTGTTGTCCACCTAAAGTATATTACTACATGCGAGCCCTTGGCAATCCAACGTATGACGATGCCACACCGACTGCACGGTGGAACATGGCTCACCAGATACTGTGTTTTCGGGCCCGTAGCGGCGAGTAGCCCTATAGCAAGGTTCGTCCATAAAGCATAAAACTCAGAAAATGCCGTGCCGCGATTTTTAGTACGAACTGCACGCTGTTCTGAACAGGAATCGATTTCTCATCATGTACTCCTCATCCACGCAACTAACGTGCAGCTCGTGTCAGTACAAACGCCATCAATTCTCGCTGTCTAATCTCCCAATAAACGAAGCACTCCGAACGCAGCGTACGCCAGTGTGACGGCGCCTCGTATTAACGTAATTACCAAAGCCCAAGGGGACGCAAGACGTTTGCGATGACAGGGTGGTGACAGAACGGCTGGCCAGTTTTCCCAAAGCTTCTTTACGGGAGAAGGTGGCCTGGGCGAAAGCGGACGACGAGCATTTTGCCGCCCACGCACAACTGCTGTGGAAACTATTTATCATCTAGACAGGAAGCTAAGGGGATACCGCGACCGATCTCCCAGGGCCGATTTAATGACCCACGGACAGAACTTGCTCGCGCAGAACACGATCGCCATACCGGAAAGGTTCTTTCTGTGCTTCTTTCTTTTTTTCGCTATCAAAGGAAGCAATTCGTCATACACCGTATCTAAAACTGTTGCAAGCTGCTTCCCCTGCCCGGCACGGCGACTATTCTTAGCTTCTATTTATCAGCGCCTCCTACGAGCTGCTATTTTAACACCCTGTCAGCAAGAACCCTTTCAGTTCGGAGCGCTCGGCGGCTTAGCCTTGAAGATAAATGGCGTTTGTGAGTCACACTCGACTCAATAGGAATGGAACACTTCGTTCGGCCGCCATGCTGCGTTCGTTCGGTCGACAACTCTCGTATGAGGCCACAAACGATTTGTTGACAGCTGGAATTTAGTCTGGTCTCCGGAGTGTATAGCTTGTAAGAGCAGTTTATGCAAAAAGTAGTGCCGGTAAACCAATTATTATTATTATTATTTTTATATTGACGTCTACTCTGGGTTTAGAGTTGAATTTCTCAATACTCATGCTGTTAACTTGTTTTTTCCACCCTTTTTTTTTTTTTTTTGCTCTCGCTTGGGTGTAACGAGACGCGTTGCTATATCTACTGCCTTTTTTGTAGTCTTGGCCGTAACTGCCGGGCCCAGTCCCTCAAGCCTCTTGTTGGCTTATGACGGGCCTGAACCATATTGTATCATCTACAAAGTGGCAATAAACATTATTATTATTATTATTATTATTATTATTATTATTATTATTATTATTATTATTATTATTATTATTATTATTATTATTATTATTATTATTATTATTATTATTAAGAAATATTGTGGGTTGTTAATAGTGGCGTGCACCTAGTGGTAGAAGCGAAAGCTGTGAGAGTAGCCGCGATAGCTCCTGTAACACCGCGTTTTCAATGCACGATTATTTCCCCATATTTTTCTTTAAGTGAAGGTTTGGGGAAAGAAAGGCTCAGTATACCTTTGGGCGGACACCACGGAATATTGAACACCCACACTTAATCAGATCAAGGTCACGTTTTCATACTTTTTTATTAAGTATGAGGAGGAAAGGTGCTGCAAATGTGCCGGCAATCACACTACAGTCGACTGCGTCCAACCAAGGTCCTTTGCTGCAGCAGCGGATGCGGACACGCAAGTTGCACCTGTGCTCGAGTCGCCAACTATCACCTCGGGAGGAAATACAAAAGACGAATCGAACACCTTTACGATTAATGACAAGTCTTAAGACGCTGAATATCATAGTGAGAACAGCGCAGAAAGTATTTTGCGTAGGTATGCTTGCGTAAATATTCGCCTGCATACTGACGAAAATGTTGAAAGTTTAAGGGGTGAAAGCTTTTTTTTTTTTTTTCGTCGACGGCACCTATATATATGGTTGTCGTAACTTCTTTCTTTTTTTTTTTTTTTTTTTTACGGAGAAAAGCACAGCGCGCATGGATAGAATCAATTTTGTATTTCTAAGTCGTTGCAACTATTTTCACATATTTGCTTTAGAGTAGGTGGAAAGTGCTTCATGTCTTGTTTTTTTCGGTTTTATTTCATTGCCCATTTTGTTCTAAATTTTCTGGCCTGCCAAAAAGCTTTTGGTACTAATTTTCAGTGTCCTGTTTCTGTTACATTTAAGCCAGCTGCTTAAAGCAGAGGCGAATATCATACTTGTCGTCCCCCGCCAGGGTGGCGCAGTGGTTGCGGCCCTCGACTACTGTGCTCAAGGATGCGGGATCGAATCCCGACCCCGGCGGCCGCGCTTTTCGATGGAGGCGAAAAGCAAGATGCCCATGTACTGTGCGGTGTCAGTGCACGGTAAAGAACCATAGGTGGTCGAAACATCCGTAATTCTCCACTACGGCATCTGTCGTAGCCTTTAAGACGTTAAATCCCACAAACCAAACCTAAGCCAGCTGCTCCCCGTATAGTTAATTGTTGTCTTTAAAGAATGAAATTCGACCTTTCCATGAAACATATCACGCTCTCAACCCTCTCTCCAAAGAAAGTAAACCTCATATGTAGATTTCGACAAAACATGTTGTATGCACGTGTGCCTCTTATGTGGCATATCTTTACCGAGCAGTTATATAACTAAGTCGTTACGGTGATATGAATTATTTTCGTTAAGCTGATGGGTAAAACTATTAGGAGTAGAAGGTGCCCTTATTTTTTAAGCAACCCAACGTTTATATCGGTTAAAGCGAAAGAAGCCTCAGGTCTCGCTTGGCTTGCTTCCTTTAATTGCGCGTGCAAGTAATGTATTGCCTCTATTAACAAAGAAAGCGCATTTTCTCTTTGTATTCATATTTTTCATCAAATGAGTTGACAAAAAAAAAACGATTTGGCTTTACTTAAAACACTGTAAACCAAAATATAAAAGTTCTGACTGAAAGAATGGCAGCAATAATTTACTGTAAACACTCTTTCTTCTTAAACTTCATTTTTTACGGAGTAAAATCGACCGAGCGTCCCTTGCTAAAACCGAAAGTTAGCATCACATATTAAAAGAATCGAGTGCAATATATTTGTTATTTTTTCCTACAAGTTCCGAAACAGCATTATTTATGGAAAATTTTTCAACTCGTCGCAATAAAAAGAAACGTTTCAGCACAATATTGCCCCAAGACTCTGCCAGAAAGAAAACAGATATTTGAAAAGCGAAATATTAAAGAGATCGTCGCAGGTGGGGGAGTAACAACAAACAGGCCTTTACAGGTGATATAACGCGGCAGTTCTGGAGAACTTTTACTCGAAACGGCGGGGGGATGGGGGGGGGGGGGGGGGGAGGTTAGAAGCACTCTCATCTCTGGATCATGTGTTCTTGTTCAGGACACAGACGTGCTTTTGTGAACGCTCTTACTCTCTTTTTGTCTTCAATATTGCTCTTTTTCGGTTCTTCCTGTGCGCCGTGGTCATAGACTCTGCGAACAACGTTGTTTCCGAAAGGCGTGGGTGCACCACTCGTCTTTGAGACAGCTATAGAGCGCTCCATTTCAGATCTAACTAATGCAGGGAGCGGCTTTGAACAAGAATAAATGATGATGCGAGAATACCCAGTACTATAGTAGCCCCCTGCGAAAAGGTCGATTGTCGATAAGAACAGTGAAATAAAAAAGCAGAGCCCCACCAACTTTATCGGGGTACAGTGTTTTCGTATGACGAGCAGCGTTATCTCCTCTTTAGGACTGAAAATAAAAACAAACAAACTAGAAAATGTGAAATATCTCGGCGTTTTCCGTATGTCATTTCATTTCTGGCTCGGCGTAAGATCGAATCGGAGTCGAATCCACTTCAGCAGCTCCATGACTGAGCACACGCAGTCGATTCTATTTTTCTCCAGTGTGATGGAGGCTAGAGAGCTAAAGCCTGCGCCGTTGTAGTTTTATATCCAGCCTTTTCGTGTATCCCGATAATGCACCGACGCGGAAGCAGAATATTGAATTCGTTCTATCTGGCTGGCAGCAAAGCACGAGCGCATCCTTGCTGTTTCATTCTGCCTGTCGTCTGGCCGGAACTTGAGGCAAGCATGATCGGACAGACGAGACGGAAGGAAAACAAAATGCGTGCGATGCTGAGAGGATAAATACATGCGCAGCTTGTCCACTGCATTGTGCTTAATGAGGAGACACAGGGTGCGCGGAGGAAAACTGTATATAAAAAAGTAAATCGTAAAGTAAAAGTAAAGAGTACTGCGGTGCGGCTAACTCGAGAGGTAGCTGTTATGATGACGTAGCTGTTTTGATGACGTAGCTGTTATGATGACGTTGGTTAGCCTCAGCACAGACTCAGAAGTAGAGCGGTCTTCTTTCTCGCACCCCTTGAGCTAAGAGAGTGATGTGTGACGTCCGACGTGCGCTATTGCCACTGTAACGATTTGATAATCAAATCGTTATTTTCATTTTGCGGGCGTTTGACCATCTGAAATTTGGGAGCTGCCGGAGGCAGTCGCGGTTGACATTTTGGCTGCCGCACAAAAAAAAAAAAATGAAACCATCCGAGTGATCCGACGCAGATATGAAGCAATTCATATAAACTTGGTAATAATATTTGTGCACGTTAGAGAAAAATTTCAGAACGTGTAATGAAAACTAGTCCCCCTTCATTTTAAACCATCTGCTAGATATAAGCCGTCTAATTTCAGCTGTCACGCGCAATAATACCCACTAAGGCTGAGTTTGGTTTGCGACAACCAGCTTGCAATCAATGTTATAAATTAGTTTATATAAAAAAAGACTATAAAGTAGGGCGAGACTGGATCCCACGCAGGAAAACGATTGAAACCAATGCCCCAATAAGAACGAAAAAGATAACCTTAGCTTATGCCGTTTGTGTAAATTCTGAAAGCGTATATCACGTGCCTACGGTCAGGAGGTCATCTCAGGGCAGCATTAACGAAAACGTTTTTCCTGCAACTCTTACAAAAAGCATTGGGAGGCGGCGTGCGTGGTTTTCCGACACGTTCGACTATTTACTGTTGGCGCGATACCAAGATCACGATGACTGCGTCCTTTCCGCGGAACCAGCTGTATATCGCGTAAATAAGCCGGTGTTTAACTCCGCGTAAGCCGGTTAAGAGGGGTGGAAACAGTCTGGCATGGATTTCCGTGGCTTTGCTTGGCGGTTTATCATTGAGAGATTGCTACAGAATTCTGTACCTGTCTCACTTCTCGATAAAAGCCTGCACTTTCTATTACCAGCCTGCAATCGGAGGTAAATATGTCGTCGGTTCTAACCCCTATCACGCAAACTAGCTTGCAATTTGTCTAGCATATGGATCCTAAATGGGAGGCGAAATGGTATGACACCAGGCTGAACACTAAGCAAAGAACGGTTGCGTCATGATTTTGATTTTAAAAATCACGTGTGTATTTTTTTGAACACGTTTGGAACGAAGCCAAGTTTTCTTTTTTTCCAGGTACGATGACGCCTTTTGCTCGCCATGGTAGCTCAGTGGTTAAGACGCTCGGCTACTGAGCAGGTGTACTCGGGTTCGAACCCGACTGCTGAAGCATTTCGATGAAGACGAAAGGCAAGGCCTCCGTGTGCTGTGGAGATGCCAGGACACGTTAAAGATCCCTAGGTCGTGAGTAAGTGCGTGACGAAACTTTTATTGTCCAATAGAAAAGGCGTCCTGTTCCCTATCCCCCTCTCCCGTAGCCCTGTTGACGCTAAGAACAAGGGGACGGGCCGATGTTTGCACCTGGTCACTAGCTCCACTAGCTCATCACAAATTGATTTCAGTCATGCAGGCATTGCGAAATAAGGGCGTGGGTGAGCCTTCTGGAAAAGTACTGGAAGATATCTATAGTGGCTGCACTGCATTTATAGTTCTGCACAAAAAAACAAAATTCCCACAATGAAAGGGGTTAGGCAAGGAGACACGATCTCCCCAGTACTATTCACAGCTTGCTTAGAGGAAGTATTCAGAGACTTGGAATGGGAGCAGTTGGGGATAAGGCTTTATGGAGAAAATCTCAGTAATCTGCGATTCGCTGATGATATTGCCTTGCTAAGTAACTCGGGAGAGGAACTGCAAATGACGATTGGTGACCTAGACAGGATAGCAGAGAAGTATGGCTTGAAAATCAATATGCAGAAGGCTGAGGTAATGTTCAACAGCCTCATGAAGGAACAGCAGTTTACGTTAGGTAGCGAAGCACTGGAAGTAATGGGTGAATATGTCTATTAGGACAGCTAATAACCGCAGATCCGGACCATGAAAGGGAAATAACAAGGAGAATAAGATTGGGATGGAGCACATTTGGCAAGTACTCGCAGATTATGACTATCAGCTTACCGGTATCGCTCAAGAGGAAAGTATACAACAGTTGCATCTTGCCTGTACTCACCCATGGGGCTGAAACATGGAGGCTAACCAAGAGAGTTCTACTTAAGTTGAAGACAACCCAGAGGGATATGGAACGAAAAATGGTAGGGGTAACATTAAGAGATAAAAAGCGTGCAGAGTGGGTCAGAGAAATAACTCAAGTTACTGGCATTCTAGTGGAAATCAAGAAGAAATGGGCATGGGCAGGACATGTAGTGCGAAGAGAGGATAACTGATTTGGATTCCAAGGGAAGGAAAGCGTAGGAGGGTGCGGAAGAAAGTCAGATTGGAGGATAAGGTCAAGCAGTTCGCAGGGGTCAACTGGATGCAGCTGGCATAGGACCGGGTTAATGGAAGAAATATGGGAGAGACCTTCTCCCTACAGGGGGTTTGGGGTATAGTCCGGCTCTGATGATGATGATGATGATGATGATGATGATGATGATGATGATGATGATGATGATGATGATGACGGTGGTGGTGACAACTCTTAATTAGCATACACTTAAATACATTTATAACCAGTATGTCTTCAAGATCATCCACTAAGTAAAATAACCTATGGGTAGCGTGTTCGTCTTGTTCAAGCGGCTTGTGTTGGACCCCAAATACCCACAATTAATTAACCGACTTTACTTTTCAATATTACTGTGTGTCTATTCTAAAGGAGTATCCTCACAATTGCCTTCTCGACGCTGGTCCGCCTCCAAAGGCAGGGACACCAGCCTTTGTCTCGCTAGACTGGGAAATTTCCTCTTTTTTTTTCTAAGCACTGTGCACCGGTCACCAATACATTACCAATTCGTTCTCACCTAGTGGCATAAAAGGGTAGAATCCTTTTGTGCCTCAGTTGCGGGGCTGTTCCTTTCTGTCGACGCTGTTTGCTGGAGGGCCTCCACTGAGGGGTATTTGCCGCTGCCATCTTGACCTGTAACTTATAATAATGGCTTTGAGTTTGCATAGTATATGAAAAAAACAGGACGGCAGAGCGTCACGCAGATCTTGACGCACGGTCAGTCAGAGAGTGTTTTAAGGAAGCCATTGCAAGATATGCCGCTATAATAAAACTTGAGAATCCGTCCTTAAATTGCTTCTTGAAATAAAACAATTTTAACCGTTTTACGGTAAGTGCGGTTGAACCTTATTGTGTAAATATCGCATATCTTTGATGGAAATAAAGAAGAAAATGTGATGATGGCGTGGTGGTCTAAAGCAGTAGCCAGCGAAGTTAGTTTGTTCGCGCCTCACCGGTTTCGGAACCAACTTGGGACCACAAAGTACTTTATTTTAGTTCATCTTGTTCCAGGTCAAGCAGGCTTCAGACATGACACAATGACTGAATGGCTGAATGAAAGTTCCAGTGCTAGTGCTTTAAAAAATAAAAGAGACAGATGCTGATTTCTTGACATTAGCGCACTCCTTTGGGAAGGAGTTTATTACATAAAAACTAATCATTAGCAATTATTTTCATTACACGCATTTCTGCGACACATAAGAATACACACAGAGCAATAATTGAACATGGAAAAAGAGCGGAAGCAACACCAAAGCAGGACACGAAGAAAAAAAAAGCAATTGAGACTTGTGGCTCTAAGCTATTCCAGAAGTGAAATGAATATTTTACCAGACGCGATGGCGTCAGAGCACTATGTGCTTATAAAAGAAGACGAGGATCTTATCTCCCTCGCGCTGGGCGCTCAGAGGACAAGCACCTGGCACAGATTTTCCGACTCGACGCGGTTCGTCGTGAATGTCTTCACTCGGAACAGTAACAACATTTGAATAGGGAACATATGTGGGAGAGATATGAGCATTCGCAAAAACAAAAGGGACACTTGGCCGCACAAATCAGAATAGCGCAATCACCTCATGCCACAGATAAATTTCAAAATGCCAGGAGAGCGTAAAGACAAACCGACATCTAAGATTTTGGTGCAAATCGGTCTTTCATCTGTCTTTTGGTAGGTCTTTGTGTGCGCAATACATCGGATCGAATCCCGGCCTCGGTGGCCGCTTTTCGGTGGAGGCGAAAAGCAAGGCGCTCGTGTGCTGTGCGATGTCAGTGCACGTTAAAGAACCCCAGGTGGTCGAAATTTCCGGCGCCTTCCACTACGGCATCTCTCATAGCCTGAGTCGCTTTGGGACGTTAAACCCCACAAACCAAACCAAACCAAACCAAACCAAACCTTTTAACTTGCTCTGATAATAATGGTTAATTTATATGTGTGCAGATCACAGACGAACACATCATTAAGGATGATGACTCGAGAGAGAGAGATAAAAAAAAAAGCCTGATGACTAAAACTTGAAACCAACAGGTTTCAAGTTTCCCATATAATCAACACCTTCAAATGCTTGCAAGGGTTGAAGTACGGGCTAGTTGGTAGTTCATGTTTGGAAAAACGGCTCACCCTTAAGACGTGGACAGTAAAAGATAGGACGATGCAACGCTGTGTCTTCCTATCTTTCACTGTCCACGTATTAAGTGCGCGCTGTTTTGTTTTGTTTTCCTCCAAACTTTCATTTACCACAGACTCTGCTTATGCTTTTTCTTCTCTTCTCTTTAATTGGAATTCTGAGTCACCCAAGATTCATAGACCGCAAGGCGTGTTGAAACGCGAATATGCAAACGCCCCAGCTGAGGGCATTTCTCTTACTTATTCTAATTAATGAAGAACTAAAACGACGCGTCAGTGCAAATGTCAGGCTCTTCCCATTCAGGAACATATCTAATATTTTAAGTTTCGCACTGTTATGTTATTTTCTTTCACACTCAAGAACCTACGTTTCTCATAAGCTGTGGGATCGCGCGAAGCCTTTACAAAATTACACCCCAGATGCTTGTCTTTTCGAGTAAACAAGCGGCCCACCAGAGGCCGGATTTCCTTCTTTGGGGTTTCGATGAGCGGCCCACGACACAAAAACCTCTTTTCTTTCCTCCTCACAATTTCAGCTGTTGTTGATAGCTAGCACCTTAATTAAGGAAACGCATTGAAAACAGCGTTGCAGGCCAGGAACACGAGCATGATTACATTTCTGGACGTTCTGGTAGATAATGTTCTCTTTCAATCTCGATGCGCAGTTTCGTTTTTTTTTTCCTTTAAAATAGTAAGAACAGCCAAATGAGTTGCCGAAACGCAGCCGCCGAGGTCGGGTTCGAACCCGGGTACTCCGGCACAGTATTCGGGCGCCCCTTGTCGAATACAACCAGGGGGAGGTGATGAAGTGCGGCAGTTCCTGACCCTACGGGGCTGGGACGGTAGGTCAACGCCGCTTTCGGTGGGGGCTAGCCAGCCACCGAATTTTGTCTGTTGTATGCCGTCATTGCACCCGCCACTGCTTCTGTGGTGGACGACGGCTGTTGTTGCGGCGTGCGTCTTTCTCTCCTTCTTCCTTTTCTTTCTTCTCTACTTTCTCTCGTCTATCCACACGAAGCAGAGCAGCCGCCGAGGTCGGGTTCGAACCCGGGTACTACGCCCGACTCTTGTGCCGGAGTACCCGGGTTCGAACCTGACCTCGGCGGCTGCGTTTCGATGGAGGCGAAACGAAGAGGCGTCGTGTGCTGTGCGATGTCAGCGCACGTTAAAGATCCCCAGGTGGTCGAAATTACTCCGTAGCCCTTCACTACGGCTCCTCCCTCTCTCTTTCCACTTTCACTCCCACCTTCCTCCCTTCCCTTACGGCGCGGTTGCGGCGTCCACAGAAAACATGTGAGACAGTTACCGCGCCTTTCCCTTCCTCTAAATCAATCAATCAATCGAAGCAGAGGGGAGGAGGCGAAACGGAGAGGCGTCCGTGTGCTGTGCGATGTCAGCGCACGTTAAAGATCCCCGGGTGGTCGAAATTACTCCGCAGCCCTCCACTACGGCTCCTCTTTCTCTCTTTCCACTTAACTCCCACCGTCCTTCCTTCCCCTATGGCGCGGTTCAGGTGTCCACAAATGCAAGTGTGATAGATACTGCGCCTTTCCCTTCCTATGAACAAATTATTATTATTAAGCAGAGACGAAATGAAGAGGCGTCCGTATGCTGTGCGATGTCAGCGCACGTTAAAGGTCCCCAGGTTTTCAAAATTACTCCGTAGCCCTCTACTACGGCTCCTCTTTCTCTCTTTCCACTTTCACTCCCACCTTCCTCCCTTCCCTTACAGAGCGGTTGAGGTGTCCACAGGAAACAAATGAGGCAGTACCGCGCCTTTCCATTCCTATAAATAAATTAGGCAGCGGAGGTGGCTCAGCTACAGAGCCAGTAGAAGGCCCGTGCATTTTCTTTTCCTTCTTCTTACAGCCACAACAACAACAACATACAACCAGCATTCCTTTGAACGCATCAAAGCTCACCGGCGTTCTATGATTCGTTTACACGAAATTAAAGGCGCAGTATCTGTCACTCGCGGAGTCCCGCTATCCTCACGGTAGACAATTCGAAATATGATGAACGTTTCACGATACGGGGCGTGGCGCAGTTGGTAAAGCGTTCGGCTGGGGATTCAAGGAATGGAGGCTCTCGATCGATTCCCTGAGGAGACTAGGTTTATTTCTTTATTTTTAACTATTTATCTCGAAAGTGTGAAACCCATTGCCGACAGCCTCTGCCGACAGCTTCTGCTTACAACGACAAGGCATTGAAGGCTTTCGCCTTAATACGTATGGAATCAGTTCCGGTGTAACGCACTCCTGACAAGGCTCCCTAAATCGCGAGGAGTTCAGCATAAAGAGGGGTACCTTGAGGTAGATGGAAGGCATAAGCGCCTGAGAGGGTAGGATTGTCATCGTATACCCAGGCCATAGAGGCAAATTCGTTAGTAATTGAAGCGTCAGTGTCAGTCGTATCAGGGATTTGCTCTTTTCGGTGATGGGCAGCGAGGAGCTCCCAGGGAATGACAAAATCACAGTGTATAGGTGGGCGATGGAGGAGTGTGACCACTGGCATCTCCTAAGGGGGTAGAGATGAATATAGGGCTGGTATGACCTTACGAAGTCAATCTTCAACAATGGAGGACGAGTGTGCCATAGAGGATTTTTCCGACCGCCGCTGCTCGGGCCAGCGCACGGCAGGCATGTTGCCGTGCACCGCCGTACCGGTTGGACATGCGACGAATAGTGTGGAGTAGTGCTGGCCAAAGGCGCTGTAGCTTATCAACCCATTTTTGGGGACTGTTGCAGCTCGCGATGGGCAGGCCAATGATGCTGATTTGTCCATTTGAGGAGGTGATGCTGTTGCCTCAGATATGAAGATGGATCTGCATACGGGGGTTAGTTTTGTGTTTTCCACCTATACTAATCAATTCTGTTTTATGTGGAGCGAGTTCGAGGCAAATTTTGGGTAAAGTATCTTCAAGACAAAAAAGGGCTGCCTGAAGCTCAGTCTGCATAGAATATTTGTCGACGTAATCCGCTGCTTCAGTCCAGACAGTAATACTCTCGGCATATATAGCGAATCTTGCGCTTGTGCCGAGTTCCAGATTCTCAGCGACGCGTGTCATGGCCAAGTGGAACAATATGGATGCGAGAATAGAGCCCTGGGGTACGCCCCTGTCCAAGTAATAGGTTTTGGGCACCCATCCCGGAGCTTTGCCGTCTAGATGTCAAAACGTTGCTGATCTAGATTTGGACACGAGTACTAGGAAAGTGTTTGGCCAGTTCCTCCAGAATACCCTCAAGGCGAGCATTGTCAAAGGCCTTGTCTATATCGACAGCCAGAAGATAGTCAGGTACAGCTTTTTGATGAGCTCTATTCAGAACTCTTCGCAGAAGCCAAACGCAGTCTTAAGTCCCAAGGTTAAGGCAGAAGCCGGCTTGGGCTGTATGAAATCCAGGACTGGTGTATTCAGTGTAGTGACTAATTCGGGTATGCAGCAGGCACTTGATGAGTGTACAGAGATGTTAAGTCAAGACGATTGGACGCAGATTACTAGAACGTCGAGTGTTTTTGCCAGGTTTAGGGATAGGGAGAATAAGAGAAAGCTTGAGATCACCCGGTACCGTTCCAGTCCCCCAGTTAGAATTAATGAAGTCGAGGAGGGAATTCTGGGTTGCCGAGTCGAGGTTACGAAGTTCCTGTCAACTGACTCGGTCATGCCCAGGTGTGGCGCGAGCTCGGCCTCTTCCGAGGGCTACTTGCATGCAGTTCTCCCTTAGAGAATGAGCAATCGAGGTTTGGAGCAGGGTTTCTGACTGGGCAAATGAAAACTGCTGGTAGACGCTTTAGGCTGGCATATGAGAAAAAGGGGCGTTTAAATTCATCTTCAACATGAGCCGGCTTGCCATTAAGGAGGATAAGAAAGCGAGTAATCATAGCGCATGAGAGCCAGTTAGCGTGGTACTGTTACAATTACTGAGAAAGGTTCGTCCGCGGTTTAATATCTGGAGGTGCTTCTGCAAAACTGTCACTGCTGAAAAAGTGATCAGTATGTACTCAAATAAAATGACGATCAGCACGGATTTCCCAATTCGACTAGTTTGAAAAGCCGCCTGTTGTGTAAGAGATCTATAGATCGCGTATCAAGGAAATCTACGTCAATAAAATATATGCTAAGCATCATTATTGTTTATCAGTGCAACCGTCAAGTCAGACAAATGAGTCGATACTTTGCAAAGGCGAAGAACCGCTACCGAAAAAAAAAAAAAGGAATGTTGCGTCTTTTCTGGACCCTGTCACTCTATGCTAATCCAAACAGACTGTCTCAGATCATGTTTCACGACATGCGTCCCTCATATTCTGAATCGCTTTGACACGTTAAACACCATAAACCAAACATGCTTATCGATACCTTCTTAATGGAGCTTTTCTTTACTCGAAGTGCAAGCAAGTGAAGCATCATGTAAAGGAGACGTTGAAAAATGCGCCGTGTTAGGCGCTTTCGACACACTGGTGGACTAATATGCGGGTAGAGACACTCGTGAACTAGCCATGGCTACGCCGAAACCATTATTCTACTGATTATCCGAAGCAGGTGAGAATGGTCAGACTACTCTGTATTTTGCTGGTAAAATGCGCAAAGTGATTGAAACGCTTGGAAGTGAAAAGGTATCGGCGCTAATCACGGGAAAACATAACGTAGCATGTATACAATCAGCTGCAGCTGGTGGTGTGAAAGATCGTGTATGCCTTTACTTGGGCCAGCTGTTGTCATTCTACCGCAAATGCACTGTAATTCAGTATTCATACAACATTAGTTCAGGTCCGTTCGCCCCAACATCTTCATACAAGTACACATCTTCAATTACATCTGACATCCTCTTTATCTTGGGCAACCCTCGTCCACACAATATGCTATGATACATCACGTGCCACGCTTAAACCTATTGTACTCATTATTTTATCATACAGCTTCCAGTCCCCCCCCCCCCCCCCCCCCCCCCCCCCGCCTCTTTAGAAGTCGCCTTAGTCACAACCACCACCCCGTTGCCATTATCAAGTCTTGCAATTAGGAATAGTTATTTTTTTATCCACGCCATGATTCTGTGGGATTTTCTCCCAAAAATATAGTTTCATGCAACGACCATATATCATTTCTTGTGAAGCTGGCTAGTCATTTCCAGAACATGCGAAAATATCACCAACCTTATCATACATCATTCATTGCCTTTCAACTCTGTCGTACTGTAGCAAAAAAAAAAAAAAAAAATACATTCCTGTATTTCTGTAGTGCCTTGTTTTTGTGAACCCTTGATGCTCTCTATAAACTTTTATTACTCTTGCAATTTATGTGTATGTGTGTTCACTGTACGTGCCTTTATTATGCGTGGATATACAACTACTTTAGCACCCCGTTATGGTGCTACGTCATGGTGCTAAGGCCCTTCGGCCTTTAGAGGTGGAATAAATGAAATTAAATGATAAGAAAAGGATAAGTCATCATTGATGTCCGCATTTTCTAGCGAATAAACTCTTACAATGAAACACATGGAGTAAATCAGTGTGTTTCACTTCACTTTTTCCAAAATTTCGAATATTTCATACAAAATTTTCTTAAAACGCGTTTTTTTTTTTTTCCAGGCAATCTCTAGTGAAGAAGAAAGCGAAATCCGAAAATCTTCGTTCATACAAGTATCGCTATAAAGGAACGCGAACAGTACCATTGCAAACGTGAAGCGCATTGTTTTCAGTTACTTTCATTTCAGAGATGTATAAAGATCGGCTTGCTATTAATACTCCGTCAGCTTGAAATGAGGCTTCAAGGAAGGGAGGCAAGGAAATGAATGCGTATTTTTAGACTATGGTTGTACTGCGCTGATCAGTTGTCAGCATTAATCAACCAGGTTAGTCTAGCAGTTGGCTCTTTGTCAGATTAAAGGTCCGGAAGATCGCTCTCTAGCGGCTGTTGCTGAAATCGGAGGCTCAGGTTGACGTGGAAGAGGCCGGTCTTCTTATGCAAGCTTTGTTTCCCCAGTCTCTGACAAGTTTAGATTGTCCTTGTAGCTTACCTTTCCTGAGACTCAGATGAAGACTATCAGTGTCACTTTGCTGAACCAATGGACAGTGTCGGGTGATTGTTCCAAAACAGGCTTGCAGTTGCTGTTTCATGATAATCAGGATCGTGAGCGCGTGCTTCGAGTAAGAGGACGACTTGCCATAAAATTACGCAAGTTTAGCGTGCGGCGATCGGCACAATCCCGTAACACAAATTACGTCGCTATTTCAGGAGGTAACTTTTGTGTTCTGCGGCTTCCTTTAAATTCCTTAAAAAAAAAATAAAAGCTGTGTAAATGATAGATTCATGCAAAATTTTAAGCCAGCTTGTTTTTCAAAGCGGCCCATAACTTCTCGTTTGCACTTTATTTCTAACACCTAGGTTTAAACAGCTAGATAACTAGTATGTACGTGTTAACTATGTTTCCAGAACTGAAAAAAAAAAAAAAAAAGAACACATGGCTGACTAACCTACGCGAATCTGAATTAGCTCCGCCACCCTGTACAAGCAATGGCTGTATTCTGTTGATGAACTCTGAACGACTGCAGTCGAGTCTTCTGTTCGATTGAAGTAAGAAAATTTGCTTAGTTGAGCCGCGCTACCAGAACGAGTGGTACCCGAGTATGCGACCCAGACAATGGCATGGTGCTTTCTAGCAATGTCTCTGATCCGCGAGGCTATCCAATAGAGCCAAGTCTTTGAGCGGAGTGGGCTCGGCACTGAGCGGGGCATGCATGTGTAATATCATTCATTATTAGTGTGCCTTCTAGATGCGGCTCCCGAATGACCTCTGAAAGGCCAGAACTCTGAACACATTTCAGAGACACCATGAATACAGCCGTTTTGTTGTTGTTGTTGTTGTTGTTGTTGTTTTAGACACTGCTCGGCTACATGTGCGATTTATTTGCTTCGTGCAAGGCCTGCCTTCGGCATACTAAACTTGAGGACCCGGACCTAAGTGCTCGTCACTTAAGACAGGCAGCCAAAGGATAACCTCGCACTGTAAGAACTTGCACCGCGCTGCGTTCGGTGCGAGCCTTGGTCGATTTTCTAAACCAAGAAAGACTTTCACAGCGCCGGCTTCCACTGAGAGCAATGAGGAATATAATGGACATAGTGTCCAAGGGCAAATGAAAAGATAAGCCACCGCTTTGAAGGATAGCCTCAGTAATCAGGTTAGCTCACTGGCTATTCCTCGGCGTGTTGTTGTTCACGGCCTTGGATGTGGTTCGGCCGCCTTAGAAAGCGCGCTGCGCAGAGGGCACAATCAGCGAGCAGTGTGCTGTGCACGCAGCTGTGCGCAAGGTAATAATTTTCAACTAACGTTTCAGTGCTTGGCACTGGCTTTACAATGAGCTAAAGCCATGCTGCATGTGGAAATCCGACAGCAGCTGTTTCGCGGGTGGAGCGGAGATTATATATGCGCAAGCACACATTAAATGAACTTTTCGTGTTTCTCCCGGAAAAGGGTCTAGCATCGAAGTTAAAACAATAGCTTAAATTTCATACCCGACAGTCCCACTCCCCTCACAATGGTCTAGCAGAGTTGATATCGCTCAAAAATTTTAAATTATTTCCCTGTTAAAATTACTTTCCTGCTTCCAATTAAGAGGAGAGCGTTAAAAGCGCCGTTATCAAAAAAAAAAAAATAAAAAAATGACCGGCGCTGGCGTTGGAGGCATTGTGAGCGAAAAAAATTCAGAGCATGCCTCTGGTAGGTGGTAGTTGGCATGCAGGTCATACGACCGTCGCTGATTGGTCGGCGGCTTGCGTGACGTCACTAGACCATGTGACATGGCAGAGTTGACTGTAGCTTCCAACTCGTGTAGTCCGCTTAAGATGGGAAGGCGTGATGGGAATCTAATCCTACATGCAGCACCTTTGGATCTTGAGTCACGCGCGCTACTCTTTTATAGGTCACGCAGGCAAGTTTCGACGGCTTGGTTAAAGCGGGGTTTTATATCAATGTCGAGTGGTCTTTCGCATGCTGTGTTAGCTTACTACTGAGCGCCGATGGACGTGTGCGAGATATTACAGGCGCAGATTAAGGGATTAGACACGAAGATAATAGCAAAGTGCACAAACCAGGACCCGCAAAGGAAGCCGGCAGGTGGGAGCCATTAACGCTGTACCGTCATAAATTTGAAGGCAGCATTTAAGCATCCCAAAATTTTTAGCGTTTTAGTTACAGAGCACAGGTGCTTAAGTGAGGAAACTATTGGACTAAATATTCATCTCGACCTAGTCGCATGTGTGTACAGTTAAAACCTGCAGAGGTTCTGAAAACCTGGAAGCTTATGAAAGGATAGAAGAGGGATAAAAATCTAAGTCATGAAGCTTTCCTAGTTAACCAGATACTGCTTATAAGTGAACGTTAAAGGGAAACTCACAAGTCTTTAGAAGTCAAGCGAAATTATTACCTCGTTAGCTGCCATACTTGTCTCCCAAGCTATACCATGTTCTGTATTTCCTTGTTCTTTAAAATAAAAGACAAAATCTCGAGCCCTTCTCCTGTCTCAAGATGGTTTTTATTACCAGCGACTGAAACGTGCATTCCTACAAGGCTAGCTGCAGCACGCGGCGTTTCGCTTCGTCTACGTGATAGATCATAGCAGTACTGTAAGTCATCGCTAGCCTTCGCTCCAAGCATAGCTTCATCAATTACGTAAGCTACGGGCTCGAGGCCAGCTGTCCAAGGGTGCCCATGCCCAACTGTAAGCCATGTGTAGGCAAGCCGTTGAGCAGCCTTCCATTACGGAACGGCGAAATATCCCCGCTCCTTCGCCCCTTCTTAAGATACTTTTCTGTAGGGTTTCGCAGCAAAGGTTTTTGCGGTACGCTTGGCCTCGACGTCGAAGTGTAATTGTTGGCACCACCCGAGTCTCGTCCTTTTTTGAATAAATCACGAAATTCCACGTCACTGGCAGTTAAGACCAGCGTTTTGTAGACCGACTGATGGTAGGCGTGCCAGCTGGCGCCTAACCGATTTGGGAGTCGTTGGCTAGCGTACGGCATCTTTCTACGACCAAGAGGGGGTGCGGGAGCAGAGTGAGAGGCAGAGCACTCACGCGGCGGATGAAACAATGCATACACGCAGTGCTGACAGTTCGTTCAATAAACGAGCTTTTTTGCCAAAGTTCTCACAAATTGCGGCTAGCCGCCGCTATCGCGCGCCTGCAAATGAACCATCTGTTCTGTGAAGTTTTTCAGCACTTGCTATGTAATGCGAGCTGTGAAGAAAAAAAACGGGAAGGTAACCATCTTCCTCTGGATGGACGCCTGCACAACGCAGCCGCTGAAAGTTACTTAAAGGGAGGCAGGGGAGCGTTCTCTTAGAACTAAAGTTTTGGTCATGTTATTTATAGCCACTCTCGACAAAATTAATTAAATATCTCGTCTGCTAAGCTGTGTTTTGCGTAGGAGACTAAATAATGAAGGAGAGATTTCGGAATGTTAGGTGGTGGAATCGTCTGATTAACTTCTCGAAGGTTGATGTATGTTCATGTGAGAAGCCACAGCTTGATCTAAAATGCAAGTGAAAACTAAATCATGCAGCCTGGTTACTTTTGGCAACGACCTTTCTTCAGCGAGGATCCGCAACAGGAGCCGACAATCGGGAGCCTGTAATGCTGCTGAGTCATACCAGGCCTCAATGGCTGAGCCTAATTAACGAATTGATATACTCAATACTGTTAGTCCTTTTGTCATGATTTCTTTCCTTACTCTGCGACATGGTATTTCAACCTTTGCGAAGCTTTCTTTGATTAGTCAGGTATCCAATAATACGTAGGAAGCTTAGCAGCCATCCAAACTTTAACTAGTCAGACCGACTTCTAAACTGTTGCCCGATAAACTCTCTCTCTCTTTCTCTTGATCTGTCTGGGATTTTCAAGACTACTTTAAGTTGTCCGCGGAATGAAGAGCGCGAAAAAAGAAACCGAATTTGATTTTCATGTTGCGCTTGCGAGGAAAAAAAAACAAAAACAAAGCACTTTATGAAAGAGAAGAGAACTGAGGCGGAATTATGTACGATGATGGAGCATATGTGCATGTCACCTGCATGTGCATCTGCATTCGAAAAACCTGATTTCAGTCATCGAGATTATTACTTTCAGGAAGAAAACGTGTTCTGGATTGTAGTCTAACCATAAACGTGACTTCGCTTTTAAGACGAAAGCCTTTATTGCCTCATCGTTGTCGTTAGCAAAAGTGTCACGCTTTTGCGGCGGCTCTGATTGGTGGAGACAGGATGACGTCATGGAGGTCTTGACCAATCACAGAGCACCACCACAGTGTGCATGAATGCGTGCCTTATATGACCATATGCCAATCAAAGATCAATTACTTATTAATAGCTATTAATTATTTTTTCATTACTCATTACGGATTAATTTTTATAACTTACTAATTAGGGACGGCTACGCAGTTAATTACTAAATAGTGCCGCGCACCCGATAAAATCAGCCCCACAACAGTGAACGTAGAACAAATGCGAAGATACAAAGAGCGCGATCTCGTCGCTGCCAAGCAGAATTCACTGAATAAATGCACTCGCATAATGGGAAAGAGTAGTTGCTCGCTTTACTCGTAGCAGCATTCATCGCTACATCCGCAACAGTCGCGTAGCAGAATGCAGCCCTCAGGCTTCCGCTTTTCCTCACTTTAGTCGCCAAAGTGTTCTCGAATTTCTACACTCTGTCCGAGCGTACACATGTTGTCTAAGAGAGACGAAGAAGAATGCAGACAAAAAAGCACGAAACGAGACTAACCGGGTACCCGACATGCTGGAAGCAAGTTACAGTAAGGCTGAGAAGAAACCCTGACTCACGGTAAGTTTTTGGTACGGAAGAAAAAGCCTTCTCGGATTAGGCGTCGTCTGCGCAGGGTGCAGGGATGGAAATGGTCTACTTGTTGCACAGCCTTCCAGCTCGTTTATTTTGTTTGTTTGTTTGTTTGTTTGTTTGTTTGTTTGTTTGTTTGTTTGTTTGTTTGTTTGTTTGTTTGTTTGTTTGTTTATCGCAGCACAGTTGGCGGAAAGATAAATAATATGTATAAACTGTAGTAGCTATTTCAACCCTCTTGGAGCACTTGCACTCCGAATCGCGATCTTTGCCCGTCGGCAAAGCTTAATCCTATAATAACGTCGAGATAAACGTAACCAATGTCAGTTGCAGCGGCGTAGTGACTGTTTTCCCCGGTGCCTTTAGGGAGGCAGGCATCCATCCTGTCTCCGTGGAAGGAATTTAGTAATTCATACTTCCTGGCCTCTTTCGCTAGCGAATAGATTATAATACTTGAACGACATCCAGTCCGCTCACGGCTAGTGAACTCGAGCTGCAGATTCAATACTGTTGGCTTTCGGGGCTTATGATTAATCCAGAAAGCTATTAGACATTCGCGCGCCCCACTTGGAGAGCGAGAACAATAATCACTGTAATGTCACCTACGTAAAGCTCGCGAAATATGTTTTTTTTTTTTCATTTAAGTTTTGCCTCCAACTTTCGTTTTCGTGTTTCAGATATAAAGCCCTGTATTTTAACAAATAGCGAACAAAGGGATCAACGGAGACGATATCCGGCCCAGACCCCTGAGAAGTCTTTGTCGTCGTAACGATGTCCAACTCAGGAACGGAGAGGGCGGTAAGAGAAGGAAGGACTGCTTTGTTTGTGCTAGAGGCAAGCAGCTGAGCATTATAGTTACGCCACGTTCCCTGAAGACTACGAGAGATTGGGGCGCTGAGTATAAGCGAACGCCGGCAGATGGCGCCGCGGAGAGGCAGCCATCACCGACACCTGGCGCAGCCTGTGCTCCCCATCTCAACACGAGCCCTAACCCTCTGCTCCACCACTTTCACTCTTCCTCCGTCTGCGGCCGGCCCCCGTTAGACATTGTCTTTGTAGCTGCTCGGCTGACGCGACAAGATTCCCGCGATTCGGCACACAGAGTTCAAGAGAACGTAATATGTACGCGAAGAGCTGTAAAGGGAAGGAGGGATGTTCACCTTGGAGGGCTAACGTTAGTTTCCGACGATGTTCGTAGAGGAGGACAAAGAAGAGGGGGCGGAACCCGACACGGGTCGAGGTCTTGGACAGCTCGGAGTGGCACCATACTGTTAGCTGCTCCTGTTGAACCGACGCTTTATACGCTGCATGCGGATCGTTACTTTTAAATCGATTTTCGTTACTCAGCGTGATAGCGCCAGCCCTGAGATCAGCGAAACGAGTAATTAAATGCGTTTTCCTTTTGTTATGCCTGGGCAGAGTTTGCTTTATTCCCAAAGTGATCATATGAAAGTAAAATTGAAAAAAAAAATCGAGGCAGATATTCGCTTCATTTGATCGCTAAGTGCGTGCTTCGCGTAAAGGCGAGCTTTGTTGTCTCACGCTTATTTTTCATGTATACGACTACTCTTTTTTTCCACTCCGTTTGCCTGATGAGCTACTGTCATGAAAACTCCGCATATACAGGATGGATACAAGAGCATCGTCTGAGGTAGTTGAGTTGTATAATGAAGGCCAATGAGGAGTCGTTGAAATAAAGAGACAGAATATGAAAAATAATAATTACTCTAAGGAGATCGTATGAAACTCAAAATAATATTACAAAATAACGCATCAGAGGCACCAGTTTAAAGAGACAGTTGTCAAAAACCATGCAGGGCTCGTCAAAATGCAGCGACAAACCGGCAAGCCCTACAAGTGTTCTTTTCTCGAATAGACATCTTTTAGTTTTAAAAAAGCTTCGGCTACGACATAGCAGAGTACGATATGTTTTCCACACACCCAGGCATCGCAGTTGACGTAGACCATAGAGTTTCTTACTCTTACCTAGAGGGAAAGCTGTGCTGCCGCCTATGGGAGTTTACGTGGAGTTTCCAGACGGCCAGTTCAGCCTCCATGGGCGCTCAAAGCATCATGGGCCGGAGAGCTTCCGAGCGCAGAACTACAACTTTTGGCCAAAACTAATGCAAAGATAAACGTTGTTCTACCTTAAATAACGTCCTAAGATTTAATATTGTGACTATAAATTGCAAAAAGAGAGAGAAACAGCATGTCAGTGTGAGATTTGGTTGGTTGGTTTGTGGGGTTTAACGTCCCGAAGCAACTCAGGCTATGAGAGACGCCGTAGTGGAGGACTCCGGAAATTTCGACCACCTGGGGTTCTTTAACGTGCACTGACAACGCACAGCACACGGGCGCCTTGCTTTTCGCCTCCATCGAAAAGCAATATAAGCGATGGCTCTTTCTCCCATTGGCTTAGTTTTGAGCAGCACAAATACCAATATTTCGCACTTAATAGGCAAACTTTGAAATTAAAAAAACTTTATGAAAATATTTATGGTTGCGCAATCACTTAAGGAAGTTTTTAGTGGCATTTCGGGAAACAAAAACCATTTATTGGCGACGTCTGCTTTTGCGCCTTCGCTACTATGGCTTTCGCGGTCTATGTACGCACCTTCAGATGATGATGATGTTGACGAAAAAGAAACATCGCAGTAACGCCACTCCACGTACCCGAGAAAAACCGACTGTCCGGCATCAAGTAGGGCACCGGCCCATGATTCTTAGCGCGCCCATGGTGGCTGAAGTGCAGCGCCCTCAGCTTTCCCTCTAGTTATTGTAAGGAACTCTATGACGTAGACAGATTATACTGTAGTTTCAGATTTCGCAACGAACCCGAGTGCGTCACATCTTTTCGTGCACACGGGGCGCATGCAAGCGCTCTTTACTGCCTAGGGTGTGTTAGTAAGGAGCGGGAAAAAGTTGGGCACGTTTGAACTCAATGTGCGTTTCCTCCGTGCAAGAATACGAATCAGAGAGAAAACGTGGGAGGCAGGAAATCACCAGGAAAGACGGCGCGGTGGCTCGAGAAGGTGCAGGCGACACATGCCGTCTATCGATTCCTGCTGTCGCGCAGCTCGAAGCTTGTGGCAACGTACATAAAAAGCATAAAACAAAAACAAAGCCTGTTCGCAGCCTTGGAAGTTTGGGAAAGGGCGTGGAAGCCAGATAGATTTTACGCCTCTGGGGGTAATAAATATACGACCTACAGCGGCGACCCGCGGTAGCGGCGATCCAAGACGAGGTCCGGCGGGTAGGACTGGTGCTTGCCTGGTCCAAATCCCCAAGACTGAACGAACCTGGTGCTCGAGTCGTTTACTGAAGGTCAGCTCATAGCTTTCAAAACAAAAATATTTACGGGGGCCTACGCGAGCCATATAATAGGGGGGAGAAAGAATAGATGACGGCATTCTTTCGTTCTTTCATGAAGGCAGGGTTCAGGCAATCAGCATTCAAAGACTATAGCATGCCCCAAAGTATAAGTTTCATACCTGCCAACCATTCCGAATTTTCTGTAAAATATACAAATTAGGATTTGTCTTACAGTTGCTCGAACCTCGTTTTATATTTTACGGGAAACAAATTCCTTTGCGAAAGAAGCTGCAATTTTATTAGAACCACACCGCTGCTTGTTGTATATTGTGTCACTACGAGATGTATTATACGTATCGGGATCATCTCCAGCAGCTGCAAGGTGCTTTTTCTTTTCAAGGTAATCTTTCTTTTTCATGACCAGCTGTCACGTCAGACGCAACGCGACTCCAGTCTCCAACAGACCTTGCGAATTCGTAGTGAAATGGAATTGTCCAGCGGTGACAGTGCTTTCAAACGTTTTTGAAACGTAAACTTTCAAAACTACCGTACTTTGTACCACGAGAGAATGGGAACAAGTTCGGCCCGTGTACAATGTGTACCTGCAATGTTATCTTTCGCATACACGGCGGCAAGGCTGACACCAAATTCTGCCTCTCTCCGCAACAACAGTGAATCTGCTCATGGAGAAAGGACACGAGAGTGGAGCTTTTCTTCGAGGAAACTTGTGCATTTATGCAGCTGGTAAAGTCGCCAAAAGCGAAAAGGTTTAAAACGCTCTCAAAATCACAAGCGAGATTGAACAGCCGCGATGGATATTGACGAGACAAGTTCCATGGATTAAAATTTATTTTTAGGTGGTTGTGAAGCGTAAGCCACTGCAAACTTTGTCGCTGTGCGCACCTTGGCTTTGCACACTACATTTGTGCTACAACAAGTAACCTCCTAGCGTCGTGCCGACTCAACGTTTTGGTAATTGCGTCATTCGGATGGCACCTCCTGTTTCTCATTAGCACAGCACCTTATTACTTACGTCCCAACCCTGCTGTTACCACCCTTCGTATTTGACTCCTTGCGGCCTTAATAGTGGTGGTCGCGTGATCGGCCTCCGGCTTCAAGCACGTAACCTTCACATCTTCCGCAACGCTCGGCTGCGCGGCATCGTATTTCTTCAAAACTCATCAGCTTCGCAGGTCTCCAGACTCCGTTCGCGGCTCCGGGCTTGGCGACTAGATTAGCCAGCCCTAAATGCGTCGAAAAAAAAAAAAAAGAGCGCCTCAGAGGTATTAGCAGAATCTAGATTTCCTTACCCCCTTATTTTTCTACCTTACGTTTCTTTTTCTTTTTTTTTTTTTTTTTGACTGCAGGAAGATAATAATCGGTAGCTGCAGCTTACAACAGGCGGAGGTGCAAGCGGCCTTGTTTTGTTACCTACGTCATTGCACGGTCCACGTATTTTTTTCTTCTAAATATGGTCTATATAACGATCTTTCGTCTATAATTTAGCCTCGCGTGTGAGCCACTTAATTACTATTTAAAGCCTTCGTCTACAGTTATTAGCTACGTATTAGCTATGTAATGCCTTCGGGTCTTTAAGGGAAAAAAAATATGAAATGAAATTAGCCGAATAATTACATCGTAAGAGGAGTTCAACAAAAATCCACGAACTGCTATTAGTCAACAATCTTCCTCGGTGATATCAAGGCATAATTAAAGGGAACCTTGCAGAACGTCCACTAAGCGTGACAGAATATAGTTCCGCTCCGATCGGTTGGCTGGTATGCTGTAGCCCGTATTTGCTAAAGGTAAACACTGCCAGCCTTTCTGTCCACGCAAACTTTGGAATTTCGCTTAGTCACAAGCAGCAAAGTTAGACCTCCTGTCTTTGACTTAGAAAAAAAAAACATAAAAAAAGGAAGATACTTAAAGCACTGCGTGTAGTATTTATGTGGTGCTTCACATCACGCAGGGAAATCGGTGTCCACTATTTTAGGAACTAATGACACCCTTTTCACAAAGGCGCAGTGGTAAGAACAGGTGGCACTGAAGTTCGCTCATGGAGCAGAGCACCAAGACCCTTGTTTCGATAAGTTGCTTCGAAAATTTCTTTAAAGCCCGGCAGTACCAACTTGCTTACCTTGCTGTTTCAGTTCGTTTCTTTCTTTTTCTAAAGGTCATTTTCCTTGCTCTCTTTTCTCGTCTTCTTCCGGCTTTAATCTTCACTGAGTCCAGTTCATTAGTATCCGGAGCCACAGCGTCCATTGTTCTCGTAATTGTTGGGATCCTCGTCTCCATCGTTCCTTTTGTCGTCGTTGCAACACGGCAAAAAAAAAAAAAAACAATCAGACAAAAGTCCGTTCAAGTACACTCTCTTTTTTTTTTTTTCTGTATTACTTTCTTTGTACGACGCACAGCTTCGTATACTACCAAGAACAGTGCGTGCAAGCCAAATCTTTTGTCTCAGGGAAAACGGTGTGGCTCTACCGGTTGAAAAGTGGAGAACTGGAAGCTAAAAAAAATTAAGTGTAAGGGGCGTTGTAAAAGGCATTTTAAATCCTGCAGTCAAATCGTGTGGTCTTGTGCTTTGTTCTAACCACGTAGAGTGTATCTACGAGGGTCCAATTTTGTGACTCTTTTATATAACACTCGCACTTTCTTCTTTACAAGAGCTTCTTGAAAGAGGGCTTACGGAAAAGTAGATTTAAGAATTTTTCTTGTTTATTTGGTTTTATTCAAGGTTTCACGTACATTAGAGTGTCATTAAGCACCGAATTATCGCAAAGGGTGCTATACCAAGCGAAGCAGTAAAGACAGCGTTGACAAAAACATGTTAGATTCCTTAAATGTATGCCACGCGAGATATATTGCCTGCTGTATCATTCAAGATATTTCAAACTGATCATGTAAGCATGCTTAAGCATGCAGAACAGATGTGTAATAAAAATCACTTGCAACCCATTCGAGACCTATTGACAGAAAATTTCTGGAAACATCCGGTCCTTGAAAAGGCTTCGTAGGAAAACACTGCAAGGGATTAAAACAGAACGCATAGTTCATGTCACACGCATTGAACAAGGAGCAATGAGAGAAAATTTCGCAAAAAGAGCACACATGAAAATTACAGTAGTTCGCAGAAATATATGGGACACTCGATCACAATACATCAGCCAATGCGACAGCATAGAGCTTCGTCCACGTGCGTGAGGATTACTTACAACACCCTGCACCGCTGCTGCTGGTTTGATGCCAAGTGGATACACGGAGGCGTCTGCGCGTATCTGCAGAGCTCAAAGCGTCCGAGCTGCTCGGCGATCCGCCGATCACGTCGCCTGTTACGTTACACAGCACGCCAGCCGACCACGGTTTTTTTTCGGACGCTCGATTCTGCCTTTTTTTTTCGACCAGGCTTTTGATGCTATCTCGTAACAAAGGCGCCGATTCTCGGCTGCGTGCACGAGGCAAGCTTAGAAATCTTGACTCTGGCTGTGTGGCTTTAAGCAACAGTTACCTTTTCTGTTGTAGCTCTAAAGGAAGAGGCAGGAGTTGAAGAATATCTCACAATAAATTGTGGTATTTTCTTGTGGGGTAAAAATCACAAGTAAGGCCAAAGATCGAGATCCAAGCGAAAGAACATATTTTAATTTGGCAACAACTATTAAATTTATTAAGAATTTTTTTTTCCAAAAATTTTGTCGTCATAAGACGTCCTTTGTCTGATGGTGATAATGAAGCTTCTTCTATGCTCAAGGCGTGCCCCACAGGACACTGTTTCTTTGTCTTTTTTTATTTTCTTTGGAGCATGCCATCCAAGAGCGTCCACCTTTAGATATAGATCTCCATAAACTGGCCGATATTCTCCAACCATAGCACTGGGAACAAAAAAAAAAAAAAGCATGACAAAGCGCATTTAACTATCTCATCAGCGGTGCCAATTCGCGATGCCTTCTGACTGAAGAACTGGCGGTTACTTCGAAAATTAACACTTTACTGTTGTGCGTTCGTTTTCTTCTTTCAGGAGAACGCGTCGAATTTATGCTTTGCTGAACATTACATTCCCGAAGCCCGCTAAGGGTCTTAGTAAATCAGAAGAGTGTCACCTTCGAAGGTTACAAACTATGTCATTTAATAATCCAGCAACACCTCACGCCATTGAGCCCGAATCCTTTTCGGCGCAGTGCGAATTTTGTGGCTAGAAGGCAAACTTATACCATATGGTATGGGCTTGTCAACAAATTACCAGTATTGATATAATAAATCAGTCAACGTGGGAGGGCTGGAAGGCGGTCCTGTCCAGCTCGGACCTCGAGGAATAACGAGTCCTCGTCGAAAGAGCACGGACAGCGGCTTTTACCAACGGTGTCCCGGACTAGGGACCCGACCAGTCTTCCCTTAATCTAAGCCAATGTCAATAAATGTTTTCATCATCATCATCATCATCATCATCATCATCATCATCATCATCATCATCATCATCTCCTTAGAATTATATTACATTTCATTTCAAGCTGAAGTCATAGCTTAACGAAAACTGCAGTAGTAGTCAGAGATTTTTTAAATGATTTATATGTGCATTTTTATTCTCAATAAATGTTTCTCTCTCATATATACTTTCTATAACAAGAAATACAACGGAAATGACCACGAATCGTCCTCAGCCACCTTTCCAGCTTTCGTGCCCTTTTTCGCCCATCGGCGCGTGCTCGAAGGCTCCCATTCTTGAACAAAAGAGTCTAGGCTTTACTGTCCTTTGCCGTCCGTCTTACTTACAACTACTCCGAGAGAAGAGAAGAGAGAAGAGGCTGATACATCACTGTCACTGCGAACACAACCGAACAGCTTGCTACAAATAGGCAAAAATAGGGGCCTGGGTTCTTCGGTGGAGGACAGGGTTCCTAGAATTGCCATTCTGCAACCAATAGAGTTTGCTAATTAGAGCCGATGTCCACTCCCTGTTTCACGACAGCACGATCGGGCCACAGCGTAAGTGGGCACCAACGAAACGAGTGCGTCAACTTCAATTAGTGACGCTGCCCTTACGTTCGTGGGTGGCTAAATGGAGGTCTGTGCAGTTCGAACGAAGAGCGAATGTCGAGTGTTACACGTCCACCACCGCTGTGCGTACGATACCTTTTGTAACTGCGTTTTCTGCTCTCGCTGAATATTTAAGGGCAGGCCGTGAAATGGGTTCGGTTGAGCGCCCTTAACAGCTCCAGCGCCAGTTTTGCATTGAAGTTTTCCTTTTCGTGTCTTCTCTAATATAAATTTTAGCCTTGTAAAAAAGGTACCATAGACCCAATGAGGAAAGACAAGCAGTATATGTCGTGAATTTTGGGAACAGTAGCATGGATCTTGCTTTCATGCAAAAAGGGCTGCTGTTATTTTGAACCGCAAGTCATTCTTCTTTTTACAAAAAATCGGCATACGACTTAGACACATTATTCTTTAATCGCCTATTGTGAGGGCTGATTCTGCCGTTGACATTATTTTGGTGAATAATTAGCTATTGTTTCTTTAGTGACCACCCAACTCTCACTCTGTCTTGCTCGCTCGCCCTCTACATCTTTATTTCTTTCACACCACTAGCTTTTGCTGCTTAGAAAAAAAATATTATTAAAGCGTTTAGGTGAAGGGTTTAAAATCGAGCGCTTTGCATTACTTCACAACCACTCAGGCAGAATTTCGGCAGACCTTTAAGGACTCCAAAAAACCCTTCAACGTCGCTCAAACTTATACATTAGGGCTCCACTGCGGCCCTTCATGGCGATTCGCTAAAATTACCAGCAGACTAGAAGTCGCCACATACACGGCCTAATAGAGTGAAAGTATTGCTACAGAACTAAGTCCCGCTGCGCTCGTGTCATCGATCGAAGCGGTGTACATTAAAGAGCAGGTCATTCCCCCCTACAGGCCGTCATACGCCATTTGGTCACGGTCTTTGAACGCTTTGTCCCCGACTATGTACCCGTGTTTCCTTCCCTCTCGCTCGTAGTCTTCACTAATAATATTTGTTCATCGACTGGCAAATGCTTATGCTAAGCAGTCCTTCGGAGAACAGCTCAGCCTCGGCCGGTATTCTGTAAAGCGTGTTCTGCCACTCACTTACTCTTACTGCAGAAAAGCCCAACCTGCGAGGAAAAGCACTACGCAGTGCTCTTTCTCTAGCGCTATTAGCCAACCAAGCGTTCAGTTTTCATTGGTTTTTACCTTCATACGACGCAATTAAGCCATGATAAAATTGCTTATGACATCAAAGAGACCGTGCGACCTTCATTTCAATTGTTTCAAACTCCCGTGCGTCCACGCATGTCGACGGGGCGGGGGCGCAATTTTTTATTAAAAGTTATGTCGCTGTAAAACAAGAAGCTTAGATACACTGCAGGGACGGGAGAAGCCGTTTTTAACGCTCTCTTGCTCACGAGTAATTAAAAAGACTCCTATCACTGCGATAATCTTTTTTATTCGTTACTTTCAGTTGCCGACCTTTTTAACATTGCTGCCTCTTGCTTCCATTCCTTTCTCGACCTCCTTCCCTCGCTGCTTCATTAATTCGCGATCCATTACGCACCGTGCTTGCGGAGCTCTTGAATATGGCAATTAGAGATGGCCCCCTGAAATGTTTCTTTAATCAATCCGCCAGAGGGTGATTACGTAGAAACAAAAGCTAGCCCCCTCGGCGCATAGCGAAGTTCCAACGCCTACAGAGGTGTCAGGATGTTGGCGGAGGAGAAACACTTTGAAGAAGGGGGAGGGGGGGGGGGGGGGGGCGTTTTGTTCAGCGCAGAGCCACACGCTGAAGGCACAGAGAAGACACGCGCCCGCCACTGTTTAATCAGTTCTGCTTCTCTGGGTTTCTTTAACGCGTTAAGTGTGGAAGCTGGAACCCTCCATCGCTCCTTCGTAGTCGCAATCGCGAAGTTGTGGAGCGTGAGCGGAAGGATCAAAGAAAGTGCCACGCTTAACTAGTGAGCAACGCGCTTTCCAAGCAGCTTGCAGGCAACTCGAGCGTTCTAAATGGAGAATATTTGTCTCGACGATCAATACTGCTGCTGATGATGATGATCCTTGCGGCCAGACCCTTTTTAACGGGCAATCTACGAGACTAACTTGGATCAGGCCTCAATGCGTCTCAATAAAGTTTTTCCTGATCCTCCTCCACCTTTGTACTCTACCAGTTTATTTCGAAAAGAGGTTACCCGGTGAGTTCTACAAAGTTAGAAAAAAAGACAGGATGAGAAGAACAGCTGGTAAGTGGGGGAAGGAAGGGGGGGGGGAGCTGTTAGTCTGTCGGAAACTCGAATTCTAGTGCTGACAACGGTAGAGTTTAGTGTGTCAGCTGCGCCATTTTGCGGAGCATCAACTAGAGCGTAGGCTCTACCAGTCGGGGTTCAACTTCAGATTTCACCTTGCTGGTTCCGAATGACGCTAATTTAATTAAGTGCAGGTGTCCACCCAAAATTTAGAGAGAGACTGCGCTTTCCTTTGTTCAAAAACCAAGTTAGATAAAAAAATATTTACAGGTCGCGGAACAAAAACGCTATGTTAAAGACGCTAAATTTTAAGGCGAAGCTAGTGCTTCCCCTAGTTCAAACCGTGCGCAACCCTACTAACCTACGCGAAACCATGCTTGACAGAGCTTTATATTGTATAACTAGGTTGAAGCCATGCTTACGTAAGCCCCTACCATTTTTGTGAGAACGGGTGGGAGCGAAGTTAGGAGCGTCGATGTCGTTGCTTCGAGAGGCACAGTGGATTAGCGCTATGCATTTGAACACTTTGTAAGGCAGCAGTTAGAGTATAGTTTTTACTCAAACGATTTCAGTGTTACTTTTAATTAACGAATATGCAGCTTCTAAGTTTGTTGTGTTAGATGGGAGTGTATTGCTTTTTATATTGTATTATCCAATGCTTTTGAAAGAAAACCTCCGCGCTGAGGTTCGTCAGTGCGCACCAACTATTCTCGTATTTTTCTTATTCCAAATAAACAAAACTAATACTCAAATATCTCATTATTGCTCCTTGGAGCGTGAGATACCTCTTAGATTACATTATGAAGTGACTGCGAGCAATAATCGCTGCCTAAAGAGATGTCGGATGAGCCGCGAGACCAAGCAAGAATTTGGTGCAATGTAGCTTTGATAGAATCGAAATACACATAGAAAACAAGCTTTGTTTTATGTTGCAAGATAACGAAGTGAGTTCCCTGCACTAACAGTTAGCTTTTCGTTTTGTCCCAATCTGATAATCATTTCGACCTAAGCTTGTACAGTAGTGCATGTTTTACGGAAAGGTGCACTTTAGCGCTTGAGCACATACGACATTATTGGAAGCTTTAGTTTCTTTCATCAAGACCGTTCGAACGTAAACCGGGTGTCACGCAAATTATGTTTTACAAAGCACTGCTCAGTATGCCGAAAGCTTGGTCACTTCTTGTCAGTCGACGAAGCAAAAGAGAATAACGGTCAGAGCTCACTTTTTATGCGGATTTGCCGCATTTTTTTCTTCCATAGGCGATATTGATTCATTCCTTCCAGTTTTCCCTTTTAAATATCATTAGTTGGTTCTGGTGTCTGAAGTCAGCCTTCTTTTTCAGCAGTGTTTTTTTATCTCTTTTCTTTTTATTGTCGTACGTTTTTATTCATTCTTTTATTTATTTATTTATGTTTTTTTTTTTTTTTTTTTTTGCCGGAGCCTCGCCTCCGTGAGAACTGTTAAAAATTTTTCCTCACGCGAAAATAGTCATTTCGTACAGTTATTGTGCTCCAAATATTTTTTTAAAAATGAGCTGCCGCTATCGATTGGTAATTACGGTGCCCATTGTTCGCAAAAAATGAATTTGCCATCGGCTGCAACTATATTAATTTTGAAAGTTAGCGGATAATATATATGAGATATGATTAGCTCATGGCCGTGAAAAAAATGAAATCCGCTGAGTTAGAACTTTATCCTTACAAATATCAGCTCTGAGCTGTAATAAGCGGACAAGTGTCTCACAAACATGGTTAGTAAAACACTAGGCCTAATAAGATCACCGTAGGAACCTCGATGTGAGACTAAAGAATGCAAAAAAAAAAAAAAAAAAGAAACGATTGTTTCTGCTTAAATTTGGTGTTGCCGCCTTCTGAATAAGTTTATTGATCTCATACAGCCGGAAGCCGGTTCATATCTCACATGCGTGCATTTGTTTTCTGAAAAAAATTACGTCGAGAGCGCACATTAATGCATTATTTACAGTGATCTTGCTACAGTTATTGCCGGCGTTAATTCCCAATACCCGTAACCCACTTTTCGCATCGCGAACTCCAGGAAGCCAGAAAGTACACTGGCTTATTTGTTTCCGTAAAGTTGTAAAACGTGCGGGCTCCCTTCTGACCACAGTGAACGCCGCGAAGAATATCGCATTGAAGCGTGCCGTTATGACTACAGTAGCCGAGGATACGGAATGGCTCCGGATCACAGCCAGACTTACCGAAACAGACCGCATATGCCGGTGTATACGACCGAGAAGGCCCTATCTCCCGCGCGCCCCAGCTGTCCTCGCGAAGCAATCTGTGTGGATAGCCCATAAAGCTCGTTGTGCGGTAGTTTATACGACAGCCTCTCATCGAGCCATTGATTCTGCTTACCCGGCTGCAAATGCGCGCGAGGCTCATAACCCGCAGACAGGGCCTGCCCAGCGGAGCGCTTCGGTCTGCGGCTATTGCGGGCACCCAACCCGAGCGCGAGCACTCCTACCATAAGAACGCGCGAACGACTGAGACTTGACCATAGTTGAGCAACGAGAACCTAAGTCGCTGTTGGAGGAAAAAAATAGAAAGCGCGTCCGCTAGAGAAACACTCTGCGCTGCTGCAGCAAAAACACCTTCTCGCAGAGAGAGAGAGAGAGAGAGAGATGGGGGGGGGGACAAAGGGGGCTTGTTACGATAGGCTCATGCCTTCAACGGCGCCCCTGTTAGCTCAGAGGTCCAGTGCTTTTATTTATTTATTTATTTATTTATTTATTTATTTATTTATTTATTTATTTATTTATTTATTTATTTATTTATTTATTTATTTATTTATTTATTTATTTATTTATTTATTTATTTATTTATTTACTTCACAGGCTCTAACTGGAGTATTATGTGAGGGCGGTTGTAATAAACTCTGGCAGAAATTAAGCAAACAAGAATCGTTATGTGAACGAGACATCATCACACAGTAGTAAATAAACTGAAAAATGATATAAGAAAAGAAAAGACTCCAGAACAGAGTACTGCAGATTTCTTCTTTGAAGGCAATGAGGTCAGGCATATCAACTATGTTGTTTGGAAGACCGTTCCAATAGGGGATTGCGTGTGACAGGGCTTATAAGTTGAAAGCCGTGGCTTTTTCCAAAAGGCGATTGAAACTGAGTTGATTGTGCAGTCGATGCGATGCGCGACGTGCTTGCGCAAGGGGTGGCGTCTGTAAATGATTTTGTGGAAGAGGGGAATAAGTGCAATCGTTCTTCCTAAGGATGGGAGGGACAGCGGTGTCTTAATTGTAGTTATGCCGGATTTACGGCTGTAGTCTCGAGTAATGAAACGAGCGGCACGATTTTGTCCGCGCTCTAGAGATTTAATTAAGTATCCTTTATGGGGTGACCAAATGGAAGGTGCGTGTTCAAGTTGAGAGCAAACAAATGTTTGATAAGCGAATTGCTGAGTGGAAGAAGAGGCACTTCTAAAGGTCTATTCACACTTGCGACTGTCGCCTTCTCGTTTTGTTCGGGTTCCGAACGAGTTGGGAGTAGGATAGCTGCTGGGCGATGACAGCGAACGTCGATAGCGGCCGCTTACTAGACACTTCAGCTTTTACCGGCGAGCCCATGCGCATGCCGCGCTCTCGTGTTTCCAGGGAAACGCCGACGACGAATAGACGATGTCAATCACAGTGGTGTCAATATAAAATGTTGCGCCTGCGTGAAATACCCATTTCTCAAAAGTCCATGGTACTTACCGGATAGTCCGAATATCTTTCCAATCTCCTCCCACGCCATATTCTTCTCCCTGCCTTTGAATTCCGGGTGCCGTTTGTTGAAAAGGTAGGGGTATTCTTTAATTGCATTGAGAAGGTGCTCGATCGAGTACTCCGGGACCTCGCTGATTGGTGCAATGGTTTGCGACTAGTAGTCGCGCGACTGGAAATTCGAGCAGTGCCCGATCGGCCCGCGGCAGTCGCTTTTCGACCGATGCGACCATTTGCGACTGTCGCTTTTCGACCAAAACGGTCGCGCGACCGCTGCTAGTCGCAAGTGTGAACGGGCCTTAAGGCATACGTCTTAAATAGCCTAACGTACCGTTATCTTCGACGGTAACTTCTTCTATATGAGTTCTCCATGAAAGATTAGGCAAGAAGTGAACGCCTAGCTACTTAGATGATGACGCGAAGGTGATTGGGATCCCCCGTTCCCGGTGCCCAAGAAGAAGCTGGTAGAGCCGGTGTTCCGAGAGATTCTTGTTTAGTAGAAAATGAGTGCTTACGGGTTCTCTGGCATTGCCATTCGCCAATCCTGACCTCTCCTCATCGGCTAGCACCCCGCGCAAGAAACCTTTGATTCACGTCCGGCATAGTAATGCGTGCTTGTTTCCCGTTACTCGTGCGCTGTAAAAAGATATCTCTGTCCTCCACTCGTCATGATGCCGTTTCGCGAAGGGCAAAGAAGTAAAAATCGGATGTCAAAACAACTTTGATGCATTTCATACTGTGTGCCTTCTCGTTTGAAAGTCTTTGCAGTGTATTTTGTTATTTGTTTCCTTACGAATAAGACAAAAGTATGAAAGCTTCCAACCTAACAGACAGGATAGAAATGACAGAGATATCAAATCTAATCAAAGCGTCACGTGGCCGCCATAAGGAAGTATAACATGGGGAAAGTTGAGCATGCTCTAAAGAACTGGAGCAGCCTTATAGCGGTGAAGAGGAAATTGGGAATAGGCAAAAATCAGATGTATGCGCTAAGGGACAAGACGGGCAATGCCATCACGAACATGAACAGGATAGTCAAAGTAGCCGAGGAGTTTCATACTGATCTATACAGTAGCCTAATTAATTAGGACAATAATAAAACAGGCAGTAGTGAAAATCAGTCACAAATTCCGCCATGGACGAAGGACGAGGTTAAGAAAGCTTTAGAAACTATGAAAAGGAGGAAAGCAGCAGAGGGCTGATCTAAATCGTATGATCTGGAACTGCACCCAAGCTTTACAGGCGAGTCAGTTCATTAAAGGCTGTGAACACTGGGAGACACTACTGTTCAGCTCCGGCCCTGAGACTCCTGATCCGACTGGCCTAAGACGCCGCCGAAGCTCAAGGATGTTGTCTAGGCGGCGGGTGACCTGTAGGCGACTCCCCATTTATCCGTCGGATAATAAAGTTTTTCAGTTCGTCCGTATCCTTATCCTTCTCGGTGACCAAAGTCTCTGTTAATTTTTTTTTCTGCTTAAGCAAAATTCCCGGCTTCAGTTTTCGGCTAGTACCGGGCCGCAGAGAAAACTCAAGCAGGCCTTTCTTTTACCATATTTGGGGGTCATTCTATAAGCACAGGCGGGGGAAATTAATTCGTAGCTAATTATTCACAACGGGACATGAACCTTATGTCGTGTGCAGTCTTGAAGCTCAAAGATCTTCAAGTTAGCTCTCAATGCTGAACAACTTTTAGTCCAGTCGCCAAAACAATATTTCGCTGTCATGAAATATATAAGACGGGCGTCAAGAATCCTTAATTTCAGTGCGCACTTATTTGTTTTTGCTTTTGTTAAGCTGTCCAGCAAAATATGTTGTACAGAGTTCGGCTCAAAGTTTGAATCGTTTGAGCACCATTATGTTTCCTCTTCACTTCAGTGCCGAAGCCTGTGGACGTTTTAAACGAGGCGTTGTTCTGATATGTCATTAATTTACAGCGGATTACGTAATTAAAGACCTCGTGTTAGGCGGACAAGTGAATACGTATTGACGGTCATTAAAGGCTTAAGCTTCGTTTATAAAGAAGGCGGCCGAGGACTTTATTTATCAAGGGGGAGGGAGGTAGCTGGAACTGAGGAAGCAAGCAGAAAAAAAAGAAACGAATCCAGAAGAGAGCTGGTATCCCTCCCCTTTCTGTCTAGACAATCTCTTGTAAACAGCTGCTTCATATAAACCATAACTGAAGAGTTGGACCGAGAAAACAAACCAACGATATTACGCCGAACTTGTTTTTCAAAACTCGGGTTTAACAGAAAAGAGTCATATCCATAAAACGCACGTCACAGTTAGCTGGAAATCGCATTAGAGTTGCGCCATGCAAAAGGAGAAAATTAACAAAGTACGCAAGAGAGGAGAGTTGCAGGATAGAGGTGCTGCTAGATTAATTATAGAAGCCGAACATTTTGAAGCGCTGCTTTGACTTTAGACGTTTCTGCAAATTTCTTACCGAGCTTTGTCTGCTACTGTAGTCATCACACACCGCAGTTGCTTGACTAAGTAGGTCTCTCCAGCACATTTAAGGACACTGACGGGAAACCATGCGTAATCATAAAATATGCAAATCGGACTACCATGATGGTTCAGCGGCAGTTACATAACTGCTGTTAATAGGAAGGTAACGTGATGCCCTGTCCTGCAGCTGAATGCTGAGCAGCAACTCGGCGATAAAATGTAACCCACCTCTAGGCAGTCAACTTCCCGCTTGACTTCTTTACTGATGATGCCACCAGTAGAATTCAGTATTTTTCAAGCAGCATTTTCTTCTACTAGGAAAGCTGTTCGGCATTTGCGCATGCAATTGTGAATTCTTTACTTAGCAGCCGAATGGCCGGGCTGATAGTAAGAGCAAGATGAACTGTGACTTTTGACAGCACTTATATCACGAAAAAAATAACACAATATACCATTCTTTAAAACAGCATTCGCCGAAAGCAAAAAAAAAAAAAAAAAAGAACTGCCTTATCAATTACACGAAAAAAAAAAAAAAAGTTCCGTCGAATTTCACGAAATAAAAACTAAACGTTTAACCTCCAACCGTACCTCGGGGGCGTGGTATTAGTGCGTTCATTTTGACGACGTCACCGTAATAATTTCGCATCAGACAGCTCGACTGATGCTTTCCGTGTTATGAAACGAACGCACGATTCCCTCCAGGGAAAAGGAGTTGAGCTGCGTGGCTGCTTTCTAGGAGGCTTGCATTTTTTATGCTATCGTATGCAGGCACCTCCTTTTGAGCGCGTATAATCGCTTCTCTCGGAGAGAGCACGTGGAAGGAGCAAAGCTGACCCAGGGCAGGTTACGTCTTCACAGCAACTTTTAACGCATAGCAGGCAACGAAAGCTACTTTTCGGCGCCTCAGGTGTACGGACATGTGCATTCGCAGAGAAAACCCACTTTTGCGTGCGCTGTAGAATTTCACTAGTTCCTTTTATTTCTTCTTCATGCTGTTTGGTTTGAATCACAGCATATACCTTCCTTTTGACTTTGTTGAACTTATTTGTATTCTGAGTATTTCCCACTTTGTAATAACGTACGGTATCTAGCCGATCTCATTGACGTCGAAAGTCGCTTTTTGAGCTACATCGGCTATAAGGATATTCGCTCGGTCCGAACACGACGTCTCTACTTAGCCAGTATTTTTTTTTTTTTTATCACTCGACTATCAAGGGTGAGTGACCTATCGGCAGGCTTAGAACAACTGAACAGATGCGGGGGGAAGGAGGGGGGGGGGGGAGGGGGAGTCTTTCTATATTAGCATTAGTAGAATTTACATTTCACCACTAAAGCCAAACGGGCGAGTTGGTGGAACATATTGGATAGAAAAACAACGCAAAAGTGGTAGTTCACCCTGATATCGAACAGGTATATATTGAGCCTGATTTCGCTACCTCGTGTCAGTCTTGCATTCACAAGCAGTTCCTTTCGTTTCGTTAACATCCATAAAGGAGAAATCCGACTTCAAACATACTTTGTTCCCAGTTTTCATTGTGTGTGTGTTTTCTTTTTTCTAACGTGCGCCTTACATCGCATACCACTGCAGTTGGTTGCTAGGTTATTTTCCCCTTACATATATGCCTGCGCTACCGGGTTTTACCTCTGCTTCTGGTGCGCGAAAGAAATCTGTGATCATGGAACCAAAGAAAGTGCGGGGCAATTGAACGCTAACGTTTGTCCACTTTGCGACATTATTTCCAATCGACATAGTCACAAAATGTTCTTCTGTCTGGACAGTGACGAAATAACGATATTCCTTCGCGTTTACATTAAGATTGTACGGCTTATCTTTTATACTTCCTAACAACCCCACTATTAAATCTGTTATTGCTGTTTTTCGTTAGTAAAACCTTTATTTGCGCTTTCAAAAAGTGCAAGGTGTGCCTCCGTAAAAACAGAAACTTAGCTAAGCGAAAAGTGGGCCTCGTACGGTCTGCGAACAACGTTTCAAAGGATTCTTGTTTTTTGGGAATGTGTGAAATGCACCCAGTACGTCGCTCTCGCTAACTTTTTCAATCATTTCCACTTAGTCATCTCAGTGCAAGAACGCCGATGTTTATGAGCAGTTCGCGGTTCGCTCGTAAAATTTCTTCCTCGAGTTAATTTTTCAGCTGTGGAGGCCGCACCGCCTTTTGAGATCTTGAATTTTGAATTGTAGCGAGCGACGTGCACAGCTGAACTTCGGGCTGAGCCTGGTGCTAAAATATTTCGTACACGTTGGAAGCAAGGTACGAGAAGGGGGGAAAATATGGGCGCTGGGGGAGGGGAGGGAAGTGGGTGATGTGTAGTCTCTGGAGCTTCGTCTGCATGGGCAGCGCTATATAAGATATTTTACGATTTTGACTATTCCGTAGCGCTAAATATGAAATACGACGACCATAACTTTTCTCCTACCTGTGTTATTGCGAGTCTGTTTGGGCTCCTGCAAAATGACCTATCACTAGAATGGCGGGTGGACGGCAGTAGGGTAGGTCCGGCTTAACTACTAGTTGCATATAGTTGCAATCCCGAAGCTGCAACTTCACGCCGTAATAGCCGAAATTTGTGATAATAGAGGACTTTGGGGGTACCGCACCGTAAAATTTGGGGGCCGGTTAACGCGTCTTAAGAGTGCAATACGATCGCGGCATGTTCTGTGCTTACTGCGCGCGGATGGAAGTTGATGTAGACGACGGCATACAGTGCATAAAGCGCGAGAGGGTGGCAGGATTAAACATGAGGGATGACTGAGGACATCATCATCGTCATCATCATCATGAGGGGTGCTGTCCTGCAGCAGCAAGCATAGCTGGTCTGTTGGCGCCTTCTTCGAAATCAGAACCCAGCAGTGGCGCAGTCGCTACAATATTTGTTTTATAAGATGAGAGCGACAGACATAGTCACAGACAATGGCTTTTCGGCAAAGTGAAAGCCTTAGAGCGTGCGCTCGAGAAGGAGAAGGAGGAGGAAACATTACTGAGGAGAAATCGAAATATTCTTCGTGAGAAAACTCTTCTCAAGCCGCCCCAGGGGTGGTCGTCGCTCGATGGCACTCGACGACCTCCTTGGCCCAAGTCGTTATAGCTTATTGCAGGTCTTTATCAGAGCTAAGCAATGCGGCCACCCACTGTTCTAAATTGGGAATGCGCAAGCCCTCCGAGCCTCGAAGCTCCGAGCGAGTACTCGAAGAAACTGCCGCGTGTCCTATTCAAACTTCGCGCCTTATATTCGAAACCTTTTAGAAAAATTGAGAAAGAATTTAATCATCATTCACAACTTGTGAACATAACACAATTTGGTTCGTTCAGCGAATCGAACTGAAGGATATTCGACTTAGTATGCGAGCATTTCGGATACTTGCACACCCCTAATTCTTATGTATTCAAACATAGGCAACAGCTACAATGTTCCTAGTTTAATTATGAAGCCTTTTAATAATTTGCGGAGCTAAGAATCCATTGGCACATCACAAAACTTAAGTTGATATTTGTGGTCTTTATGAGACATACCGTAGCCATAAAGAAATAGACACACGAATCATGCACAGAACAGGTTTTGCTGAAGTCTGCCCCTTATCTGATAGTGACAATTGGCGATCCGGAGCAAACTTTCTTGCTCCGCGAAACCGAAAAGTATGTTTCAATGGCGATTTGGATTCAGATCCCGAGTGTTGATCGGACAGCGACGGCATGGTCCCTAGGCATCATGCTCTTTTGGGGATTTTGGGATGAGAGCTCCGGATCGCCGATTGGAATTCGTCATTGCTGTTTCAGTCTAAGCACCTCTTCCTCTTTCTCTCTCTTTCTCTTTCGCGCCAGCTTTCATTTCTTCATGCCTCTCGCACGCTCCGTACAATGCTCTTCAGCCCCGCCGGGGTGGTGCAGTGGTAAGACGCCCGACTACTGTGCCGGAGTTCCCGGGTTCGAACCCGACCGCGGCGGCTGCGCTTCGATGGAGGCGAAACGAAGAGGCGTCGTGTGCTGTGCGATGTCAGCGCACGTTAAAGATCCCCAGGTGGTCGAAATTACTCCGTAGCCCTCCACTACGGCTCCTCTTTCTCTCTTTCCACTTTCATTCCCACCCTCCTCCCTTCCCTTACGGCGCGGTTCGGGTGTCCACAGAGCAAGTGTGACAGTTACTGCGCCTTTCCCTTCCTGTGAACCAATTTAACTTACAATGCTCTTCAGCCAGACGAAGAAGTTTCAAATATCGCGATGTGAAATTCAGCTCATCATTAAACTTGGTCTCAAGCGTTGCCTTTTAAAAAAAAGTGCGTGCATCTCGGACGCTGCTCGCCATACCTGCTTGTCCTTCGTGATGCTCAGCACACACATTACGTGATATGCTAATATACTTTGCTTGTAACGGCTGATGTCGATGCAGAACTGTTGCTTTCGGAAGAAAGAGGAAAACTTTTTAAGTACACGAGACGCGCGGTAGCTGTCTGACTTAAAGCGGACGCATGTGACTGAAGAAGAGAAAATAATTTATAGGATGATGAGGTTCCTGATGCAATTATTCTGCGATGACATTCGAATTTACCCTTGATTATAACTTTGATGTTTTCACTGTAATGTGCTCTTACTCTGGGTCTGCACTTCCCATACGCGAACGAATGTTTCGGGAGAGTGAAGTTGGGCGTACGTTGGTCGACGGCGGCTGCATCCTGGTGGGCAGCTGCCCCGTGGGCAAACCGGTAATAAGGGGGGGACTCGACTGGTGCATCTGGAAGGCAGCTGAATTCTCCAGTGCGACTTCCAAGTTTGATTCTGTCATCGCTTTCCGCTGCCGGTGGACTTCTCGTGGGTACAGCACAGTGGAAGTTGGTTGGAAGGTGGCTTTTGTGTGGGACTTCTGGAGGGGGGATTCACAATCATAGGCTGCAAGCAGGAGCCTGCACTGTGACGTTATTGCTGCTTTAGCAGTAAAAAAGAGCGAGAGACAGCTCCTAAGAAGCAACCAGAAGAAGATGTGTCGTCTCTAATGTAACAACATAGCTAGACATAGTGAATAGCGCATTTTAATTCTCCTTCTCTAGCGTGACTCAACGCAAAAGTAGAGCACCGGCGAGGTGCGTCCTATTGACGTTCAGCTCAGCCTCTATGCCAAACATTCGAGTCAAGCCGTAGCAACACAAGTGTTATGTGGTAATTCATTACAGTTGATTACCAACTGCGATTAAAATATAACTTTAGGCTAAACATCTTCATTGTCTTTAGATAGCTTATGCCGAGCGTAATTGCACTCAACTATTAAAATGGGGCTAAAATTAACGTTATTTATTTAATTATGATTAGCAATTTAACTTTACTCTACAGCATCGTCATATGTCGTTGGAACTCTTCTGTCATGTATAATTCTATTGTACCAGTTATAAGCCTGATCAACTACCATTAATTAGTTAACTGAATAAAAATTGAACTTTACTCATGAGGTCCCGTATATCTTTGGGTAGCGTATGTAGGGCTCGTGGCGCGCCGCGCATTCGAAGGCCGCGCCACTTCCCAATGCTCCCTGCGCGCGTGCCTGTTTCCCTCTCCCCGCTCGCGCGGGGATAACCGGTTCCGCGCGAGGGGGCTATAAAAGAAGGCACGCGCCGCCGTCTCGCCCTCTCTTGGTCTCTGGCTCCTTGGTCCCTGGCTCTTCGTTCCTCCGCTCTCAACGACCCGCAGCCACCCGGACGACGACACCGACTTCGATGATCCCCGAGAGATTAAAGATGTTTATCATACGGCCCACTGTGTGTTTGTCGTGCGCATCCCTCGGGCAGAGGAATCGCCCACACGTATCAAACACGATTGCACTGCACTATTGCAGCTTATAATCAATTCATCATCATCGTAGCCGCACTATACCCATTGCAGGGCTAAGGGCTCTCGCATAATTCTCCAATTAGCCCTGTCCTGTGCTAGCTGCATTCACTTGACCCCTGCGAACTTCTTTATCTCATCCGCCCACTTAACTTTCTGTCGTCCCCTGGTCAGAGGCCGAGGGCGGTTCTGACACAGCCCCCTGGTTACACCCAGAATTAGGATTTCTGGAAACACTAAAATATGCATTTTCCGTGTTAACTATGTTATCTGATTTCTATGAAACAGAATTTATGTTCAATCCCTGATATTCTAGAAACCAAGTCTAAACTGGGGGTGCGTCGCGGCCAGAAACAACCGACAGCGAAAGGGATAAAACAATGAACGGGGTGTAAAAACTCAATGTTGCTATAGTGCCAAATCTATACTATCGAAGATGTTGGCTTAAAGAAATAATTGTTCCTCTGCCAGAGGTTATTGTGAAGTGTATTAATTAGCTCGGAGTCAACCTGCGCGATGATAGTTATTTTAAGAGTGACAAATAATAGAGCGATTGTTAGCTGTCTCGGGTCTTTTCTAAGTGACAAGTTTACTGTCCTAAACTGTGTTGCTCACCTTTTCGTGTAACTTTATTGCCACTGCATCCGTGATGGCTGCTGGTATGCTTCGGCCGGCTATTATCAGTCTCTTCTGATAGCGTATATACTATGCATATATGATGTAAATTCTGCTCTACAGCTGGAATTTGTATCAGTCGTTACAGTTCCGAACAGTCAAGGCATTACACACCAACCAAACAAGGAGCGCATTTTCACGGACATAGAATTTTTCGCCACGTTAAAATGAACAAAGCCTATGTCGCAGCTTTGGGTTTTCCATCCCTGTACGCATGCAATGTTTTCAGACGTGGTTGAATGGCTTTCAACCAAATCCTCGTAGAGTCTTTGATGCTTTCGCGGAGCATCGCCCCAAAACGACCCGTCAATGATGTCCCCTCAATAAGCAAGGAAGTTTTGTGGTCCCCGCGAAAATATGTTCACGTCATTACTACGCGCATGTAGATAAAAAAACACACATGTGATTTCTTATCAAAATTTGGACGCAACCATTCTTTGCGTGGCGTTCAGGGTAGTATATACTATTTCGCTTCCCGTTTGGCATTCATCTGCTAGCCAAATTAGAATCTAGTTTGCTACAGGGATTCGAACCGACGGCATATGTACTTCCAATTGTTCACCGAGAAGTGGGACAGATACCGCGCCTTCCTCTTCCTAAAAACGATACCAATTATGTACGTTTAACACACTACTGCAGTCTCTCAATGCGAAAATTTCACAGAATGAAGAGGCGGAGGCGGAAATGAAGAGGCAGGCGCTATCGCGTCTGTGCGTTAAAACACTCTGCTATTTCTCATTTCTTTTTTAGGACGCTTGTCCTGTGTGTGTTGTTGTTGTTGTTGTTGTTTATGGGGTTTAACGTCCCAAAGCAACTCAGGCTATGAGAGACGCCGTAGTGGAGGACTCCGGAAATTTCGACCACCTGGGGTTCTTTAACGTGCACTGACATCGCACAGTGCACGTGTGTGTGTGTGTGTGTGTGTGTGTGTGTGTGTGTGTGTGTGTGTGTGTGTGTGTGTGTGTGTGTGTGTGTGTGTGTGTGTGTGTGTGTGTGTGTGTGTGTGTGTGTGTGTGTGTGTGTGTGTGTGTGTGTGTGTGTGTGTGTGTGTGTGTGTGTGTGTGTGTGTGTGTGTGTGTGTGTGTGTGTGTGTGTGCGTGCGTGCGTGCGTGCGTGCGTGCGTGCGTGCGTGCGTGCGTGCGTGCAAAGTGCACTTGTAAAGAGCTTGAAAAAGAACGTGAGTGGGGTGACCTGAAGGTCCCAACAGACCCCCCCCCCCCCCCACCTCCATTCCGGATAGTGCGGGTGCGTTCGCGAGTATGGAACACACGCCAGTTTCGAGACCTCGTGTAAAAGAGCTTAGCGCTTAGAGCTCCGAAGGGCGTATAGTGCGGCTTATGCAGATAACAGGGACATGGAAAAAAAAAAATTGGATAGGAAATTCAGTAAAGGCAGGCACTCTCATACGAATACATATTTGCGTTCGTTTCTTCGCTCCCTGTCGTGGCCGTTGCCACGGAGGCCGACTGAGTGGCTGCTAATCAACTGCACATTCGTGGGCCGCTGACCTTTCCTTTTCTGCCGTGAGGCTGCTTCGTGCTACGAGAAATGAGCCTTTTTATGTAGAATTCGATTGAAAATAAGCCCACGGTCATGTTCATTTTTTTGGCAAGGAAAAGGGAGGAAGGAAAAAAATGTCTCAAGTTTCGAAAAAGAGAAAGTATATGAGATTACTTCGCAAAAGCCGCACCGACGCTTTCAGTGCTTCGCTCACCAGTAGAGGTGTATTTCTTTTTTAGTAATAGCGACTTCTACAAAGCAACCTAACCGAGAGTCTGTTTCAGACATTTTATTGGACTTGGTTTCACTTTTGTAATGTGATGTGGTCATCATTAAAACCCCAGCTTTTTGGGAGCCCAGAAGCTCGCGGTCGGGCCAGGGATTGACTTTTTACACATTTTGGTTCATCCATACATATACGGATTTTCAAGAGAATAAAGATTACAGGAGGAATTTATTAAAAATATTTCCATTTCCACGCATTTAATATGCACTCACATTTTCATGATCCATGGCGTGAATTCTGCTTCATCCGTACATGTTTCTCAGATGTTATACTGTTCAGCTACAAGCTGAATATAAGTTGTAAGAAGTTGCAGTTTTAAGTTTCTTATAAGTTGAAGGTTTTACACCAGCCGGCTAGATTTAGCCGCAGTGCTCAGCCGTATTCATGTGCGTTGCCTTGCTGCAGTATTGAATGCACTGGCGCATTCGGTAGGATGCCCTCCGGGGATGATCAACTGCTCTTTTGAGAGGGCCGTCGAAGGACCGTCACTCGCCTATATACGTCTTAAAACGTCACTACGAAGTATTTTGACGTTGTCTGCCTTCACGTGACCATTTCCGGGCAAGCGGTGACGGTATATTTTGTCGTGATATGTCGTGGAGCCAAGCATGAGGCAGGTTTTCAAGAACGTTCGCGAACCGTATACATGCAAATGATTTAGCTTCGAAGTATAAAGTGCATGCTTGCTTAGGCGAGTTTATAACATTGCTGTAGGTACATATTGTTACGGGGCGTTCCCGAGCGAAGAGTCTCCCTCAAATGGCAGGAGCGCCTCAGAGACATCAGTGCACGAACAAACAACAGCCTCAGTGTCGTCATTCTTCCACCCAGCGTCCAAAACATCACCTTCTTCTTGCGACACCTCCGGCTACACTCTTCCACAGACCCACCATATCGACAAAGCTCCGTCTATCAGTATACGGTGCATCGTTTATGATACTAGCAACGATAACGTTTTTTTATATACGTATTTATAAGTTACCGTTGCCGCGTGTGTTTATTTTCCCCCCATGGACGTGTTTGATGCGCGGCTGTTGCTCCCTTGCCCTTCGTTCTTGTGTACGCAGTCAGCCATGTTTTTGTTTTTGGAATAAAACAGCTGCTATTAACAGATATGTATCCTGTCGTCTTTCTCTTCAATTTGTCAGCTCTTGGTTGCATCAGTCGTAGCGCAGCATTTAGCATATTTAGCTCTCATTCACCCTTCTCCATTCGCTTAAAAGTGTCGCACTGGCAGAGAGGCTAGCAATGGTGTCACATGATAAGAGAGGCCAGGACAGATGTGTAAGGGGTTGGGGAAAGAAGGGGGCAGCATGTAGTTTAGTGCACCATGGCCTAACATGACGTCTCATTCGCATACAGTGAGCCTGTAGTGTGTAGTCTAGTATAAGTGTAGTGTAGTTTTGGCGGGATCTATACCGCTTTCTAAAAGCGCTCGCGCATGTTTGGCACGTGAATGCGGTCCGCATGCTGCCTCTCCAAAGTGACACCGCTGACATCGCTGGCAGCGTTACAGACGAAATATTTCGATCGTAATGAACGGAAAAATTGTAGTGGCCGTAATGAGCGAAGCAGCAATTTGCAGAAGTCATTCCAGACCGTTTCGTGTAGACATCCACCACTAATGTGGCGCAGAGATCGTGTGAAGTGCTAACGCGTTGTCAACTATCAAGCGATGGTCTACAACTTTCGACGCATTTTGTTGATGCGTTTGTTCGGTTTGCTCCATGGTACACAATCGACATAATAAACGCTTAGTGCTCGATAAAGTTTCACAGCCTAGCCGAGCCTATCAGGTTGGTTGGTTGGTTCACAGGAAGGGAAAGGCGCAATATCTGTCACACTTGCTCTGTGGACAACTGAACCGCGCCGTAAGGGAAGGGAGGAAGGTGGGAGTGAAAGTGGAAAGAGAGAAAGGGGAGCCGTAGTGGAGGGCTACGGAGTAATTTCAACCACCTGGGGATCTTTAACGTGCGCTGACATCGCACAGCACACGGACGCCACTTCGTTTCGCCTCCATCGAAACGCAGCCGCCGAGGTCGGGTTCGAATCCGGGAACTCCGGCACAGTAGTCGGGCGTCTTACCACTGCGCCACCCCGGCGGGGCCCGAGCCTATCAGAGTAATGGAATTATGCTATGTAAATAAAGCACAGGTGGGCCGCAGATAAGTGGAAACTTCCTCAGCTGTTCACCTTCCAGCCATGCCTGCAAAGAGAGAATGCAGCGTTCTGCTTTTCAGCGCCGTTAGCCTCGATTGGAGTTCAAAGTAATACAAAGGAAAACCTTGCGATAGGTCCATACGGTCTCCACTGCACGCACATGTAGCGCCTATAGAACAAATTCTCTTCATTTGGACCGACTTACCCGTATGCTCTCTCTCTCTCTCGTTGTGTGCATCAAGATTTTCTTGCAGTTACCGAGCCCCGCCGGCGTGGTGCAGTGGTAAGACGCCCGACTACTGTGCCGAAGTACCCGGGTTCGAACCCGACCTCGGCGGCTGCGTTTCGATGGAGGCGAAACGAAGAGGCGTCGTGTGCTGTGCGATGTCAGCGCACGTTAAAGATCCCCAGGTGGTCGAAATTACTCCGTAGCCCTTCACTACGGCTCCTCTTTCTCTCTTTCCACTTTCACTCCCATCTTCCTCCCTTCCCTTACGGCGCGGTTGCGGCGTCCACAGAAAACAAGTGAGACAGTTACCGTGCCTTTCCCTTCCTCTAAATGAATAAATCAGTTCTTGCAGTTACCGCGCCTTTCCCTTCCTATAAATAATCAATCTCAACCATCTGCCCCGCTGGGATGGTGCAGTGGTAAGACGCCCGACAACTGTGCCGGAGTACTCAGGTTCGAACCCGACCTCGGCGGCTGCGTTTCGATGGAGGCGAAACGAAGAGGCGTCCGTGTGCTGTGCGATGTCAGCGCACGTTAATGATCCCCAGGTGGTCGAAATTACTCCGCAGCCCTCCACTGCGGCTCCTCTTTCTCTCTTTCCACTTTCACTCCCACCTTCCTCCCTTCCCTTACGGCGCGGTTGCGGTGTCCACAGAAAACAAGTGAGGCAGTTCCCAATTCCTATAAATAAAATAAATCAAAACCCGACCTCGGCGACTGCATTTCGACGGAGGCGAAACGAAGAGGCTTCCATGTGCTGTGCGATGTCAGTGCACGTTGAAGATTCCCAGGTGGTCGAAATTACTCCGTAGCCCTCCACTACGGATCCTCTTTCTCTCCTTTCACCTTCACTCCCATCTTCCTCGCTTCCCTTACGGCGCGGTTGAGGTGTCCACAGAAAACAAGTGAGGCAGTTACCGCGCCCTTCCCTTCCTATAAATCAATCAATCAATCAATCTCAACCATCTCGCGGGCGTCCGATGAGCAGCAAGTGTTCGCTTTCGAATTCTTGACCAGCGATAGCCTGATATTCCCACTTTGCCCCCGAGATAAGTCCAGCGTGCATTTCTTGCCTTCTGGACTACATTGAGTCCACACACCTTATTCTGCGACTATTACTTTGCACCTGTACCGCAGCGCGTTCGTGTGGCGTACTCAATTTGTGGCTCGCTCGCGTTGTGCTCCCCTGTGCCAGTGCGCGTTTGACTGTTCTACTCAACATGTTCCCCTCCGCGTCTGTCCTGCCTTGAGTCACTGCCTGTTCGAGTGACGTTCTCAGCTCGTGACTGAATCGCGATTGTGCGGCCTTTACCAGTGCGCGTTCAACTGCCGTACTCAGTTCCTGGATGTGTCGCGTCTATGCTCCCTGTGCCAGTGCGCGTTCAAGCGTCGTCCTCGGCTTGCGGGTCTCTCGAGTTTGTGTCCCCTTGTGCCAGTTCGCGTTTGGTTGTGCTGCCTTGTGCCTTCGTGGGTCGTCTTGTGCTCCCTTGTGCCGTGCGCGTTCTGTTCTCGTGCTCAACTCGTGGCAGTGTCGTGCTTGTGCTCTCTTGTGCCATTGTGCGTTCATACGTGTGTCTAAACTGTGACTCTGCCCTTTGTGACTGTGTACTGTCCGCAGTGACTGTGTCCTGTTTGTGCTCCCTCGTGCCATTGTGCCTTCGAGGGTGGTGCTCAGACTGTGACTGTGTCCTCGATGACCCTCCCAGACTTGCCGGCGTCCTCCTACTCGTCGGTGGACTCCTGCGCATGTTGCGGCCATGGAGTCATGTGTGAGTGACTCCCTCTGTGCGTGTCCTTGTGCCCGCACCGGTTCAAATGACTGGACCTCTCCGCCACCCCTGCGCCGCGCTCCCCCGGCCGCCGCTCAGTCCTTGTCCGCCCGCCCAACAGTGGGCCGACCTTCGTGGACCCCGTCTCCGTGCTTCGCGCCTCCTCCTGCACTCACGGCTTACTCGGTCCTCTCGCCCTTTACATCCCTACCTTGCTACCCTTCCGGTCATCCTCCCTCATTTTACTCCCCTCCCCTTAATTCGGCGCAACGGCGGTGATCCCTCGTCCCTGAGGAGACAGTTGAACGGGCCGAATCCCCTCTTCACCATCCCCAACAAGAACCACTTCTCTATCAACCATCTCAGGTGTACTATACCACGAGCACCGGTCATTCGCTCGAACGACCGCATCCACTGAAAAGTGCACTTGCTGGGTGCAGCCCAATCAAGCGGCACCAGTCGACGCGAAATAACTAGGTCGCTGAAGTGGAAGCGGAATTGACGACCCTTTGTTCGAATCAGCCGTTGTCGGCGGATTGGAAACTCTCGTCTCGCCTCGGCTGCGCGAAGTGGGCGGCGAATTCCTTCCACTGCAACTATATACACCGACACCTTCAGCTTTGCGAGCCATTGAGTTAGAACGAAACCCGCGTCGTACACACGACCGGTAAGTGCAAATGCCATACATTTGCTTGATGTCCATGCGCTCAATAAGCGATGCGCAAGGTTCTCTCCGCTTGTGCGAAGTTTCTGAGAGCAAAGTGCCGCCAGTCGTTGCTTCGAAGGCGCTCCGATTTCCTATGGGAGCCCACGCGTTGAAGTCGCATATAAAAAGGTCAAAGAATGTGGAGCTCAATGAGTGCACGCACTGTATATAAATTGAGCACAGCAACGGTATCGGATTCTGCTCCCAGGTGAATGTCTAGCGTGATCAGCGTTCTACCGACTGGGAGGACACGGTTGGATGCTTCCTGTTTGTTTCACAATTTATCTGCAGGACTTTCAGCTACCGTGTCGGCAAAGGTCAGGAAAGGTCACGGACAAAATCTATTCGATCTTGACTTTATTGAATTACCTCAGCAGCAGCAGCAGCCGGGGTCGGCACCCAACTGGCGCGCTTGCTTTAAATGTATATCTTACACCGTTACACTCCTATATACGCACTACCTTCTAAAACCGCCAACCTAATCTGTATCTGTTAGTTTTCGCGATGCTTCATATACGTAGCATTGGCGCCACTTTCATCGTGAAAACCCATTGTAAAACTACTGCCTTGCTTGAAGAAGAACAGCTAGACTTCGACCGTCAACAAAATGTTTGCTTCACATATGATATTTGCTCGCTAATGGGCGTGCAGTATGTGGGATCAAAAGGTAAGTCAGGGGCTACTGGGCACGTTTTGCTCAGTCTTAAAAGGAAATGCCTTCCGTTTTTTTTTCGCAGAGAAGAAAGTTTGGCTGGTAGCTCTCGGGCACTAGACCATTGGGATACCATTCATGTATCTGTATGAGTATACCGAGGCATTCCGTTTGGAGAAGTTGCCTAAGGTGATGGACATTTTCGTGAATCTACAATCATGTATATGGTCTCCATATTCGCACAATCCAACACGCGTTGCTTATGCGGAATTTTTCGGAGGCATACTAGTGTTTTAGCTGTAACGGTTACTCCCAAATCACTTTCGCTTCGAAAAGAGCACTTCATCGGCGCGGAAATTCCGGGGAGAGGAGGTTTCACATTAGGTTTGGCTATTGTGAGCGCATTAAAATCTACCAATAGTACGTTTTTCATTTATCCAATTATTTCAACGCAAGTGTTAGGCTGGTACGGAAATTTCGTACAATTTCTTAGAGGTTCGCCCCGCCGGGTTGGTGCAGTGGTAAGACGCCCGACTACTGTGCCGGAGTTCCCGGGTTCGAACCCGACAACGGCGGCTGCGTTTCGATGGAGGCGAAACGAAGTGGCGTCCGTGTGCTGTGCGATGTCAGCGCACGTTAAAGATCCCCAGGTGATCGAAATTTCTCCGCAGCCCTCCACTACGGCTCCCCTTTCTCTCTTTCCACTTTCAATCACACCTTTCCTTCCCTTACGGCGCAGTTCAGGTGCCCACAGAGCAAGTGCGACAGATACTGCGCCTTTCCCTTCCTGTGAGCCAATTATAATTATTATTATTTCTTAGAGGTTCCCCTAAGAGGAGCGGTACTGTTACGACCATAGTTGCTATAAGACTGAAACCTTAATGTTTTATGCCCAGCAAAGCCAAGCCAAATACAAAGCCTCATATTCCGTGTCGTGCTAGATGGAGTGAAGCGCTGTCGATCACCTTTTCGTTTAGATAATATTGAGACATTCAATAGATTCGTGAATGGGTGGTAGAATTCCTACACAGAGTTCGAGGCTTAGTTTTCCTTCCAGCGCAGGAAAGTTGGTGTGCTTTAGGTTTCTTTCTTCCCAAATATTAGAGGGTCATTTAATCAGTAGATTGTTGTGTGTAAAGGAAGACACGGCCGGGGGGCCAAAAGACAGAACATGAGAGAGATGGGAACGACATAACGGAAGCTGTTTCCGCATTCCATATCCCTTTATAAATGCTCCTGTAAAATTAAAATAATTCCACTGGCAACTATGCAAGGGTAGCAAGAAAAGTCAATACACCGAGGAGTAAGCAGTACGTGTCATGGAGAAGAGTGCGCATTCGCCTGACGACGGCAAATCGAGGTTTCATTTGCGGAAGCGCTGCACAGTTCGAACAAACGGCGGGGAAGTGTTGAGAACGAGGAAAAGAAATGGCTTGGTGCGGAGACAAAAATGCAAGAAAGGGGAAAGCAAATTAAAACGCCTATTCCCATGTGCACTGATGAGGTCAGCAGTGCTGCGTACGCCCATACCAAGCTGCGGTGGCAGACGGCAGAGAACACCTGCGAAGACGGGAACGGGGGAATCCGAGAACCTCATCAGCGTCATGGGCTTCCGACCTAATTTCCTGACTCGATCAGCAGCATGCAGGCAGTCCCTCAGAGCCCCCTCGTCTCCTCGCTGTCCCTCCTACGTCTCTAACAAGGTCGCCATTTCCGAGACGTGCCCTCCCCCTATTTCTCCCGCTATTTTGCTGTCTCGGATCTCAGAGTTAACCCTCCTCCTCGGTGTTTCCCCAGTTTAACAAAGTGGAGCGGAAGACCTTCCACAGAACGATACTTGTCTCAGAACTGTGTCGCGTCAGGAACGACGCCGAAAAAAAAAAAAAAGATAAACAAGTGAAAAGAAGAATGCGGAGGACGCCGTGGAAGGAAACCTAAACGGAGGCGAATTAACGGAGACGACGAAGCTTGTTACAGGCTTCTAATTTGCAGGGGAGACGCGAACCCAACCGCTCCCCTTCGCGTTGTCTCCTTTTTTTAGCTGAAAGTGAGAGAGAAGGGCTTCGTTACAGGACGGGCAGGCTCGTAATCATCTTGCGCCGCACTTACGCGCACTGCGCGGAGGGCTCGGTAAACGTGACGTGGTGCGGGAAAGGAGCGGTGGGGATGTAGCTGGAGGATCACTTTACAAGCGGCACGCGCCGGATGTCGTCAGACCCTGTACCGAGGACGGCATACAGCGAGGTAAGATAGGAGAGGATCAGACCGTTCATTTGTCGGCATAGTTCCGCGCACCATGCTGAAATGTGCACACCTGTGGTGACGCATGTGAGCGTGCTGCTGTAAGAAGACTTCTGCGACCGAAATCCTACTGCGAAGCGAGAGCACATTTCCCATTTCTCAGCAGAAATTTGCCGGCAAAGATCTCTGTTCTCGGGTATTGCAGTTTTTATCAGGCTTAGAAACGATTGAGTTAAATATGCGTGGGAGTGCAAAACCGAGTGGAAGATTATAATCAGAGGCCCAGATCGTGCCGCGAAGGATGATGCATGCAACTGGTGGTGGTCGAAAGGAACGTCGAGGTCTTCAGCATACTTGTCTCCGCGATGGCTGCGCGGCACATTAAAAGACAATAAGAAAAGGAGGCTTAGTAACCGCGAAACAAATTAGGCGAAGGGTGCGACGTGGGTGGCGGCTGAATTTTAATTTTACGAAGGCCTTGAAAGGCTCGAAGGAAGTGGATGCATTAAGCGTGCTAAGTTTATCAAAAGTCTGATATTAGACCCGCGGGGATACTGCAAAATGGAGGGGGGGGGGGAAGGGGGGGGGGGGTCTCTTGGTGTCTTTAACTGCAGCCTTTCAAGGCTTCCTAAGAAGTGACAGGTCTTCACTTGTTATGTTGAAACTGCGCAATCGCGTTGTACAGCATACCCTTAAAGACTGGAAGGGAAAAGTGGCGGTGCTCCAATTCGGTGTTGACGGTTTTATAAGCGGAGCGTTTTTCAGGTGTAATCTACGCTATGTAGCGAAGAGTGCCGGTAATATTTGTTTGTAACATTTAAACCAGGGCGCTTTAGTTGAGAAGATCACTTTCCCAGCGTAGAAAACCAACAATGACGACATCAAAAGACAGGTGAATCAGAGACATTGTGGGAAAACAATTGCAGCATAGAAGCATATGAGCTGCAACATAGGACGCTTTCTGGTCTTCCATTAAAGCGCTTTGTGTTCAGGCCCTCCTTCGGGTCTATTCAGATGTGGCAATATTGAAGACGATATTTTGCTCGCCACTGTAGCTCAACAAATTGTATCGCTCTAGAAGCTTTAAATATAAATCGCGCAGCCATGCCTACAAGCAGAAAACTTCACTGAACGACGCACTTAAGGAGCAGATTTACGGTCACACGGGGAGCTTCGGTTGTGACTAAGGTATGAGAGGGAGGGGGGGGGGGGGCGATTTGATAAAAGCCGTGTATTTATTTCCTTTTTTTTTCTCCACAACAAAATATGTAAAGCTCAGCATAGTTTATTGAGGACAACACATTCTTCTCTAAAATTGGAATTGCACATTACAATCTTCGAACTTGCTCTCTCTGTTTCACGCTATACACTGTGGCTGGGGATAAGCAGCATGTAAAGAAGTTTCCTTGGAAAAACCAATCACCGAAGGGGGAATAAGCGAAATAACAATGGTACCGAGTGTTCGCGTTTGTGGTGCAGGACTACTGCTATTTCCTTGACTGGAGTAACGTAATAATTACATCCCACGTTTTATCATTTTTTTTTTCCTCTTTGTGATTGGCTGAAACAATGCCAGGCCGCTGCTCTCTCTGGTAGTCAGTCAGTGAGGCGGAAGAAACTTGGGGATTGGCGTCGTATGAGCAATATTAGTGCGAAATCCTTAATCCGGATGCTCAGAACCTAACCGTCTAGGCGCATAGGCTGGTGCCTATCCTCTGTCTGATGGGAAATAAAATTAGCGGAGTTTCAGCATAGCTAAACATTGGCATTCAACGAAAGCTTCATAGCTTACGCTTGAGAGAACTCTTTCGTAGCCCGATTTAGCTGGCATCGCTACGATGCGCTAAGTGCAGCATTATCGCCACTGGCGTCCATGGCTGCCTCTGATTCGAGGCGCAGTTGCCTCTCGTTTATATATCCATCGATTGACGCCATGGTGGGCCATAGCGCGATGGCGCGACGTGACGTCACCCATGTAGTTAATCACGTGTTCCACCCATTCCACTCTTCGCAGCTTCAAGTTTGAAACGTCAAATGTGACCCAAAGAGTAAAGGGTCAAGGTCATGACCTAGTATTGCAACACCAAGATAAGGTTACACCTTAAGCGGTCGGATGTTGTGGGGAAAGGAAGGCACATTACCATTATAGCCGCACTTTGTGCTGCTGCTGTTGTTGTTGCGACTGTAGGAAGAAGGAAAAGAAAATGCACGGGCCTGCTACTGGCTCTGCACCTGAGCCACCTCCGCTGCCTCGTGCGGACAGAAGAGAAAATAGAAATAAAGAAAGAGGGAGAGGAAGATTGGTAGGTCACTGCCGCTTGCGGCGGGGGCTACAAGTGGCTCAGCTACAGAGCCAGTAGCAGGCCCGTGCATTTTCTTTTCCTTCTTCCTAAAGCCACAATAGGTGGCTCAGCTACAGAGCCAGTAGCAGGCCCATGCATTTTTTTCCTTCTTCTTTCAGTCGCAACTGGTTTATAGCAAAGGAAAGACGCAGTATTCGTCACATTTTTCTGTGGACACTTGAACAACGTTGACTCGAACCGCATAGCAATAGTTCTTCCTCCTCCTCCTTGAAGGTCAAATTGAACCCTACGGGAAAACCGACTCTACCTAGCGTAGTGAAGCTTTCATAATAATTGGTTCACAAGAAAGGAAAGGCGCTATATCTGTCACACTTGTTCTGTGAACAACTTCTGCCACAGAATATCCGCCGAGCCATTACCGTCAAAACTCCCCCCAAGCACATGCATGCAGAATATCACCAAGACCGCCGACAGGCAAGAGCCACTCACATCTCTCAAATATGGGCAGTCAACCGAATACTCTGTACGTAGACGCTGCTGGCCCTGTTAACGGACACATGGCCATTACCGTGACAGCTCCAGTGGGCACTCTCCTCAACTATGCCTCTCTTCGCACCACCGAACCGAGTACTGCCGAAGAAGCAGCCATCGCTCTGGCCACCGCCACTAATGCACAAGTTACCATCATGTCAGATTCCCGCACGGCCTGCCATAACTATCTTCGCGGACGCATCGGTGCCGCCAGCCGCATAATCCTCGTCGCTAATCCTCCGAAAAGGATCAGTGTGATCTGGATTCCGGGACACCAGTCGATGGCCGGCAATGAAGCTGCCCATCGACACGCTCGCACGCTCCTTCCCCGAGCCTCCCCTCTCCCGGATCACACGTATGCCTCCCCGATCCTTACATACACAGAACTGCTTGAACACTACAGGCTGTCTCGCTGTACATTACCTCCCCCTGCTCCCACCCTGTCTACTCAAGAAGCAGCAACGTACCGCTGCCTGCAAATTAATACTGTTATTACGCCATTTCTTCTAAACCTTTATTCCCCTGACTGCCCACATTGCGGTGAGCGGGAAACGCTCTACTACATGGTTTGGGCGTGCCAAGTTACCCCTTCTCTAAGCCCTCTCCCCCACCCTGCATGGAAGATTGGGAGGCCGCCCTGCAGGACCCCTGCCGGAGCAATGGGTACCCATTGCTCCGGCAGGGGTCCTGCCGCGCTGTTACTGCAGCCACGGCCAACGGGACCCTGGTCTGAGCCCCCCCCCCCCCCCCCCCCCCCCCCCCCCATCGTTGACTAAATAAATAAAGATGTTTTGCCCTCCTCTTCCTGAACCGCGCCGTAGGGGAAGGGAGGAAACTGGATGTGAAAGCTGAAAGAGGGAACTGAGTGCCGTAGTAAAGGACTCCGGAGTAATTTCGACCACCTGGGGATCTGCACTGGTATCGCACAGCACACGGACGCTCCCTAGGGATTCTAAGAGCGCTGACATCGCTACGCCAGTATAGCCAGTACAATTATCTACCACACCGCAACCATTCTCGCGGCAACTGCGCAACTAATAAGACGAGTCACGTGGAAGGCGCACGGACTCCGATATACTCTCCGCATAATCCACGCCTACACAGTTAGTCGTATTCTCTATGCGACTCATCTTATCTTATCTTATCTTATCTTATCTTATCTTATCTTATCTTATCTTAGACTTACTGCAGGCGAAACTCAACAGCTAGACGCCATGATTCGGCAAGCGACAAGAACGGCTCTGAATCTATCAGGGAACACAAGAAACGAGAAACTCCTTGGCCTGGGGTTGCACAATACAATACGCGAATTAAGTGAAGCACACCTTCAAGCCCAATACATACATCTTGTTGCTTTACCCACAGGTAGACAAATATTGCACAAACTTATCAGGATCCCTGCCAACGACCCAAAACTAAGCACGCTTCCATCCCACATCAGGGAATCTATCTACATCAAACCGCTACCTCGGAACATGCACCCTTTGCGGGATCAAGGCCGCAGGACTGCACGGGCGAAAACGCTGTACAAGTGGTACGGGGACGCCCCAGATGCGGTCTGGGTAGATGCAGCTGTAGACAACCGGGGAGCTCCGGCCGTATATTCAACCAAATAACGATTCCCTCAGTTTCGAACTGCCACCAGACACCACAGCCGAGGAGGCTGAACAGATCGCCATCGCCATGGCCCTGACAGACACTAGTGGCAACTACATCAGCGACTCCAAAACCACAATCTTAAATTACGCTAGAGGCAGGGTACGCCTCTCTAACCACACTAACCACCCACTACCCCCGACGCGTAGAGCTCATTTGGGTGCCGGCGCACAGGGAAATCCCCCGGCAACGAGGCCGCCGATTCCTTAGCCCGAGGGTCAAGAAACTCGGGGGGGGGGGGGGGGGGGGGGATTTCTCGAAGGAGCGCATGCATACCTTCGCTAGGGTGGCTGAGCTCACCGCACACTTCCGCGCCGAACGGCAACAATCCCTTACCACCAGGGAACAGCATCTCTTGCGACGATTGCAAACGAGGACCCTTCCCACTCCCTCCCTATTATCTCACTATACCTCCAACCTGCCCCCTCTGCCAAGCCCCTAAAGCGACACTGACCCATATCCTACTAACCTTCCCGACGTCTCCTCTCCCCGGCGGATTGGTACCACTCCGGACTTGGGAAGACTGGGAGACCACACTACGCTCCAAGGACCAGGCGAAGCAAATGATCGCAGTTTGCCGGGCTGCCGACGGCATGGACAGATTGAACATGAACGTTTGAGCGCGGTGGGGCCGAGTGGGGACCCAGGGACCCCGAATACCCTTGCGTCAATAAATGTTTGTCCTCCTCCTCCTCTTCCTCCTCCAAATAGTGCTTGCACGTCTTAGTCGGTTTAAGCGTAATTAATCTTTATTGCAGCCAATAGGAGTCGTTACGTTATATCGAGCGCATAGTCCCGATGAAGCCAAGTGCCACTAGCACTGCAGTGCAGAGCATCCTTACTGCACAGATGAACGCGTATGCTGCATGAAGCTTGCGTCTGGTTAAGAGATTTGTACACTCAGCACATTAATAATTTGGCATTACAGAATTTGTTTTTTCGCTTACTACACGAAAACGGTAACATCACGCGAGTGCACATCAGAAAAGGGCAGAAAGTGGTTAAGAGGGCTTTGACGTTCCGCACGATGGGAATCGGGGATTCTTTGAAGTGCACTGAAATCTCAGTACGCAAGCGCTTTTGTATTCCGTCGCTTTCCGGCTGCGGCGGCCGAAACCGAATCTGCCAGCCTCATAAAGGCAGGCGAACTCTTTCAGTCACCCCGGTAGGCAGGACTACAAACAACTGTTTGCCCTAATACCCAGCTCAATGCCATGACAATAACTGTTGTGTAAATGGGGTTTTACAAGACCTAGTTATTTTGTCTTACCTTCGTGCTGTCTTCTACTCGATTGCTCTAGCTCTTACGTAAAAGCTGTCTCTCTCTCTTTTTTTTTTTTTTTTTTTTTTTTTTTTTTTTTTTTTTTAGGAGACGAAATCGCGAAAAGGGAAGTGCTTTTCGGCGCGCCGCTGCCGTAACTTCCTCAGGGTGATATCGGATGTCCGTGTGCGTCCAGTGGTGACATAAGTCGTGGAACGCCAACGCTCACCAGCTCCAGACTGGCATATCGAGTGCAGGCAGCTATTTACTGTAGGCGCTACTTATCTCGCTCGTTTAACTTACATAACTGGCTCTGACTGTGCCCCGTGGATTGAGACACCAAACAAAATATAGCAAGTTCTGCATGCTAAAGGAAGCCGGCTTAAATTTATATGCGCAGAACGTATCCCAAAAAAGCTGATTCCTGTCACGCTCATTAAATACGCTATCATTGCCAACAGCTTATTACACCACACGATGAATAATCACCATCAGGGTCATTCCCAACAGATGAACTGTGCATGGAGATACCCTGCTTGTTGATAAACGTTCCACCGGCTTGTTATACAGAATAGAATTCATTGCCCAGTGTGTGAGGAATTTATCTGGTAGGAAATATGTGACTTTGAGGTGTCGCAGCATTATCGTTAGAACTTTGATCGGACATCACTGCCTCGCTCTTTTTGGGAGGCTCTAGGTCGAGGAGATGACGGTAGCTCGCGTTCAGCTTGTTCTTTCCCAAATATTACTTGGAATAGTCAGCAATTATATTAGAAGATGATTACATCGGGGTCGATTATCCGCGAAGTGCGCGGCGCTAACACCATATCTGTGCATTCTTAGTTGACGAAAACTGCTTGTTCATGTGATCGCAAATTATACATTGCTTTCTCCAATTTGTTAATTTAGCTTACGTTCATACACTTTGTAGCTAGAAGTATTTGTAATACATTTTGTTTCGAGAAAAAACTGATTTCCGAGATTGACCGTTTACCGTATACTGTCGTGATTGCCCCCTATTCATATGCGGTCGACGCGGGGAAAAAGAGCGCGCTATCCCAGTCTTAGTTGCACAACGTTTATAACATCAGATTTGACGCTGCAGGAAATTGTATAATATTCACGAAATACAATATCAAGTTGGTTACAGGCACTGGCTATCGCTCGACTGTCAATACCTACGCTACGATATGCATGTTGGATATCCGGCGTTGCCGTTCAGCTGACTTTCTGCAAGCTCTTTCACTTTCGTCGGCGAACGAGACATATTGTTATTGTCAGCGGGTTCGATGAGTCCCGCAGAATGAAAAACGAAATGCGTAAGCATTTTCCATCGAGCAAGAAAAGCTATAAATTATAATGCATTGGAGCTGCGAGGCGTCCGCGATCGTCCGGTTGTCCTTCAAATTGCACGCCTGGTGGTGTCCTCTATATGCCGTGAATCAGGGGAACGGGATTTAATGTCCCAAAGTGAATCAGCATGTGGCGCCATCGTAGCAACTATATGGAGGTTAATTCTTGAAATAATGCGTTAAATTGGGCTAGGCGCTACAGTTGCCTTCTAGCCCTGGCGTGCCAGCCCTAACAGAAAGAGCCATGACCCCCAACCCGCGGTGCGAGGGGTAGCCAGTGCCCCTCCCATCCATCAACCACATGCGTGATAATATGCGCGGCCGTTATAATGAGGGATGGGATTCATGTGAATCCCCACAACTACGACGTTTAATTGCATTTACACCTGAAGTGAAGGCAATAACTATAGGTGTTACCCCCTCCCTCCTTAGTGCACGCGCTGTCGCCGTCACCAAGAAAAAAAAATGCGCAAAGCAGTCGCCACTTTTCCCACTTTCATGGCCGCACCTTCTAGCAACAACACGTAGCGTTGAACAAAGATGAGAAAGCATTTGACTAGCATATATTTCCCTACAACGCAGCCAGTTCAAGCGAGACGGAAACAAAGATTAAGGACTCGGTTATCTGTGCGACGTTGCAATCATCCACAGGAAATGGCGATATCATCTTTTTCAGTCACCGTCAGCGACGCTGCCGCTGAGACGGGACGTATAGATGGTGAGATTAAAGAAAAATCCGGTTATCCTACGGTTGCATGCCTCAGCGCATACTGTCTCCGCTAGAAGCGAACGGTCACGATAATATTAAAGGACACAATGAAAAAAATAAATGATTTCATAGAAATTTCTTCTAAGCCACGGAAATCATTTGTCAGAATCGAAATCAGCAAAGCGCCCAGCCATCGCGGATAGCCTTCCCAGAATAAAAACTAACAAAACAAGGGCCCAAGAAACTTAAACGAAGGCGGTGTGAAGGACAGAGGAAGATATCGAGCAACTCATTGTGCCGGAGAGTAATGCGCGCAATCTTGGGTCGAGACGGACGCTTCCTTTTCCTGGTAGACACGCACCGTGGGGCTTGAACGCCGCCTTCAATATCCGCTCTGAATACGCAGTCTAGGCGGGCGCTGCGCTGCAGAAGCAATCCCGTCTACGAAATTCCGCAACTACTCATCTCCTTCCTCCTCTCGCTCTCTTACTCTCCTATTCAGACCGTCGCCGTCGTTTTGAAATGCCGCTACACATACGCCCGAACAAAGTATATAACGCTGCAATAAAGTGCATGCACGCACGACGACTACAAGTCCTATAGGCTCACATTTACCTGTAGCTGCTATGCCTGTCCCCTTCTTGCGCCCGTCCAGTAATGGAGGATGGCGCAAATTAAAGCACAGTGATATAGTGAACTCGTTTGAAAACAAACATTTTCATAAGCGAAATCATAACCGCCGAGCTGAGATGGGAAACTTAAGAATTTGTTCTCGTGAGTTCGACTTCAACCTCACTGAGTGAGATGAGGTTGAGATGAGTTCAGCCACAACCTCATGCGGAAGTTTGAGGCTGAGTGAGGTCCTCTTTCGACGAGGTCGGCTTTTGAGGTCTATAATTTTTGCAATCATCAGTGCTTGCTCTGACGAGCACTACTTCCGAATCTGAGTTCAAGTGCAGCATCACGGTTCCCCGCGCCGCTTACTGGGCTTCGGTTGCCCCCCTCAGAACGACAGGATGCCGCGCCCCGCTCTCAGCTTTAGACTATTTCGCAGTGTCCCTTCAGGCTGAGCTTACAGAATGATTGATTGATTGAATAACTTTATTTGATCAGGGTATTCTTCGCGGTTGCTCCTTTGTGGAGCCTTCAGCACTGGTTGGTGTCCTTATTCCAGGGCTCCACTTGCTTCCGCTGCCCGTAGAGCACGCTGTATCAGACCTCGTTGGTCTTCACAGCGGTCGCTGGCCAGTATTGCATCCCATTGCTCCGCACTAGGGTCTTGTATGACTTTTACCACGTCAATCTTTTGGCACGCCCATGTTATATGATACATCGTGGGTTTTTCACCACACCACGGGCATAAGTGCGGATATGCCACGGGGTTAATAATGTTTCTTACGTACAGATTCGGGAACGTTCCTGTCTGTAGGTTTCGCCATATACCCGCCATTTTTTTTTTTTCACTTTATTTTGTTCATCATTCACTATTATTCATCTGTCGCTCGCGAGGCATGAGTTAAGCTAGTTAGCTGCCTTATAGATCAGCCGCCACATAACACCCTTAGCCAAATTCTCTTTTTGCTAACTTCTTTTCTACTTCAAGTGAAGGGTGGGGCTTTCTCTCTCCTCACTTTTCTACCTGCCAGTTATGGCAGGTAGCAGGCGGCGCTTTCGTGCACCAAACATAGAGGGTGGCAAGTGTCTAGACCAATAAGCCGGACGCCGCATCTTGACGATGGGGCTATATAACGCTAACCCATTAAACAAAAAGACAAAAAGACAAACTAAGAAAACATGTAGCTGTTTATTTTCGATAAATAAAGGCACAACTGTGCATCATATTTTCTCTGGGTCTTTGCATCGAAAAAATGCGCCAAATTCACCATCACCATCATTAGATTCTAGAACATCAAAAGCGAATGGAGTCGTAGCAGTGCATGACTGGCCAATGTATACGCGAGGCCATCCAGCAACAACGGAGTCGCAGGTTCCCCCACGTGCAAATCATTCATAAGCATTAATCAAGACTGAACCCATATATATATATATATATATATATATATATATATATATATATATATATATATATATATATATATATATATATATATATATATATATATATATATATATATATATATATATTGTGAGGCAGAAGAACGCACCAGCAAATTCACCTTTTTACTTCAGGTAGGCCGAAGCAGCAGCTACCGACTAGCCACAGCTTAGCAACACTTCGTCTTCTTCGCACGACCCGAAGACCGATGATGATTACGCTGAGATGAAGATGAAGGTCACTCACAGTGCTTACAACATTCCCCCTCTCGAACGAAAGCGACCATCCTGGTCGCAAATTAAATCTTAAGGTCGGCGGTTAAAGGGTTTCAAGCGCGACACGTGCACAATCTCGGTGCCGCGACACCGGCGATCGCGAACAGGCGATGCAGGTGTGATGAGATAGTTTACAGGGGAAGTTTGTTCCAGAACCGTGTACGGGCCAATAAAACGGCTCAGAAACTTTTCACACAGGCCGGGGATGCGAGTAGGTGTCCAGAGTAGCACTTCGTCTCCAGGGCGGAAAGACACTGAGCGATGAGTCGCATCATACGTGCTTTTCCTGGAAGCTTGAGTGGCTTCAGTTTGAAGGCGGGCACGATCACGGCAGTGGGCGATACGAGACACGAACTGTTCGTGGGAAGGCGCGGCAGAAGGAGTAGAAGCTGTGAAGAAAGATGCTTCGAGGGAGAAGGTAGGATGGCGGGCATAAACAAGAAAAAACGGAGAGTAGGTGGTGGTTCGTTGAACGGCAGTGTTGTAGGCGAAGGTTACAAAGGGGAGTAAAGAGTCCCAGTTGTTGTGCTGAGGGTGAATGTAGGTGGATAGCATATCAGAAAGGGTGCGATGAAAGCGTTCCGTGAGGCCATTGGTCTGAGGGTGGTAAGGAGATGTAGTTTTATGCACCGTGCCTGAAGCATGAAGCACTGCGGCGAGGACGGTGGAGAGGAACGACTTGCCACGATCGCTAAGGAGGAGGCGAGGGGCGCCGTGGCGAAGAAGTATGGTGTGGAGGAAGAAGTTGGCGATTTCGGAAGCGGAGCCGGAAGGAAGTGCTGCGGTTTCAGCGTATCGGGTGAGGTGGTCAACGGCAGTAACGACCCAGCGGTTGCCAGCTGGAGTCAAGGGCAGGGGTCCATACAAGTCGATTCCGACGACTTCGAAAGGTGTGGAAGGACATGGGAGAGGTTGCAAGAGACCGGCAGGAGGCGACGTAGACCGCTTGCGTCGTTGACAAGGGATGCAAGACGCTACGTATTTTAATACTGAGGTTGAAAGGCCAGGCCAGAAGAAACGACGTTTGATGCGGTCGTAGGTTTTGTGGTACCCAAGGTGACCTGCGGTGGGGTCGTCGTGAAAGGCTTGTAGAACTTGAGGACGCAGGGAAGAAGGAATTACGGGAACCCATGTGTGGCCCAGTGGGCTGTAGTTGTGCCAAAATAATGTGCCATCCTGTAACTTGAAATTTTTGAGCCGACGACGGAGACGGGCATTTGGAGGTCTAATAACACCGCTGAGACTATCAATCAGCTTTTGACAGTAAGGGTCAGCACTCTGGTGGTGAGCAAGATTGCAGGGTATATCTGGCATGGGAGCAATAGAGGCGGCGCTCAAAGACTGCATAACTGTAGGGTTTAAATGGCTTGACTCCGTTGGGACAGGAGAGGAATGCGAGGACATGGGTTGCGACGGCAAAGCAATAGGGCAACGAGAGAGAGCGTCGGCGTCCTTGTGCTTCTTGCCCGATTTGTAAGTGACAGTAAAGTCGTACTCTTGAAGGCGGAGGATCCACCGCCCGAGACGACCGGACAGATTTTTCAAAGTGGATAACCAGCATAGGGCGTGGTGGTCAGTGACGACTGTGAAGTGACGGCCGTACAGGTAAGGACGAAACTTCTGAACAGCCCAGACGACGGCGAGACATTCTTGTTCGGTAATAGTGTAGTTTTGTTCCGCAGAAGTCAGAGTTCGGCTCGCATAGGCAACAACATTTTCTGTAGAGGTGTTTTGGCGTTGCAGAAGGACAGCGCCAATGCCATGGCTACTGGCGTCGGTGTGCAAAATTGTCGGTGCTTTATCATCAAAATGGCAGAGGACGGGACCCGAAGTCAGAGCACGCTTCAGAGTTTCAAATGCTTCTTCGCAAGCAGGAGACCAGATGAAAGGCGTGTCGTTGTGAAGAAGCGCATGTAAAGGTGAGGCAATAGAGGCGAAATTGCGGATGAATCTGCGGAAGTATGATGCCAAGCCGAGGAAACTGCGGAGATCTTTGACCCGAGTTGGACGGGGAAAGTGCAGCGCAGCAGCGATTTTTTCAGGGTCAGGCTTAATTCCTTCGCTGCTTACGAGATGGCCAAGAACTTTAATGGATTTTGATGCAAAACGGCATTTCTTCGTGTTTAGCTGTAGGCCAGCGCTGGAAAGTGCTGTCAAAACTTCATCGAGACGAGTAAGGTGATCAGGAAATGACGAAGAAAAAATGACGATGTCATCTAAGTAACAGAGACATGTTTTCCATTTGAGGCCGCGGAGAACTGTGTCAATCATACGCTCGAATGTAGCAGGAGCGTTGCAGAGTCCAAAAGGCATTACATTGAATTCGTATAAACCGTCCGGTGTTGCAAAGGCGGTCTTCTCTTTATCATCTTCATTCATGGGGATCTGCCAGTAGCCTGATCTTAAGTCAAGGCTGGAGAAAAATTGGGCACCTTGCAAACAATCGAGGGCGTCGTCAATTCGAGGGAGGGGATACACATCCTTACGAGTTATTCTGTTTAGAGCACGGTAATCTACACAAAAACGAACCGAACCGTCTTTTTTTTGCACTAGCACAACAGGCGATGACCAGGAACTAGACGATGGGCGTATGATGTTGCGTGCAAGCATGTCAGCAACATTTTCCTGAATAACTTTGCGCTCGGTTGGGGAAACACGATAAGGCCGGCGTCTAACTATGCTTGATCCGTCGGTGAGTATGCGATGCGTTGCTGCAGCGGTTTGACCCAGTGTGCCGGAATTGACGTCGAACGAGTCTGCGTGCTTGTTCAATACAGCGAGCAATGCGTCTGTCTGGTCTGTTGTCAGGTCGGTGCTGATCGTGTGGCGAAGTGCTGCACTGAGCGAGGCAGGGGATGAATCAGAGCGATCGGAGGTGGAAATGGGAAGAAGTGTGACAGGCTGGGCGGAAGCAATTGATGCAACAGTAGAGTCGCGTCGCAGAAGAATGGGCTCTGATGTGGTGTTGAATGCGGCGAGAAGAGAAGAACCGCTGGAGAAGCGAAGAAGGGACACGATGATGATAATACCTCTTGACAGGAGACGAGGGCTGGGTGTAATCAGGACGTCGCCATCGGTGACGGCGTCAGAAGTCACAGATAGAATATCTTCGTTGCCCGGATAGAGGACGTGATCGGCAAGCATAACTACACGGGAAGCAAGTGGTTCTCTATCGGCAAGAATGTTGCATTCAGTGACTTCAATAGTGGGAGGGGAACACGTAATGACTGCTGAGGCGTTTTGGAGGAAATCCCAGCCGAAGATGAGTTGATGGACACAGGAGGATAGGACAGCAAACTCAATGAAGTGCAAGATGCCATCAATGGTGACTCGGGCTGTACACGCTCCACAAGGGTTAATATTCTGTCCATTTGCAGCACGTAAAGGAGGACCGGTATAAGGTGTGCGCACCTTTCGCAGTTTTAAACACAAGTCAAGTTTCATAATAGAAATAGCGGCGCCGGTATCAATTAAAGCTTCCAGTTCATGTCCCTCAAGGAATACAGTCAACATGTTTGATGGGAGCAGAGGAGGAATTGGAGAGACGACAGGCGGTGCAGTTTTACCTCCGGAAACTGCACAGGTTAGTTTTCCGTTTGGCGGGCAGAAGCTGAAGATGGAGGGCGAAGGGGCGACGAAGTCCGGCGAAAGGGTGACGGGGAGCGACGACGCGATGGCCGTGCTGTCCTAGACCGGTCAGGAGAAGTCGACGGGGAGGAAGAGGGACGGAGGTCATTATCGGTGTAGTACTGGCGAGGAGGAAGCTGGTAGGCGTCGTCACGTCGAACGTACCCATAGCTCGCACGCTCATCTCGCAGTCGTCGGCGACAAACGCGTGTTACATGGCCGCGGATTCCGCAGTAGAAACATACTGGACGAGGTGGGAGAGGCCGCCAATTACCATACACCGGTGGTCGCGGGGACAGGGCGGCGAGGCTGGGTGGGACAGGCGCGTGATGGACAGGAGGACAAGGAGGAGGAGCCGCAGTGACTTCAGCATACGTCGGAACGTTCGGAGCATACGTCGGAGCTGGTGGTTCTGTAGCCATGGGACGATTGAGTGAAGTAAGCTCCTCCTTGATAATGCCACGCAACCCAGTAGATTGAGCAGGTGGGCGTGAGAAGGCAGGAACCGACGAAATATCATTGTGGAGCTCTTCCCGTATTATAGATCGTATGATGGTGCGCAGATCAGTTTCGGGAATTTGGCTCGGATCCCAGGTGTTGTTGAGGCGGCGCGACTGTAGATAGTCAAGTCGCTGGCAAGTGGCACGAATGTCTGCCACCGTGACGGGATTTTGGGCAGCTAGAGCTGCGTAGGCAAAAGAGCCAATTCCTTTTAAAATATGTCCGACACGTTCAGCCTCGACCATGCCATTGTTAACTCGCCGGCAAAGGGCGAGTACGTCCTCAATGTAGGATGTGTATGTCTCTCCTGGAAGCTGCACACGGGTCTCTAGCTTCTTTTGAAAAGAGGCCGGACCAGCACCAACAGTTCCAAATATCTGGCGGATCTGTGTCGTGAATTGAGGCCAGTCAGGAATGGCGTCCTCATGGTTGAGGAACCACGTCTTAGCCACGTCACTCAGGTAGAATGAGACGTTGAGTAGCTTCATAGAAGCGTCCCAACCGTTAAAAGCGCTCACCCTATCGTACTGCTGTAGCCAGTCTTCGACGTCGTCACCGCGGAGACCGGCGAAAACCGGAGGGTCGCGCTGACGTGAGGTAACTGACCAAGTTGGGTGGGTCAAATGGTGCTGAGCAAGTGCACCTTGGGACGTCAGTGGTGCAGAGGTGGCATGGGCAGCCGTGGGATGCCCATCGGTAGCTACAGGCGCCGGAACGGTGAGAGCAGGGGGATGTGACTGCGCCATGGCGGTTGATGTGCCGCCAAGAACACGACCGGAACGGAGCTCCAGGGGGTGCCGCGTTGAGGACGCTGGGATCAGGAGTCACCTCCACCACTTGTGAGGCAGAAGAACGCACCAGCAAATTCACCTTTTTACTTCAGGTAGGCCGAAGCAGCAGCTACCGACTAGCCACAGCTTAGCAACACTTCGTCTTCTTCGCACGACCCGAAGACCGATGATGATTACGCTGAGATGAAGATGAAGGTCACTCACAGTGCTTACAACATATATATATATATATATATATATATATATATATATATATATATATATATCGGCGCGTTGTTTTTCCTTCCGTTTTGCATTTAATGCTCTTTATTCCAATAATCACCATAGACAAAATTCCTGTAAATGTCAACAGTATAAACGAAAAAAAAAAAAACGAACGTTTGCCTTGCGCTCGTAGACTGTTCGCTCCTTTAAATATATATATATATATGTAGTTTCAAACGACTTGAACAAAGGGTTAAAAAAATTAACTGTGGCTTAGCTAAGGCTAAGCCTTGATATCTCGAAGCGAAAAGGTTCGGCGACGCCGTTTAGCAAAGTTCGTACTTCTGGCGTACTTCTGATTTTAGGCACAAAACCGCATTTCCGAAAGTAAGTCCGGGCACCATAATTCCTTTCCAAATACCCCTCAAAGCCTCATACCTGTTGTATCCCCACAATGCCCTATGCTTCATTATCCCGGCATTTCTTCGCCCTTTGGCCTTAAGTGATTGCTCATGCTTTCCAATGTACGCCAATCCTTCGTTTACCCATACCCCGAGATATTTATGTTCTGCTACTCTGGGTATTTCATGGCCTTGTATTTTAAGACCCTGATCAGTTGAACCGTTGAAAATCATCAGACCAGACTTAACTGCGTTAAAACTGAAGCCTAGAGCGTCCCCTTCGTCTCCGCAATAGTTAACTATAGAGTTTGCAATTCTTCCAGACTCTCAGCTAGCAGCACAAATCGTCTGCATACATCAAACCTGGGAGGCGCTGCTCTACCACCTTTCCACCTAATCTATATGACACGTTAAAACCTAGGTTACTTTCTTGTATCCTCCGTTCCAGGTTTATCATATAAAGCATGAACAGCAGCGGTGATATATGACAACCTTATCTTAATCCTTTCCATACCTTGACAGCTTCCGTACTTCTTATTCCTTCCATGTAATTTCTACTTTGTTATCCCGGTATACTTCCTGTAGGAACTCTGTTATCTCATAACCGATACCTTCTTATTTTAATATGTTCCACAGGAGTTCCCTGTTTACGTTGTCGTACGTCCCATTTATGCCCAGGAAGGCCAAATACAAAGGTCTATTTTCCACTCTAGATATTTCAATGCATTGGGTAAGCACGAACAGGCTATCATCTAAGCGCCTACCATCTTTAAAGCCGTTATGAAGTTCTCCGAGTATCTGGTTGCTTTCTACCCATGCTAGCACCTTTAATTTCACCGCCTGCATGGCCAACCACATAACAGATGTTATGGTAATCGGCCTGTAGGATTTTATGTGCATCCTTTCTCCTTTCCCTTTATAAATCAAATTAATTTTACTCTGCCGCCAGCTGTCCGGAATTTTCTTATTCGTTATGACTGTTTCCAAAGCTTTTAACAACGTTTCCTTACTTCTTGTACCAAGTTCATTAATCAGTTTGATCGGAATTCCATCTATTCCTGTAGATGTGTTTTTAGGAATATTTTTTTCTGCCTTTTTCCAGTTTAGATTGTTCAGTTCTAAGCTGCTTTGTATTCTGCTATCTTGTGTTGCTTCCTGATTTGCGGAGATTACCCTATCGTCGCTCTTAAATGACCCCCAACATTTGTTGCGCCACCTTCAGGCCCATACCTTTCTCACTCCCGTACAACTTGCCCTCCTCTACCTCAGGACATATTCGCCGGCCTGTCGCTTATGTGACAGCTCCGGCGCCGACTACGCATTCCCCTTGACTCCTTACCAGTCCACAGAAGTGGGAATCTGTGTCGAGCACCGAGCCCGTCTCTGTCGTGGCTGCCCCACGGCACAATTACATGGTATATACCTCCATTTTGATTCGGCGGAAGCGTTTCTGTATCGCGCAAAAACCGCCTGGCGCAAATCGCCACGCGTACACAGGAAGCTAAGCTAGCGGAACGTCTGTTCGGATCTCCAACTTCGGCTAGTGACCTGGACAAAGGACGTCGCGACTAGGCACTGCTGGACCCCGCGACCGGCAGAAGGCTGCCCGCAGCGCTGCTATGTGTTTATTTATTTATTTATTTTTCACCTCTGGCCTTCTTATCACTAAAAGTTTTTCACCAGCGCCGCCCCTCGTATAAAACGTATGATGATTAGTAATGTATTTCGTTGGCGCAAGAGCATCCGAAGCCAAAGAGCGCCAGACTTACACTAGATGGTTACTTTGTGAAATTGCAAAAGTCAACATGGTACGGCATCATCGCCATCGCCATCATGAAATGCTGTGAATGTAAAAAAATGGAAGCAGAAAGAAGTCAGTTGTGAATGGCTGAAAATGTAATTGGAAAACGATAGGCGTAAAACGATGTGATTCCCCGGTGAAGAGAGGTAACATGTTTAAATTGAAAGAAGTTGCACGGTTTGTCATGTGCAAGAGGGCGGAGAAATTCTTACCGTGCATGGATACAGCACCCTCTTGTCTATGCCAAGGAACCCTTAACTTAGCGTACAGCGATTCCAGCAACCTATGACATAGGCTCATCTCTAAAGTGCCTGCAATGTGTAAAGCTTATGAAACCGCATTGTTTAGGTAGCATAAAATTACGGATATAACTCCCAAAATTGTGACATGCTCGGAGCGCGTACGGGCCGCTTGTTGGTAGAACACCCCAAAGATAGCGCGTCACATTTACTTTTGTCCAGTTTATCACCACAGCCTGAGAGAGGCATACTCAGTGCACATCTTGTAAAAGGCCCTGGCTGTCTGCATCATGCAAGAGCAAGTTGACGTCATCCACGTAACCTTCACCTGCGAGGCGCCAGGCTGGGCCAGACGACACACCGAAGCCGAACGCTCCACGTGTCGCAACAGATCAAGCACGATAAGTATCGACGAAAGTGGACGACCTAGCTTGACTAAAATTCAATGAGGGATTTTATGCCTGATGCCGCGGGTCCCAGCGGAGGGCGGTTTAGCGACCCCATTCATAAGTAGGTCAGAAGTCACGTTGCTGTGCAGTAGTGAATTCAGTCAAAGCTGCCAGAAAATTGTAACAGCGAAGGTATACGAGTGTCACAGGGATCGAACGCCTTTTCTTGATCCGTGCTTAATACCCCGCTAGCTTCGCGTGCATTAGAGAACTCAACGATGTCCCGTTTAGCAATAGTAGCTGTCAGAATTTTGTAATCAGTGTTTAGTACATAGCGTAATACGGCACCAGTGGACAGCTGCATCATATCTTTGTCCGGATTTGGCCATTTGGGAGCAACACGACCCTTCCGATGCAAGCGTAGAGCGAATTCTCGAGAAAATGTGCCGTTAAGAGTCTTGATTAGCGTAGGATGTATTTCTCAAGTGGAGAAGAGCCCTTACAGCAGTGCCAAAGACTGCGCAACTTTTTTGTAGAATGCCGTGACTCTCATGCCGCAGCATATTGGCTTAGTAGTGGCCAGCCACGGGACCAAGTGCTCAGAGCCTAGATATTGAGTGGCTGCACGAAGGAAATTATCTTTTGGTTCCGAAATAAAATGAGCATTTGGATGATTAGCGGAATCTCTACATTCACTAGGCCCGATTCACCTCGCTGCGTGCTCCAGAAAAGGTTGTTCTGGCGCATGGGCTGTGCCGTAGAGCGCCTTATGAAAACTGCCCATGATCTCTGTAGCCTATTCACGGGGCCCCTGTCGATAGTGATCACTCCGACTTAGTACAGTGGCACCGGGTAAACCACCGCTTTGCATACATAAGCTTTCGTGCACATGACTTGTCTCGGTCGCTAAGGTATACGTTAAGCTTCCTTTCAGCGGCGGCTAGTTTGGGTTTCAACCTAGTTCCGGATCGCTGTATCCTTATCCAGATTGACGAACAGGTACTTATCAATTCTGTCACTCCATTATACTCCAAAGAGTGAGCCTTCCTACTCATGCCTTCCAGACAGACACATTGCGATTTTTCTAAACTTAGCTCAGCTCCAGAGAATTGGCAGAAACGGCTTGCCAACCGAGTCACCTCCCCCACTTGTTGCTGTGATGTGAAAATGAATGCTGCGTCTTCCGCGTATACGAGGACGCGCAGTTGGCCGCTGAGTTTTAAACCCTTGATGGTTTTAGATGCAAGTACGATGCGACACAGAGGTTCCAGACACAAGGTAAATAGAATAGGCGATATCGGACATCCCTGTCGTACCGATCTATGTATCGGCGTGCTTGGTATACCGTTAAGAGCGATTTAAGTACTGATAGCAATGCAGCAAATTTTGAGCTAATCTATCAGGCTTTCGTCAACTTTGCGTTGCTGCAGGAGACAAAAGTGGAAGGCTCGGTCCACCTGTTCAAACGGCTTCCTCAAATAAATCTGGAAGACAGCCAAAGGAAGGAGCCCTACATACGCCGCCTCGAGGAGAGTCCTCATGCATGTAAGTTGGTGTCTCCCACCACTGTGCTGAGGGCGATTCCGAGCCGACAAGCCCAAATGGTATCCTCGAAAAACTCACCTAGTATGGGCGAAGTTCTTTCCTAAACTATTGGTAAAATTGGCTGTTATGCCGTCTGGCCAGGGTGATTTGTTCTTAGGGAGCTTTGCAATTACACGCTCTATATTTTGCCGGCGATCAGTGAGGAGTTTGTTGCCTCCCTAATTTTCTAAGGAACTTTGGGTAGTTCGCTCAAGACTTCGGATGGTATGGATACAGCCGTTTACCGGCCAGGAAAAGCCTGGCCGCCACCTCACCGCGCCCTTGCGCAACGTTGCCGCTGTCAGTGACCTCGCGTATATTGATCCGCGCAGCATGCTCTCGTTCAAAGGCGCAAAGGAGTTTTGTTTGCTGCGCCTCGTATCCTGTACTCTGCTCCCGACTGCAAATGGTGCGCCTCAATAACGCCGTTCCAATTCAGTTCGAAGTTCCTCTTTAGCTTCTGTCCGAATAAAGGTGGGCCTAATGTACATTACCTTGTGAATGTTAGTGGTTTTAGGTGCGCCACTGAAAGAAACTAATTTCGGAAGTAATAGTTCAGCGAGCAGCACAGAATTAACCTTCCCGCTTTGCTCACTGGAAAATTCCTTCGATGTACGGCGTTGCCGCAACAGATGGCGTGAGCCGCCGCCCGATTCCAAGCCTTATACCTCCATCCATCATCTTCACGTCCTCTGTCGTGTCCGAAGACGGCACAGCACTCAGACATCAGTGTGTGCTACACGCCGCACCCGCACGCCGCGTGCTAGGGTACGGCCGTCATCCCAAAACAAAAAACCCCTCCTCCCTGACATCCTGGAGGAGGGGGACTTGCCGGGGATGACGTACGAATGATGATGGGCCGATAGGTTATGCGAGACCTTGAGGCGCGACGCCTTTCGGAGTTAAACCTCACCCCATCGGACAACGGCATGTTACACTTTGCGCACGCCCGCTTCACACTCTGCTACTCAAACATAATTTTGCTGCATTTTATAGTCCTGAAGTTTGTTAACGGGACGTAAATTTCTGGCCCGAACAACGCGTTCCAGGCAACACACAGGCATCCCAGGGACATCCCAGGAAATTCAATTATGAGAGATTGGAATGTCCTAGGGAAGTGCGGAGAATTCCCAAAGAAATCCTAAAAACAGCAAATGAAACAAGAAGGGACTTCTCCAGGACATCCCAAACAACACCGCTGTGTGATTCTATTCGGAGTAGTTTGGGACCTTATTGGGATATTTTTAGAGAGTTCCTCGGCATAGTGTTATTCTAGGCCCTGCTTTTTACAGGAGTCTCATAAGAACCATTCAGTTATAAACTAAAACGCTTTCTATTTCCCGTTCTCCATTAAAAATACTGAGCTCGTGTTGGTGTTTCAGCAGACTCAACATGTCATCTTTAATTCGTGCTGTGATCAAGCAGCGCTGTTATGGGCAGAATATTGAAACAAAGTTGAATTTGAACGGGAAGGTGGCCACCGTGCTGGAGTTGACCGTTCTCAATATTTTATTTTATGTCAACTCGTGTTGAAATTATGGTCCGATTCAACACATGTTATCATCATTGGTTGAATAAATGCAAAAATGAGCGTACATGTGCCAACGCAATTTTCATAGCACTCAACATTAATTACTATAGTCCTGGGCTAATTTGTTTCAGACACAAGTAATGTTAAAACTGTGTACGATGTGCACAGACACACTCAAAATTCTTACGCACATTCACAAGTTACAGAGCAATAAGCACACACACACACTTAAGTACTATGTATAATCCTCCACAAGGGCGTCGCGGTATGCGAAGGACTGCTGATCGGCAAGGTTATGTGGTGGTAGCAAGGTGGTAGCAAGGTTATGTAAAATTTTCTTGTAAACAATTATTTATTTTATTTACAGCACAAATAATCAGGGTCACATGCCACGTTCTGATAAATGAGATACTCATTTCTTCTTCGACAATAAAAATAAAGCGGTTAGTTAGAGCTGTTTTGTGATCTGCGGAAAAGTTTGGCGGCCAGGAAGTTGGGCGCCACGCTTAACTATCCCAAAGTGTTTTTTTTTTTTGTTTTTTGTTTTTTTTTTTTGGTAGCGAGAGCTGCAACTACGCTACCCTTCAGCATTTCGCCAGTGTCTGAAAGAACGCCAACTCAGGCATCTCCTATCGTGCGGGAGGATGACATTAAAATCAGCCTGCCATGAGATCTGATTTCACGTTACCCCTATGTCCCGCAGGCACGTTCATAAGGCTTAGTTAAAGCGGGGCATATGTAGGCTGGTAGCCTACACTATCGCGTCATACACTTAAAGGCGGAGCTTAAGTGTGAAGAATAGTTTTCTAGCGTCACCACATACACTTTCATCCCCCACGACAGCCACCTTCCGGTCGCTCCATCACATATCCCCTAGAAAAGGTTAGGGAAATTTTTCTGATCAATTTTGCCACCTGCCAGTTGACAAGTTGCAGCTGGATCTTCTGTGTACCAGCCTTGGATGGTGACAGGTAGCTCTCGGTATGCAGAGTGCGGCACAGGCACACACTGCCATTTGGCTGGAATCGTGCCTTTATGCTATTGCATAATATACTCATCAAAATTAAGGTAAAGCTGGTTTTCACAATGCCTTAGGCAGCAAACCACACAAGGTGAGGGCCACTACGGTATTTAGCTAGCATGACTTTGCCACAAACAGTTTTGAGGCGCGGAAATCTAGTACAACAAACGCCACCCCTCAAGCTCACTTAAAGAGAGAGAGAGAAGTGGTTCTTATGGGAAGATGGAATGCTGAGGCATGCAAAAGAGAGAGAGAGAACAACTTTTATTTAAAATGCCTGCAGAATCGGTTAGGCTCCCTCCAAGCAGGGAGGACAAGCTTTTACCGTGACGCGGCCACTACGTCAGTCTCGTGCGTTGTGCTCCTTGAGGTCTTGTTACGTCCCTCGCTACTTCCGCGGGTTCGAGAGGGCCGCCGCCCCCTTCTTGGGGGTGCTGCCCCCCCCCCCCCCCTCTCCTCGGTTTCGCTCGGTCGCTGCCTCTCTAGAGCTGCCGAGACCTGCTGGACGGCCTTGAGTTGTGTCTCTTGATCACAGCTCCTCGTTGCAGCCTCTAGCTGCGGCGGGATCGTCGTCTTCTCGCTGGCTTCGCGCGGATTTACGCTACAGTCCCAAAGGATGTGAGTCGCGGTGGCTCTCTCCTTCGCGCACAGTCTACACATGTCGCTCGCGTGCACACTCGGACACATGTGCTTAGCTAGCACCGGGGTGAGCAGGGACCCCGTCTGTAACTGTCTGTATAACACTGCCTCCTTCCGGGTAAGACCCGGGTGAGGTGGCGGCATAGTCTGTCTGTTCAGTCTGTACCATTTCACTATTTCGTTGAAGGTGGTCATCTTGTCCTTGGCACTGCGCCGCGACCAAGACTCCGAGTCGGCCGTGCTTGCAGCCGCGCGGTTGGTTAGTCCTCGCGCGGCCGAGTTGGCTGTCTCGTTGTGGTTCACGTTTCCGCGTTCCGACACGTCACTGCCCATGTGGGCCGGAAACCACTTGATCACCACAGGACTTTTGCGTCCGATGTCTTCGGCCTTGCGCAGTATGCGCGCGGCCTCACTACATACCCTACCCTTGGCGTAGTTCTTCACTGCCGTTCTAGAGTCACACAACACTGTAGTGCATCCGGGGTCGGAAACGGCCAAGGCGATGGCCACCTCCTCCGCCCGGTGCGCTTCTCGAGTCCGGACGCTCACCGCGGTCTTCGTTGCACCCGTCGATGCCCCGACAACCACCGCAGCGTATGCGTTGGTGTTCCCTCGATACTCCGCCGCGTCCACGTAGGCGGCGCCTTCTTCTCTGGCGTGGAGGTCTACGAGAGCCCTGGCCCTCGCCAACCTCCGCTCCCTGTTGTGCTCGGGGTTCACGTTCTTCGGGATCGGGAAGACCCTGAGCTTTCTGTTGATGCTATCTGGTATAGGTACGTCTTTCTGCTGCTTGCCTTCCCTCGGTTCAAGGCCAAGGTCCCGCAGTATCTGTCTTCCGGTTCTCGTTTCAGAGAGACGCTCGAGTTGCGCCGTTCTCTGTGCTTCGGCTATTTCGTCCAGCGTGTTGTGGACTCCCAGCGCCATGAATTTTTCGGTGCTCGTGCCCCCGAAGAGACCGAGTGCCGCCTTATACGCCTTGCGTATGGTGGCGTCTATCTTGTTACGTTCACTCGGCCTCCAATTGTGGAAGGCGGCCGCGTACGTTATGTGGCTAACTGCGAAGGATTGAACGAGAGTCAGGCTCTCCTCCTTCATCCCCGCTTTTCTGTTGGACACCCTCTTGATGAGTCTCATTGCCGCAGCCGCTTTGCACGCGAGCTTGTTGACCGTTTCACCGTTGGCTCGGTTTCGCTGGATGAGCAGCCCGAGTACTCGAATCTTCTCGACCTCCGGTATTACTTGTCCTCCCGCCGTCTTGACCGTGATCTTGGGACGCTCGTACTTGACTTCCATATTCTTTCTTTTCCTGCCCAATCCTTTCGGGGGAATCACCAGCAGTTCTGACTTGGCCGGAGAGCAAACGAGTCCAGACCCGTCCAGCTGCTCCTCGATGGCGTTGACCGCTTCTTGCAGCGTTGTCTCGATGTGTCCGTCGCTTCCTCCCGGTACCCATAGCGTAACGTCGTCGGCGTAGATGGTGTGCCGGACTCCCGCTACTCTTTCTAGCCGGGTGGCAACCCCGATCATCACGAGGTTGAAGAGTAGCGGGGAGATTACCGACCCCTGCGGAGTTCCGACGCTGCCCAGCTTCTCTTCGAGCTGCAGGTCTCCCGCACAGATTTCGGTGGTCCGTTCCGTCAGGAAGTCTTTGATGTACTGGTATGTCCTCCTGCCCATGTTTAGCCGGGATACTTGGGCCAGGATAGCCGAGTGCCTCACTTTATCAAAAGCGCTCTGCAAGTCCAGCCCGAGTACGGCTCTGTTGTCCTTGGTGCCCGTCGTATCGTCGATGATCTCGTTCTTCAGTAAGATCATGGCGTCTTGCGTCCCGAGTTTGTTCCGAAACCCGATGATGGAATTTGGGTAAAACTCCGATTCTTCCAGGTAACGCTGCCACCTGTAAAGAGCCTCTCCCCGTGCCACAAAGTCACTTAGAGTACAGTCGAACCCGGGTAATTTGGATTTTGGTTATATCGAACTCACAGAATATTCCTTTGAAAACCAATATAATAATATAGGAAAACTGCGTCGTATATCGAACTCCGCGCAACGCACTGGAAGGTGCGCCTTCACCAAAGACCATCGCATCACCCTCGGTCTTTTATCGCGTGACGCTTTCAAGCCACGCACGGAAGGAATGCGATGATGATGATGAGGTCTTTGGGGTATTCTTGGGGAGGGGGTACTGGACGCGGGTTATGCCGGCCTAAGTCGTGGCGGCACTCTTGGCGTCCAGGCGAAGGGGAGATGGGACGTGGAAAAGGGATTGGGGGGTCATCGTTTTGGAGCCGCTCTCGCTGTCGTCTACTTCGCCAGCGCCATGGTCCGCAGGTCCGGTGGGAAACTGAAGATGAGCAGTCAGGCCGGTCTCCTCCAGGAAGGCCAGCAGGAGCCGGTGGGCTGCCAGAGGGTTCCTGGCCGGGAAGAGCACCTGGACCTCCGTGACAGCAACAGTTCAGCGACGGCCGGTCTAGAGCAGCGTCGTGCACTTTCCCCAAAGGCGTGCGCATCTTCGGAGATCATTTTTCCTTCCTCCATGTTCGCTGCACGCCAGCACAGGTGACGTTTGCAAGCCATGTGCATGAAGGAATGAGATCCGGTGGCGGCATCAGACGTCTTCCTAATTTATAATTTTCGATTAGCTTAAATAATAGAGAGGCCATAGCCTGGCGGCGATTACAAGCCGGAAATTTCCCGAACCCTGTCTGGTTGTTTCACACCCAGATAGATGAGAGAAAAAATGATAAATGTAAAGCCTGTGAAGCGAGGGGGACCCTCGACCATATAATACTTTGGGAATGCCCTAAGTCTCCGGGCGCTAGGGACAACATTAAAAGTAGAAAAGCCTGGGTAACCCTGCTGCGTCCGCCTGGCAGCTGAGGCCGCGAATAACCAATGTATATTCGCCAGTCCTTAGTCGCGGAGGTTCCAGCCCCCCTCCCTCAGGCCTGCATGCCAGGAGCGGGAAGTAGGGGGCCTCCGAAATCGGTGGAAATGAAAGTTTTAATCAATCAATTAAGGAATGAGAGGGAACCGGTTTAACAACGGCCGGTACGGAGCATACGCAGCCAATGCAGCCTTGGTGTTCGGGAGAGGGGAAGCAACGCGATAGACCGAAGCGCGAGGGTGTGCCGTCTTCTGCCGACCTTTCTTTTTCCCCCTCCTCTCTCTTTTCCGGTCTTCGTTCGCAGCAGCACGCACTACGCATGCGCCGACAAGCCAGCTCAGCCAACACCAGTGTGTGTTGTTGTAATCCCTCTGTGCGCGTCCAGTGTCGTCACGCTATAGTGCCTAGAATATACAGTCACGCTGAACGTGCGGCGTAGCGTAAGCTACGGCATCTGCGGACGTTAAGAAGCGACAGACTTTTTTTTTTTCTTTTTTTTGCGAGAGTCGACCATTCTTGTCATGCTGAACGTGCGGCATAACATAAGCTATTACGGCTGCGGACGTTAAGAAGCGGCAATATATTTTTTTTTCTTTTGCAAGAGTCGTCCATCCTTAATCGAAAACCTGCGGTCAGCTGCGATCATGACACCGGCTTTTAGAATTGTTCGCTTCAAACGGCATTTGCAGCTATTACGCTTCCCAATGATTTTGTGGCAGTGGACTCCGCCCGTTCCAAGAGCGGCGTGATTAATTGAACCAGGCTTGTGCAATCGAGCCATCAAGGCAGTCCACTCCCTGCCACCGAAGGTTCAGTTCAGTTCAGTTCAGGCGTTCAGTCGTGTCCGACTTTTCGTGACCCTATGGACCATGTCACGCCACGCTTTCCGGTCTCTCACTATCTTCTTAACATCACATAGCTTCATCTGCAATGCCTCGAGAATGCCATCTAACCATCGCGTTCGCTGCCTACCCCTTCTCCGGCGACCCTCAACCTTTCCCAACATCAAATCTTTCTCCAGCGACTCCTCTCTTCTCATCAGATGACCAAAGTAGCTGAGCTTTAACTTTAGAATTTGACCCTCCAATGAGCAGTCAGGGTTTATGGTCGACAATATCGACTGATTTGATCTTCTGGCAGTCCAAGGAACTCTTAAGAGTCTTCGCCAGCACCACAATTCAAACGCGTCAATTCTTCGGCGGTCAGCCTTTTTCACAGTCCAACTCTCGCATCCATACATCACAACTGGAAAGACCATAGCACGGGTTATACGGATCTTGGTTGGCAGACTAATGTCTCTGCTCTTTACTAGGTGGTCAAGGCTAACCATTGCTCTCTTTCCCAGAAGCAGGCGTCTCCTAATTTCATGGCTGCAGTCTCCTTCCGAGGTAATCTTGGCGCCCAAGAACAGAAAATCTGTCACAGCTTCCACTTCTTGTCCATTGATGCTCCAGGACTTGATAGGGCAAGACGCCATGATCTTCGTCTTTTTAATGTTCAGTTTAAGCCCAAACTTCTCACTCTCTTCTTGTACGCGCATCAGAAGTCTCTTGAGTTCCACTTCACTTTCTGCCATTAAAGTGGTATCATCCGCATATCTAAGGTTGTTGATACGTTTTCCAGCAATCTTCACTCCAGCTGAAGACTCGTCCAGACCGGCCTTCCTCATGATGCACTCTGCATATAGGTTAAATAGGCAGGGCGACAGTATGCAGCCTTGCCTCACCCCTTTCTCAATCGGAAACCAATCAGTAAGACCATGCCCAGTTCTGACTGTGGCCTCTTGCCCTTCATACAGGTTCCTGAGGAGACAGATGAGGTGAATTGGAACTCCCATCTCTCGGAGAGCTTGCCACAATCTGCTGTGATCTACGCAGTCAAACGCTTTCGCATAATCAATAAAGCAGAAGTAAATGGGTTTCTGGAACTCTCTTGCTTTTTCCATGATCCAGCGAAGGTTGGCAATTTGGTCTCTAGTTCCTCTGCCCTTGCGAAACCCAGCTTGCACGTCCGGAAGCTCCCGATCCACATACTGCTGCAGCCTACCTTGCAGGATTTTTAACATCACCTTGCTAGCATGCGAAATAAGCGCGATCGTGCGGTAGTTGGAACAATCTTTGGCACTGCCTTTCTTTGGAATGGGGATGTAAACTGACCTCCTCCAATCCTGTGGCCACTGCAGGGTTGTCCAAATCTTTTGACATAATGTATGCAGTGTGTTAACAGCGTCGTGGTTGAGGTTTTGAAGCAACTCAGCTGGAATACCATCAATTCCGCTTGCTTTGTTCTTAGCAAGGCTGGCTAAGGCCCATTCAACTTCACTCTTCAGGATGCCCGGCTCGAGATCAGTAATCACAACCGTCCTATGTTGGGATTGCACATCCGGGTCCTTCTTGTACAGTTCTTCTGTGTATTCCTGCCACCTCTTCTTTATCTCTGAGGCTTCAGTGAGGTCCTTGCCTCGTTTGTCCTTTATCACGCCCAGCTTAGCACAGAAGCTTCCTTTGATATCTTTGATTGTCTTATACAGAGCTCTTGTGTTTCTTAATTGGCTGTTGTCCTCAACTGCTTGACACTGTATGTTCAGGAAGGCATTCTTATCTCTCCTTGCTATTTTCTGAAAATCCGCATTGAGAACCTTGTATTTTTCTCTTTCCCCCATACCTTTTGCCATCCTCCTTTCCTCAGCTATTTGCAAAGCCTCTTCAGATAACCAGTTTGCTTTTTTGCATTTCTTTTGCTTTGGAACTACCTTAGTAGCAACTTCTTGTATTATATCACGAACATCAGTCCACATCTCTTCGGGCTCTTTGTCTTCTAGATCTAATTCTTGAAATCGATTCCTCACTTCCACAGCATATTCTAATGGAATCTGATCCAGATCATACCTGAAAGGCCTTCTAGTTTTCTGCGTTTTCCTCAATCGAAGCTTAATTTTGGCAACAAGAAGCTGATGATCGGTGCCACAATCGGCCCCAGGCCTTGTTTTTACTGCTTGTATAGCGCTTCTCCATCTCTGCCGGCAAATAATATAATCGATCTGATTCCTGTACAGACCGTCCGGTGAAATCCATGTGTACAGGCGCCTCTTGTGCTGTTGAAAATGAGTATTCGCTATGGTCAGGTTGTTTTCTTGACAGAACTCTACTAGCCTCTGCCCAGCTTCATTTGGCTCACCAAGACCGAACTTGCCTGTAATTCCGGATATTTCTTCACTCCCGACCTTAGCATTCCAGTCTCCTATGAGAAAAACGACGTCTGATGATGGGGTGCGGTCTAAAAGGCATTGTAGGTCCGCATAAAATCTCTCAACGTCAGCTTCTTCAGCAGCAGTGGTCGGTGCATAGACTTGGATAACTGTTATGTTGAAAGGGTGACCTTGGATACGAAGTGAAATCATTCGGTCGTTTTTGGGGTTGTACCCTAGCACTGCTTTGCCCATTCTTCTGTTTACTATGAGAGCGACCCCATTCCTTCTCTTGGATTCGTGCCCACAATAAAAGACATAATGGTCGCCGGAGTTAAATTCTCCCATTCCGGTCCACTTGAGCTCGCTGATACCCAAGATATCAATGTTCAATCTGTCCATTTCTCGCTTGACGATATCCAGTTTACCTTGCGTCATAGATCTTACATTCCATGTTGCTATGTGATATATCTCCTTGCAACATCGGACTTTCCGGTCGCTTCCCGACACATCCACAACTGAGCGTCCTTTTGGCTTTAGCCCAGCCGCTTCATTCGTCCTGGAGCTACTAGGAATCGCCCTTAGCAAACATCAAAATTAGTCAAAAGATAAACACGCCATGACGTTATCGCTGTGCAGCATCTTGGCACACTATCAGTAAATGAGTAGTGGATGCGGCGGCCGAAACGGAGGGACGTGCCACTAACACTTTTTTTTTTTTAATATTCTCAGCGGCAAGAGTAGGGTGGGTTCATTATGCAAGTGGATTGATTACGCGACAAATACGGTATCATTTTTCACGTTAGCGAGCGGCGTCTCAAGCCGATTTCTCTATATCGAATTATCTACATATCGAACTATTTAGCGATCCCCTCAGAGTTCAATATATCTGGGTTCGACTGTATAGACACCAAATTATGGTTGCATTTTTCTTATCTGTAAGACATTCTTCCTGTACATGGATCACTGCGTGGTTTTCATCTGCAATTGCTAAATAATTTATAATTTAATTTTTTGTCCCGTTTCGGTTTTAGCAGAGAGAGAGAACAGCAAAAGTCAAGTCCAGGCCACAGGCTGGGTTTAGCATTGGGATGAATTAAAACAACAGAGGAATGATTATATAGCTCTTTTTCTATCATTCACGTTACCTAGACATGATTTAGACATCACAGCCTTCGCTTGGCCGTTGAAACCGAACCAAATGAGAAATTTGATTACAAATTATTCAGCAGTTGTAGGCAAATATCACGTGATGATTCATGCACAGTAATGTCTTACACAACATTACAAATACTAAAACACGAACCCAAAAAGTAGGCATCTATATGCTCCTTTAATCCTTCATCTTACTGCGCAGTTTCTAAGCGACAGCACTGCTTGCAGGTGACCATTGATATACAGCCAAACAGTCAGCGTACAAAAATGTCTGACAAATGCCATTAGAAAAGAACTCCGCTTGCAGTTGTGCAGTTTGACATTTGATACTATATCAGATGTTCTACTAAACATAAATTTGATAGGTGTGAACAACAGTGCTAACTTCAACACAGAATTTTCAAGATGATTTTGCAGTGCTCAACATAAATGACTTAATTTGACATATTTGGGCTAGACAATATTATCTTTAAGAACAGCGCTATCGAAAGAGGAAGCCATTATGTCCTTACCTTCACTCGCATTACAGGTAGTTTTACCATAGTGACAGCATTACTGTCCTGTGCACCTATCCTGCAACAGGCTTATCCCGAATAAACTAATGACTGCAGACCGGGCAGAGATGAGAAAAGACCAGTTTGGATACTCGTCTGCTGTCTAGCCAGATGTCCCTTTATTTTTTTTGTTTTATGTGCATGTCAGGCCCAGGAGCCATTTGCTTCACGTTCTTGTAACAAGGTGTGGTCACAGTAGAATAAAAAAAATACACTTAATGTCTACTGTATTTGCACGATTCTAACGTGCCCCCAATAATGTGCATTAATATCTAACACCTAGAAACCACGAAAAAAACTTGGCACTGATTTCACTGCGCACAATAATGCAGTAAACAAGCATCTGAAAATTGCTAAACACATTTAATGGAAGATAATCGGCACACACAAACACAACCACGAGACAAGGATGTCATAGGCTACTCGCCGCCAGTCAGACGACAGCTTTTTCTTGGTGTCCACCAACTGCAGAAGGTCATCTTCAGTACCGTCTAAGGGGTTGTAAATTGCAAAATTTTTAAATGCACGCATGACCATTGCTAGCGGGAGGGCCTTGAATCCATCTCGCAATATCCCCGAGCATCGCTCTCTTGAGACCACGCGAGAGCCTGCTCACAGAGCCAGTCGCTGTACATTGCGTGCACAGTGCTCAAGTGCTCCTTTACGGGCTTATTTAAGCCATGATACCATGATTTAAGCACACATCAAAAGGCTGGACAAATACTCAGCCAAAAAACGGAGGCAGCTCACTGGAAGCTCTCTGGCCTGAATTGGATGGGATTGGTACTGAGGCTTCCCTTTTTTACCAGGTGGACCAGAATTTCAGAAAGGTCCTAGCCAAGTCAATTCCCTACTGTGACGGAGTCTGTCCCGTCATGGCGCAACGCCACCAACAGAATCAGTCAGGGAATGCACGGTAACCGAAGGGGAGGAGCTGGCCGTTGCTCTTGCGGTGGTAGCCGGGTATCGAAGCAACACGTCCCTTACCATTCTTAGATTCTAGAGAAGCGTGTCGTAACTACATGAACGGCCGCATAGGTCGCGCCGCGCTCAGGCTCCTCCAGAGCGCGACCCCACCAAAAGTCAAACACATTTACTGAGTGTCAGGACACACCGACATAGCGAGGAACGAACGCGCCGATCAGGTAGCTCGAGGGTACACGAGCCGAGCTTCCTCCAAATCGGACGATCTACCCGAGCGAGTCAGCCCTACGTACTCAGATACATCTGAGTACGTAGGATATTCTGAATTACTATAAGGGGGTATGGATCCGCTATCCGCCGCCACATCGGGATCTAAAACAACAAGAGGCAGTGTACTGGCGAAGACTGCAGACAGGAACATTCCCTAACCTGCATATCCTAAGCAAAATTTACCCGTCACAATATCGGGACACCTGCCCATGGTGTGGTAGCACACCTTCGTTATACCACATCACGTGGCAATGTAGAAATAATGACAGCTTTCGTAAAGACCTGAGTGCAGAACAGTGGGAGAGCCGGCTCTCCAGCGGCGATTTGGATTGCCAACTAGGTCTAATCCAGCATGCCCAGCGAGCAGCGAAGCTCAGCGGAGCCCTGGAATAGGGGCACCGACCCTGTGAGAAGGTGGAAGATGGAACTCTTCTGCTACTAGCACAAGACCCTCCTGGAGAAACTAACGTATTTCCTATCCTATCCTAACAGTATTTATCTAGTATGTCTTATCCAGTTCTGAAGGCGTCATTTGGTTGTCTCCACAGCCACAGCCCTCTCATCCCGCTGTGTCGCATCACTGTCCACCGCAGCGTCTCCTTGCGGCTGTCCAGACGTGAACCTGATACTGATGATACCAATGGCAATGCGGTTGGCTATGGTTTATTGAGCTACTTCGTTTCGAGTTTTGAGATTTCTGTTTCAATTTCGAATCCGAATGTAACGCGCATGTATTTTTAAATGGTTATTTTTGGAAAAAAAGGTGTGTGTTAGAATCGTGCAAATACGGTATTTTGCATGAGCTGGTATGTAAAAAAGAAACACCATGCGCCACAACATTCAGACTAATTTAATAAATGGTACGTATAGGAGCCACACAAAAATGTCAACAATGCCAGTTGTTCCACAACTCCTCAGCCAACAAATGAATAGGCCTAGCATACAGTTAAGTCCAAAGTGCACTGTACCTGCGAGCTGTTTCAACATCAACTTTGGGTCCCATTGTAGCATTCGTTACTAGTACAAGGTACCCGCACATGTGCAAAAATGCATGTATATTACAGTACTATGTACAGATAGACAGCACACACAGAGCAAGTAACAGCACAAACTATGCCTATCACACTGAAGAAGGCAAGATGGGTTGCAAGAAAGGCAATGCTGCACTGACACTTCTACATCCATTCACAGACATCAAACTGTCAAATGTGGCACAATACGAGCTGGCACATTTCAGTATTTCTGTCCTAGAAAGACAAAATCTCACCCACCTCTGCACCGGGCCCAAATGGCAGCCACAAACATCAATGCAAAGAGGAGCGAAAGACAGTGAAAGGCAATGACGATGTGACAGTGCTAATGACTAAGGTGCTTTAAACAGGTGCACTATGAACACTTAGGCATGTTCTCAAGCGAGGAAAGTTTTCTCGTACTACGCAGACACCGGTCCTCTTCTAGGCAGATGATCTGATGAATGTGGCAGGCAAGAATGGAAGAGCAACACTGACACAACACAGGCTTATGTTCGACGTTCAATTCACCTTGACCTTGGGTTGGGAGAACAGGCCCACCACCCTCTGCACATGATGGAAGTTCTGCAATATTAATCAATCAACCAGTCAATCAATCAATGGTATATAAATGCACATATAAAAGTTGGAGCACTCCAAAATGTTGGTGCAAGATGTGAGACAAAATCAGAGGCTAGTTCTAAAGCGTTGTTGCAAGCACAGTATTTTTTGCCAACCACATGCGTGCCTGCAGATAGTTGCTGCAAGAAGTTCACCAATTTCGCCAATGCTCCCTATTCTAATTCTTGCACAACAGGTGAGCATAGTAATAGCTTTTGCTTTCTCCTTTTTGGTGTGAATGCCAATGTGCAGAGTCGAGTTAAGCAGCTTTCAGGAAGTGCTGCATAGTTTTGAAGCCTGAGCAAAACAACCAGGCAATGGCATAGTAGTAATACAGAGCATCTCAATATATCCTCAATAAAGTGACACAGTATTTTTTGACTTTTTGAAAGCTCATATGATTTCAATGTGCACCTTATGAATGCCGAATTGCTTCCTGGTAAGAAGCAAAAAATGAGATATTTTAGCAGGCAAATTAGCAGGTGCAAGCAAAATGTTATAGATATAAGGCTATTCAGTTGTGTTCTAAAGCTTAAAACGTTAGAGAAACGCTCTGGCATCATGTCCAGTACTAGTGTCAACTGCTTGCCATACCACTAATGCAGACAAGAAAAAAAATACTAATACTAATAAATAACAAATAATAATGCAGGTATGATGGTTTGACAGACTGATTGCCCATTAGTTAACTATGTGAACATGAACAAGTAAAACAGACAGTTAAGACCACTTGCTGGGTGTGTTGGTATATCATGATACAATCACTCAGCACAAAGGTGAACGTGGACAAGAGAGGAGACCCCACAAAGTGCTTTGTGGTGTCTCTTCTCTTGTATGTGTTCATCTCTGCGCTGAGTAATTGTAGCAAGACTTGCTTATCGACGTTTTCATTTCATGAACAACATCATGAGACATACTCAAGCACCCACTAAATAAACCTCATTGAAAGCAGTCTAGTACTGAAAAATATGCTTTTAAATGTGCAGAAAAACTGCAAGCACAGCCTGGAAACTTATAGGAAGCAAGGACTATCAGTCCTGAAAACAGTGAAAAGGACAGGAAAAAAAAAGACAGCCAATGCAAGTGCAGGCTATATTTTATTTCAGAAGGCTAGAAAACACAGGCATTTGTAGGCTTCAAATGCCTTGAAAACAAAAAAGATGAATTGCAGTGCACAACACCACACGATGGCAATAAAAGCAAAGCACTTGCCCAGCCTAGCTGCTAACAGCTGCGAAAGGTGAGTGAAAACAAAAACAGAAACTAAAACCCAACACTTAGCCCCCATTTCACCAATGTCATGAGTACATATTTTTTTCTTTTCAAACTACTTGAAGCCTTGTCTTCATTCCTTCCGAAATAAAACTGCCTGCAGTTGATCACCAATGCTTATGCTGCCCACCTTTCATTTCGTTCACTGTGCTGTTTTCAACAATGAACCAAACAACAAGCTCAATTTCTTACGCTTGTACAAAATCTCCTTTCATATCAATTTAATATGACAATGTGTGCTGCTGGCTACTCTTCTGGTACTCAACCACTATACAACCACCTTTATAAAGCAAGTTTTCTTTTGGTACATTATGAGAAATAACGTCTTGAAGTCTCAAAACTTACCACAATAATGAGGTACACAGTTCCCAGGTAGGCACCGATAAAAGCTGCCAAGAACAAGTCAAACACAGCAGGCTTGACACTGCATATTAGAGAAAAAAAGAAAAGTGCCACTCTTTTCACTGAATGCCTTGTAACACATGGCACTCACTGCTAAATAACACAAACATGCAGTGCAGACTAACACAAGAACGGTGCACGAACCTGTAGGCATTCATGACAGCAACTGGAGTGTCATAGAAGACAATTTCGGGATCCCTAAAGAAAAAAAAGAGAGAGAATTAAGCTTAAAGTGAGAGATTATATTTTATACACATGGTCCTGCTTGGACCATGTTTGGTCCACAGTATGTGATAAATAAAATAATAAATAAATATACAGATATGAAGCAAAATGCCTCATTTTCAGTCTGTGCAAAGTATTAGCTAATGATCCGGCTACTATAGCACAAGGAAAAAAAAGATAATGCTGTCAGATAACCATTTTTCACCACTTCACCCAAGACAGAAATTTAAAATTTGCCATGCATTTCACACTTTCATGTAAACAAGGATGCTGTCACAAAAGGTTACAGAGAATTCCAATTGGTGGTCCTGAGCAGTACAAGATGTATAGAGAACCTAATGACTGTACCATTATGGCCTAATCGGAACTGTGGATCTGAATCGAAATCGCCCTACGAAACAGGAATTGGGTTTTGAGCAGCAAAGAAACTAGCTCCTTCTCACTGACTGGAATTCGCCATAAGTAAATAAAACAAACAAAAGCAACTATTCATCACCTTTTTTACAGGGACAGTGCTCCCTTCAGATTTATGACAGCTCAATAAGTACACAATGCAGCTGTGTGCTCAAGCAATACGTATTATGCACACCCCAGAAACATGCAAATGTGCTCCAGTTTCGGTGCGACGCATTATGCACACGCTGTTCCCACGCATCTAGTAAAATATTTGCGGCCTACATTGCTATGACGATGCACTTAATTCTACTTAGCAAGTGCCTGTAACAAGCAGAGCACAGAAGCACAAAAAGGGAAAAGCAGCCATACCTCTTGTCTGGCCGGAAGGAAGACAACCGCACTTCCTTGAGGTGCCGTGCAAGGACTTGCTCTAGCATGGAGACCACCGGTGCTTTGCCCTTGGCCATCAGCTGAGCTCCTCGTGGCTGACTTGACAGCATGTCCAGCCAGGCCCCTAGGTAGTCCTCTTGAAGCCCCTGTTTGCATTTAGAAGAGAGGCAAAAAAATAATGAATGGTTTCATGCAGTTAGGCCAAATGTAAATTTTGTGCTCTAGCACTTTGGTTTCAGTTATCATTTGAGCCTTGATTTTCAAGGTCAAGTAAATAGATGCAAGATGATGAAGTCAACGGCATTCAAAGCACAGCGCGAGACTGGCAGTTCAACATGCAGGATGATCGGCAGGCTTCAGACAACCATTGGTGAAATTAGTGATTGGGACTCCACACTTAAAATATTAAGTTGGCCAGTAAGTGCACTCAGAACTGACAAGGTTGACAACCTTTTAAATTTTATAGGCCCTGTCATAGCACTCTGGGCAATACCACAGACTTGGCTCTTCGTGATGCCATTAAGCATGCATTGCATAACATGCCTCAGAGTTCTGGGCTACATAGAGTTTTCAAAAAGAGGTCTTGATTAATTAAAATGTAGCTATGGCCACCTTCTCCCATTTGATAACAAAGAAATAAAGTGATAAAAAAATTTACACCACTCTTGTCTCAAATACTGAAGGAGTGAAAGAAGTGGCACTCAAAACTAACAACTCACTCAACGAAAAAAAAAGTCTGTAACAGAAATTTCTATGATAGAACATTTACAAGACCTTACTAAACAAGTTCAGCTCATTTTTGTGTCTTATATGACATGAACGTTCTGCAAAAGTAGATTCTACTAGCATGACAGCTGGCTTGCACATATACAGCACTTCACCCCTGCACAGAAAACTAACTTGCCTGCTTGAGGTTAGATGCTGGATGCAAACCAATGCCTCATCTTGAATAGCAGATGAATCCTATTCAGAAATGTCAAGCATTGCAACTCGCTACTGAGGTGAGTTTTTGAAATTTTCTTTCCCGCACTAGCGTAGCCCAAAGAGTGGTTGCTCACGTACCATAGGTTATGAAAATTTAAAAACTGTATTTCGCTATACTTACTGGTTTAACAGGCAATCAAAGTATTGTTTGTAACTATAGATGATCACGCAAGTTAATTATAGAAGGCACAAGCATTTTTCAGCAGTCATCAGAACTCCACACAGCCTCAGCAACCTAATTTACTTACAGTATACTGCCATATTTGCATTGTATTAATTTTCTTAAGCACAATTCATAAAGGAGCTTCCTCTGCCCCAATGACTGCGATCTAATTAAAAGAATTTTGCCTTACTGGAACAAACACAGCATATGGGAAAAGACTCGACACCCACACATACTTGTAAAAATCTATGCATACCTGCTAACTTTCAAATTCATTAAACTCTCCGAAGGGAAAGGAGTGATCTGTTGTCATGAAACAAGTTTTGACCCAACGAAGTTTTGTTCACCGATCTTCAACAAGACTGTCGAACTTCACTTGTGGTTGGGAAGACGTGAGTAAGTTTGCTCGAAGCAAGTTCCACTCTCGTGTCCTTTCACCAACAGCAGATCCTTACGTTCATGTGAAGCGATGCGATCCTTGACATTAGCATTGCCACCACACCAAACAGGAATACGTACTTTATAAGGTGAGTTTGCCTCTTCTCTTTATGGCATGAAACTCAATTATGAATTGAAGTGTACAGTTTCAAAAACACTTGAAAGAACTGACAAGGCTTCTAGAAAACCATCGCAGAGTGAAGCCACTATGGGTAAAAATGCTGGAGTTGCACTGCGTCATACATGAAAGCTGGTCACATAAAAAGGCCAACAACAAGGATATGGATTCGTGGACCTCAGCTAGAGGAGAATTCCTCACAATGTTGTAGCTCGTAGTAGTTGCCCACAGATGATAGATATTGCCCTCTCATGGCAGCACAGGTTACCACCAGCAGCGAAGTAGTTTCAATAGAATTACCCTTTGTTTTGCAAATATATATTTTTCTTGTACATTTTGAGCCAAGATTCGTAAAATAATAAGATGGGGTTTAGTTTGTATGTTTTATAGTAAATTTGGAACAGTTGGTAGGTACGCTCTTTGGCTCCAGATGAATGGGAAAAACGCACCAGACTATCACGGAAGACTTCCAAACTTGTTCCCGTGTCTGTCATATTGTAGAGGACATGAGCCACCGCTTCAGCGATCACCTTTACATTCCGAGCCAACTTGGCTTTGTCAACTTTGTCACTGCAGAAAGATGAAAGAGGTCAGTGCACATATTCATTGAAACCTAGGTAAATAAAGTAAAATAAGCTACTCTCATAGACAGATGCAAGGCAGTTTGCTGCCACTACACAACTGCAAACAGAGGACGCATGCCATATGATAGACAAATGGCAACTCCTGCTCTTATTTACTTTTCGCAGCACAATATTCATAACTAGGAATAATTTACATGAATTCACTTCACTTCACTTTAATACCTTCAAGACCCTCATTAGAGGGTATTACATAAGGGGTGGGGCGCACAGAAAAGAAAAACAGAATAGGTGACATATTTATGTAATTTATACAAATACAAGATTTTCACTGCGCAAGTACACGTGTGATTCGTTCAAGAAATAAAGATGGTCATGTGATAGCAGCAAGTTCAAAATACTACTCTAGTAGTTTGAATAGTATGCACATGTGACACCATGTCTATTCTGCTTTTATGAGTGAAAACTGATCATGCTGCATCTTCCACAGTTTCATGTGCACCACGGAATGCTTCTCTCTGCTATTTTTGTCAGCAGGATCGGTTTATATTAGATTTGTTCAAGGTACTTTCCAGAATCTATAAGAATAATTCGAATATCCTCATCACCTGCAGGGAAGTCAAAGCAATACAAGCTACTGTCTCAGTGTGGCGCCACATCATTTCGTTCCAAGCTCGAAAAAATTTATATTGCAAAATGCAAACAAAAGTCTTCAAATATTTAGCGCTGTTTTGACTAAACTCTTGTTTCTGTTGTTCCCCTTACACTCTTCCGCAGGTGCTAGCAGAGGGCTATGCAGTTACATTCAGAGAACACTAGATTAGGTTCTGAGGGCAAACGTGCACCAGTCAACTTAAATAAAAATCAAGAAGTTCTCAGACAGAGCAGACAATTTGTACTGCAATACAAACAGTGTCTTCCTGGTTTTGTTTTTAGTTCTCTTATCAATGTATAATGTTTTCCTATTCCTTTCAACATACTAGCCTTATCAAAGTTTTCTCAGAAGAGTTGAGCTGTTGAAATGAACGGTTGCTACGAGAGCTCATTGTGTGTGCGCATAGTTTCTTTTGCTGTCCAAATATTCAGATCTTCAGTGCAGCAGTTTTTAGTTCCTATAAATTCCATGCTTGCCTTGTTCCAGCCTTTCTGCACAACTCGTGTGAAATGCGATCCTATTTTTCCTGCACTGGTCAGCATCCTTACCCACCGATCATAAGGCAAGCACTAGCATTGGGCAGTGTTTTTTTTATTCCCTGGACAATATGGTCACGTCTCACCTTGTGTCAAAAATGGAGCTGCGGCTAGGTGATCGATGGCTAGGCAGGTGTGAGACAGTGAATGCTGGCAAGCGACGCATGCTGAAGCGCTCATGCTCCCAAGCCAGAGTCTCATCTGCCAAGTTGATTTTCTTGTGCACCATTGACACTCGCATCGCAGGTGCCAGAAGTGATGCCACATTCTGAAGCTCCTGCATAATATCCCATAAACGTCAAAAATCCCCCTTCTTCACTGCTCAGCTATTGATTTACAGCATGGTCACAGTCAGCCTGCATCCACACAGATAGGCAGCAAACAGGTTGGGAGAAGTAACACGGTGGCTCTAACTAGCAACAGCATATATAGACCACAAAATGAGAATTAAAAGAAAACATTAACTTGCACCTGATTATAAATATGCATTTTGAGCGGCATGAAAAAAACGAAGACACCAAAGATTCTCTACAACTCTTTTATTATGTCAGTTTTGCTAAGTCCATCCTTTTCTCGCTGTTCAAAATACATAGCCTTGCCAACATGCCCAGTTTCATTAAATACACCAGTTGTAAGCTCGCGCTTCCACCAAATATGTGCCCTCTCTTCTCAGCAGCGTATCGACAGCTAAGCAGAATTGCGCTAAATTGCATTGCCGCAATCTTTAATTCAGGTAGACTGATCAGAACTGCATTCTTACGGGGAAAAGGATAGCAAAGAACAGCACCTCAAAAATGGTTGCCAATGAGCTTTTCCTGTGCTGCTGCATTTTTCACTGGACGGCGTTAAAGCGGAACCACATGCTGGCATGAGAAGCACCATAACAGTGCCCCAGACTCCATGCTATGTTCACAGCTACACTTAGTTTCACCTTGCAGGCAAATGTTCGTGACAAAGGAGAGGGTGGCATGAAGGGTGTGGCATGACAGTGTTAACAGCTCCCATGTATGGCTCCCTTTATGGATCCTCATTTACATACCATGCATTTTGCTGCTCACTTAATCATGAATCATTTAATTTGTACCTCTGACTTCGCACACATACTCTTTAGCATACAGTCTTAAGCTATCTTACTACATGCAAGACCAACCAACATAGATATAAAGCCCTTATTTAGCCAAGCACTACAAATGTGCCTGTGTGGTAGAGGGGCACCACATCTGACTCAGGATACAAGGGTGCCAGTGAGTTCGATTCCATCATCCTCCCATCTTAGAGGAGTTAGGAGTTGACATCTCCTGCCTGCTGAGGGTCATGTGGTTGTGTGACATCACACAACCTGCAGACCAATCGGTGCCTTAACTATGCCACCCGTCCGAGGCATACTCGTGATTGTTCCTCCGGATTTTCTGAAGACCAGGGCCTTTATCACTGTCACATTAAAACAAACAGCAGAGCCAACACTTCTGCCACTATGCATGACATAAAAAATTGAGTAACATGCCAATGGATGCACCTTCTAAAGAAACAGTGAGAAGTGTGCTCACATTGAATAACTTGGCTGTTGTGCTGCCTTCCTTTGGAGGCTTTGATACATGAACATACAGGTCATCTCCATTTCCTATGGAGTCTATACACATAGTGAAAAGAGAGTCAGCCAGCAGGCTTCCCTCTGTACAAAGGAAAGGTAAAGCAAATTAGACTGGTACCTAGACTGCAGAATGAAGAACACAGGCTTTTGAGATAAGAACACTGTTTCATTACATAAACATATAACAGTATGAGGCAAAAAAGCAATGAGCCTGCCCATTTGGAAGAAATAAAATATAGTGGGAGTTCTAGCATGGTTTGAAATTAGTTACACGAGCAAAAGCTCTGGTTTTGCATGGTTTAGTAAGGTTGTACGTACATGGTTTGACTTGGGGGGACGCTCAAGCTTTGCCAGTAGACACGATAGCACTTTTAACATTGCCTTTTCATTTTGCAATTTTTTTATATATCTTTAAGTTGGTTTTGGGGGAAAGGGAGGCAGGGCATCAGTCTCACTTTTCAGTGGACACCAACGCTAATTGCATAAAGATCATTTGAACCCAGCGAAGTGAAATCCGAGGTTACACCCTAGAGCTTGCACTCTAAAAACAGAGCAGGACACCGCCGCCTTAACACTGAATAAGTCCATACATGATGGTCCTGGCAAATGATTGCAACTGAGCACAGATATGCAGACTACTAGCTTTCACAAAAAGTTTTTGTTGAGTGGTGAGAAACAATGAAAAGATTTGTTTATAACCGTCTGGTAATCCTATTCTTTTTTCAAGTAAGCTTGAAACTCGCATGATTCTGAGATTGTCCAACATCATTTTCAATGACTAATACAAAAAAGAAATGTTTTCAATGTATTTATTTTTAAAGTTAAGCGTAAGACATTAACAAACATGGAACACCAGGTGAAATTTGCCTATGCTCAATGAAAAATTCATAATTGGATGTCTTCACCCATACAGTTTCAGTTTTAGTAGTCAAAGGTGGTTATGTCACTGTTTATGAAATCATTTGAGGCGCACAACTGCAATATAGCACCTCTTCGTCAAGTTACTGTCATTCTGGCTCCTGAAGTAGGAGTTCGCACAAAACAAAGCAGCGGATATGGTACAGCTTTTGTATGTTTCAGATAATTTCATATGCCCTTGTGACATCACAAACATTGTTCAGTAACATGAAACTGTAACTGCATGAAAGGATAAATCCAACTGCATGGAAGGAATTTAACTGCAAATTATTTACTGAACCCTGACAAATTTCACATGAAGATCCATGCTTACTAATGTCATATGCATCATACCAAGGCAGAACCACTCTAGAAACAATTTTTTTGCCTTCCCTTCTTTAAAGGATTACGAATACCTAAAGCAAAATTCACCCTTTCCCAATTCTGTTCTCAACCACTCCCAGATAAAACAACTCATAATGCTCCCATTGGAAAGCAAAGTCCAGTTACTCAAAATATCCTTCATCTGAACATGAGCGTCGAAATAAAAGCATTGCCTACACCACACTCTTTGTTGTTCATCTCTAGTTCATGCTGAAAAGATATCTCACATGCACAAATAAAAAGGTGTTATACTGAACCCAAGAGGCATACTGCACAAGCTGTCATTTAGAGTAAACAGATACACCGTATGGATGCAAACACTTATGGCAAAGAAGGCATGAGCAAAAATACATGTTTCTTGGACTAACTACAGACATGAGGCAAAAGTAGTTCTTTGGGCTTAAAGAGATTACAAAACTGCTAATCTAGGACAAATGAAAGCTCAACTGCAAGTCTTTAAAATTTGTCACCAGTATGCCAGTGTTTCTATAGACCTCCTCTGCATTCTCTGTGGCAGCAGCATATTTACCTGTGCTGTCAATGTTGTCCTCGATCCATTTCTTTGTTCCATGATAGTTAAACTTGCCTCCAGCAGATATCAGGAAGACAAGATTAAACCTGCAAATTTCATCACAAAGAAGGAATGTGTTACAGGCAGAAAGGTGTGTTCTCTGTGTTCTGCAAGCAATGGAAAGAGGGCCATTAGACAATATCAAAGAGACCACGAAAAGCTTTATATTATAACTAGAAAATGTGCAGGAGCAATAGGCGTCCCATCAGCCCCCTCTGCAATGAAAGAATTTTTACAGTAGCCTCACTAACACCAAACATATAGGCAATCGAAAATGACACTCCACCTTTCCCCTTAGCAAATGCCAGCACGCAAAAAGAAATGAAGAAAACAAGTTGCAACAACATCCCGGTTCCTTAGAAGTTCCCAGCAAATGAGTGCACTTAGAAAGCCCAGTTAATGTCTATAGGGAAGGGGAGATGTCGCTTTGATCTGCTGGGAGCGGTTGCCAGGAGCGGTTGCCAGGAGCACATTTTGTAGCGAGAGCTACATTTGGCTACCAGTTGAGCATTTCACTGTGGAACCACCCTGGAATGTGTGGAATGCGCCATGTAGAGGAGGAGCAGGTTCGAGGGGCGTGAAATCAGAACTTTGCTGCCGCGTGTGACATCACGCGGATGCCACGTGCTAGCTATGAGCATAGCGGTGCATGCGCAACAGCATGTATTAATGAAGAGGACGGCCACAGCACAGTCATTTCTCACAGAGAAGGAGAGTCGAGTTACTGCTCAGGGGTGGTATCGACAAGAGAGGCTCAATTCCTCGGTTCCAGCAGTTGTCTCCTGGCAATTGGCCATTCAGCAAAGAATGAATACCGAAAAGCCAAGCAAGCAGCAGAGACACCTGAACAGAGAGAACGTAGCAATATTGTAGCGCAAAACAGACAAGACATGCGAGAAGACCGAACACGAGCGCTAACTGCTAAACAACTGCCTCACATCCTCTGGTAGCAGCTTGTTGCGAATGCAAAATGACATCGAACGCGCACGACTAATGGCATGCGCTATGGCTGCAACTGTAGCACTTGCGCTACAATATCGCTATGTTCATGCACCAACAAGCCCAAAAAGCTAAGCTTCTGAACTATATTTCTAGCACAACGGGCCCTTTCCTCAATATACGCCATAATCCTTGTGCTACAGTTGCAGCCATAGCGCATGCCATTAGTCGTGCGCGTTCGATGTCATTTTGCATTCGCAACAAGCTGCTACCAGAGGATGTGAGGCAGTTGCTTGGAGGTTAGCGCTCGTGTTGTTCGGTCTTCTCGTGTGTCTTGTCTGTTTTGCGCTACAATATCACTATGTTCATGCACCAACAAGCCCAAAAAGCTACACTTCAGAGAGAACCTCCCGCCAAACAGAGGCACCAAGGTGCAGAGCGTAACAGGCGGCGCACAGCAGCTCAGAAGATCAAGGTGAGCCAACAAATGCGACAGAAGAAAATGTAAAGGCCCGTCGTGTAACTGATCATACCATTCGATTGTCAGAAAGTTCATCTGAAACTTGAACATTTGAAGCAGACTTTGTGAACAATACGTTTGGACACATGTGCAACGTGTGTGAAGGACTGAGGCCGCATGTTATTGTACTGATCACTGGGCCGTCGTTCTTTCTGTGCATGAAATAAAAGAAATAATGTGTGACAACCAATGCCTCTTCATTAAAAAGCTCAACAATATGCTCGGCAACATGCCAAAACCAGAGGAAAGTAGCTTTCGCTATGTATATCCTGGCGTAGTTGAGCTAAGTCACTGCCAATGTTTTTAAAAATTGGTTCTAAATTATAGGCTTAACACAAGGCTTTTAAATTTGATTCGAATACTCACAAAGACCACTTCTATGCCTTTCTCACATTAGAACATTAATGCAATTATTGTTTCTGAGTCTCTTTAAAATAACTAGACATTGAAAAAAGGTTGCTGTCTCAATCTAGTAGATTTTTCTCTCAGTTCATCCTTAACTCTTTCGCTGTCACGGCCGTACCAGTACGTTTTCATGCTTCCCCCCACAGTCACTGACATATCAGTACATTCTCTATCGTGCGTTCAAAACTTTGTGCCTGAGCACAAACTGGCGCGCTTGGACTGGCCGCGCCATTTGTCGAATCTTTCTACAAGTTCATATCTTCGCTCTATGCTGTGTTGGTACGTATACTGAAGAGTACGGAGTGACCAGGCGCACCCCCCCCCCCCCTTCTCCCCCTCAATTTTTCAGTGGGCGTGGTCGCACCATGGTCCCCATCTCTCGCTCTGTGTGATCATGCGGCTCGTGCGTGCAGTTACGGGTTCAAGGGCTGTTCTGCCATCTGCCGCAGGTTTGCAGGTTTTTATTGTTATTCTGTTGGCGTGTCTGCCATGGCGCGTCAAGTTCACAGGCATGTGCCGTTGCCTCTCCAATAAACCGGCACATGACTCGATCGCTGCTTTCGCTCACCGTGCCCTCGCTTGCAGCTAGCAAAAGCAAATGAAGTTGTTTCAGCCTCTTTCCATCTCTCTCTGTCATCTTGATTTTCCAATGTGCCATTTCTCTCCGTTGCACGGGACACTGAAAGTGCACCCTCCATGCGTGTGGTTATTTCGGATGGCTGACTGCGCGGGACCTTCGCCTGCAGACTGGAACGATGGCTCTTCTAATTCTGAATACGAGCCCAGCTCAAATTTGCACTCCCAATAAGTATTGAGCAGTGTTTTTTTTTCCCGTGTTATCCTAATTTACCTCATTTATAGTCAGGGTGATGATGACGATAATGTTTATTAACAACACCTGCAGAACACGGAAATGTGCATATTCTGTTGACTATGTTTTTGCATAGCAATCATTATAATTGCTATGCTCCTCTGAATTCAAGCTGAAACTGGGGTTGCGTCACAGCCAGAAACACCCGACAGCGATGGGTTAATGATGCTTTTCCCTGCCTGCCAGCCATGTGTCAACAAAGAATCAGGCAGTTATGGAGGAGCTGGCATATTTTCCTTGTTCATTCCTTGCAGTGAGATTGGGAATAACATAACCTGTACCGACATAGCCACAAATAACATTAGACTGATCTGCACTTTTACAGCTGTGTTAAGAACTATTTGCAAAACTAGCACTGCCTTGCCTGCACAAAAAAGCAGATACTTTTCAATTAGGTTGCTCATCAAAATTCAGAGCGCTGAGCGCTTTACATGGTTCGTAAACAAAATATAGATAGACCATATATGAGATTCCATAATCCAACTCCATCATGCTAGGGAGAGGGACCGTCCCCCTGCTTTCACCTATGGCGGTTATCCTTGTAACAACGCTCCAAAGGGGGCTAGACGCGGAAGTTGCCTTCTAGCCCCAGTGTGACAGCCTTGTAGTCAGAGCTTTGACACCCAACCCACGGTATGAGAAGTCAACAAACCAGCGGGTTCGGATCAGAGGGGACAAACAAGAGTTGCGTACTCGAAGCATGCTTTATTCTGCCCGAGTACACGGCAAAACAAAGCATTCAAGAAACAACTGCCACAGCGAGCGAACTTCCCACTCGCGTACGGCCACGAAAGAAAACACCAAAAGGGGTAAATGCAAGAGAAAAAGGGAGAGGAATGTTCTTGTCATCACGTGTGGCTTCACACTCACAACCCGTTATGGTAAGTGCGTATGATGACCGGGCAATTCAGGTGACGGCAGCAGTCTCCCCAGTAGAGAGTCTGAACAATGCTCTGAACTGCGCATGTGAGCCACCCACCGAAAAGAAAAGAAAATCGCTAGGGGCGCGCTTCTCCCAGGACCGCGGAGAGGATGTCCACTGGCTATGCCAGGAGGAAAGAGAAAACCGCCCCGGCATCGCTGTGGGAGACTGGGAGGCAGTGGGGGTGACCGGTATGCCCTCCTCTCACCATCCTAACAGTGTGCGCGTAAACTTTCGTGATAATAACACGTGACTGTTATAATGGGACAGGGGAACATGTGTATCCCCGCACACCTAAAGCTTAATGTTGGCTGTCAAGGTAGTATCAATTCCTATTTGTCTTAAGCCCGTCAGTAGAATCCAAAGTCTACACTTTATCACAGAGGAAATCACATTAATATCAGATGAATGGATGCTTGTACAATAGAGCAGTTGCAAACCTACATTAGATATGGTGCAAAAAAAAGAAAAAAAACCATTCATCTATTTTTGAAAACATACCTCACATACCATCTTGATAATGCAAAATACCATCTTACTGCAATTTTCACTTCATGCACATGCTCTCAGTACTTACTGGGGATGTGTCCTCGAGTTTGTGTACAGTTTTGAGAACAAGCGTGCCAGCTCCAGCAGGGCAGCAACTCCACTGCCATTGGAGTCAGCACCAAAAGAGAGGGCCTACAAAGCACAGGAACACTAATGTTCAAGCCCGAACACTGAGATGTCACAACGCAAAAAGCTTACTGCTGCTGGAAGGGATAGTCATGGAACTCACTGGGCTTACTCCAAAGGCATCATAGTGAGCAACAATCACACCCGTTGGTAGCTGCTCCTCAACACCAAAACCAGATAGTTTTCCCTGGAAGAAAAAGAAAGACTGATTATAAGCCATGCACTGATCATTCATCATCTACATGCCTAGGAGGCCGACAAAGCCATGCAAATATGTAACATACTTGAATTTGTTCCTCCAGACAACTTGCATAAAATAATTTTCACTCTCATTGGTGTGCAGTATAAATGAGGTTCACTCATGCTGAGGACAGGATAGCATATGCACTGTAATATGCTATGTCTTGTCCTAAAATGGAGAAGCTAGTTGGATGCTCTCATGACAGAAGATTTTAAGCGAGTGCTCCTTGCATCATACTTCACAAAAATACTCATAAAACCTCTCGCTACTCTCTTTGCTGGTCAAACTCTTATTGCAGCAGAAAGAAGCTGACAAGTGATTCACAAGTAGTATTTGAACATATTTCCAAAAATAACCTGAGGCATGACTGCAACATATAGTACCTGAATCAATTTTAATGCAAAGGCAAGTCTGGTGATGCTAGTCTCTAAGCTGCATTCTTAGCCACTGCATTAAAATGGTTAAAAAGATATTTTTCTTTATGACATAATTTAGCTTAGTTAGGACAGATAGGACCATAGGTGGACTAGCACTAGCTGTTCTGCTTCATTTAACTTGATTGCTTATTTGAATTGCATTGTTTATTTCATTATGCTGATGAATGAGTATTTTGTTGTACATGATTTCTTGGGGTTATTAAGCATATTATGCATATTTGTCTAAGAAGTTCTTCATATGGTTACGCATGATCACCACTATTTACTTGAGGTCATCACTTGGTGAAATCAAAGCTGTAAACACAGTTTTGTGGCCTGCAAAGCAGTTTGACACAAAACTGACTCTTGGCACAACAGTTGCATTTGGAAGCTTGAGGTCAATGCTGCTTGTTGCAATGGTTCATATAATCATGCTAAGCGACACGGAAGGTCTCAGGCTTATGTTCTTCAATTTTCTTTAGAAAGTTTGGAAGCTTCAACCAGTCTTTGCTAAAGTTTCGAGCCGAGAGCAGAGACTCGTTGTTGAACAGAGTGCAAAGTGGGTCCTTACCAATGCCTTCATAGTATTGCGACAATAGTCTGAGTTTCGCAAAGCTACCATAAAGTCACCATTCTGGATTACACTTTTGCACTGGCTAAAGTTAGGTGCTTCAGCTCCGTCGAAAGTTTTGCCAAGCTTCACAGCGTCCACTCTTACATCGTGGTGCATGTACGATGGTGTGTCCTGAAGGAAGTCAACACATTGTAACAGCCCCTCTCTGGGCATCATATAGGTCAAGTAAACAGTCTTACTAAAGATTCAGTGGTTGATATTCACTTTGATGGTGCAGTCACCATCAAGGTTCCTTAAGTGCTGTAATGTTTCTCAATTTCCACACTAACGTCAGAGTGAGAACTTCACTCCGCACAGACTACTGATCGCAAAGTACGAGGTGATCTTATTTTTCTGAAGTGTCGATCTCTTAGTTCTACATACCCTAAAAGTTCTATACACCTGAGCACATGTTGGGTGCCACCAATACCAAGCTGTTCTTGCGCTTATCCCGTGATATACAAAGCACTCGTAACTCAACAGGTTGCTGAGGAAGTTGTGGTTGAAACGCTGGTTACAGACATGTTCAGTGAAGAACTACGCCAAGGGTAGGGTATGTAGTGAGGCCGCGCGCATACTGCGCAAGGCCGAAGACATCGAACGCAAAAGTCCTGTGGTGATCAAGTGGTTTCCGGCCCACATGGGCAGTGACGTGTCGGAACGCGGAAACGCGAACCACAACGAGACGGCCAACTCGGCCGCGCGAGGACTAACCAACCGCGCGGCTGCAAGCACGGCCGACTCGGAGTCTTGGTCGCGGCGCAGTGCCAAGGACAAGATGACCACCTTCAACGAAATAGTGAAATGGTACAGACTGAACAGACAGACTATGCCGCCACCTCACCCGGGGCTTACCCGGAAGGAGGCAGTGTTATACAGACAGTTACAGACAGGGTCCCTGCTTACCCCGGTGCTAGCTAAGCACATGTGTCCGAGTGTGCACGCGAGCGACATGTGTAGACTATGCGCGAAGGAGAGAGCCACCGCGGCTCACATCCTTTGGGACTGTAGAGTAAATCCGCGCGAAGCCAGCGAGAAGACGACGATCCCGCCGCAGCTAGAGGCTGCAACGAGGAGCTGTGATCAAGAGACACAACTCAAGGCCGTCCAGCAGGTCTCGGCAGCTCTAGAGAGGCAGCGACCGAGCGAAACCGAGGAGAGGGGGGGCAGCACCCCCAAGAAGGGGGCGGCGGCCCTCTCGAACCCGCGGAAGTAGCGAGGGACGTAACAAGACCTCAAGGAGCACAACGCACGAGACTGACGTAGTGGCCGCGTCGCGGTAAAAGCTTGTCCTCCCTGCGTGGAGGGAGCCTAACCGATTCTGCAGGCATTTTAAATAAAAGTTGTTCTCTCTCTCTCTCTGCCAGGCGCTCCTTAGATTTCCGCTTGCAGTAAGCTGTTAAAGCTTCAAGTAGTATGATTAATTTTTCAGCAGTTTCCTTAGCCTTTCTGCTTTCATGGCCTCAGCTTCAGCCTGCAGATGGCATTCTTTCTGTTCGGGCATTTCATTGGTCCAGTCACCATGTTTCCTAAATATGTCCAGTTTCCATTTGCTCTGTCATTTAAATCCAATATCGGGATCAGTGGACTCGTTGTTCAGACATATTCTTACCATTCGTGATGTGAAAAGAAACAAGCGTCCTACCACATCCAACTGCACCAGCAAAAAAGACGTGCAGTAGTTCTGAGCTGGCTGCAGTTATTCTGTGCATCATCTCCCAAATCCTCATGTTGACTCACATCCATCATTCTCATCTTCGCCTAATAATCCGATGTGGGCATGATGCCTTTTCCTTTCTGGAAAAGGCCAGGCACTTTGCACTAATTACCTTGGCATCAGGTTGGTCAGGCTCACTGAGTAAATCACGAGTCGTCATTGATTTCGAGTAGCCAAACCATCATCTACAATTATGTGCACCAGCTTTCACATCAGTTTCAGTTTTGGTTCGAGGCTCTGTTTTCAAGGTCAAACAGGCTTCAGACAAAGATCTGTGAGGGTGACGACTGATTGCCTGAAGAAAGAGGTGTGTAGTGAATCCACTGCATACAGATGGAGCAATGTTGATGACGATGATGACATGAGAAGATGATCCTTTTGTGCTGCAACAGGCGTTAGCAGAAGCGGATTTATGGGTCACTTTTAGAGGGGGCAGTTGGGGAGACTAGGATGGTCCAATTTGAACCATAAATTTTTTGACTTTTTTGGTGGAAAACAAAAATTGGCCTAACATTGTTTTCCTATGTAATAATTTTCATTTGTAGAGAGTGACCTCCACCCTTCCTTCAAACCTGTCCCAGTCCACACGCAGTCAGAAGGTGTTTGTTTATTTTAGCCTCAAATACTGCCTGCAAACTATCACTTGCCATAGGAAAGCACCAGACTCATAACAGCAAGATCGGCGAACCTGAGCTTTAGTTCTAGCAGACTAAAGGTGCGGAAGAAGGGCAGAACTGTGCTTCAAGTTTTAAGCCTATGTGATGCTTAACATCTCAAGCAATATGGGCTATGAAAGGTGCCACCCAGTGGAGGACTCCAGATTAATTTTGACTACCTGCAATTATTCAACGCTCACTGACATCTCACAATACATAGGCGCCTTGCGTTCAGCCTCCATCAATATGCGGTCACGATGACCAAGCTCAAACCTGCGTCCTTGGGATCAGCAGTCAAGCAATTAAAGCCACCGAGCAACTGCAGACATCACATATCCACTTACTTGAATGCTTGAAAGTTGAACATCGGGGATCATTTTAGCTTGATTTCCTGACAAGACCAGCTGAAATCCACTTGCTTTTAGCATGCCCCAGAGCTCTGCATATATTGATAGCCATGCAAAAACAACAGCTTTAGTTAATTGTTGCATTAAAAAAAAACTATCACAGGAGTATCCTGCATTTTGTGTGAAGTTCAACAAGGCATAAGGATACATACTAGTGCAGCCTGTCTACTGGCAATGAAATGTCTGCTAAACAGTTTATTTTAACATTTAAGAAATTTGTGCCTAGAATTTTCCTACAAAGAGCAGCACAATTTCAGAAATAATGCATAAAAAAAATTAGTCTTCATTCTTTCATAGTACAGAAAAAAAAACCAAAAGGCTACTGCTTCCTTCGGTGTGCATTAAAAACAGTTAAACTTTGTTACAAGAGACACTCAAGGGACCCGAAAAAGATCTCTTGTAACCAAGGCCGTTTAAAGCCAAAAATTCTTACCAACTCGTATGCGCGGCAGTTTTGATTTCTTTATCAAAATTATGTTCCATATCAGTGTCCTTTTTTGTTGCAATATGTCAGGAACCGAGAAGGAATGCCTCCTCTTGACTGGGAAGTCAAAATGTCCTTATTGCTTCAGCCACTGCCATCAAATTCCTGCGTGATTGAAACAACAGGGACATTTTGACTTCCCAGTCAAGAGGGGGCACTCTTTCTCGGTTCCTAACATATTGCAACAAAAAAGGACACTGATATGGAACAGAATTTTGATAAGGAAATCAAAACTGCCACACATATGAGTTGGTATGAGTCAGCTGCATTACATGAGCATACCTGGGTTGATTGTGTCTCTTATAAACGGTCAAGAAGTTACTTTAGAGACCTGCAAGAGTTGTCCTTAGTAATCGAGTGTCTCTTGTAACCATGTCTCTTGTATGCAATGTTGTGAACATGGCAAACATAGGGAAACCAACCAAACCATTTTCAAGTGTCTCTTATAACCGAGTGTCTCTTGTAACGAGAGGTCACATCCTGTTGTATTCATTAATATGAAAAATTTGATAAGAACAATGAAGCCAACTGAGACTCCTTAAAGGGGTTGGGGCACGAAATTTTTGGTTGGCTCGTTCTTTGACTCAAACGTCATGTATTGCTCTAGGATGCATGATACACGCACTGGGATTTATATATGTGCGGTAAATTATCACAACACTATTCATACTGAGTAATTTCGGTTGTGCTTTATCAATATACCAGCCGGTATTGTGACAACAGAACCACGGAAGAGCAGCACCCCCTGTGACGCAACGCCTGCTGCGTCATCTCTTCAAGTACACATGGCGTGCCTTCGTGCCTTCAGAGAGCAGGCCAAGTGCAAGGGTTGCTGCAATTATAACGCAGCTCAGAAAAAGAAAGCAAGTGAGGGACGGCATCGTGTTCTCAAACCGAGCCGTTCACTTGGGCCTTGTATTTAGCGTTTGCACATTACGTTGACATTAATTCTTGGTGGACGTGTGTCAGTGGCCCTTAGCTGAGAGAGCCCGTCAGTCAGCTGATCCCCTTGCCGCATTTCAAAGACACGATGCCTCGCTGCCTGCACTGACCATGGTCCATCACCATCCCCTTTGTCCCTCCCACAGCAGCGCCATGAGACTGCTTCAAGTGCTGTAGCTATTGATTTCCATATGTGTTATTCACACAACTTTCTGCTGCTTTTTTATCAAACTATCGACATGTTCACTAAATGAATGCTTCAAGATAGCACCACAGGATTCAGCCTTGACCACGCCAAATCGTAACTCCTCCTGGAACACACCAGCAAAAATGACCAGGACGAGTCACTTGCACCTGCTTGCACCTCAGTAGTGCTGATATTTACATCGCTACATGCATATGCAGCAACTTTGCATAGATTTGACTAGCCTGAAATAGAAGCTGTGTTCTACTTAAGCTAAAAGGTCTTTCATATATTGCAGCAATTGTATGTTAATATATGTTAACTTGTTTACACAGTGCAATAACTCTGCAATAAACGCCAATGAATGCGAGTGCCAGCCTGGGGGACGCTTTATCACCTGGCTGTTGACACAGCAAGTGTTTCCCACTCACTGTATATCCTTTCTCCAATGTCACCAGTATACCAAACTTTAAATTGTGCTACCCAGAGGCTTGGCACCTATATTAGGTAATTAAAATGGTCTAAATTGTCCACAAGTGCCACCAACAAATTGAGGACTTTCCACTCATTCTATGGCGTCCTATGAGGTAAGGAATCATCGATTTCAGATCACTGCTGTTAAAACTATACTCTATGATCATCTACCTCCGCTAAAACATGTGAACTCTCTCTACACAACTGCAAACATTGGATACACAAACCTCGCAGACTAGAGAGTCCGCGAGATGTGGAAGGGGGGGCCACCATCAGCTACAATTCGTGTTAATCGCTTGGATGTCAAAGTGTGAACGTATGAAATGCAGTGCCATTAGCTTATTTGTAATTCGAATAAAGTACAAAATGGAGCTAGTGAGGCCATAGTATCATCAGCATGAAGGTTTCATCCAGGCATCAATGCAGGTACATCGGTGATGGTGCCTGCTGATCAGTCAACTCACCGCTGATGCAGTGCCTGGCCGATGCCGTGCGTTGCGGCGATGTTCATCACATCACTCTATACTGTGCTATGACGCCACTAGTATTCACCGATACTGTTCCCAGCTTCATAAGTCATCAACCATCGCACTAGTGATGGGTCTCAGCCATAAGAAAGAGCATTTAACAACTCTCTCTAGAGCTGAATTAAAATATATTAAATTTTAATTATTAATTAAAATTTTAAGTGTTTGGTGTGTCCAGTTCTTGGCCAAGGGTAATATTACATACAAAAGAAACCCATAATGTGCTTTTCATCACCTCAAACTTTGGAGTCTCAACCTCTTTAAGAGGCATTGCAACAGCATTTTTCTCAACTGCATTTCATTTGCATGTTTGCATCAGTTTCATTGCAGCATTTATCAACATATCACTCAACACCAGTAGGCGGTTGAGTTAAAACCCCCAATATTTCAGTTGGGCTCGGGGCCACTTTTTGAATTTGATGTGTAGGTGGTGCTCTGCAATTGGTCCTTCGTGGTTATGTGACCTATATGTTGACGTCACGGTCTTGACCAATCAGGAAATTTGGTCTCTGACGGCCGCAGGGATTAGAGGTGATGGGTAGGTAGGAACCCATATTTTTCCAGCGGGCCAGTCCACTGTGACTGCATGACTTCTATGACATCACTGCCTCGACCAATCAGAAAATAACAAAAAGTTGTCATGTTTAGCCCTAGAAATGAAATATGAATATTTTTTCACCTTGAGCAACACTAGTTGTCCTGCCATTGTCAGATGTCCTCTGAACACTTCTGTACATATCTTTCAGTTCCTCAGTCTCATAAGCAAAATAGACTGGCACAGGCACAGCATCCTCTAATAGTGCATGCTCTAGTTCCATTAAAACCTGAAAAGAAACAAACACACAAGGTTGACAATTGATACATGGTAAGCTTGCTAGAATTTGCTCATACAGGCATCAATAAGCTTTCAACAAGGCAGGCATGCTTTCCATGGCTTGAAGTTTATCATTGTCTACCTCCTAAAATTACCTACCACACCAACTTCCTTCTAAGTAAAAAATGAAAAATTATTACCTTTAGCTTTTCAGGGGGAACATCACTGATATTTTGTGGCAAGAATATAAGAACTCCAGCTGCACCTTGCTGGATCACTTCATTGAACTGTCCGTGAGTGAGGTCAGTAAACCGTGCTATGACAACCTTTCTGTGGTATGATGATGAGTGTAACGTTCTGGCTTCTGTGTTCACGACAGAACTCCTGGATCCTGTACAAAATGAAACAAAGCTAAGAAAAATTGCACCAACAAAGCAGAAAACTAGAAAAATGCAACAAGAGCTCACATCTTTCTGCTTAACGTTGCTTGGATGTAAAGAAGTTTGGACACTGCTTAGGTATTCAGAAGATAACAGAGGAAAGGACAAATTACCCAAAATGATGAAGAGCATGTGTTCCTGTGAATTTCTATGCAGTGCGAAAACTTTTTTATCTGTGTCATGCTACACCAACTAGCCCCAATACAACTTTAGTTAACATTACTGCTAGTGGATTGCGGGTGGATTGCGGGTGGATTGCGGGCTCAAATATGCCTCATTTAGATAGGGCATATACACATACAGGCCATATGACAGTCAGTTAACTTGACCAAGGTCTTGAGAACATGCATTTTTTAGGACTGTGACACGAAATAAACATCACACGAATGATTCCCAGGCCTTGCACTTCCTTAAATGTTCAGTTTGATAGTACAGCTTGGCAGTTCGCGAAACGTTTTCAAGACAAAGCGAGCAGCAAGGAAGATAACTGAACCGTGTTCGTTCCCGCAGATTTTGTAGTCGCGTTAAAGCAACATGTTTTGCACACTTGAAGTGCGTAGCGAGTTCAGCACACAAAAGATCCTATGTCGACCGCGTAAGATATCCACATAACTCCTGTTATTTACACAAAATACCAGCAGTCAAAAGCCCGAAATGTCGCAGTCGACAGTATAATGCGTAATGAACCATAATTACGAGTTTTACGGTTCTGCTGTAAGTATATGAGCGAAAGAGGGTAGTTCCTCTTTGAACACATGCGTCAACATTTTCGAGCACTGGTAACTTTCATAAGCCCCACAACCAGATAGACTTTTGCCCCAGGACACCACACTCAAAGATCCCCCAGGAGATAGTCCGCAGCTATAGTGCCTTACCGTGCACAGACCCCTGCAGGTCGTAGTGCTGCATGCGGTAAACGGTGAACTCGTGGGATCCCAGCACGGGGGTGACCGGCGAAATAACGATCAGAAGCGGCACAAAAACGATCACGTAAAAAGGCAGGTTGCCTCGCAAGAATTCAAAGACTCCCTCAGCTCCGTCCAAAAACATCTTGAAGAGGTAATGTTGCTTTCCAGGAGAATAAGGAAAGTGGAAACTGAAAACGCGCACTTAACTTACGACAGGATAAGCATAAAAACTAGACCTCCCTAAATTGCAGCAGCCGCAGCGAGCTCCGCAGCACTCCAAGCGGTGTATGGGGAAATTTCTTAGTTAGCTTTATTGTGCAAGACCAGAACGAAGACCATATTTTTTTCGGAACACTTTGTAAGGCTGCACAACCGAGCTGTCTGTCTAAAACCAAAAATTACAAAAACATCATTTTGCTACGCCGATTGTCTGGATTGCCTTTGTGTAAATGGGGGCGTGGCATGCCGAAGCACCGTGTGACCGTGTGCCGAAATAATAATGTGGCAGACCACTGACCATGCAAAACCATTTTATAAATATCTTGGAATCCACTTCTCTTCGCCTTTTCCAGACTTTGATTACAAGTGACACTGCGACACAAATAGATTAGGCAGGGTAAACCGGAACAACTTTCGTTTATTCACCGTATCAAGCACCAAGTATCTAGTAACGTTGTCAAGCACCAACCACAATCGAGATCCATTTGAAGTTTCCACCAAGTGAAGTCATGGAGAATGGCCACTGGATCACGACCTAATCCGCCTTCAGTTCAGTTCAGTCGTGTCCGACTCTTCGTGACCCTATGGACCATATCACGCCACGCTTTCCGGTCTCTCATTATCTTCCTAACATCACATAACTTCATCTGCAGCAGCACCTCGAGAATGCCATCTAACCATCGCGTTCGCTGCCTACCCCTTCTCCGGTGACCCTCAACCTTTCCCAACATCAAATCTTTCTCCAGCGACTCCTCTCTTCTCATCAGATGACCAAAGTAGCTGAGCTTTAACTTTAGAATTTGACCCTCCAATCCGCCTTATCCCACCTTAATATACCCCACTACAACTCATGCACTGTAATCCAACCTAATTGAGCTTAATTTTATGCATTCTAATTTCAATCCAACGCACTCCCCCCTCCCCCACCAAAAAAATTCCACCTTTATCTAACACAATCCACCATAATCCAATGTTATCCACACTTGTTAACGTGATTACAGTGAATTATTCTAGTGCACTATAACAGTGATCCACTGGCTTGGGCTTGCAATGTTTTGAAGAGTGCAACAGATAATTGATGATAATAATACTGGACACATCACGAGGCATCTGCTATGATTGTGAAATTTCCTCAATCTTTATAAGAGCAACAATGACACATAAATAATGGCATACACAAACAATTCAGCCCTGCTACATGGACAGCACCGACTACCACACAAACCCAAGACACTGCATCAATCACGATGTGAGATGTGCAGCTGTGTAGTAAATTTAGGGTTTTGATGCTTCACAGCAAGTGGCATGACACATGGCACAGCACCTTCTTTGATAATAATGAATGATCTGGTGTGCAAAGGTGACTGTTTCCGATTGGCTACAGCTGGATGACATGACATAGACATACCACTGGTCCCACACTTCAATACTGAAGGTATTAAATCTGTGTTCTGTATGTGGTTCGAACTTGGGTTTCATCCACTGCTGCTGATAAATGTGCAGGTAAGTGCGTATAGGTATGTGCCTCGCTCGTTTACACACCAACAAATGAAAACAGTAAATAAAAAACATGCTTTCCTCTTATTCTCTCTTTTCTTTTTTGCTCCATCAAACACCAATACATACACAACGCCAGCAACACATCAATGTCAAGACTGCATGGCTTCGTATAATTCGACGAATGAAAATCCAGACACCCGTTTTTTTTGGATATGCTCTATTATTCAGGTTTTTTTTCCCCATAAAACTAATGTATAGAAGCATCTAGAATCTTGTACGCATCTACTCATTGCTTGATTTTTTTCTACTTCATTCACGCTTGCCATGGCACTGTTGTCAAAAGCCATGTATAAACAAATTTGTATAGTGAAATGTTAAATCAGAATTCAATGCAGATTAACAACTCTAACGAATAAAACAGAGTTCGAGCCAAAACACAGCCTCTCAAGTGGTGAGGCCAATACTCAGGTGATAATTTCTTATTGGTGAGCTGCTGGTTTCTTAGTTTCATATAGCCCCAGAAGGAAGCCTTTTGATCTGCTGCTGGTTTAACTTGTCAAAGAGCATACCAGTTCTGCACTTTGATTTATTTGTTTCAGAAGGAAGCCTTCTCATTTGATGCTCGTTGATATAGTCTGAATACAGTACCAAATGGCTTTGTACAAGAATACTTTCTCCTGAAGAGAGCCTTCTGGTTTTTTAATAAAGTATGTGATTCCAGCAGGGCAACAACTCATTTTGTTTTGGACACGTCTGGTTCAGCTGGGGGCTTCCGGTCATGAAATGGGAACAGCTGGTTCAAGATGAGAAGTTTTCATGAGAAATTTCTGTTGCTCTATTGAGAACTTTTTTCATTCATTGTTTTATGGCAACAGTGTTCAACTAATAAAATTTTTCACCCACGTCTCTTAAACTTGGCCAGCTATAAAGTGCATATTTAGTGCCAAAGTTTAATTAGGCCACTTTGCTTATTAACCATTTCCCACTAACACATGGGATTATCACCGTGTGAGAGTCAAGTGGACTGCTGTCTGTAAACAGAAATTGCTGCATGGAACGTAACCAGCTATGGATGAGGTTAATTTTGAGTTGTCAATCAGATAACAGATTTGTTTGTCACACAGATAGTTTGCAATGAGGCAATCGCTTAAATGTGATGCTTGCTGCTGGTCAACTGATAAAACCATGGGCGTCATCCTGTCGAAATAAAAAGAGTGCAACATGACCTTTGGCACTAGTTTGTGACACACTGTGTTCAGTCATGTGGCGTCTTGATGCCTTTAGGAATGAAGACCATACTATCCGTACATGTGCTTACCACAAGTTGAGGAACCAGGAGAAGCCCTCCTTATTGTTTGTGCTTTATTTTTTTCTCGATTCTTCATGCGCTTTGCGATGGTGCGTGATTGACACCAGCAGACAAGAAGTACCCCGGGTGCAGTCGTGTCAGGCATATTTCTTGGCATGTTTATTTTGCGCAGCTCATTCATAAAAATTATCTCAAATTGTTGTATTAGAATATATTCTGCTGTCCATTCAAAAATTTTTGTGGCCCCCAAGCACGGTACAAAAGAAATTGTAGGCATGAAATGCATGCTCACTTTTAGATGTTAAACTCCATGAACAAAACCAAATGAGTGATGCTAGTATAATATCCAGACAAATTATTTGTATGCTGTTGTAGGAACGAGTTGCGCACAGAAAGACACACACAAGAAAAAACACAAGATAGACACAACGTAGGTTTTGTATGCATGGCATATTTTCTCATAATTTTAATCATGCCCATTTCATTGGTTCACCCTGCTAAAACTGTTGTAGCAGATTGATGGAAATTATTTTATTGATTTCACCTTTTAGGACACCTCAAGCTGATGGCCTAACTGGGGCTCAAGGGTGCATTCCAAGTGTTTTGTGACTGGCAAAAAGGTCATGATTTGAAGCCATCCATGCTATGTACGGGAGTGATAAAAAGAAACGCGAACAATGCCACCTCTACCCGCACTGCTGTTCGAAATTCTTCCCCTGCATTTTGTGGGGATTCACAATCCCCTTCCTCCATTATAACGCCCGCGCGTAATTAACACGCGTGATTACGCGCGCTGGCAGAGAGGTTGGCGGAGGAGAGGGCACGCTGGCCACCCCCCGCCGCCTCCCGGGACTGCGGCGACGCTGCCGCGGGCTTCCCTCTTTCCTGCCGGCGTAACCGGGAGACCTCCTCTCCCGTTCCGTGTCGAGGAGCGCGACTGAAGCAACTCGCTGGGGTCTTCGGCGAATGGGCGCGCACGCGCGCGGTTCATGATTTCCGCCGAGGAGACCACCGCCGTCACCGAGAATCGCGCACTGACCGTAGGCACCGCAACGGGATGTGAGCGAGAAGCTGTGTCAGGTGAGAAGACTCCTCCTCTCACCTACTTGGCGCGCTTCCCCATTAGGTGGTTGTTATTGCACCCCCGTACGCAGCTTTCGCTCGCTACACGGCGGTTGTTCTTGATTGCTATTCTCCTGCCGTGTACTCGAGCAGTGTAATAAACTCTTGTTCGAGTACGCAACTCGTGTTTGTCCCCTCTGGCCCGAACCCGCCGCAGTGGCGATTTCTCGCACCGCGGGTTGGGGGTCACAGCTCTGTCTGCTAGGGCTGGCACGTCGGGGCTAGAAGGCGACTGTAGCATCTAGTCCCCTCGTGGCGCATTCTTGCGGGAGGAACACCCCCATAATTTTGATTGGGCAACAACAAAACCATGCTAGAGTTGTCAGCGACACAATAAGGAACAATTGTAGTATATTTTTATTAACACCCAGGTAAAAACATGGAGGTAATAAATTCGAACAGCAGAACACATAGGCGCCGCACTGTTCACATTGCTTTCTGCCGCAACGGTATGAGCAATATTCCTGACAGTGTAAAGAAGAGGTCCACTTTCCAGACCCCAAATACGTCAATTTTTTCTAGCACTTGACGTTCTTTCTCTGGTGGTTATGGCCAAACATACTTGTTGAGGCCATCAACTGGCTTGAAACCACAATGTTGAACCCACGCCACTGCGGGTAGCTTACACTTTCTCTCCGGATGCTGCCTAGAGAAAACAAAAACATCCCTAACAAATGCACTCGTGGTGCAGTGTTGAGGATTGCAATTGCAAGCATGACCCGAAGCAATGACAGAAAGGAGAGCCAGAACACCTGACAGAGCAGCCCCGTGATTGGCAACACCTCCATTGGTGGTGTGGATGTCAGACTGGGTGTACCACCTGATGATTGCAGGTTACCTCACTAGGCTTGGTTATGGACCAATGCTAATGGAGTGCTTGTTTCAGCTGTCCACCTTTTTTGTTCTTATTTCTGTACCCATCTTCACCTTTTCGTTTTGTACCCTCTCTACAGCAGGTGCAATGCAGCTCCCGCAGCAGTGAGTCTGCTTTTGTGTCTGGACTTCATCCCAGCCTGTACATTCGTTTGACACACCCCGATGGCACCGTAGCCATCAAATGCTGAGATCATGAAAGTGGGTGCCGCCCATCATCTGTATATAGAACATGAGGCAAGTGTCATGTCAAGCATCAAGATATGCACAGCATAGCAGCATAGAATGTACGATACACATAAGAAAAGAAGTACTGTCTTGGACAACAATGTATAAAGGACAGCAGTAAGTGAAAAGCAAAGCACAGCACCGATTACAAAATTACGTTGAAAATGGTCACACGCACAAAATTCCACATTAAGAAAATGAATATGAACAATTATATAACTGCCACTGCACTGAGACCTCTTTGAGTTTACTAGGCTGAAGTAGGAACAAAGAAGCACTTCGATGACAACACGGGAAAGTAGTGAAACAGCCTTGGCTGATGTACTGAACAAAAGAACAAATGGGAACTGTTGTGAAGTGTGCAGTAAGTACTGGTGACACAGCACAAGAGTGACATGTCCTAAGCTGAAGCACCCCAACTATCTGAGCACTAGGAATGCTATGATAAGGGTGCAAGCAAGGCAGATTTCTCTTATTTGTGGACTCAGCAGTAATCTAAGTTAAATCCCGTTACAAGAGACACTGTTACAAGAGTCACTTGGTTATAAGACATTTAAAAATGATTTGGTTTGTTTTCCCATGTCTTCCATGTTAACAATATTGCATACAGGAGGTATGGTTACAAGAGGCACTTGGTTACTAAGGACAACTTTTTCATGTCCCTGGAGTAAATTCTTCATTATTTAGAAGAGACACAACCCAGGTGTGCTCATGCAATGCAGCTGAAGCATACCAACTCGTACATGATGCACTTCAGATTCCCTTAGCTAAATTCTCTTCCATATCAACATCCTTTTTCTTGTATATGTCAGGAACTGAGGAGTGCCTCCCCATGATTGGAAAGTCAAAACGACCCCACTGTTTCAGCCACTGGCATCGCATTACTGTCACCTACGAAGCAAATCAAAATGCATGAATGACATTCAGCATTTTAAACTCCTCGCTGTTAAAATTTGATCACAAGATGAAAGCTGAGAATCCTGATGTCTTTCTCTTTGTGAACAATGCTTCTTGCAGCACCAAAAGTATCAAAGTTCTCGTGCTCAAAGCCACTAAAGTTAATTTTCCCTCCAAACTCCACACCCTACTTTCAACTAGTGGACAAAGGTATTATGCGCTCAGTTAAGTTGCTATACAAAGCAAGTTTGGTAGGACGCCTGTTGCTCGATAGGCAGACTACAATAGTAATTGATGCGAAGTTTGCTGTTCAGGTGATTTCAGGTGTCTGGAATGACCTGAGAAATGAAGCTGTGTAAAACAGTTTCAGAAAAGCAGGCTTTAGATGTGGTGACATGATGTGAGAGGGCCCATATATAGATGCTGTGGAAAGCTTCCTTGAAGATGAAGCTTCAAAGGTATTAGAGCAATAGGAAGGCTTGCAAAGTGAAGTGCTTTACCTCCAGAATTTGGGAAGGAATACACTTCGCACTCACAAAAATACATACTAGTAAGAATAACTTCTTTGCTTTCCTGAAAAATTCCTGTTAATGTGTGTGAATGCATTTACTATATGCTGATGTGCAGTAAACTGATCAAAACAGTGCTTTTAGAATTTTTGGTTAGAAGAGACCTTGCTTACAAGAGACATCTTTTTCAGGTCCCTTGAGTGTCTCTTGTAACGAGATTTTACTACTTAAGCTGGAGTTCAGACTTCACACAGAGCATAAGAACTATGTGGCTAGGTTCTCAAAACTCCAACCTCTTCTTCTCTTAAGTCACACCTCTGTGACAGTCGTTAATTTAGGCATTGAAAAAAAAAATAAAAAAAAAAAAGAATTACCTATGTTATTCTGTTGACATTGGTAAATGTGTGACAGACAGTTTTGTGGTCAGAGGGTAGGGCCACACATTCAGCTTTTAGCATGACCACGGTACATCAAAGAGTCACACACAGCAATGCAGATAGAGGTTTCCATCTCATTCCTGCTAGCTGTTACACAACACATATGTCCTGTTTTTCTCTTTTGTTTTTGTTTACCACAGTGCAATGTTAGTGTGGTAGTTTAACCCTTCGAGTTAAGACATGATGCTGAAACACATAAAAGTTAGGACATGACACAAAACTGTACAGCAAGTGGCCTATCAGCTTGGCTTATTAAAAACTGCCCACCATTGGCCATCTACAAGTAAAGTTGATTACACAAAGTAAACTGGGATACTTCTACACAATAACAAAGAGGCTTGTGCAAGTTAAGACATAATAAAAACATACAGACCTGCCACATATGTGGAGGTGCTGACGCTGAATTCCAAGAGCAAGCTTAGCATAATTTCACACCAAGCCTCCAAGATATAAATGCACTTCAAGACTTCCACATTTCTTAGGAAGGCTTTTTTTACAGAGACTATCTTTTTTCAGGATATTCCATATGAGAATCCTGGACTCCGAAATCACATCTTTAAAATGCTTCTTCATTCACCAAGCATCCATAATTACAGTTCTCATATGTGCACTGCATTGCACAAGAACCTTGCAGAAACAGTGACAACAGTGCGCACTTCTAACATATCCCATCTTAAGTCCATGGGAGCACTACAGTTTGACTAAGGTTGAGACGGTTACATATACATACAGCTTATCACATGGCCAAGGGGTCCTTTGTGTCCCATTAAAAAATTTTATGGCCTTCCATTTTTCCAGTTCTTACTGCCCTGTCTTCCTTCAACATTTACGTTTACTTCCCGAGAGACACATCAGCCAAAGTTTCTTTTTGAGTAAGGTGACATGTCACAGCAACATTCACCACCAGGCACGACTCCAGGCATTCATGGCTTTTTTGCATGCAACACAACCACAAACTTTGACCCAAAGGGAGATGTGTACTCAATGCCCAACTCGTGAAAGACACGACGCGGCACACCAATGTCACACAAGTAGAGTCCTGCTGAGGCAAGGATGCTGGCGTCCATAGCCAAGGGCAAGACAGGCATGAGCACCCACCGGGGAGGTGGAGCCACAGTGCTGCCAACAGGTGGTGGGTCCACCCAGAGCACAGGGGCTTTGCTCTGCTGCACCCAGTTGGCCATGGTTGCAACAGCTGTGGGGTCAGCTTGGCTCAAACCATCCAACGAGTCCAAACCTGTCAGCACCAGGTCCACTTTGCTGTTTGCAAGCTCTACACAGGGAGGGGGAGAGGGAGCACAGGGCCAAAGAAGAACAGAGGCACAATGAAGTTTCGTGAACACTGTCAGTTTATGGGATGAGCACAGAGCAGTGTCAGAGGACAAATCTCTAGCCTTCTGCATTTTTTAATCACCAGGTTTTGGGCCACTGTTAAATGATCACTGAATTCACTGAGCATAAGCTCAACGGAGATTCATGAATGATCAGTAAAATCTCACAGGTTACTGACCCTAAGAAAAGGGATACAGTCAAATCACCGTTAATTCAGCCTTAAAGGACCAGGAAGAATGTTCAAATTATCGAATGTCCCTTACACAGGAGCACAATGAAGTTTCATGAACACTGTCAGCTCATGGGGCACCACTCAACCTTTTAAGAGCCCCTCGCAGTGTCAGAGAACACATCTCTTTCCTTCTGCAGTTCTGAATCACAAGATTTTGAGTAAGCTCAAAGAAGATTCACAAATGACCAGTAAAACCTCGCAAGTTATTGACAGTAAAAAATAGACAGTCAAATTTCGTTAATTTGGCCTTAAAAAAGAACAGGAGAAATGGTCGAATTGTTGAATGAATTATTGAATCGGAGTTGCCAAAAACTGGTTCCATTAAAGTAATTTTTTCTAATGATGCCTGGAATGTGGTTGTCTATACATTATCGATGAAAACTAAGTGACAGCGATGGTTTTCTCGGTTTTGTCAAGTGCTTTGCTTTGCGCACACTGCTGAGAATGTTGGCAGATCACCACAAAACTGTGCCTCTGCGTCATTTTCATGGTAAAATGCAGCACTAGTGATGCCTCTTCGCAGACAACCTGCTATTTTACTAATGAAATTAAAACACAATTTTTCTGCAATATATTCCAGACGGGAGATCAAACGAAACCTTATTCTCTGGTTGAAACTGTTGCTCCCTAGAACCACTATAACTACCGTAATAACATCAGCTATGGATAGGACAATGATAGGACAACCTAACTATAGAGTGCCCTAAATGCACTGTGTCGATGGTCAATGGCTGGCCAATGCAGTACTGGCCCAAACTACAAAGTATTTAAACCAGGAACATGTGAATAATCAAACTGTCAAAAAGGTAGCTTTTTCTTTTTTACTGTTCGAACTATTCGCAAATAGTTTGAATATAGCAAAAGTGCAGTTCACGAATCTCACAAACGTTCAGAAATTATGAATTTCTAAATTTCAGCGAAAAATCGCAACATTTCCAATTGACACTATCTTGATTTTCTTGCACTAATGCTAACTGTTCCGACTGCCAGCACGCAACGAAAAGCCGCGGGATATGCGCTGCCGGCCACTGCGAACTGCCGGCGCGCAGCTGCTGAGAGCCTGCGTGTCTGAAAACAAAGGCCAGCACCACGTGGCAATGTCAGTGTGTCTAGTCATGGTTCAGTAGACAACTGGCTGAGAGCCTGATTGACATCGACCGTCTCGTTCACGCATGGAAGTGACCTGACTTGAGGAGGACAATATTCATTAGAACCTAAACACTACGCATCTTAAGCCCCAGCTGACAAGAAAAGATGTATGACAGAAGCGTCGGGCTCTAAGCCAGACTGTATATACTGAAGGGGTTCGTTTTCGCATCTTCGCTGTTCGTGACAGCACTTGTGTGGTTGAGGTCCATCACTAGGCATGCAGTCCGGCAAAGCCAGAAATATGAGTGCTAAGTGAACTACGTGTTGTCATGAAAGCTCCTTTTTAGGCGTCATTCCTTATCTCAGTCATTGCGAGAGAGCGTGGAAGGAATGGTCCTGCTGTGAGTGATGCTCAGGTTGCTGCTCTTCTGTCTGTTTTGCAAGCCAGCTTGTTGAGTTTTGCCAGATTGAAAAACCCTGCCGTTCACTAGGTATCCACCTAATTGCATAAACACCCTTTTCCATGTGAGCAATAAGTCAAACTGCGACGTTAGACTTTCTTTTTTCACTGACAGCAATTGGTATCAAATATTTGTAAACAAAGTATTATTACACAATTCGCATTTTATTTAATGCCTGGTAGGCCTTTTCAAAACAAATCATGCTAATAATGGGTGAGAACAAGAATCTTCTACAAAATTTCTCTTTCCAAACTTGTGTTTTGCAAAAAACACCTCTCTTTATTTTCAACTATCTCAGCTAATATTCGAAAATATTCTAGTTGTGCCCAATTTTCATTATTCGTATATGCTTTGCATACTAAAACTTGTTATCTACACAGCTCTAATAAATCTTTTTTTTTCTAGTTATGGTTCGCAAAAGACTTCATTAAAAAAATATTCTAAGCATATTCAATTTGATTTACAGTCAGTTTCTAATGTTCGAATTCACTTCACACCCACAATTTTGCCATTTGCACAGTTTAGCAGATACAACTACAGCCTATTCTTCATATATTTTATTTCTGCAGGCCGCCAACACTAATATAATGCTGCCAACAAATGCGCTACACCAAAAAATCTAGAGGGCACTTTGGACCACTAAAGTGCAGTGAGGCGAAAGCTATTATGGCGCAGTGGATTGTAACCCTCCACTATGGCACCTCTATCTCCCTTTCTTTACAGCACGATACGTTTCCGCAGAGAATTGTGACAAATACTGCGCCTTTTCTATGCTGTAAATCAATTTCAAATGCCGTTGATGCCTGCTGTGCTAACGCCTCCTAGACAGCTGGGTCTGCTTCTGTTTGCTGTGTGGTGCGGTGTTTGAGGAAGCGGCAAATGAAAGGCACCGCACGGACGCCTGAATCGGACGCCCAGCGGTGTCAGCTTCGTATATGCATGAATCGTCTGCTGACGTCACGACCGTCGTGACGGTACATCGTGCCCCCCTTGTCGAATACAACCAGAATTTCTTTGAACGCATCAAAGTTCAACAGCATTCGTCTACTGGAAAGAAAAGGCGCAGTATTTGTCACTCGTGGAATCCCGCTATCATTCTTACGGTAGACACGGGGAATTATGAAGAGCACTTCATGTAAATATTATCTAATAAATGTTTTTCACCACCATCACGATCTGGGGCGTGGTGCAGTTGGTAAAGCGTTGGGCTGGGGATTCAAGGGACGGAGGCTCGATTCCCGGTAGAGACCAGATTGATTAATTTATTTTTAATTCTCGCTTTCGAAAGCGTGACAACTCTGCTGACAACCTTCTGTTGACAACAATGAGGCTTTTGCTTTAAAACGTCCGAAAGTGTGTGCACACAATTTTCATTGGCACAAACTGACAACATTTACATCATGCTGCACTGCTCAAGGCACAAATGTCAGTGCTCTGCCCAAGCCATAGAGAGTGTGTCTCTGTGTCTCAATAGGGGATAATAACAAGTATATACAGAAAAATGTGGTGGCAGTCTTACAGACTGACCCCCTGGACCACACCTGGAAAGGATAAGGAAGCTAATGAAAAGAGAAGCGATTAAAAAAAAGAAACTGCTAATACTTATACTAGCACTTGCCACTAGCTGAATTTTGCTATTAAAGCAATAAGCATAAGTGCTGTAAATTTTTATTTAAATGTTAGTGGTTCAGACTATACTTTTTCCTAGAAATACATTTTTTTTTTCTGCATTTAAAGATACATCTACAAAGTTCTGTAGTACTCTTTTTATGCACTGTATGCACTGCAAACACATAGAAACAGTGCATAGGTACTCTCTGGGAATTAAAGCTGTTACCCAATCCCACTTAAAAGAAGGAAAAGACTAGTTTAGTAATGACCAGTGCATGCATATAACTACATATCTGCAGGTGCCATACAGCCAGCAACCCTCACAGATCTGTAGCAATCCTGGGCCCAGTTCTGTAACTAGCCACAATCAGTGTGTCACTTGTGTGCACTAGTGAGATTTCCAGAATACAACATGTTTATACTTAGTGCAAGCTAACTTTTCATGCTCAAGTTCCAGTGTATAAAGAGGACAGCAGAGAGTTATTATTAGTTTCAAAAACAAAACATTATCTATGTATAAGCTGTCCAGCGCGAGGCAAAAGTGGCATGCAAGACTTCCTTGGCAGTCAGAAGATGAGTTCAGTTTCTTTCTTGGCAGTACAAAAGGGTAGAACAAAGAAAAGAAGAAAAGACAGTATATACTCATTAGTAGCATTCTTGACCCTCAGTAATGGGGCAGCTCATGTATTCAAAAACAGCAGCTCAGAACCATAGGTCTAGCGCTACACTTGTGTCCTCCCTTGATCTTGCAACACCATGCTCCCTTATTGCATTTCACCTTGTCGGGACTGCAAAAATGTTCAAACCAACACTGGCCTCTGGTGACCAGCAGCACTGTGTAAACTGTGGTGCAGTATGTGCGTTGCACCTGCTTTTTGTAAACCGAGTGAGGGAAAGGCATACAGAAAATACCCACCGGCAACAGTGTGCCGCACTTTTCCTCCACAACTGCGAAAGAGGGCCATCTCTGCTGGGAAGAGGGGGTCCAGTGGAGCTGAGCTAGAGTCCAGAAAGGGCAGCTGCCAAAGCAGCACCTCGACACCATGGTTGGCCAGCTGCCGGCCACAGCACACCGCCTGGCTGCCCTGCCGGTGGGCCCCGCAAACTACCACTACTGTAGGTCGCTGGTGGCGGTTGCCAGGGTTCAGCCTACAACAGTGGGGACCACATTCATGAAACCTTGCCGGTGGCAGTGTACACGCAACCATCATACACCACCACACTGAAACAACCGCTATGGCTCCTGCTGCTGCCCCTAATACCACTAACTGTTACTTGCTGCTGCTGCTGCTGCTGCTGCTACAACCACTGCGGCTGTATAATCACTAAAGTTGACATTCATCACAGTAATTAAATGCACAGGATATGCATAACCAAACTCAACCTTTCCAGATTAAAGCTGGAAGAAAGAATTTTAGACAGAGGAACAAGTTCTGATAACTTTAACCATAGTTGCACTACCAGGGATTCAAGTGTTAAAAAAGGCAGAGCAAAAATGCACACACGGGAGAAACTTTAAATGTGAGGCACATGAGCTGATGAACTTTAAATACACTACGCTGTAAACCTTCATTTTCTCAAACCATCTTGTTAACAACAGCCTATACAATGGCCTTCAGTGGTTGAAATGATCCTGTAACATTAAAGGACTACCAACGTCTTATTTCAGTTGCATGTTTTCTTTGCTGTAATTATGCACAAGACATCAGAATATGTGGATCAACTTGTGGTATTAGCCTGCAACCGCTAAATAATCTAGAACTGAGTTTCTCCTCTCATGCTGCTTCATTTCGTTATCAACTTAACCGTAGCTGTGATGCGTGGCATGACAAAAAACGTGCAATATAACCACTGATATGTCATTTGTTGTCATTCCAGCTCCTGTAGTAGGCTAGCTTAAATGTTGTAGTGAATAAAAACTATTATTGGTTACACTAAAAGTCCCTTTATGCCTCATGGGATCTAAAAAGTTCTTACACATCCCAGCCATTATTCGGACATCAGCTCATGGAACAGAAACAGCATCAAATGGAAACTAAATTTCTATTTTCTGGTTGTGTGTTTTATTTTTTGTAATGATGGTTAAGGTATTATACACGCATCACCACAAGCTATTATCGTACGACTGCTGAATAATTTACAACCGATTTTCTTTTCTCACCTATTTATGTTTCACCAACTGAGCTAGGACTATAACGTCAAAATAGAGTCTAAGTCATGTGAGGGTGCAAAAAATGAAATATATAATTGCTCCTTTACTGCTTTAATTCACCACAGCACTAAAGCCAGCCTGCCTTGAGAACAGGAATCACGAGTAAAGGACCAGAAATTTTAATGCAGTTTTTAATCTCTCACATGACCTAGACTTCACTTTGACACCATAGTTAGACAAACTGGTGAGAAAATAAATAAAATAAATTCAATTATTAATTACTTGATGTTCACAAGCAGAAACCATCTAAACTATCATTAAGGACAAGAAAAATGCTACCAAAATTTGGTGTCTATGGTCCTTCAAGACATCATTTAAGAGATGAAAACATACAAGCAAAAATTTAGTGTCTACAAACACAAAAAAATCAGCATGTGCATTTTCACTGCCAATGCAGCAAGCATAACAGCCAGCCATAAACTGTTTGCGTACAGAGCTTTCTGGATTAAGCCCGATTAACTGATGCAAGGAGCAGCTTCCACACCACACAATCGACCATTTGCGGAAAAGCGAGCGCCACCTGTCGTCCAAAATGAGAAGCTTCGCCGGCACTTTTGGTCGGAAAGGGCTTCTCGATCTGGCATGCGCAAGGCAGCGTTCGGCGTTTCACGCGCGCTTAAATCGTTGTTTTAATGTTGCTCTTTTGCTGAAAACGTGCATATGCTGAAGAAAGAGGATGACATAGAAGGAGAACGATGTAGAGCGCCGACTTTTCGGGTTTTAGCCAGAATAATGACCACGTATGAGCAATACGTGCAGTTTGCGTCCTCAACTGTTTGCCAGGCGCATCGTGGCCGATGGAGGAATGCCATGTCAGGAACTTGAATCTTCATACCACTAATCAGTTTTGATGAGAGTGAGCACCATCCATGAAGACCGCAGTGTTTATGCGACAATGCCATGGTTCGCTGTTGATTCGGGCCACATCGTTTGAACTCACTGCAATTGCGGTGCGGGGTGAGATATTTTGTTTCGAAACATGTGTATCTCTCTTGTGCAGAATGCTGATACACAAAATGAACGTGTATTGCATGGGCGCTAATAGGCCGACGAGTGTTACAGTGACTTGGGATGCATGCACTATTTTGTAACACGCGCAAATGTTTGTCTGGGTTTTCTGATGTAGGGCAAGGGTTCCTGCTGACTTCGTCCCTGCAGCTTCTGATGTAGGCCAGGCTTTACTGATTAGTAAACGACTCGTATTATCTCAACCACGCTCGCGCTCATACGCGAGAGCTTCGCTTACTGACGGGTCGCTTCCTGCGTAGGCTGCACTCTGCCGTGCGCCCGCTTGGTGGGTGATCATACAAGTATATAAAATTCATTTCCCACCGAATCTGTCCATGCAAGAACTCTCATAAAACCAATATGTGTTAATTTGGCAGCAAACGCCAAATACAGCAAGAACGCCAAGCTACTACTGAACGGGCCGGTTGGGCACAACCGACCCCACGGCTTCGTCTTTCGCGCCTTGTATGTCGTCGTGGTCCTCGTTATATATACGTACAAGTGCCGCTGTTGCATGGCACATGCTTAGCTTAGATAGAAGGCGTTCCAGTCAAATGGCTGTGTTTAGACTGCATGCAATAGTGAACAATGCTGCGTTTCTTTACTCCTTATTGAAGGCTCAGCAAAACCTGTCAGCATGTAGCAGGGCTGCTATTGAGTGTTTCTGTGAGGGCACTAGGATGCTTCTTCTTGCACGGGCGTACTCTGCAAGTCGATAGTTCTTGGTGAAGGTATAGAACTCACTCCAGCAATTTACGTGTCAAAGGCAAGCTCTACAGTACCTTCTCTCAAGAGAGATGGCCCCTTTTCCGTAAATGGTGCGGCTGTAGAAGGAAACAAAACTCATAACAATAGATTATGGCACCTACATAAAAAAAAAAAAAAGAAAAACTGGGGAGAACAAAAGCACCTCCGCAAAGCAGCAGCGGAAGAGGACACCGAGCACACTACTTCATTAGCAGACGACGCGCGCTCAGGGACCAGTCATGAAATATCCCGACAGCCTTTTTTCACGTGTCCGACTTTTTTTTTAAATGCGTGATAAGTTTTCCCGAGCCACGGGCACACACACACACACACACACGGCGAAAGCGAGACAAGCAACTCAAATCATCCACTGCTCTATAGCGCAAGAATGCACAGCTAGGCAGCGCTGGCGCGTCATGTTTTCCAACCAAAACCAAATCACCTACAGAGGGCGCTAGTTGCACCTTTGTCGCGCATGCGCAGGAGCTTTTCCGCAAATGGTCCATTATGGTAAGGCAGAGAACAGTATATGTGCCACTTTCCATTGCTGTGTGTGTGTGTATCTCTGTATGTTCTTTGGTGCAGTGATTTGACTTGCTTAAAACACAATGCCCCCGGCAACCATTTTTAATTGTGCAAGGCCTAAACTTTTCACTACAAAAAATACTGACATATGACTTAAGAACATCTAAAGTGTGAACATCTAGGAAGCTTCATGACATGTTATACATCTTCCACCTGGTTAGGACTGGCTTTACTAGCCGACTACCTCAAAACTGAGCAAAACATTTGCGCATAAAAATTGCTGCAAAAAAAAAAAAAAAAAAAAAAGCAAGAAGTCAGGACAGCTACCACTCTAGCTCAGCCGCTAATGTGTGCTGCAGCTCAGCTGCATTACACGCAATATGTGAAGCTCATGAGCACAACACTACAGTCAGTGCATTAACTTTTCTAAAACTTTTTTCCAATTTATCTGCACGCTAAATATGTTAACAAGTAATTTCACAATTGCACCTAAAAAGTGTATTTCCCGTATGCTCCCTTTGTTCCAAAGAGTGTCAGCAACTCTAGTCCACACACATGACCAAGTCAAAGCTCGAACGTACCGGCGGCAACCTCCAAGCAGCTGCAATACCATTTCGGATGCAGCACGACCCAGCATCTCAAGTTGGCGCTCAGTACTGTATCCACACTGGACTGCACCTTCCAGGATTCGCTGCCGCAACTGAAGGCTCACACTTGGCACTAGCAGACCAGAATCTGCATGATCACCCCACCAGGATAACAGTGCTAATGGTCAGCATGCAGTGAAAACAATCACCTAATACAAGGAAGCAACAATCACCTTCTACTGCTGACCTTACACAGTAAGAAATATGCGATTTGTAGTCCTGAACCACAGCTTGTCTAAAAAATTATCATATATTTAGTTCTGACTTGTCCGACCTAATATTGGTGCATGCATTAGCTTTGCGGTGGCATTGCAAAAGCATAGCTGCAGTGTTACTATGGGCTCAGGTACGCTGTAACTTGCAATTCAGTTACGGATTCCATTGAAAATGCAACATTGCTATGGCATTGCTATATGTAGATTCAACATTCCTAATTTTATGGCATTGTTATGTGTGCCATCAACGTCTCCACAACAACAAAAAGGGGGGGAGGGGGGGGGGGGGGGGCCTAAACCCATGACCACCAAGAGAAGGCACTAAAAATGAAGTTCATGTTTGACTCATAAGTCAAGCAGACATACAGGCAAAGGTAGCTCTGAGCACTGCACCAAAGGCCATCCATGTTCTCACCAGTGATGTAGTCTACGCCCTGCTTGCCGGGTACTCGTATGCAACACATAGACTCCAATGCTCTGCCACCCAAGACATTTTCGTCGCAGCGATAGCTGGGCGTTGTCACCACCATGTGGCTCCCAGCCCTTCCAGACTGCATGGGCTGGTCACTGGATGGAGTGTGCCTTGACATAGCAGCATCTATCTCATCAAAGACTGCCCGCTTATCAAACAAGGCCAGGTTCTTCTCAAAGTCAAAGTCCTGCTCCAGCACAGTGGCATCAACAGGGGCACTGAAACAGGCATCATCTCGGTCGCGCATAGCAGCTGCCGTTGCCCGTCGTGGGCCCTCTGCTTTCTTGGGAGTGAGTGAGGCCTTCTTCTTGGCATCTGTGCGGGGATGATAAAGAGCACAATTCTCACTGCGTCATTCAATAAAAATGCAATTTCTGCCCAGAATTGCAGGTAAGAATTGTTTCTAAACTTTGCTATAACTTTTTAATGCTTCAGTAAATTTCACAATAGACAGTGTAAACAGTCCCAAATGAATGTGCTTTTTCAGAATCATGCTCTGAAAGTGCACGCTAAATAACCTCAACAGCAGGTTTGAACAAAAACAGGCTAGCAATTATGCATTTTTCCGAGTTTCTTTTTTTAATGGGCAAGCTATTATTTTGCTTCAGGATTCATACACTTTCATCACTCCAATCAAGTAAAACTCCCAATAACAGCATTTCAGTGCCAAATTGAATATTCTTGCCTTTGTTAAAAGGAAGAAGAGGTGAGCCACACACAGCCCAAGAATAGTAGCATGGAACCATTATTATTCTACATCGAGCTAGTGATGTTTTTCACTTCTTTAGGGTAATATTTTCTAACATTTCACTTTTTGATGTTGCCCTAAAGAAGTGAAAAACATCACTAGCTCGATGTAGAATATTAGTGGTTCCATGCTACTATTCTAATATTGGGCTGTGTGTGGCTCACCTCTCATCAAAAAGTGAAATGTTAGAAATGTTAGAAAATAAGATTGCCCCGCCGGGGTGGTGCAGTGGTAAGTCGCCCGACTATTGTCCGGAGTTCCCGGGTTTGAACCCGACCTCGGCGGCTGCGTTTTGATGGAGGCAAAACGAAGGGGCGTCTGTGTACTGTGCGATGTCAGCGCATGTTAAAGATCCCCAGGCGGTCAAAATTACTCCGTAGCCCTCCACTACGGCTCCCATTTCTCTCTTTCCACTTTCACTACCACCTTCATCCCTTCCATTACGGCGCGGTTCAGGTGTCCACAGAGTAAGTGTGACAGATACTGTGCCTTTCCCTTCCTGTGAACCAATTATTAAAAAATAGGAATTGCTTATAAATGCAATAGGCAGTTTGGCATTAGAATGAACCCAATATATTGATGAATGGGCAACAATACAATTTCTCATCAACACTAATACAGGCTCACAACCTAGCTGAGCCCCTGCAAGCCCTGTCTTTGGCTCAAGAAAAAATTTCCTGAAATATAAAAAAATTGCCCTGCTTTCCACATAACCCTTCAGCTCTGCTCAACTACGCTGAGGTGGCCTTGTTCTTGTCTTCTTTGCGCTACGTTTCCTAAAATGCGAATGCACCAACTCGCCCAATTCAGCATTCTTGTTCAGGTGGCCACCACTTGCAATAATTTCCTCAACCTACTTTTTGGCTTTGTTAGCAATAAAAGCCATGCGAACAAAGAAGCCTTTCTCAAAGAAGAATAGCACAGACGATTAAAAAATTGGAGGATGCTTAAGCTTTGCCTTTAAGAGTTCAACACGATAGTGTTATCAGGCCCCGTTCGCTGTCCTTAAACTCCAATGCTTTGAAGACGATGGATGGATGTATAAGGCTTTGAATTGAGCGGTGGCTAGCACCATCTGCTGCGGCAGCGCCATACGATCGAAGTTTTCCAGTGAGCGCTGCATTGCAGGTAAGCAAAACAGAAATGTTCTAACTATTACTTCCGTAATTAGTTTCTTTCTGATGACACAACTAAACATTAGTTGACAGTCACAAGGCAATGCATATATTAGGCCTACCTTTATTTGGAGACAAGCAGTGCAGTTCTGTGGCGGAGTGGTTGCGTGCTTGGCTCGCACTGAGAAAAAACCGTGCTCGACTCTGCGAGTTTCCGAAAAACTTTTATTGTTTTTTTACTTTCTTCTGATTTTTGCGTTACAACCACAATGTAGACACCGGCTTTTCTGCGACACGGGGCCCTAAACGTTATCGCGTTAAAAAATATCCTCCTCACAATCAAGATATTCCTTCCCAGTTTGTCCATGAAACTGCTATGGCTGCACTAAACAATCCTATAATTTCTAATGAGCTGAAACACAATGCCTTTCTTCATCTTTTGACATGAAGTCCTCTTTGAACAGTCTCTTTACAAGATGCACTTTAGAAAGGAATAAAGTGTTAGTGCATGATGACCATTGCACTTGAACCCAATGAAGACATACACAGGCATATTTAGTGGTAGCTGGTACACATTACATTAGAAAGTCAAAGTAGGTGCAAAAGTACAGAAATACAAATGCAGTAAGCCCGTCCAAGAAGACTGTCATTAAGCCTAACACTTCCACAATATAATCAGTGTGATTGCAATCGACTACCTCACTGGCAGTTATGCAATGAACACCAGGTTTAGAGTCTTGCGACATGATGGATGATCTTCCTGTCTACAACAATGTAAAACTAGCTCACGGCACTTCAGGGAGCAACCCTGTAATCTACCCTAACTGTGCCCTTTCCCTAAAAGAAAGCAATCTGACTGCGAAATTAAGCCACATAGTAATGCAAGCAGACAACACTATCTCTCCACTGGAAAGGCAGTGTTGCTCTGAATAAGAGTCTTTATACACCTTTCCAATAGGTGAGCGCTGGTCGCCACCATATTGCTCGCTGGACTACCTTTTGCACTTGACGCTAGCGCGGTGGAAGCCGCAGCGGAACTGGTTTTTCATCAGTGCAGAGAGGCAGAGTTTTGACGTCTCGCTCTCCCAATGGAAAGGCCTATAGCACTTGTTTCTTTCGCTTGAGGAAACCAAGGCGAAAGATTACGGGCCTGACTGCATGGGACCTGGCTTCCTGACGAAGGCAGCAGTATGCAAATTTAGTGCATATATAAAATAAAAAGACAACTATGAGTGATATATACTGCAAACCTTATTCTCACTTTTCTAATTTGTATTTATAAACTGAAAAAAAAAAATTAAGACAGACAATTTTATTAAAATTAAGTTCTATGCTCATTTTGATAGCAGCTTCCTGACCTGAGTTCCCCATCTATTTGATGTCAACAGTGCAAGGTTTGCAATACCATTTTCAATAAAAAAAAATTGTAAGAGTATTTAGACTTGAATTAATCCCAGCAAGAACCCCCAGCATCTATTCCAAGCATTTAAACATGACCATCAAAACAGTTTAAGAATTCTTTGAAGGAAGTGAAGCAAGATTGCCAGCTACTATTAATCCCTTCACCATACATTTTCTGTAACTAAAGACAAATTTCTTTCTTTCTGAACCAGACATGCTTCTCAAGTTACGGTGCCTCATTTTATAGCCTGCCAAAAGATTAACAAAAAAGCAAGAGAGAAAAAATGCCTTGGTGACTATGATGATGTAGCTGCATAATTATTTAGAATGTAGGATTACTTAATCTATTTTTCAATAAGAAATGGCAAAAGAGTTCTGAAAAAAAAAAAAAAAATAAAATAAAATACAACATTTATGAAGTACAGTCTTTGTCAAAAATATCCATCCCATGGGGTTTGCTTCGTTGCATATCTCCGGTGTTCACAATGATCCTTTTTCCAGTAGCGCACCCCTCTTGCGGCCACCAGGCAAAGTACGATTGACCGGACGAGTTATCGAGAATTTGTGCAGAAATTTATACCTAGTATCGGGGTGGGCTTATTTTCCACACAGTAGTTTAGTGCAGGGCTGGTCTCACCTAGTCTGTGCAGAGACTCGTGAGTCATCTGTTAGCATCCTTGACGCACTAACCTCCCCCCGCACACTTTTAAACCATGATAATGACAACAGGAAGCTGGCGAACCTGGCCCTGTCTTCCCCATTGAGGTAAGCTGGGGGAGGTGGGGACAATGTAATGCGTCCGTTTCAAAGGCCTAGAAGATGCTAGCACTGCACACAATTATTTTGCAGCAGTTCGTCGTGTCAATGAAGCGAGGAGTGTCGTTTCCTGGAAAAGCACGTGCAGCGAAGTTTTTCCCCTATTTCCGCGTGGCATCCCAGCGAAAATGGCGGCCTAGGAGGCTTCGTGCAAGCGCTGTAGCGCTACTTGAAAAAGGTCTATTTCACAGGTGACCAGAAAGCCCATTTTGTCTTGAGGTTATTGCATGAGCTCCGTTACAGGACATTTAAGCAAACTCCTTGGGCTGCATATTTTTAACAAAGACTGTACAAAGATTGCCTGTGTGGGAGTTTTACCTATTTCTGATTCTTCATATCAATTGCAAACATAATGATGGTATAAGCGTGTGATAAATGAGCATGATCAAAGTTGCTTTACCTTTTCGTGCACCATTGACTTCTTGCAACACAACTGGTGATTCACTACGAGTACCTCCAGACTCTTTGATGATGTTTAGATCCACAATGTCCTGTGCACTGTGTATGAGAAAACACAGAAGTTAAGACAAGTGAAGTGCTCTTGCATGGTACCAATTATTCAGATATTAAGGGTGGATGGCAAATGTACACAATGTTGCATAACTTGGCACAGAAATCTACAAATGGGACAAATGACAAAAGGAATGCTACGGTGGCACCAAATGTGATGACACACAGCTTCCTGAAAGTAAATATCAAATGCTATAGTACCAAAAGTACACATATGTACATGTATGCCACATCTTGTTCAGCTTTGGGTTTCTGCCACATAGAGGATAAATTTGGATCTTCCAAAGTTTCTTCACACAATTATTAAAAAAAAAAAAACATACGGAACTAGTAATCGCTGACATGAAGGCATCCCAAGCAACTGCTCGTGTCCGTTTCTGAATCGATGCTTGCGTGTTTAAGCAAAACCAAAAAGAAGGAAACGGCCGAATCCGCCAAAGAAAAACAAGAGACGACAGTCGTTCCCTACATCCACAAATTTTCCCACAGGCTAAAATAGGCCACCGAGCTAATGTCAGAGTTGTTTTCTCGGCTCCCGAAGAGCTTGGGAAATTGTGCAAGCTTGTTAACGCTGAATCTATACGAGAAAAGTGCACTATAAAACATGAGAATCAATTGTTGCATGCAAAGATGGTGTTATCTACTCCATCCCACTATCTTGCTGCAGGCAGTACGTCGGCCAGACGCCTTAACGAGCGCCTAAGAGAACACAATAATAATGTTTTCAACTCCGTTAAAGGGCATCTCGGCATCCATTGCAGAGATTGTGAAAGTAACGACTGCCAGCCTTATTTCCAAAAAACAAAATTGTTAAATAGGCATCGGGACAAGATAACCCGTGAAATTATTGAGGCCGCACAAATCGCATGGTCAAATGACGCCTGTGTCAGCAGCCCGTCCTTCGCGTTGTCAGCAAAGGAACTTAAATATCTAGCTACAGGGAAGTGACGTGGTGGCATCACACGAGTTTTCAAGTGTTTAATCAAAGGTGTATCGCTTCTGTGTTTTCTCTTGTTGTTTGGAGCCTGATATATATATTACCACGCTCCGAGCAATAAACTTCAGTTGCAAGTCAGCGCCTGTCCGTGTTGTCTTCCTTCCGTCCTTGTCCAAGTCGCGCTCTTCTGCAGAAAATCGCTACAAAAACGCCCACATTAGCATAGAATGCGTACTTAAATGTGCGTATGAAAGATCTGCTGCTAAGCATGTCTACCTAACCTTTCCTCTACACCAAAACATTGGTGAGGGAGGGTAGGTTAGTTAACCTCAATATCTAACAAGGATAACCATTTAATTGCGCTATTTTATTCAAATTTCAACCGACTGCATTTGTATCAGGCACATAGTATTGCAGAGTATGTGCTAACCTAGGCCGAATAAGCACGTGACATTGGGATGCGGATGACAAAAACACACGTGCTATTTTTGTCATGTACCACAGTGCTCGGAGATGCAAAGCGCGTGTCAGCTAACCCAATAAGGCACTGATCTGTCACGCTCCCCACTTATTATGTTCAGGCTATTTTGAAACACCTAGAGTAGAAAAAAAAAAAAAAATTCATTACGCATGGTGGCGAAATGGTAGACAACAGACTCATGGCAAAGGCTTGTTTACCATATGGTGACTTGAGGTACGAGACATTTGGTTCCATTTCGAAACGCTTGTGACAACACAATTTGCTGCTTGGCCGCGTCGACGCTCTCGATTTTGCCTCGGTATGTGCCGAGTATGTCCCCGCAGTCTACAACAACGACGCAGCCAACCCACTGGTCACTCATGGCTCATGCCGCGTCTCAGCAGGATATTTAGCAATGTTGAAGCAGCAAGTACGGCTAAAGGTCCGAGATCCCCTGTGCTTTGTTTGCAGCCTTCGTTATGAAAACTTGGATCGCAGAGAAGATGGTGACAATCCCACTGCACCACGTAAGCTTCTTCAAAACGAGGCCGCAGAGAAAGACCACTCCGCAACTTTTTCCAACGCTATCGCATAAATCGACACTTCGACGCAGTTTCCGAACATCGACTGATCGGCAGCACTTTTTACACAAGCGGCCGTTTAATAAATGTTACTTTCGGGTGGGCTTTCTGCGCCCAAGCAGCTAAGCAACTCAACTTCGCACGTTTCGTCTGGATTACCGCTTTATCGCTTTATTTACTCATTTCTTTTTTTTTTTTTTTTCTTAGATAGGCTCCTGTGTCCTGTGCGGTCAACGGCTTGGTGGCTTGGTGTTGACTCGTTACTTTTCATTGAGCTTACACGTCGCATACAAGTACTGGTAGTACTTGAATTAAAAAGTATATACCGGTACCCGGCAATAAATGTAAAAATAAAAACGGAGGTTTTAAGAGAGAGAGAGAAAAAAAAAAAGAAAGTATGACGTCATGCATTCTGCTACGCGCGAGGTCACGCGGGCCTCGCGGGCCAATCGAAGCAGCTGAGGGATATTCAAAAGCTCTGTTCGCTCGCAGCAGCTGCCCGCGTTCGGCTGTCGCTTTTGTTTCTGCGCTTTGGTTTTGACCATTTTTGGTCTTACATCATTGCTCCTCACGATGTCGCACAAGAACATCTACTACTCGGACAAGTATTATGATGATAAATTCGAGTACAGGTGAGGAAATCCATTTCATCTGCTTTGGAACGCCAGTGGCTCGGAGCTGACATGGCGTCGTGGCGTTCTTCCATTCCGTTTTCGCGCTTACACTTTTTGTTCTTGACCTACGTTGATGCTTACCGTACCCGTGTGAGTCATTAAATACATTCGTTGCAATATTTTTCGCCTTGTGAGCAGCAAAAGCTCTCCGACTCGATTGGAGGCGCTGCTGAGGCTTGCGGTATGCTCCATGTAAGACTCCCGTCGTCTGTAGCGTTTGATTTCCGTTGCAGGCATGTGGTCTTGCCAAAAGAAATCGCCAAACTTGTCCCCAAGACTCATCTTATGTCCGAGACCGAATGGCGGGGAATTGGAGTGCAGCAGAGCCAAGGATGGGTGCATTACATGATCCACGAACCTGGTGAGTTGGTGCGACGGGGTGTTCCACAATGATTCATGGGTCATTTCAGATTAGATCGTAGAGTTTGTCTGGTAGACTGGTCGCCATTACTAATCGGTGACCAAGAATGTCAGGGCTGCAATGAACGTATAACTTGAGGAATATTTAAGGTACGAATGTTTGCAGATGGTGAACAGGCTAGTGACGTTTCTGTTTTGGCCTATAGTGATCATGCTCTTGACTCTCTCTCTTGTAGCGCAACCGTGCGTGCAATGGAGTGTGCTGGATTACTTTCGGTGCTGTCAGGAGCTGTTCTCCAAAGTGTTACGAATTTGACGCAAGTTACTTTTTCTAGGAATATTTAAGGCCAGTGTTGGAACACCCAAGGATATTCCGTAAGCGAAAAATTTGTACAGGCGTGAACAGACTTGCGTAGGGGTTGTACAGGTGTCGCAAAAGTAAAACTGAGGACGGGGAATTTTTTTTTCTTTACCTAGCGTTCTAATAGCGGTTGTACATGCACATTGCTTGGGTGCATGTGACTTCAGTGACCAGGGCCACACTTTTGATGTTCGCCCCATCAACAATCCGCACGAAGCTGCGCAGTTTCTCCACAAGCCCGTACTTCTTTTTACTTTTGGGGCATCGGTACCAGGACAAGTTTCTGTAATGTTGTGAATAAAGTAGTGTGGAATGTATTATGTATGCACTGTGGGTAAGGAGGTGTAGAAAGCGGTGAATGAAACAAAAACTGCCTAAGTTAATATTCTGAGGAAAAGCAGAACAATGTTCACATATTCCACCCTGTAGTGAAGTTCAGCATTAGGAACATGTTGCATCAATTTGCTTCTGTGATACATGCCCATAATCCCCGTGGGCATGTGTCCGTGTCCGTGTGGCACTGTGTCTAGGTTCATCAATTTTTGAACAGTCTGAAGCTAAATGCAGTGCTAGCTATTGCAGAGTTTGCATATCGCACCAGCTGACAGATCAGCTAGCCTTGGTGACTTTGGCACAGGATGTCCTGCATCTCAACAGTTTTTTTTTTTTTCAATCTGTCTTCTTCACCATTTGCTTTTTAGTGCCCTTAAATGCAGCAATTTTTCTGCTGAGACATCCTTCCTGTGCTGGTAGATGCAATGTTCACAACAAACGTATTGTTCAGAACTGTGTTTAGATATTGTTGCATGTACAACTCTAAAATGCTGTATTGCTGCATCCGAATGTTAGGTGACAAAGAGGCCTTAGTTTTGCTACCAAGCCAAAGCAGCAACTGACTGAGGATCTGGGATGCTAAGCTTTGCAGATGGTGTGCTTCACACACCTGGCATTAATCAAGCACAATATGCGTAGTATCTGCTGCGATGTCTCAGCAGTTGGATTGTGATCGCTACATTTAGATGGAGGCAAAACATTTTGAGACATATTAAGATGGCTATTAGTAAAACTCTTTTTTATTGGTGTAAGCTTAGCTAATCCTCTGCGACGTTCGCAGTCATGCACTATACACCTACAGCATTTCTAATAGGTGTATATGCTGCATAGTGTTTCCTGGTAATGCTGTATAATTAAAGGTGCTCAAGGGGTGTCATTTACTGGGGAAGTGTCTTCAGCAAGTAACCATTTCATTTTATTGCTAGTATCGTTTCGAAGATGGCCACAAGGGATGAGCGTTCTGCTAGATGCATTATCTTTACTTTTCAGTACAGCTGTTGCCAGGCACATCCCCTGGCTGCTGATATGATCATTTCTCTTTTAATCAGTCGTAGATCTTAAGGAGAAAATCCATTAGATTAGTGAGAAAAGGGGGCTTTGAAGGTTGATATAAAGTGGTTGTAAATAAGTACCCTTTCAAGCTCAAGTTAAGTACGGGCAGGTGCGATTTACTACTGGGTAAAACACGACTGGAATAGTGGAAAAACCAATTGAATACAAATATAATATTTGCAGAGGTGATACTCTTTATTAAATGGGTACTGTGATGACTCGGGCTTCTAATTTTGCCTTCAGATAGGTTTGTTGCACAGAAATAATTAAATTTATATAATTCAGAATATGTTAGGGGGGGGGGGGGGGGGGGCTGTTTGGTGAGATTCGCTTGCCCATTTCAATCTCCCACTGAAAAAGTTTGATGCACCAAAAAAAAAAAAAAAAAAAAAGTCTGCTCTCGACGTAAGGTTGCACATCCTGGTGGCCTATCCAAGGTGGCTCGAATTGCTTGAACCTGTGCCTTTGATGATATTATTACCATGATTACAACAGCCAGGTGTGTGTAAGCAGGAACTTCCATGCTCATTTTTTTATTGTGAAAGCAATACTACTCTAGGTTTCGAGCCTCAGCATAGCGCGGCCGATAGCCACGTCTTTCCCAAGTGACACTAGGGTGAGAGCTGGGCTACCAACTCAAGCTGTCGGCAGAGATGCCATCTTGGGTCTCTCGTTTCACATGGGACAGTTATATCAGAATTAGTCTGCTAGGACCCTGGCATTCAAGTTACCCCTATAGGCCACTAAGGCACGTTCATACGGCTTGGTTAAAGCGGGGCTATATATGTGGGCTGAGGAAGAAAAAAAAAGAACACTCGGTCACCCGCAGCTAATGCTTTCGCTCAAAATTTGGTTCAGCAGTGTTGAACCCTTGTAATTTTTCTTTCAACTTCATGCTGCAATCCCTAACGAAAATCTGGTCCTCTAGCTTAACAGATTTTGAACATGAGCACCTGCAATGCACTGAGCCAGTTGAGATGAACACTTCTATTTTGTGTATTTAGGGTGTCATGCGAGTACACCACTGGTAGTCTAATTCGAACAAGCAGGTCATGTTGAGCTGCGCTGTTCTGTAAAGTCTCCTACTAAAGAGCTTGGAAGGTGCAAGGCATGGATGCGGCATGCATCAAAGTGTTTCAGTAGTTGTCACAGCTCAGTTTTAGCAGATACTGGTAAGCTGGCATATAAACACCTCTGTGCCTGTACAGTAGGGAAAACAACATATATTTCACATATCCCAACCTACCAGCAGCTTCACATGCACTCTGGTACTCTGCCACCTATTGCGTAAACAGCGAGCTGGTGCAGTGGCACCAGCTCATACTGTCAGTGCTAACTGGCGAGAACTGTCAGTTGCGACTTCATTGGCTGAGTAAATTATTAAATATTATTATTTTGTGGCTTTCACTGGGTGTTGAGGAATCGGCGGATCCCACACAGTATGGAAATGAATAAAAAATACATGATTGGTTGGTTGGTTTGTGGGGTTTAACGTCCCAAAGTAACTCAGGCTATGAGAGACGCCGTAGTGGAGGACTCTGGAAATTTCGACCACCTAGGGTTCTTTAACATTGATTGATTTCAGTTGCAGGATTGCTTACACTGAATATTTCCATTCGTGTTATGTTTGTCCGGCAGCAGAAAATGCATTTACTGGAGAGAAAACTGCATCGGAAAATTTTTTCGACACTCGCTCATGGTGTATACACTGAATCCCTTTCCATTATCACAATTTTGAAGTGAATGTTGGTCTCTGGGCCACAAGAGTTGTTCACGCACTGCTGTTTGCTCATTATTTTGGTCAGTGGTGGCGACACCTTTGTTGAATGTTTTTCAGTTTCTGGTGTATAAAAGCTCTGGTTTCAGTCGATTAGCGTTTCTGTCGTTGGGACACTGTCATCTGTCCCCCACAGAGGCCAGTTTAATTTGCCCTCCATGTCTTTCATTGTTCGTGGGCTCTTTTAGCATGCTTTCAGGCTGCGCTCATATGGCTGGCTTTTGTATTTAAGTGTAAATACCCTCATGGATCTGTTCGAATTATGCTTGGTTTGTAGGATTTAACGTCCCAAAGTGACTGAGGCTATGAGAGACGCCGTAATGGAAAACTCCGGAAATTTCGACCACCTGGGGTTCTTTAACGTGCAGTGACACGAGAAAAGGTAGAAAGAGTGAAGAGAAAGGAGCAAAAAATAAAAATAAGATGAAACAAAAAGAAGCAAACGAGTGATAAAGCGGCCAATGAGTGCTAAGAGTCGTAGGTAAGGCTTCTGCCTTGCCTTCTCATCATCATCATCATCATCAGCCTGATTGTACCCACTGCAGGGCGAAGGCCTCTCCCATATTTCTCCACTTAACCCGGTTCTGTGCTAGCTGCATCCACTTGACCCCTGCGAACTTCTTAATCTCATCCGCCCACCTAACTTTCTGCCGCCCCCTGCTACGCTTTCCTTTCCTTGGAATCCAGTTTGTTACCCTCAGCGACCATCGGTTATCCTCTCTTCGCACTACATGTCCTGCCCATGTCCATTTCTTCTTCTTAATTTCAACTAGAATGTCGGTAACTTGAGTTATTTCTCTGACCCACTCTGCACGCTTTCTATCTCTTAATGTTACCCCTACCATTTTTCGTTCCGTAGCCCTCTGGGTTGTCCTCAACTTAAGTAGAACTCTCTTGGTTAGCCTCCACGTTTCAGCCCCATAGGTGAGTACAGGCAAGATGCAACTGTTGTATACTTTCCTCTTGAGCGATACCAGTAAGCTGCTAGTCATAATCTGCGAGTGCTTGCCAAATGCGCACCATCCCAATCTTATTCTTCTTGTTATTTCCTTTTCATGGTCCGGATCTGCGGTTACTACCTGTCCTAAGTAGACATATTCGCCTACTACTTCCAGTATTTCGCTGCCTAATGTAAACTGCTGTTCCTTCCCGAGGCTGTTGAACATTACCTTAGTCTTCTGCATATTCATTTTCAAGCCTACCTTTCTACTTTTTCTGTCTAGGTCATCAATCATTATTTGCAGTTCATCCACTGAGTTGCTTAGCAAGGCAATGTCATCAGCAAATCGCAGATTACTGAGGTATTCTCCATCTACCCTTATCCCTAACTCCTCCCATTCCAAGTCTCTGAATACTTCCTCTAAACAAGCTGTGAATAGTACTGGGGAGATTGTGTCTCCTTGCCTAACACCTTTCTTTATGGGAATTTTATTACTTTCTTTATGCAGAACTATGGTTGCTGTGCAGCCACTATATATATATCTTCCAGCACTTTCACGTACGGCTCGTCTACCCCCTGATTTCGCAATGCCTGCATCACCGCCGAGGTTTCAACTGAGTCAAATGCTTTTTCGTAATCAATGAATGCTATGTATAAGGGCTGGTTATATTCGGAGCATTTTTCTATCACCTGATTGATGGTATGGATATGATCGATAGTAGAGCACCGTTTCCGAAACCCTGCTTGATCCTTTGCTTGATTGCAGTCTAAGGTTGTCCTGATTCTATTAGCGATTACCTTAGTAAATCCTCTGCAGCGTAACAGACAGTAAGCTGATTGGCCTGTAATTTTTAAGGTCCTTAGAGTCCCCTTTCTTGTGAATGAGGATAATGTTTGCATTCTTCCATGGCTCCGGTACCGTCGATGACATCAGGCACTGCGTATACAGGGTAGCCAGTTTCTCTAGCACGATATCCCCCCCGTCCTTTAGCAAATCTGTAGTTATCTGATCCTCTGCAGCTGATTTCCCCCTTTTCATAGTTTCTAATGCTTTCTTGACCTCGTCCTTCGTCACTGGTGGAACGTCTGACTTTTTCCCTACCGCCAATCTCATTACGGTCCTGACTACTTTGGCTACTGTAGAGATCTGTATAGAACTCCTCGGCTACTTTGACTATCTTGTCCATATTAGTGATGACGTCTATGCCCAATTTCTTCTTTACCGCTTTAAGGCTTCCCCCGTTCTTTACAGCATGCTCAATTTTCTCCATGTTATACTTCCTTATATCGGCCACCTTGAGCTTATTGATTAGCTTTGATATCTTGGCCAATTTGATCTCGTCTGTTGGATTGGAAGCTTTCATACTCTGGCGTTTCTTAATCAAATCTTTTGTCTCCTTAGACAGCTTATTGGTATCCTCTCTAACTATCCTACCGCCTACTTCTACCGCGCACTCAGTAATGATATCTCTGAAATTATTGTTCCTTGCCTCTAGGGTAATGTCGCCATACTCAGTTAGAGCTGAATACCTATTCTGTAGCGAGATCCTGAACTCTTCTGCCCTCCCACTCACCGCTAATTCGTTGATGGGTTTCTTTCTTACTAATCTGTTGCGTTCCTTCTTCAGATTTAGGCTAATTCGGGACCTCACCATCCTGTGGTCACTGCATCGCACTTTCCCGATTACCTCTACATCCTGCACAATGGCGGGGGTTGAACACATTATAAAGTCGATTTCATTTTTAGTCTCTCCGTTAGGACTTTTCCATGTCCATTTCCGGTTCTTCCGTTTGCTGAAGAAGGTATTCATGATTCGTAAGTTACTGCGCTCTGCAAACTCAACTAGTAACTCCCCCCTGCTATTCCTAGAACCAATGCCATAGTCACCTACTGCCTTGTCTCCTGCCTGTTTTTTCCCTATTTTGGCATTGAAGTCGCCCATTAGTACAGTATACTGCGTCTTTACTTTTCGCATTGCCGATTCTATATCTTCATAGAAGCTTTCAACTACCTGGTCATCATAACTACATGTAGGTGCATAGGCCTGTATAACCTTCAGTTTATACCGCTTATTAAGCCTAATTACGATGCTTGCCACCCTCTCATTAATACTATAGAATTCAATTACCCGCTATATACTTATTGACAAGGAAACCTACTCCTAGTTGTCGCCTCTCTGGTAAACCTCGATAACACAGTACATGCCTTCTAAGTGCCCCCAACTAATTTTCATTTCTGTAGCATGGTTGCTCGTCTGAAACCATTTTCAGTGTGGTTGGTAATATCGTGGCTCTGCTGGTTTACATGCTAAGCCACGGAAAATGTTTAAGTTCTGGTGACCAGAAGGCGATTCGCATTCTGCACAAAATCCTGTCGTGCAGATAAATGTTGTGCATGTCCTGCACATGAGTTGTGTGGCAAAGCCAACTAAAGCAGGTACTCTTGACAGAATCATGACTGCATTTGTAGCGACTGGCTTCAGCACCAAGAAACGGTAGCTAAATAGTCTGGACTGCCTTGTACATTATTATGAAATTATTCAACACCTGCTTTATAGGCTCAGAAGCTCATATAAACTGCAAAAGATATGGCTGTGTGTTGATGAAGCTGACATATTCATGACAGTAATTAATTTTTATGGTGCAAGGTTTTTAGCCAAAGAGCATAAAGTATTTTTTTTTTAAATCTAGGCGGGGTGATATACTCGTTAGCCAAGCAGTTCGCTCCTGTTAATCTGGTACCCATTTGTATCACCGGTGGGTACCCGGTGTCACCAGGGATCGAACCCCGCACTTTCTGCATGCAGGGCAGGTGCTCAAACCGCTAGGCCACTGCTGTGGATGTAATCATTTCGTGTTCATGTATATGTGGCCATTGTGTGTGTTGAAGACTCCCTCAACATTAACCAAAGTCATGTACCACCATAAGGAAGCACCGGCAGCGGAAATTGTAGGGGATTTCACACGGTGCCTTGTTCACAAAGCGAAATGTAAAAAAAAAAAAAAAAAAAAAAAAATCAGTGGTGTCAGTGCTTAGCATTCATCTAAGAAAGCTTGTCTATGTTGTAACTGACATGCAGTGTGGCCCAAAAGCATGGGTTATGACATGGCCTTCCACTTTCCATTCTGCAGAACCCCACATCCTGCTGTTTAGGCGACCACTGCAAGATACCAGTGCTCCTTCCCAGGAAGAGCAGATCAAGAACGACATGTGATCACCGGTAGTGTCAAGTGTGGTGTCCTGGTGCTATGCAGCGGCTGCCACATTTGACCCCATCATTGTATATAGTGTACAAATGCAACACCGATGATGAAGTGAGGTCTGCTGCAGCTTGTGGTCAGATACGCAGTGAGAGAAGGCAACCTTCAATTTTGGAAGCTGCATCCCCCTCCCCCTTTTTTTTTCATTGGTGCTGGATGCCACCTCACCTCAGATTGTCTGTGAATGGACACTAGTGTTCCTCCTCCTTTTTTTTCTTGCCCACTACCTCTTTTTTTTGTGTTCCTACATGTCACTCCTTGTTTTCTGCACCTTGCAACGTAACACATTAAATGTCTTTCTTCTCCATGTCGCCGCTCCATCCTTGTTACTTCTGCAGGCTGCTGTGCTGTATGAACAAGTGAATAAATTTATTATATTAATTACGGAAGTTGTAACATTGCTGCACAATTGTTTATAAACTGCAGAGAGCTAGCTTGAACCTATTCCTTGCAGAGTATAGGGTGCAAGTGCAGGAAAACAAGCCAGTTTGTGCAAATACAACATCACTTAAAACAAACTCGTAGTCCAGATTTGAGTATCATTTAAAGAAATGCTGCTGCATTTTTTTTCTTAAGGTTTAAGAGGGCTTTCCCTGGGGAATCTAGTGAGGCAATGACTCCTACATGACATGTAGCACCGTATTCTGCTCTGCGCATACGAAACAATATAGTGCATGCACAGAGCGCAAGACTTTGCCAGTGAAATTCCTACATGAAGCCCCGAGGCACAGACGCCATTGTCACAATATGACAGGCGCATAATAAAAAATGCAATACTATCATACGGCCACAAACATAATTCAAACAGAGTGTGAAATGTACAGGTCAGCTTCCTTGGCTGCTGCATTAAACGATGCCATTGCCACAACCTTGCATTGTACGCATTAAACCGCCAATTTCTGGTGCTGTGCATTGCTGTCTTAGACTTGCATCTGTGTGCAGGTCGGTCACAAAGCAAAACCACACAGGCACTTGCACTTGGAAGTCAAAAGCTGAATGCATGGCTGCGTCACAAAAACGTGCCTGTGCCCATTGTCATGTTTTAGAGCAGTGGTTCTCTGCCATGGACGTGGAGCAGGCCGCGGTATTAGGATTGAGTCAAGGCTACACTGGCATCTAACAACTCCCACTTGATAAACGTGCCATGGCATGCAGAGGACGTGGGGAAGTCAATGCATCGGCACTGGTATGCATGCTGCTAGAAAAAATACAACTCCTTCCAACACTGCGCCGCTTGCTCATCAGATACCTGAGATGCTTTGCAGTGTAGCCCCTTCCAGCAGCACAGCCAGAGCTCTGCTTTCACCGATGCTGGCGTCTACAGATGCCATAGACTCCTCGGTTCTTTCGCTTTGAGAATAACATTGGCTTTGAACCTCCATGCTTTTAACCATGCAAAACTGTTTAGCCAAGCCAGAGCTATCGGGCAACACAGGGAATTTTTTGTGGACGTGGATTTCGCGGACCCCCATTTGAGAAAGTTTTAGGGGAATCCCCCAATGTGGAGCACATTTGTAATAACAAGTAATCACATAATTGCTTAGAACATAGGGCAAACCTAACCATAAATGCAGATACAAACTTGTGTTGTGCAGCCAACATAAAATGAGTGAATGCAATGGCAGGAAGTTTGGCCACCAACAAGTGTTGGGAACGAAAGTGGACACACAGGCAGCTCTGCAAGATTACTAAGTGCTGTCATCCTATATAGAAATATGGGAGACCTTCGCCCTGCAGTGGGTATAGTCAGGCTGATGATGATGATTTCCAAGACCTCTCTAAATCTTCCGTTTTTTTTTTTTTTCATGGTCTCAAAAGAGAGAGGGTGAAGGAACAGATTGGCACTTATATAGGTGACGGGGAAACTGCAGAGTATGTAGTTTGCAGAACAAATCCCTAATGATCTGTTGCAGTGAGAGCATAAACAAAAAAAGGAACACGTTCAAGGATGGCAGAGAACCAGGGCAGTAATAAAGTTAGGGAACCAGCCCATAGTCCGAGTTTGGGTATAGTCAGGCTGATGATGATGATTTCCAAGACCTCTCTAAATCTTCCGTTTTTTTTTTTTTCATGGTCTCAAAAGAGAGAGGGTGAAGGAACAGATTGGCACTTATATAGGTGACGGGGAAACTGCAGAGTATGTAGTTTGCAGAACAAATCCCTAATGATCTGTTGCAGTGAGAGCATAAACAAAAAAAGGAACACATTCAAGGATGGCAGAGAACCAGGGCAGTAATGAAGTTAGGGAACCAGCCCATAGTCCGAGTTTGCATCATCTTCAGAAGTAATCGTTTTCCCCGTCACCTCAGGTCATGTGACTAGTGGAAACACCGGAACTGCATGTCTGTTCAGTTGCAACCATTTCTGGTTCCAGCATTTCCACCAATCAGATGAGGGCAAGATTGCGAAAATGATGCAGACTTGGAATAGGGAGTGCTGCAATAAGGTGTTGCAAGGCACGGACAAGTTCAGGATAACCTCGGTGCATTCATTTGACTCCTTGTTGAAATCAGGGTTTATTAATGCAATGTAAATGTGCTTAGCAATACCTTTTTCTTTCATGCCTTCAAATAACAGGTGAGGTTTACATCCAAGATGACTCGCCAGCCCAGAGACACACTGGCATCAAAATCCACTTTAAGTTTCAAATAAAACAAACGCTGTAAGGCTGCATGTTCCAGCAGTACATTTTAAAAAGTCTTCACTGATGCACAAGCAAACCTTGAAACAAATACTAACACTTACTTAAATAACTATCTCTTTTTTTGGACTGCCCAGTAAACCTGTGCACATTATAGCAGAGGGATGCTACACTGTGCACCATTTCAGTTTCACATCTAAGACGTCATCCCAGAAATGAGCGGACAATACAATTTAACTCCCAAGCACACATGTGCTGCGGATAAAGATTCCAGTAAGTTGCACTTAAATGCAATACTATGTTAGTGCGCAGTGCAGAAATAGGACTTGATGCAACTTTATGTCGTAAGAAGGCAAGAGTAGCTATGCTTTACAATGAAAAGAAAGTCATTTGTATTTACAAACCAATAATACCATTATATTAAACGGAGAAACCTGCAGTTCCCTTGTTAATGAGGGCAAGCGGCAAGGATCGTCTCCGTGGTAACAAAGCAGCACAACCAAACACAGATTTGAGCACAAGACAGCATTTCTTTTATGCATCTTTTAACCCTAGCAACAATAAAAACTTAAGCATGCTATACACACAGATTTAGAAATGATCCTGGCACTTTATATGCATGTAATGTGTGCCTCAAAGGTGACAAATGTGATTCTATTGCAATCTAAATTATGAATACATACATGCACCTTCAAGCATGTTTTGAGCATTGTGATAGATCATTACCGCTAGAGTATTTTGTATGACCACAGCTTCTTGTGTAGCATTCCATACCATGTTCCTGGTACTATTCTGTATTCATTTCCAAAAGAGCAATAATATTTTATGCATGAAGTAATCAAGTGCTCTTTCTTTTGCACAGAGCATCCTTTTAAGAATTCACAAGCAAACCTTGAAACAAATACTAACACTTACTTAAATAACTATCTCTTTTTTTGGACTGCCCAGTAAACCTGTCTTATAACAGTCTTATAAGTATTTCACCTTGAACTGTGGTAAATGCATTTTCGATTCAAGGTAATTTGCAAAATCCAAAATGCATCTGACATGATTTACAACATGCAATTAGTTTACAGAAAAGCAAAACAAATTTGAATTCATTTCATTGCAAGCACCCCTGTTGATTTAAACCAGGCTATTCAATTGACAAACAGCATCTAAAATGTTGCAGAATACCAGATTTCAAGCCTGGTTTGTTTTTTATGTGAAACGAACTAATAAATTTATATTTTCACAATTGTCGTGAATATGCACTGAAAGTGTTTGTTCACTCATGATGAAGTTTTTATAAACATTCATATATATATGCGCTGCTTAATCCTGAAAGACCCATAAAGTAAGAAATGTGACCTATGCACACCATCTGCACGCTAATATAAGGTTGACCTACACAGCAGATGTACATGCCTGAGTATGTTAACCCGTTTATAAATTAGCATGCAAAGAAACTTTCGGACTTACAAAATTACTTCTCTTCAATTAAGCTTCCAAGCATTTGTAACATGCTACTCTGGGGCCACATTTCAAGGAGCCTAAAATGATGTTTACAAGGTTGCTACTGAATACAACACAAGGTCATGAATGTATTGTATAAGCCCAGCCGTAGTGGGCCTTGTGAAAATCATCCACGGTGTCTGGTCTGATCACTTGTGCAGAGAGATAGAGTGGTTGCTTTCTTTATCTCACAGCAAAAAGCGAGCATGCTACAATTATGCAACAAGACAATACATAAGCCTTCATTGTGTCACTGTCGCGTAATAAGGCCACTGAACGTGAGCTCTCCAGCAGTATCTGAATTATCAGACATAGTGCAGTAAGATTTGGCTCAGATGATTGTGGCAATGAATATTATTAACATATGGCTATGCTCACTATAATCATATTGCAGTACCACTCTGTGCCATTGATTAAAGCATGTCAGAGTGAGAAAGAAAATGCAAGCCCGATTTTCACCAGAACAGTGCTACCCACCTACGCTGTGTCAGTATTTGCACGTGGATAGATCAATGGGCACTACTTGTTCTGCAAAGGCACCGAGTAAAGGCTCGTACAGTAGTCTGCAACAAACATCATCCAGCAACAGGTAAAAATAGTCCACCATAATATAATCTGTTCAGAATTATCAATTTGCCGATCTACAAATGCTATCCACAAACCAGTGAAACAACATGTGATTTGTTGTTTGCATGGGCAGGACCTTCTTTTAAGGCATAAAGCGTGCCTGTGAACACTTAGCCATATATAGTTTAAACGTCATCGGTGCATGTACCTGACACTTCCTGCGTTTCCTCTCGAGATATAGAAGAAGTGGTGAGCAAAGAGGCCTCTGTGACCTCCATTCGTGCCCATATTCGCTCCTTCCTTCCTCTAACCATTCACAAGTTCTTTCTGACAGTGTCAGCAATGTGTCTGTTCAATTCAACGATAATGACATCATTTTTGCTGTACACTCCTGAACTCAGCAGCATGTCTCGCTCCTCAATGAGTCTCCGCATGTGCTCCATCCACGAGGAGCCAGAGGCAGACGCACCCGGTGGTGAATGTTCCACAACTATGGGCACACTAGGGCCTTGCTTCCCAGTCTCCGATGGGGGTGCTGCAGGCGGCAAGTCTCCTGTTCTCTCACTTGTGGTTCGCACAGCAGGCGCGGAATGCTGAGGTGATGTCTTTTCTGGTGTCTCAAATGCTGCTCCATCATCTGATGGGCTGCATGAGATCAGTCGATTGAGAACTAAGCGATACTGGTAAAGGATGACCAGACAACCTGTGAAACCACATTTGTACGACCTAGAATGCTTGCTTAGCATGTGCGCTTTCTAAAGTAAAAGTAACACTTTTGCAAGTATGGCAACTAAATATAAATATGTACCTTGATGTTAAAACAACTAACAAGGCAGATTTTAAGCTCTCATGGCAGTTGAAAGAATGTCACAGTGTTACAGGCATGCTATGTCAGTTCTGGTTTTGCATATACTTGCATGTCTCTCAGATGCTTAACCAAACATTTAACACAAAGTGGGCTTACACAGCACATGTGGAGTGCAAGAAAGTGAGCATTAAATGTTCTGTGGAAATAGCAAGTCCAACCAAAAACTTCCATCAGAAAACAAGTTTAGTCCGCAGGGTAAATGAAAAGCACATACCATGACACTGAACGGCAACCTGATGGTGCAATCATTCAACTACCCAGAAAATGATAAGAAGTATATGAATTTTAAAAGAGCCAACTCAGAAAGTTCTTTCGGCTTTGTAATCACTGTTAATCAGTGTTACTAACTTCTCACATGAAACATGTGCATACATCAAGCTCTCCTCGTCTTGTGAGGCCTATTACGTGGATAGGTAGTTGGTCTCATAGCAGAATTATACTGCTCTATGTAAATGGCAGTAAACTGTAGTGCCATTTAAATTTTGCCATGCTTAGGAGTAAGAATATACCATAACTAATAGTGCTTCTCTTTTTGATTTTTGAACCGAAATGTCATTTTTCAAGCTTGCAAGCAAGAAAATAATAGTGTGCAGATGGTAAATTAACAAATGATTGGCAAACGCTAATGTTTGGCTTACAAAATGGCACCAATAAGAGTACAAGGTATGCCACTTGTAGTAAAAGTTGAGGCTATAGGGTATGCATGACTAAAGTGAGCATGATATTTAGCTTCAATTTAATTGTTCCCCATTCAGAGCATACAGGTGCAATCCTGCTGAAGCCCCCAGGTTTACACTCACAAATGAGCATTGCTGTCTCGCTCAGAGATGCAAGCCTGACCCAACTCTGGCAGCAAGCATGGTCGCCTCGGAATTTTACTAAAAGATGGCACTTTCCATAACTGCTATGGTGGACAAGGTGTGATGGTTAACAAACTGCAGTACCAAGCTTTTTCCTAGTATTCTTTACATGAATGCCACTCTTGGCGGAAATTCTAAAGTGCTTCTGTGGCAATGTGCAGCCTCTCCACAATAAAAATAAAACAGCAGCCTAGCTATAGGAACAAGAAATAGAACTGGTCCACAAACAGTGTGTTGCAGCTACACCTTGTGGCTCCATGCGAGGGGCTTGGAACCAGAGCTGCAGACTACAGGCGGCAATTTATTTTGATTTGGGAGCCGAACACAAAGTGGAGTTGTGTACCGATCATGAGCGTACATCTCGTGTGGCACTTGTTCCTTGAAAACTTCAGGCCTAATTAGGGGCCCTTTAAGGAAGTGCATTATAGGACTTTATAAGATCTTTGACTGTAAAGTTCTTAGACTTATTTACTTTCTTCTCTAGAAGTGATTCTCAAAAGTTGGCTCATCTGTGTAGCGCAATTTTCAGGGTTGACAGGTGCTATTCATATTGGTTGCTGTGGCAGCCACAAAATAGCATTAGATGTAAGAAAAAAAATTCTAGGGGGCATTTTTGACCACTAATAATGACACGAAAGCATCTGTTGCACGGTGGTCCGAAGCCCTCCACTACGGCAACTCTTTCTCTCTTTTTTTTTCACTTCCATCTTTCTCATTTTCTTTACGGCTCGGTTAAGGTGCCTGCGAAGAATTGTGACAGATACTGCGCCTTTTCTTCCCTGTAAACCAATTTGAAACGCCACTGATGTCTGCTGTACTGCGTCTGCTTCTATATCTGTGTGGTGCGGCATTCGAGGAAGCGCCATATTAAAGGCGACGCACAGACGCCTGGATCGAACATCCGGCAGGGTCAGCTTTGTATAAGCGTGAATCGCCTGGTGATGTTATCACTATTCATGACGTTATGACCTGATAATGACGTCACTTTAGGTTATTAGACATAGCCAGATGTGACATCATGATAACGCCGTATCCAGTCATGATGTCACAGTCGATGACGTCCAATGGCACGATCAGCTAGTGTTGATCCGACAAGTCACCAACTTATTGAGTGCTTAATACTGGGCTGAAGAAATAAAGCGATTCTCTCTCTCTCTCTTTGCCCCATGCACCTAAATGAAATGTCGATGTTGTGAAATCACAAGAATAAAGCACAATCGCTGCTGAGCAGGGTCAGTGAAAAATGCTGCCACCATAATTACCATGCCTGCTGACCTCTCCACATAGACAGATTCTTAAAAATATTCCCTCATAAAGCTGACAGAAAAAAAAAAATAAGAATCTGAAACTGAAGAACAGTCCTTTTGAACCTACTAAATAGTATTACTTATCTAGAAGTGGCCTGGATTGTTCACGAGAGGGCATTTCAAACTGAGTGGAATAGGCACGGCAAGCAATGACGGTAAAAAAGTTCTCACCTCTTCGGATATGCTCCTAAAGCGGTTGCAATGGGGGCTGGTTCATTTTCCAAATGTGCCTTTGTCTTCTGATAAAGACTTTCCATTTCATCACGTCGAGCCTCATAGTCACGCTGCTGTGCTTGCCTGAGACGCTCTTTGCAGGACAACAGTTGGCTTTCAGATTGATCACACCTTTCCTTGTAGAGTTCTTTTTGGCGCAGTGCTTCATGCAGCTCCTTTAACAGTTTCACCTAATGGGACAAAACGAGCACAAACTTCCAAGGTTACACTTCAGGTCACTCACAAAGTGTCCTACGCATTTTTATGTAAAAACCTGGAGCACAGAAAGAGATAAAAAAAAAATCTAGCTTCATCGTATCTAAATAAAGAGCAACAAAATGCTGACTAGAGCAATCTCAATACAATATCTTGAACATAGTTGCACCTAAGTTCCTAGTTGTTCGCCAAATATGCCACCTCTGAATTTCCAAATAAGTTGTATTCACTAAACACTGAATACCTGAAGCACCACATTTATAAACAGTGACTTTCTTATGAAAAAGCAATGTACAAATCTTTTACAACTCAGTGAATAAATAGATATCTATAGTGCTATACCAGTCATAATGCATTTTGGAGATGTCAAATATACAATAGACTCCTGTCAGGACAAACAATGTGAGACCACTTCGTCGGTTTGCCAAAGACAATGTAAAAATAACCTGCTTAACAGGGGATCGAGGTCTTAAAAGAAAATATGTAATAATTAAATTGCAACTGCTCAGTCTCCACGGAACAAGTATTTTTATATGGTGCTCCCAAATATGGCATCTAATTTTACATAACACAGGTCCTCGCGCACTTTTGCAATAAGCTCTGTACATTTTTGTCGTGTTTTAAAAAATTCTGCAGGAGGGAGGACGATGTTGTCTCTCCACATGTATGCATGCCATTGACATCAAGGAATACAAAAAAAGGCAAAATCTTCAAAAGGGGTGCCGTGATTTACAGGGAGGCTTAGTGCAAGACAGACAAGGGCAAGAGAGGGATACAGGATGAGCACTGTCTGTCTCATGCTAAGCTACCCTGTAAATCATGACCTACCAACTGGACCAGAACTCCACTTTGCTCAAAGGGGTGCCGTAATGGAGGACTCCGGAGTAATTTCGACCACCCGGGGATCTTTAACGTGACAGTGGACAGCACAAAAAGAGGCGTTGGTGTGCTGCGCGATATCAGACCACGTTAAAGATCCCCATGTGGTCGAAATAACTCTGGAGTCCTCCACTACGGCTCCCCTTTGCCTCTTTCCGCTTTCACTCCTCCCTCCTTTCCCCAGTGCTGTTCAGGTGTCCATAGAAAAAAGTGCGACAGATACTACGCCTTTCCTTTCCTGTAAACCACATTAGTATTATCGTAGAACTTAAGTTTTGAGGTTTTCAAGTTACCATTTCAGACACAAGAATAAAAAAATCTTGACATCTTGGACACAGGGATCAAAAACTAATGTCGCTTCCGAGACCAGCATTGCGCATTAGCAAGGTACCTGAAGCAAAATTTCTTGACGGCCCTCGATAGAAACTTATAAGAATAATCCGAATCAGAACACAAAAATGCATTTTCTCTGATGATTTCATAATTGTGCCATCATTAATAAAACATTTTGGTCGAAGATCCTCTCCCCCTTTAAAAGAAAAACGATACTTTTTTTCATGCTGCTGATTATTGTCATTAAACTGTTTTCTCATGCATTCCAATCACGTGCATAAAAATAATCAGTATTGCCGTTGGAGCATTGAAACAGACGTTATTCCACTTAAAAAGTTCCACAATAAGAATACCAGATAAAAACACTTTTCATTCGCTCATTTTGCTCATTGAGTGCCAAGACTGCCTGGGTTCGACTGTATACCAAGGAAAAACAATCAATTTACCTTTTCAGCAAGCACCTTCTCAAAGTCCATCTCGACTTTCATTTCTTGTGACAAGGCATCTCGCTGACTGGTCTTCAGTGCTTCCAACAACTCCTCACGGTCTTTCAGTTTAGCCTCCAGCTCCGAAACCTGTCAGCAGCACACGAAACTCAAACTCAGAGCCAAAAGAGCAACTCACAGGATGGCCACCACAGTGTATTGCGGAAAGATTCGAAGACAGCTGTTAAGACGTTTTATTTTGCATCCTTATTTCACACCCGAACTATTTTCCTTTCTCATGCTTTGATTGTTTTCAAACCCGACTGTATCAAGAAAGTATTTTTATTTTCCATTCGACTTCCTGTGCATTGTGTCCTCCCCCCCCCCCCCCCCCTTTTTTTTTTTTCACTCGGAAAATGCTGTTTTCTAAATCATTCTTTGTATCCTGGCTACATTCATTTTTTCACGTGCTTGTGCATGTCAGATTCGTCATGATCAATATTTTTTGTCATTTGTATGCAAATTGCACCAATTTTTGTTTTTACTTTGGCTGACCTTGTTACCTTGCCCACCCTGTTTGGCCCTTGTGTTGCAGTATCTTCTAAACAAACAAAATAAATTACAAAATTTATTGAGCTAAAGAATAGGCATCTCCTGGCCTAAATCATCAGAGCAAATTTTTCTGATTTAATGGGCACAATGAGCTGTAAACCAAGCCAGCACTAATCAAGAGAAGAATTGGTGTGATGCATAGTGAGTCGTCTCTAGCTAGGAGAAGAAAAACGGTCGAAGAGCACTCATCACAAACAAAACTGGTTCAGAAGCGAATGCAGACAATCTTTCCCGAGAGGCAATCAGGGATTATACAAGGGGAGGTCAATTTGAGAGCAACACGCATATATTTACGGCTACAGACTACTCTTTATTTTTCACGCAAACTCAATCTTTACACAGCACTTTTCTCCCAGTCCTTGGTAGTCAATAAGGAAGTTGCAATATGAGAGCTTGTGGGACATGTGTTTGAGATGTTCGACTAATGCCTCATTCTAAAATATGAAGTCTATGCATGTGTTTCAGGAGGTCGTCACTGGAGGGAGCAGTTACGGGGTAGAGGAAATATATGCTATCACAAGTGACATCACTCAGTTGGGGCCAGTTAGCGTTGTTCACAACCGCCGTTCCTTCCAGTCACATTATTTGCAGCGTCTCTAAACCCTCCTCCGCCCACAGTAACAATGGTGACCCCTTCAGCCATGCTTTGAATTTTATGCCAACTACTACTACTATTAGCGTTACTTCTACTGCAACTACTAATACTGCTACTGTTATACTAGTATTACTACTATGATGACACCAAATTAAGGGGGGACATGGGTCTTAAAATTGGTATTGTTATTTATTACCCAAATTTTATGAAACCTCACAGAATTGTTCAGTTTTTTCTACTGATTTCAAATATGCAACCATTTCTCTTCTAGGGCAATTAGTTCCAAAGGTATTAGAGAATTATTGTATTGTCTGCTTAAACAACAGGAAAAAAAAATGCTCATCAGAAATTAATTTTTAATATACAGATAGATACTATAAAGTGTAAGGAGTGCAATGTTGGAAGCAGTTTTAAAATTGAGCTAATAATAGAGATTTAGCAGCCCACTGAACTTCGCACTCACAGGCATGGCAACTGTGTAAGGATTTCAAGTTAAGATATAAAAGTTTTACAAGTGAAAATAAAAAATGTGCTTCCAACATTGCATTCCTTATACTTTATAGTATCTACCTGTATATTAAAAATTAATTTCTAATGAGCATTTTGTCCTCTATTGTTTGAGCAGACAATAGCAAAACAATAGCAATAATTCTCTAATACCTTGGAACTAATTGCCCCAGAAGAAAACTTTTTCCATATTTGAAATCAGCAGAAAAACCTGAACATTTCCGTGAGGTTTCATCACATTTGGGCAGTAAATAATAAAGTTATTTTTAAGTCCCATGTCCCCCCTTAAGGGAATGTGCCTTTAACAATTGTCACCATAAAAGAAATACCATGAGTTATATCCTTCTCGAGAAACTATACCCCAACAAAAGGAACGCTTCATGTGAGCCATTCACGACTAATGATCACCTATTCTTTTATGAAGAAAAGCTGCAAAAAAGATAGTAGCAGCCTAGCCACGGTTGTTGCGCACAAACTCATTGGCATGACATATTTTTCCATGAACTAGGCTTACAACACACAGACATTGGGAGAATGCTCTATTATACAGCATGAATTCTGCTTAATGGTCACACAGTTAATAGCCTTGAAAATGCCCAGATAAAACATTCATGGCACCAAAACTTTACAGGATGAAACACACATTTTACCAGAACTTCGTAGCACATGAATATGTCTCCAAAAAAAAAGTCAAGAGTGCATCTTACCTGTCTCCTTAACTTCTTCTGTTCAGCTTCAAGCTCCATCACCTTTTTCCTGTTCAAAACAAATAATTCCAAAGGTGAGTGTTTCAAACCACATGCTGTGCTTATAGCAAACTTCGCACATGTTCACGCACTTCACGAAATGTATACGTACCTGCACATTAATGATTGCACGAGCATACTCCCAAAACTAATGTGTATGCACAATGCAGCTGGCTTTATGCAAAAGAAGCAACATGAGCTGAGTTGCCTATTACATGCCAGAAAAACAATCCAAGAGTGAACAAGCTAAGTTAACTTTGAGAACTACCATTTCATTAGCAGTTTGATTCAGAAAATGGAGGCTTGCCAAACCACTGCCTAAAAACCCCTCACACATCTTCTCAAATGTGCTCTGCATAAGCAAAGGCTTCAACACAGAAAAATCAGTTTAAACTTAACAGTGTCTATGGAGACCAGAAGAAGTTTTCTTTTATTTATCCTGTGACTTCTATTTTCAAAAACACATGCCTTTCATTGTACTTTATGTGCATAAAAATAAAGTCATAAAAAAAAAAACAAGACACGAATGAATCTTTATTGTTGAAAGGTAAAGCTGACACACTTGAAACGCTCAAATATGTAATAGACAGGCCTTGTCAGGCAGCTGCACTAAGGCATCTAAAGAATGAACTTCACGCTGCAGACCCATAATACAGAATGTTTCAAAAAAAGTATTACACACAGGGGGCAAAAGGAGCCGAAGTGGGCACATTGTGTGCAGTTGCATTTCCTCCTGTTTCATCTGCCCCCTGTCAAACATTACAAATCATGACAAACAGGCTTGGCTCCATCCTCATCAATGCAGAGCAAAACTGCCACCCTCAAGTCCTCAGTGCATTCATTTCATGCTGTAGAAGCACCAAAAATCCCCTAGTTATCAATCTAAGCCCCCACGTCTCTTTTCTTCAACATTGACTATCAATGTATCAAAATTTTAAGTCAGCAATTCATTATAATAAGTGAAGGATAACGAAGGTGCTATATTCAGTAACAAAAATTTCTGTGTTTCTCAGTAGCTCTTCTATATTCCGATGTGTGTTTTGAGAGAGAGGGTGAGATTGAAACAAGTGAGGCTGAAATTAGTTGAGATTCTTGATTTGTAGGTTGACCCGCCATGAAGTCGTGGCATCAAATCCCTGTTGTAGTGGCTGCCTGTGTGCAGGTTTAAGAGCCTATTGACTTACATCTGTAGCAAACCACTTTATTTTTAGTCAGTGAGGGCTACAAGCACGATACGCAGCACGATACGGTAACCGAATTTGGGTACTTTCTGAGGGGCCAGGCATCCGCATGCTCCTTTTTGCATTCACATAGTATAGGAAATAATAGAAGCCAGGACATGCAGAGAAAGAGGTTGATAATAAAAAATACTTTGCAAGATGCATCCAATCTTTTCACCGTAAAAGAGTGGTCCACAGAATCTCTGTAAAAATTGAGAGAGAGTCGATACTCACTTTTCGATGCTGAGCATGTGCTCATACTCTTCAAGTGACCGCTTGACGGTTTCTTTGGTCTCTTTTTGAAGACGAGTCTTCAGAAACTGGAAGTCTGATTTCTGCTGTTTAAACTGGCAGAAGCATATCAAGCTTGATTACTACGACATCCCTTCATTTCGAATACCACATATGACACTGCATAGTAGCACAGGGTGAGAAAACAAACATCTACGAACACATAGCTTGTTTATTTCCAGCAACATTTATCAAGAGACACGACTGTTATTCGCCATTCATGTAAAAACAGATGTGTTCAATATTGTCTTTAGTACCTTGCAACTTGCGACAGATGAGGAGGACTACACTTGATAACAAATAAAAATGCCGGTTGCTCTCCGCTGGTCTACCAGTAACTTCAGGGTAACATGTCAGTACAGCCACTTAGGACACACAAAAAAAAAGGAGAAAAATGTCACCAAGTATGCTGCACTCAAAATAAAGTAACTTTCTTATATTGTTAGCCTTATTACACTCATCCATTTCCAGTATAAAAAATGCTAGCATAATGACTTTGAAGCAAGAAAGAGAGAAGCCTTTTACGTACCATTAAAGCCTGTAATACACCTCAAATAAATTAAACAGGGTGTTCTAACATTCATTTAGTGCATATATGTTAAGCAGTCTCAAATATGATAATCAGATTTACAAGAATTGTACTGCTCTGGTATTAACAGATGTAACACAACATTGCCAAACTTCTAACGGCAAAACAAAAATGCATTTCTCACATTTTACCAGATTTTGGTTTGTTCTAGCAACTTGATGACAGACTTTTGCTTGCTTGTCCTACACTACAAGAAGTGATCGAATTCCGCCTGTGGTAACCTGCTGCAAAATGACATGGTTGCTCAACATATGATTACATGCGCTATGCTCAGAGCAACACAGCTGACTTGAAAAATTATTTATTCAGTCGTATACAACATTAAACACATGCGACCATATAATATGCCACATACTGCAACTTACCGCCTATACAAGGAATATGCCTAAGTGTCAATGTTCTGGGCAAGCACGGAACACCTCTATACTATGCCAACATGATTTTAGCTTCTGTTCCACACAGGTAGCAGCATGCCAAAGGTGAAAGAGAGAAATATACCTCTGCTTCTCTCCGTGCCTGAGCCTCTTCCCGTGACTCAATGTCTTTCAAGCGCGACCTGAGCTTCTCCTCCAGCTCCTTGTTCTCTCTGAGCTATCAGGTATAAAAGGCAATAATGAAAAATTGCCTGAGGTAAGCTGCACTTCCTCAAAGCATAATTATACAAAAATATTCAAGCCACCAGAGATGCATAGAAATTAAAGAGCACACAATGTGACATCTTAAGGCCAGTGCTATCTTAACAGCCCATCTTGATGCCAAAAGTCATAAAAAGAGTTAGGCGAGAGTCAAAAGAATGGTTGAACTGATTTTGCTGACATCCACTTTTATGTATTGAAGGTTTACATCCCCTTGCATTCGTTTCTTCACATTTATGAGAATGCAGCCATGATATCCATGCTTGATATACATTTTATGTGCAACTTCCTCAAGCTACCGAGAATTTTTTCATGGCCTCTGTTATCACCAATAATGTGTGCCCTGCGCACCCCGCTTCATAGCAGGTATTAACAAGCTGTTAGTAGGAGAGGGCCTGCAGATTAAGCCAATCATTGTCACAGCTAAGACAATTTCCGAGTGTGCCTCTAGTAGCGTTGCACCATCTGGACTCATTTGGCATGCTTTAATGCCAAATGCAGGTGACATCATTCATAACTCTATCAACAAAAAATGCTGGTAGTTGGCAAAACTGCCGGCATAATGCACAAGCACTGGTAACAGTGCCTTCCAGAAAGAGACTGGTACTACTAAATTTCCTCTTTTTGGCAAGCACAAGGGTTACATACAACATTTGGTTCCCACCTTTCGTCTTAAAACAGCATCTCGTTCCATGTCTTGCCGCTTCCAATCTTCTGAAAGTGCACGAATGTGAGCATCTTCCTTTTCTTTTAACTGCAAACAACACAGCACATGAAACCAAGGAGTTAATGAATGCACACAAAGCAAACCACTTTTGCTATAAGCTACACCAGAAAGCAGAAGGCAGAAAAAGTGAAGTGTGTAGACGAAATTAAAGTTTGCAGAAATAAAGTCAGCACAACTGGTGCAGAGTCAGGTTAACTGGAGCAATATCGAAGAAACCTTCATTTCTGCTGTGGGTGCAGCCAGAATGATGCCAGAAGGCAAGTAGAGAGAGCCCTACGCACCCTCTTTTACATATGCTGGTGCTACATGTCTTGATGCGGCTTTCAACCGGGGGCTAATCCAATTTTACAGTGACAGCTGTTAAGGCCATGTTCTCCATTTATACTGGGTGTATTGTGGTATAACGCACGCGATTCAATTCATCACACTCACTGGTTAGAATGAAGTGACTTCACACAAAACATCATAGCACATATCTATGCATAATCAATGGCCAGAATGCAAATCATTGATTGGTTCCAACATAATAAAGCACTTACAACATTACAAGGCATTCATTTCAGCTTTTCCATGGCATCCATGGAAGTGCAGCGACGTAAATACAACAAACATCTTGCACCTGAACTCAAAGTTATAAACACTTGGACCGGCATTGGTCTTTCGCACCACCTCAGGTGTCACTGAAATTTGCATTATTGCTATGGCAAACCTCTGATCAATTGTTTATTGATAATACACTAGAGCATTGACTCTTCTATAAGATGCCTATTGTTTCGGTTATGTTCCCATTGGAGCTGTGCGGCCGCCAGTTCCAAGGATTTGCTGACAGATGACGCGAGATACTGTCCCCGTCCCCATCACGCTGTCCGCATTTTGTGATGGTGGCGGTGGAGAGGTGGGTCATGGCAGCAGCGTATATGTGCTCGTTCTACCGACTGTGCTGAAGAATAACCTCTGCTTCTTGCCAGTACATCAAGTACATTCAATAGAAACGTATTTCCAAGTTTTAGGTTATTAGCCAAGGCTTTCTTTTTTTTTTATTTGATGAAAGTACGCACCATTTGCTGTGCAAGTCATAGACAAAGTGCATCCAACAGCTCAGCACCCTAACGAGCACACTTGCTGATTCAACACCAAGTGTCTGCACTCAACGGGCAGAACTGCGTCAGAATCTGCTCAACCCTTTCAAGTCGAGATTTAAGACAGCTTCAGTGAATAAAACTGTGCGTTTTGGTATTTCATTCACATTACAACACGATGTGTCTTTCACAGCAATATAAAAGCGGAACTATTTTCGTCTGCGAGCTATAACCACGGGCAATGCATTTTTCGTAATGCTGATCGGGTGCCGTCTACAAGCAATCTCAGCTACTCGCATGCTCATTTCCTCCGAGACGGGCAATTTAGTGTAGACAGTCTTGGAGGCCATATAATGTTGCTTTAGGTTGCGAGCAACCTTCAAGAGATGGCGCTGACCACCGTACGCTTAAGAGGTGAGAATAGGAAAGGGATTGGCTGGACGTTTATGTTGGACATTCTCTTCTCAAATTACATTCATTCCTCCACAAAATACACTGCAAGAAATGCCTCTTGCAATGTATTTTGTTGTGTTACAATAAATTTTGTTAACTGTCGTTCTCTGTATCAGTGAGTTTCTCAATCCGTTGCTTTTCTTCTTTTTATATTTTTTTAGTCATGCTAAAGTGAAGTAGTAAATTTTGGGGTTTAATGTTTTGAAGTGACAAATAGCATATGACGAATGCAGCAGTGGATGGCTCCAGGTTAATTTAAGTCACCTGGGTTATTTTAACACACAACTGACATTCCACAGAATTCAGGTGCTTTATTTTTTTACTTTTTCTCCATCGAAACACAGCTGACATGGCCGCGGTCAAACATACTCTGGAATCTACAGCAAAATGCTAAAGCCACTGAACTATGGCAGCAGGCTTTTTTGCTCAAGTTGATTAAAGGGCTATGGTAAAAGTAAAGTTAATGGTATACTTGTGCTTTGTTAACATGATAAAACTGACTTTCTGTAGAGCAAGTTGCAGGGCAACAATATGTGATTTCCATGAACTCCTTTGTTTGTGAGACAGACTCAGAGCTTAAGGAGATTTCAGCTTTACTAATACGCAGAAAGTTTACTCAGACAACTTGCATGCTACCACTTCCATAGTTGCAAGATTCTTCCAGATATTCCGTGCAACCATTTCCAAAAGAACCATTTTCTTGCACTCTGAAATTCCTATGTGTTAAGGAGACTTCAGCTTTACTAATACGCAGAAAGTTTACTCAGACAACTTGCATGCTACCACTTCCATCGTTGCAAGATTCTTCCAGATATTCTGTGCAACTATTTCCAAAAGAACCATTTTCTTACACTCTGAAATTCCTATGTGTTTTGTGGAAATTCAACATTCCCCTCGCCCGCATGGGGCGGTGAACGCCCTCGCTTCCTCTCTTACACGGGGGAGCTTTCATCCTTCCCTTCTTGATCTCCTTCCTCAGGAGCTGTTGCGGAAAGGGCGGGAGTGAGAGAGACTAGCGTAGCGCGCGCCAGGCGGCCCCTCTTTCCCCTCCCCTCTCATCTCAGTGGACGGCATCTGCAATCCGAGAGACGACGCTGCGATGCCAGAGCGCGGGAATGCTGCTATGACTGAGGATGAAAATTGGGCACTCTCAATAAACAAACAGCTTGACCCACTGGCTGTGCCTCGGTGTTTCGTTCTTCCCTGCCACGGATGTGGTCAGAGTTAGCGGCTTTGCTCTCGGCTCTGAGAGCAGAGCCCAAGCCCCGTGAGAACCCCCACAGTCTTTATACACAGCGGCAGCATATATCCTATGCAATAATTGCGATAATGGAACCTCCCCCAAAAGTGTAGCCAGCAGCAGCAACATGAGCAAAGATGACAGACAGAATATTGGCCGGGGTTATCTCTGTTAAACCGATTATATAGTGAGAAAGCACAGGAAGCTGCAAATTCAGCTGTACATGTGGCGCCATCTGGGACCTGCAGCGTCAAATGATGGACGTTTAACCATGGCCTCAGTGATCACCTCCGGTGAAACGGCGTGCTTGCTCATAGAAAGCAGCAGGGTGTCTCGATGCCAGTGCCACCGTTCAGGGTAACAACAACCTTGCCATAGGAGAGACAACTTGGACCAAGGGGCACTGCGCTGCTCTGTGCGCCACTGCCCTTCATGGAGGCCTTGGCAAAAACCTTCGCGCAGCGCGGCCACGTCGTCTGCTCCGTACGCATTGAAACACATGTGTCGTCTGCTCCGCGCTGCGTTTGAGCGCGTGCTTAAGTGTGTGTGCAACTGTTGCTCTCCTCCTCCAGTCGCGTTCTGGCCACCGTCGCGTTCCAAGCTCCAATTGCACGCAGCCCCTATGTAAAATGTAGACTCCATGAAGTGCTTCTGATTGATATGTAATGAAAAGAATATTTGAAAAATGTACATTCGCTGAGACACTGTCATTAAAGAACGTAGCGGCTCCAACAACACAAAAGTAGTGGACCTAACACCCAGTCACTTCCCATCTTCTGTTTTCAAACAGCTCGTTTGGTTGCAGCGCACTAAACAGCAAAGTCCATTGCCCAGCTGGGCACTGTCAGACGTACCCGAGTCCGGAACATGATCTCCTGCTGCTCTTTCCACAGTTCCAGTTCAGTCATTATTCTGAGGATTTCTTGCTCTTGCGATTCTGCAGCAGTCTGCAAGGGGCGAGACCTGCTGGCAACACCACCCAGGACGCTGGGCTGCTGCAGGCCAGCCAGAACACAACATGAATGTCCAGAATGCTTTAGCAATCTCACAATGCATCCAAACTAAATCTAACTCCTTATTTAACTTGTTACTCTTTTCTTTCTTGCTTAATTGCATTTCAAAAAACTGCATTGCAGTAAACAATGCCACATGCGCACTGGGCAGGAAATTAGTTTCCTTTTTAATCATTCTTTTTGCTGAAAAATTAATAAGCATGAGCAGCTGTAAACAATACATTTAGCAACTAAACAAGACGCACTTTCCTGGAAAGGTGAAAAGCACATGAACAATGATGGTTTGGTTTGTGGGGTTTAACGTCCCAAAGCGACTCAGGCTATGAGAGACACATGAACAATGAATAATACCAATCTGGTAACAAGACATATATAGCAAAAAAAAATAAGGAGTTTGGGATAATTCATAATACAATAAACTCTAATTAATTTGGCATTCAAGAGGCCAGAAAAAGATTGTTTGAATTAAAACTGAAAGTTTGAACTATCAAATGGGCCTGAAAAACTGCTGGAAACCTTTTGCATCACAGTAATTTTATTTAAGGGACATTTGTGTGATACCAATCTGCGTTTGAGATGAAATCAACTTAAAAGGACAGTTTTCCTGGTTTCGTCAAGCAAATTGCTTTGATCATGTTGTGAGGAACGTTACAGAAGTTTTGCAAAGTCGTGAAGGCCTCCACTACCCTTTCTGCAGCGACGCAGTATCAGCGATGCCTCTTCACAAAACAGCCCCGTCATGTTTTGAGGATGCTTCACTGCACAAGTGGATTCCGTAAAGTAAAGCATCGCGGTAACATGCGCATTGTAGTGAAAGTGCATGGGACCAGCACGCGGTTTCAGAGCACTGGACGCAACATGTGGACGCACGCGACGGATATATGCTTAGGTGTAAGAACATCATAACGCCATCCCTCCTTCACCAGAAAAAAATAATGCAGGGTATGATAAGAACTTTGAGAATGTGAAGGTGAAAACCTAGTTGGACATTCAGTTGATTTGCTGTTGAATATTGTGTTGTACTTTCAGCTGACTTGCTGCTGAACTTCGCTGTACTTTCTCAGTCTTCCCCTTCTGCGAATAGGGCCTGGTGTTTCGTCAGCCATAGCGATATGGAATGAAGCTCCGAGTCCATGCTTCGACGTATACAAAGCAGGCGAGTGCATTGTGAGTGTGCTGCCGCTGTTTCCAGAACGTTCTATGGGCACTGGCATTGATATTTCCTTCCAGCAGTGGCACCGTCTCCGCCACCACAGACATTCCGCTCTTTCCCTCAACACACTCCGACATTGCCGCTGACATTCCCCACAATTCTCCGACTGCACTCCATTGCCCTTTCTCAGCACCCTCCTCTGGCTCTGCCATTTCCCTTTTCTGTCGTGCTTCGTTCTTCTGTACCTCACAACACTACCTTGAAGCAAAAATCTAAGGCTTCCGGCTTAAAATAAAAGACCAGTGAAGCGCCAGGCAGCATCCTAAAAAACATGAATGGCTAATGCGTGTGACTGGTTGCAGCCGTGGGATGGCGTGAAGTTAAGAAAAGTGCAGCCAAACTGTGTAACTGAGGTACATTTCAGAAGTGGGGATCTTTCAATCGCCGTTGTGCCTACCTTAGTGCGCACGAAGTGTGCGCACTTTTCCATAGAATTCATGTTCGTGGAAATCTATTTGGACAATCGCTGACTGCGTGGGGCATACGTCGACACTATCCCCCTCCCAATTTAACTGGAGCGATCCCACCTATGTCCTAATCAAGGAGCATCAGATGCTGTAGATTTACATGGATGTTGGCTGGGGCTGTGCTTCTAGCTTTAATCATTAGAATTCCCGAATTAACAAAATTTTACTTATAGTACACAATTAGACCACATTCACTACCTTCAAAACCAAGCAGTTAGACTAATGACATTTATCCCCATTACTCCCTCCCTCAGCCCCACTTTATCGCCAGCTAAGTGTCTTGTGTTCTTGCCAACTTTTAAATCACAATATTCCAGTTGAAACATTTTTCAATGGTAATGTAAATAATAGAAATGACATAAGATTTTCTGAGCGCTATAATTTTATTGCAAAGCAATACTACACTGGGTTTCGAGCCTTCAGCATAGCGTGGCGGTAACCACGTCTTACCCACATGAAGCTGTGACGTCACACCCTACGTGACACTAGGGTGAGAGATGGGCTCCAAACTCAAGCGGTCGGCCTAGTGCGGCGGTAGCCACGTCTTACCCACGTGACGCTGTGACATCACACCTCACGTGACACTAGGGTGAGAGATGGGCTCCAAACTCAAGCGGTCGGCGTGGCGTGGTCAGAGCCATGGCTCAATTGGCAGGAGCTGCCAACTTGGGTCTCTCGTTTCACATGGGATGGTTATGTCAGAATCAGCCTGCTAGAACCCTGGCATTCACGTTATCCCTACAGGCTACTAAGGCACATTCATGCGGCTTGGTTAAAGCGGGGCTTTATATGTGGGCTGAGAAAGAAGAATGTTTGGTCACCCGCAGCTAATGCTTTCGCTCAATATTTAGTTTAGCAGCGTTGAGCTCTTGTAACTTTATTTGTTCTTCCTAAGGTTAGAACCAGCAATGGCAAATTTACCAATAAACTTGCTGACATATCACTCTGGAAAACCTTGCCCTTTGAAATTAAGCCATCATGTGCTTTACATTCATTTCAGACTCGCATTAAGCGACATTTCATGAGTATATTGTCTGGTGCCTAATGAACTAGTTAAAGTGCTTTTTCTTCACTACGTCTGTCTATCTGCTTGCTATTGCAAGTTTAAAATTTTTATCATTTTATTACTGTCCTCATTGCTTGCTGCATTTTGTGTTACCTTGTATGTGCTTATTGTTAGGAGGCCCCCCAGCAGTTTTTATTTTGGGGCCTCCTATTGTAACGTGTATTGTTCAACCAATGTCATATGTTTTATAAATAAAAACTTGAAAATTTGAATAAACTTTGGAAGGCCTCTGGCGGCACACTGTACCACAATTGAACAGCCTGCTAAACTTAATTTTGGTACATTTATTGAAAGTGTGGCTTATACAACGTGCTTGATAATAATTCGGAATGAGAGGCACACAACTGTTCCGACGAGCTAAGTGCATTGCAGTGGACCACCAAGGCAATATAGCAACATCCCAAGCTTCTGAACTGCTGCTGATATGATGCAGTTCACAATGGTAACTCCATCTTTAGTTTTTTGTGTCCTAGGAAATCAACACCAATAACAGCAAGAAACATTAATTTCACATACAGTTACAACTTCATGCAGCTTGTTTTACAAATAAACAGCAAACTATAAAAACAAAATCCTTACTTTATATCTAGTCACCTTTTTTAGGTGCTTTTTTTACTCACATAGACATATCAGGATTCAGGCTTCACATGTCACAGACTGCTTACAGAAAAGGTTTACCGGCTGTTTGGATGGCAGAGATGTAATTCCAAGGTCATCAATGCACACAACTGCTTGAAGTTCTCCAATCACAACCCTGGTCAAAAAAGGAAAGAAAGACCAGTGGAAGCAACTCATATTGGCTAGCGTATACACCTTGCAGTGATAAACGGCGTAGAGCAAATACAAAATTGTAACTACCCTGTAGTTTCCCCGATAGCTCGTTTGTTGCATCTCTGTTACCGTTGTCATGCTTTAGTGTCAATCGTAAGATAACTCTCCCTTTTGCACCCACTTTGGATTTCGAAATGATAAAAAAAACAAAAGAAACGAAGAAGCAAGTCCTAAGCATCATGCTTAGCGATGTAGTTTCTCGTTTATCCAAGGTGTAGACTTTTCAGTTTAAACCGATAAGAACTGATAAAAGTACGCCAAATTCAGATTTAAAAATTCAGTTTTAACTCAAAAAGGCCAGTATTCTTGGCTTGCAACATATAGCTGCAGGGTGCTAGGTCAATTTTGCTAACTATATAAAATGTTTAAATCAAATTTAAATTTAAATACCTAACAATCATCTGTCAACCCATTATAAAATCAAACTTCCACTTACAATTTTGTCTGCCGGCTATCTCATATAATTTTCCTTAGTTTTTCATGAAGAAAGTATGTCCTAATAACAAGCACAGCTCCAAGTACTACCATTGCATGTTAATTACAAGAAACTAGTCATGTTGAAGGAAACAATGAGGCAAACCCTAAGTGGATTTTAACCATCCAAGTTTGCTGCAATAAACAACCGAAAGAAAGTAAGTAATTCAGTGATTAAAAATAATATTTGCTAAAAAAAAAAAAATAGAATCAACTTGGATTCCAAAATAAACTCCAAACAAAATTTGTTGACTTCCCCAGAAATAAAAACCTAAGTGTCCAACCCCTGCCCATACAGCATCATTATTGGACATAGCGAGGCATTTGCCGCATACTAAAAATATGTCATGATGAAATACGCCACTTACCCTCTTGTGTCCATTATGGAGACCTTGCTTGTCTGCATCCTTCTCTGCCCAGTGGCTCCACTATCCTTCTGCAGATTAAAACACTTTCGAAGTTTTCCAACACCGTAGCATTATCTCTTCTTCATCAATTGCAACTCCTTCTTTTGACTGCATGGCAGATGCTACATAAACTGATCTATGAAGCTAAATACTTAGAATTATTAGTAAGGCAAGCACTAGAAGCAGAAGATAATGATGACCGTCACCAAAGACTAACCGATCTTATTGTTTCATCCTACAACAAGCAAGAGACTAAAAATCTGAACAACCAATCATGTCATGAGCCCTTGCACTGAAGCCAGGTGGAAGGTTGGAAGGTTAACGGTCAGCAAGAGGTGCTGTACTGCTAGGCACCATCAGCAGGAATCAGTTCCAATACACATTAGTGGACTTAGTTAAAAAAAAAAAAAAAAAAAAACACTATCGGTAAGGTCCGTATAATAATCAGAAAAAGAAGGGGCACTGTGACGAGGTTTATGGTTTTTCACCTTTATTTTTTATTATGTATGGTGCATTCAAAGTTAATATCCTGTAATCTATTATGGCCGCATAAATATTACAAAAAAGATTAACCTAGGTTAATAACAATCTTCAAGTCTGCATCGTTAACATGGTCACTAATAGCTGTAATAAGGGCTTAACAAACTTTAGATACCTACAGAAAAATTTGAAACAATTAATTACCATCGTTTCTTTACCTTGAGGGAGGGAAAAGAATGCTGCAAGCTCTTTCTTACATTTTAGCCTAGATCAAAGGTTCTCAAACTTGTTTGCCTCATGGAACCCCAACAAACATCAATCAGTGCCAAAGGACCCCCTCCCCCACTGTGTTCACAATCAGGCTTGTGTACGAACCCATCCTGGTATTTTCAATCATTTAGTTTGCAATCAGCTTCTTATCAAATGTCCGCCTCTCACTCATGCCCAGATACCTAATCCAAAACAAGAACACCGAAAACTACAGTCACAAGAACAACATTCTATTTTATTCACGCGCTGTGCACAGAATCAGGTGGCGATTCACCTTGCTTTTATTGCTTATATGCCACTCCCTGTTCCGGCGGCAGCATGGCTTTCTACCTCGACATATACTGGTTCCTTGGTGCAAACAGTCTTATCGGCAACAAAACTTCACCCCTACACTGCCACCAAAGTGCCGAGAAAAGCATTCAGTGAAATGTGCATGCTCTTCTGTCTTGGCTTGGCTCAGCTAACTGGGCAATGTGGCGCATGCCTTCAGTCACCACGTAAATGAGCTCCTGAATCTCGGCACACATCGCCTTGTGTGTTGTGTCCAGAACACCTTTTCACAGGTGTTCTGGACATGTGTTTAATGACTGAGAAAATCTGCCACACTCCCAAGTTTGCCGGCCGCCACTCCCATCAGGACATGAACAAGCTGGTGGCACCCGGCATCTTAGCACGATGCAAGCTCTGTGCTGCAGACGATGCCTGCATTGACAGCCCAAAACTGAGGCCGGAGCTAGGATAAAAAACACGAACACTCTAAATTGGGTTTCAACAAACTAGACGCTGTGTCAGGTTCATATGTAGCAAGAAGCAAGAAGTGGAAGCAGGGTGGGGGGAGCAGTCTAGTGGGAGTTCACGGAACCCATAGAAGCAGGTCGCGAAACACAGATTGAGAACTGCTGCCCTAGATCATCCTTTTTACGTTTCACTTTTAAAATTTTTTTTTCCCTTCTGGCTCTCCACTGCATGGTTAAGCATTCTTGATAATGAAGTAATTCCCTACAGCCTAAGACACATGATTATGGCAAGAATTCTACAACTGAATACGGTGCTCAAGCACGTACAACCCTCATAACCTAAGGAAATCCCTCAAATTCCTTTTCCCACTGACAAACAATTAAAACATAAGTCACTGTAACACATACTTGATAAGACTGAAATAGAGCTCTCATAAAAAATACCAGCACAAATGAGGGTGTGGACAGGCAACCTACCACAAGAGTGGAGGCAGGACACCTGAGAACATCTCCCAAGGAAACTTCGGCCGTCCCAAAGAGCATGTCACTGCCTTCGGCTCTGCAGAGGATCTCCACCATAAGTGGAAGCCTACGCAACAGAATCAAATCATTTCAGGATCAGATGCTAAAGTTGACTGTTCCTCAAAGCAAAAGCATCAGCATAATACAACACCCCAAAGTAAAACAAAAGGAGGTAAACAAAAAAGTAAGCTGGCAATATTCCTACAAAGAAAAAATAGAGGTGACAGTGCTGCATTATTCATCCTATATTGTGTATCTGTCCATGAAAACATGCAAGCTTCATCAAAATGCTGCTGTACAATCATTAGGTGACACAAAAAAAAGAAATGGGGGAAAGCACAAAGACAAACGTCTAAACTTTATGGTTTTCCCACAGCAAACGTATACTGCAATGCAAGTGATAAAACATTTGTGCGCTGACAGTACTTTTTTTAATGTCTAGGAAACTTGTGCCATTCGCTAAGCAATTTCCATAAACCCTTGAATGGCAGAACAGTATCTGAAGAGAAGGAGTGACATGCTTGCATGAAACATATGGTAACAGGATAATCTGCCTATGATACCATTAAAGATCACCTGTAGCAAGCCCATTGCTTAGAGCAGTGAACCTTGGGCAAAAAGGCCATACGTCATCACTTCTCAGTAATATCTAAGAGTGATCTTGCAGCTTCAGTTACTATTCCTTTTTCTAAGTACAGTTTGCAAATGAAGCCTCTACTTGAACACAAAAAAGAGATAACGCGTCATAAAACAACAGCACAGCAAACACAGAGGAAAGACTGAGACATGAGATACTCACTCCTGAAATGCCATCTTGGCCATTTTGTATGTGGCTGCAAAGTTATATGTGTTGAAGCCACCAAGAACAGTCACAATCATACTGGGCACCACAGTGGTCCACTTCTGTGACTGAAACGGAGTGTTTACACCGAAAAAAGGGTAGTGGTACCTGAAAAAATAATAATAAATAAATAGAGAGAAAACAAACCTTTCTCTTTTTTTCACAAAATATGAAATTTAAAAATAACATATATCTATATGACAAGTATACAGAAGTACCTTGACAGGAGTAATCCTATTCTGCATGTTTAAAAGAATCCTGGAAAAACTTTGAAGCATCACAACAGGATAATTCAGAGTGCGGCCGCAAGTTCATGGGAAGAAAAACTCAAATGGTCTTGCCCACACATTCTTAAAGGGGGCACTGTGATGTACTTGTGACTCCTGGTTATTGCGGTAAAACTAATTCCTCATGTGTTTCGAATATATGCACAAAACGAATGGCTGAAATCAGAGCATGGAAACAAAAGGGCATTTCATTCGCCCATTTCATTTGCCCAATGTTGAGATCAGGTGCCACAAAACAGAACCGTGCCTTGTACACATGGAGAGAAAACTTTCATACAACTGCTGCCTTGCCACGGCAATCTGCAGCAATGCAATTTAATGGCATTGTCCTTCCACATACATGCTGTAGAAAGAGCTTGGTATCTAATTCCACAAAGAAAGCTCCCGAAATGCCAATGTAGGCAGACGTCTCCACCCCGCCCATACCTTGTCTTCCGTTCACATTTTCGCCTCACATTTTTTGGCAAAGGTATGTCAAACAGCTTATTGTTTCCTTCTTTTTGCTACCTTCTCAGTCCAGATTTAGCAGCAGTGCTCCCTCCACGAAAGCTTGAAGCAAAATGAAAAGTCACTCCTAGCATCATTCTTACACGTTTTTGTTTGTTTTCATCGATTGTTTTAAGTTTTTGCCACTTGCAGAAAGATTACAGCACTCTGAGACATCCCATTTTAAGTCTATTTTCAAAGTGTAGAGGAGGAATTAAGTTAACTCGGATGTGTAAACAACAAGGAAGGCAGCACCCAATTTGGCTGCCACCTCGTGTCTGCTGTCAGATATCGCCACTGGGTTTCGATTACTAACCTAGAGCCCTTTAGAGTAGCAATCATTTTACTTAGAAGCACTCAGGAAATAAAACCTTTGAATTTTTAAATCTCACAGGCTTGCAAACAACACTGGAATAGTCTAAACGCAATGCAGAATGTTACATTTTTAAGCTGTCATTATATTGGCACAGATTCACACCTGATAGGTCCTCGTTTTTCAGTTTCACACTATATAAATAAAAGCAGACACCTTCCAGAAATGTGTCGTACAATGTTTACTTGAAGAGAACATACTTTGAATAAGCCTGTGAGCACAGTAGCTCAAATGTACTGGTGTGCAGCTCTCCACTTTTCTTTGCAAAGCTTAGGCTTTTCTAAATTTCATCCATTTATTCATACTCTCAGCATCAGCCAAGATACGAGTTCCAGGTTGCATACATAAGACATATAAGAAAGAAATATCAACAAAATATACAATCCACTGGCAGCTACATAGAGGATGCGCAAAAACAAATGACTGGAAAATGTCTGCACAACTTCAATTACAAAAAAAAAAAAATCATAATTCTACCAATGTGTGGGATAACTTCTGTTATTATGCAAATATAATTACCCAGCATACCAGAAATTTATCACACCGTTAGCAAGTATTTTGACAAAGCATATTCAAATGTCACGAGGACAACAATATCATTTGGCAAGTTATTCCATTTGTTTATTGACTGAACTAAGAAAGAATATCTGAAACAATCAGTTGTTCTGCAGTTAATTCGTTTGATGTACTTTGCATGTTTAGTTTGTGAGGGACAAGTAAAATCTGGTGTAATGTACTTACTAACATGCACCTGATAGCTTTCACTTAAGATTTGAAAAACGAACACCAGTCTACTGTATTTTACTTTTTGGTTCAATGTAACCAGACCGGCTTGTTTCCCCATTCTGTTACAGATTGTGTTCTAGTGCAGGCATTATGTACAAATCTAAGCGCGTTGTTCTAATTCCATTCGCATTTGTGAATATCACTTCTCCCCAATTTTTAATTTATATCAAGCAGCTCTGTTATGTTTTCTTGCACACTTGTTCTTCTATCATGTGGAAGCAATTAATAAGACTCAATCGCCTCCATGACCTTTGCGAGCCGGGGCAGTCTTGATTAGGCCATGGAGCTGCCTGTAACAATTTTGCCTGGAGTGAACAGAAACCTGCACTGATCCTCTCCAACTTTCAATTTTTAAAGCAAGCAGCAGAGTGCCGGGATTACCACATTGCACAACCGAAATGAACGGCAAAGTGCAAACACAGCAGCTGTTGTGTGAAATTTTCACAAACGAACTTTACAACTGTGACTGCCATTTATTCGGTTCAGAATTTGGACTTCACAGCATTAAAAGATGTTGATGTATTACCGCCGTACCCATGCATATTGTCAGTGCAAGCTTTCCCTACAAGCTCGTCAACACTCAGCAAAGATTATAATCTGGCAGATGTAATGTGTCAAATGCACAGAAATCACCGTGGTCGCAGACGTTATAGCATCAAATTACTGTTGCATCATAATTTAACGCAGCTTTTGATTAGCTGGCTCACACTAAGCCTTATTAGTCGGACAGTGGGAATCATGCCAATGAAAGTGACATTCTAGAACATGTGCATCCATCACAATGCATGCAATACTCATGTTACTTAGGTGAAAGAGAAAATGGCAGTGGCTCACAATATGTGCCGAAATTTCACTGGACCAAAGGTAGCTCAAGTATATGGCACAAAAACTACACCATGCAAGTCCACATTGCTGCAAGATCAGAATTTTCATTATAAGTGAGGTTCAGCAAGCGTTAATATTTTACAACTTTAACAACTAAGATTATGAGTATGCCACACTGAATAGCCAGTGCACAGGGCAGCAGCTCATTTCGAAAGCAGCGAGTAGGGAGCACTTTAGATTAATTTCCCCAATGTTAGTCAGGATGGCTTATTTGGTGCATTGATGGTATCAATGCAAATACGCATGGCCCCACTAGTGTGACGAAGTGGTTACGGCGCTCAACTACTGTTACCAAGGATGCAGGATTGAATCCCGGCCTCAGCGGCAGCTCTAGGTGGAGGCGAAAAGCAAGGCGCCCGTGTGCTGTGCTATGTAAGTGCACGCTAAAGAACCCCAGGTGGGCGAAATTTCCGGAGCCCTCCACTACAGCATCTCTCATAGCCTTAGTCGCTTTGGGACGTTAAACGCCACAAAACAAATACATATATATCAAGCAAAATGTTTTCAAGTATTTGAAGCAAACTAAGAAGAATTGAGTTTTGAAGGTTTCTTTTGTTCTACTCTTTTTTTTAGAGAAATCAGATCAAAAAGTAAAATTTGCATCCTCCTAAAGCTAAGAGCCTGTTCTTGTACTAAACCATCCCTGTAGGGCCCTGCCACGGTGGCTCAGTGGACAAGTCGTTCGACTTCTGAACCCAAGGACAGAGGATCAAATTCCGCTCATTGTGGGTACGTTTCGATGGAGGTGAAAAGCAAGGCGCCTGTGTGCTGTGCGATGCCAGTGCATGTTAAAGAACCTTAGGTGGTCGAAATTTCTGCCCTCCACTCTGGTGCCCTCACAGAATCAGCTGCATTGGAACATTAAATCCTATAAGCCAGGAGTTGTCGAACTGTGCTACCAAACCCAGGGGTTCCCTGGCTGCCTTTGGCGCTTCCGCGAGCTCCCACAGGACTGTCCCCCGCTTCCTCCCCTCTTCCTACTTCCATTGTCCCACTTCTTGCTAGGTGTGTACACCAGATGCAGTGCCCGGTTTGCTAAAACCAATTTAGAGCATTATTTAGCTATCCTAGCGTGTTTGTAAGTTTCGGGCTCTATGTAGGCACTGTCCACAAATTGTATCTTAGCCTCATGCCAAGATGCAATGTACCACTGCCACCAGCCTGACTGGTAGTCTTGGTAACATGCCAAGTCACTCTGATTACATATCTGGGATGCCAGCTAAAAGGTGCAAAAGGGGCATGGAACGACGCATGTCGGGGTTCGTGCACTTATACATGTGGCGACTAAAGGCGTGGGCTGCAAAGCTAAGCCTGGCCAAGATAGAAAAGCATGCATGTCACATTAGGCATTTTTTGGGGCATTTCGATGGTGTCAGCAGCGTCGGGGCAAAGCTGGTCCACTGGCGCACTCATTTGCGCCGAAAAGCCAGTATCTGCTGATGCAGAAAAATACACCTATCTTGCCCTAGCGCCACAGCTGTGCGCTACCCAGCAGGACGTGACAATGCATTTAGGTGGTGTTGGCTGAGCGCACGAATGAGATGAGATGTCGGTCTTGTGACTGTAGTTTTCTGCGTTATTGTTCGATGAGCACGATGTGGGCATTTCATTAAAAGCTGATTGCCAAAGCAAGAAAACTAACAAATGCCTACAAAAGTGAACTATACAAGAGAAAAACCTCTGGATGGGTGATGCACGAGACTTCTGATGGCGAAGGGGGTTGGGGGTGGGGAAGGCGTTTTTTCCTTAGCAATATTGAGAGCTGTTATTGAGAACCCCTGCTATAAACCAACAAAACCATCCATAAAAAAAATGGCCAAGGCAATAAAAAAAAAAAAAAAAGAAGAGGAAGAAAAATATTTATAAATGCACTTTCTGCAGCAGACCAGTGAAGCTCAACAGTGTGATTTTTGTAATTTTGATTTTCAATAATTGCAAAATTTTTAATGTAGGGTCACACTTCAAAAGCTGTGCAAATTTTTCAAGAAGACAAGTTTTATTTTAAGCAGCTTTCTAAACTAGTTCAAGGAAAATGAGAAAATGGTACGTATTTTGGTAATAACTATGCGCTTGGGGGAAAGCACCGTAAATAACGAGAAGCCGACAAGAGTCAGCCACCGCGATGGTTTATCCACAGTGCATTACTAGTTGGTTTGGTTTGGTTTGTGGGGTTTAACGTCCCAAAGCGACTCAGGCTATGAGAGACGCCGTAGTAGAGGACTCCGGAAATTTCGACCAACAGTGCATTAATGTTAGGGGGCGAAACATTCAGCAGCAACGAGGAAGCGATACCAGCTTCCCATTGCCATCAAAGTACTGGATGTGTTACTAAATCTCTTCCGTGCTAAGGACAACGCAAATGTGAACTTAAGCAAGGAAATGCTAATCTACATTTTTATGAAGTGAATGTGTTAATAAATACATCTGGGCCTGGACAGTTACATTTAAAAAAATCATGCAGTTAGGATCATATGTTTTCTTGGATAATAAGCTTTTTCCTGGATTTTTTTTTAATGTGTTAATGGGGTTTCACTGTATACGTCAATGCTAATAATTTTATTCAAGTTGCACAGATGGTTCAAATTTTTATATTATAGCCCTGCATTCCAGCTCAAGCATATCTACAATATATAACTGGGTAGGTCATCACGAAGGCACAGACCTGAATGACTGCTTGTGTTTACAAGTGGCAGTACCCCCCAAGCACGCTCATGAAATCTGTTGTTTAGACAGTATAAGAAAAAAAAAAAACTGGATGGTCAAAAAAAAAAATATATATATACTATTATATATATAATAATAAGCGCTCAAAACTCAATCAGTGACAAATGTTTGGAAGCTGCAATTACCTTATGTAGCATTGCATTTCTTTGCCACGAGTTGACAAGACTTCCAGGCTCCTTATGTCCAGCATCAAAGAAAAATGATGAAACTGGCTTTCTTCTTCATCATCGGTTAAATCAATTACTTCAGGCAGCTTTCTCTTGGCTGTGGCCTCAGGTGGTCCTATACCACAATCTGCAGAGTGAAGACATACAGGACGAAGCGGTAAAACGCTCAGATGAAGACCAGTCCTCTTGTTCTAAAAAATACTTCCTCAAATCCTTATTCAAGTTTGCACAGTCAAAAGTTCCATCTTCCGTGTTTTCTATCCATTGAGGCAATAATATGAGTGCTCTCACATGAGGTCACACATACAGCTGATATAAGCTGGCACAAATACGCTTATTTGTTACCAGGTTCGGCAAACACAAATGCAGCCTTGAACAAAGGCTCCATTAAAACAAACAAAAAAATGTATGACAAATATTGAAACAAAAAAAATTGTTGGGAAGCACAGACAGACCTAAGCCAACCAAAGCTTAGAAGAAAAACAGCAGACACAGTGGGATCGGTTTAAGACTTAAGAAAAAAAAAAGCACCATTCAGATGATGAAAGAAGCAGAGCCCCCTTTGGCCAAATATGCTGTATCCAGCTTTCTGTAAGATATGCATAAAAGATTATCATGAGTTTATAAATTTAAATGGTATATTTTGAATGTTTTCCAAATTTCGATTTCACTTTATCCAGCGCTATTATGAGATTTCCCTTCATCCAGTACCAGTATTATGCTTTGTCTTTGTTCTGCCTTCAAGCACATACTATGTATACAACTTTCGGAAAACTGACACACATCTTTGTAAGAGGACCAAAATGTACTTCATTTTTCTTTTTTCCCCAGAACAATATGCACAAAAAACATTGCCTAAAAATGTTTCTCCTATAATGTACAATGATGCATTCTTTTTTATTCTGGAATGATTCATTTTCAGATTTTTCAGGTATGTGCAGCAATGACTTTGTTTTCATTCCTTTATTTCTGGTTCACGGCCTCTATGGATAGGTTACGTGGCCAACACTACCTATGCCATTTGTGCAATTTTTGCATTACCTTCCCCATCAAAATACTGTTTGGGCTATAGGTAATTTAATAATAGATAAATTGACAAGCTCCAAAAACATACATTTCTGCTTTTGTTTAACATGCGCACCTAGCAAAATTAAATATAGAACAGCGCTTCGTGTTCTTGTTATATAAAGTTAATGTTCGTTTTGTTACGGCAAGTTCGTCGTCCTGCGTCTCATTGTGTGGTTGCGTGTGAACTGCACGTCGCCTGCCGAATCGAGGAGCACCTTGGAGATGTGCGGAAGATTTAAAGGCCCACTGTCCACCCTCCGGTCGAAAACATTTTCTTCCCCGGTGACTCTGAGACTTCGCCCCTAGAACGCAAGGCCGCAAAATTTTTTTGAAAAGAGTAACTAATAACGCAGTTACAGCCACCGCAATATAGAACAGCAAGAATTTTAAGAGTGCATTTTATGCATTATCATAGCTGATAATGCGGGCACAGACAATATGTCAAAATTTTCTAAAGGAGTAGATTCTTGAACATCATCACATACAGAGTTCAAACGCGATTCGATATAAGAATGAGAAAAGCGCATATTGTTTCAACAGAATGTCAACGTTTAGTTTAGACTGCCCCAACACCCACTTCAACCACACACCGATAAAAACTCACAGTTTTGCAATGTCCTTGGGTTGTCAGACTGACTGGCTGAAGCCGAGGCCGCAGCAGCAGTGTTGGTAGAAAGCCGCTGGTTCTCGGCACGTCCAAGCTTTTGGGGAGGCGAAAAGTCCAGCTGTTTGCGAGGCTGTCGGATGGGGCTCCTTTCTGGGGAAAGCCTTGTTGGTGATCGAGGTCGTACATCTCGACTGCGTGACCGTGGAGCTGGACGAGGGCTTTCTTGCCGAACCGAAACGGCTGGTGGTGGTGGTGGTGGTGGTGCCGGATGATGCTCGGATGCAGGCTCATTCCGTGTGTTGTCTCTTTCATCTGCGGCACCTCCTACTGCCTGCTGAGAACAGACACAAACTTTTGAGACAAAACGATCTGAACGTATCCTCATTACAAGAGTTCATGATAATGCTCTCAGAGCTCATGTCATTTGGGCAAAGTGCCAGCAATGTGAAAGAAAGCTGGGAAAGGTAGCAAGCATTTATGTTGGCAAGCATTTAATTTTTAAACTAGGGGCATGCAAATATTTGAAATTTCAAATACGAATCGAATATGCTTGCTATTTGTTATTCAATTCGTATTGAATTTAATATCTGAACGTTACCGAATACTACTAGAGTTGTCGAACATTCGCACACTGTCAAATATTCCATTTTGACATACAGTAAATTGCTGTTAATTCAACCCTCGTTTATTCAGAAAGTGCAGTCTCAGCCAACATCCATGTAAGCTTATGCCATCGGACACTTGTTAATTATAACATGGACAGGCTAGCACCACTTAATTCATATCAAGGATCGAGTCGTGGTACGACCCACGCAGCTAGCAATCACGAAAAAAGACCTCCCCAAATCTGAATCACATGAAAAAGTGGTTCCCGGGCACTTCGTGTGCACTATGGCAGGCGCGACAATGAGTGGAAGTTCCCCATTTCAATCTAAAAAAAGCCCAGTCCCACAGTTTCAGTTTCACTTCCTTCACTTCGTGTTATACTACGGCAGTTATCAGGCGCACGTCGGCCAGTTGTACAGCTTTTTGTGCTGCTTGGTGTGTGGCTGTTGTTTAACGCTTCTAATGCTTAGGCATACATTCCTTGCACGCATCCACATGCCGAGACTGGCGCACTCGTTACGCGCACTTTCACTGCACTGCGCGCTTCATCGCAATGCTTTGCCATATGAACTGTGCAGTGAAACATCGTCAAAATGTAATGGGTCGTTTTGTGGCTGTGTCACAATACAAAAAGGTTAGCAGAGGCGTTTACGACTTTGGAGCAACTCTTCAACATTCCTAACAGTATGTGCGCAAAGCAAAGGACTTGATGAAACCAGCAAAAAAGGCCATTCACATTTTGTTTCCATTTCAAGTGTAGACAACCAGCATGCAAGCGTTCTTCAGATAAAAATACTATGATACAAGCAATTTCGGCAGCTTTATCAGATCTATTCAATAACTTGAGCTTTCGATTATTTCGAACACTTTTTCCGGTCCCTCGAAGGCTGAATTAGTGAAAGTTTACTGCATTAGGCAATGCATTACAGCTCCACCCATTTTCACACAGACCCACCCTGTACAATAAACGTGTATGCCGAATCTTGTATAAAACTCATACTAGGTTTTTCATTAAGGTATACACTTCTGTACAATTTGAGTTTACTTTTATTTGCAAATACTATGAGCAATTCTGAAATAAACAAGATGAACAATGTTTGCTATTTTTTTTTCACCGATAAAATATTCAATTTGATATTAAAAGGCATTTTAAAGCGCACACTCTACTACGCCTCTAACCACTCTTAAGAGTTCCTTGGACTGCCAGAAGATCAAATCAGTCGATATTGTCGACCATAAACCCTGACTGCTCATTGGAGGGTCAAATTCTAAAGTTAAAGCTCAGCTACTTTGGTCATCTGATGAGAAGAGAGGAGTCGCTGGAGAAAGATTTGATGTTGGGAAAGGTTGAGGGTCGCCGGAGAAGGGGTAGGCAGCGAACGCGATGGTTAGATGGCATTCTCGAGGCATTGCAGATGAAGCTATGTGATGTTAAGAAGATAGTGAGAGACCGGAAAGCGTGGCATGACATGGTCCATAGGGTCACGAAGAGTCGGACACGACTGAACGCCTGAACTGAACTGAACTGAACTACTACGCCTTGCCTCTCAAGGCCATTGATTATGTCGCCGTGGCCTTGAGGTTGCGCTCTGTGTATCCGCAATCCGTCGGCCTGTCTAGAGTCCTTGGCACGAGGTGGTGGTGCCATTTCCTGTGCCCGCGTATAACTATAAATAACAGATGCTTTGTGGCGCTTGCTCCTGTCATGCTATAGATGGTGCGCTGGCTGGCCCGTCTGTGTGTTCATTTCAGTGCAAGCGCCAGGCTGAATCCGATCATCCAACGAATGAAGCTCGGCGGCAAGCCACTCTCACTAAAAACAGAGAGCACAGAGAACTACTTCACAGACCACAAGGCAATTTTCACAACAATCAAGGAATTGATCAAGACAAGCCGTGAGATTTGCAATAAAGTAAGTCTTTCATAAACAATATGTGTAGTAACTTGTAAAACCAAGCTTAACTACATTTACGCTCGTGAAACTTCATTCGAGGATAGCTGAGCCTCTACACTTTTTGCTCCATATTCATATTCAATTCATATTAGAGAATATCAGTTTTCGCTCACATGCGACTATGCATGGCAACAGACACACACAACCACAGATAGTCAGTTTACTCAATTTAAAGTTTCCAGTGCTTGTGCGTATTCAGGTAATTGCTTTGCCGCAGTCCCGCATTTCTGGTGCATTCAGGAAACTACTGTGCCAGCAAAAGACGAAGTGCAGGTTAAGAGTCTTTGGCACTAAACAATGATTTCCTGTGTTCAGCAAGTACCACGGCTTCTGCCTCATTTCTGCAGTGCTTCCTGAACAGAGTGTCATCTTTATATCCAACTGCAATGGACTGGAGACTACAAGTACCTTAATGCATGACCTCTAGTGTAGTGCCGCAACAGTGCACCAAGCATTAAGGAAAGTGGCACACCAGTAAGCTGTTTCTAGCGGTCAAAATGGCTTGAGTCCTTGAAAATTGGGATAAACGGAGAAACAATATTTTTCTTGCAATGCAAATACACTGGTCCATTTATTCTCTGCATGAGATACTACTCGTTCTGTGATGGGTGAGCGGCATTTCCAAATAAAGGTTGCTCTGCCTCATTTGCCCCATCACAAATGGACACTGATATGATGCGACTCCTCGAATCTGAAAGGTTACTGAAGACATATTACTGCACTGCAGCAACAATGAAAAGTGCACAACAACAATCGCTTGTCAGGTTGGCTTAGGTAAGAAATTCTTAGAGGAGTGGCAAGCAGTCAACTTACCGTCTTTTCTGCAATCTCAACGTGAACACCAACAATCGGCCTGTACTCAGCTGCTATGTTGCTCACAAGTGCTTCATTGTGTGGTATGGGGTGCAGCTGTGCATGCAAGAGATAGAAAAAAAAAAAAGTCATATGGAAATCAGACAGAAGTCCATAGTAAAAACATGCCGCACCCCATCTTCATTTCAAGAGTTATTGGGCATCAATCGGCACAAGACATGGATAACACATATCAGTTGTAGCATTAACACATATGCAACAGCTGGAATACAGCAATTTAATGACCCCCTACTCAAGTAAACATTAGTTTCAAACCAGAAAAGGCCATATAGAGGTACAGCGACATCCACAATCAATTTTAATCTGTATCATTCTGCCTATAATAAAAGTGGTCTGCACCTTCTGAAGAGTAAGTCAGTAGAACAAGACATTATGTTCTTTCAAAAAGTAAATAACGAGCAGATTTGCATGTTTGTTTTTGTCTGAAATATCAAATAAGTGTAACTGTAATAAAGATTTCAAGGCATAGCTATGTTACTAAGGTAGCACAGGTGCCCTGAAGGACAAAAAGCAATAACAGTAGTTTGGTTCAAAAGTCTTGCCTGGAACAAGCCCTGCACCGAGACCGAAAACTTGGGGGAACTAGCTGAGAAGTCTCCAAGAGGAATTTCGGTCTCTCCAATCACCTCACTGTCGGTCGACAGCAGGACCTGATAAGAGCCACAAAGCAGGCATGTCACAGCATGTACCGACTGTGGCCACTTTTTCATCCTGATATTTTGTCTAATTAGTAGACCACTAGCACTGTTCCATATTTCTTGAATGTTTAGCAGCCACGGCAAGCAAACTTAATGAATCCCTTTCACTTCAAAAACCTACAGAATGAAACAGCCAATGCATTTCACATGAAGTACAACCGGGCACCCCAAGACCAGAAGGCCCATCCACTGCCACAACCTATAAGGGATACTGTAGCTGATGACTTGCAGTGTAATAGCTGCGTTAGATCTAAATAATCAATTATATGAGAGGATTCAAACTCCCCGAATTTTAAATTCTTGAACTGGTTATAGATAAAATAAAAATAACTAGTATTGCTATCTACATTCAGAACCTGGAACACCTACACAACAGCAATATGCTGTCAATCTATAAAGACACTTTACTTTTTTTTTTGCAAAAGACAAAACTGCGGCAGCGCTTGGCATCTTAGCAATGAAAGCATTGTGTAGCAATAGAATTGTTGCGCAATATTTTGTGAAATGGTGTGCTTTTCACTTCACAAAGGCACTGACCTGAAGGGTAGAATGGGCAGCAAAAAACCTGCGAAGGGCTGGGCCACTGCTTCGAATGTGCAGGGATGCTCGCTCGGCTGGGAACTGCGGACTCTCCAGGCTGGTAAATGCCTCTGTAGTAACCTCATGCCCAAGCAGATGGTAGATGAAATGGTATCGCCCACTTCTTCCAGCCGATGGCTTTCCCCCCGAGCTACCTTGAAGCTGTACCAGTAAGCAGAAAGGCAGGCACAACATCACAACATCAGAACATCAGTGCTGTGCGGACCATTCTCAAGCCAAAAAGCAAGGTTCTCAAGCTTACACCTTTGGGAGATTGTCAGGGGCTGTCACTTGCGGTGAAAAGGTGCTTGGAAAGAGCCTCGTGCTGTAAGAGTACCTTTAAAGCCCTCCAAACTCTTAATTCAGGCATAACTTTAAAAGCAAGCCACATCCGTATCAGGCTACACCAGGTTTACTGGTCAAGTCTACAGATGTGAACATGACATGACCGGAACATGCCAAATGTCGTTTATACAGGGCAGCTATTCCACCAATGTAGATGCAATAAAATGTACTGAAGTCAGAAAAAAATCTTGTTTACAATGCCACCGAGTCAGGAATATGATATGAATGCAGGAATACATTTGTTTTGATGGATGGCTACATGTTTTATGGTAATCCTGGTATGACTACTTTGAGTGTGAATTTTTTTTGCTTGTATTGGAACCAAAGCGCCTAAAACATGTCGATTTAACTTATTACGACAGGAATGAGCCAAAGAAGTGTAATTAAAGCCTTCCAAATTGTGCTGAGTAATGATGCAGATATATCAACCTCAAAGAAATACAGTCAATCAGTGAGAAAGGGCATAATTTTTTCTTTGCAATCCTTGCATGATACTTACAACACTCTGAAATTAAAAATTTTCTCTCCTTTAGATCCTTACTCATGTCTGGTGGCAATACACCACTTCACTGCAGTGTGAACAAAGCAAAAAAAAAAAACCTGCCCACTCTATTACCCCCTTCCAAGGTTTTTCTCTCCTTCACTGAGAGCACCAAGGGGTATGATTTGAAGCCAGTTTGTAAGCATCATCCAGACTTTACCAGTGTAACCAGCAGATTCTCTTGTTAACTACACTCGAAACTGTTCTAAAATTCTGTCACACTTCCATTTTTGTTTATATTATTCCAAGCAATTCTACATATTTCTTTTCGATTTTCACTTTCCTTCTCTTTTATTTTAACCTCACTAATACATTCATAAATCCTCCCTTAATTATCTTTGGCACTCATCGTCAAACCCTGTCCATCCCCCTCATCAGTATGCGTCATCTATCAAGGGTTACCAGCTGTAGAATCTGTTTTTTATCCACTGTCATGGCTCAGTTGCATGTTCACTGGTACTACAGGTTTTGACAAAAAGGCGATCTTCTTCTTCTGTGACTACCAGAAACATGACCTTTGGCCAACTGGCTCCGCTTACATTCATACTGCACATTTATAAATAAAAATTTTACCCAGCCTAAGCAAGGCTTTCAATTTTCATTTCGTTTGGTTTATACGGTTTAATGTCCTAAAGCAACTCTGGCTATAAGGAATGCAGTAGCGAAGGGCTCCGGAAAATTCGAATTGCCTGGGGTTCCTTAAGGTGTACTGACATTGCACATTACATGGGTACCTGGCTTCTCACCTCTATCGAAAGAAATGGCTGCTGTGGCCAGGATTAAACCCATGTCCTTGAGATCAGCAGTCGAACATCCTATCCAGTGAGCCACCACAATGAGGCAAAGCATGGCCTTCATTGTGTTATTTAAAGCATAAGCTCTAGTACTCGGGGTACAACTTTGGATTTCATTGGCTGTTGCTCAAACGACCTTGAGGAGCCATGCAAGGCCATTGTGAGACATTGTTGTTCCGCAGTGTCTAGCCATGCTTTGTCTAGTGTGGTATTACTATAGCTGCCAAGTGACCATTGACCACATGGTGACCTTGACATCACTGATGACGTCACTGATTACATCTTTGGTGGCGCCACATGTGACGTCACTACCTCACGTCTTATGCTATAAGACGGAGCTTGCTGCGCTCTCGCACACAGATCGTAGCCATGGATAAGGATAGTGTTGGAGTATTGCCTTGGCCTCTCTCTAGTTTAAAAAGGTAAAAATTTCCGGCTGTGTCTGATCATTCAGCTGTCATAGCCCATTGAGAAGCTGCACTGGTCAGGCAAAGAGAACATAAATGAACAACTTCAAACTCTTCACTCTAACAACCAAGTAAAAGCCATGCTTAGCCCTTTCACTGGCAATTTTTTTTTTCCAACTGCTCCTCAATCCCTGCCGGATTTTTTTTGTATGTCAGTTCCATGGAAATTGCATGGTAGTATTAAACAATGATGCTCTGCAGGACATGTGAACCTTTCTTTCTGCTCATCAGATTTCCTCTCTTGGTTAAGATTCTTAGGCGACCAGGGATCTTCCTTGCCGTCTTTGCTCAACAAGACATTAAGTTTCGCTGCCGCTATCAGTTTCGTCTTAGATTTATCAGTAGTTCTTGAACTTATCCGTCTGTCAAAGCATGGATGGAATCATGGAATATTTTCTATGCCAGTAGTGTCAAGAATGGCAGGCAGTGATTGAAAAGGCAACACGAGTATACTTAGGAGTAGCAGTGAATCATTTGTGGTTATGTTAACATGCATCCTTCAAGAATATCTCCTCACTGCTGCACCACTCATATCGCTATCAAGAAGTTACCTGTAGCCTTTTCTTCGTTGCCAATTGACCAAAATCTTTTCAATTATTATTGCCTGCATGTAGACCTTGACCATAGGATGCAGCGGTGTAAAAAAAGTTAATTACCAGACTTGTGTAAAAGTGGTGTTGAAAGTCTACATGAGCCCCTACATACATTTGTGCCTCATGTCTTCTTTGTCTGATGTTTGCTTTTGGTACCCTTTAATGCAGGATGTCGAACCGAATCACCCCACAGATCTTGAAAACAGCTCACTGAAATTCTTGCCCCAATGTACCATTTACGTAAAGAAGCTTTTTTTACTGGCTTTAAGTAAACTCTCAGAATCCAAAATCTTCCATGTGACAGCAGTGATGCTTCAGTATGCCAAAACATATCCAAGTCAACAAAATCGGCTTTTCTCTGCAGCACTAGATCTTATGTGGCTTTGCATGTACACTTGGTGAAAGAGATGATTTGGTTTACGGGGTTTAACACTACAAAGCGACATGCGCTATGAAGGACCCCATATCGGATGGAGGGATGCCGAAGTGGAGGGTGTTGAAAGTTCGACCACTACTGATGTCAAACAGCACCTAGGTGCCTTGAGTTTCTCCTCTGTCGAAAAACGGCTGCCGTAGTGGGGTCAAACCTGCATCCTCAGGATCAGTAGTTGAGTGCCCAAACCACTGAGTCACCATGGCAAGGTAAAACAGATATGCTAGCAGCAGACATTTGCAGCTGTTTTTTAGGCCAGTAAATAAAGTTGCGTAATTGATACCTTCGTACAAACAGTTAAGACAGATGTGTTTCAAGACTGCCTACAACTTCTGAACTGACAAAACTGAATCCAGAGGTCAATAATTAAACACTCAGCTAATCAGTATTTTCTAATTATTGAATTACAAAGAATAAAAAAAAACCTCAAGATTAAGCCCCATGACTCTCAACAGCCCTCAATTCATTTCACCAGGCTAGGACAGTCATTCTTTATTAAAAAGCATTGTTAGCCTCAGCTGGGAAAGCCGGTATAAAGAATATAAATCCTTGGTGTTTTGTGCCCTGCCCAGGGTACAAAAATGCAAATAATTTACAAGGAAAAAGAAAGAGTAATTTTTGCAATCTCAGTGCACACTTGAACCATGCCCTGAGGGAAGGAAAAAATGAAAAGAGGAAGAGAGAAAGAAGCATTGCAGAGAGAGATTCTGGAATAATGTCTCCCACCTGTGTTATCATTGAATGAGAAATCACACCATGCAGCAAATGTTTGCATTTCCTCCGTCAAAATGTGGCCATGATAGCCGGGATTTGATTTTACAACCTCGTGCTCAGCAGCCATGACCACTAAATCATTGAAGCATGTCGCAAAGCACAACAGCAGTTGGTGTCAGTTCTTCTACGAAGAAGTGGAGAAATACTTGCGTTTGATGCCTGCCTTAGTCTCATTCTCACTGGTCAGTAGGCGAATCCAGGAGGTAGGTGGTTTTCAGTTACATTGTAAGCATTAATGAAAGTTTGCCATGTAGATATTGCAGCAAAAATTCACACACTCACCTGACTTAGATTAGCAGCAAATGAAATGGTGACGGTGAACAGATACAGCACTTTGGTATCCTTGCCAATCTCATAGCACCCATCTTTCAGATTCAGCCGAGGTGTCAAGTCTTCGAGGTCAGCTTCTGTTTCTCGGTCAGCTGGTTGCTGGGAAACCGCTCGCTGCGCCTTGAATTCTGCTCGAGCGGGCTCAGAAGTGCCAGCAGGTACATCTGGGACAGTGTCTTCTTCCAGGTGCAGCCCAACGTGAATCTCTGGCTTAGAACCGTGATATTTGTTGTTCAGCAAGGACCACCATTTTGCACTCTGAAATATGAACAGTTGGTTTGCTAGACAATCCCGCAGATATTCTTTTATAACTAAGGCTATAAATATATGTCTGCATAGAAAGAAAAAGTAGGGAAAAGTTAAAATTTAAATTTGCAAGAGGTGTCTTGCAAATTTAAATTTAAAAAACGGAAAATGCAACACCCCTCGACTAAAACAAATCCCTCATGATTCCATGTCAAATACAATTTATCTGCAGGAATTTTAGCCATTAATATGAACTAAACAGCTACGTACTTTTCTTTCTTACTTACACATGCATAAAAAGGAAAGCCTAACACAGTTCGGAGGAGTTCGCAGGAGTTCAGGGGAGAGGGGACAGTGAAACAGAATAAAATGACAGATCAGGCTATGTATTTTACTACGGACTAACTGCAGTAAACACAAAACCGTGTATGAAAAAGTATCACCTTGACGCCGTCCTGGATGCCGCGTATCTCAAGCACGACGTATCCTACGCGCTCCTTCTTCTTCGATGAGCGCTCAACAGCAAAACATTGCAGCTTTACCGGCGTCCTGTGGAGTCTATGTACGTGAAGGCCTCGACGATCGACGCCCCATGCCAACTCGGTGTTGAAGTTGGGATGACAGGTGTGCGGAACAGGGTCCGTAGTCAGCACTTCGCCGTCAAAGCTAGCTTCTATCACAATATCACAGCCCTGTCGACTTGGGAAATGTTTTCCTGTAAATATTCATGCACACACGGGCGACACAGCAGTATTACAAGAAGAAAATTCGAATGAGATATTGTGATAAGAGGAATCACAGGTGAGCCCTCTGCGCTGCTATGTGTATCACCAGCCTCTTACCTTCCAGGATCGAAGTGACGATGAGATAATTTTTGTTCATACTGAGTCATCAATGATGAGACAAGTGGGCAATATTTACAGCTTACTAAACTAGTTAGCGTCGGAAAGTACATCTAACTACCACGAACATTCAAGCGAAGCGCTACTTCAAATGTTTACAGGAAACGCTTGCCGCCGCCTAGCGCAATGCGTCAGAACTTGGCACTCCTACATACCCTTGGAAGCAGCCGCTGGAGCTTCTCCAGTGGTGTAGCAGTCACCAGTGTTTTCGAAAATGTGAGTTCGTGTACTCCGTCGAAAGCCGTATCAGTCGCTTGCAGTAGGAGAAGCCCGGCAAACGATTTGAATCTATGCTTTAACATCCAGCAAAAAAAAATCTCCCTCCAGTGTACACCGGAAGTTGGTTTGTTTATGAGGTGATTTCACAGCGGAGGTCCGAAACATCCAAAGTGATTTTTGGAAGTCGTATCAATGCAATGAACTGAAAACGCACGGCAGAGGGTCTGTTTGGTAACGGGTAGGCGCTCCAAGGTTCAACCAAGGCTCAACCAAAAGTGTTTTATTGGCATTATTGGTCTTAACGCTGCAAAGTGGTTGCGGAAGGTCGTGGCCAAGAGTTCCTCTGGAAATGCATTCTGGGTAGGTTGGGCCCAGTTTCATGGAGTATTCTGGCTTTGTTGTGGATAGAGGGTCAGTGCGTCGTGGTGATTTAGGAAAGAAAAGCCCTCTTGAACTGTGTCTGTGCTTAGCTCGGTACGCGGGAACAGAAGTCAAGTCTTCGTTGGGTGCTGGGCAGTGATGGAAATACGATTGAACACGCCACCATCGTCGAACGTCCACCCATGACATCGTCAACTAGCGCCATAGCCACTCGCTGCCAGAGCAGTGGGCTAAGCCTAGTGCCTAAGCCTAACTTTCTCGACGTTCCCGGCCGCAGGGATGCAAAGACGTGATTCCCGGGAGCCCCGAGACGAGACTCCCAAGCGTGCATCCAAAACGACGGCCGCCGCAAGAGCTATGCATTCGCAGACAAGGCCGACGGGATCGAGCAACTCCGGTGTTTTGATGGTGGGACCCAACTTCAAAGTGGGCAAAAAAATCGGCTGCGGCAACTTCGGAGAGCTGCGACTAGGTAAGTTACTGTGTCATTCTCTCTGCTTTGATTGCGGTTAATCCAGGTTATTGTTCGTATGCAGCGAATCAAACCACCCTGAACGGCGCAAAGCCAGCGGAGGTTGCAGGCAGAGTAAACTGTCTGTGCGCGCGGCTTCGATGCGAAACAATCTTGTCCGGCAACGTTCATTCTGCGGTTTCAGTATTCCGTTCGTGAAGAACTGATTCGCATTTTTTTGTGAACGCAGCGTGTTTTATTTTTGTGATAATCTGTTCCGTAGGAGCCATTTGAGCACCCGGCATCTAACTGCTCGAGATCTCGAAGCAGTCCGTTCTCCGTTTGTGTAGGAGTGGTGCCGTGGTTTCTCATTTCGCGGACCCTCGTTGCGAACTTCGCTGCACGCGGACTCTCTACTCTACGACGAAAGTCGTTCATCTCGTTGCGTGTGCTACCTCGTTTAGCCCATCCAACAGGCAGTCTACCCAAACGACAAACCGTATAAAACTACAAAGACAAGTTAGTTTAGGACGCCTCGGATGATCGTGTTGCGACATGTTTGCGAGGCCGCCTGCCCCCGCATGAGAACGCTAACCTTTAAACTCGGGGGACGCAAGAGAAAGGAACGCAGTGAGCCCGTTTTGGATGGGTTCCAGCGCGAAACTGCTTTTCGTTCCACGGAAGCTACTCTACGAGCGTGCGCGTGGGCCCTGTGCTGCGACGCCTGCCCCGCATCTTGCGCGTTGTGCTGTGATCGATTTGTGCGTCGCGCTGGTGCCGGTAGTGCCTTATCGGGCATCTTTTATTTGCTCTCTTCGGGGCCTCCGAGAAGAAGGGGACCGTATTGAGAAGCGTCATTGCTAGCTGACGTCATTAAGTTCTATGACTTGGACGATCGCCCGAGTGTTTCGATCTGTCGGGCCACGGCACCGGCTGGTTCAACGCTGCCAGCCGCCCGCCCGTATTGGCTGCAGCCTGCCTGTTTCGAGTCGCTTCAGGCTCGCCCGAAGCTGGTGCTGTCGCCGGTGCGGGTAATCTGTTGCGGTTTCTTGGTCCTCAGCGAGCGCTGGGGCAGCACTTCTTTCAGTTAGAATCCCGTGGCGGATGCAAGCGCTAGCACCCGGGCGATCGTCGGCTCAGCCGAGTGCCTGGGAGTAGGGAGTAACGCCCTTCTCTCCATTGCCGGCGGGGGCGCCGCTGTGTAACAGCGAGAGATGTTATGCATCATTTGGCGCGACCCCGGTCGTTGGAAAACTGGCCTGCGTGACGCAGTGTGTGTCTACCGGTGTCACCACTACGTCGGCAGCCGCGTTTACGCGACGACGCGCTTATAGATTGCTGCTGAACGGCGGAGCTCGCTGCGTAGTGCGTTCGGGCCGATTCGTTAGAGAGGAAACGCGCTCGCTGCTCCATTGCCGCTGTTTGGAACGGCCGCCCCGTCATTGTTGCATTGTCCGGAAGGGCCACTTCATGTTGCTCCGGAACGTTGCTTTTAGCCAACCTTCCTCCATGCAGGCGGTTCTGTTTGTGTTCGGAGAGGTTTTGTTTAACGCGCTTGTGCCAGCAGGCTGAACAGGGACTGACATTTAGCCGATGTTTGTTTTCACCAGAAGTATATTTAAACATTTGCAGAATATTTTGTCCGCCTCCACCACAGGGCCTCGTTTAGGTTACTCCTGTACGCCATCGGCATAGCAAAGCTGCTTTTGCCTGAACATCATTAAACGAGAGCACTGTATAAGTAAATGGGCGTTGAAACTAGTATCTATCCGGTGTTTTTTATTTATTTTATTCTTTTTTTTTAATGTTGACAGCTATTTCTGACAGACTTCGATCTGAGATAAAACTCCACATATGGTCACTGTAAGCCGTAACTTTATATGGCACACAGGTTGCTAACCATACTTGTCATGGACATAGTGGACATTTATTTACTCTGTGCAATCGCCATATTGGCAGGGAGGCCTTCTGCCAACAGCTCTCACTTTCATATAACATGAAGTTTCTTGCCAGTAGAGTTTGTCAGGTGGCAGCTTTTCATGTTCTTTTCTGGGTCTCTCTCCTACTGTGGGAAGTTGACAGCTTCCTTAGTGTTTTTTTGACCTGGTTCTATGTTTTCCCTTGGCAGCATTGACACCATTGTCACACTTCTTTCTCTTTTTTTTTTTTTTTTTTCTGCATATGTGAGGCCTTGCTTCCTTCTTTTCTCGTGGGTTTTATTTCATCTTTATGTAGGCGTTGTTTTGTGAAGCCAGCAACAGGCAGTAAAGGAAAACAAAAAGCATGCATTAAGGGTGTTCTTGTTGCTTTCCCAGACCTCTGCAGGGAATGCATGAGTATCGTGCTGAAGGGTGCACCACAAAACTTTGTTCAGACTGTTCTGCCTTTAGCATAATTTCACTATGGCAGAATATATTGCTTTCACATACTGAGTTGCACTGATCTCTAATCTCAACTTCAATATAAAAAAAAATATCATTCATAAAGGGAACAGCTAAAGCCTAAAAAGTTTGGGTAACATTTAAACTCTGCCTTTAAAAGTATAAACCGACAGCGTTAATGGCTCCCATTTGCAGTTCCCTCATTCACGTACTACATGCACTTTGCTACTTGCTTAATACTAGTCTCCTAATTTATACTTTTCTTATCTCACACTTGCTCATTAGCATACAGTCGTAACTGCACATCATGGGAAAGACCATCCGATGTGGATATAAAGCCCCGCTTTAGGTATGACACCACTCTTGAGATGCCAGATTCATTCAAAAAATGACTCTTTTCATTAACATTTTTTATGGGAACCGTAACTCTTTTCAAAGCGGTAGATAGAGTTACTGAGTTCCTAGTTTTGTTGCAGTAGTCAAGCGTTCTACCTGATCTTGACCTTGCACTGGATAGACACTTAGTCTAGGACCCTTCGCACTGTCTGCCTGGAATTGTGCATCAGGTTTGTGAGTAGACTATGAAAATAGGCTTACGCTTTTAGCAGATTGGCAGCAAAATTTAGGACACAAAGGCAGGTGATGTGGGGGTTTGTGGGCAGCAGGTGTAAAGCAAACAAGTGCACAACCTTGTGGACATTGGAAGTCCTTCCAAACAACACCTTGAACAAGGGGAAAGATCTGCTTTACAACAACCCTTGCTGAGATTAGCTCAGAAGGCACCTTAGTGGGATTACACAGAAGGCAAATTAATGGTTCAGTTGTCTGATAATGACAAGGGTTCCAGGGATGTTTATGTGAGCCTACCAATTTTTTTCTTTAAACTGCTGACACTTATTCACTACATGTTAAGGCATGCAGCGAACTGGGATTACCAAAATCTACTAACAGTTTATACTGTGGCTTTTTAACTCAATATCCATGCTCGCAGAAAGCCAGTTTTTTTTGCGAGAATTACTTGGGAACCCATCAAAGACTCCTTATTCAAGTTCATTTCACAGCTAGCAGGTACACTTGGGGCCGAAATAATTAATGCACTGATCACATTACTAAACCTGTGACAAACTGATCAATCAGCCTCGCTCCTATTAGTTGATTGTCCGTTGCCCAAGTTCGACCGATAGGAGCGGGGCTGATTGGTAATTTTGTGACAGTTTTTGCGATGTGATTGGCGCAAAAATGTGACCCTGAACAAGTGCAAAAGCATTATGCCGTGCAATAATTTTTTATTTGACTCGTGGTATGGTAGCCTAACTGAACTTTTCATTGTAATTAAAAATTTGATATTAAACTGGTGTGCCTAACAACTCGGAATGTGCGAGCATGTCCTAGAAGTAGCGTGCCCGATTCGAGATCCAAGGGTGCGGAGAGTTCGATTTTTCATCTCTAAGAAGCTGCCTGAGTTAGCAGCTCCTGCCATGTCATGTAGTCTCAAAACATAGCACAGCCCACTCACCAATAAGTCCCTGCACTATCACCTGCCAACTACAACCTGCCAGAAGCATGTCTTAATTTTTAATTTTCTCTTAACACTGACATTACTAGACTATTTTGAAGAATGGGACCTTTAAAATTATTGCATTAAATTTTAATGAAAATATGTGGGAATGGTGTTACATAACATTTTTTCAACCTGCTGCTTGTGCCCTGGAATTAAAAACTCTTTTATGGGAATTCCTTTGCTGTTTGCTATTATTGTAATTTGCTCTGTACCCTGGGATTATTTAAGTCTCCCATAGGTCACTAGCATGTGATAAATTAGTAGCTACTTGGTTCTGTATATCCTCTTATAGTTATGTAGAACGAGAAGAAGAAGATGGTTTACACGGTATGAAGAAGCACTGAACAAGGGTAAATGGGGTACGCCTCAGTTCGCAGGTCGAGCCAATGTTTCGACAAGTGGACTGCTATAGTGTGATGCTTGTGTTGGTTTATTTGGCTCCTGGCAACCAAGTGGAATGTTTTGTTGGTTTTTGTCAATGCCTATTATCACTGTACAGTAGCTAACTGAATTCTACAAGTACTGCTTTGCACTTGTTCAATTAATGCTGCCCTGGCTTTCCTTCAAATGAGGTGAATGGTGACTCGGTGCAGTTCAGTTCACTTTTCCTTGCTTTACAGTCTTGCAGATAAATTCGTGAAGGTACAGAGTTTCTATGGTCTAGGTTTGTGTTTCTTATGGCTAATAGAACCCCGGGGATTTCCAATCAAGTTTTGGGCTGAATTGCTGTAATGCGGCTTGCTATGACTTAGGCGCTTATGTTTGTGCAGATCTCTCGTTGGGTGCTGGATCTGGCTTGTTTCATGCTTTATGCTGTTGTTCTTGTTGACGGCAAAGTTTCGGGGACCTAAATATGGGTATGAATCCCTTCTGCCGCTTTTGCGGTGAGAAAGACAAGTTAGATAATATGATCTGGGTGCGCAAAGCTCATAAGCCTCTTGATCCCTCTAAACAAGCTTGGGATAAGCTAAGGTCCAGTGATAACCCTGACATTCAGTGCAAGGCCGTCAAATGGGCCAGCGTCACCAAAGGTGTCCACGGCCTGCAGCTTGCTAGCTAACTTCCCTCTATTCCTCCACATTTATTTGCAATAAGGTTTTATCAGCCTCAGGCTGAAATATGTGTCTCTTGGTACAAACCCGGTGAATGCACAGTAACTCATCCAGTCCTCCTTGCATGCTTTATTCTGGGCGAGCTCTGCTTCCTTTTGTAGTTGCTGCTGTCGCCGTTGCCAATTCCACCTCGTTGATGGTCCTGTTGACGACACTCCTGTTCGTGAGGCCCCGCTAGACAAAGGACTCTGCGTGCACAGCTCTCGGCACCCAAAAGAAACAAAACAAGAGTGGAAAAAATCAAGCCACAAGGGCATTTGCAGCAGTTGCCACTGATTGGTTTGCCCTCTACGCTCTGAGGATTCACTCTAAATCCAATAATGTGACGTTTGCCCTGAAGCCTCGAAGGTGTTGCTTAACACGTGATGTTTGTGCTTCTTTTGCCGGATGTGCAAGAGCCAAGCTCTTTCAAGTACAAGATTTGTAGGCCATAGCAAAACTTCATTTCTTTTGTTCGCTTGTATCCTTCCTCAGTTGCAGCTAGTCAGATGCTGCCCCCTTACATCTCTGGAATTTGTTACTATTGTAGTGTCAGGTTGCTTGCCATGAGGATGCAGGGCACTGATTAGCATCCATTAAAAACAGCTGACAGTTTGTAGAAATGAGATGATAATGAAACCATGAGGGATTTTGCCTGTATTGATGCTAGAGATAGGGAAAGGCATGGTACATTCAGGTGTATACAATGACTTCTTAACATTGTCAGACTACCACAGACAAATCACGTTTTTAGCATTGAAGTGGACCTATTAATAAGCATTCTGCTTTGCACAGTTTTGTAATAGTGTTGTTCTGCCGTATTCATCTTCTACTGACTGCTGCAGTAAATGTGGCTACCTCTTATCTTACCTTGCTTGTTATGCTGGTAACTACTGAAGCATGTCTCTGCTGTCTTCTTCAAAAGGCACCCCTTAAACCTGACATACTCTGTAAACTTATTAAACAGTTTATTTTTTTGTTCATGAGTTATTCCAAGATCATTATACTTTGGTAGCTTCTCTAGAGCTTTGTGGGAATGCCACCTGTGCATCATGTTGAAATGAGGTCTGCGCAACAGTTTCATTGCGGTGTTTTTTGAAAGCTGAATGGAATGTGCGAGAATGTGTGTTTAGATTAGGAAGCAGTTGAAGAAGGCATTCATTTTCTGCACAAATATTTTTGCCCTAGTGGTATATCCTTCAACGGTATGAAGACTATGTGATTGACATGTTTGTTTTGACCTCTGTTGTGGCCCACTGCAGTGCCTCAGTCATTAGGGCGCTTGCCTTCTGAGCCGGAGACTGGTATACCATACCATATCTGTGTTGCAGCATGTCATGATAAGCTCGGTAGTTATCACGGCAGTACGGACAGTTTAGCTAATTGATATAGCACATCAAATGAAATTGTCGGAGGCACTTGAGACCCCTTAAGAGTGATAAAGTGAGAGCCTTTGGGACTAGTTCTACTCTAGGGTTTATTTGACAGAACTTATTGTAACCTTTTTTTTAAACACACTCTGAGAATTTATTTACTTGTCTTGATCCACCGCACATGCGCTAGCTACCGCCGCATCCAGGAAAAGACTAACTGAAGAGCCGCCAGCACACACCCTCTCATATCTTCCTCTGAGGCACAAAGGCGTCCCCTACATTGCCATGGAGGCGGCTGGTTCGCTAGGCAAGGAGAATTACAATCGGTTTCTCACGAGCCCAGTGTGGAGTAATTGTTCCCCTACATTGCCATGGAGGCGGCTGGTTCGCTAGGCAAGGAGAATTACAATCGGTTTCTCACGAGCCCAGTGTGGAGTAATTGTTTGTGCACACTGCATGTGATTGGAGGGATAATGGTTCAGTCCCCGTAGTGACACCAGGGCCAATGTAAAGGACGTTACCTTATCACAATTTCTGATCGCACTTGCTGTACAGGGTACGCATGAGCCAAGAAAGGCTTTTGTCTTAACAACACTGCAGACAGACAATGTACGAAGGACACAAAACTGGAATGAGCTGTTCTTTGAAAGCCAGGTGCTTTATCTCCACTTGATACTGCTGAATGAGCTTTGCAGTTGTTGAAGTTCTGGAGGAGCCACCTAACATGTCTGAACTCACCTTTTTGCTGAAACCCTATCAAAGGTTGCTGATGCGCTAGTGAGCAAAACTAAAATAGTGGGCACACAGAGCGAGGACACACACCTGCTCGAGAGCAAGCTACAGTCAAGCATACACTTTCCTTTGGCCCCTAGTGAAATTTTCAGGCATATGCTGGCCTGATTCATCATCCGAGCTGAATTCAGAGCTTGTGAAGTCTTCTTCAGACTCCTATGAAAGACTCTCTGCTTTCATAGGAGTCTACAGTAGAAGTCGATTCATGCAGAGGGTGCGGAATTTGACATTTGAGATCACTGCGCTCCTAATAATTATTTCTTCTACGTCGCTGCCTGCCAGAAAAATAGCGAACTACATGGAGACTGAAACTATGGTTGCCTTATCTTTCGAGATGCGGCTACTTATTTCATTACGTGGAAATTTGCTTTTCGAAGCACGTCGAAAACCATTAGTCATATATCACCGATTTCTAATGAGGCTTTCCTGAAACAGTTAAAGAATTCTAACTCAGTATGGGGGGACCCTTTCTGATTAGGGCCCTCAAAGCAGTACAGAATTGACACATTTTATTGTCTGCAATTGAGAGTTTGTTCAGTGTCACAGGAATCAAAAGTACTTTGTCATTAGTTGATATTTCACTGTGCATAGAGATACCATGCCTGTGTGTCTTTTTTTTTAATCTACTACTTAAATTCTGTTTTTAAATTTCCGTTCATCACGCCATAAACACATCTTCATCCCGCATGGATAACATACTCAGTTGGTGTTTTGTGGTGTTGTAGTACAACATCCTGTATAAATATTTTTCATTCTAAAAACATCAGAGTACTACCACCTACCACCATATGTTACAGCTGAGAATGATAGTGATGATTTTAAGAAGCTGTAATATATTACTATTTGCCACAGCCTTGGTTCAAGAAGGAGCTGTAATATACCCTCGTGCCTCATTAATATGGACACTTTGGTTTCCGACCAAAACTGTCCATAAAGCGAGTCATCCATAATAAAAGTCATGAATAAGAACGAAAAGGATTTTATTAAGAAAAAAAAATTTGTAATTAATGACTATTTTTGTACATAACGGTGGACTCAAAATATGACAGAACACCAGCAATTTTGAGTGCGTCATACTTGTCATTGTTATCTTCGAAAAATTGTAGTGCAGTCTGAAGTGACTCGCGCACCATGACACGCATGATGGTGGGCTTTGTGTTGAACTTTCCAGTATGAACTCCTCACTGGCCGATGAATCAGCGTCCGATTCTCTACTTACCGCCACTTCCAAAATGGCCTCGTCACTGAGTAAAGTAGCTGCCAAATAGCTGCTTGAGATTCTCTTGAGGCGAGGAAACAGCCGAGCTGTCGATACTACCCCCTTCTCTATGAATCCGTCGACTCAAGATGCCATGTCTGTTCTTAAAACTTGTCAGCCAACCTCTTGAGTAGTCACGCCTAGAAAGAGCGTAGAATAATTTTTCTCAGTAAACATCACCCTACCTGTTTTACTGAACAAAACATTCCGTAAGTCATCACAGCTGAAACCTATCAAGACGGAGGACAAGGAACCATACGTACCCATTAATGTTGCCGAGACAGCGAGCCTTCTCTTTCGTCGTTCACGACAGCACCATTCGCGCGCACATTCCCAAACCACATTAAAAAGGCTGACTCCATTTCTTCGAACAGCGCTGGGCGCTGTGGGACTGTGGCTGACACTGCGATGCAGACGTTGAGCCATTTATTGGAGTCCTGTAGTATCGATGCTACCGTCTGCCTGGCGAGGCTGAGGCCTAGTTTAACTTGGACCCAGTCCTCCATGGCTTGGATTGACTGAGATGGTTTTTGCCGCTTGTATTCCTCTGCGCTCCTGCGCTCCCCCAATAAAACGGCGATACGCCCGCTTTGATTTTTTCCAACCCCACCGTACTTGTTCAGGCATCCGGCCGCATTGGCTGTCGGGTAGGTTCGCGGGCAGTGCGTCCTTCTTTAACTTGCGTTCGGACTCCTTTGCATTTTTCAAGCACTGTCGATAATAACGATACAAAAATACATGGGCCCAAATGGGCCGTGTGCATTCTTCCCCTGTCCATTGTCCAGACAGCAAGTTTCCATACTAACGAGGCATAAATCTATTGAAAAAGTTTCGTCCCCAGAAGAACTGTCCATAATTCGGGTCGTCCATATTAACGGGGCACGACTGTATTACTATTTACCACCTACCACCAGATGTTACAGCTGAGAGTGATAGTGATGATTTTAAGAAGCTGTAATATATTACTTTTTACCACAGCCGTGGTTCCAGTAATTTGATTTTTGTTTTTCTTCTTATGAACGCATGCTTTTTACATTACTAGCTTTCTGTGCCATAAGCAGTAGCAGTGCTTAATATTTGTTCTAATGTGGATTTTTTTTCTTTATATTTTAGTCACGCACAGACTTGTTTCATTTGCAATTCTCATTGGTTTTTCTTTGTGCAAATTCAACAACTTTGGCATACATATTTTTCTAGATTATTTGCATGTTTCGGGCTCTCAACTGGTATATTTGAGGAAGGGGGGGGGAGGGGGGGGGGGGGGAGTCATGTGTATCATTTTTTGCAACATTTTTGTACCACTCCCCAATTAGGATATTAGAAATAAATATAAGTAATTAAATGTAGCTCTTGTTCATAGAGCTAAATTACCAAATGAACAATACCTGGAAATCCAGCAGGGCGCATAAAACTATTGCTGTATGAAAAAGACGCCCCTATAGTCTGTTCACGTCAGCACTGACCTGTCATCAACTGGCCAATGTCTGCTTCGGTGTGCTTTTGTTTCTCCTTGTTACCAATATCTTGCCCACCTGTTCTTGCCACTCATTCAACCGAAGGTAAATCTTCCCAGTTCTACTGTACATCTGGCTTCCTTTCCTGTGTCCTTCTGGGTGTCCATTGTCCATGACGCACAAATGGCCATTCGCAGAACTTCAGAAATGAATTAAAATTTAGACATTTACTTTTTCAAGCTTATTTAGTGTGGTGTCATACCAGCAAACAGTTGCATACACTAGCTGCACTGAGTTGAGTCCATCCTATTTTTAGCTTCAATACTGTGCATTGTTTGTCATCCATATGCAATTTATTTTTCTGGTTAACTGTAACCTATATAAAGGATCTGTTTACTGTTATTTCTTACTCATTCGCATCCATTTAAGTGCAGCCTTGTGGCTACAAATGTAAGCTGTTGTTTCTTTTGTAACTTTTTTTTTAAATTTTGTGGCACACACAGGTTGACAGGCGTACAATTCTATTTCAACTGGTTTGATGCTAGAAGTGTGAGGGGATGGCTTCCACAAGTGGGTTATTGTCAAGTGCTCACAAGCCAACAATGCTTTGTGCATTATGCATCTAGGTCACTTGTTCTTGTGAATGGTTCAGTAGTCTAAAGGTCACCGTGCGTGTTCTCACGTTTATAGCTGGGCACATAATAGCTAAGCTTGGTGTCAACTGATTTCAATTTATTGTTTGTCCATTTATTCGTCATAAATTCACGCACTGTGCACGGGAAAATGCACTTGGCAAAATCATTTGACTTATCAGAGCACAGGTTTCACTTTTTTATGGTGTCTGGATCGCGGAAGCTTGCATCTCTGTTTTTTTAGTCGTCAGGGGAAAAGCCTGGTTGAAAAGTGGTGATGACTCCACACTTGAAAAGTTGAAATAAACTCTTGCAGGTTGCCTTAATGGTTTTTTCCATGGCTGACTGAGATGCTTGTCATGCAGTGCAATTGACTTTACACATTGTGCATGCAGTTGGTTGCTCTATCCTCTGGGTTGCAGATTTTTAGAGATGGGTGTTGCCGTGGGTCTCTCTTATTGATCATTAGGCCGTGCCAGTTGCCATGGGAGTGGGTGCAAACATTGTGTCGTGCCTTGTGATCGTTGGCACTTTGTACAGGTTGGGCGGTGTGACCACGTTTTTGTCCCTCCTTTGTGGCTCTCGTAATGGTCATTTCCCTTTTCCCCGGGGGTATGCTGACCTTGAACATGGTCGCATTGTGGGAGTTATTTTGCTTTAGATTCACTTTTGAGGTGATGCTTGGGACATAGAAGTGAGAGGAAAGCAGCTTTTCTGTTTTTATATATATATATATATATATATATATTTATCTCTCATCGCTTTCTAGCAATGGCATTTGCAAAGGATACTATACATCCCTTGAGCTTTTTTTTTTTTTTATTTGCCTTTCTTTAACTAGATTGCATCTTTTATTTTGTCTGTTGGAGCTCATTTGCACCAATAATTCAAGACTAGCTTACCAAAAGTATGCCCCAGGCTCTCCTAAGCTGTCAGATATTCGATTTTCACCTTCATAGTACTTTATGAAAGCACTTCACAATTTCGTGTGAATATTTCAAGGAGTCGCATTTGCAAAAATTTGCATTTTAAGTGTTCGCTGCATTTCGTCTCTATAAATAGTTCCTAATGCTTCATTATACAGGGTCATCCACTTCTAGTTCTAGTTCACTGCTTTAAAAAAATTATTGCGTCCGACGCAGGCACATATTGAAGCCATGCGGTGCCAGTAGTAGAGGGACCGGGCGATGGTGCCTCACTTGACCTGCTACTTAGATTTATTACGCTGCCAGGTCGAAAGCAATGGTGCTCTGAAAGCATAGATCGTGTTATAGCTAGAAGTGGACGACCCTGTATCTGCTAAGTTATTGTATAACAGAATGGTGGCAAGTTTGTCTGCTGCCTTGTAGTTATGATGTAGCAAGCTAAATGTCTAAATGCATTTTTCTAGATATTGATAAGTTCAATTGCTTGCCAAGATGCTAGAATGGTAGCAAGGTACTTCTGGTGTGTGTGTCTACTGCCCTTGCTTATTTCTTACCACCAGTAAAACGCCAGTTTGAAACTGGGGCATCATTACATGGGTCAGTCACCTGTACAGCCAAGGCCAAATTAATTTATTTGCCAGTATAGTACAAATTTACATTTTCCCCACTTGTCTGCAGCTGACGGTCCAAACTTCCTTCATCTTCAGTCCATGATAGGAAGTGGTGCTCAGAGCAGCCGATTTACATTGCCATGCTTTGGTAGCATAGGAATGAACAAACAGTCCTATATTGTGTGTAATGAGGAACGATCACTCCAGCAGCTAATGCTGCAATGCAGATTTTGGTGATGGAAAATTGGCATTTACTGTTGGAGCTAGGCAGAAGTTAAGAAGGAACAAACAAATGTTTAGTATTTGACAGTGGTAGGGGGAGCTAAGTGCTTATTATCTTTGAACATTTTAAGTAAAAACATGTTTAAGTAAACACCACCGCCCGGTCCCTCTACTACTTTCATCACTTTGCTTCCATACGTGCCTGCATCGGACGCAATAATTTCATTAAAACAGTGAACGTGCTATAGCTAGAAGGCATGTGAAGTAGCCATGCAGTAGAGTATCTAAGGTATGCAAGCATGAGGTTCTCGGAAGTATATAGTCTCTATGCTGATAGAAAAAGCAATCAGTTTTGGTGAGGGTACAATCATGTCATGATGTGGGGCATTTGGTTGTGTCAGTAGGCTCAGCTGTTGTCTAGCCGTAGGGTATTTCAAATGAATATGTTGGGCAGGGAGCAGATGAGCAGGATTGTAGGTCATAGTGGTGGCAGTAAAAACAATCCAGTTTTTATGGAAACTTTATTGAATGATTTCGTATGGAGAGATACTGTGGCTTTTAAGACATAGCTGAGAATATGAGCACAGTATAAAGTGTAAAGAAAGGAAACTATTCAGAATGCTTTCTCTGGGCAAATAATTTGCACATTGAAAAACCCTTGTACAAACTTTTTTAAGAAGTGCCCTGCATGTTTCTGAGGTACACTGTGTTTAATTAAGATGCAAGCTTTGGGTTGTGGTGTTGCTGCTATATGCTCTCAGGCTTTTGTGCTTATACCGTGCTCTCCATGAGTGCCTATGTAATTCTGGACATTCTTTTTGGAAAGCATATGTTCGAATTGAATGCTGGTCCTGACATGATTTGCCATTACTCATCTATTTCTGTCTTATTTTTCAGGAAAGAACCTCTACAATAATGAACATGTTGCAATTAAGTTGGTAAGTTTTCTTTTATATACATACCTCTGGTGCAGATGGCTTTGATGCTTTGTTAGTGTCTACTGTCATTAAAGGGGCACAGAAAGGGTGTTCAGAAAGTGCCTATATAAGGGTTTCACAGTGTAGAGCAAATGCTGCTAAGTATGCATACCAAGTGCAGTTTATCAGAAGTTAGCATATCATTTGTAAACAATTTTTAAGACTGCCATTCCCACTTCTCGTGGCGACCACTGGCTCTGTTCCTTTGAGCGAATTCTGCCTTTGAACGCTGTAAGGCATGTGTCACGTCTCTGGAAAGGAGCTCAAGCAAAGGAGACGGGGTGTACGCTGAGCAGCGGCATGTCTGGCTCGGATTTCCCTCACTCCTCTGCTGTCGAGTCATGGTGGTGGAGCAGCGGTCAAAACAAAACAAAAAAAAGGCGCACCACTGAGCCGGATTGGCTTGTTAAAGCATTCATTGGCAGAGTGCGGTGTTGGACCTTTTTTTATTTCTCTTTCTCTCTCAGCTCAGTGTGAGACTGGAAAGTGAAAACGTGGAGGCTGTTTTTAATCGCTGACATCTCTGGTGGTGCATACGCTAGATACAATTTTTTTTTTTTTTTTTTTTTCGGCAGGATGATGGTGAGTTTATATCTCTCTCTGCCATCGAGTTTCTTCACTCTTTGTGGACCTTTAGTGCTTAGGTACCTCATTAGGTGCTTCATTATACCTTTAATTAGGACACTGAAAAGAGAAAAAAAAAGACACGACGAAGTTATGTTATGAAATCTTCTTAAAAGAGTGAGGTAGTGCATACTGGGCAGGCAATGAACTTTCACATTTGCCTTGGTGCATGTGGATAGTGTGGGGCTTGATTCCCACTGCTGGTGGACACCCATGATACAATAGGCACAAGTTTTTTGCTAGCCTCCTTTCATCAGCAGAATTTATTTCTGCATGGAGTCAAACCTACGCTAGAGCCTAGTGCATTTACTGCACAACACTGGTTTGGGCGTAGCTCTTGCAAGTGATTATGACAGAGATACTGTCTGTGTTGTATCGTGTAGAACCTACTTCCCTGCAGTTATGTTGTTAAGGTACTTTTGACAACAGTAGTTGAGATCCTTAAGCTAAAAGCTTTGTGTGCAAACATTTGTTTCAAAATATGACATTGGCAAAAATAATGTGAAGCCTTGGCTACCCTCTTTAGTTGTGTGAAAGTTGGTAGGCAGCCAGTGTGAAACTTTAAAATCGACTAGCGACTAACTTATTTAGGGATCCTAACACTGTACTAAAATAATTTTGAAATAAGTCCATGGTCTGACAAGCTTGTATAGAATTTAATAAGTTTAAAAAAGTGAACTGTTGGCTTAGATGTCTTGTGTGTCGGTTTGGTGCTTTCTTGAACTTCTTTTTGCTGAGGTTGTCTGATTATTTGAGCCTTATAAAAGAGTAGGGAGCCTTTTTATTTTTTTTTTCCAGAATATCATATAATGCATATCTTATTCTGAATCAGCTGGGTCAATACATGATAATTGGATTGGAACGCTGCAATAAAACAAAGAAACATACTTTGTAAAGACTGTATAAGTTCTATAGAACAAATTTCATAATAGATGGCAGGCTTCGTGGGGCAATTAGCAACAAACTGTACCTAGTCAAGCCTATCAATAATGGAGGTCATATAGTCATGAAGAGTGCTTTACTGAAGTTATCCTATGTTGCCTCCTTATTAGAAATACACATCTTGCACACACACCACTCCATTCAATTCTCTTTCTAGAAGAAAATGCCTGTGTTGTAATTTTGTGTTTTTGGTTTCTTCAATGAAGTAAACCTCGTACACAAACTCTGACAGTTATCTAAAAAAAAATTTTTTCATACCACACCATAATCTGAACACTGAAATGCCTGTGCGCCATAAAACCTAACACTACAGAATACTTTTTCTTTTTTCCTTTCTTTATACTGTGGGCTTTTGGGTTTGCCAGCTCTTGAATCTAGTGCCATAAAAAGTGAGAATACTTGAGTGATATGCATTGACTTGCAAGTTGGTTCACCGTCATTCTCACCAAAGCGAAGGGTGCTGGGGGCACCGTTGATATTTATAATTTTTGGAATTACTTTTTTTATCGGCTAGTTATAGCTGCCATTACCTTAGCCTTTTTTTCCCTTAATGACCTAGCATAATATACCTCTGGATTTCAAAATCTGAAGCTAAATCTGTTCATTACAAAATGTTAATGTCGTGAAGTCAGTGCAGTGATTCATTATTGTCAATGGAGTTTTCGTAATGGTTGGTCAAAATTGCATAAAATATGGAAATCTGAATTTTCTACTGATTAGAAATGACGGTAGTTACAGCTATTTGTTTGAGACACCTTGAATTTCACTCAGTCGTTTTGAAGCGAAAAGCTTCACTACGCACCGCGCTTCGCATGAGCTGGCGTATGTCGAAGCACGAGTGACGTCATGCACTGTGCAGGTGGCCACCGCCGACTCCGTCACAAGAAGAGAAAGGCGCAGTATCTGTCACACTTGCTCTGTGGACACCTGAACTGTGCCATAAGGGAAGGGAGGAAGGTGGGAGGTAAAGTGGAAAGAGAGAAAGGGGAGTCGTGGAGGGCAATAGAGTAATTTCAACCACCTGGGGATCTTCGTGTGCTGTACGATGTCGGCATCCACAATTTTTATGCACGAAAGCATAGCGCCGTGCTAGCCGTAAACATAATTGAAATAAGAGTAGACACAAATCGTCTTATGCCACCTTTTGAAGCGAAAAGCTTCACTACGCTAGTCAACACCGCGCTTCGCATGAGCCGGCTATGTCGGAGCACGAGTCTGAAGCGCCTAAAGCATATCCATAAGCTAAGCCGTAAGCATATCCATAAGTTAAACTGTAAACAAATCCATAGCCTAAATCGTTAAGCATAACCATAAGCTAAACCATAAGCATCACCGAAGCTTTTCGCTTCGAGATATCCAGGCCTTAGCTAAGCCCCAGCCAATATTTTTCTTTTTTTTCAGCACAGTTTCAATTTTTTGTTCACTATTGTAACTGATGTCTAAATGAGTTTGGAAGCTCTACTGTATAGTAGGAATCAGTCACCTTTTTTTTTTTATTTAGAGCATTTCTAGACAAAAATACTGTCAATTTTTTCAGGACCTGTGACCTGAATTTGTACATGGTAATGGTGCTCTCAACTTACACGCATAGTGTACTGAAGGCAGCAGGAGTGGCGACTTCATGGCATGGCATTCATTTCTATTTTCCTCTGTTTTGTGCCTTTTTTCTCTCTCAGCTCTCTGTGTCCCCTACACCAGCCACGTTGCTAGCCTTGTTTTCTGTATGTGTTGTGTTACTGCACACTTCCTGTGCAGGAAGGATCCGGTTCACTTGTTCCAAACACACGAACGCACATACCATGACATTCTGTGGCATGAGGCACTCTGCCATGCTGTTGTATGGAAGGTTTCACACTTTTGTTGTAGCTAGCTTGCATTGCTTTGCTTCTGACCTGAACTTTTATTAAGCTTTTAAGCTTTTTTTGCCTGTATGCTGACATATGACACTGCAAAATAACTTAGCCCAAGGAATTTATCTCATCTTTCAGTCCTTTTGGGCTAGCAGGCAGGAATTTTGGAAGGTGCCTGCCAACAAGGCAACGTCATCAAATTTCCGCTGTGTCCGCTCTCAGCTGGGAAATTTTGGCTGTGAATGTTGTATGAAGTTGTACAACAAGTGTCGAAATTTTAATTGTACAGTTGTGAAAAGTTTGAATCCCAAGCAGTCTTCTTCTAGGCCATGCTGTGTTGCCCGTTATGCGTCGCCAGCATTCTAAATCTCCTGAAGGGGGGGGAGGGGGGGTGGCTACTTTTCGTTCTTAGGCCTCTGAATGTTCACACTTTCATAGGTGGCTACATGTGGAACGTTGCGCGTCTTAGATGGAGTACCCCTTGGGATAAATAGTCCACATGGGGCAGTGTTGCAACAAGAGACATAGCAGTCATGTTTTTAAAATTAATTAGTCACTTCCAGCAAGATGAATGCTTCATTTGAGTTTTATTTTTTAATGCTGCGCTGTGGGCCATGAGGTGCATCTTAGTTGAGGGCTCCTGATCAGTTTAGACCATTTATTGTGTTGTAACATTCACTGGAGTCTGACAAATGACCATTATTGCATTTAGTCTCTGTAAGAAGGTGGTCATATATTAGGATTGGGATTGATTCCAATGGCAAACAACTTCAGCTACCACATCATGCCATCACTCCACCATTATGACTTTTGATGCACGCTTCAATACGATAATCCTGCGGGGGAAATTTTGAAATAGTCCTGGAAAGCCCAGTAAATTGAGGAATTTCAGTACTAATTTTCTAGACACACATAACGCAGTAATTGTGAATCAGAATAATTAGGAGGGGTTACGAAAAAGATGATGTGCTGCTTATGAAGAACAAGTTAATTACTTTGCTGTGCTTTTTGGAAGGTGTAAGGGGACACACAATGCGAAGCTGCATCAGCTGTTGCATGTGCTATTCATACTTGCAAGTATCGGTTTCGTGTAGTATTGACTTGCAATGACTGTAATGCATTTTGTTTTATTTTTACTTGCGATTCATCATGCACAAACGGGCTGAGAGTCCCAATTCTTTCAAATTTGCATTGCCATCGGAATGTTGTTTAGTACAAAGGTATTAGAGTCAAGCCCATTTATAACAGTCGCAGTTATAACAAATACTCGCTTATTACGAATGACTGTGGAACTGCTGTCAAAATATGTGCAAGGGCTGTGGCATTGCATCTGAGATAAAACACAACCATAGCCATGGGGTGCTGCACCACTCTATGTGCCAGCACCCTCTGTGGTGAGACAAGAAAAACCCACGCGTAGCTGTATCATTTGCTTGGCGCAGCATTTGAGCACTTGTTGTTCTCCGTTTTGAGGCATTCTCGTCTGTCGCATTCCAAGAAAAAAAAGAAAACTACAGTGATTAAATTACAGTGCGCTTTTTTTAAATATACAATTTTCAGAGGTATTATCAAAGTGTGAACTTGAAGAAAGCAAATTTCAGACTTCAGGAATTATGGTATGAGTCATCAGTACGTAAAAATACCATAATGAAGCGTTCAGTCTATAGTGAACACGTCAGAAAACAAAACGTGAGAAACTGCAAGAGCCACAAGGGAAATTAACAAGTTTTTTACTTGATTCTATGGTGTTAGAGCAGCTGTTATGCAGGCCACCACACAACAATAGCTCGTACTGCTCTTTTGCCCTGGCGACGCCGCAGCAGCCACCGCAAAACTAAGTCAGTCACAAATAGTCTGTGAATCCTTCTATCCTCATGCATGATCCTGTTTCCGGAGCTCGAAAACTTTGCATTCGCTCAAGCAGATAACTGAACTAAGGATTGCACAGGATTGCTCAGAAAAATGGTTTCCATGGAGGAATGTTCTTGCCTGCATCAAAAGTCGTCAGCTCGCTGTTCGCTTTATGGAAAGAGAAAGCTGCCACATGAATGGCTTTCCTTGGCGTCTGGTCAAAGGATCCAGGCCGTTAAGAACCCCTCATTATTAAAGCCTGATAGGTCATAAATTTCGGATATATAGGCGTATGCTATGGCTCAACCGGAAATAACATTTGCGAATGTGCACATGTTATTGCATATTCTCGTATGGTTGTTTTTTACCGGCACTTTATTCCGCAGTGTCGCTTCTGCGTTAATTGTAGCTTTGGTAGTGCTGAAGAGAACTGCTGGAATGGAGTGTAGGGTCTGTGCGCATGTTACATGCACTCTGCAGCTTCATCAGGTGCACATTTGTTGAGGGTCAAAGATTAGACTGAAGACCAGTAACTGGTTTCCCTGAACACCTCATAGCAAATTTTAGAATATATTAACCCTATTAATTAGGGGGGGGGGGGGGGAATAACGGGATGCCGATTACTAATGTTGAAATAGTTAAGGGCGCGGTTAAGGTCCTCGTATCTGCGTCAACCTTATTCTGAAACTGCTTAATAGCTATTGGTATTATCACATTCCTAAAGTGTCTCATCTACGTCAACGGCCTCGACCATGGTAGGGCCTTCTACGAAAAAAAGAAAAAGAACACTTGCACAGCATACCTTTAAAAGAAATAAACGCCACTGTTGTCTGACTTGCTTTTTGGCTATAACAGAGCATGTCTACTTTAATACAAACTTTGGATACAACAAATGCAATCTGCTCGATTGTCAGGTTAATTATAAGTAAGACTTATATAAAATGTGCAGAGATCACATACTGCGGACTTTCATTTGCGATGGCATCTTGGAAGGTCGGGCATTCACAGAAAGGGGTATTTTTTCTTTGTAGTGCCATGGTAGCTATAAAGCTACTGGCACACTAACGTTTGTTTTCCTGTAATAAGTACCTTATGTTCCCTTCCCCTTTTCTTTCTTTGCCAGGAACCTATGAAGTCAAAGGCTCCACAGTTACATTTAGAATACAGGTTTTACAAGCTTTTAGGAAACAATGGTAAGATTCTTTATTTTAGTCTTCATCTACTGTGTGGCAACAAATATATGCTCCTTTAGTTAATTAATGATGAGCAGTGCTAGTGCTGTACGTGGGGACATTTTATTAGACGTGCTGACTTTCTAACGCAGTAAGCGACGTTGAGCTCATGTCTTACATTGCGTGCTCTCAGGAATAAAACTATTCAGAAGGCACAAAAAGTGATTTTGGTGTTTTATGTGTAAGTTCACGAGCTCTCACCTTATTTTACCGCTAACAGGGGTGGAAGCGCTGCTCCAATTTCTCCATTCTGCTCCAAACTGCTTTTCCTGCTCCATCCTGCTCCAAAACGCAATATTGCTCTAAAGCTGCTCCAAACTGGCTGCCTCGATGTTCTGACATCAAATTTAGCAGAACACTGGAACAATGTTATCGCACCGGGGGCAAGATGCAACTCATCTTGCACTGGGCTTAATACAAATAATATTTTGTGAGAGGGGAATGGAGCATAGTAAATATTTGTTTGCGAGTAAATTTAGTATATTGATTGAAGAGAATTAATTGCAAAAAAAGTGCACTGGGCATGTGACAGCACGTCCTCTCAGCCTTTTGAATCGCCGGGGGAGAGATAGAAGTGAGAGCAGCGAATGAAGCAGTCACCATGGGCTACTTTGAGCCGTTAGGAAACTGATTCAATACAAAGAGCTACTAGAGTTTATTTAATGGTTGAAATGTGAAAGCAAGCACGTACTTCACCATCGAGCCTCTGTTAGGAACGAGCCTGTCAAGCTGTCCAACATAAGCATACTTGAAACATAAAAGGGTGATGCACAAAGGTGCCAGTCAGAAGAAATGTTCTCAAGTGTTTTGAAAAGCTATACAGGGCCTATCGCAAACATGTTTAAATTAAGGAAGCGTCAGCGTCGCTCAGTTGAAAACCGAAGGAGCCACTGGCAGAGAGCTATGAAGCAAAAGAACGCCGTCTATCCTCTGTAAAGGCACTACTGACCCGTGCCCATGAATTTATTAGCTCAGACATGAGATCATAAAGAATGTGCACAAGGTAGAGAGTAGAAATTTGCTGCTCATTGATGCCACAATAATGGTGGTGCTTGAGCGCGTCAAAGTAGTGGACACTGCGCTTGTAACTGTCAAGTAAAAAAAGTGAAAAACTTTTAGTCATATTCATATGCAGTGTAGAAGCAAGCATTCCGTTTGCTGCTAGTTGTGTTCCGCGTTAAATAGAAGGGAATCGGACTGGATATTTTTGCACGACTGCAATAGAAAATTTTTTAAGAGTTTCACCTTAGGAACATGCTCCAAACTTTATTTATTGCTCCAAAACTGCTCCAAAATGGCTTTATTACTGCTCCCTGAGCTGCTCCAAAATGCTTGAGCCAGCTTCCACCCCTGCGCTAAACATAGTAGCACACAAGTCCACTAATAACAGCTGTAAGCTGCAGGTGCAACTCCCACATCCTAGGGACTTCTGTCAGGATAGTGAATAGAGGTTTTATTGACCCGATTTGAACTTATGTTCAACAAAACTCAATACTGGTTGCTGGCACTCGATCCATTTGCCTATTTTGCTTCTTTTTGAGGCACATGCTTTTACTGCTCAGTTTAGCAGGGCTTCATGGGATACTTTCATGTGTGAAACTTGGCATAAAGCTCAGTATGCCACTAAGTGACAAACATGCTATTAGATTTTGCACTCTCAGTTAGCAGAAAAGGTACCTTATTGGCATTGTGCATGTTGTCAGCATGCATTTGCCTTTGTCTTCCTGGGATGCAATTCTGTTCTGACGCCTACTTGCTGCATCTCTCTCTTTCCTACTTTCCGCACACCTTATCTTGCAGAAGGCATCCCAAAGGTCTACTATTTTGGTCCCTGTGGCAAGTACAATGCTCTGGTCATGGAATTGATGGGCCCCAGCCTAGAGGACCTCTTTGACCTGTGTGACCGCAAGTTTTCTCTCAAGACAGTCCTACTTACCGCCATTCAGCTAGTGAGTTCATATTGTAGTCCCTGTGTGCTGTTCCTGTAGTTATTTGTTAAGAAGAGAAAAAAAAACTTTCTTTTGGAACATTTATGTTAGTATATATTTCTTGCACATCAGAATTTTATAATTCAGTATTTTATATTGGTGTACAAAAAGTGTACACCTATGTAGCCCCAAATTCGATTGAACCCTCGTCTTTCTTAGCGCTTACCATGTGAATGACTACAAAAATGCAAAAACAGTAGTAGGTGAAGGAGTGCTTAGGGACTGAATTCTACCTTGTGCACCTTTATTAGCATCCATAGTGTGCATGGCAGCATAAATAGCGCGCACTGCATGCATGCGTGTCTCGTCAAGGTAAAGAAATAGATGCAAGTGTGATCATTGCAAGTTGTTGTGAATGTAGCCATCATCTCGCAGCATTCAATGCACCCTTGCTCTAGTTCAGTGTTAGTGTGGAAATGACTGCAAGTTTGTTGGTTTCTTTTCTCCCTTTTAGTTTTGCTCTGAGGCACAGGAGTAAATTTGCAATGCCAAGCAAGATGCAACTGGTGAATAAAGGGGATTTGACGGAAAGGTAGCTTTAAAGAACCTTTTGCACAGTCATTTTGCTTTTAAAAATTAAAAATGATGACAGAGTTCATAAGAAAGAAGCCAGCAGTCATTGCATCTACAGAAGCATAAGGCATTTCCGATTTTTTGTTTACATTGCTGATAAATGGGAAATTAATAGTGTGATATGTCTACATGACAAAAAAAAAATGAAATACAAAATACAGTATATTTAAAACCTTTGGTGGCTTTCAAATGTTACATGATTGCTTTTGCCAACAAAAGGCTATGCTGCAATAATTAAGAACTTTGACAATGCTTGAGTAGTGGCGTATGAGCTTTGTCTTATTTTGTTAACTTTTGGTTTTGTGATTAGCACAATGTTTTTGGCTGCTCTTAAGTGAAAGAGTTACTCAAGCTGGTTCTAGCATATTTATACAAATGTAACTCGTTTTTCCCTCAGACCATCGGTTTCAGAATTCATCTCTCATGGCCTATATTCGGAACTGAGGCATGAATGAAATGCAGTTTTTCTCTGTGCCTAAGATACCGACAGCATGCTTTGCCACTAGACTACTAGGAGAAGCTAGCTTTTCAAGTGCTTTCGGGTCGTGCTGTATGCATGTGTCAAGGAGTTGACAATGAACAGGGAAAGAAGGTGGCAAGGCTGATTGAGAAAAAGAATTAGGAAAAATAAGGGGGGGGGGTAATGGACAGGACTGGACTGCAGGAAAGGATGGTGACGGCGGCTATTGCTGCACTCGAACTTCCTTCTCGCATTATATACATCTGAATGGATATTTTATAACAAGATGCGTGTTTGACAGTCGCTTCATTTATGCCTCAAGTCATAATATGAAGTGCATGCATGGAGAAAACTTATGGCGATTCGATTGATCCTGGTATGGACTTACTTGCTCAAGATAGATAGCAGATTGTTCTATTCTGCTGACCAGGTTAATAACCAGCTACTGAGCCAGCATGACAACTGTTTTAGATGGCTTCTTTTGGTTTGTGATTTTAAAACGGGGGACGTCGTAGCGGAGGGTTCCGTGCCATTTCATTCACTTTGCGATTTCATCCAATGTGCGTTGACTTTTCACTGTATATAGGCTCCTTGAGTTTTGCCACTATCAAAGCTTGGCCACCACTATTTAATCCAGGTTCCTCAGCTCAATAGCACCTTAAGCAATGAGGCTCTACAGCAGTTTGTTGTTCTGTAGCAGTAAATACTAGACACGTGTCGCGGATGTCTTATTTAGGTACAGAGAATTTAAGCTGCCCCATTGAATGCACTTGTGTGGTTAAAATTCAAATGGTCATGGGGAGCTCTGGATGAGCAAATGGAAGATGTGAAATAAATTAAAAAGACGCTTAAACTTCGCCTTAAGAGTTGATGTGATAGGGCCCCATTGAAGGCACTTGTGTGGTTAAAATTCAAATGGTCGTGGGGAGCTCTGGATGAGCAAATTGAAGATGTGAAATAAATTAAAAAGACGCTTAAGCTTCACCTTAAAGGGCCACTGTCCAGGGAAGGACCTTTTAAGCAAAGGAGCCCAGTGTTTCGATCAGGTACCGGAGATAGTCTGTGCAAAATACTACAGTGACACGCGTGCCGCAAAGCAACGAAAATACAAATCAAAGCTCTCTCGTGCTCTCCTTCGGGAAGCCAGCTTCCCCGTTTCCTGCGCTGGCCCGTCGAGCCACAGTTATGACGTACTTCCTGAGAATGACGTTCATTGGTCCGTCTCGCTGACTGACGGGAGAAAGATGGGTGTCTACCGCTCGCTGCGCGCTTTTCCCTCGCCACGACCAGACTGAATCCAGCGGCGCGCGCTCCCTCCCCCGGTTATTTTCTTTTTTTTCTTCTTCTTCTTTTCGCGCGTGCGGAGTGCCACGCCCCATCTCCCGCCAAACGCGGAGGAGAAAGGGGAGTTCGTCTTGCGGAGGCTAGACGACCTCAGTCAGGAGAGTGAAAAACCTTTGCGAGGGAACGGAAGAAAAGAAGCATGACAGAGTCAGGTGATTGCGGTGGCTGTAACTGCGTTATTAGTTACTCTTTTCAAAAACATTTTGGTGGCCTTGCGTTCTAGGGGCGATGTCTCAGTCACCGGGGAAAAAATATTTTCGACCGGAGGGTGCACAGTGGGCCTTTAAGAGTTGATGTGGTAGGGCCTCTAACACTGCCTTTTCATTCTGTGGTTTATTTTATTCGTTCTGTGAAAAGGAAGGCGCAATATCTGTCTCACTTCTTGGTAGACGCTTATGCTCATAATGAATGGCATGCAGTTGGAGGCACTTGTGTCGTCAATTCGAATTCCTTTTACAAACTAGCCTCCACCTTGACTAGCAAATGGATGCTAAATGTGAAGGGAAACGGTATGACACCACCCTGAATGCTGCACAAGGAACTGTGTGTTTTGGTACATAATCATGTGTGCATATTTTTTTTGGCGCCGCTACGCCACTGCTGCTGGTCACCTATTGGGCTAACAAGCTGTTTACGTTTTTGCATACTTTTTTTTATGAGTAGTAGTGTACTGGTTGTGTCTAATTCACACGTGTTTGCTGACGAGTTTTATGAAGCTCTTTTTTTTTTTTGTAGGTCTTCTAGGTAAGAGCTGCGTTCTGTTAAAAGAGGTGTACAATTTTTATTTCCACTTTTTCAGCTTCATCGAATCGAGTATGTGCACACAAAGCACCTTATCTACCGGGATGTGAAGCCCGAAAATTTTCTCATCGGGAGGCAGTCCACCAAGAAGCACAATATCATTCACATCATTGACTTTGGGTTGGCCAAGGAGTACATTGACCCGGAAACCAACAAGCACATTCCCTACCGGGAACACAAAAGCCTGACAGGCACAGCCCGTTATATGAGCATCAACACACACCTTGGAAAAGGTGAGGCAAATGCGCTCTATCTGTAATGGCTTGCTTAGCAGAACAGTTGGGAGTTAGGAATGGTTGGCTTTCGCAGGTCTCCGCCTGCAGGGGTGCGTGACCCTTTAATGCAGCCAGACTAATCTAGGTATGCACGATGACATGTGATTATTGTTTTGTTATTCATCTCTCTGCACCCGAGGATATCAAATGTTGCCTTGTGCTCCTACCTTAATGTCGCCGCTCAACGAAAAAAAGTGAACCACATAGTAACTGAGTCTACTGTTGTCACACTAGATAGCACTAGGTGTTTCAACATAAATTTTCATTTGGCAGCCTGTCGAAAAGTGTTGTTCATATAGAACGATGACTTATGGAGGGATCCTGAAAGATATAAGGAGGCTGTATTTTTATTGTCTGCTCAAGGTGTCAGTTATTATCAGATATTTTTTTCCTTGACATCAAGAAATCTGTTCACAGTTCATGAAGGTCATAGATCAAGTAGGAATACGGTTATCTTCAGCCGAAGATGTTTTTTCTATATACAATTGATCGTGGGTTATTGAACTCCAATGGGGTAACCCAAAAGCGGGAATATGGTGCTGCAATGCTAGTGGCACACTCCCTGCAGTGATGTGTTGCCCACCGGTATACTGACAGTACACAAGACACACATAGCGTGCTGGGCACTACGTTGCACTAGTCATCCAAATGTACAGTCTTTGTCAAAAGTGTAGAGCACAAGGGGTTCGCTTTTGAGCCACATTATGTGGCTTGTAATGCATTTTCAGTGTTCCGAATCTCTTGATGGTAATAAAATGTATTGTTCTACCCTCTCCAGTGGGAAGGACCTCCATTAATGCTAAATCAGTACCAATACACGGCTCAAAAGCAGACACTTTGGGCTCTAGACTTTTGACAAAGGCTGTACCTTCACATGCTGCTCCATGGGCACGAGAATGCAGACCAAATAAATGTCTGCAGGTTGGTGCGTCTAAGCTTACCGCACAGCACAAGTGCTGTAGGAGTAGGGGCCCACATCAAAGCTGCAGCGGACAGTGTTTTGGTAAAAGTCACCTCCAATCACAACAGCTCTAATTCTGTTAGTGACACACTCTAAACACAATAATAACCTAAATTAAAAAAGCCACCACAAGTCTTTGATCAGCTAGGCTGGCGTCCTTGCATGATAGCAGTGTCGCATCAAAAACAAGCGTGCCTAACCAATCCCGGCCTCGGCGGCAGCGTTTCGATGGAGGCAAAAAGCAAGGCGCCCGTGTGCTGTGCGATGTCAGTGCACGTTAAAGAACCCCAGGTGGTCGAAATTTCCGGAGTCCTCCACTAGGTCGTCTCTCATAGCCTGAGTTGCTTTGAGACGTTAAACCCCACAAACCAAACCAAGCGTGCCGAACCAATGACCACTTTCAAGTGGACACGATATTTGCCTCGTCTTATGGTATTACAGCATAATCAGTGACAGCAGATGCCTAGGGCCACACTGCCAACTCGGCTTCATGCGCGAAACATTATCGTAAGGGCACCACTGTCTACGATTGATTTTATCGCTGACCCAAGCAGAAGCGACTCTGAGGATGCTGCCAATTATCGTCAGAATTCAGTTCCAACCCCGCTGACAACGGAAACCAGCCCGGACGCCGGCGGCCGCACTTCGGCCTGCTAACGATGACTTCGTGAGCAAATTTTGAGTCTTTCCGTGTCGCTCACGAATATGCTACGCCATCTAGCGTGTAGTCGGGTGACTGAAGCTTAGTTTTTATTGCTGTTTACACTTCTTCCCGCGAGGTGGCTATTTTTTTAATGCACTGTTGTGCCGATGGTGTTATCACGCAGTATCCCACCGTCAACAGGGTTGTGCCAAGGAGTTGGTTGCATAGCGCTCGTCACCCGTTTAGTGGACTAGGGCTGTCAGCTCCCTGGGCGGTAGCGATGAATCCGAGTCCGCGCTGGTGAGATGAAGAAAAAGCTTTATACACTATTTACAGGCATTTACACAACGAGATCGGCTCTGGGGCCGAAAGCTAATATAGCCACACGCGGCTGTTCTCGCACAACGATGGCCGGGTAGATTCCGCCGCGTTCGCTCTCTCAATGGGCGAACTGCTCCCGATGGACGCTAGTGACGAACTCACACTCGGGAATCTCGAGCTGAAGCACTTGAGTCTCCGTAAACCGAGAAACCGTTGACGCTCATATGGTCCAATCCGACGGCAACACTTTCACAGGGCCAGTGAGAGAGCTTGCTGCGCTCTTGCTTCAAATATGTTGCGGGGTGAGAAGGGGTCCACCGCAAGGGCCACGGCGCCGAGCTGTCTGGATGCTCAGCTCATGTTCAAACACGTCGCTTCTCTCCCCTTGGCACGGCTCGCCTCTAGTGCACCGGTGCTTTGCACAGAGGTATCCGGATTTTGTGAAGTAGTAGTTCGCCGGAGAAGTTTGGCGTCCAGCTGAATTTCTGGATGGCTTTGGCCGGGCACAACAGCGTTCCGAGCACGCGCCAGCGTCTCCAGTGTCGGAGTTGCATGCGAGAATGACGTCATCCGCATCGATGACGCGAGCTTTGAAACGTCGCAAATATGATGATTCCGCACTGTCTACGACCGATTTTATCGATGACCCAAGCAGCAGTGACTCTGAAGATGCTGCCTTATCGGCAGAATTCAGTTCCGACCCCGATGACGATAGAAACCAGCCCGGAACATCGGCGGCCACACTTAGTTGGCCTGTTTTGCATGCGTCTGGGACTACTCTGGATGTTTTGTTTGTGTTGTTGGTGTCATTTATCGCATTCCCAGGGTGTCAAGATCATTTGGGCACGATATCTTGCCTCCTGCAAAGCAGGGAGTGGCGTTCTGCCCAAGAAGGGAACCGGGCATTCGTTTCGGCATTGCGCTCTGCAGCGGCCCTCGATGCTCATTATGCATCAGCAACACTATTCAATACTGCACTTTTATTTTTGCGCAGAGAGTGACCAGTATAACGCTTTGCATTTTGCATATCTCGAAAAAAAGTTTTTAATTTTTGTTGTTTCATTTACAAATGCATTTCATCCAGTTTTGCTCAATTTTTTTCTAAAATCTGGTTTTTGGGAAATTATACTGCGTGTTACACCCCACAAATTTAAATTCAAAGTTATATGCCTAAAAAGTGAATCTATTTAGCTTTCTTTTCGTATATTGCATTAAATTTGACATGATGTTTTAGTTTTTACAGAAAAAGAAAATCTACTGAAACCTACAGAAAACTGCCATTTTGCCCACGGTAGGGAAAGAGTTAAAATGGCAGCCACGGGCAGAAAACTTATTAACCAAAAAGCAATTTACCGTATTTGCACGATCGTAATGTGCAGCTTTTTTCCTGAAGATAAGCATTTAAAAGTACATGCACATCACAATCGGACTCAAAACTGAAAAATCTAAAACCGGAAATGAAGCAGCTTAATAAACCATAGCCAGCCACATTACCATCGGTACCAGTTAGCCGGCGAGCTTGTGCTTCCGGTAAGCCGCCTCTGTTTTTTGGTTGAGTTGTGTTATGGTGCTCTGGAATTCTAGAGCACTGTAGTTCTGTTAATCCAACCACTCGATGTGTGCTTAAATCATGGTATCATGGCTTAAATAAGCCCGTAAAGGATTGCATGCATGCAGCATGCAGTGACTGCTTCCGTGAGCAAGCCCTCACGCGATCTCAAGACAGCGATGCTCGGGGACATTGCGAGATGGTTTCACAGCCCATGGAAGATCCCCCCACTAACAGTGGTAATGCGTGCAGAAGATGATCTTTGTGGTCGGTGAACAGTGAGAAAGGGCTGTCTTCCGATTCTGACGGCGAGTAGTCTACGACGTCCACGTGCCGTGGTTGCTTTTATGTGTGCCAATTTTGTTCCATTAAATGTTTTAAGCAACTTTCAGACGCTTGTACATTGCATTATTTCTTGTGCGCAGTGAAATCGGCACCAGGTTATTTTCGTGGTTTCCAGCCGATTAATATTACTGCGCATTACAATCGGGGATTTGTTAGAGCGTGCAACTACGGTAGGATAATGTTTGTCGTAGTAACACAGTTTCCGTGATCTTTATAAAAGAAATCGCAGATGGCCTAGCGCATAGCTTGGATCAGTTGACATGAAATGACCCGTATATATATGTATATATATGTATATATATATATATATATAATCTCTTCATGGAAACCTGGCACAGTAGTAAGAATTTTCCATTACCATTTCACAAGTGTATGGTGGTTATTTTTTTCTGGGGCTGCTCTCTCTCATTGATGGGCCTGTGTTCTCATTGCGCAGAGCAAAGCAGGAGGGATGACTTGGAGGCATTAGGGCACATGTTCATGTACTTCCTGAGGGGCAGCCTTCCATGGCAGGGCCTCAAGGCAGACACCCTCAAGGAACGCTATCAGAAAATTGGAGACACTAAGCGAGCCACCCCCATTGAAGTGCTTTGTGACGGCTATCCCGGTAAGTCTGCACCTCTACCCTAAGTTCCCTTTTTGCTGTGGAGCCCAAAGCTTTGATCTTGGCAACCAGGGTACCAATACTTAAGGCAGTCAGTTACACTTTTCAAATCTTCCCGAGAAGACATAGCAAATGTCTACACATTTGAACCTGCTACAACGAAATTCAGGGGATCCGTAGAAAATTTTGCTTTTGCAGATATTCGGCATGAAATAGTACCAAAACATTGGCAAATTGGACAGGGATTCATAACCGTTTGTTTTCAAAATGTCTGTTAGTGCTGGTCTCTCACTGTTTTGAACTCTGCTCCATGGCGCGGTTTCGGATTGCTCTAGAAATCTCTGGCAGTATACGTATTCATATAGTAAATGCAACTGCTACACTGGCCATCGAAATGCATAATTTTTTTTTGTCCATATGTCCTGCATAAGTAGAGCCGAGACTGCGCCACCTTGGAGTATTTTGTTGTAGACACGCACGCATGCGCTTAATGACTTTCCATTAAGCGAGTCCTCTGTTTCCTTGAAGGTGTTTTGCGACATGCAGTACGAGCATTGTTCGCGGCGTTTTATCCTTTTGAAGCTGCACCTTGAAATACCGTCAGTCTGCTGTTTATGCGGCAGTGCCTGTAAAGGAATTTTAAAAGAGAAAACATTAGTGTGATGCTTGACTGCGGTGCAAAAGCAAAGCTAGAATACACCAATGCCGGCGGCTCGCTTCTTATAATGATGTGCCACCTATAGGTATGCCAGGTGATGGCAAAGTGTAGCATGCTGCTTGCTCGGTGTCTCAAGGCCTAACATGTTTCGCTCTGAAGCCACAGGAAAACTGTTTTGGAACTAGAATACCTACTGACCCTCCCGATTCGCCCAGGAAGCTTCAATTTTTTTATTTTTATTTTTACTAAACTTACCGATTGTAGGACCCTTGCCCTATATCCCTATAAGGTGTGTCTGACCGCGCAAGAGTAGTTTTTGCGAAACTGGCACTGGCAAACTCTGTAGCTGCATCATAATTGCTAGCATCACTCACCGTGAGTGGTCACACTAGCACGATCGCATCAGATAAGCAGCCAATGAAAGCCAAATTTAGTCTGAATTGTTGTGGTTGGTGCATTTCATTTTTGCTGTTACAGTTGCTACAATTGCTTAAGTTGTTTAGGGTCAGCTAGGCTGCCTGTGTGCGATGCACACTGTAAAGATAGAATTCTTATGTGCTTAAAGCCATGGCATTATCGTAGCCAAAGCAGATATATTTGCAGACATTCTTGCACTCTTATACTCTGAATTTTCTTGTTTCGTGACATCAAGAAGAGGCGGACATTTTGCGTTTGGCGCAACGTGTGGATGTGACGGGAACACGTCTCATGGCAGCAAAGGTGATTTGAGAGAAACTCGAACTGAATTTCACTAATCACTGTGCAACACAGCCCCCCAATATCTGCTGATCAAGGGTCACCAATCTGGACCATGCTTTGAGCAAAACTACTCTGACAGATGTTTAAAGTTAGCAATGTCTGCTACTTCAAGGTTCGTGCAAAAGAAGGCATTGGACACTGTCTGAAAATTTGGTTGAACACCCTTCCACCCCCCATTTGCACAAATAATTTTTGGTGTCGTCAGATTGGCAGGTATGAACAGCAATACTTATCATCTAATGTCCGACGTCACCTGTGACCACATAACTGATAGGAGTAAGTGTTGAGATAGAGATATATTTGGATGCAAGCAAGAAGAGGGGGTTGGGGGTGTCGGCTGCTTCTGCATTTCTCAACTGGAACCTCACTGTGAAAATTGTTCTCTCTGGGGGATGACAGTTGATTTGCCTCGTATGGCTTGCTGGCAGAGACTCGGAAATAATTTGGTGTGGTGGATATTTCTTTGTAGCAATGTTTGTTTTAGTAGCATCGGACCATGTGTGTATATCCTTGTGTGCTTGCGAGGTTTCCATGCCTCATGCGGTGTGCGACGTCTTGTCCCACTATAGCTGTCAATCATCCTGACAGTATGCCGGACATGTTAGAAACGTATCTTAGTTCTCCTTGTCTAGTATGACCAGCACAGTTGGCATGGAGACTGCCACCCTTAGTTAGTGGTAGATAGTGATCGATAATGATAGTGGTAGTTAGTGATAGTGACAGTGATGATGATAATGACAGAGATAACTAACTATGAGGTCATCACCTGGTGATGTCATTACAAATCGTGATGTCATGACCAGATGTGATGCCGTCTTGATGTCATATCTAACCACGTCTAACAACCGGAATTGGCGTCATGGTAATGTCCCATCCGGTCATGACGACACCAGGCGCTTCACGCATATACAAACTGACCCTGCCGGGCGTCCGTGCGGCGCCTTTCATTTGGCACTTCCTCGAACGCCGCACCACCATCATACAGAAGCAGACGCAGTACAGCAGGCATCAGTAGCATTTTAAATTGGTTTACAGGAAAGAAAAGGCCCACTATCTGTCACCAACTTTAGCCAGTAGCCAACATTAGTCAATAGCCAAGTCGCTAGTAGCCTGTAGTCAGTACCGTGGCAGTCTTCCACTGTGCATACCAGGCATTCATGCGGCGCCTTTCATTTGGCACTTCCTCGAACGCCGCAGCACACAGCAACAGAAGCAGACGCAGTATGGCAGATATCAATAGCATTTCAAATTGGTTTACAGGAAAGAAAAGGCCCCGTATCTGTCACAATTCTATGCTGGCACCTTAACCTAGGTATAAGGAAAGTGGGAATGAAAACTGAGAAAGAGGTGCTGTAGTGGAGGACCACCACGCAATAGCGGCTTTCGCCTCATCCCAGTTTAGTGGTCCAAAGCGCCCCTAGAATTCATTTTATTTCATTGCCTGGCGTGAGGCTGCTCGTCTATGCGCGGATAGCTAAGCACATGTCGGAGACGCCAGAGTTACGTGAAGAACACTGCACCAAGCGTCTGCATGAAAAGGTGGAACGCAAGTTGTGAGAGGCTGGGGTCGTAACCACGTCATGGGTACAAGAAGACAGTCTCGTTGATAGCGGTACAGTCGTACAAGGTGTCTGCGTGGCTCCGGGAACATATAGGGAACAAACTGGGAATATAGTCGGGACATGCATTCTGCCTTTCAGCTTTCGCTATGTAAGCTCTGGTCTAGCTGAGCTAAGCCACAGTAAATTTTTTTCTTCTTTTCCTTCTGCTCTGTACAACCTGCAGACACCTTTTACCAACTTTCAATTTGTTTCTATCTGTTTTCAGAAATGGCTACATACTTGAGGTACGTCAGGCGGCTAGACTTTTTTGAGACGCCTGACTACGACTACCTGAGGAAAATGTTCCACGACTTGTTTGAGCGCAAGGGCTATGTGGATGATGGGGAATTCGACTGGACGGGCAAACAGATGGTGAGGCTGTTTCTTTCACGCTTCTGGATCGGTTCAGCAGTGCAGTGCTATTTTTATCCATTTAAAGCCAGATGCACTGCATATGTCACCATGAATTTTTTGCTTGAAAGCAAACAGTGGCAAATTATGTAACTTCAAGGGAAAGAAATAATTGCATGAGGCAAGTCACGTAGATAAGAGCTGACAATAGCTGCTAACATTTTTCACTCTAACGGCTTTCCTTTACCTCACTCTTTTTAGATTCCTCTAATTTCCATGTCGTGCTTGGTATTAGATTTTTATGTACTGTCAAAAAGCGGGCACAGGTGCAGACAAAAGTAAATGGAGTGCACCGTTGCCTTCAAATATTTTGCAAGCGTTGCCTAATTGAAACTGGCTGCTGTGTATGTGCAGGCTAGTAGGCAACGTTTCTCAATGACAAATAAAGTTTAATTATATCTGATAAGAAGATGTAAGTGCAGTTAGGACAGCATATCATGCTCCATTTGCTTATGTCTGCACCTGTACATCAAGCTGGATTTAAAGCTCTTTCATTGCTATAGATTGCAGCTAAATTCAATAAAGTCATCAATGCATTGTTGAACCTACTATATTAAACTTTTTCTTGGATGGGTAGCCAAGGCTTTTGGTGGCTTTGGCAGTGTAATTAAACTGTGAATTACTTACTGCATGTAACACTCATCACATAATAGCATTTTGGTCTGACATTATGGTTTGTCTTGTTATTAGTTGAGCAGCTATGTTGGAAACGATGCCTTATAGAGAAAAGAATGGACAGGTCTTCCAGTGTCCATGCTCGAGTCCTAATCATAAGTTAGATTTAAAGGAAATTGATGCCAGATTTTGTGCGGGAACGATATGTTAACACTACACACGTTTCCTTATATCTGCCAAGGCAGGTCCCCTGAATGAATTTGACTGCTCATTTGTCACTTCTGCGTTGTGCAAGAAAGTTGACTTCCATCATTGCGTGGCTGTCTCTTCCTTCTTGTTCTTTATGCCGCGATGCATGACTCAGCCGGAAAACTTTGTACAGCTGAGAGCACTGAGGAATGCACTCCCTTCCGACGAGGAAAACTCCAGCCAGGTTTGTCACTTAGGGCTTCTGCTGGATTAGTTGAACTAAGTGGCTAGAGCTTGAAGCAGCGGCAGAGCACTGTATTGCTGCTGTCATCTTATAGGTCTCATTTCAGCTCGGCCTTTGATAGTCCTGCTAGGGCTATTTTTCTTGCACAGTCTCATAGTGAGTCAGCCTTGGCTGCTGTCTGGTCTCAAAACTACTGCATTTAGAGCGCCAGACTTCCTGGTAGTACAAAGCTTCTGATCAAGCATACAATGAAATGCCAGAGAATTTTATTGCTATGGCATGGTTGTGCTGAAAAAAGATATGAAGAACGTCATGGCATGTAATGATAGAGAAGTGGCTTAGACTGACTGTTCATTTCTTTGCAGGGAGAAATCCGTAGTCACAGCAGTTTCGTTCACATCTCAGCAGGGCTTCTAACTGTTGCACATAGTTTGCACATAGTATGAGAGCTCTAACAAGAATGTCTCAGAGGGACCCGATCGTTTGAAGGCCTCCTGGTTGGTCGGAGCTTGCCTGGGTTCCTTTTTGTTGCCAGCATTGTCTGTGCCAGTGATAGCCGCAATGATTTTTGTTTTGGTGGGGTCTTTACTTGTCATGACTGCATACTCAGTGTGCAAGAATTTATGTCCTGGCATATCATCGCCGTTCACTGATGACCTATGCTTTGCCATCACTGCATTAGTAGTATCTTCGTGAGCTTTCACCTCTCTGACATCCCAAGTGAAGACCGCTTTTGTAAAGCAATTCCATGCGTCAGATTTGAACCATATAGCCAGTAGCAGTGTATTCTTGAAGTCTGATGGGAGTCAGCGTTCTGTCACAGCAATGTCCGGGTTCAGCACAAGGTCTCTGAAGAAGCGTCAGTTATACAGCACCTTGAAAGTCGCGCGTCTCGAAATGTGGCAACTTTTGTCTCAATTGGTGTTTAATATCATCGCGTCTTTTCGCTGCATCTTTCGATCAAACTCAGACACTCATGGTAATTTACACTTTTTTTTTCTTTTTTGTATGTGACGGCAGTGACTGGGATTCGTATGGCACCATGAAAACGGCGGATATTTTTCAATTTCCTAATGACAGAATTGATATTGTCAATACATAACTTGCTTGGTTTGCTGCCTTTACAAGGATTTTCCTTGACTGCGTGCATCTTAGAGTAGGGTGGGGCAGTTGAGGTGTGCATAATGAGAAGAAAAAAGGCTTGAGCGCCAGCGCTTTCTTTGCTAGCAACACACTCTCAGAGATGTTAATAATGGCCTGCTCCAGCAAGACTCTCTACCTGCTTCACCTCTGTCTGCTTCATTTTAGTCTCTCACTCACTGTTACTGCACTTTCACTATTACTGCACTGGCTCAATTCATTCCTCAGTCCACATGTGCATGCATTTTGCATTGTGAAAAATATATATATTTTGGTTTGTGCTTATCTGTTTCTTTTTTTAAATAAACTGCCACCCTCACCGTGGTTAGTGCCTGCAGCCTTTAAAATTTCCAGCTGTAGGTGTTATGCAAACATTATTCTGATATGCTGGATCAGAAGATTTTTGTTGCTGAGGCAAGGAACATGTGCCTAATTTGATTGAAGAGGGGTTTTACTCATCACTTCTTTGGTTGTAACCAGTATCAAATGGAAGTTCTTTACCTGGATTTTGTGAAATTATGCCCCTTGCTTCGTCCGGAGGTAGTAGAGAGCATGAGAATTGCAGCAGTTGCAAAGAGCTAGTATAGCAGTTAACTTATTTGATCCTGGGATGTTCCTTTCCTTATGGGGCACTTGCTTGTGTGCCCCCAGAAACATGCGGGAACATACCGTATACACTCGTGTAATGGCCGCACTTTTTTTTCCGAGATTGGGGTGAAAATCAGGGGGTGCAGCTATTACATGAGAAAAAAGACAGCGAAAAGATTATTTGCGGTGGTACCTGCCTTTAGTATTGTCAAAAAACGCCTCGTCCTCCTCCGCTAAACTCGTCGGGATTTCAGGCTCGTCCCGGGTCCAAAACATCACTCCTCGTCGTCGTCGTCCTCCTCCTCCTCCTCCGAACTCATCGGGACTTCAGGCTCGTTTTTGTCCCAGATGAGGTCATCCTCCGTACTGTCCAGCCTGTTTGATATCCTTGTCACCTTGAAACTTTTTTCCACAGTCTCGAACGAAACCGTGGCCCACGCATCGAGTATCCAGTGGCAAACGGCCACAAGCGATGCCCGTTTCAGTCGGCCGGTTGGAGTCTTTTGGTGGAGGGCCGTTGCCATCCACTCACTGTACGCATGGCGAAATCACACTTAAAAGCACCATCGCCGTACACATTTTTCGTCAACGCCGAACTTTCGTCCAGCCACTTTTTTTCCTTCTTCTTTAGCGTAGTGAATCACTTTCAGCTTAAAGTGAGTGGTATAACTAACGTATTTTCCCATCGAGGAAAAAGAAAATCTTCAGCTTACGAGCACAGAACAAATCAGGGCAGCGATGCGTTCGGATTGCGAGATCGCATGTGATGTGCTTCGGGCGATCGAGGAAATGGCTGTAAAACGGAGGAGCGAACAGACTTGGATTGGATTGGATTTGCTGGCCTCACCCTTTGTAACGGGTGAGAATCTCTGCGGATAGGAGCGCCCCCTTTGTAACGGAGGTGGTGGCCGCTGCCCCCATGCTCGACTTTTTTTTCCTCAAATATTTTGTTCTTAATTCTTATTGGCAATTCTACTTCTAACCTTACGCTTCATTTTGGCTTTCACTTGATTTTTGGGCCCCACCTGGTGGCAGTAACCACAAAACGTTCCCTATTTCTTGCACCGCACAGTAGACGGCACTGCCCAACTTCCTGAAACTCATGGTGCTGCTTTTACTCGGGAAATTTTTTTTTTTAATTTTTTTTCCCAATTTTTTTTCTAAAGTTCGGGGTGCGGCCATTACATGCGTGTATACGGTATTTGAGCATAGTCATGATGCTTGGCTACTTGAGCAGAGCTGCCTTTGTTCACTTTTAAAATTGCACCTTTATCAGCCTGCCTTCAGTGTCATGCAGTTAGCTGGAGTCCTGTCTTGGCCACTGAGCCTACGCTTTTCTGGAATCACATTTATGACTTCTTTCATTTCAGCTATTGTAAGAGCAGGTTTCTATTGACAGTGCAATCAGTGCAAAACTTGCTGGTTAATTGTTGTTCACAAGACTGCTCCCAAACTCCCTTTTGTCAAGCTGCACCAGTTATCACTACATTTACTTGTCTAATTTCAAGCGTAATTTGGCCAGCAGTAATGTTGTTTCTGCTCATGTTGTAAAGGCCAGTTCAGCTGGCATAATCTGGTTGTTCAGATGGTAATGATGCCTTATATATCGTGGGCCAGAGTACTGTATTTAGTTTTCTTTGGTAGGTTCCAGTATACTAAAATAGACTGTGATGATGCTGTTGCAGGCATTTTTTTAGTTAATTTTAATTCACACGTCGCTCCAAGTTCGCTGTAAGAAGAAAAGAAAAGAAGAAATGGTGCATTTAAGAATCGGTATTTGGGAAGGTATGAATGAATAAGCGTAGTGAGTCTGGCTTGTGGGGTTGGACTGAAAATTGTCTTTCCCTTTCTGACTCACAGGCACAGCATGACAGTCCTAACAAAAGAATTCAGTGTTGATTTATCCCCAGGTGGTCAAAATTTCCGAAGTCCTCCACTGCAGCGTCTCTCATAGCCTGAGTCACTTTGGGACGTTAAACCCCACAAACCAAAGCAAACCTTACTTCAAGAGCTGCTCTGCCTAACATGCGACTTAAGGTTTTTGTTTGTTTTTTAGAATAAACACAATATAACAAGACGTTTAACTGGCCAGTCTTTAATGAATGCCGTCACTAGGGTATGGGTGACACTTCGCAAGCAGACAGAGGATGTCCTTCTAGAACAGTTTTCTCGCCATGCTACGTGCGCCTGTGTCTGCCTGCGTGAAGGTATTCTGCATTCACCCAAGTAAAAAAATTAGGAGTTAGTTATGCCTCGTTAATATGACCCCCAGTAATATGGACGACCCGAATTATGGACAGTTTTTCTGGGAACGAAACGCTTCAGTGTATTTATGCCTCGTCAATATGGAAACTCGCTGTCTGGACAATGAACGGGGGAAGAATGCACATGGCCCACTTGGGCCCATGCGTTTTTGTCTCTTGAAAAGTGCTTGAAAAAAAGCAGAGGAGCCTGAACGCAAGTTAAAGAAGGGCACGCCGCCAGCGAACCTACGCGACAGCCGATACGGCCGGATGCCTGAACGAGTCCTGTGGGGTTGGAAAGAACCAATGTGGGCGTGTCGCCGTTTTGGGGGGGTGGGGTGGGTGGGGGCACAGCGGACACAGCAAACCGAGGGTCGGCGTAACAAAGACCCTGAAAGGAGGGAACCAGGAGATTTCTGGGTGCAGCGACAGTGCCGTCGCAGTCGGGAAAACAGCAACATGTGGTTGCAATAAGTTCTGCTGAATGTGAACAGAGAGGCCGGTAAAAGCGTAAGAAAGAAATGACAGGAAGAAAGACAAGTGCCTACAGTGGCGACGGGAACTGAAGTTTTCTTTCCCAAAGCTTAGAATGTGTTCCATGTAGCCGTTAACATTTTCGGTGAGAGTTAAGACACACTCACAGAGTAAGGCGACAAAAGAAAGACTATGTGCGAGCATGCAACAGAGATCGGGCGCCCCGTCCTGGACACTCTTCCCTCTCATGCTCCTGGTTTTCGTCCGTGTTGCGCTGCCGAACTGCCACATTTTGACCTGAGGCAGTCCGCATGTCTGCAACTATGCGGCCTTGACAAGGTCTGAGCTCTTCGTAGTCGGCTAGCTGTCGTTCTAAACTGTACTTCAGCTACAATGTTTGTTTTATAGGAGCACATAGAAACGGCGCCAAGAAGATAGGATGTTCAATAGCCCTCTGCATAGCAGCTTGCCAACTTGATTCCCTCGCTTCCTTACGGAAAGAGTACAAGGCAAAAAAGAGAGAATCAGAAGAATTGAAAGGCAGAAAGGTTAACTAGGCAAGAAAGTGTAAAGCATCAGGAGCCTGTAGCCCTCAACTTGGATCTGGATTTTGGCATGGCAGGAGTTAAACGCAAAATAACAGAGCTGAACGTAGGCGCGAAGCAAGCAATCTGTGAATACAAGCTGCAAAAGCCATCTCAGTCAATCCAAGCCCTGAGGGACTATAGTATCGACAGCTCAGTTGTTTCCTCGCCTCAGGAGAATCTCAAGCAACTACTTAGCGGCTACTTTGCTCAGTGACGAGGCCATTTTGGCAGTGGCGGTGAGTAGAGAACCGGACTCTGATTCATCAGCCAGCGAGGAGTTCGTGCTCGAAAGTTCGACCAACACAAAGCCCACCATCACGCGTGTCATGGTGTGCGAGTCGCTTCAGACTGCGCTACAGACTGCACTACAAGACAGCAGTGATAAGGATAATGCACTCAAAATTGCCGGTGTTCTGTCAAATTTTGAGTCCAGTGTACACCGTTGTCTACAAAAGGAGTCATTAATTACAATTCGTTTTTTCTCGATAAAATCCCTTTCGTTTTTATTCATGACTCTTTATATGGACAGTTTTGGTCGGAAACCAAAGTGTCCATATTAATGAGGCATGGCTGTACTCATATAGCCACTCTTTTCATGTTAGGGTTGTGCAAAGAGCCTAAAGTTCAATGCTTGGGAAGACAGCTTTATCACTGCTTCTGCACAGCATTTGCTAATGTTTAAAAATTAGAATAGAGTTGGCTTTTGCAAATAGCACCTTACCAGAAAAATTTAGATGTGTTTCTTCAAACTGCAAAGACCTATGTAAATTTTTATCTTGATAGGTATCTTCCAATAGTGCATACACATACACATTACTGCTGTGTACTTTGTAGCTTAGGTAGATGCCCACAGTTAGCCCTTAACTGATGAACTTATCTCGTGTGATATGAAGTCGCTGTAAGAATATTGTTGCTCTGTTCTTGAATTCAACTTGGCGCATATAATGTTTTGGGAAACACTTACGAGCTGGCAAGGGCATGTTTTAGGCTTTTGTATTATCACCAGCCTTTACACATCTTTGCCAGGGAGCTGGCTGAATGAATAGCCTCCTAAGCTGGTTGTGGTCACCTCTGCCTTTTCTGTCTTGTGCATTGGTTTGGGTGTTTTGTGCTGCTGTTAGATTAATGTGTACATAGGCAGAAAGGCAGTAGTATTGCTGCTTCCTGTTTTTGCTGTGAGGGACTCCAGTTAATATTGTGACTTGGTAGTATTGAAAGTTCACTGGACAACTGGGAGCCTTACATAAAGAAGCGTGAAGAGTTTAAATTCTACGACGTCTAGTAATGTGCCTCCTTGGCCCTTTGTTATCAGGTAGCACCTGTGAAAGTAGCTCTACTGTTAAGATTGTGGATCTGTGGTCTGCACTCAACAGGACTTTTTCAACGCGAATCTGAGGCGAATTGTCACAGTGCACAGCAGTAAGGTGCCATCTTTATGCATAGGTGGGGCAGTTTCTGCTTCCAAAGCCTACAGCTGCACTTGTTAGAGGAAGTCATAGTGGTCATGACAACTAATGTGTTCAATATGACTTGCACTTCTACGGTGTTCTTTGCATTGTTTTACAATAAGGGCTATCTGCCTCAGTTTCCCGCAGTGCTGATCTTGCACTACTTCGAGAACTGAGCTCCTATCTAGCGTTGTTTGTTGCAGCTCACATTGAATATGATGATAACTGGAATTTGAGGCTGCGTTGAAAATTCGGTGTTGTGGCTGATGCCGAAAGTTTGTATGGCAGATACTGTCAGGTCTAGGGAAGAAACTATATGCAGCACCAAACTGTTCAAATTTGTTGACTATCACTGCAGCGCAATATAAGGTCTTTTCGATTTGGCTCGCACTGGCTGCAATGTTTTGAAAAGGTGCTGCAGTGGGGTGCCAAGCGGTGCTGAGAGCAAACAGTACCAGTTCAGCCAGTGCAGACGGGGCCACGACACTAGCGCTCAACGGCAGCTGCCAAAACAAATGCTAAGTGTGGGCCTTGCCATCCTAGTTGCCGTCAAAAATGTGTTGTGTATTGCAAGTTTCGCTTGCCATAACATAGTTGCTGTGGCCCTTTTTGAAGCTGCTATGGCAACAGACATTAATTAACTGCGATGTGTGCATCGCGGTTGCCAGTGCCTTGGTACATGAGCATGCCAGGTACTGCTAGTAAGAGTTCTAAGATGCTTGTTCAGACTGTCTAAGGAGACGTTTGACTGGTTCTGTGATAAATTCAGGATTTCAACAATGCGTCGCAGTGATGCCAACAAATATCGGCTGAAAAAGTATGGCTTATCGACGTGTACTTTTGATGACAAATGTCTGTGTGCTCCACCACTCACAGTCTGTACATGCTAGTGCGACTCCAGTCATTCACTTCCTTCACGCAGTCAGCAGTTAAGTCATATGCTAGCCCAGTGATGCAGAGATGACTCGCATCGACTTTTGGCTTGCAGCAGGCTGCACATCACAGCGTCACGCTGCCTATCTGCTGAGGTAAAGACTAAAAAGACAAAAAAAAAAGGAAGAAAAAAAAAACGAGGGACCAGAAGCAACACGACGAGGCTGTATTCGACTGTGCCACTGCTACGTGTAGCCACAACTGCTATTATCCCCCGTCTGACCACCAACCACGTGTTAATAATCAGACGAAAGTCTTTTTCGACGCCCTGTAGGATGATATGAAGCGGCATATGTTTTACACTTGGCAGTACATGCGTCATGTTGCACTTTCAAACACCGCCTCCTGAGTGAGTGCAAGGGTGCTGAGGACTCGTGCAGAACTAGTCCTGCACGTTGACAAAGTGAGGAAAAAGGTATGGAGGGCATGAATGGCACCTGACAAGCAAGGATGATAGTGCTGCACCTCTTGAATTGGCGCAGCGATATCAAAGAGACATGTAGTAGCAAGAGCTCCGACATGCTTGGCTTCCTTGAATTTGAATGTGCAGTGAGAGTTTGTGCGTCGAGGTGTGCTGATTGATTTTCAATACCAAATATTAGACTTTTAAGGCTGCATTGCTTTTGATTCAAAAGAAAAAGTTCCCAATGGGTATCCATTTCTTTACTCATCTGACTAGGCTAGACATGTAGACAAAGCTGTGCTTGCCTTGTCCCTTCTTCATATCTTCTCTCCGGGAGCATGTCACCTGAGGTTGACATCCCTGTTCCACCTGCAATTTCTGGCTTGGAAAAACGCGCAGATGAGTTGACTGGCTGCAGCTTCCGTTCGGTGTTATTGGAAAGAACTATTACAGCTCTGCAACTGGCTGGCACATGTATCCCTCATAGCAGCAGAATTTATTCTGTGCTCTGGTGCTTTTAGTGTAGTAGAGGTGTTGCTGCATCCTGTGTGTGGAGCAAGATTAAGACATCACCCTCCCTTTTCTTTTTCCTGCCTTTATTGCCCACATTTCAGTCAACCCCTGTTGGGTCCCTGCAGACGGGACAGGAGGTCATCGTTTCCCCAAACAGGGAAAGGCACATTACAACCAATGCCCGGGTAAGGTAGTTGTGGAGCAAAGAAAAAAAAAAACGAGTTCTCCCTTTAATCCTCCTGTGCCAACTTTCCTCATCCTGTCCTTATACGCCTGCAACTTTCCAGACTTTGTAAGAATACTGCATGGCACCACTCTATTCCCTCGGCAGCATATGCATTTTGATATTTGTCTGGCATTCGTGCAAAACAATTAAGTTCACAAACTTCTCGTGCAAATCAAGAAGCATGCGTGATCTGGCAACCTTAGCTGGTAACGTCCTTTGCCGCAGTTATGACATGCTCGTCACCTTGCTTGCTGTCTTTCTTCCTGTGTGTTGTGAACTTTGGCTTGCTTATTAATACTGCTGGCCCTTTTGAACCCCCTGGTGTACTTTGCATGTGTACTTTGTATTTCTGGTTGAAAGACTTGAGTTTCGGCTTCTCTGTGGATGTCTACCTTTCTCTCTTGTCGCAAATTCTTTTGACACAGTCAGTGTTTCCGGATCATTTTGGTAATGATTGTTTGAGTTACCTTCTTGATCATTGTTCCTGTAACACTTTCACTCGCTCTGTGCTAAAGAGGTTGATGTGGTTTCCTTTCACAATACTAGCTAGGTTCCCTGCTCTTATTTTGTAACGCTAATGCTAATCTCCACTGTCTGTCTCACATCATTTATATTTTATGTAACACTGGTGAAATGGGCTGGTTTGTCATTGCTGATATGGTGTGCAGTAAAAGGTATGCTGCTGCTCTCTTTTTTTTTTTTTTTTTGTATGTGTGTGTGGGAGGAGGATGGGGGGGGGGGGGGGGGGGCAGTAAATGGTAAGATTTAATACTGTGCATTACCCTGCTATTATTATACTCCACTTGTGTGCTGCCTCTGAAAAAAGATGCAAAACATTGCTGACTTACATCATGGCAGCAGTCACCAGAATTTATTGAATTCACAGCAAACCTTAACGTGATTCACAACTGGTTCTTGTTGATTGCATTTAACACCATTATTTGCTCTCCATTGTCACATTGCACATGAGGGTTCTGCCCCTGCAGTATCCTAGGTGCTGGCTCACATTCACTACCTCCTTACGTTCGGCTTGCAATACATAGGCGAACTGAATATCACCTGCCGTTGTAGTCTTGGACAAACAATGAATTATGCTGCCGGTCCGCTGTGCCTGCAGTCGAACCCGCAGAAGAACGCCTGGTTGGACCAGGGTGGGGGCAACACGCGGCAGGCAGGCAACACACTGCTGGCTGAAAAGCTGGCACACCAGGGTGGTGGGGCCGGTGGTGTGCCCCAGGGCTCGGTCCAGGTGGTCTCCTCCACCAACGGGGACCTGGCAAATGACGACCCCACGACAGGTCACTCCAACACACCTATCGCCCTGCCGGTCGAAGTGGAGGTCGTCTCAGACACCAAGTGAGGGGCCTATTCTCATGCATGTAACACACTTTTGATAGTCATTAAATGACTACTCTCAATATATATTTTTTTAATGCCGAGGGAGAGCTTCATATATTGCTTGCAGCTGCTGTGCCTCACCATCTGCAGAAGAGCATTGTCCAAGCAGCTCGACGCTTTCGTGATGACTGAGAAAGAAGCGCATCCTTAAGCTGTTCAGTTGACAGTGAAATCTGCTGTAACTTTGTGGATTCAAGTGTAATTTGTGCGCTTGGGACTGTGTCAAGCACTTCTTGCCTGTCTCTATGCTATTCTAATTACAGGAGCGCGACTGAAATTGTGATGTTGGTTGCCTGTTGTTGAAGCGGTTGCTAGGCACGGCTGCTCAAGGTTATTCGTGGCCACGGCGTATGCGACGAGCTGAAACCTGGCGTAATGTTACTTTCGCAACAAAAATAAAAGAAAGACTGTTACAAAATTTTGCTCCTAGTTTGGTGTGTTTGAACTGAAACGCGCCACTTATAGGTTTACTCAATTTGGCTGAACTAACTGCACTAGTTTATAGAGTGCAGCACCTTCGTAATCATTGTTCTAATGCACAGTGTGGCCCCTGTACCTTTTTTTTTTTTTTTTTTTTTTGCAAAGGTGCAGGCCTAGTTCAGGACGAGTTCACCAAATATCTAAACTGGCCAGTTGCCAAATGCAGCGAGTGGAACAAACGTGCAGCGCCAGCGGCACTAGTGTTGCACTGCACCTGAACTGGCTGAACTAGCGCTGCAAGCCATTTGCATGATCTCGGCATCCCCTTGGATTCTGCCAGAACTAGTGGAGAAAGTGCAGCCAAATCGAGTAGACCATATGGCTGCATAGTTTAGGTCCGCATGCGTGGTATCGTGAGAAAAGACAATCTTGTACAGAAATTGCAAACTGCTTAGAATGAATGCATTGATTTTTCAGTAAGGACTGTCTCATGCATTGTAGTTGCAGCCTTCAATTTTTTTTCATATTCAAACACTTCAAAGGGTAGCCGCATCACTCTGTGTTTCGTTTGCGTTTTACTCGATAATATTTTTGCATCAGTTGTGCCGCTCGCAAAATCATGAAGGTAAAAAATTTTCTGTTTCTACTTTCTCCCAGGTGCTGCTGCTTCTTCAAAAAGAAAAAGAAGATAGGACGCCAGAAGTGACTGGCCCTGGCGGCTTCGGCCACCCCAGACCAGGAGGCCACCCTGCTGTGGACGTCCCCTTCCGATTCCAAGGAGAGCGTGCCCTGCGCTGCCCCACACGGCACAGCAGCCACCACGCCACACATTTCTTCCTCGGCCTTCTAAGGGGGACTCTATTTATACGGGACACTGCTCCTCCACCACCACCACCTCCTCTCAACCACCCGAACTGAACTGCTGGAAGGGGCTTCCTTTCCTTCAATACTCGGTCGGTTGAAAGGCGTGCACACTACAGCTGTGTCAGATACTGTGTGGTGCATTTGAGGGTGGCTGCTCCTCACTCCCTTGTGGCTTCAAGTTGAGGGCATGGTTGGAAAGCAACAAGGAGACAGGCTTCTTTTCTCCAGAGGTGATCACGGTGGCCCAACTGTGTAAGGTCTCTAGTGCAGTGCCTGTGCTGGAAGGTGGGCATTCCCCAAGCTCTTTTCCTACATTAAGTTTTTTTTTTTTCTTCCCCCCTAGACCTTGTTATCCGAGTTATCTGTCTTGTCAATTTGAATACCATGGATGAGTACTCTCATGAGCTGTCAGGTGTCCTGTGCATGTGTGCGTACCGCTGCTCATCGGTGTGCCCGTAAGCCTCGGCACTGTTCGCAGCGCAACTGTTGCCACTTGCGAGAGCCCATGGGCAGAACGCTTCGCACCGTAGTGGCAAATCTTAACAGTCTGCTCTAGGCCTTGGAACCTCCGGTTGCACAACAGTTTCATGGTGAATGGTTTGCCAGTCTCCTCCCAATGTGGGCGTATTACAAGAAGTACTGCTGACCTACACAGTGTTGATTTTTTTTTTTTTTTTTTTTTTTCTGCTCCTTTGTTGCATTCTTCAGTTTTGACTGAAACTTTGGCTCGCTGGCGAGTTAGGTTTTTGTTGCAATGCTGTCGCCCCTTCTTTTGCCACAGATGTCACCCCACACTATCTAGCGTCACCAGGCAAATGCCCGATAGGGCATGCACTACGCATAGCCCCTGTTGCATGGTGCCAAAAGCAGGGGAGTAGAATGTTGCCACTTCAGCCGAGCTAAGCTGAGCAGCGTCTCGACCCTCGGTTGTTGGCGTGCGGCAGCTCGGCCTTTTTGTCAAGCGAGACTGTGGTGTAAAATGTGGAGAGTGCTGGACAGTCATGTGCAGACAGCTGGGAAGAGAGCTAGAAAGAGACTGTGTTTTGGACACAAACGTGGGGCAGGATGGAAGGGCAGACAAGCTGTGCATGTCTGATGGAGCTTGCTGGTCGTGCTCGCAGTGGAATTAGGGAAAGGGTGTCTGTGGAGACTTGCTGACACCCCATACTTTTTGTGTGTCTGTGTGTGTGGTTCCCACAAACTGTGTACAAATTGTAAAGAATAGTTTGTTCTTTCTTCTCTGATGAAATGTCCTATATATATAAATATATATATATATATACCAGTCTTTTTCATTTTTACTGATTTGTTTGACATAGGTTTTCATTTTTCTGTCTTGTAATAATCAGGTAGAAAGGCAAGATGACTTGGAAAAGTGTTGAAGCCAATAGTGAGGTCTTATCAGCAGGAATGATGTTCTGATTATTACAATATTGCAGCCAGCAGGGATGCCGTGACCCCTGTTGTCTGGCCTCGTTTCCCCCTTTTTGCTGATTCTGTGCATGTCACTGCTGTAATGGAGTGTGCCCTGTGTACATTTATCTGTGCTGCCTTGTACATAAAGAAAAATAATAGGTGGAGCAAGAGATGCTGCTGCTTTTTTTTTCTTACTCCTCTTTTACTTTATCTGGGCATGTTAAGAGCACAGTTGTTAGTGTCTCTCTCACAGCACTCTTGGCAAAGAGACGGCAGGAGTCGTCTGTGTGCGGACCATTTGTTGCCTCTGCAGTAATGCAGTGGAAAAACATTGTTACACCTGACGACGAGGCTAAGAAATAACTGGCAATTCCAAGATTGTTTTTCCCTCCCTACCTTATTTTGGCATTATGACGCGTCATTTTTGCCATGGTACTTAGTCATTTTGTCAACACGCTGCTTACTATTGCTGGATTACTGTGCATGTTAGACTTCCTGCTTTGCTCCTCCTCCCTCTCCCTCCTGTTTTCACATTAGTTTTACCTTTTGTCACTGGAATGAATGGTTTTTGATCTCATGCACACAGCTTTCTCATATGTACATTACTTGTTTGCTTCTGTAAATGTGTTTCAAGCATGTGTTGTTCTCACCTCCCTTCATTTCGCCCGAGTCCACCCATGTCAAACTGCGCACAATCGAATAGGTGATGAACAGTGTGTGCCGAGCTTTTCGTTTCTTCTAGAGTGCTGCGTCTAGTTTTTGCAACACAATGTGCGTGTTATGCTTTAGTGTACATTTCCAAGCCCCTCTTTTTTTCTTTTCCTTTTCTGGCCTTAGTTTCATATCTCAGAATTATTTTCCTGCTTGGAGCAATGCAATACCGGTGGATTTTTTTTTTTTTTGTGTCTGGTGTGTGTGCACGCATTTCTGCAGTTGTGTGGACTCTGTAGCTCTAGTGGCTGCTTGGAACGCATATTTGTATGAACTCACTCTTTTTCCTGCAGTTGTTTTTGGGGCACAGGGTTGCCCTAACATGACATTGTTTCATTTCCCCGAGGACATTATTAAATGGAGATGAATTGACTATTATAGGTGGATGTGATATCTTGAGCTCAGATAGCCACAGTAGCCCCTCCAAAGAGAGATGGAGAGCATTCAGCAAGTCTTTGCAAAACTGGCTGTGTAGAACTCCTTCATCCTAGTAGTGAGGTGCTGTTAGCCATTGCACTGCAGTGCCAACTGTAGGCAGTGTTGATGTGACTGTTTCAACAAGTTTTATGCCATTGATTTCAGCACATGCTGTGCTCTCCAGCCAGCAGTTTTGTTCAAAATCCATTTGCTGGGTGTTCTCTCGAGACTGAGGATCGCACAAAAAAAAAAGTGCCTGGCTTTGGTAGGATGCTTTATGCTACATTTAACGCTCAGTTTTCTCCGATCCCTCACTGTGCTAAAGGGGTTGAAAGCTGGTGTTCTATTGTCAAGGCTTCTGTGACACACCTCTAAACCCCCTCCCCCTCCCTCTTGGAGTAATGTGGTGATTCCAATGCAGTTTTCTTTGAAAAAGGTTGCCTTGGGAGAAGTTGCTGTCATTTCCTCGCTGTAGTGCTCGTTATGTAGTCTGTGTGGCAAGCCAAAGATGTATGGGAAGGGGAGTGTTCGGGGTATGAGAAGTGGTTCGGAAGTGAAGCCAGATCAAATGTTTTCTGGGGGGCTCATTCTCCGCTGTATGCATCACGTTGCGCTACATGGTTAGCCTTGTACTGAAACATTTCGCTGAACTTTGTATACACACATGCACCGCAAGCTGTTGTGATAATCAGTCTGTAGGGTGAAGTAGTAGGCAGAAAGCTGGCTTTTTTTTTTTTACCTCCCCATACATATTTTTTCAGTGCTGAACAATCTTTTTTTGCTTGAAAGTTGGGTGTGGGGACCCCATCTGTCCTTTAGTTTCCTCGCAAGGATAAATTTGGTTGACTTCCAGGCCGTTTCTGCTTTTTGTGCGAGTGGTGAGAGAATAAACTGAAAGCATGCAGAACGTTGCACATGTCTGTTGTGGTTACTTTTATTGCAAAAATTCACCGGCAAAAGCATATATACAGCACCTGCCCGAGTACAGTCACACATTGGCACTATATGAGTATCAGAAACACGTAATGGTAATTATGAAGATGAGCTGCCATTTTCGTTGCTGTCACAAGTGTCTGGACCGGATGCACCTTCACAGGAGTCCTGCTGATCAGTGGAAACTTTTGGCTTTGCCAAAAAATTGGCAATTTCCTTCTGCCATGATGGGGTGGGCCTAGGACAGTAAGAGTTCCCACCACTGGTTTTGCCTGAAATTGGAAACAACCATCAGAGGAAAAAGAACATTCTTGCTATTCAGGAGGGGATTTTCAGTCAGTCCCTAAATGGGACCCCATTGTTGCCACGGTCATCGGGGCTCTGCCTGCAAGGATACGCAGGTCAAAATTACAGCTGCACAGCAACTTTCCAGCCCTCTATGTTGGCTAAACGGAAGGCAGAGCCATCCAATAGAGCACAATCATTTGGGGTAACCCTAAATAAACACAGCTGATTTTTACAACCTACAAGCAGGACCTTTTTTGCAACTTTTCATACTTTGCATTTGATGCCACAATGATTTAGTAGATCTGACATTTAGCTACAGATCACAAGATTTTGAGATCCAATTCCAGCCACAGCAGTTCGTTGGAGTCTGCAGATGCCTGCATCAAATCACATGTACTAAATTACTATTATAACACAAGCACAATTCATAAAAAATATTGCAAAGTGTGTGTAGTCTGCATCTGCACACAACTGCCATGGTAACGTTACCTTTCAATGCAATTTTTACATACTGTATACACTGCAAACTTTCTGCTTTTCAAGTGCATGCTCTAGCTTTGTGTGATGTGCAGTGTCTGTGCACGTTAAAAAACCCAGGTGGTCGAAGTTTCCAGTCCTCCACTACAGCGTCTCTCGCAGTCAGAGTCTCTTTGAGACGTTAAGCCATACAAACCAAACTTTTAATTGCTTGTTTTAGGCAATTTTAGAATCAATCATCTTGCAAATACAGCCACCAAATGAACTCGGCAGAAAATATTTTGCAAAACAATGGTTGTGGTAGCATATCTGCCATTTCTTTCGATGTATTTGCTAGTTATCTAAATTCCCTGAGTAATGAATCTTCAAAACAATCCGACAGTTTAGAGTGCCTGTTATATAGACGCTGGTATTTTAGTATTAGTTCCAATTATTTGTGCAATGTGTTACTGTAATGCAATATATATAGGTGAAGTTGTTCCCAGCAGATTATAATTAGATTTAAGCCATTCTGACCACCTAAAGGGAACGTTCCCGTTTGGCAGAAGACCCGGCACTCTTGCAAACTCTTGACGGATGGTTACACAGCACACAACACTGAAGTTAAGCAATATCACGCATGGAACAAAAGTGAATTAAACATAATTCATGTTAAAGGTCATTGAATGCCTCTTTAAAAGATTTTACTTGATAAATATATTTTGCTTAAAGAAAAATGTCCAGGCCGGAATCGAGCCCATGACTCTTCGAACGAAAAGTTGTAGACTAGGCCACAGAAGGCACACTTGTATGGCTTGGGAACAAGGGTGTCATGCAGTCTCATTTAAATTATCGTACAACTGCACTAATGCATATGTGTAATCACAAGGGCCACAGGCCGCTATTGAGACTTGCCCTTTAGGCAGAGTTTAAGAGTCACCCTAGTGCTAGCACCAGGGCTTTCACTGCGCTAAAAAGCTGTCCAGTTCTCCTCGAGAAAGGCTTGTCTGAGGGTAGTATGATGTCGCAACAAAACATGCAATGGCTGAATCAGCAGGAGCTGCCACCTAGGGCAGCTCTTTTGAGATGGACCAACTTGAGCAGTGTTCATTACGTATGTCAACTGAGGCAAGCCTGTTCAACCAAATCCATGCAAAACTAGGACTAAACAATTTGTGATTAGCCTGACGTTAAACCACCCATTAATTTTTAAGTGCATTTAAGAAAACCCTATGGCCAGTCACAATACCATTATCGATATGGCGCCGGAAGATGAGCCCCCCAGGTTGGAAGGCGTCCCACATGTTACTGGGGATGAACAAAGGGCGATTCCTAGTAGCTCCAGGACGAATGAAGCGGCTGGGCTAAAGCCAAAAGGACGCTCAGTTGTGGATGTGTCGGGAAGCGACCGGAAAGTCCGATGTTGCAAGGAGATATATCACATAGCAACATGGAATGTAAGATCTATGACGCAAGGTAAACTGGATATCGTCAAGCGAGAAATGGACAGATTGAACATTGATATCTTGGGTATCAGCGAGCTCAAGTGGACCGGAATGGGAGAATTTAACTCCGACGACCATTATGTCTTTTATTGTGGGCACGAATCCAAGAGAAGGAATGGGGTCGCTCTCATAGTAAACAGAAGAATGGGCAAAGCAGTGCTAGGGTACAACCCCAAAAACGACCGAATGATTTCACTTCGGATCCAAGGTCACCCTTTCAACATAACAGTTATCCAAGTCTATGCACCGACCACTGCTGCTGAAGAAGCTGACGTTGAGAGATTTTATGCGGACCTACAATGCCTTTTAGACCGCACCCCATCATCAGACGTCGTTTTTCTCATAGGAGACTGGAATGCTAAGGTCGGGAGTGAAGTAATATCCGGAATTACAGGCAAGTTCGGTCTTGGTGAGCCAAATGAAGCTGGGCAGAGGCTAGTAGAGTTCTGTCAAGAAAACAACCTGACCATAGCGAATACTCATTTTCAACAGCACAAGAGGCGCCTGTACACATGGATTTCACCGGACGGTCTGTACAGGAATCAGATCGATTATATTATTTGTCGGCAGAGATGGAGAAGCGCTATACAAGCAGTAAAAACTAGGCCTGGGGCCGATTGTGGCACCGATCATCAGCTTCTTGTTGCCAAAATTAAGCTTCGATTGAGGAAAACGCAGAAAACTAGAAGGCCTTTCAGGTATGATCTGGATCAGATTCCATTAGAATATGCTGTGGAAGTGAGGAATCGATTTCAAGAATTATATCTAGAAGACAAAGAGCCCGAAGAGATGTGGACTGATGTTCGTGATATAATACAAGAAGTTGCTACTAAGGTAGTTCCAAAGCAAAAGAAATGCAAAAAAGCAAACTGGTTATCTGAGGAGGCTTTGCAAATAGCTGAGGAAAGGAGGATGGCAAAAGGTATGGGGGAAAGAGAAAGATACAAGGTTCTCAATGCGGATTTTCAGAAAATAGCAAGGAGAGATAAGAATGCCTTCCTGAACATACAGTGTCAAGCAGTTGAGGACAACAGCCAATTAAGGAACACAAGAGCTCTGTATAAGACAATCAAAGATATCAAAGGAAGCTTCTGTGCTAAGCTGGGCGTGATAAAGGACAAACGAGGCAAGGACCTCACTGAAGCCTCAGAGATAAAGAAGAGGTGGCAGGAATACACAGAAGAACTGTACAAGAAGGACCCGGATGTGCAAACCCAACATAGGACGGTTGTGATTACTGATCTCGAGCCGGGCATCCTGAAGAGTGAAGTTGAATGGGCCTTAGCCAGCCTTGCTAAGAACAAAGCTAGCGGAATTGATGGTATTCCAGCTGAGTTGCTTCAAAACCTCAACTACGACGCTGTTAACACACTGCATACATTATGTCAAAAGATTTGGACAACCCTGCAGTGGCCACAGGATTGGAGGAGGTCAGTTTACATCCCCATTCCAAAGAAAGGCAGTGCCAAAGATTGTTCCAACTACCGCACGATCGCGCTTATTTCGCATGCTAGCAAGGTGATGTTAAAAATCCTGCAAGGTAGGCTGCAGCAGTATGTGGATCGGGAGCTTCCGGACGTGCAAGCTGGGTTTCGCAAGGGCAGAGGAACTAGAGACCAAATTGCCAACCTTCGCTGGATCATGGAAAAAGCAAGAGAGTTCCAGAAACCCATTTACTTCTGCTTTATTGATTATGCGAAAGCGTTTGACTGCGTAGATCACAGCAGATTGTGGCAAGCTCTCCAAGAGATGGGAGTTCCAATTCACCTCATCTGTCTCCTCAGGAACCTTTATGAAGGGCAAGAGGCCACAGTCAGAACTGGGCATGGTCTTACTGATTTGTTTCCGATTGAGAAAGGGGTGAGGCAAGGCTGCATACTGTCGCCCTGCCTATTTAACCTATATGCAGAGTGCATTATGAGAAAGGCCGGTCTGGACGAGTCTTCAGCTGGAGTGAAGATTGCTGGAAAACGTATCAACAACCTTAGATATGCAGATGATACCACTTTAATGGCAGAAAGTGAAGTGGAACTCAAGAGACTTCTGATGCGCGTACAAGAAGAGAGTGAGAAGTTTGGGCTTAAACTGAATATTAAAAAGACGAAGATCATGGCGTCTTGCCCTATCAAGTCCTGGAGCATCAATGGACAAGAAGTGGAAGCTGTGACAGACTTTCTGTTCTTGGGCGCCAAGATTACCTCGGAAGGAGACTGCAGCCATGAAATTAGGAGACGCCTGCTTCTGGGAAAGAGAGCAATGGTTAGCCTTGACCGCCTAGTAAAGAGCAGAGACATTAGTCTGCCAACCAAGATCCGTATAACCCGTGCTATGGTCTTTCCAGTTGTGATGTATGGATGCGAGAGTTGGACTGTGAAAAAGGTTGACCGCCGAAGAATTGACGCGTTTGAATTGTGGTGCTGGCGAAGACTCTTGAGAGTTCCTTGGACTGCCAGAAGATCAAATCAGTCGATATTGTTGACCATAAACCCTGACTGCTCATTGGAGGGTCAAATTCTAAAGTTAAAGCTCAGCTACTTTGGTCATCTGATGAGACGAGAGGAGTCGCTGGAGAAAGATTTGATGTTGGGAAAGGTTGAGGGTCGCCGGAGAAGGGGTAGGCAGCGAACGCGATGGTTAGATGGCATTCTCGAGGCATTGCAGATGAAGCTATGTGATGTTAAGAAGATAGTGAGAGACCGGAAAGCGTGGCGTGACATGGTCCATAGGGTCACGAAGAGTCGGACACGACTGAACGCCTGAACTGAACTGAAGAAAATTGCTGCGTTGTACACTGGAAAAGTAAGAAGAAATATTTATTTTCAAATAGAGTAATAAATTGTGCCTAAGGGTTAATGGTCATATTTTAACGAGTCTGATTTGGTCTCTCATTCGTGGTCAGTGGCTCAAATTCACTGGCGTGTCGTGCAGTTGTGCACCAGTGTGAATTAGTTTTGAGACTTTTTCTTTCGTACAATTTCAAAAAAATGCTAAACCAACTTCTCAACAGCTTGATATGGCTGCTAGCCCCGAATCTATGAGCTCTATTCTAGCTACTTGGGCCATATCTGAAGGGGGCTGGTTAGAAGTCTCAACCTGATTGGCAGTGTTTCCTACACAAGATTTCTCTGGTGTACACAGTGGAGCAGGACATTGGAACTTTATTTTTGTGCTGTCAAAAATCCCATTTATGCTGTCCCTTTACCTATACCAGGGTGTGTCATAGGTGTTTCAATACTGTCTCAAACCGAGCATAAAAAATACCTAGACAGCAAAGGGGCTGACTGAGCAATAGCACCTATTGCTGTTCATGGTGCATGAAATTGCAGCAGTCTAAAATTGCGCACATGACTTAAAGCTTTTTTTTTTTTCTTCAAAGTGCTTGGAGGCAGTTTCACAGAGTAACCAATTTCAACTACACTTAATTAAATCCTTCCTGAACAAAACGATAGTGCCATTTCAAGCCTAGAAGGAAAAATTGGTTTTTGAAAATGAAATATAAAGTTGGCTGTCACTAAGTTGTAAAGTACTTTAATAGTGCTACAGCCTTTCTTCTATTAAAGAATAGGGCTGCAGTTCCATGAGCATGAAAGTGTGCAGTGTACATGAATTCTTAAAAATCGAGCCATTCATCTTCATTTTTGTGAAATGGAGGTCCCAGATAATGCGCGTCTGAAACAAATAAACCTCAAACAGGTTATTTCGACTGATATAACCATGTCCGTTGACCTGCATAATATTCAAACGCTCAAGGTTCCATTCACTACTTTCGGGTGTGCAACCTACTGCCATTAGCAATCACCTAGAAGCACTTCCTCCACACCACCTGCTGCTCTCTGCATAGTAAGCTGCGCAGTGGTACGCATGCCCTCGCTCACCGATATATAATTTGCGAACACCTCAGAAATTAGCCCGACCTGTCCATTGCAGCAAAACAGCAATACTGGGTCACATAGTATGGGACTATTGGTCCCACCTAAGATAGACTTCGTGCCTGATCCCTCACTTGATGCGGGGAATAAAGGCCAGCGATAACACGGCCATCCAAACCTGAGTCAAGGCATGGGCCTGTGTCGCCCAGAATTTTTACGGTCTTGGACGCCCCTGCTCATCACATTGCATAACCCCGACTTTTCTTTTTGCAATATTGTCCATGACGATACCTTAGATGTGCCTCGACGCACCTTGCGAGCGTGAGCTACGGGCGGAAGGGTCTAATACTACTCTGGGTGCAACCTCAAATTTCACATCGCTGGGTCTGAATGGCCTTGACCTAATTAAGTATCCACCGAAAAAATGAGGTAGATCCTGCGCCCTTCTTTCCCTAACTAACTTGGGGGTGGCTACTCCGCGGTATAAAAATGGTGGGAGTTTAAGCATGGCTTGAACATAGTTACATCGAAAGCTCTTATTTAAATAAAATAGAGCTGTATTTAGAATCCAATCATTTGTACGCAACCTCATTAAATTCACCATATATTCTTTTCAGCTCACTTTAATTTGGCGCCAACACAAATTGTGACCTGTTGCTGGATATTTTGTTGCATCAAGATTTTGCACTTACGGTGCAGGACTACGGATTTTAACAACCTTACGGCTATTTTTGGCATAGTTAAACGCCAAAAAAAGGAAGGCAACAAAATCAGGCGACGCGCTAGGGACGCAACAGGCAGTGCCCTAATCCCTAATAGCGTTTACGGGCAGACAATGGCGACCTACGCTAGCATTCGGGCGCGCGGTTAGACGATCTAGTAACGTCGGCACATGACTTGAGGTTACTAAAACGTCGTATATACAAACTGGAGTAAACATTTTAAAAGAATTAGACGAGCTGTACGCTTGGCAGCGCCAAACAACGCAAAGTGAAAACCAAGCATTCTTGACTGCGCAGCTAGCTATAGATACGGCATGACGGTCGAATGCTAAGTTTCACTACTGTCGATAAACTACGACGTACCAGCCAACCACTGCACACTGTTTACAGCAGTGCCTCTTTTAGTATAAAGGAGAAACTTGCATACTGTTAAGAGGCTGCTGTACGTACACAAGCTACCCCAAACAACCGTAGAGGATGCGCACTGGCACCGCTAGCTAAGAAGCTGAGAAAAGTTTATTATTGTCATACCTCCTTTAGTCTTTTTAGAAGCCGGTGAGCTGGAACTGGAACCACCACTTCGCGGTGTACTCACTGTCTTCCTGAAGGTCTTCGCACCAACAGCTGCGTGGGAGAACATGGCTTAACTTAATTTCGCAACGGGTTTGCCTTCTCTGACTCCCCTTATCTACACCAAAATTCAGACTTACCTCGACTGGCGCCGTCTGCCTTTGTTCGAACCATGGCTATCGTGCTGCGCTGGTTTTCGAATGGTAGCACACGCAGTAGCCCGTTATTTGTGGGTACTGGGACCGGTTCCGGCTCTAGAATACTGCCAGTGCTCCAGAATACCGCCGCGCTGTGCCAGAAACTGGCGCGAAATTTTGCGCGCGCTTCTGACACTTCTGACGTAACAACTATTCTGCATAAATCAAATTTTAACGTTATAATTATATTTGTTACCTATAAAATATGTCAGTTTTTAAATTACTGTATTTATTTACAAAATTTTCTGATGATTTCATAGTAATTTAAGTTTGCTGCAGGGCTATGAAATTGTCTGCTGCCGTGATTATTGTTGTTACCGGTGGCGTTAGTTCTCGTGCTGGGTTCGTCTAGTGCTTTCTTTTTGAGAATAGATTCTTATGCTTGTCTTCTAGCGGGCGCTTCTCTGCATTCCTCGTCCACTTTGCCAACTCCAGGTACATCTGAACGGAGTCCTGTGTTCGCATTATTGCCAGCGAATGACGTTGGCGGTTGTGCGGAAGCCGAAACCACTGAAGAAACGAATCGTCCTGCCATGGATTACAGTAAGAGTATAGAACAGTCCTAAGATCACTCATCTGCCCTCGAATGAGCTTATTTTGCTGTTTAAAGTTTGGGCGTTCAAGTTATAAAGTTCGCTGCGATTCATCTGAGTTCATTGATTCCTCACGCAGATGCTGACAGTGCTCCCATGAAAGCGTACAAGAAGGGAGAAGAGCAAGACTATGTCCAGGCAAAGCCTCAGAAATCCAAGTCTTCCAAAAAGAAGAGCCCGAACACAAAGAATGAGGCAAGCTGTTTTCCATCTTGCGCGGAAGCCAGCTTTCAATGCTGCATATAGTAGGCATATGTATTTGGCTTGCAGCGAGCGCGTACTTAATTTCTGTGTAGCTGCCTTATAACAAATTTAATCTTTGCTGACGTGCAGTGTTTGTCAGAACTCAAAGATCCGCGTGGCATATTGAGGCTGATGAGCATTGAAGCAGCACAGCCCGATGTTAGCCCGATTTAGGGGCGCAGTGGGCCCTTTAATTTGTAATGCAGACTGGCCTGGTGGAAGCAGACACATGGGTCGGAAGCTAATCGCAAGCACACACATTGCAGCCACCTCAGGACCAGCTGGACTCAAGTGTGGACAACAGCCAAGGATTGGAGCAGGCAGTCCCTGAGGAGGATCGGTCACACATTGCCATGACGCAGAACGCATCGCGGCGAAAACAGCGTTTCGTGAATCTCTACAGCCAGGAGGGACGCGCACGCGATGTGGTGTTACTACCTGGTCGGCACCCGTGCGAGTGCCAAGCCCACCGGCATGCACTTGTCAACAACTGCATCCGGTGCGGCCGCATCGTCTGCCGCCAAGAAGGGTCGGGTCCGTGCTTTACCTGTGGCAATTTGGTGAGGAGCTCGGACATTATTTTTCCCACAAAGCCGGCCAGATTCAGTCATTGCTTACATTTTGCGATAAGCATGCACGGCTTCTGCATTGGAAGCACCAACATACAGTGCAGGCAGTATGCAACTTTATTGGCGAGGTGGAAGTATCACATTTGCAGTGCACATTACAACAGTGTCACCTCACTACACGATATGAAATTTGATGTAAATGCCCTATTTCGCAATCTGCTAACATTTGGAGCCATCAACATGGTGGCATGGTCTTTGTAGGAACGATTCACTCACATCAGGCAATTCAGTAACTTAGAGTTTAAGGCATGAAAAAAGAATGTAAACTAAAGTTTATTTTTTTTTTTTTTGATATAGTTTAGTGGGAACCATTAAATATTGTTAAAAATAAAGAGTCTTAGTGTGTGCCATGTGAATATAAAGTTTTTTTTTTTTTTTTTTAAATGCCAGAACTTGTTTGTGTTTCATCAATCTAGCTCAAATTCTGTCAAGGTATGATTAGGGTGGCACCCTAGTATGATAGTCAAGGCCTAATAATAAGGCTGCACAGTGTTGTTAGTGCGAAAGCAAGAAATGTCTGCAAAGAGTGCCGGCAAAATTTGTTGCCAGGAAAACATCGTCCCATGTTGATTAAAGTGAAAAATTTTAATGGTATCGGGTAGTACATTAACAACTGTGTAATAAGTAGTAGTGAGGTTGACCAATTATAATTAACTAAATCTGCTGCCCCCTTTGTCAATGGCAGAATAAAAGTGGGAATAAAAAAAGAAAAATCTACTCTAAACGCTCTCATTGTGTTGTCCCACAGTCTAATCGGCCGACTTCAGTTTGAGCACTAGTTTTGCACATTGTGGCCGACATCCAGTCATGTGTAGGTAAGCCCCATATCACCCTATCCCATCTCTCTTCATCGCAGGTGTGCACTAATGAGGAGAAAGAGATTCTCTCTCACGACTCCAAGAAGAGCCACCAGCTCCGGAATAAACTCATGAACCAGCCTATTGATGAGAACCTTGCCAAGGCCATTGAGCATAAAAACCGTCTCCTGGAATATGACCGTACCTCGTGAGTTGTTTGATTGACGTTTTTAAGGTTTTAGGGTTTGACATTCTGTTTTGAGTGCTACATGCTGCACTACCGAAGCCTCATAGTGCATCTGCCACTGCAGAGTGGTACACCAAATTGAAAACTTTTCATCTTTATGACGTGAGCTTCCTGGTAACTTTCTGAAATACTACTCAGAAAGCACGTGGGCATGCCAAATTAATGTTGTCGTCCTAGCACAATAAGCCTAGCCTCATCCTATTACTCTTTGGAACAAACAGCAAAATGATCCGCACAGTGTGGGTAGAAGATTATTTTAGTGCTTTTTAGTGACAGGGATACTCGACATGTCTACGAATATTTGTAAACTCTACTACTTAAGACATCTTTGAAGCGTTATGCGGGCATCATAATTTTTTGTGCAGGCATGAGACTTGACTGAACATTACAGTGTTGATCCCTTGCACAGCTTGTAAACTGGTTTAATGACTGTGATGTCAAACTCTAAAGGCAGATTGCGAGAACTTTTTCAGGGGAGGGCATTGATGGCCTGCTACACAAGGAGGCGGTGTTCTTTACCTTTAGTACAGCCAGGTCCTTACATTATGGGAGGAGGTGGGAAAGAAACCCTATTGCAAAGAAAATTGGCAGGGGAGCAGGCAGTGGAAGAGTTGGCAAAAAAAGCTGAGGATTTGGGACATCAAGAATGGCAACGAAATTTGCCCAGATTAGGCCATGCAGGTGTGACAAGAGTGTTGAGCAGTCTCTGTCGAGGAACTTGAGCCCTTCACACAGAAAGCCTGGAATCAGTGTTGGGGTGTGGTTTTAGCTCAAGGCATTGTAATACTCTTTAGTGGCAGGCAGTTTGGCCCATCCTCTGAGAGCCTGGGCCATGATATCAACGGTGCCTTGATAAAAGCTTCATGGGCAAGCTGGCTCAATGCTGTCATTCCCTGAGTACCCAGTGATCCAGTGCAGGAGAACAGGGTGACACAGGTGCAGCTTCAGATTCCGCAGACAGATGAGACGGGAGTGTTTTAGATTCATTCTTACGTATGGTTGCCAAGCAGTCAGTGTAAAAGGTATAATGACGCACAACTGGAAGAGAAACCGATCATCTCGTTTCAATCGCCATATGCACACGCACTGAAGTAATCCAGTTCGTGGAGGACATAGTAATGGGGCAGTGGGGCAAAGATGTGGCCTGTGTGTGCTGGTGTGGTTGTTTGCAGCGACTGCTTACATCACTCTCAATTTTCATTCGAACTTGAAAATCTTATGCCCCATTGTAAAAAAAAAAAAATGCACCTGAGGCTACAAAACATGCAACAGAAGCGTTGTACTCGAAAGCCAGCCCATGCACTGCACCGCGTTCAGTGCAGTGCGCATGCTGGGGCACTATGACAATTCCAACTGCTATAACGATGCGGTTTTATTTTCATGCCTTCGCAGTTTGCAATAGCATTTTTGTGGATGAGGCCTATTATGGGGCTTGCAGTTTGACAAAACCAATATGTGGGTTGAGGGCTGAGGAAGCTATGTGTGTCGGGATCGCCATGTTTTGAGTGGCATTCCACAGTCAACGATTTTGTCTTCAGGCATTGCAAGGAAGCGTAGAAAGAATGGTTTTCACTAGTTTGCTACTCTTTAGTTTGTTTCGGGAGGCATCTTTTTGCATTTTTGTCAGCACCTTGCCTTGCTATTAATCATTAATCAATTGCTGTCATCATTTCTTCACTAAAGAGGTATCATCCTTTCAATCCTTCACGACAGAATTCATTAAACTCCCTTTACATTTAAGCAGTAAGTCAAATTGTGATATTAGACTTACTTTACTTACAGCAAGTGTTATCAAATTATTGTAAACGAGATGTCACTACATGGTTCCTGCCCCGGCCTCGGCGGCCGCTTTTCGATAAAGGCTTAAAGCAAGGCGCCCGTGTGCTGTGCGATGTCAGTGCACGTTAAAGAACCCCAGGTGGTAAAAATTTCCGGAGTCCTTCACTACGGCATCTCTCATAGCCCGAGTCGCTTTGGGACGTTAAACCCCACAAACCAAACATGATTCCTGCTTTCTCATCTAATTCCTGATAGGCCTTGTGTAACAAATCGTGCTGGTGATGAGTGAAATTTTTTTCAATATCTGTTTCTTTTCATAGCTATGGCTTGTGAGCAAATGTTTTAAACCCTCTTTACTCATTCATGAAATTATTCAAATACATTCTTTTTGCATTGAATTTTTATTATTCATATTTTATTTGCTACCAAAAATTTGTTATTCGTACACCTCTAATAGTTTTGTTTCTTTCTACCCATGATACGCAAAAGATTTCTTTGTTAGTTTAACTTGGCATGGTTGAAAAACTATTCAAAAGGTATTGGATTTGGTTTGAACTCAGTACTTATTGTTCGAGTTTTCTTCACACCACAAATTTTGCTGTTTGCACTGTTCCACTAACCAATGCATAGGAACTGGTGTTGTTCACTGTGCGTGTCTGTAGCCTCAAAGGCTGCTGCGACTTTTAAATTAAAGGCACAAGCCATGAGCAACATACAGGTCAAGCAATGAAAGGGCCTAACTAGTACAGTAGAATTTACTTGCTTATCATGCTTCTGTGTGGTGTATTATTTCATTCGTGCTGGTTTCTGGTGCCGTAGTAGCTTCTGGAATTATTTTTAACCTTTGGCAATTCAAAATAATATGAGAGAGAGCTCCCTGTAAATTTCTATGTTCTCAGCTTTCAGTGATGGAAAGAAAGTCGCTTTTCGATGGGGGCGAAAAGCAAGGCGCCCGTGTGCTGTGCGATGTCAGTGCACATTAAAGAACCCCAGGTGGTCGAAATTTCCGGAGTCCTCCACTACGGCATCTCTCATAGCCTGAGTCGCTTTGGAACATTAAACCTCACAAACCAAACCTTTAGCTTAATTTGCCGGTTCTTGGTTATCTTTCTCAGCGTCACTATGATCATGTCTGTCGCTGCAGGGAGCGTCGTACACGTGTCATAGATGACAATGCTGACTACTACTCCATTGACAACAAATGGCTCACCCCACAACAGCGGGAGTTGATTCGCAAGAAGGAACAGGAGCTTCGTGCTGAGCAGCAGGACTCTCGAAGACGGCAGAAGGTATATCTCTGGCCTTGTCCTTCTAGCTGAACTCTTTTTCGATATCACATACAGGTGCCAGATACGTGTCTTATTGAGTGTAGTAGCCGACTGTCGATAATTTGAACTCGAAGGTGACTAAAATTTTGGTAAAATTATGCAGTTTTTACTGAAGAACAGCTTGCATGAAGTGATTGAAATGAAAAGCCAAATGAAAATAATTTTACTATATTTTAATTAAATGCACTATTGTTGACGGGGAAATGAGTGCAGTAGTATTGTAGAAATACATTTCTGCGGCAGGTGACGCTAGATTTCGCCGGGCGTCAAGTGGTAAAGGAGGATGCTCAGCAAGCCTGTATCCAGAGCATGCTGCAGTCACTTGTGGCACCCATGATAGAAGTGAATGTCAATGACGAAGCCTGCAAGGAAGTGGAGGCCACACACTTCATGGATCCTGCCCTGGACATGCCACCGCCCGAGGTGAGCACACACGCACACCTCTACAAGGGTTGAGTGAAATGGACTATGTGATTGAACTTCCTGGCACACAAGCAGCCTTAACCAGGATTAAAGGTCAACTCTGGAGGTTTTTCAACATCCACATATTCTGATAAAAATTTTACTCTTGGTTTTCCTCTCCGCCCTAACGCATTCTACCAGATTTGGGCGCCGTGCGATAATTCATTCACAAATAGGCAAAAATAACACCAAACGCAGCATTGTTGTCTTCAAAAACTCTAATTCTCTTCTTGCAAATAGATTTTAAAATGCGCAGTATTCGTGGCCTCACTTAAGACAATTTCCGCAGGCAACACTGCCTTTTGACGTCACAAACTGCCCTTTCCCTGCATTATCATGAAATTTTGAGGCACATACTAGGCTATCACGAACATTTTATGTACTGTGTCATGATTTCTAGACTACGTTTCCTCCATCCAACGTGCGTGCAAGTGTTTTTCCAATCCTGTATGTGACATCACTGTTTCATCTAATGGAACATTGTTTCTGGCCATGAAACAAGTTTTTGTTTCAATTTGCTGCTCTTCCTTTTTAAAAATAGTCCTTTTTGGAATTTCGAAAAACATTTTTTTTGTGTCAGAGTGAGTACACACCAAAGAATGTAATGTAGTCAATAACTCAAAATGATGAAAAATAGAACCCGCCAGAGTTGCCCTTTAAGTCCAGAGTTTGCAGAGAGCCACGCATGCTGTTCTGACTCAATGCCAGCACTCGCTAGTCATACGCACAAAGCGCAGGATTGCTTTTGTAACAGGCTTTTTGTTACACTATGAGGCACCGATCTTCCAAGGGAGGAATGATGCCGCTTGTCTTTTTCCCATTACAGCCTTTTTCCTATTACTTGCTGAGGTATGTAGCCTCCCTTGATAGTGTTAGGGTAGAACAAGAGAAAAAAAAATGGCTACATGGTATGAAAGAGCACTGAACAAGGATTGAGGAATAGCCTCTGTTCGCAAGCTGAGCCGTTTCGACAAATGGACTTGTCTTTGTCTTGGCAGCACGATCAACATTAGTGGGGGTTTAAATACGCTTTTACTTCCAAAGGAGAAAAGCCAAGGAGGGGGGAGGGAGGAAAGTGGGGGACAAAAATGTAGGGCAAGGAGTAATAGAATGCAAGGAAAAAGCATTATTTCACTCCTTGGCCTACTTCTTTCTCCCCCACCCTCCTTCCTCCCTGCTCCCTGGCTTTTCTTCGGAAGCAAAAGCGTATTTAAACCCCCACTAGTGATGATGGCGCTGCCCAGACGAAGACAGGTCCACTTATCAAAACGTCGGCTCTGCTTGCAAACTGAGGCTACCCCTCAACCCTTGTTCAGTGCTCTTTCAGATTTGATAACTTTAGTTAGACTGCTATTATGGCTTTGAGCCTGTTTGCGTAAATGGGATTACAGATTTCAATTTTTAATCCAGGCTGCAAAAGTCTATCAAATGGCTAAAACAAACTCATATCAGCATTTCATCTTTTGTGCTAGTTCAGTATTACAGTGGCATTTATGAAATTCACCACCTGGGTAGTATAGAAACAGAACTTGTGCCATGCTCCTGTGTGATTTGACCAAGCACAATGAAAATCCTTAAAAACCTTTCATTGATTCGCTCTGGTGCGTTTGTTTGCAGCCAGTTATTCAGTGTGACTTGTAGCGTATACATTATAGAAATGTATCATGTAATAGTAACAGTTGCACATTATTATGACAGGTGTTCAGATTATTGCAAGTTCTTGTTTGTGTAAAGAAGAAAACTAAATGGGTTGTTTTGTGGGGTTTATTGTCCCAAAGCGACTCGGGCTATGAGAGACGCAAACCTTAACTGCTTTGCATGAACTTGCAAAGCATTAAAATAACCATCCCCTAATATGTGCTTCCAAAAGGCGTGATGTGATGCAGTGTGGTTCAGATGTGAACAAGAGTTTCACAGAAAAAATGCAAAGTTGTCCACAGCAACTATTCTCCAGCTTGCATTGGCAAACAGGGAGTGGATGGAGTGCATCCAGGAAAGAGGAAATAAGTTACAAAAATTTTCTCTTTAGCAGCCTTGTGCAAAATCAATGCATACACATTCTTAGTCAGTGCCCAGGTGGCTCTCCAATGTGTGTTATGAGATGGGGTAATGTTTGCTCAGTTGCAGGCATATTACTAGATCCGACTTGCCGCATGCAAGCTGCCAGAGCATAGCACAACGTGAAGGCTGCCACTTAGTTAAAGAAATTTGGCTGAGTAGAGAGAGAGATATATTTTAATGGCAACAGGAGATGTCTGCCTGGTGGTAAGCCTAGCATGCTACTCCTGATTACAGTAGATACTGAGTAGATACTTGAACCCTGCATGTCTAAATGAAGCTGCTCAGCACTCAACTTTAACTGAAAAAATTTGTGACGGGTATAACAAACAGTTTTCTTAATTCTCTGGTGGGGCACAGTATGTGGCAACTGGGACCCTCCGTGCACCAAAGCGCTGCCGACCAGTGGGCGATGGCAGCTTGGTGTGCACCGCAAGCAACGGCCAAGTCCTTGGTTCACGCATTCAAGACCGAGCACTCATGGAGATGTCAGATGATGGTTTTGCCCTCACAGTGCACCAGCCATTTGCCGGTCTGCTTGTGGCTGGCATCAAGAAGTAAGAGACCCCTTTCTTTCTCCAGTTGTGTGATGCACTTCCTTCCACTGTCTCACTGGCTATTGAAAACTAATGAGGTTGTTGATGTAGCTTCCTTATAAAAGCATTGGCCACTGGTCTGTCGCATAAAGTTTTCAAGCTCTGGAGCACTGTATGAGTTTAAAAGGCTTTTACTCTCACCTGCTCCTTGAAAAAATTATGCAAACAACACGATTTAAAGCTACAAGCTTTCTGAATTTTTCCAAATGTAATCACTGCTGCATACTTGCCGACTACAAGAGCTGCCAGAGCATAGCACAACGTGAAGGCTGCCACTTAGTTAAAGAAATTTGGCTGAGTAGAGAGAGAGATATATTTTAATGGCAACCTGTCCTGTCTCCAGAGAAGTGGATCTTCTATTTCCGAGGAAGCTCCAGACGTCCTCTCCGCGTCAGGTTGCGAGACCTCCGGCGCATGCTACTCATGCATGATTGCAGCTCAGGTCGGCACGGAGGCTAGGCCTAGTGCTGCCGCTGCCACGCTGGCAGAGGCAGCTTCGCCGGAGTTGCTCGCTGCAACTCCTGCCCTGCCGTCGACACCTCTACCTGACCATCGGCCTCAGGTCCAGCTTGGTGCTCCCGGTTCTTCAGCACCAGCGCCCATTCAGCCTTCCCAAAATGGACAACAGCCCGTAAGTGAACTGTTCTCTGGGCGGAGCACGGCTATGGCCACTCAGCTAACACGACGAGATGCACATCCAACAGTGCGTCCTGAGGAGACAAGCTCTTCAATGGACCTATCGGCTCCACCATCCGTATCAACGAGCACCCGTGCGCCTCACAAGCGTCCTTCGGAAGATAATCAACCGAATTCGTCCTCGGCAAGTGGTGGCTATCAAGGAAAGCGCTCCTGTTTAACTATCGAAAACCAGGTTGCACCTACACCGGGATCGTCATCTTATAAAGTGGCGATTAAATCTCTAGCCAACAAAAGCCTCACCGATATACCAAACAGGATCATTCAGGCCAACTTGGACGCGTGTCTCGGAACCAGAGGTTTTCGGGGCTTCACGGCAAGGAAGAAGTCAAACACTATAGCTGTGTGGCTCCCGACACTTACTGCGGTGGAACGTGTCCAAACGCTTAGTTACATTTCAGTCACAAGTGAGATCTCAGTGCCTGTGCAAGTGTATCTAGTTGAAGGCTCCGACTTGCAGCGTTGCGTTGTTTACAACGTCGACATAAACGATGATCAAACCACCCTTCAACGTGAGCTGTACTGCCCAACGCACCGAGTCATACAGGCCCGACACATAGGAAAGGGGCGTTCCTGCATGATCACCTTGCAAGGCCCTCCGACACTCCCAGCTTGTCTGTACTACTACGGCTGCATATTAAGGCCACGGCCGTATAAACCGAGTGTGGTTTACTGTTATAACTGTTTTCGGGCAGGGCACATGCGCAAATCTTGCCCCTTTGCTACTGCTGATGAAGGTGCGTCTGAAGGAAAAGTTACGTACCGATGCGGCCTCTGCAAATCGGATGACCACGAGATAACATCTCCAAGTTGTCCGACAAAGCAAAAGGCAACGCAGAAGGCTCGTCTTCGGAACACTAAGCGTTGGCCAATAGAGGACATGACACCGGTGCAGACATCCAATCGCTTTGCAGCTCTTCAGTGGGATGATGACGAGTGGCCAGAGCTTCCTGAGCCCGCTTCGAATGCACCTCCAGCTAAGACAAAGTCTAATGATACGGTGCTCAAGAAACGCCGTCGACAACAGCCAATACAGCAGTGTACTGATCTACCAGACGACGATATGGCTGTAGTGGATGAGCAAATCAATCGTCTCTTAGCAGAGGTCTCAAAGCTCCGACAACACCGCGAAATGCTTGCTCGACGTCGGCGAGTTACAGAAGTAACCGCCAAATCTAGTAATTGCCCAACACAACCGCCTTCATTCCGCACAACAGGGCCATTTGCTGCCTCTTCCCAGTGTACCACAACGCCCAATGATAACTCTGCAACATCGCTGCTCCGCTATATGGTCAACCAGTTATCCAACCTGACATCTGTGATACTACAGCGCTTGGACTAGCACACAAAAATGGCGAAATCCGGTCGTCCTGGTGTACTACAGTGGAACTGTAGAGGCATTTCCACGAAGGTTGCCGAGCTCAGGACCCGACTGCGATTTAACAAGCTTCGGGTGTGGGCTATGTTACTTCAGGAAACGAACGCCTTACCATCTATTCCTGGCTTCAGCGGCTACGTGTCTCCTTCAATGACCGACCGTCGCGTGCAGACTGCTTCTCCCCCGGGAAAGGCGGCGATATATGTTGAAACGAGTATTCCTCATGTACGCCTTTCTCTCGAAAACTGGTGCACATCATACCAAGAGGTAGTAGCAGTTGCTGCGAAATTTCTGAAAGGAACCGTTGTTCTTGTTTCTTATTACGTTAGACCAGCTGGAGGCGCTTCTTCCCGTATTAATCTTGGCTGGTTATTAAGTGTTCGTCGGCAATACCCCGGGTGTCCAATTTTAGTCGGAGGCGACTTTAACGCCCCTCACCCAGATTGGGGGTATCCGACTGCAAGCCCTCGTGGTAGGCGTGTGCGGGACGCCTTCACTGATGCCCTGTTTGTTCTGCTTAATCACCCTGGGACAGCAACACGGCCTGTGCGTCACATACATAGTGCTGCCTATGCTCCAGACTTGACGTGGTGGTTGGGCGCAGGAACTCCCTCATGGCACATGGAGCCGGACTGCTGGGGAAGTGATCACCACCCTATCCTCATCGGTCTCCATCCCTCCCGCCTCCGCCCTTTACGCCGCAAATGTTCTGTGATAAACTGGGACAGCTTTCGCTCATGTCTCGACAGTATGTCTTCAGATTCGCCGTCACTCCTTGTTGACCGTATACAGAGAGCACTAAACAGCGCTACGACTACTACCTGGATTGATGTAGGTCGACCGGCACCAGATCTCGGCCTGCTTAACTTGTGGGCAGCCCGCCGTCAAGCTGAGCTGGCTGCTACGCGAGACCCTACTTCGGGGCAGGCACGTACACGACTGAATTATCTTACCGCGAAGGCTCGGAGATATGAACGCGATCTATCGCGACGCCAGTGGCATGCATGGTGTGAACAATTTTCTGATAAATCATCGAATGCCTCACTATGGCGAACGTTTCGTGCAATGGAACATGGTCGTCGTTCTACTGACGCAGCAGCAACAGCATGCTTTGCGGCTAATCTGTCGCCGGGTGATTTCGCCAAAGAAGCTGCTCGAAAATTTTTCCCAAAATACGATATACTGCCTCCTTCAGCTGTAAACCTTAATTTGGCAGGTATCCCTGCAGACGCATGGAAATTACCAGCTGCTGCCGACACAGATGGAATTGCGAGCCCCTTTTCGATGTGCGAGCTGCTGGCTGCAATTGACGATGCGAAACGGAAAACAGCGCCCGGCCTGGACAAAATTCAGTATGAGGTTTACAAAAACCTCAGTACTGCTGCACTTCCTCAACTACTAGACACCATAAACAAAGTGTGGCTTGATGGTGTCGTACCCGAGAGCTGGAAAACCGCTGTCGTGATCCCTATTCCCAAACCTGGGAAGCCTCCAACGGACCTCGCCAACTTGCGACCAATCTCCTTAACATCAACGCTTTGCAAGCTCGCAGAGAAAATGCTAGCCACACGACTTTCTTGGTGGCTTGAACAGCACGGTTTTTATCACCCTGCTCAAATTGGATTTCGTCCATACATAGGTACAGAGGACGGGTTGGCTGTCTTGGCCTCAGCAGTTCTGTCATCTACCCGCAGCCGCGATGTACGTACCATATTAGCAATGGATGTTGAAAAGGCATATGACAACATCAGTCATGCTGCAATCCTGAATGCCATTGACATGCTCCATCTCCCTCCGAGAGTACGCACTTTTGTCGCATCATTTTTGGACGGACGAAAATTTGCAATACGCCTCAGCGGTGACACTGTTGGTTCATTCGTTTCACTACGTGGCGTGCCCCAGGGATCAGTATTGTCTCCGACGTTATTCAATATTACTTTCATCCCATTGGCGTGGCGCTTACATGATATCCCTGAAATCAAGTTTTTGCAGTACGCAGATGATATCACGGTATGGAGCACTCACCATGATCTTCTCACTCAAGAGGCCGCCCTTCAGTCAGCATTAGACGTAACCTCTGATTACGCATCCTCCATTGGCCTTCAACTTTCTGTGTGTAAAACTTCATACACGTCAGTCGCCAACCGCTGGGGACGCCGTAAACTTGCCTCAAATCCAATTCGTCTCTCTCTATCAGGCACCCCAATACAAGAAAGTTCGAGCCTGAAAATTCTGGGCTTAACAATTCACCAATCAGGATCAGCGACTGCTTGGCTCTCTCAGGCAAAAAAGCAAGCACTTCAAACTATAAGTTTAATAAGAAGAATTGCACCTAAAACGGGTGGCGCTGGCTCGTCTGTTGCACGCCAGTTAGTGAGGGCGGTTCTGCAGCCCCGTATTGTTTATCAGGCCCAGTTCCAGCATCTTACAAGGGCACAATGGGATCGCCTTGAAGCCGTAAATCGAGAAGCTATGAGGACCATAACATGCCTTCCACGAATCACACCGGTCGTAGCTTTACAGGAGAATGCGCAGCTCAACACCATCGATGAACTGGTGCAGCAGCGCCGAGATGCTCGCAGACTCAAGGCCACTTTGTCACATTCAACGCAAGCACTGAAGGCGTATGCAACGTCACACATTATTCTTCAGCCACCTGCGCCAGTTCTCCCTCCCTGGAAATTTATACAGTTAGGAGACAACAAGCCAACTGACATCCGCAGACCGACGTCTGCCAACTCTGCATCGTTGCTACGCCAGAGATTTGAAGAGCAAGATACTAACCTGCCTCAAGATTCCATAGTAGTGTACGTAGATGGAAGCCTGCAAGGCTGTGAAGCCAAAACGGCAATCCACTGTCCACGGAGACCTATCCTGAATCAGACAACTACGTTTCAGCTTTCAGAACCACTTACATCTTTCTGCGTTGAGCTTGTGGCAGTTCAAGAGGCACTCTGCTCCTTGACTTCTATAACCATGCTCCCTACAGCCCACATTGTCATCCGCACTGACGCACTACATGCAGTACGTCAGCTCCGACGTGTCGGCCGCTGCCCTAAAATTTGCCAGGACATCCACCAGCTTGCGGCGCGCATCCCACAGTCAATACGCATTGAGTGGGTCCCACGGGATCTGCTGCCTTCCCAAAGTCAAGCTGATTTTGCAACCCGCCTCGTGAACCAAGACGCATCAATCCCACGGCGTCTCGAAGTCGACGACGCTACCCTCCTTTTGTCAAGAAAGGAGCACCTCCGGCGTCGCACACGTGCACTTATCCCTCCGTGTGCGATATCCCTTCCCCGCGGTCTCACCCGTGCAGAGGAGGTTGCGCTTAGGAGGATCCGGGTCGGTGTTGCCCTTACACCAGCTGTAACTAGGACGTGGTCATACTTCCAACACTTATATCCACGCCCAGGATGCCCGATCTGTAACAACGAAGATGTCGAGGCCGACATCCACCACTTGCTGTGGGACTGCCCAGCACTCAAGCCAACACGAATCCGGCACCTGAGAATAGCTGGCCTTTCAGCAACCAATCCTGCCTCATACGTCACTTGGACGCAGGGACCTCATTATCGCTCACTTCTGGACTTCATAAAATCAGCCAACCTATTTCCATTCATTTAATCATTTATTCATCCTTCATCTCATAACCTACTGATGCCCTGAGGCAATAAATATCGACTTTAAAAAAAAAAAAAAAAAAAAAAAAAAAGAGCTGCCATATTAATTCTCCACTGGTTTTAGCATATTTTTATGAGTTTTTATGGCACATTTCTGGGCTCATCACCATATTTTTCGTTATCATTAGGATGTGTTGCAAGAAAATGAGACAGACAGAAAGTGTTACACTCTGATGCCATGGTGTTTGCACGGAGCCATCAGCATCCATACATTAGATGAAGGGAGTGATGCAGTGCTTAACCCGCAGTACTATCTGTGGTGCTAATGAAGCATTCTTTTGAGATAGGAGAGGTTACATGCATGTAGTCTATGTCTAGTGTCCATTTTAAAATTACATTCATGTTGGGAGTGACGAGATGTGTGGTTCTGTTGCAACACTCGTGGGCAGCCTGCATTGTTGCACACAATGTCCTGAATGGGTTGGCATACGAATCTTGTGACCAAGTTATTTTCTTAAGCTTGCTGCAATTTTAAGTTTGTGCAATGCAAGGCTCTGAAGGAATGAGCAGCTGGGGTCAGTGGGGTATAACAACATTAACTTGTCACTCCAAACTTTCCTTTGGTGCATTGCTACCACTTTATAAAGAGTGACTTTTAGAAACCTAATGGGAAAAATTTCTTTAGTGAATCAAGTCTTGTATGGCAAAGTCAATCTTAGACAAGTACAACCCCTGGACTCATGTGCTGTGCATGCATCATCAGTATGGTGAGAACACCCTAATCATAATTCAGTTTTACTTGCTGGTGTGTAAGATTAATGTCTCAAGCAACGGTTTTCAGCCATCTATGTGTCAGGGTCCCTTTGTGGAAGAGGTCAGAAGCTTGAAGTCAGATTCAAAGAAAAAGTGCTCCGCCAGCATCGTACTGATAATCATTCATCATTTGAGAGATAGCAATTCAGGCTATTCTCATGTTTTGGTTCGCAATCACAAGTGAATATTTGAAGCAGACAACAAAGGAACAAAATTGTGCAGAACATGCTGTAGGGCGGTGAAAGCACATGACCAAAATGGCAGCTTTTGGTTGGCTGTCAGCGTCAAGTGCTTGCACCTGAAGCAATTTTGAGCCAATTGCATTGATAGGCCCCTTGTCCTCCTTGCACCATGCCATCGTCACAACCATAGTGTGAAACATAGAATATTTAGATTCGTGCATTGTTACTATCTTAAAAAATCTTAAAGCGACCAACATGTGCAAAAACACTGTTTGGCACAGGTTTGAAAATTGGTTTTTGAGGAAAGGAAAGGTGCAGTATCCGCCACACTTCTCACTGGACACCTGAACCACCATTCACTGAACAATTAATTGTATACAACTGTAGGTATATACATGTCAGTGCAGCTGACATTTATGCTGGAAACAGAGGGAAATGGAATGCAAGTGGGTCATGCATATTTTGAGGAAAAGGAAAAAAGGCTGAGAAACTGTTTGGCTGCATAAACTAATATAGTATCATGCAAAAGCAGACTCTAGAGCTGTCTTAAAATTTTGCTGAGCTCTGAACCCTCAAGGCAGTGGTGGGGGGGGCAAGCAGGCATAGAAACATTAGACGATTTTACTAGGCTCTGAATCTCCATACTAATGCTTTCACACTAAAAACTGGCCAGAGGAAGTGGACACAGAAGTTGAATGCATTCCTGATGTCCAGAAAAATCGCATCAGCGGCAGTCACAGTGGCTGGCGCAGACACTAGCTGTAGGGTACCTCAGTGTGCACAGAACATGATGCCAGTTCCTGCCTGTGCATGGCACGTGTAAAATAGGAGTGAGTGCACAAGGCTGTCTGCGAGGGACAGGAGAGAAGCCGTTAGGTGGCGTGGAACACAATTTTGCCACTTGCTCCTAGGTCCCGCAATATTCTGATCACAATTTGCCGTGAGATTGACCTAGAGGTGGCGCCACTGTTGCTCCAATAGTGGGGATCGGCAGCCGGCGGCACTCGCAGAAATGCATGCTGCATATGTCTGCTTCTGAGCTTACGGCGAATTTGTTGGCGATGAAAACGTTCCTTATGCAATGCATTAGCGATTTACTGTTTACTGTGTTCTAATATTGCAGAAAAATATCTGTGGATTTTGCCAATGTAGCAAAAAAAAAAAAAAAGATGTGCGGATTTTAGGAAAACAAGACACACAACCGCCCGTCTTTTAGACTTACTGGCATCGCTTAGCACACTTTTTGCATTGTACGGCGCTCACAGGCCTGATACTTGGGCCGGAATATGACGTATCTTGCGCCTTGAGAGTCAACTACACTGCCTTCGTGCTATTGCAGTTCAGATTCACTCATATTGTGATTTCAGCATGGTGGCACCATTGAACAGGCATTTTCCATTTCAGCTTTCAGACCACACGTGCACAAACTACTCTGTGCATGGTCATGTAGGACGACTTGCCTGGCTGTGGGTTTCTTCATTACACGCAGCTAGAACTTATTGTGATTAAAAAACATACCTTTCGGTTTTGTCACTGCTCAAGCTAGGCTCATTGGCGTCCCTATGCATGCAATAATCCTTAATGCCATTCATGGTGTTAGTAATTCTGTCACTTAAAAACCTAGGAACAAATCTAGGAACTTTGATTTGCCATTGTTAAAACACAGTATATATGAGATGAGTAGGTACTTGAAATGCAGTTGTTTGTTTGACAGATGTTTTCTTTCCTCACAAGCACATCTGCTGAATTAGGGACGAGTACCCCTTGTACAACAGTTACTTATAGTCTAGTGCACATTGTGAAACCTCTAGATGCTAGTTGGCTGTTGTGTCACCTTACTATATATGTTGTGTTGCTTCAGCATCTAAGATCGAATGTGACAGCCTGTCAACTGTCCAGCTCCATCAAGTTTTTTTTAAGTGTTAGAAATCAATCCTTGTTTTTACACGACAGTATTGTCAGCCATACCCGCGTGTGTCTGCCAACTTATGTGCAGGCATGAAGGGCGTGCCTGGTTTACAACCTATCGGGGCCGCCTGTGGATCCATGCAGCTGGCAAACAGCCCTCGGAAGAGGACATCAATGAAGTGGTCGACATCTACCGCAAGATTGTTGAAGGCAGGGTGCTCTTTCCTTACTACTCATGTATGCCATTGTACTTAAGCACAATGTGCATACAATCCATGACAGAAACAAGGGATGCTTTTATGCCTTTCCACTTAAAGGATTGGAAGCACCAAGTATTAGTATATTCTCATTTGTTTACTTTTTTCTCCTGTAACGATGTGTGGTTCATGACAGAGTTCCAACTCCTCTTTATTTATTTATTTATTTTTTAAGTTTGTTTCTTTCTTTTTGCAAAAATTTTCATTTTCAGTTTTTGCAGGCTGCAGTTTTAGAAAAGGCCACACCATTTTGCTACAAGTTACATTTTCTCTCAGAACTGTGGCACGCTCATAGCTTCATCATTTGCTGCCAGCAGATGCTTAACCTTGCATTTAGCATATCATAGTCGATTGTGTGCCATAAAACACAGCGAACAACAGCAGCACTTGACCACACCTAGGGACAGTTTTTCGTAGTAATGAAAAGGATTACACAGGCTCTCTTAACATTGTCCCTTATATTTGCTCTGTGTCCTTGTTTGCCTCGGGTGCGACTCGAGGCTTTAAAGACGCACGCCACAGTCACAAGCTTTTTTTTTTTTTTTTTTCCTTGCGCCAGGAGTCATTTTTGGTTGGTAAAAATATCATGCGAACGCTAGTTTAATGGAAACAGCATAGCTACCTGTTTTTCGAAAAGATCTAATACAACTTTCGCATTGACACTTTTTTTCTCAAGCCAATAATTACAAAAATCAGCAATTAGTCTTTACTAATTAACTTAAGTGAACGAAAAAAAAATACTGGAGGTTAGCATAGGCGACTCTGAACAGCTCTGAATTGACTTCACTGTGCTAGGGATCAAATGCGATGGGGACGTTGTGTGTATGCAAAGCAAAGCACAGCACTTGACAAAACCGAGAAAAAAAAAGTTCTTACTTGTTTCATCTCAAATTGAGACATCCATCGTACAGGTGGTTCGTCAGATAAAATCACTTTGATGCAAATTGTTTATGGCAGTCTTTTCAGACCCATTCAATAATTCGAGCTTTTTGTTAATTCGAACATGTTTTCCGGTTCCCTGAAGGCTGAATTAATGAGAGTTGAGGGGGGAGACTGTATTCAGTGGCGATATGCTCCACTTGGATTTATGCAGCTCCTTCCTGTACGTTAAACTGGTGTACGAAATCCTGTATAAAATTTATACTGGATTTTTCAGTAAAGTGTACACTTCAGAGCAATTCGTTTAATTTTGTGTGCAAATATCATGTGAATTCTGAAACAGGGAGGAGGAGGAGGATGAGGAAAGGCAGGGAGGTTAACCAGTAAAGGAACTGGTTTGCTACCCTGCACTAGGGGAGAGGGGTAGGGGGGTATAAAAGTTGTGGGTGAGAGAGGGATGAGTGAAGACAGTACAGTCACATCACAGACATGTCACATCACGTCACAGTCATATCACGTGACATAAAAAATCATAGCCTTTTGATCAGTCCTGTGCTTTTCATAAAGCAGAGCACTGCCTGGGAGGCCTTCACCGCAGACGGTCGCCGTGGCCAGGGACCTAGGATCTTAATTTCAGTCAGTGGGCGTCCATCTAGACGCTCCAGCGCACGGCATAGACACTGTCTTTCCTCGCTGTATATGGGGCACTCACAAAGAATGTGGCCTATAGTCTCGTCACACCCGCAGTTTGTACATGCAGGGCTATTTGCCATACCTATCACAAAAGATTAAGAGTTTGTAAATGCTACACCAACCCACAGGCGGCACAGCAAAGTTTCTTCACATCGGTGTAGGCCAGGTGGAAGCCGGAGCTTCAAGTCAGGGTCCAGGGATTTTAAGCGGCAGTTCGCAAACTGGCCAGAATTCCATAAGGAGAATTCCAGGCTTCGTGCACTTGTGCGGGAACACACGCTCTCTGAAACAAGACGTAGTATACTCTATGGGTTCAGCTTTATTTGACCATTGAATTTCGATGAGGCAAAAGCCTCTATCGTGCAGTTGTCCGAAGCCCTCCACTACGGCACTTCTTTCTCTCTGTTCCCACTCCCACCTTCACGATAGCATAAGCTGCCAGTCAACATATAAAGCCCAGCTTTAACCGAGCCGTATGAACGTGCCTGCGTGGCCTAGGGACAACGTAAATTCAAGGGTCTTGGCAGGCTGATTGTGATATCGCCCTACCGTATAAAAGGAGAGCCCCGAGTTGGCAGCTCATGCCAGACGTACATAATGTCAGGAAGCCCTACGTCCACTAACAGGTAGTGCTCGGCTGTGTCAGCTACAAGCTACTGCCTCCCATGATTTCTTCTTCTCCTTACTTTGCTCTTCAGACAGGCACAGCGACATGGCGAGACTGTGGCCAGTGTAGCTTTCACTACAAAAAACATAATTCTTGCTTCGGTTTCATCTCATATGCAGACATCCATCGTACAGGTGTTCATAAAATTACTGTGATGGAAATGATTCTTGGAAGGTTTTTCAGGCCCATTCGATAATTCAGGCTTTCAGTTGATTCGGACATTTTATTGCGAAAGCAGTACTACTCGCACTTTCAAGCCTTCGCGTAACCTGGCCGCAGTTACGTTTTACCCACATGACACTGTCACATCACAGCCCACGACACACGGGCTGGCAGGAACTGCCAACTTGGGTCTCTCGTTTCACATGGGACAATTATGTCAGAATCAGCCTGCTAGGACCCTAGCATTCACGTTACCCCTATAGGCCACTAAGGCAGATTCATTCGGGTTGGTTAAAGCGGGGATTTATATGTGGGCTGAGGAAGAAGAAAGAAAAGAAGAAGAACGCTCAGTCACCCGCAGCTAATGCTTTCGCTCAATATTTGGTTCAGCATTGTTGAACCCTTGTTTTCTCTTTTTTTTTTTTTTTTTAAATGAGAGCCATGTCTTCGCTCTCAAGCCGAACCAAAGTGTAGCCGTGCAGATAGCGCTCACGTAACTCCAGATTAAACCACAAGCAAATTTTTCTGGTCTCTTGAAGGCCAAATTAAAGAGAGCTTCCTGTATTCCGCAAGCAGATAGCTCTCGCGTAACTCCAGGTTTAACCACAAGCTAATTTTTTTGGTCTCTTGAAGGCCGAATTAAAGAGAGCTTCCTGTATTCCGCAGCGACAAGACAGCTTACCCGGTTTCACGCAGGTCCTTCGTGCACAAAAAGCTGGTATACAAAATCCTGTATAATACTTATACTGGATTTTTCAGTAGGGTATAGACTTCTGTGCAATTCTAGTTTAACTTTATTTGCAAATACCATGGGAATCCTGAAATAAACAACAAAAGCAGTGCTTGGTATTTTTTAATTTACCTTTTTTTTTTCCCAGTGATCAGGTATTCTATAATTGAAGGCAATTTTTCCTTATATTCATATTCTATTTATATTTGAAAATTTTAATATTCGCGCACCCCATCATTTTCAAGAAGTACTAGTCCTTTTTTTTTCCCCACTATTTTCGGCACCTCAAGAGCCCGGTTTCCCCTTAAAGCAATACCCTAAAGAACGCCTCATTCTTTTGGTATGGTGTCGTATGGTATATGGGGTTTACAGTCTTAATGCGATGACTAAGAGAAGCACTGTAGTGGACGGCTGCAGATTAATTTTATCACTTGGGTTCCTTCAATGTGCACTGACATCGCACAGTAAATTGGTGCTTCACACTTGTACTGTGAAAAACTGCGCCGAACTTAACACACCACAAGCAAGAAGACGAGACAAAAGCGCCTTTGTCTCGTCTTTTTTCTTGTGGTGTGTTAAGTTCGGTGCAGTTTTTCACAGTACAAGTATGAACCAACTAGCCCAAGAAACGGTACCACTTACAACACCACAGCAGGGCCCCTGTGCTCGTGTTTGAAGAATATGCAATGTAAAGTACAATAGAGCTCATTTAATTATGTCGTTACAAAGATTGCACATTGCAGGACATTGCACTGTCTGCAGCAGCGTGCAATCCCACACAAGCAGTACCATTCTCATTTTCTTGCCATCATCGGTGGTAAAGTGTGGTTTAAGCGCAAGTTATCCAAATAATTGTAGGGCTTTTTTTATTATTTCTTTATACGGTGCAAGCCTACAATGGTTGGCTTTATGCTTTGAAAACAGCCCAATCCCACTGCTAGGGAAAGATGCAAACTTATTTGTGTTATTGTTTCTGTACTGTAGAAACTGGTGCCAGTGTAAGGTTTCCTGCTCACTACCCTAATGGCTGTCTTCTGGGCTGTGTCAACCTCGTCGACTGCCTGCCCCAAGACACCTACCGTGAACAGGTGTAGCTTGCATCTCATAATTTTTTACTAGCTTCTGTTGCAGCAAGCCATGCCACTTACGGGGTCCAGCATGCTAAAAGATGCCATAATGTATAGGCAGTTTGAAGTTACCGAGAAATGCAATTAAATCTTCAATATTAATCTCTTCCAAATCTACCATACTTTTGGCAAGATGATGGTCCAAGGCTGTTTATAAACCTCCTCTGGCTTCAAGCCTGTAGCTTCGAGTGCATGTAAATATTAGCATGCTGGTGTGTTTGATGTTGAACAACTGGATTAAAGGAAGCTTACAGACAAGCAATTGCTCATTAGTCTGCCCTATTTTTCTCTTTTCCATTACAGTATCCATACGGGGAGTGTTTCTCACCTTTTGTCTTCATATGCGAAGAACCCCAAGAACTGAAAGTGAATTTCCCAATGAAAGGGCAGCACAAAATCTGTAAGTATTAAAGTTGCCCAAGTTCACAACTATTACTGTGAGCATGAAAATCCATACCCTGTGACACATGCAGGCTATACAATGCTGCTGCTGATTGTCTGGTGATCTCCATTGTGGAGATAAAATAGTAAATACTGAAAGAGTCACTAAGCAGCTTTTGCAGTCTACACTTCCAATTTGCCTTCCCATTTTCAGTGCCTGTAACTGTGTGTTTCACTTACCTGATAGCTGCTGGGCATCAAGTTGGTGTGCAAGAAAGCAGTACAAGCCAGCACTGGAAATTTTTTGTGCACACTTGTGTACTCAAATGTTTTGCAATATCACAATGCCATTTTACTGTAAACACTTCAGTTAGGGCATATCGGGGGCCAAACAAAGGAGCTAGGATGCTACATTTGCGCAGTGTGTTTACTTATGCTCGTATGTAAAAGGACCCAACGTGCTATTCACAAAACATTTTCTATTGCAGTCAAAATGGAACCAAGGCTTCACCAGGCGTGCAAGAAGACACTGCTCTGCCCTCAGATTCTGTCAAGATGACCGTCTTCTCTTTCATTACAGCATTTTCTTTTGTTACTCAGAATAAATTCTTTATTATAATACACCGTGTTAATACTCAGCACTATGCAACGGTAGTGTGCATTCACCGCTTTGGAAATATGCGCATGAAGACAACCATGTTGAGGAATACAAAGAACACGATGGCAAGCATAAGCCAGATCCAGCAGTTACACGATCGTCGAAGGTGTTCCTCCAGTCGACTCTGCTCGGTCTGCAGCCGTAGATAGTTGTGCTCCGTTGACGTGACATTCTTCTGAACAGACTAGAATTGGAATTGGAATGTGATTAGAAGCTAGTTAAATCATATCAACTGAAGAATGGTAAAAGCTTGTCTATGCACAGTTTAAGGGCCCAGAAAAATGCTTGCTATTGAATAACCAAAAAATAGTGGTGGAAGACCCATTCTCTTTGCACCATGATTATTTGGCAGAAACTAAGAAATGGTCACCTGCTTTTTCCACGTAAAATGCACAGCAGCAACTTTCCGCAGTTCTGACAGATGCTTCGTTTCGTGCACACTGTTGGCTACTTGCTAATAGAACTGCTCCAGATGGTTAGGGCCTCTGCAATGTCTTTCACGGTGCAACTCAGTACTCATGGCGGATCCTCACAAGCAGCAGAATTGTACATGAGAAGCTGCTCCAACGCATAAATTGTGGACAGCGTATGACTAGTGCACAATTTCAGTGCACTGAAAGAACCACGAGGTGGAAGTAAGAGAAACACATTGATGCCAGAGCGGTGGCGTGCCTTATAAGAGCGAAAAAGAGACTGGTGATGCACATATCAGTGACCAAAAGAGTGCGCAGTTGCTTGGCTGGTGCTGACACAAAAATGTGAAAGGAAGGAGCAAGGAAGGAAAAAAGAAGAAAAAAAGAAAAGGAAGCAAATGAGTGAAAAAGCATTAAATTAATGCAAAGAGTCGCAGGAAAGGCTTTCGCCTTAGCACACATAAGAAAGGTCTAAGTGCCTCCAACGAATTTTCATTACCTCTGTATCTTTCTTGACAATGTGCCCAGCAAGTAGTGCATTTTGTTTGAGGTTTTGTGCCAGAGACACCATTTCTTCAGCAATTTTCTCCTGCATGGAGTTGTGGTACCGCAGGACAGCATCGAAATCTTCACCGGCACCCTGCCCAGGAGTTCGCTGACGCAAGCCCTTACTGTCCCCTGTGAATGAGGCATGGTTAGACGGCAGCAAAAGTAAAATCAATAAGAAAATGTAGTTAAGTGCAGCCATAAGCCAGCAGTTTTCCTTTTCATGAGCTGACCGCCTAAAAAAACAGACACTTCGGCGAAAGTTACCACTGGTTAGTAAAGAGCAGAGACATTAGTCTGCCAACCAAGATCTGTATAACTCGTGCTATAGTCTTTCCAGTTGTGATGTATAGATGCGAGAGTTGGACTGTGAAGAAGGCTGACCGCCGAAGAATTGACGCGTTTGAATTGTGGTGCTGGCGCAGACTCTTGAGAGTTCCTTGGACAGCCAGAAGATCAAATCAGTCTATATTGTCGACCATAAACCCTGACTGCTCATTGAAGGGTCAAATTCTAAAGTTAAAGCTCAGCTACTTTGGTCATCTGATGAGAAGAGAGGAGTCGCTGGAGAAAGATTTGATGTTGGGAAAGGTTGAGGGTCACCGGAGAAGGGGTAGGCAGCGAACACGATGGTTAGATGGCATCCTCGAGGCGCTGCAGATGAAGTTATGTGATGTTAGGACGATAGTGAGGGACCGGAAAGCGTGGCGTGATATGGTCCATAGGGTCACAAGAGTCGGACACGACTGAACGACTGAACTGAACTATCCTAAAATAAGACCGTGGTTTAAAAAATGGATTGTGCGTGACCTCAAGTGAATTAATTTGCAAAAATAGATATTGTAGTTGCTCGCTTTTGCTAACGCTTATGTGCCCGAGTCAAATGCAGTAAGTTATTTTCAAATCTAACAAAGCAGGAAGGATTCTTGCAAATGACATGTCCTTCAGCAAGATACTCATGTCAAAACTACCCAGCTAAACTGCCACTGTCCAGGTGACATACCAAGTCAGTTCTCAAGAGGAACTAGCATTTAGGTAACAGACTGAAAGCAGAAAACTACAATGCAGCACAATGGTCTGCTGCCACATTTACAGTACCAATCAGTAGGCCTGTGGTGGCCTTATGTTGCGACATGGCATAAAACATACTTGAGGCAAGTCTAAGCAAATTACAGGCAATCAACGTGATTCATGTGGCGGTGTACAATTAGCATTAGGGTCTGCCTACCACATGCATCTCCTGTGCACAGCTTCAGCTGCCAGGCGACCCATCTGCATCAATATCATAGCAGGGTCCTAGAATGTTGCTGGTATTGTCTGCCAGCTGCGGAATTTCACATGCACATTAGGACACAATTTCAAGACCTGCCACAGCGAGTCTTAAAATTTGGTCTTGGTGTGACTAACACAGGTACATGAAATTTGTGCACAAAAGCCATAATTGAGCAAAAATAATTAGTTGAAAAGGTAGTGTGAAAGCGCTAGGTTTCAGCAATAAAAGCTTTTTTTTTTTTTTTATCACCTCCTGTGAGTGTGAAATGGCAAGGACAGCTTTGGAGAGAAAAAGTATAGGCCTACCAGTTTGCACAAGTCTGCTTGCAGGCGACACCATGCTTTGATGCATCACGCACTTAAAAAGGGGTCAGATCTGCACCCTTCACAGCTGCTATGAGTGCTTTAACGAAGTTTTTAAAGAAATTCTATATCATTTCTGACTCTGATAATTTTTATATGTGAAAGATGATAATCAAGGTTGCTCAAAGCTAATAACAAGAGCTTCACCATAATCTTGAAAGAATGAAGCAAAAAATAACGCTCAATAATGGTGCCGGTTAAAAACATAACTAGTTCTTCAAAAAGAAAATGCCATTTTTTTATGTGCACGTCTCGTTTCAGAGCGTTTATGGATTTGCTTAGAAATTGCTGCTTCACAATGTGACTTTCCGTACGTATCACATTCCTGCATGTGAACATGTGCTTGCCCTCTCCCTTCATGGACATGTAAACGCCCCCATCTACTTTGCATGACCAACTGTAAACAGCGCAAGCCTGAGCATTTCTCCTCACCTACGTACAGTCTTTGTCATGTTTTGTACTGTAGTATTCAGAGTGGCATGTGGGCATGCACATCTAGAAGACAGTTAAAACAATAACTTACCCATCTTCTTTCAATTCTTCCACTTGCTCACAATGCAGGATTTACCAGCATATGTAATGATTTTAAGTTTTCTGAACCTTGCTTAACAATTACAATACTGTTTTTAAGTATTTTCACGCTCATTAAGTACATTACAGACCTGAAGAACGATTTCACAGTGCTGTGCTTTGCAAATGTGATAAATAAAAGAAAAAATTAATTGGCAAAGGTCATGAATCCCATGTTAAAGTGGCAGCTAGTGCTCACACTTCCTAGCATGAGGCTCATCTAAGACGGCAGTTCATGGCCCACTTTCTTTGGCTAAGAAGCTGCAGCCTGTATGTCCCTACCTCTCTCCGTCTAATCGAGTACGTGAAGCCACTCGGCAACCCTTGCAGATCAGGTCAACAACACAGCAAGTATAAATTGATACTCTACACTGAACAAATTTTCACATGCATGCATTCTTGCAGGTGGAGCACAGGACAACCTACAGGCTTCAAGGGTGCTACATCACTATTCTCATTTTGTTGTCACCCTCCTTGCATTTATACCGCTAAGTGTCCCAGTCCCCTCTAATGCTTGCAGTTGCCCAGCATGCATCCCCTGTGTGTACTAACGTGTTACAAGCAGCCCAAAAAGTTAACGAAAGAAGTGCAAGAATGAATTATCCTAGCCTTTCAACACTCACCAGCTGTTCTAGCCGCTGATCGAGACTCCAGCAATTCCTCACGGACGTCATGAATAGCCTTGGTCTGACGTTTCAGCAGAATCTCCTTGGCTTTCTCATCTGGTACTGGCTTCAGAGTCAGCTGCTCATGGCTGAGTGCCTTTTCCGGGCTGTTATGGGGCTACAGTATTAAAAAATACACGAAAATAAGACAACTATGCTTGGCAGCTCATTCAGCTGTTTTAGTAAAATTGTGAAAGACATTGCTTGCCTGCGTATCTGCATCAATTAGGCGCTTGAGAAAATCCACTTTGTTAGCATACTGCATCAGCATGTCCTTACTTGGCTGGCTGCAATGTATGCCCCTTAATACTGAATCGAGAAGGAAACTAGAAGGAAAGTAAAGGTACTTACCATGTGTTTATGTTCCTCAAGTCTAACAACATATCTTCAAGGCACTGAACATACTGAAAATACAGGAGAAATGTTTTTGAGCAGCTTGTGGAGAATACAGTTTTTCAAAAATTAACACCAGCGAAGAGAAAATCAGGACACTGAAATACAAAAAAAAAAAGGAAATCGGCTTGAAAACGCTCCACCTGCAGCTACATAGCCAGTGACATATTGGCATTTTTACATCAACGCTGTTGCTAGCCACATTTAAAATAGCATGTATGTACACCTCTTTTTCACTACCCTACATCAATTCAAGACTCAAATACTGTATAGGAGGTATGCACGTGACGTCATTAGCAAGGGGCGTTAGTGGCCGGCGCGGCATTTGCCATGTGCGTGGTCCTGTGTGAGAATGCTGCAATCAGCCTCAGTACTCGACTCGTGTTCTGGGGTGCGCTTTTCGCGTCTTGTCGGAGTTTCTGCGTGTGCCAGCAAAACCTGTGTGAATGAGAGGATACGTATTTACACCCGTGGACTTCATTGAACAAGAAAAACGTCGGTCTTGATAAAATGTACGCCTTAGTGAAAACATCGCCTCGTACAACCGCGGTAATTTCTTAGTGGCGTGCGACGTACTACAAGACCACTGCTTCGCATTGAATTCCCCAACATCGGGGCCTGCTTGTGAAGTGCGCTCTTGAGTTTTGCGACAAGTGAAAAAATTAAAACGTAGAAATTCATGAAAGTGTTTTAAATTTTTGACAAGCGTGCGAAGCCAAGAGACAGTTCAGTTCAGTTCAGGCGTTCAGTCGTGTCCGACTCTTCGTGACCCTATGGACCATGTCACGCCACGCTTTCCGGTCTCTCACTATCTTCTTAACATCACATAGCTTCATCTGCAATGCCTCGAGAATGCCATCTAACCATCGCGTTCGCTGCCTACCCCTTCTCCGGCGACCCTCAACCTTTCCCAACATCAAATCTTTCTCCAGCGACTCCTCTCTTCTCATCAGATGACCAAAGTAGCTGAGCTTTAACTTTAGAATTTGACCCTCCAATGAGCAGTCAGGGTTTATGGTCGACAATATCGACTGATTTGATCGTCTGGCAGTCCAAGGAACTCTTAAGAGTCTTCGCCAGCACCACAATTCAAACGCGTCGATTCTTCGGCGGTCAGCCTTTTTCACAGTCCAACTCTCGCATCCATACATTACAACTGGAAAGACCATAGCACGGGTTATACGGATCTTGGTTGGCAGACTAATGTCTCTGCTCTTTACTAGGCGGTCAAGGCTAACCATTGCTCTCTTTCCCAGAAGCAGGCGTCTCCTAATTTCATGGCTGCAGTCTCCTTCCGAGGTAATCTTGGCGCCCAAGAACAGAAAATCTGTCACAGCTTCCACTTCTTGTCCATTGATGCTCCAGGACTTGATAGGGCAAGACGCCATGATCTTCGTCTTTTTAATGTTCAGTTTAAGCCCAAACTTCTCACTCTCTTCTTGTACGCGCATCAGAAGTCTCTTGAGATCCACTTCACTTTCTGCCATTAAAGTGGTATCATCCGCATATCTAAGGTTGTTGATGCGTTTTCCAGCGATCTTCACTCCAGCTGAAGACTCGTCCAGACCGGCCTTCCTCATGATGCACTCTGCATATAGGTTAAATAGGCAGGGCGACAGTATGCAGCCTTGCCTCACCCCTTTCTCAATCGGAAACCAATCAGTAAGACCATGCCCAGTTCTGACTGTGGCCTCTTGCCCTTCATAAAGGTTCCTGAGGAGACAGATGAGGTGAATTGGAACTCCCATCTCTTGGAGAGCTTGCCACAATCTGCTGTGATCTACGCAGTCAAACGCTTTCGCATAATCAATAAAGCAGAGGTAAATGGGTTTCTGGAACTCTCTTGCGTAAAGGTGTTGATAGCCGGCGTGCCATTTTTAGAGGCGAGTAAATTGCAACGTGGCTGTTCTTTTAGCTAACGCTGTCACCTCTACCGACTTGCAAGTGACTTGTTACAACAGTATGAAGAGTTATCGCTGCACATTGCGTTGTTGCGAAACTAGGTTCCATGGGTTATTGTGCATTTCAAGCAGAGCTACGTTGCCGACACTAAATTTGTAAAACATGCTCACTGGGTGTGCCGTTTATGCTGCGAACGTGTGGAAGTTTTTGCTCGATCTTCTGTCACCCAAATGAAGCAAGTGCATTGCTTTGCTTTCCTGCTGGAACAGCGCCTATGCAAGCTTCGATCGGCAGTTTGCCGACTACCACCAGTAGAAATGTGCATTTCGCGACCATGTCAGGTTTGGAATTGGGGCAATTACCGCGCTCTCTCTTCAAGATATGTTCTGCCTCAGTGGCAGCTAACAATGAATTTAATGAGCTGCAAGTGGTGTTGCGCGCAATGGGCAGTCAGCCACTTTTGCTGTTGAGCTGCTGCATGAATGCCTGTTGCAAAACCGAACAGGCAGTGTTATGCCACTGAGCATGAAAACACTGCTGCAGACTTTATGCGCATCAAGGGCTCCACAATGAAAAGTGGATGTGGAAGTATTTAACTTGATAAATCTTTACTGATAACTTCCAATGTACGGCTCATATGGCAGACGAGGCGTGACGATACTCGCACTGTCTGGTAGTGCAGCCTCAATGAATACCTCCTATATGGGGACTGGCAAGAGCTCAGAGTAAAGCACATAAAAAAGAAAAAAAAAACATCTACATATATGCAGCAGAAGGTAATTGGTGAAGCAGATGCAGAATTTCCGAGAAGGCTGAAAGAAACTTGTCCTGCGTAATCTACTTCTAGCTTTCTTTCTTTTTTTTTTTTTTTTTTTTTTCGTACTGCAAGTTTCGTGCTATCATGATCAGCGGCGCATCTGTACCGTACTGTATGATCTGCATTGTTATAAATCGGGGCAGCCCTGCGTAGTCTTTTCCTGTCATTTTCTTGTTTGCTTGAGTTCATGTATAAGGCACTTCTTTGCAGCCGTGTGCCAACTTAACCAGCTTTCGGCCTCCAAAACAACTTGAGAAAGGCCCGCTCTTAAGTCACCTGTTGCGCCAGTTTCCAAACGAAAATGTTCGAAATGAAATGCTAGTATACCTTGCCGCCCCTGCAGCATTAGCGAGTTGAGCACCGTGTTCTTTCACTTTATTTTTACCTTTATTATTAGAACCCGTCAGTAGAAAACTGCGTTTTGCAAGTGTAGGCAATGGCAGCTACCAAAAAGAAAATCGTCAGTACGAGTGTTGCTCAAAAGATTGCCGCTTTCGAGCACACCTCTAACCCACATTAACGAAAATATTTCCGTCCTCAGCTACTGCCAAAGTCCCAGATTGAGTAGTAATTTTAACTGGGCTTGTCGTTATACATTTTCAGAAAAGATGCAAGAGCGCTTAGTTCGGACTGAAAGATATGTGGGAAGGGGACAGTGTTCGTCCCGTCTCCTCACTTCCTCCGTGTCCGTAGTTTGCGCTATATCTTTCATACAAAGATGCCTACCTTTTCACAGTTACCGGCATCTTTAAACAGACAAGCAGAAAATATGTTCTAAATTCGAGCCTTTACTGGCGATGTTCGCAACACACATCAAGACGCTATACACACAAGCTGCACAGAGCCGGGAGCTAAACCACTTTGTTCGATGCAGTTGCTTCAAACTACACAACCGTAATATACTAGTGTTTGCTTTTAACGCGTACAGTAGTTTAGCTACGTACCTTTTTAAATCGCCAATTGGTCGGATTTCGGTCATCAGCGAGAGCTTCGCATCGCTCCAAAAGCCTGCAGAAGTTGATCTCCAGACGTGACACAGGCGCCATGCTGGTAGCCGACGACGTGACGGTTTCCTTCGATTTGGCTGCACCAGCTGCACTAGTTCAAGTAGTGCAGCACCGCCGTCCTCGCTTTGCCGGTGCCGCGCGCGCCGTCTGCACTTCTCGTTTTGTCAAGGTGCAGGGCTAGTTCTGCACGGGTTCTCGCCCATCCTGCACTCGCTCCAGAGGAGGTGCAGAAAAAAGCATAGAAAGAAGTGCAGCATGGCGTACGCGCAGCTCGGCCAAGAGCAGACGACGCTGCGCATCGTTCTGTAGAGCTTTGTAAAATCCGTCATTAAAGAACGGAGAACACGGAGAGAAATCATGCAGTATAAATCTAAGCCGATGTATTTTAGGGTCTCTAAAGAGAAAATATACGTGCTGAAATATGTGGTTCTTAACTTTTTCTTTCTCAACATGAGAGGGCCAATATATATTAAAGGCGGTATACATGGTAGAAGAACAAATGGTAGCGTAACTCCCATAGAAGCCTGCGTGTCGGCTCTGAGCGAGGCTTTAGTTTCCCAGCGCCCCCTGCGAACTGTGAGGCACAACAAACACGTGACGTTGCTTGTGACGTCACAGGGACGTACTTTTGGCGGGGAATTTGATCGTCTTTTTACTTGTAAACGAAAAACAAGGCCAACGACGACGGAGGCAGAACGATGCTCAGATAAGGCAGAAAAATGGACACCGTAACTGTTCAGCCAACTTGACATGGATTTCTACAGTCAAGTTTTACGTTAACTGATTGTATTGTATTGTATTGTATTGTATTGGGGTTTTATGGCGCATAAGCAACTGAGGCTATCATGCGCCAAGAGCAAGGTTAATCGTTAACTGAAATGTTACGGCATCTTTAACCACCTTATCATAGCATCGTTCTGCCTCCGTCGTCGTTAGCCTAGTCTTTCGTCGCGCGTCATGTAAACGCATTCTGGGGCTTCGGCAAGCACATGGATAGAATCACGTGGCTTGAGGCATTTCACTAAGGGCATAAATGAGTGAAGCTGTGCTGCATAGAAAGCCAGGCTTTATTAATTCACGATTACTTACATGGACGATTCACGACAATGAAATCTTTAAGTGTAGGAAAGCGACCACCGCTCATTCGTCACGGTCTTCATGAAATCCTCGTGATAACAAAATGACCTCAGCGTAGGTCTCCTAACGAGACGCGGTGAGATTATAAAAGGGTAAAAAATCTTGCTAACAAACAAAGTACATATCAGTGTCAAAGAACAACAAAAACAAACGAACGGAATAACTAACGCTAGCGCTAGAACGCCAACCTGTAAGAGCTTAGGTAAGCAATTCAAATTGGGATTACTAGTATTTAGAAGTTAATGCGGCTGAGAAGTCAAAATATCTACGATATAGCTTTTCTCCAATAAATCTCGCCCTGTTCATGATTCCATTATTTTACTCGCGCTTCATTTGCCACTGAGAGGAGTCAATGTGAGGTTACAAATTTACAACTTAAGCATTTAACATGTTCATGAGAAAGATCCCATTGACAATAGGAACATCACTGTAATAACAGCTAAAGCACGTTCAGCGAACGTTGGTGCGGTAATACGACGCAGTAAGCAAAACACGCAGCAAAGGGAGCGGAACGGAAGGCTTTGAGCAATGCGACACGCATCTTGGGGGCAATAAAATCTCACCTTCACCGTTCAATTAAAACATGCAGCGATACGCCGCTCATGCAGACGTGTATCCGTAAAACAATTAAGCCACCACTTTTGCGACATGCCTGGGAGGCCGAGCCGAACCGCCGAGCTGTGACGCAGCATTGTCCCATCGTCCGGAAATGCGCACATGCAGCGGCAATCAGTTTCTCATCGAGCACACACAGTCTTCGCCTTGCTGTAAAGCTCTACCACAACCAGCATAATAAAATACTGACTGTTTGTTACAGATAACCCACTCTGTACGCAGCGCGCAACGATGAACGTTGAACCGGGGCCGATGACGCACCCATCCCGCGGATGAAAAAAGCCGCCATGTCTGAGCTTTGGGCAACTACGCAGCGGATAATAAGTGGCCGAGAGAGGCCGTTAGAAACAAGTTAAAATATTATTAAAAATGTGACACGTTTTTTCTTACGCAAGAAACAAAAACTGCATTCATTCCTGAGTGAGAATATTATGTTTACTTTCTAGTTCTTTGGAGTTCTGGCAGATCTTATTTTCTGTGCGCTAGTAATTTGCCTCACAGTTCGCAGGAGCCCTCATCATCGAGTTGATGCCGCTGGCAGTAGGCAGCTGCACGCGTTTTCTTCCAAGTTGCGCGACCAGTTGTACATTGACCTTGGCGGTATATAATATGAACTGAAAAATACAACTCAATTCGTCGTAAAATCGAGCCTGCATGATTACGCCCGCCATCACCCAACTCAAAATGACTACCACTAACAGACCTAACGCCTAGCGTTTGCTCCTTTTCAAAACACAGGGGCCTTTATTTATTTTAGTAGCGAAAGCTGCACTGCGCTAGGTTTTCAAGCCGTCGGCGCGGCACCGTGTGCCGTTGCCTAGCAACTGTCATGTGGTATAGATCGACGGAGAGCTGGGCCAGGAGTTGGAAGAGGAAAGAAGAAGAAAAAAAGAAGCAGTAAAAGAAGAAAAAGATGAAGACGGCAGATAACTGTGTAGTTGGTAGAGGCAAACGACAACAGCGGGTTGCTAGGACAGAATTAGGTTTGTTTGAACGTTGTGACGGCGGCACATTAAATCCAGGTGTCCGCAGAAAAATTCGCTACAACACTCACAGCTTTCGCTCTATCACTAGGTTCAAGCTATGCTTAAACCCTCACATTTTTTTTTTTTGTCTAGATAATTGACAGCCAAGGGTCAGCTTTCTAAGGATTGGTTTTACAAAGTATGCAATGACTGATGGACATAAAATTTTGCAGTCATGAATGGTGTATAATTGCCTGTCAGTGAGAGCCTGCATTGTGTCTGCTGCCACCTGTTCACCAGGCATGCTACAACAATGCCTAAATTTGTGACCGGGTTTCAGGCGTGGTGGAAGCTGAGCTCAAAAATTTAATATATGAAAGGTCTGAGGAATATCTAAGCCTTTTGAATAGTGGAAAACTCTACATTAAGGTTGAGGCTGCAGAAAACAATTGAAGCTGAAAGCATAGGTTCTGTGGGAACTGAAGTGAAGAAATATCTCGCACCAACTGTTTGCACTGTTTCTTTCAAAATATAATTTGGCATTTCGCGGACACATGAAAGAACTGGCGGTAAACAAGGGGAATGCTTTGGAAGTGATTGAAATTTGCTTTCTAAATATGATTAAACGCTTAAGGAACACATTCAAGGCTAAACGAAGGCACAGAAAAAGTCAGTCCCTTGCTGTTATCTCTCCCCTACAACATGGAATGAATTCATTGGCGTTCTTGCAAGACGTGAAATTATTTGAAGATCAAGTCTGCTATGGTAGCATTACTACGGGATACAGTGCCGACATCCTGCACTGACAGCACGCTAGACTACACAGCTCACTGTGAGCAGATGGCACAAATTGTCAGATATGTCAAGACACCAAACAGAAAAAAGGTAGTTAGCTAGAATAGCAGCTTGGGCATGTTGGTTATGCATCTTGAGGATAACAGCGCGGAAAACAGGACGGGAGCACAAGATTAGAGGACGACACAACGAGCGCTGACTTTCAACAACGTTTATTTTGGAACACCCTCAGCTTCTTATACCCTAACGCCACAGACGCGTACAGATGACTTGCACATATTAGCAAAGTTAAAAAACAAAACAAAAACATAATATTAGATAAATAAATACACGTTCCACATAACCTTTTCTTGCACACAGCGTGGTGAACTCTCTGAACACTCATGGAGACGATTGCACATTCAGCAGTTCGATTTCTTTTTGTGTTAACAGCAGGGACGGTTTGCTTACACATCGTTCCTGCAGTCTAGCTATCTCAGCGGCTTCAATTATCTCCCGAACCAGCGCCTCATTATGTTTTGCTAGAACTTTACATTGTGTGAATTGCACGCAGCAAGTTTTTGACGCGCAGTCTCTTACATGGATCCCCAAATGCCTGCTTTTTTGTTCGACGTTGTTTTTGTGTTCTTTCAGCCTGTCATTTGTGCACCTTCCAGTCTGTCCTACGTATTCCTTCCCACACTTCAAGGGTATGGAATAAACAACGCCTTCCGCGCACTCCACAAATCGACTCTGGTGGTTTGTTACGCACCCCCTCTGCCTTTGCGATCCATCAGCGTTTACACGTCGGCAGAGGCTTTTCAATTTTTCAGGAGCAGTAAGCACAACATTAACGCCTGCTCTATGACCGATCTTTTTTAAGCGATGGGAAATGTTGTGCACATACGGTATGGCCACAATCCTGCGCTTGTTTGTTGTCTCCCTGTTCTCGTCACCTTGTTGAGCACCGACACGCTCGAGTCTCAACTTCTTGTTCAAACGTTCCGCAACAGAAACAAGCAAATGTGATGGGTACCCAGCTCCTGTAAGGCGGTCAACCTGGCGATGAAAACTGGCCTCCATGGTGTGAGTGCATGACTTCTTGAGAGCATTTGAAAAACAAAGGTTTGCAACTGCTCTTTTCACAAGTTTGGAATGAGCCGAGTAGAAAGGGAGTGGCGCCTTGTCACCTCTGGGTTCATAAGCCCAGCAGACCTTCCCTTGCCCGAAATCAAGTCTGAGATCTAGAAATCTCATAGACCCCTGTACCGGGACTTCGTAGGTAATCGTGAGCGGCTCAAGAACGTGGTTAAAGCACGCCACTACTTCCTGAGCTACGTCTTGGGCGTTCGTGCCGCGGCCATCACAGAGCACAAGGTAGTCATCGACGTACCTAAACACTTTGCGGACGCTTGTGCCGGGGAGGGCGTTCAGAAGGATTCTGTCTTTCTGGGCGAGGTACAAGTCACTGAGGATTGGTGCAATACAAGAACCTATGCACACGCCGCTTTTTTGGAGATACATGTTACCCTCCCAGAGGACATGGGTAGACTTCAAATAGACAGCAAGCAGCTCCAAGAACCCGCCTGTCGACACACCACAGGCATTTTGGAAAGTGATTGCACCGTACGTATCTATGCAAGTTCCTACACATTCTAGGAGATCATCTCGGGGAATCGAATAGTACAGGTCTTTTACATCTACCGAACAAGCTGCAAAGTCAGTGCTAGAATTGTCATTTAAAAACATTATTAAATCGTCTGATGATTTCACCTGGAAAGGGTCGTCACAGTCTAGTAATTTTAGTTTTTCCTGTAAGAACTTGGCGATCATTTTTTGCCAGGTCCCATTCTCAGAAACTATAACCCTTAGGGGCCAGTCAGGTTTATGAGTTTTCACAGTGAAAAACATGTCAAGAGAAGATTTTTTACTGGTCTCAATGCTGCGCACTAGGTGGTCAAGTTTAAGGTTTTTGCATAGCTTCTTAGCATTTGACTTCGCTTTTCTTAGCACCGACATTTCGTGTCTATTAAAAACAGAACTAATGGCATCTAGCGCCTTGGCTTTGCACAAGTCAATAGGTAACACAGCAAAGCCCCCCTCCTTGTCCGGTCGTAGAGCAGGCGTTAATGTTGTGCTTACTGCTCCTGAAAAATTGAAAAGCCTCTGCCGACGTGTAAACGCTGATGGATCGCAAAGGCAGAGGGGGTGCGTAACAAACCACCAGAGTCGATTTGTGGAGTGCGCGGAAGGCGTTGTTTATTCCATACCCTTGAAGTGTGGGAAGGAATACGTAGGACAGACTGGAAGGTGCACAAATGACAGGCTGAAAGAACACAAAAACAACGTCGAACAAAAAAGCAGGCATTTGGGGATCCATGTAAGAGACTGCGCGTCAAAAACTTGCTGCGTGCAATTCACACAATGTAAAGTTCTAGCAAAACATAATGAGGCGCTGGTTCGGGAGATAATTGAAGCCGCTGAGATAGCTAGACTGCAGGAACGATGTGTAAGCAAACCGTCCCTGCTGTTAACACAAAAAGAAATCGAACTGCTGAATGTGCAATCGTCTCCATGAGTGTTCAGAGAGTTCACCACGCTGTGTGCAAGAAAAGGTTATGTGGAACGTGTATTTATTTATCTAATATTATGTTTTTGTTTTGTTTTTTAACTTTGCTAATATGTGCAAGTCATCTGTACGCGTCTGTGGCGTTAGGGTATAAGAAGCTGAGGGTGTTCCAAAATAAACGTTGTTGAAAGTCAGCGCTCGTTGTGTCGTCCTCTAATCTTGTGCTCCCGTCCTGTTTTCCGCGCTGTTATCCTCAAGAAGAAAAAAGGTGAAGTGAAAGAAATTTTCTTGTGATTTATTCTAATGAAGGAAAAAAAAGCTTGTGACCTCACTTCTGCAATACTGTAGAGCATGATGCGTTAGACATAACAATGTGCTACGACAATGCAACTGACAATGCTGCCAATATGGTTGGTACAAGCCATTATTAAGGGGGAAAAAAAAGCTCTTTTCAAAGGTTGCATAAACCACACTAAAGCCGCTCTGAAAAGGCTGTCAACAACACACTGGAGCACTCTTTACGCTGCAGTAAGCCAGTGAAGGGACATTATAACGAATCAGTAGCCGCCATACAAGCTCTATGCGAGCCACAGGAAAATGTGTACACAAGAGGTACAGCAGAATGCTTGCTGGTAGCAGTATGTGACTTTACTTTTCTATGCTACTTGCACCTGTGGTGTGCAGTACTAAACGAAGTAAATGCTGCACAACTTTATTTGCAGACAAGAGACCTATCACTAGACAAAGTCGTGGCAAAGCTTTCATAGTGAAGTGAGGTTTTCTAGTCTCTTTCCATCCTTTTATTATGCCCGTAGCTACTCCTAGTGATAAGTGTGTCTGTGGCATTGTGTGAGAAGAGTTTCTTCAAACTGAAGCTTATCAAAAACTACTTCAGGTATTCAATGAGTCAGACTAAGGCTTTCAGATATCTTGTATTATTATCTACTGAAAGAGAGAGCACAAAATGCGCCAATTCTGATCAAGTGATCAGCAGCTTTGCAGCTCTCAAGACCAGAATTAAAAGGAAAATATTTAAGAGAATTATGATTATAATATGTTATAAATTTCATGAACAATAATAATAAATGATAATTAGTTCACAGGAAGGGAAAGGCGCAGTATCTGTCACACTTGTTTCTGTGAATACCTGAACCTCGCAGTAAGGGAAGGGAGGAAGGTGGAAGTGAAAGTGGAAAGAAAGAGGAGCCGTAGTGGAAGGCTACATATTAATTTCAACCACCTGGCGATGACATGCACTCACATCGCATAGCATCGCCTCTCCGTTCCGCCTGCATCAAAACGCAACCGGTCGGGATCGAACCTGGAAACTCTGGCACAATAGCAGAGCATCTCACCGCTATACCACCACGGCGCGGCATAAATTTCATGAAACAAGGTGGCTTCAGTGTGTTCCCACTTTTGTTTCTTTTTCTTTGCTTTTAAGCTCTTTGCGTGAACATCCACTTTTAAAAGAAACACAATTTGTTATAAACTACATGAAGCAAGGTGGCTTGTGTGATGCCACTTTTTATACATCGATCGCTTCTTGATTATTTAATAATCGGTGCATTTCTGGGCATGCTTATTTTCTAGGTGCGAGGCTTAATTATATGTTGGTCCCATTTGCAAATTTGTGTTTTGCGATGTGACCACTGAAGGCTTCGAATGACAGCCTCTTTGTTTTGTAACTTCAGTTCTTTTCTGTGTGTTCGAGTTGTAATTTGGCCATTGGTCTGTTTAGTTCTCAATTGCCATTTCTATGCATATCCTTGCGCACGTGTTCACATGGTCTAACGCTTACTTGTTTCAATATTTGTTTATTCTTTGCCATTCCTGCATACGCAAGTGCAGTTGTTTTGAGCGTGTTCAAAGCTTTAAGTAGTCCTTATGCCAAGTTTGTGGAACCAGCAAAAAGAACATGAACCACTACCAGTTCTTGCAGTTTTCACAGATTCCACTAGGCTGGATGTATATTAAATAGTCCACATTAATATGTTATAACCCTGGTGGCATCTGCCACTTCACCTCTTTCTAGTTATTTGTGCATCCATCAAGCCAAGTGTTTCTACACACTGAAAGTTTCGGATTTCTCGTGACTTATATGTGCCTCTTAACTCTTGCGGTCGCGATCCGGAAATTCATCTGTCAAAAACCATTTGCTCTGTTTATTTCTTCACAAGTGTACCTTTGTTTAAAAAAACTCTATAACATGGCATTTTTTTTTTGTTTTGTTGTTTTGAAAATAATACGCATTCATGTTCTTTTAACATGATATTTTGCTGAATTATCAATCGTGGAGTACGTTTGTTATATGGAAGCCTTCAAAAAATTGCCTTTGCTTGCACCAGGTCATAGGGCATGCGGAACTAACTGCACTCATTGAAGCAAGACGCGAGGACAAAGGAAGTGGTGGCTGGGCACCCAGGGGTGAGGTGGGGGGTGCCTTGACAATATGCTGTGTGCCATAGGCCCTAGTGATGTTAAGACAGACTCAACAGCATTAGCATAGACCACGGTATAAGTCCTACATCTAGCAGACGTCACATTCCATGACGTCTATAAAAAAAATGAGTACCCTCTATGGTGACTGAGTAGCTACGTTAAAAAAATGTTAAGCACAAGATGTGGGATCAAAACCTGCTGTGGCATCTACATTTCAATGTAGGTGAAATTTAGGCGGCATGAAGAAACCGATATACCAAATCAAGTTAATTCTAAAGCCGCTACTTCTCTTCACATTTACAGAAAAGCAAAAGCAATCAAGAAAGGACTTCACTGCCAATGTAAGGAACCAAGGCGCCCATATATGATGCACGCAATTAAGGTTGCAGGAAGTGATGCTAATTTTTCTACAATTGTGCTCAATACTGTAGCCACCACACACATATAACAAATCAACACTTAGATATAACAAACTATATCAGGACTTCAACAGAAAATCCACTCATGGCAGTATTTTTACACGTATGATACTAATGTTCCTGCCTTTATTTTAGATTAATAATTCAACCACTCTCAAGTAGCAAATAAAAAAATTCTAGAGGGCACTTTGGACCATTAAAGTGTGATGAGGCTAAATCCATATAGCACGGTGGATCGTAGCCCACTACGGCACCTCTATCTCCCTTTCTTCTTTCATTCCCACCTTCTCCCTTCCTTTACACGTGGTACATGTGTCCGTGGAGAATTGTGACAGATACTGCACCTTTTCTATCCTAATTTCAAACACCGCTGATGCCTGCTGTACTAATGCCTCGTAGACACCTGGGTCTGCTTCTGTTTGTTGTGTGGTGCGGCGTTCGTGGAAGTGGCAAATGAAAGGCGCCGCCCGGCGGGGCATGAATCGCCTGGTGACGTCATAACCTGTCGTAACCGTACATCACGCGCCCCTTGCAGAAGACAACCAGCATTTCATTTAACGCATCAAAGTTCATCGCTGTTCTATAATTCGTTTATAGGAAAGGAAATGCACAGTATTTGTCACTCGCAAAATCCCGCTATCATCTTTACGGTAGACAAGCGGAATTATGAAGAGTGTTTCACGATCCGGGGTGTGGCGCAGTTGGTAAAGCGCTGGGCTGGGGATCCAAGGGATGGAGGTTCAATTCTCGGTGGAGACAAGGTGTAATTATTTATTTTTAACTCTCGCTCTCGAAAGCGTGACAGCTCTGCTGACAACGTTCTGTCGACAACGATGAAGCATTAAATGCTTTCGCCTTAATATTCATTCAGTCATCATAGCACATACATGACCAAAGCCCTTAGTTGAGTGTATATGAGCCACAGTCAAATGTGTACATATGTCTGTGCAAAGTATGTCACCAAAACATAACATGTTTGGACTACCACAACGTGATAGAATATGTAATGGTGTACCAAAGTACAGGCTGCAATGCTATTTGTAGGCACTTGAAGCATGCAGTTTAGTAAGTAATACACGTTCATGAGAAGCTTGGCCAAACATTCTGAATGTGTCTCGGCTATCTTCAAGCATTTAGCTCCAGCATAATTTTTGACTCGGTCAACAATGCTTAGTGCTCAAAATGCAATATAGGTTACTTCTTAAAAATATTAAAAATATTCTTAGCCACTAAGCAGCAGCACAGGCACTGCCTTAAATGCTCGTGTCTGCAAACAGCTCTTTCATTGCTATATAGCTTTTTTCTTTCTCCTGATGGTGTGTACACCAGCATAACAGGTGTCAAACAAAACATACAGCAGCACTGAAAAATGTATTTACAACTTAAAATTTGCAGCAACAGTGCCATTTTTCTTCCTTGTCTTTTTCTTCGTTGATGCAGCTACCGCAGAGGTAACTTGATCTTGGAGTCGTTCGAAGAATTTCTTGGAGGAAGAAAGGCTCTTCTCAGCCCACTTGTCACCCTTGCCCTGCAAAATTAAGCCACACTCTATGAATGGCAGCATCACCATGGAGTTGAAATGCCCAAAAGAAAAAAATATGTTTTAAATCACAAAAAAGCAATTTCCTATTTAAAGACACGGTGCACCTGCCATCCTTCTATAAGGAACTGAAATGTGGTCCTGAGCTCTACAGGCAAGCCGCCCATTCCCTTAGCTTTTGCTCTGCACATTGTCACAATGACCGAAACATTTAAAATGCTAATGCAATCTTCATTTTTTGTATATTCCAGGTTGGACAATAATTCTACAGTATAATTCTCTAATGAAGAAGCAAAGTAGGCAGCAAGACAAACACTGTCATTTTCTTCCCCCCAAAGTTTTGTATACTTTAAAAGGCTTCTGAAGTACTTCGTGATGCTACTGTGTGCTTCCAGCAAAAACATGTAAAACCTGTCTCCAGTTTGTCAAAGAGCGTATGGAGTGCATCAATCCTAGGCTAAGCTATGCATTTGGATACTCATCCTCTGGCGGGCAGGTTTTTACCTCCTGCCTGCTCACAATTGCCTTTTTGAAGGCCACCACACAATAATAGGCACTGCCAGCAAGCTTGAAGCCCACTGCAACAAATCTGCTTATCAGTATAGACAGTATGAATAGCTGTTCTATTTGGTTTTCAGATACAGGCCAATGTCTTTACCGTAAATGCAACTGACCATATCACTGTTCTTAAAGGACTTATGGACTTATATCACTGACCCAAATCTTGACCCCAGCCAGTTCAAGGTTACTGTAAGTTCTTTGTCTTGCCTAACACTTCCGTAAAGACTCAGTGAGGTTAAAGCAAGGCGATTATGTTATCATCCACACAAAATATGCCCATTCCCTTTTTTGTCCCCCTAATAAACTGTTTTTTATTCCGACGTGGATCTTAAAAGATTCTCTTATATATTTGTGGCCCACACACAATGCAAAATGGCTACAGCTCAAGCAAAGAGCAAACATATGAAATTTCTTGGCTATACAAGCCTTATCCTGTCAATAGCTCCAATATTCTGCACTTCTGGATTACGAAAGGGAATGAAGAAAAATAAAACAATGGCTACTCAAACACATCTAAATATCAGCTTTAAGCAGTCATACCTTAGCAGCTTTTGTGCCTTTGGCCGATTTTGCACTCTTAGCAGGCTTGGCAAGTTCCGTGTTGGTGGCCCTGATCACTTTCTTTTTGTCCTCAGAGAGTTGATTTGATTTGCTTGTCAACTTAGCTGCTCGGCGCTTCTGGAATGCTTTCTTGAGTCTTCGTTCTCGTAGCTTCTGAGTACGGGACCTCTCACTCTTGGCAACCAACTCACCCTTTGGCTTTGCCTGAAATAATTTTTTCTTTGTCAGTATGTGCAAACTACATAGCAATGTGACTGGAAGAAATAAATAATAATTTCTGAATGCAGCACAACTGAAATAAATGTGCTAATAGGACAGTCGAAATCCAATGTTAACAAAACTGCAAGCTTCAACTCTTACCAAATTTGTTCAGATTTAAGATCCCACATCCTTAAAACTGATTTCAGGAAGAAATTTTCACAATGTTTCTCACCTTAACCTCTTGAGGTGCCAGAAGTGAAGCATCACTCACACCTACTGGAGTCACCTCTTCAACATTCAGTGATGGGAGGTTGCTCACCACTTTTATCTCGGCTGAGACCTACGCAAGAGTAGTACAGAGGAAAACCACAACTTAGCTGGTGCACAAAATATGTGATAATGCACTGTGACATTATTAAATGTAACAAGCAAAGATTAATTAAGCCATAAAAGCGTCAAGTACAGAGTTTATCACACTATCCGGTCATCACAAAAGAACTGGTTAGCTAACAACATGCTAAGAGCTTCACTGTCGTGATTAAATATTTCACAATACAACTCTCGATATTAAAGGTATGGTGACACAGGTGTCAGCTTTTTTTTTTTTTGTAAAGATGCCAGCTCCAGGAGCACGGCATTAAAAATGGCTAACAAACAATGATGGCAAACTGCTTCTCTTTTTTTCTTTTATGATTTAGAGGTTTCTACAGCAGCCTCAAACATAACAGTTGAATGCAAAGCTTAGGAATATAGTCATGGTATATTAAAAAGGTGAAAAGTAGTGCCACGGGTGCTTTCCATGCTAAAATGCACTACACTACACCATGTATCAATTTTTGTTTAATGGTGGTAAACTGCTTCTTTTTTTTCCGTGATTTAGAGGTTTCTGCAGCAGCCTCAAACATAACAATTGAATACAAAGCTTAGGAATATAGTCAGAGTATATTAAAAAGGTGAAAAGCAGTGCCACGGGTGCTTTCCATGCTAAAATGCACTACACTACACCATGTATCAAGGCAGAACAAAGCAGCATTGAAAAACCAATTCAAGCTTACAGGCTTTGGCATCATGTGGAAGTTGGACAGTGCATCCAGTTTGGTGAACAAGTCACGCATTGCTGTACGAATCTCAGTATGGGCAGGGTTCTCTTTGGGAGGCTCGTCATCATCTGCAGCCTTCTGCTTGTCAAGAAATTGTTGCTCGTACACCTGCAGGCAAGCATTGAGGCACCAATGTACAGTGTTAATACAGTGCAAGCAGAACAATAAAAGCTAATTTGCAAAATCCAAAGAATAAGAAGTACTTCCTTCAGCTGATATAACTTCTTCCATAATAAAGAAAACACGGGCATAAAACCCACGACAGTTTGCTATTCATCTGCTGCAGCAGTGCCAAAGTGGGCTTACATGCCCTCTGCAATATATCTGACAATGCGTTCAAGCCAGCTAGTTCCATTGGTGCATTATACTCCTTCAGCCTCTGTACACACGAGAAACACACGTACCTGGGCCAGGCTGAGCTTGCTTTTCTCCTGGTCAAGTGTGACCCGCCGACGTAACTCAAAAGGTTCCTCTGCTAGTCTCGTTTTTCGTTCCACATCATCCCAAGCTTTGTCTCGTATCCTCTGGAGAATCACATCTTCCAGGCACTTTGTCGTCTCATCAGTGATAGCAATGGCTGCATACAAAATAGCCAGCACTTCATGTTAGTCAGGTACGCAAAAACAGCATGTTGTTTGCACTAGAACTAAAAAATATAAATGAATATATCAATGTTCCTAGATCTATATACACAACTGATAGCCAATCGTGGCATCATAAAGAAATTATGAAAATGAAAAAAATAAATAAAAAGAAATCGGGAGAAGGCAAGGGGAGGCAAATGCCACACCAAAATTTTTCCAGGCACTTACTTTAGTCCCTGACAAGGAACTAATTTCATTACAAGCACCTTAAGCAGTTTAGTCCATGCCCAAAATTGTGCTAATTCATTTTATTAATCTTGGCTGCACCATAGAAGCATCACGCTGACTGAAAATTTGACCTTCCCATGCCCCAGCTCCTCCTCCATAATACACCCCCAGAATAAAATGGCGCCATCCCTGCTGACAGGTTTGAGCAAGGCTGCTAACCCCTACACAAAGAGGCCAGCAATTAGTTCCCTAATAGCTTCAATAATGCACACGATTGGATAAGCAGGCCTACTGTGCACTCACGCTGTCTCGTGGCATGCTCAAACTGGAAGTGTTCCTGTAACAAGCTGTTCTCGGGCCTCTCTGTGGCTTCCACCTCTCCCTGGAGCCTCCAGGGCCTGGGCTGCAGATTACGCTCCTCTAGCTGCCTGATCTTCTTCTTCAGCTGCATGGTAAAAGAACACATATGCAGGCTGGCTGAGTAACTGCATCATATGGTGGGAGCATCAAGCAGCCACTGCTACTGCAACTGCATAAAAGCCAAAACAAAAAAATGCCAGATCGGAAAAAAAAAAAAGAGAGAAATGCCCAAACAGATAGAAGAAGCCCAGTGTCACTCTATCACATCCCCTAATACAGGGCACAAAACAGTATATGGGCCCACTTGGCAGATACTTAAATATATGACCAGAACAAAAGGTGTCATGTCATTTTAACACGACACAGCTGAACAAAAAAAAAATCAGTATGATGCAGCAGAGAGCAGTAATGCACATAATAAAAAAACACAACCAGCCAGAATCATGCAGAAATATTCAATGTCATGCAACAGTTTATGCAACGATACCAGCTAAAAAGTTATAAAAGGACAAATGCCAGCAGACTGACTGGGAGATCTGACTTACAAATTCTTGACTTTGCTCAAAAGATGACTTCTGGGCATCCTCTTTTGCTGTCGTGCTCTGCTGAACGTCTTTATCTGCTACTGCCCTGCACAATTCCATGCCAATCAGAATATTAGTTCAAGAGGTGCCAAGGAGCGTACCAAGCGTGGAAGCGAGCCAAGATAGAAGCGGCAGCAGCGACTGTGGCTGATGGCTAACACTTACGAAACTAGTTGAACCTGTACAAGTTTTTGAAAATACACTTCATCTGAAAAGAAATTTGTGGCATGTATTATGAGACACACAAATGTTGTCAAGCTTCGCTTCCCCCGCATCCTTATGGTTTGCCGCAGCATCTTGTCAAAATGCACATCGTCATTTCGCTTGCAGTCCGGCGTCAGACGATTGTGTGGCCATTGCCATTTGTGGAAGTGGCAAAAATAAATGCACATATAATTTTCAGCTTTGAAATGCACAATGTAGACAGGTGCTTTTGCTTTGGTAAAACTCTGTGTGCACCATTAATGTATTATTATTTGGTTTAAGACCCTCATTGGAAATGTTGAGCGTGAAACTTCTTTGTGAGAGAGATTACTGAATAACATGGTTTCGCTGCATATCTACAGCACTGCATGTTTCCTTTTCTGTTTCAGCACCTAATCCACTTGGGAAAAGAATACGAAATCTCTTGATAATCGAGCCAACCCCCAAGTTAATGAATAAAATGGAGTCCAATATGAACTTTTGGGGGGTTCACAACAAACTTTTTGATAGCACATCTAACTTTCAGTGCCTGATAATTTCTCTACTAAAATTATTTTTGTTAATGACTTGCTACAGCAAACTTGTCTACTTAAAATGCCTACTTTGTGCAAATGTATTAGAAGCAAACATCTCTAGTCTTCTGCTATTTAATACCTGCAAGAACAAACTAAAATGCAGGACTCGCAATTCATGCAGTTTGCAATGTGCCAAGGTTAAAGTGAAACTCTTTAGTGCAGCATTGCTCTAATGGCAAAACTGCAATTTGTGGAGTCATATTCAGAAGTCGTAAAAGAAGCACCTAACTCTTTTACAAGAAATGCGCAAAATGCTGTCCTTCTGATGCAACGTACATTATGTATAGCCCGTGTACAGAATCAGGTACCCGCTTCAGCATTGCAGGCTCTACAGCAGCACATGCTGTGATGATCCTGGCTTTCAAGTCTCCTGCACTGGGAGGCTCATTAGTAAAAACCTCATTTTTATATAGCCCCAAAAGAAAAAGTCTGAGGCCAGGACAGGAGACACTGGAGGCCATGGGACGGGGCCCCTGCATCTTAAACTCTGCAGTAGAAATCTTGCAAAGAAGTGCTCCACAGCTTGTCAAAAAGAATGTACTGGCTAGTACTATGTTCCCATGAGCACTTTGTGAGGTAGTTCTCCAATAAATTTGTCCGCTTCTCCTTCCAGAACTTAAGTGCCCTATTTTTTCGCAGTCAGTGGTGAACTCTTCAAAAAGAAAAAGGGACCGATGGCATGATCCTTGAATATGCTGCACCATTGCCAACTGCCCACCTTTGTTAGTGTTTTTGCAGACAAAGCCACTGTGTGTTCACATCAGCCCAGTAATGACTGATGTAGGTTCACAGAAGAATAGCCACAGAAGTGCACTTCATCCATAGAAATCATTTTCTGTAAAAAGTCAGGATCTCCACCTAATTAAATCAGGGCTCAGTTACAAATTTTCAGCCTCCAGTCAAAGTCAGTTGCACTTAGGTGCTAATGCAGACTCCCATGAAAAGAGTAAATGCAGCACTTGGAAAGAACTCTTCACATTGATGTCACGCTTGCGCGAACCCACTGCGCTATTCGTTGAATGCTAGCTTCTGGCATTGCTCTTATGAAAGCAAGCAAATTGGTTTCAAATTCTTCATCTAAAAGATGTGCTTTAGGCTTCCTTTTTGACACCACACTACTACTCATAGAGGCAAACTTTTTAACCCTCACACACATGAACAAAGTCTCACCTGGAAGCCAGAAACCCGGGCGCTTGGCAACGAATAACTGCACTGCCACATGCCAGTTCTTTTCCTTGGTTACATACGCAACAATCATGTCGACCTTTACTTCGGTAGATAACCTCCTTCCACTCCACAACAACGTTTTCAAGCTGATGCTATTACTTGCAATTATGAGCCTTTCTTTTTGCTGTTTCCATAAACAACAACAGCTACGTAGTCATTTCGAGGTCAGATCGCAAGCGCAATAACAAAGTGCATTGGGTTTCGACATGGAACAGAGGGAAACTGGAAGCAATACTGACGGCCCACCCATCTGAGCCTCATTTGACATCAGCAGTATGGTGAAAAGCGCAGGGCACAGTGACCAGGGCCAGCGGTGTTTGCTTGCGCTGCATTACGGTATGAAGCTGCTTATCAAGGCGACATTTGCGCACCTCATAACACACAGCACAAATTGTTTTATGAACATTCTTTTGGGACTTGGAGGACACACTCCAAATAAGCAAATTCAACAATCCTTTTAAAACAAAAATTAGAAAAAGCAGGTCCTTTTAGTTCATTAATTCTTCCTCTTACCTGGTGGTCACTGTAGCCTCCGATACAACCCCATAGCTATAATGTATCTAAAGAAAGTCGCCTTTCTAAATAAAATTGAACCCTCTGAAAACACCCTGTATATGGCTAATGGTCAGTCAAAGACCATTAAGTGAACCACATCCTAATTAAGTGTGCATAAGACGACTAAAAACCAAGCGAATTGTATGAGGTGCATGCCATGACTGCATGCAATCAAGATTTTATAAATGAATAGCTTTGAATGAATTAATGAATAGCTTAATGAATAGTTTTGAGCTAACTTCATCAAGCCAAGAGACAATAATTTTTAACACACAACATCTATTGCTTCTTTCACTTTTGTGCAAAAGTTTGCTTGCATCTAACATTTTGCTCTCTGGAATGAGTTAGTGGTGTGCTTAAAAAAAAAAAAAAAAGGTGAATTACTTTATCCTCAAGTGCAGAGCACAAAATGAGGCTAAACCCCCTCACCAAGTTGCAGCTTTGCTGCTCTTTTCAGCATTCTTGTTGTCAGCCAAGGAGGCAGGAGGATCAAAAAAGTCTGCATATGTAGCACTGCGGCCACCCTGCACACAAACAAAATAAGTTTACAATCATTGCACATTCTTTTCACAAGCCCACACACCTGAGTGCCCAGCTAAGGAACAAAGTAAAATGTGTGGCATATATTTTACAGGTTGGATATTTACCTTTTATATCTTGAAAATTCAGCAGACTTTTTTCAGTGAATACTATTTCCTATGGATGAGCTACAGTTATGTTCATAGAGATATGTGTAGAATCCCTGGAGTCAAAAGTGACATGAAGTTAATAATGGTCTCATTTTTTTCTTTTACAAAGAGCAGTTGATGTACCTGTAATTAATGCAAAAGATGTCTTATTTATCTTTCCATGCGAAATTGTTGCTATAGCAAAAAGTAACAATGTGGACATAAAGTAATTGGACTATTAGATAAAAATGCAAAAGTAAGTCAATTTATAAAAACTTGATTCTCATCTGCTTGCACTCTAGGTTCAAAAAGAAGGCCGTGCATCATGTGGTCCTCATGCTGGTGCAGGAACTGCCATTGGTCTATTTCACGTTGATAGTGGTTTGTTACACTTACAAATGTTGTCAGTATGCTTGCAAGCAAAAAAAAAACTTGCATAAGTAATCCAATGAGATGATTGTCCTGCCACACAATTCTCTTCTACACTTTCATTTTCCCCTGTGACCTCACTTAACAGCCACTAAACAGCCAGCTAACTATGATATGCAAGTCAAGAATAATAATATTTTCTAAGCTAAACTCAAATTTTAAAAATTCAAATTAGGCATGCTTTGTTTTCTGGTTTAGACTGAAAAATCCAAAATCTACATGTTTAACACGAGCTCAGGCTTTATGATTACCAAGCAACAAGAAAAGAAATAGCAGTAGTGCTATGAGGCTGCTCCCCAATTGCCATTCAAAGCTTTGTAAAACACTGAACTTATCTTTTACCAGTACAAAAGATCCAGTAAAATAATTTTCGATTTTAATTAATTTCTTACTTGCAGAGCCTCGCGTATACTAATGTGATCAGTAGGGTGAATTGGTTTGCATACATGGTGGGTAAACTGCAAAAAGTTATGAAGACAACAAAAAAACATGGTATGGTAAGGTGTATCCCAGTCAAAAAAAATCAATGGGTCCAATTGGAAAGAGCAGTCAGATTGAATTGGTTCTGCCAATCCCAAATGGTTTGTCCAATGGGTACTGTCCAACCGAAATTGTTTCTCCACTCCCAACTGGGAAGTGCAGTTGGTTTCCTTACTCCCAACTGGGACGCCCAGTTGGTTTCATGATTCCCAATTGGGAATGAAGAAACCCTTTTGGGGGTCCCAATTGGGATTGAATAAACCCATTGGGCTAATGGGAAACCCATGGGTTACTTCAATCTCAATTGGGATTCCTTCGCTCCCAAATGGGACGCCCATTTGAAACGAATTGGGCTTCCAACTGGGCTTCCCATTGGTTCTAATTGGTCCTAAGCAAAAATTCCCAATTGGGAAAGTCAAGTCAGTGATATCATTGGCTGAGATGTGCACAGATATACATACCTCTATAAAGAGACAACAGTGAAAAATTTAAGTTCTTATAAAAAGTATATGCCGCTTAATCTTATTAATTGATTATATCATGTTCGCTCTAAGTGCAGGCATAATTAAATAAGTTAACTCTGAATAACAAAGATGTGTCACAGGACCCAGCAGCACTGTACAAAGAATGGAGAATATAAGTCTGCAACCTGTGGGTATATACATTGAATCTGTGTCAGTTCCGTGTGTGTAATGCTTGCTTGTCTCATATATGATTTCTGTAAAAAATTCTAATTTCATTTCACTTGTATAAAAGTCGGCTCCCCTATAACTTCTGGATACAAAACATTGAAATTGCATCTCCATTATTTTTTTTTCCAGCTATGTGAGTTCAAACCATTTGGGCTCAATGGGTATGCCATTTGAGTTCAATTGGTGGACCATTTGGCCTTCATAGGTGACCAATTATTTTAAATGGGGAGCACCAATTCATATCAAATGGTCAGGCCCAATGGGTGGTGAAAATACAATTGGTTTTTGACCAATTCAATTTCAACTGGGAAATTCCCAATTGGACCCATTGACTTTTTTTGACTGGGATGACTTGACAAGACATGGAAGCAGTTTACTCAAAGTCCCAACAAGATGCTGAAGAGTGGCCTTGGCTCAATATATTAAAGTGACAGTGTAAAAAACATCCTCTTCGACATAAAAGACTGTCATCCCATCAACATGTCATGAAACCCACGTCACAAGTGATTTCATGTTCTGTGGGATGTGATTAAAGCATGACGTGTAACATGAATTAGGCTTGCTGCATGTCTCGAACGATGCAACTTTATGAAGTAAACAATATTCCTGTTAAAGAAATTGTTATGTAAGAAATAAAGGACTGGAGCTTGAGTCCCTCAGATCTTAAGACAGACATACTACGCATAAGCCAAGTAGGTACACTTGTATGGCTCGGGCACAAGCAGTGGTTTTATGTATGTCATATGGTCAATCAACTCGATGTCTATCAACTTTGCTACAGCCTTATACCCTTCAAGCCAAGCTTAAATGCCCCTAATTGTTTTTGTAGTCTCCTTCTTATTACAAATTTGTTCACCTATTCTTAGACGTTCTTGAAAAATGATACCTGCAACCTGTCTGTCACAGAATGATTTTAGTAAGTAAGTCGATTAAATCCTAAAGCTAGTGTTGGGCTAGTTGTTCCAATCTCTTTCTCTATGACAGGGTGATTAAAATGGAATCGTGCAGCTATTTTTGCTGACAGCAACTTAGACAATACACAAATCGTGCGCACCATGCCATGTTGTTATCCCACTGCGTATTTTCGTCCAAATAGCATCGGACCCCCTTTAGTAACAATGCCTAAGGCTCTGGATAGGAAAGCTTGAATGACTTTGAACACTCGCCTTCTCGTCCGGGTCATCTTCATCCGAAGAGAGCTCTCCAAAGTAGTCGATATCGTCTTCCTCGTCGCCCTCAGAATCGCCTTCACGAGCATCAGCCCTTTCCACCCTGTCTACGAAAGCTTCCATATCAGCGAGCCGGAAGAACCTGTCGTCGACAACAGACGATGGCTCCGCGTTTTCCTTTGTTCCGGGTGCATCGTCATGACGCATGCGGTCGTCCACATCTTCGTTGAAATCTACGCCACCTGTTTCGGAGGCCTCATCCGACAAGTCGAAGTTTTCATCGTCACTACCGCTATCAGAAGCAGCGTCTGAAAGGTCGGACCTCTCACCTTCACCTGGGGCGTCTGCTTGCGTGTTCCCCTCTTTCTTTAAGTCTACGCCGAAAGTAATAGCGGACTTAGTTGCCACGCGAGACACCGATAAAATGAGCTCCTTTACCAGGCGGCTGTTTCGGAGCTCTAATTGCTGCCAGATCTGTTCGTCGTCGAAGTTGTCAACAACCAACGTCGGAAGTTCTGTCTTCGACAACGCAGTAGTCTTTCCGTTCCACTTGTCCAGGGCGTCGTACAAGTCTTTTGTCAATATTTTCATCGTTTCTGCCACATCTGGCTGGACTCTATGGAGCAAAAATAAAATAAATTAGTTTAACTGCAGGAGCATGAACAGCGTAGCAAGCCAAGCATGTGGCAACACCGTTCACACTTAGATCAGCCACACCACTTTAAGCAGACCAAAATTACGCTCCAGACTTACTCAAGGAACGTCTCTGGCTTTTTTGTGCATGATTCAAAGTCCTTGATGCACTTGGCCACGTGCGCTTGGTTAAAATCCAAATTGTGTGACGCGGAGCCCATGCCGGCGTCGCCTATGGACGCCGCCATTTTTGGATTTGGATTTTCGGCCTGCTTCGGCTGGCTCATTTGTATCAGGTGGACGACCCAGCTTACTGTCCTCTGTGATTGAGCCTTTTCCTCCGAATTATCTACAAACAACATTCAGCGCATGTCTCTTCTAATTGTCAAGGCGCCTTTTGGTTTTGTGTTCTCGGTAGCCTTGATCTTGACGTCACAGATGATTAGACCTCGCGTGGGAATTTCAAACAGCGCTCAAAGTTGTCACACGGAAACGAGGCCCGAAGATTCATTGTTGACCCAAAAGTGCGCTACCCCGAGCTCAGTCGGCCAGGGAACGAGGGATATCCTTAAAAAAAAAAAAAAAAAAAAAAAAATACAACTTAATAAAAAAAAGGCAGACAACTCTTCCCAGCGCCCCATAGATATCTGAGTAAACAACAGTCAGCTGGCGGTGGATCCAAACGGACAGTTTGTTTAATCCGTACATGCTACAGCAGAAGGCTGCCCCGCTTGTTCTCTCTGTGGGCATAAAGGGCAGACATACCACATATCTTATACTCATGTATTTAAGACAAGCCATCGGGGAATCTGCAGCTCTCTAAGCAATCGCAGCAGGCGGCCGTACTGCTCAATGCTAGGCACTAAACGTAGAGGCAGTAGAGGTTCAACTCCGAGTCACAGATCGAGTGGTCCGAAGAAATCGTCGGTCGGCCACCTGGCGTCCGTTGGGCTCCTCTGCGGGGAGGGAAACACCCCCCACAACCACAACACCACAACTCCCGCCTAAAACCCGTTTCTCAATTAAGATTTCCTCCTCCTCCGCATGACGAGAAATATGACACTGATCAAAAGTTTGGCGCATAACAAAATTGATTTCGATCAACTATAAGGAGATGGATTTTGGGTTTTAGGCGGAATTGTAGTCTGCGACACTGTTTCGAGCCACACATGCTACCGACTACTCAAGACAGCAAATCAGGGTTTATATATAAGCATATGTCGTAGGTGTCTTTCACATAAATTGCTATCTCACGAATTTATGCTAATGAATTTGCTTGAAATGGGACATCAGGCTGGTATTGCGTAATAACCCTCAAAGGGCCTTTCAAATACTAGTTGCGAAAAACTTTTGGCGGTCTTTGTGAGCATTCGAGTCTATTTTGAAAGCTTCGCTTACGTGGAGCCGAATATATATACAAATAATTATATATACAAGAAATATGGGAGAGGCCTTCGCCCTGCAGTGGGTATAGGCTGATGATGATGATGGCAATGATATAAAAAGTGATCCTGACGACCGCTCGCAACCGATTTTGGCGACCCATCCCCGCACACAAACCTCCCCACTGACGTCACTGGGGCATTCTGGCTGGACCTACTCATTGGGCGCCAGAAAGTTACGCGGTCGGGATGGGGCGCATTTTGATTGATTAACCGTCTTAGTTGAGGACAACCCAGAGGGCTATGGAACGAAAAATGGTAGGGGTAACATTAGGAGATAGGAAACGTGCAGAGTGGGTCAGACAAATAACTCAAGTTACTGACATTCTAGCGGAAATTAAGAAGAAGAAATGGGCATGGGCAGGACATGTAGTGCGAAGAGAGAATAACCGATGCTCGCTTAGGGTAACAAACTGGATTCCAATGGAAGGAAAGCGTAGCAGGGGGCGGCAGAAAGTTAGGTGGGCGGATGAGGTTAAGAAGTTCGCAGGGTTCAAGTGGATGCAGCTAGCGCAGTACCGGGTTAATTGGAGAAATATGGGAGATGACTTCACCCTGCAGTGGGTATACTTTCACCGTTAGCGCCTTCGGCGAAAAAAAAAAAAAAAAAAAACGGAATAAACGTGTTTTCAATCAATCTGCAGTGGATATAGTCATGATGATGATGATGATGATGATGGCCCAGAGATGACCCTGGAATTCTGTTCAAGGCCGCCGAATGGGCCGGCGTCGCCAAAAGTTTCCACGGCCTGCGGCACTCATAGCTGACTTCCCCTATTCCTCCCACTTATTGTAAATAAAGTTTTATCAGCCTCAGCTGCAAAATTAGAGGGGTTCGACTCTGCTGAACCGAATGTGTGGAGCGAAAGTTTTGGGTGTGGGCGACTGAACATTGCATCAAACACAACCAGCGCTCCGTTGAACGCATCGAAGTTCACCACCGTTATAGACAGAAGCCACTTTCATGCCATGCGGATGCGATGCCGGCGGACGCTTTCCTGCTCCACTTGGTCAGCTCTCCGCGCCGGCGCGCGCATCTGCAGTGGAATGGATGGATCGAAAAACTATTTCGTCAGACAGTCGTGCGGACTGTTCCGTGCTAGGTGGCCATCAACCAATGGCTGACGGCGACCTGGGATGCCTTCATAGCCATATAGAGCACGTGAAACGGTAAAGTTCCTCACCGATCTCGACGTCGTATCTTACTCGTCTACTGACATTTCGGTAGCGACACGTACGCCATCGTCAGCGGCTCGGCGACGTCTCATCGAGAGACGTTCCTCTCGTTCATCGGGCGTCTCGGCCACACGCTTAGGTCGACCGGCTTGTACCATATGCGACAACTGCGCAAACGCTTAGGCTTTCGCATTTCTGCGTTTCTGCAGTGTAGATTCCACAGTGCCCTAGGAATTTTAGAGCGCAGCTTTTTGGCGCCCGTTCCTGCATTTCGCAGTAATTAGTAAAGTAATTAATCGTCGACGTATACCGTTGTCCCTTGTAACCACCTTCGTAGCCAAAAAAGAATGGTGATACCATAGGATAGAGCATCAAGGAAATGTTTGCAAGTGACGAAATGGTTGATGTGGTTTGATTAGGTAATTAATTAGACCCAATAGCAATAATAATTGGTTTACAGGAAAGGCAGGTGCAATGTCACACCTGTTGTGTGAACACCATTACCGTGCCTTAAAGGAAGGGAGGAAGAAGGGAGTGAAAGCGGATAAAGTGAAAGGGGTGCCGTAGTGGAGGGCTCCGTCGTAAATTCGACCGCCTCTTGAACGTGCACTGGCATCGCACAGCGCGCGGACGCCTCTCTGTTCCGCCTCCTTCGAAACTAAATTTATCCCTCGCGGAAGAGGAACTAGTTGGCATGGAACATGTGTGAAAAATAAAAAGTTGTCTGCAATTGTACTTACTTGTCTTGCTCGAATTCTGTCCCTCAATCTATCGGAAAGCTGAAACAGTTGATGAGCTGCGCTCAAATTTCGCATTAGAAAGTAACGTAATCGTCGGATTTTTTTTTTTTTTTTTTTTTTTTTTTTTTTTTTTTTTTTTTTTTTTTTTTTTTTTCAGCCATCCTTGTCTGCCGCGTGGTGACTGCTCACCGCTGTGGCGTGACGGTGTTAGATATGTGCACCTTATCCCTCGTATCCACACACGTCCGTGCTATGTCCGATGCTTAGCCGCTTAGCTCAGTCATATTGCATAACTGCTCCTGCAAGGGTACTAAGACCGTTCACTGGCTCGTGGCCTCGAAGAGAAATGCACCGGTACCTCACGTCCATGCATAGAAATATATGGACTCGTGTTCGGTGGTGCGTCAAGCCATAACAAGGAGCCGAGATTGCTCACACCCGAAGGACTTTGTGTGACAGCTAGGAGAACAGGCTTTCTTTTTAGATCGCTACTCCTTTCCTCTTTCGTATGAATGTTACTCTCATCCGCAACCTACGGTTGTCGTGTCACCCACTCATTGTCTACACTCAGTCCTTTAGATACAAAAAAAAAAAAAAAAAGAGAGAGAAATGCGCCGAAGGAACCCAGAAGCAGCGCGTGTTCGCGCGCCTGGGGAAAGGGTGAGATAAAAGGAGGCCGCGCATAAGTACGTGAAGTGCGCACGTCCTTGACGTGACAAAAGAAAACGTGCCGCGCGGCAGCCAAGGTTGCCGCGTGCAGTGCCGTAACCGCGGCACCATTTCCGATTAGGGAGGCCCGCGGCCGCCGACTCGCGTAATCGGATTCCGCGCAGTGCGGCCGGTGGCAAGCGCTCGCGCAACGAAAACACGGCTCAAACAACTTCCGAAACAACTTCCCATCTCCGCCTTCTTTGAAAACAAATTCTTCCTTCGTTTTTAATGAGTTGGAATTAGGACGTGATTTTCTAGCGGCTTTTTTTTTTTTTTTTTTTTTTTTTTTTTTTTTTGCTGCTTCCGATTTTTAGAGCCGCGCACAAACGCCTGTTTTCTGTTATTGAGACTACAGCTTCGACTGTGAACGAAATAAATAAATTAAAAACGATCAATTGGACCCTTGTCTTTTCAATATTAGCAATGAACGCCAGGGTGAATTGCGAAATCTCGAGGGGATACCATTTCACTCGGACAAATAATGCCTTTATACTGAAACGGACGTTCATCAAAGGAGATGAGGAATATATGTATAGAGTATGCCGCAGCTTAGTAGTAGCGAAATCTCATATAGCGGCAGAATGTTATCTCGTTCAGTCATCTGCTCGGATGTCAAAAAGACAAGAAAAAAAAAAAAAGCGCCGGGAGTGTTAAGTCGCCAAATGGCTCCGGCTGCTGCATGGAGAGAGGGAGAGAGAGAGAGAGCGAAAGCGATAAAGGCTGATAACAGTTTTGTCACCCTACTTCATTCTGCGACTGCAGTAAAGCAAAACAGTTGACAAGGCTTTGCAAATGACAGTTGACGCATGCTGGCGTTCTCATCTCATTAACGTCACTTTGCATTTTTATTAACGTTTTTTTTTTTCTTGCTAAAACATGCCGTGTTTGAGTGGCTTCAAATTAGTTTCTGTCATCGAAGGTTCTCTGACGTACCCGGAAATATATATATAAACACTGGCATTTTCCTTCAACATCGGCGTCAATATTTTGGCTATATAGTACGTGTTCCCACATGTGCATAAACATATTTTACCCCTGTACGTGTTCCCACATGTGCATAAACATATTTGACCTATGTGTACGTGTTCACATATGCGAATACAAATATATTTGACCCGTGTGACCATACATAACATAAGGGAATCTTGTCTAACAATATAGATTATTTCGCTTAAATATTTACTATAAAGACTGCCGAAAAACAACAGCAACAACGAAGGAATGAATTCGCCAGACGTTCGGAGCTGTGTGCGCAAGACCGAAAATTATAATTAAGGGCGCTTCAATTATCTTCCCTACCAGTAAGTCCACCTTTCTACCTGTCTACCCGCTTGAGATTTGATCTATTTTAAGAAATGGGCAGCAAAAAAATATAAGATATATAAATCCGCGCCTGACGTCGGTTCTCCCTCTCTCTCTCTTTATTTATGTTTATCCATGGGACAGTATCTCGAATCAGCCTGGAAATGAAATGATTCAGCGCCATCACAGATAATCGGGAAAGTTGTGTGCCATCCTGTTTGAATTTAGCTCTGGCCCATTAGTAACAAGCAAACCATGTCTCTCTCTCTCTCTCTCTCTATATATATATATATATATATATATATATATATACACACACACATAATTCAGCTAAAGCGAACGCATGGAGATGAGTGAGAGACAATTAGAGGACATCTTGTATTTTTGTTACTATAAACGCTTACGTTCAACGAGCAAAAAATCAGAAAGAAGAGACCGAGACATAGTTGCGGGGAGCTAAAGACGGGCGCGGGCGGCCTGGTGCAACCCAAAACAGCATCCAGACGCCCAGCTGTCACTAAGGAAAGAAAACAGCACAGCGCGAAAAAGCTACGGCGTGAACACATCCTGCTGCTCGGGGTTGCATGCACCGTCGCGTGAACCCCCGGCGCCAGCTAGGCTCCACGAAAACTGCGATACTGGAGCTGCATACGCGATATGTGTGGTTCTGTATCGCCGACCCTTTTTATTTGTGCGCACTTATCCACGCGTTGACAGCGCTGTTTCCGGACGAGGCTCCTCTTTGACCGGGGATAACAGAGGAAGAAAAGTGTAGGAAGATAAAGCGCCGGCGGCGTTTATAAGGAGCGAGGGGAGCGAAGTCGGAGGTCTCACCGCCCCGGCATTCATTTTATTTACCGGCTCTCGACCCTCGCCACCGAAGCGCCTTTTCGGGGCCATGTGTGGGTACAGGTCAGGCCGACCAAGAGCGCGACGCGTGTATATCATTGTAGCATTATTTTGAGCTTTACGGTTTGTAGGCTTATAATTGGAAACACATGTATAGGTTGTGTTCACTTGCTTCGTTTGAAACATAAAATTAGAAAGCACTTTAGTTTATCATATAGCTTCATACGTATTATACTGTTTGTATAACTGTCAATAGTGACGCACTGCGCGTATATATATTATCATTATCCGATACGTTATACGTTACGGCACTTTTCTGTCCGTAGGCAGAAAATAAACCAAGTTGAGTAGCTCGGATTAGTTTGTGAATAAGTGGTTTATTTAGTATCTTTTACGCTTCACTTTCGTAGTTGTCGAAAGAAATGACTAACAGCAGACAAACTCCGAGGTGCACGCCGGGCGAACACTTCAACTGCTCCAACCGCAGCAGCCACAGTTTCTTCGATCGGGCAGACGGCAGACAATGTAGCAGACGAAATGGAACTCGCGAACCCAGACGACCGCGCTAACGTCGTCGGATATGACGTAGGGCTGGGAACATGCGCATGCGCAGGACGGTGCGTGCGTGCCATTGACTCAGGCGTTGACAACTGAAGGTTTGGGGCCGACCCTTGTTTTTTTACGAGGAATGTGTGTCGAATATCACTGCGTGACCGTTGGATACTACAAGTGATTAGAACAAAGTCTACAAAGCCATCGATGTTTTGTGCTTCACGCGGCCCGAAGAATGGATATTCGCTACGCGAAAGAAGACCCACTAGCCTCGATTCAAGATCCGACTGGCAAGTGCTTTTTTCACACACGCTTACTTTATCGTAGTTATTCGTTGGGCTCCCGAGGCCCATCCTGAAAGCAGGACCTTACTTTAATACCTTCAGTTATAACCACCTGGAGACACGGTCACCGCGCCCGTTTGTTCCGTGCGGATAGACTGATCGCAAAGTTAAGTTCCGCGGCCGCTACGTTACTAACACACACGCACATACACGTCCAATTCGGCAGTGCGGCGTGGACAGGCCCGAAATTTCCTCGTCGATGTGCCACTAAAAGACAGCGGAAGACGGTCGCTCTATACCGGCTTAGGTGTTGCTCCCGATGAGCTCTGATAAACGACAAGCATCGGCTCGTCGGCCCACAAGCCGACGGGCGCTTGTTGACTGTGGCCCGAACAAGTTCCTCGCAGCTTGTCGACGGTAGCCGGCTGGCGCGGCATCAGTTGTATTTTGCGGCTAGGTTTCTTCGTTTCACGTGACTGTTGTCGAAATCGAGTTACTGGGCCAAATTCTGTGATGTTGTTTGGTCACCGGCAATGAAAGCTGCTCGGCCTTTCTTGGTGCCTTCTCAAGGCGTGAATCTCTGGCATCCGCTCTTGAAGCGCGAACAGTTCCGCTGAGCGCCGCTCGCCTCGTGCTTGTCCGGTGCTTCCTTCGAGACGCCTATGGTGTCGTAAGCGGCTCGTCGAAATGCGTTACTCTTCCCGCCGCGAAGTAACGTGAAATGTGTGATAGAAATATGTGGACGTGATTCCATAGGTACTACATAACTTTTGCCGCATTCGGCGCTCAAACGAGTGGCCGATGATGAGCACAACTGTGACTGACGAAGGCCAGCCGGCCAGCCACTCACTTGAGATGGCGGTCAGTCACTGAGTCACTACATCAACACAAGCTGACGAACGTCTACCTTCTCGGTGTGCATGCAAATGCACAATCAGTGTTTATTTATGTTCGTAATGTGCTTTCCACTTGCATTATTTCACTTCCGTAGCTTGCATTCCCAAGTTGAGGGAGTGCTGGGACAAGAGTGGCTGAGACATCTCCAGTTTGTTGTGTGTTATGGATCGTGCCGTTCTGGCCCGGTCTGGACCGGCGCCAGGAATTTCACGTCTCATTAGGCGCTCGATGAGACGAACAACGCGCGTACAATTTCATGCGCTAGAGAGCCGTTAAAGGAGGCGGCCACTCGTAAATGTCACGCCTTACATTTGTACCGCGATGTCTCCCTGGAGGTGCATCGATCCAGCGATCCAGCTCATGGGGATTTTCGGGGCCTCTCGGTATATCGCTGAGAGCGCCTGCGTGATGCCACTTATTGAGAAACGTAGCAGCTCTGACGATACCGATCGTCCGGATTCCGGTTTTGTCTTATGCGTCTCTCACTACTTTTTTTTTTTTTTTTTTTTTTTTTTTTCTTTCAGACCACGCGTCTGTGTAGTCTCAAATATTTAAAATGCCAGGCTTGGATTGGTTTGCAGCCATTGTGCACCATTTCGTGCGTGCACGAACTTTGAGGAATGTATCCACGTAGTACTTACTTCGATCAAGTTGTGTGGCTGCATCCGTGTTGGCTGCTTCTGTGTATATGTTGCGGGCGCGTAAAAGCAGCCTCTCTTGACCCCAGAACGTCGGATCACAGCATCTTTGAAAGGCGTGTCAGAGCACCCTGTTCCCATTTTTGGCCCGCAGTGCCAGCGAGAATGGGTTAGCCAGATCGAACGTAATCGGCGCAGCAGGCGAACGGGAAGTGGCGAGGAGGAGGATTTGGTCAGCGCGAAGCTTGCTTTTTGGAGCTCGTCCAAGGGCGCCTGAAAGTGCCCCTCCTGTGTGTGGTAGTGTGATGTCGGCGCGAGGAATGCAGCCAGATAACTTGGCGCGCTCACACACACTAGCGCGCGGGATTAATTAGCCGTAAAGAATGCGTCACGCTTTCTTCGAAACTCACTCAGAGATGACAGCTGCTGATTCATCGGTATTATGCACGATGATCCTTTGTTTTTGACGGTGCCTGTCGAAAAACCACTGATATGTGGAGAGGCGTGGTTGGCGTGGGTAATCTTATTCGAGCAAAATAATCACCAAAGTTTCCAGCCATTTAAGGGTCTCGTGGCAGATAAAAAAGGGGGCAGAGTTCTAAATAAAACCTTCAGGAATTGAGTAATTTGCCAGCATATATTGCCATCGTTATATAAAATGGACAACATATATTGCATTGTTAAACGCTTGAATTGCTCATGGCGTGACGTAGAGCTCTGTCCTTACTAAGCTGCGAGCTTTCCCCTTGTAGTACTTTGACATCCTCCTTGTAATGCCGGCCTGGAAAACCCAGTTACTGATCACTGAGTATTGTTAGCTGTTATCTAACTTGAAGTCACAAATTGTTAGTGGAGAGGTTGCAGAAAATCCATCTCCTTTGTTTTATTTCTTGCTGAAAGCTTTAAATTCTCTGTTCACAAGGGTCAAGTTATGCAAAAATTCCATTTGCACTTACTTTTGTTTGCTAATATTGTGCATAATTTATTCTATGGTTCAGAGAACACAATTTTCAAATTGGTTATACTTCCTTAGCTTTAAAGGGAGTAATGGTTCTGAAATTAATGACTAAAACTAATGTGCATATATTTAGGCAAGAATTAAGAAGTAGTGTTAAGCAGGGGTCCTTGTTTCAACATCTTCAAATGAACTTAGTAAGTTGAAGTGTGCATTGAGAAGAATATGGTAGACTAAAGACAATACAGTGCCAGTTTCTATTGTTGTTATGGCTAATTGCATGTAAAACAGTTTTGTGCCTGTACTTGCTAACCTCATGGTTATTGCAAGAGGCTTGGAGGCAGACATCAAACATGACCAGCTAGGAACACATGTTTTTAATTCGTGAAAGCTGTATTTAAGATATTTTGCTTGTATTACTTATGTGTGTGCACGCGATAGAAAGTAAGTGAGCGATTACTATTACTCCATCTGAAGTGTGACTGACAGTGGTCAATTACAGCTCCAGAAAAGTAGCTGAATGATTGCAGAATAGTAATAGATTACCATTGCATTATTTTTCTTCAAACAGTATTGCCATGGTAGAAACTCACTTGAACTGCAATAAACTAGTGTGGCCTGGTAGAAATGTTTTGGCATCTTAGTTTTCAACAGTTGTTTTCCGAAATTGTTGCTGATTTTGTAATATTTCCTCATGAAGACACTAGCTGCTACACTGAGCACTCTCAATGTCAGTGCTAGAGGGTAGGGGAGTGTTATACCATATAAATACCATACACACCTGCTCATAGTTGCGCAGTGGTTCGATTCCAGTTTGTGCATCCTCTGTGGAGCACCATGTTTTGTTGTTGGTGCTCCAAAAAGGGATGGAAGGCTGAAAAGCTGAAAAACTCATCTGTAGATGTTATATTAGAAACATCAGTTAGGGGGGGGGGGGGGGGCGGCTTCTATTGTGCGACCGTAGCAAGGACAGTTCACCTTTTGGTCAAAATCTGGTGGAGGTTCCCTGACACCAGGCAGCCATGCACACCATTGTGTGGCCAACCAATCTGATGCAATCACATCTTCACAGGCATTTTGCCCCTGTAGCTTTTCGTCACAATAAGTAACTGATTACCAATAACCAGGTACGCAGAAAATAATTGAATTACCCGAAATGTTATTGTTTGAAGAAAGTAATTAGTCGGTTACAAAATGACACAAAAATGTGATTGATTTCAAGTAATCAGTTACACAGAACTCTGGTATGATATTGACACCAAGCATGTTTTGCTAATGTTTATATATGTAAAGTCATCTTTTTGAAATGTGACTGCTTGTTGTTGCTTAGGAGAAGGTTACATTTGTTAGGCAGTCAAAATAATAATTTTGAGTGCTTTCGGTGAGACCTCGCATTGTAAAAACGTGTCCCCTGAAGATATAGTAGATACCTTGTTTGCATCTCTTTGATTGGTATAAGCACTACACAATTGCTTTTTTACTTTGCCATGCTGATTGCTGGCTAATGGTTTAGCTCTGGATAGCTGAATTACTGTAAGGCTATTCCCATGGTTCAGCAGCAATGTGCTTTGCTGTGGCAAGTAATGGTCCTGTAGTTGCAGGAGCTCTCGCTCTGCTTTGCTTTCTATGGGTGGATCGAACCTACATTGTGAAAGAGGCATGTCCAGCTCATTGATGGGTCTTCTCGTGCTGCCTTTCCTGGAGGTTTGCCAAAGGGTTAACAGCTCCTGTTTGGGTCAAGTGCCTGCCTCTTTAGTAGCTGCTATGCTCATGGATCTGTCTGAAACGGTGGCCTCTGTGCATATCACTTATTTTCTTGTTGTAGCTTGTCACACAGCATTCGGCCTTGTTTGTAATGCTAAAGTCCATGTTGTTTGACTGTCTGCCTGTTTTTGTTTTACCTCCTAGCTGTCTATAATCGTTAACCTGACTGTCTCTTTTCATCAAGGCTTACAGGAAACAGGATGTCCTACTATAATAAGCTGTGTAAAGGGTAATGTTGACACGTTTAAATATTGCAGGTATTCTGCATTTTGACAGATTTGTGTGTCACCGTTTATTTTGTTCTGACGCTTGGTCGATTTGTGTTATTCATATTTATGCTTGTGCACTAAATGGTAAACTTCATGTCAGATAAGTACCAATTGGCATGGTGTAATCTTTGATTTGGGATTTTACAGAAATGACTGAGTACTTCACAGAATTCAAGGCTTGGACTAGGCCACAGTGCATGCTTGTTTTTGCATTGCAAAGCTTTGTATTTTGTTAAATCGGAGTTGTTGGTGTGTTGCCCATTCCAACTCCAGTTAGTTTGCATTCTTGGTCCTCTTTTCAGTTAGTTTGAATTCTGCTGAATTCTTGTTCCTCTTTCTTTAATTGCCCGCCACTAATTTTCAAAGCTGAGGCAGAGCTGGACTTTTCTTCTCTGTATGTTTCTCTTGAGTAGCTGCATAGTATGAGGATTTTTGCAGTTTTGGCTGCATATTTTTGTCACAGTGCAGTGTAACAGGAACCTTTGAAGTTTTCTTAAAGATGTTATCATCATCATCAACCAGATTATATCCACTGCAGGGCAAAGGTCTCCCCTATATTACTCCAACTGACCCGATCATGTGCTAGCTGCATCCACTTGATCCCTGCGAACTTCTTAACCTCATCTGCCCACCTAACTTTCTACTGCCCCCTGCTATGCTTTCCTTCCCCTGGAATCGCATTTGTTAACCTTAGCGACCACTGTTTATACTCTCTCCACACTACATGCCCTGCCCATGCCCATTTCTTCTTCTTGATTCCACTAGAATGTCATTAACTCGAGTTATTTCTCTTACCTACTCTGCATGTTTCCTATCTCTTAATGTTACACCTACCATTTTCTGTTCCATAGCTGTCTGGGTTGTTCTCAGCTTAAGTAGAACCCTTTTTCTTGAGCCTCTACGTTTCAGCCCCATAGGTGAGTACAGGTAAAATTCAACGGGGATATACTTTCCTCTTGAGTGATACCAGTATGCTGCTAGTCATATTCTGTGGGTACTTGCCAAATGTGCTCCATCCTAATCTTATTCTCCTCATTATTTCCCTTTCATGGTCCAGGTCTACTGTTTCTACCTGTCCCAAGTATAAATATTCGTCTACCACTTCCAATGTTTTGGTAATACTTTGTAATGATGCATAAGAGATTACATGGATCACAATGTGATAACCGCCTATGGCCGCTAAATAATTCCTAGTTGAATTTTTTTCTCACCTGTTTCAGTTTTGGTTTCAAGAGCCGAGTGATGGCTTTGACGTCAAAATGAAATCGAGGCCACGTGAGGGATGCAAAAAATGCGATATAATTGTTCTTCTGTTGTTTGCATTCACTAGAACGCTAGAGTTGGCCTTCCTCAAGAACGGTAATCATAAGAAGGCAGAAGTCAAGAATTATATCTGTTTTTTCATACCTCGTGTGACCTAGACTTGATTATGACGCCACAGCCATCTCTCGGCTGCTGAAACTGAAACTGGGAAGAAAAGAAAATTCAGTCATAAATTATTTAGCGGTCGTAGGCAAAAAACATGCGATGATCGACGTACAGGAAAATAAGGAGAAAAATGTCACCAAAATTTGGTGTTTATACTTCTTTAAATATACTTATTGCCAGTAGTCTTTTCTGCTGCTTTTTGTGCTTTGAAGATATACTGAGGGAAAATTGAAGTTGGCTTGTATGGATCGGGTAGCTCATGCTAACCACAAGGCAACCACTCTCACTGGAAATAGATCTATTCTGAGCTAAAAAATAAGTACAAGTGTAGCCACCAACTTTGCTAGTAAAACTGCATGCGTTGAAGTCGATTGTCCATCACAGATGCCCAAGGCTACGCAGTCCCACACGTGACCGAGCACTGCAACGAATGCGTGCCAAAGAATGCCACGCGACAGGAGCGAGGGTGCACCGTCCAATCTCAATTTCAAGAGAATGTGTGACAGATACCGCGCCTTTCCTCTCGTATAAACCAATTGTAATTATATATAGCACTGCAACGAACGCTCACCAAGGAAAGGAAATTTCCACTGTGCAGTGCAAGCCCTGGCCTTGCTAGCAAAACCTGTACAAGGGGTGCACAATGTACAGTGTGCAGTAGCAATGCTCAAGCTTTAACATTCTCCAGTGGCGATTCTGCAGTGTGGTCGGAATCTTTTTTTCTCAAAAGTACCATGTTTTGTGCCATGACAAGCCTTGAAAAGCTACTCGGTGTGTGATTTTACTTATAAGGCGAAATGCTGTTTAGAGGTGTAATATGCTCGTAGAAGGTGTTTCAAGAACTTTCTAGGTGTTGGCAGAGGAACTGTAAAGAAGAAATTTTGGTTAACGGCTTTTGGTTTTGCTGAAGTGTTATCAGCATGCACACAGGCAGTCTTTTCTGTCACATAATTTCTCTTTGCAGCCTTTCTTTATTCATTTTGCAAAAAGTTTAAAGACCATAGTAATCTTGCACGCCTTTTTAAGTCAGTGGCAAACCTGTCGCTGACGGTACATTTATACCCTACAGGCTCTGCTGAAGTTTGGAATGTAACATTTTTATGTCCTTCACAGTGCTACTCAATGCCTCCTCGCTGTCTTCTCATTTGCATCATTACCAAAGTGACCACCTCTTTAATTGTTTCTAGTTTGTACAGATAAATTACAGCTTTTCATATGCAAAATATTTTTACGTGGGAGTTCTTCAAGGAGCCATTCTGGAACCAATATTGTTCTTGTTGTATATTAACGACTTACACAGTGTGCTTCATTATTTTAACTATTTTTATGCAGATAATATTATGATTTTTGTCTGACAGAATGACTCCCGAGCTTCAGTAGAAACTTGACTGATATAACCAGAATTCATAGTTGGTTTGAATAACCTACTGCATATAAACCTGACAAAATGACATTCCTAACATTTCAGTCACCTTAAATCGGGATTGTTTCTTCTATATATTTATCACTTAATAGTCACATTATCCAACTTCCCCATCACATTAAATTTCTCAGTGTAATTCTTGACAACCACCTGAAACTTCATGATCACGCATAATATTGGCGATTGAAAAAGTTTCATTTTGTATTCATATTGTTGTCAGAACATAGTAGTTTTTTCAACTAACATACCATCCTATCACTGCATCGCATGTACGTTCACAGCCACTTGTTTTACTGCTTTTCATTTTAGGGTAACACTTGCACTACAGATTAGGGCCACCTTCAGCGCATTCGAAACTAAGTGCTCTGACTAATGACATTCAGCTCATTTCGTTCCTGTTCAGGTCAACTCTATAATAATCTAAATATTCTCACTAATTATGGAAAGGTTACTGTTTTATTTGTTGGCATGCCATTATGGAGTAACATATTTCATAAAATCAAGTCTACTAAATCATTTCTGTCATTTCATCGTCTTCTGAAAAATAGTTTCTCTTGAATTGTGCTGTTCACTATAAATAATACTTAGCACCATGTTTTCTTTGTTGTACCCTGCTCTAAATCCTGAGTACTAGCAGTGGTAACAGCTACACAATAATAATTTTTATTATTATTGTATAATACAATTTTGTGCATTTTTTACCCCATATTCTATATATATGTTCGAATTACAAATTTCATATTTGGCTCTCTAAAAGTGTCTGTTTTATATTTTCAGTGTTTTAGATATTGGCATTCTTCATATATTTTCTCACTTGCAGTGTAACTTTTTTTTAATTAGTTTTCTTCAGTACTTTACTGTTTGCTGCTCTGTAAAGGTGCCAGCAAGTACACAATATACTTTACGTAATGAGATGTTGCTGTGTTAAAGAAAAGGTAGAGCATTTTACCAGTTAACAATATTACATAAATGTTCACTTTATTGACCGTTGGATATAGACCATTTCACGATGCTCAGAGGAACCGGCTTGAGCCCAGCACTCAATATGGCAGCGCCCTTTACCCCTTTGTGAAATTGTGTATAAACTATTTATATAGTTCTAATAAATCAGCTGACAAATGTTCGAAATGGAGGGACGCGTCAATAGATGCAATGTGAAAATGCAGAAAAAAACAAAAATTGCCTAATGGCTGCTGGTAGTAATAAGGGGGTGGTTTTTGAAATTTCAAGAGTTTTCTGTCGTTATATTGTGGGCATCTATGGCACTTTCGATTAAGAACTAAGGTATTGTAGTCCTTCGGCCGTACAGGAAAATGAGCAACAAGGCATTATAGATTTTGTGTTCATTGGCAATTAGTCTATCTGCTATTGTGAGATTGCATTGCTTTCAGTCAGCAGTGAACGATTCAATTACCCGTGAGTTGCACTAGGATAGGATGGTATCAGGCGTGTGGAAATTTGGCTGGCGTCAGCTCTTGATTACAAGGCTAGGCTACCCTGTCTGATGAAATAGCAAATTATGTAAAATGCGGCTTCCCCTGAACGTTTTCCTTTATGTGATATTGTTACTAGAGGACGATGAAGTGTGACAGAGTGCCTAAAGACGACGACACTGAGGTTAGACAGATCTGAGCTGCCGCCAACGCTAGTTGTATCGCTTGTGGATCTTCCTTATAACAATATCATCACAACATTGCTTATCATTCGGCTTGTGGAATCCAGGCTCTTCTTTTGTACGCATTGCACATAATACTTTCTCTTGGAAAAGGTCTGAAGTGCTCTTGATAAGTCTCAAGAGCACTTCAGTAAAGCTTACATCATGAGGATATCACTGCATAGAAATAGCCGCTTTTTTCATTCCTGCTAAGAGGTCTTGTTCCAGATGTAAGCATGTTGCGGTCAAGCTATGTAAATTAATTTGGCTTTTTGTTTTCTGGCAAAACCTCGTTTTTGCACTGCAACTGATTTGTAGTCATTTGCTGGACTTTGCCAATGCAAATGGCTGGAGATATGTAAATAACTAGCTAACTTAAAAACATTTCAAAAAGATCCTTGAAAGAAAGGCATTTCATGAATCTCTTGACAAACTTTGTAGCCTTTGTTCAATGTGAGTGTGAGAGCACATTTAGTATATTTAGATGGGCAAAATATTAAAAATGATTATTACACATTTGTTAATAATTTAAAGCTGCAATGTGTTGTGACTGGCAGCTGCAGCGTTGAAAAGTGCTTTTTGTGTGACGATGAAGCGCGAAGGTCAGGGGGTTTAGTGCACATAGTAAGAAAGGCAAAAAAGCAGGAATGAAGAACTGATCTACGTGAAGCAGATGGTATCCTTGTGCTGCCCACTTGTTTGTGGAAGGGAAATATGTTACCTGCTGCCAAAGCTGCTTCATGTTATTGAACTGTTTTATGAAAAAGTATGCCCATAAATAAGCCTGGATCCTAGAATAACTTTTAGAAAATTGGCTCCCCCCCTACACCCCACCCCTCACACACGCACGCACGCGCGCGCGCACGCGCACACACACACACACACACACACACACACACACACACACACACACACACACACACACACACACACACACACACACACACACACACACACACACACGCACGCGCACGCACACGCACACGCACACACACGCACGCGCACGCGCACGCACACGCACACACACACACACACACACACTCTCTCTCTCTCTCTCTCTCTCTCTTTTCAACTGTGTGGAACCTGAAAACGAAGTGTTTGAGATATACAGGCAATTGGTGGTGCATATTGAAGCAGCTAGCTAGCTTATTATTGATCAGATATTTATCCTTCGACCACTGCTTTTGCTTACTTGATAGAACATAAAAAAAAAAAAGAAAAGCCGTGTACAGATTTACTTATTGTAGCCAAGCCACAAATACACACCAATAAAACAGCCTATTTTGCATAATAATGTTACGTGGTAGCATATGGAACACAGTGACAAAACAGAAACAGAGCGACGTGATAACATGATGAAATATGCTTTAATGGCCAGTGGGCCTGCCGCGAGCGCTCCGCCCCATGCCACTGCCCGCTTCGTCATCTTCTTATTATGACCCGGGGCCACAGAGCGATTGTCCCAATTGAGTGCTTGAAATCCAATGCATGATGTGATGATGAGCACAAGCGGAGGATTAGGAGATGAAATGTTTGCCACCACAATGAATGCAAAGATAGGATGAATGCTTGCCCATGGAGCATCAGGCCCAGTGTTCACTGTTTGCTGAAGGCCAAGGCCTATGGACACGCTGGACGGCTTGGGCGGGGGTGCTGTCATCGCTCGAGTGGTCATGAGGTCACTTCGTCGTGGGGTAGGTCGGTTCAGGTTTGAGCTCTGCCTGGTCGTCGCATGTTGTGGTCAAAGCTGGTGACAGGGCTGAGGAGAGCGGCTGGTCAGCTTTGGGCAGGAATGGCTAGAATGGAGCTGTGCGATGGTTTCCACGGGCTTTCGGCCGATAGTCCCGGCGTACGGTTGGCGTCGACGCTTAAAGGCAAGGATGGGGATGAATCGCACCTCCAACCAAATGTTACAGGGTGGCGTATGGCAAACGATGGAGCACGGCGACACAGCAGATACAGAACGACGTGATGACATGACGGTGAAGTATGCTCTAATGGCCAGCGGGCCTGGCGCGAGTGCTCTGCCCCATGCCTCTGCCTGCTTCGTCGTCTTCGTAGCATGCCCCGCACCTCTACCGAAGATGTTACGGGGAAATATTTATTTAGACTTGTGTTGCAGAACTCGGCGCATAGAGGGCCGTCTAGCATCCACCCTGTCTGCGTCGTTGTCTTCTAGAACAACACTTCATCGTTCACATATTCCTTGGTCGTCGTCTGTGAGCACAGCACTTCGTCGGTCACGTGTTCCCTAGTAACACTCTTCACCAACTCCTCACAATATTATGTGAGGAGCCTTATAACAGTGGTGCTCTAAAGTCAGATGTATTCTTGTCTCGTCTTTTTTTACTGTTGCAACTTTTATGCGCCATTTTTTATGGTCTTCTTGGCAGTTTTAATTTTGGCATATGCAGGGTAATATTGGAAAGTTTTGAGACTAGGGTCCATATTTCGAGTCAGCGTCGTTATTGAAAGTGTCCCTGTCTCCCCGACCTCGAATCATTCGCTTAGTGGACACTCTAGAACCGGATGTCACTACCAGTTCTGATTTTGCCGTTTGCACCAGTCAGATGACTTTAGGTCGGGGAGATAGAGATACTTTCAGTAATGACGCAAACTCGGAATACGGACCTAACTCTGTTTACTAGGAAATTATTCGTCCATGTTATGACCTTTAAAACAGTATCCTTACATAGCAGTAAAGCAGCATTCTTGTTTCTGCTTTAACATGCCCTTGAAGTCTTCTATTTGAAATGCGTCAAATACCTTCTGCAATTCATGGTGGATCTCCGCAGGGTGTCAAAAGGGTCTTAAAGCTGGATTTTCAACTTTTGGAAAAGATTAAAGTCCACAAAAGCTAAATTAGGAGTGTAGGATGGGTATGGAAGTGAGGTGAAGTGGTTTTGGGCGATGAGCTCATATGTGAGAATTTCACATTTGCCCTGTTCTAACACACTGTTTGTAATGAAATTGAGTCATGGCAACGCATAGGCAGGGCAGCAACAGTTGCACAGCTTCTGATGTACACAGGACAGTGTCTTTTGACGCATTAACTTACAAATGTTCATGCTTCTTTTGACTGTGCGTGTGCATCCTTTTTTAACCTTTTCCTTGATATGTTACAAAACTTGCCTTGAAACTTTTTAGTGCCACCTAAGAACCTCTGTTGCAAGCCATAGTTCATAAGGTTCCAAGAAACCCTAAGAAAAAAATGTGCTCCATTTGTAACATTGTGTACTGGTAGTTAATACGATAACTCTTCCGTAATTAGCTATTAGAGGGACGCTGAAGAAAATTGAAGTTAGCCAGCATCGACATTCAGATGATATAGAGCGCACTCTTACCGAATGTGGGGCTTTGATAAGGTAGAAAAGGCCAAACGAAATACAAGTGTTGCTATCGCTGGCCAATTTTGCCAGGGAACTGCATGCGTCAGTGTCAAAATTTAAGCTTAAAACTTACACCACCATTCATTTCAAAGCGACAGCACCAGGGCCCGTATTCCGAGTTTGCGTCGTTATCGAAATGTCGCTATCTCATGTGACCTCGAGTCATCTGATTGGTCGAAATGCCGAAACTGGGTGTTGCCACTACGGAACTGGAAGAGGTGGCAACATCATGTCCCGGCATTTTGACCAATCAGATGACTCGAGGTCACATGAGGTAGCGACACTTCGATAATGACGCAAACTAGGAATACGGGCCTAGGCCTTTATGGTGTAGATGGGACACCACAAGTTTAAGTTGAATGATAGGATCCTCTTTAAATTCTAAATTTAAATTCCCTCAGCCACAAAATGGACTTTTTTCTGCCAGACAAACACCAGCACAGGCAGAAAGGATGTTCTTACCTACTGGAGATTGCAGCGCAGTAGTTACAAAAACAAGACGAGAAGGGTGCAAACACAAGCAATTGTGTTTGCATCCTTCTCGTCTAGTCCTTTTACCACTGCGCTGCAGTCTGCACTACACAAAACCAACTAGCTAGTCGCCATGTTTTAAGCAATTTTCACCGACAAGAATAATTCAGTGTTGCTGTTTTCAGTGTTTCTTCAAGTGAAATATATGAATAACAAATAAACTCGGCACATGTATGCAGCAAGACTTGACATAAAAAATTAAGAAGACGCTGAAAAACATAATTTATTTCAGCGCAATTGAAAGGTTCTCATCTAAAGTGGTTGATTCCATAACTGTTTATTTGAAATGCTACAGAAAAGTTCTACCACAGAATTGTAGGTTCAGTTCATGCTGCTATTTTTAATCTAGGTTAATGTTGGAAACCATGAACAGTGACGGTTGTTGGGTGAGTTGGTGATGACCTTCCATAGTTACAATGCCACAGACAGGTATTCTGCCCTTCTCTTTTGTCCTTTCTGTCACACTGTAACTATGGAAGTAATTGGAAATTTTTAGTGTAGAGTAGCATCCATATCAGTTTCTGCACTCAAGGCTGTTATGACACAGGACGGTACACGTTGCCTATGAATGCTTTAGTGGACCTTGGTCACTGCTCCATCCAAAATATTCAAAACTGTGTGGTGCCATCTAGTTACAAATGCTAAAAGCACATCATAGGTGATGCTGCAAAATATAATAAAGCAGTATGAGCATTCCTGAAAGAAAAAGAAAAAAATACTTTGCAGTTAAGAAAATCGGTGATATTCTCGTGGTGTACTACACCGATAATACAGTGTTTTGCCATGATTTTTATGCTGAATTAAAATAATAAATTCTAATTTCTTGGATATTGGACTTTTGTATGCTATGAGGCAAGACCTTTTCATTAACACCGTAAATTCATGAAACATTTTGGCCAGTGCTCGGTCCCTTTAAGAGTATGGTGTGATAGCATGGTCCCTTCAGTGGCCTAGGGTTCTCTTTGCATATCTTTTCACTAATGCAGATGCTGTTTCTATTCTTATTGTATACATATATTCACCACAAGACACACAAGGCCTCCGTGTAACTAAGTCAAATGAACAAACCTCGTGCCCTTAGGGGTCTAGGCCCAGGTTCGATCCCCATCTAATTAATTCAATTTTCTTTTCAGCACAATTAGTTTACTTTATTCTTACATGTCATAATGACATTTGAATCTAATATTGATTTCATGTGACATCACAATCCTCGTGACCAACCTGGACTTTCTCAACACAATGCCAGCTGTGACACCAGGATCTCCACAGAGCGGGACCATTAGTGCTATCTCGCTATAAGCGTGCTGCATATGCCACTTAATTTTCTTTGCTTTTGCTCCCTTGATCTGGACCAGTATTTGGAACATGCTATAACTGTTGACTTCTTCGAGAAGTTCTTTTTTTTTTTTTTTTTTTGAATGTCATCAAAAAAGAACTTATTTGTTGCATCATTTCAACCATGCCCTTATCGTGGAGCTTGGAGACCAGTAGATAAAAAGCAGGTGATTTTCTCATTGCACTAACTGATTTGCGAGGTGTTTTTGAGTGATTGGTTTGTAGGGGGTGGAGGAGCCAGTTGCATAGACCTCCCTGTCTGCTATACAAAATTTTGCTAATATCAGGGAAAAAGTAAATAAAATAAAGCTGGTGAGACTTTGCTACCTGGTGCACTACTCTCAGGAAACACACTTTTTTCGTTAATACTAGTTGTAAAGAATTCATGGCAACCTAGGCATCACACAATACTCACAATGCACGGTCACATGCCTTGACGCTGGTCATGTGATGACTTGTGGCCACAAATTTGTGACGATGACATGACTGGATGGGGCGTTGGCAGTCTATGTCACTGCTTGGGGTCCAGCACATAACATCCTTAGCTACAAAAGTGACCAGGATTTTACCTCTTTGGTAATGTGAATTTTCACTCCAGCATGCACAGACAGTGAACGATGCTAGTAGTTATTACTAAAGTAGAAGAAAGGGAATCTGTGAGCATTTATTTTATTGCTTATAGAAATGCTTACACCACTCAAATTATCATCAACACAGGGGACTTGGTTCTAGAACCTCATAAAGCTGCTTTTTTTCCTTGAATCGTCCTAGCATTTCGCTGAGAAATTTGTTTAAATCAGGTAGCATAGAGGACAGACAAGTGCTGATTGGCAAAAAGCACATTCCAACTTTGGGCTGGTGCTGTTCAGAAGGTGTCTGATGTTAAAAAGGTGCTTGACTCCCAAAACACTACTAAAGTTCTGGCATGCGTACAGGGAAGTTGTCACTTTTGGTATGTTCTAATGCTGGAAAAGAAAACATCTCAGCAAGGCAAGGTTTTTGAGCAGGTTAACAGTTTTTGTACACTTCACGTCCACTTTAGGAAATCATGTTCAGCTGATGTGACCAGCCTTATCAGAGTGAAAGTTGATGTGAGGCTTGTCTAGCGGTACTCATAATGTAATGTGAACAGCATCACTTGCTCTGCTATTGTAGTTAGTATGGTGTACTTTTTTTGTGGGGTTCTTTAATATGGACGGGGTCTTCCCCCCAAAAGAAAACAGGTTAAGCCATTTTCTAGGGTCAGTATTTCAACTGCCCATAGTCAGGGGTTCTCAAACTACATTCCTCAAAGTGCCCGGGCATTGCTTCACCCATCCTCTCCATGCCACTGAATTGCACATTGACTCTGTTCTCAAAGAAAAGGCTCATATATGTGTGCGTGCATGCATGCTGTTATTGTTTTTTAAACCATGAGTAACAATTTCATGGTTGGGAAGATTAGGGGGACACTTAAGCTCTGCCTTAAGTGTATGACGTGATAGCTGCCTATGGTCCTCTAGGATGCTTCTACATTGAGAAATAAATGCTAATGCATAGTTTGTACAATGAAATAGAATGCACTAGCGCCATCTGTCTTGGAAGCAACGTATCAGGTTTCGATTAAGTTCCAGTCGCCACCGCATGCCAGCGGCACAGAATTTTTCCGACACGTTTTCTTAATTTTCAGTTACTGCAACAGCCTTTTGATTGAATATGCTCTACTTGATGTAGCACATTAAGGCGTTCTGAAAGCCCTGGCACTTGTGGAATTCTGTGGGCTACCCCTATCAAAAGAGTTTCAGAACAAGGAAGTAGCTTATATGCATATTTATAAACTATTGGCAAGATTTGATAGGTGTACCCAGCTAAGCAACAAAAGTATTTATTTATCAATTGAAGCAAAGGAAAGGAAAAGAAAAGAAAGGCAGGACCCATTTTCGCTTTGTAAAGGCTCAAGGCTATTATGGGTGGTGGCGGTATGCTCACTGATAGAGATTTTAATAGAATGCAGTCAGTGGCAGGCAATTGTGCTTAGATTTGCAACAGGTCATCAGCTATCCTTACCATTTGAGCGGTCTGTATACAGTGTGCATTGATGAATTATGAGAGTTCTATCAGTCATGCATGTTATTTTTATGTTTTTGCAGTACCTGGTGGTGCGTGATGGCGGGCAGTGCCCTGTGAACTGGGGCCCTGAACAGCCATGTCTAAGAGCCGCTATGTGCTTCAAGTGCACGTGGGCGCGTTCAGCAGCCTGTATGAAGCCCTTTCAATTGAGGCCAGCAAGCAGACGACGGCTGCCGACATTGTCGCCTGCATTGCTGAGAAGTTGGGCTTGTCACTGCCACGGGACCTGGAACTTGCTGAAGTGGTCCACAATTCTAATGGAGAGGTGAGGAAATTTTCTGCATGTGGAAAGCTGTGCCATCAACTTGAGGATGGGATTTACTGTGGCATCTAATCTTTCTGTATCCTTTGCCTGTTTGGGCTGGTACAATGTCTCATTGAGGGAAGAGCAACCAACTAGTCCAGCAGTGTGCTGTTATCGCAGTGAGAGCGCAGTACCTATAGCAGGCCCAACAACCTCCTTCTCACGTTTGGAATTCTCCAGCCAACTTTAGCATCACTTCTTTACATTCTACAAATTATCCATGCTTTCTTTATGTGAGCACTGTCGTTGCATGACACTATGTAACCAAAGTTACGTTGCTGAAATGACACCAGGGAAAAATATCAGTGGGCACAAAAAACTATGGTAGACTTATAGAATCTTAGCGGCGTTACTGTCACTGCTGGTGTCGTCTATGATGAAGCCGAAGTTAGAGCGAGCACGAACACCCGTGATAATTAGAACAGTGCCAGTGCCTGGTTAGGGCAACAGCATTGACGACTGGCTCTACTGGCTCACCAACCGCTGGTCCAGGCCTCTGTCAGGAAGCAGTGCGCATCTGTCACAGGCTGCCTTCCTCACTCAGCCTGTGCATCCAAACAAAATTGGTGACTCCGGGGCAACAGCCCCAACACCAGGGTGACCCTCTGTGGCGATGCTGCTGGTACTGCTGCCACTGCTGGTGTGACCAAAGCCTAGAGCTGGTGTGAGTGCTTGCACAGACTAGACCTGTCGTAATGCTTGGCCAGGGCAGCAGCATCATGTCATTTGTCTGCTCCGCCGACTGACTACCGCTACTGGGCCTCCCCAAATAAACGGACATGATCCTCAGTCACTGGGCTGCCTTTCTCAGCAACCGGTCTAAGCCTCCTACTGTTGGGGGCGGTAGTGCCACTGTAGATTTTATATTAGGAGCATTATCAGAGTTAATTTTTATGTGTGAAAAGTTGCCGACGTTGCTTAAATACTGGAAAATCAAGTCGCAGATTTCCTCTGTTTCTTCTCTTGTTTTCACCTCCACACGATATGGTGGTATGCTAGTTTTATAACATATTTTGAGCTCCCAGTGAATCAGAGAAAACAATCAAAAACAAAATTTTTTGGCTTAATAATTAACGGGTATTTCTTTGTAGCATTTGTCTACAATGGTACCAGCATACTGTTCACCGCCCATTTTCACACTGTCTTCACTAGATGGGGTGGCCTGACAAAACAAAATTAATAAATAAAGAAAGCGCAGGTGATCGTGCACCTGTCTGGTGCTTTTGATGTTACTGTGTATGAAAGCTTCACACAGGAGAACTGGGCAGTATGCACACAGTGCAACACTTCGTGTTCTTGTAGTTACCTTGTAGTCCTGTCGTTGCCTCTGTTTTTTGTGTTGTCTTTTTTTGCGCATAGCCTTAATGGCATTACATGATTCAAGCCAACTAGCCCGACAACAACTCTTGTTGTAGTTACCGGAGTCTACAAGAGGCATCACACAAGTTTTTTCTGTTTTTTCCAAGTGCCAGTTGTGGCAAACGTCGCAATTGTTCTTTCAGGAGACTAGCCTCGTGATTTAGCTAGACATCATATTCACGTAAAGTGTCTCTTTACGTAACTGAACGTTGTTGCAATCAACATCAGAAGAGCGAACTCAGGGGGAAATGCCTTTTACAGGAATGTAAGGAGCGGCACCTGGGCCCAGACGAGTTTCCAGTGGCACTGCAGCTGCTGTGGCCTCAGCAGGACACCCACCGGTTCTGCCTGCGTGAGCGCCTCTCATCGCAGACAGCACTGGCCCTGCCCGGCAGCAATTCGGTTGACGCACACCTACTGCAGGACTATTTCCTGCGCTTCCTGTACCACCAGCCACGAGACCGTGATTACTCCGACCTGTGCCAGCTGCCGGATCTGACAGAGCAGACTCTGCTGGAAAATCTGAAGGCACGCTTTGAGCGGAGTCACATCTACACCTACGTTGGATCCATCCTCATTGCTGTCAACCCGTTCAAGTTCTACCCCATCTACAACCCCAAAGTGAGTGCGGCAACTGGCAACTCAGCCAGTGCAAATTTTTTCAGTGCAAATTCATCAACTGTTACAAAAGGAATGGCCCCCAGTCACTCGTCAAGCAGTCAGAAGGAGGAGTGAATGGCTGACTGGCAGATAAACTTTTATTAGGTTATTGAAGCTGTGTAGTTTAACAAAGGTCACCTCATGTGTGCTGGTAGAAAGGGCTCTAGCGAGCTTGCTCGTCTGTTAGGCAGTTGGGAATGAATAGCTAATGCTGTCAGTCTCATCAGCTTGACTACACCTACTGCACTGGCTTCTCCGATATCCTTCCAGTAAGCTTGGTCGTGTGCCAGCTGCACTTGTGTAACCCCCACAAACTTACTAATCTCATTTGTTCACGTAACTTTTTGCCACGCCCTGCTAGCTCGCCTTCCTTTGGAATCCAGCTTATTTACCCTTAGTGATCATCGGTTATTTTGCCTTCGCATTAATTGCCTTGCCAATGCCCCTTTCTTATGTTTTATTTTGATAAGAATGTCAGTAACTTGAGTTTGTTCCTTGACCTTTTCTGCATGTTTTTTGGCATGTAATGTTATACCTATCCCTTTTCGTTTCATAGCTCTCTCCATTGTCCATAGGCAAGTATCTAGGAGGCAAAAATGAGTATGAAACATGGGGTTTATCTTGGTAATTACTTTTGGCCAGTGTGGTGACTAGCAATGATTGAACATAGGAGAGGGAATGCTCATAGTTATTTCAGATACCTCAAGGGTCCTTGGGGGAGGGCTTTACATATAATAATAGTGCCTGGTGCAGTGATGGGTAGATTATACCGGCATCTTTGTAGGGTGTTTGTTTCTGTTCATAGAATACCTAGTCAGCACATTGTTTGTCATAGCTGGCTGAAAATTCTCAGGCTAATGCTGGTAGGGTGCACATCCTTTCGTGCTTTACAGTGAGAGCAAATGTTTGGTTGCCATTGCTGCCTAAATGCATTGTTGTTTGCTGGGTAATTCTTTGGTGGATTTTGTTTACAACATTTTGTCATGGGGTGATGTTGCACATTAATTGCCTTGCACAAATAGACAAAAATTTGACTTTTCTTTCTTTCTTGCATGCTGTGAGTAGTAGAAGAGGTCTTAAGAGCCGTAAAATGCTGTGCATAAACCCGCTCACCTCACAATATCTGTTAGCCACTCTGGTCACCGTATGGAGAAGCAAAAGGAGCTGTGTGACCGACTTGTTCGGAATTATCTGTGACCTGTTGAACTTTTTTTCTTTTACTTGCGCAGTATGTTCGGCTGTACCAAAACAGGCGGCTTGGTGACCTACCGCCCCACATATTTGCCGTGGCGGATGCAGCTTACCATGCCATGCTGCGCTCTCACTCCAGCCAGTGTGTAGTCATCTCGGGCGAGAGTGGCTCAGGCAAGACAGAGAGTGCCAACTTGCTGCTGCACCACCTGACAGCACTCAGCCAGAAGGGCTCCTACGGCCGTGGTGTGGAGCAGACCATACTGAGTGCTGGGCCCGTGCTGGAGGCGAGTGTGCTTTCCCCTCCTAGTTTCTTAAAAGAGAGGCTGCTAGGAAGTGTATGCGTGCATAGCGTATGCAATGGAAAACAAATTGACCATGTAGGGTGCACAGGCTACTCACTGCCTGCGCAATAAGCAATTTTTTCTGAAATTTCGCATGTATAGCTTCTAGGTATTGCGTGCTTAGAGCGTAGTTACTATTTCTTGCCTTTGGATATCTGTCGGATGTCTAGTTGCTTGCTTCTCATGTGCTGTTCAGTGTCCAGGGCACAAAGAGATGTTTGAGGATATAAGTGCAAGCACATACTGGAGTAATTGCAAGGTTAAGGGTGGTGGTGTGCATGAAAAATTGACCAATGAATTGATGTTTAATGCTGTGAGAAGCACAATAAATTGTGACAAAATCAATTATTAAAATTTTGAATAAGGCCCAGCAGCGGGCTGTTATGTATACAGTTAAACCTGGCTATAATGAAATTGTAAAATGCTCGCAATTTTTTGTTACATCCAGGTTTTCTTTACATGCAGTTTTCGCGTGAAGACCCAAAAGGATAATGTAGAACAATAACTAGATTAAGAATTGATGTAAGGGTAACTACCCTGAAAGTGTTTACAAGTGAATCAGAATTCGTCGAAGTCATAGAAGCGGTGAAACGATTTGCGATCGTACTGATACCGCTGCAGCCTCCACCTCCTCTGCTGCTCGCGCGAAGCATCTACGAGGGAGCTGAGAAAGGGGTGGGGGATGAACCAGTCTGGGGGAAAGCACGCACATATGCCACCGCCGCGCGCATGCTCGCCCACCACCGTTGCCCCAGGAAACTGACTCTTCCTCGCGTCGTCAGCGCGCTCCGCTGTTCTCGCTACTAACGTGCAGCGCTGCTCGCCCCCATTTTTTTTTAAATTATTTTTTGCTGCTTTTAAGCATGAGCTATTGTAGGGCCATGTTCCGACAACTGAAGCAGTGGAGACTTGTGTCTGCCAAGGAGATGCGTCGTTGGCGCTGAAACATGGCGCGTTGTATCAACTGCGGTCGCTCGTTCCTATAGTAGGCATTCCTGTCACTTCAGGTCGTGCTTTATCGACCTGAAATTTGCAGGGTTCTGCCAAATTGTCAGTAACTCAGCACTAGCTAAGGGACTGTCGGTGCTGCGAGTTCGTTATATCAAGGTCAACCGCCGTGACTTGTACATTACATGGAGTTTTCAAATACATGCACTTCAATGGGGGCAGCATTGGAGAATTGAAAAACTTCGTAATATTGAGCAATTCGCTACATAGAGGTTCTTTACATAGAGATTTAACTGTAATAGCATGCCTTTGCATTGCTAGGGCATTCTTCTGCAATGTTTATGTGTGGTAGTGCTTGTAAACCACATTTAGGGGATTTCTGCGCAGAAGCCTTGATACAAAAAGCATGCAAGTGTCCTTGATTGTTGCTGCATTTCGTAACTGATGTTAAGCCGGGCTAACGAAAGTGGTTGATGTATTTGTACAACTGTGGGGATCGTGCGATAGCTTGGTGTGAACTGGCAGCACTGTGATAACTTTGTTGGTCTGTCCTGTGCACCCACATGGAGAAGAAAAGAAAAAAGAAGGCTACTTCAAAATATAATGAAACAGGAATGCTTTTTTTTTCTTAGATTACTTTGCAAGAAGAGTCCTATGATAATGCAGCGAAACATTGAAAAGTGCCAGAACAAGTGTTCGGTGCTTTCACATGTATTTTCACTTTTTCAGTGGCTCTACTTTTAATAGGGAAGGTTCTGAATTATATTATTTCCATTGCAGGCATTTGGGAATGCCAAGACAAAGCACAATAACAATTCAAGTCGTTTTGGAAAGTTTATTCAAGTCAACTACCGAGAAAATGGCATGGTTCATGGGTAAGATAGTCTGCTGTGGCTTTTTAACTTTTTGCCATTCTCCATGCTGCTTGTTATTTTGTAAATTATGTTATTTGCATGTGCATGGGTAAAGAGCAAAATAGTATCAGAGTGTTATTAGAGCTGCTTTCCTTGGAGATGTTTTCAGTACAAGTTTGCTTAAAGAGGTCATGGCAATATCGTGCAACATATTGCAGTTTACCGGGCTTTGTTATTTTATTTCCAAAATCTGAGCTCCTTTTAAATGCATTCTTTATTGAGAAATAAATGGATGACATAAGACTGCAAAGCTCCTCCCAGTGACGGCAACATAGAACTGTTTGGTATGGTAACATCATGGACCAAGACCAGCCATCGCATTGCCAGCTGGGCTGGGTCCGTTAAGCTTCTGATACACCAAATGAACACTGTTCACATGACCGTACCGAGCATATTTGTCAAAAGAGCACTGTAGTGAAGTGTGATCTAGTTCTTGCCCCACATTCACCTTCGGTACAACTGCTGGCATTGTCCGATGGCAACATTGTCCCCACCGCTGCTCGAGTTGTGCCTTTTGAAAGCCCTCTGCACCAACGATAAGGCCGATTCCTTGCACCAGCTTCAGTAAAGGGTGCTTAGGAACCTCTTGAGGATCACTGACCAGTGCCGAGTGATAACTGCAACGCAAGCAAGTTTCTGCTCATGGTCGCATAGCAGCTGCCAGTAATGCGGCGCCAGGTCATCCAGTGTGCTATGCATGTGAGTTCCGCTGCTAAGGCTTTGGTGAAATTAATTTTTTTTTTCTCTATGAGATAGTGAGATTTACAGTAAGGCAGTTTAATGAGTAGACCATTTACTATAGTGCTAATCAATTCCAAAGCATCAACCGCAGTGGCTTTGATACAAAACAATAGGCCTAGCGACGAGAAGGGAGTAGCACACGGCCAAAGCACTGTTGTCCGCTACGCTTGCGGGTGGCCCGCGATGGTGCCCTCCTTGAGTTGCCATCATGGCTGTAAGCACTGTGAATTTGTAGTGCACTCTCATGACGTGACTGAGGCCAGACCTTTGACGGTCGGCCTAACGAAATGCCTCTCTGACGATGCCACAAAGATGAGACAGGGCTGCAGTACAATGTTGCTGTGCCTTTTGGCAGCTCTAGAACTGCCTATTTTGTGTGCGTTTTTTGTACTCGGGTGCCAAAGTGTGCCTTCTATCTACAGATGCCACCATTTTCTTGGTTAACAACACTAACTGGGGTCGCCAAGCTCGGTTTTGCAATAACCGTGCTTAGCGGCATAACTGTGGTTCGATCTGCCATATGCACTAACCGCGGTGTCGCATAGCCATGATTGTGTAACAGTAGTTAACCTTGCCTGTGCACAAGCTATGTAGCTGACAACACATTGCGCAGGGTAGTCGGTTTAAGTTGTCAGGGACAGTGCCAGTTTCCAGACCGGCAAGCTCTTCATGAATAAAAAAAAAAAAAACATGATGGAGCTGAAACTTGAGGTTTTGTAGCTTGACGTATCGGGAATAAGATGCAGTGAACAGCTTATGTTTGGAAAGCGGTGTTATGACCCCTTCAAGGAGGGTGTCACATCCATTTGCTGAACAGTGTGGGCTTATGATGGCTTTTTGTAACAGGAATAACGACTGAAACTTTTCCTGACTGACAAGTGTGCTATAGCTGTGCTCGGCTTCAGTGAAGTCCATGGAAAAACAGGAGTTAACGGGCCTTGTTTTGGTATGGCCTTTGGCAGGAGTGTTTGTGCACTGCACGGGTGTCAGCCTTAGTGACATCCGTGTGTGTCAGTTAATGTGTACTGAACAACTATGCAGTTGAGGCACATGTGTACGCTGTGGTGAGGCAATCATGTCTTACACTAAAGTAAAATTATCATAAAATACAAAAAGCCAATGGCATATTTTGTTTTTTCAAGTTGAAGCCGTAAGCTCTAAAGCACACCGGTCTTTTGGAACAATTTGTTGGGCTGAAAACTTAGTAGTGAAATTGCAGCTTATGATAAGTGTTGTCCTGTTATTGACTAAGAAATTAAAGCGGTGATGCTAGTGGCATTGCTGGAGAAAGCAGTTCTTCTTAGACATTGTTTGAGGAACTAATGGAAAGAGTGGTTAGTGGAGGTTCCTTCTGCATACATTGTGTGCCTGTGTACGAGCTGAGAGCTCGAGGCACATCCTGCCATATAATGCTGCCTCATGCAGTCACATTTTAGGAAACGTAGCGCAAAGAAGACAAGGACAAAAAAAGGAAGGAAACATACACGAGCGCTTACTCACAACTGATTTTTTATTAGAAAAGCTAACAGAATATATAGGGTACACAAAATTATCAAATACATGCAATAAAGGGGTGAAATTAGAGATTAACTTAACAAAAGTAGAGATTACATACCTTGAATCAGTGGTCAAGTAGTTTTTTTTTTCACGTGTTTTTTGTGTATCTTTGCAGACTTGCCTTTTTTCCACATTTTTATCAATTTTTTGTCAATTTCACCCCTTCATTACATGTATTTGATAATTTTTTGTACCCTATATATTCTGTTAGCTTTTCTAATAAAAAATCAGTTGTGAGTAAGCGCTCGTGTGTGTTTCCTTCCTTTTTTTGTCCTTGTCTTCTTTGTGCTACGTTTCCTAAAATGCGAATGCACCAACTCGCCCAATTTAGCATTCTTGTGCAGTTCCTTTCATGCAGTCAGTCTTTTGAAGTAAACAGGATGTGGGAGCTATGTGAAGGCACAAACTTCAGTATCCTACGATTCTGTCTGCACTTGCTGTGTGAAGGTGGTTTTTTCAGCTACTGGTTGCAGAGCCAAGGCTGTTAGGAAATTTTGTTCTTTTCTTGACTCCAGTGATCTGGTTACTTCTGAAGCCTTGTCCACTGGGGACTGTGTATGCTTGAGTATTTCACAAAAGAATGGCACAATCATACTATGAGCATGCTGCGTACTGGTTCATCATCATCATCATCATCATCATCATCATCAGCCTGATTATACCCACTGCAGGGCGAAGGCCTCTCCCATATCTCTCCACTTAACCCGGTTCTGTGCTAGCTGCATCCACTTGACCCCTGCGAACTTCTTAATCTCATCCGCCCACCTAACTTTCTGCCGTCCCCTGCTACGCTTTCCTTCCCTTGGAATCCAGTTTGTTACCCTCAGCGACCATCGGTTATCCTCTCTTCGCACTACATGTCCTGCCCATGTCCATTTCTTCTTCTTAATTTCCACTAGAATGTCGTTAACTTGAGTTATTTCTCTGACCCACTCTGCACGCTTTCTATCTCTTAATGTTACCCCTACCATTTTTCGTTCCATAGCCCTCTGGGTTGTCCTCAACTTAAGTAGAACTCTCTTGGTTAGCCTCCACGTTTCAGCCCCATAGGTGAGTACAGGCAAGATGCAACTGTTGTATACTTTCCTCTTGAGCGATACCGGTAAGCTGCTAGTCATAATCTGCGAGTGCTTGCCAAATGCGCTCCATCCCAATCTTATTCTTCTTGTTATTTCCTTTTCATGGTCCGGATCTGCGGTTACTACCTGTCCTAAGTAGATATATTCGCCTACTACTTCCAGTATTTCGCTTCCTAATATAAACTCCTGTTCCTTCCCGAGGCTGTTGAACATTACCTTAGTCTTCTGCATATTGATTTTCAAGCCTACCTTTCTACTTTTCCTGTCTAGGTCATCAATCATTATTTGCAGTTCATCTCCCGAGTTGCTTAGCAAGGCAATGTCATCAGCAAATCGCAGATTACTGAGGTATTCTCCATCTAGCCTTATCCCTAACTGCTCCCATTCCAAGTCTCTGAATACTTCCTCTAAACAAGCTGTGAATAGTACTGGGGAGATTGTGTCTCCTTGCCTAACACCTTTCTTTATGGGAATTTTGTTACTTTCTTTATGCAGAACTATGGTTGCTGTGCAGCCACTATATATATCTTCCAGCACTTTTGCGTACTGGTTCATGCTGTCTTTATTCCTGGTTGTGATCTCTTTGGCAGTGTATAATTGCATCTTTTGGGCTAAAATTGTTTGAGAAGGGAGGTCAAGCCACGGATGCCTTGTGCCTACAGGGCTGTAGTGCAGAAGTACCTGCTAGAGAAGTCACGCATCGTGTCTCAAGCCAAGAAGGAACGCAACTACCACGTCTTCTACTACCTGCTGGCAGGGGCCTCCAAGGAAGAGCGTGAGGAGCTGCATCTGACTCGCCCAGAAGACTATTACTACCTCAACCAGGTAGTGCGGATTTTGTTGGGTGTATTCGTCGCAATGCGCAGTAACCATGCTGGGAGTAATTTTCAAAGAATGTGGTGCTTCTGATGAGGAATGGCTTAATGGCTGGATTGACCCCACATCCCTTCTGGTGCAAGCCATTTGTCGCAAACAACCTGTTTTGGCAAGAACCCTGTCCTGCTTTAATGTGTTCCTCTTTAGTCGCAGTAACGTCTATTTTAGTTTACCTACGGTCAATCCTTGGACGCAACAGCTGTTTACTTTGAACTGGTGGTCAATCCTTATTCAGTTCATGGGCATTTGGAGGAACTCACGATAAATTTTCACCCACAAAAACTCGAAATGGCTGGCATGAACTAGGGTGACTCTTGGCCTGCTGTTGAGCCTCATAACAAAACAGCTGGCATGACAAGAAAGTTTGACCATGTGGTATTTTGTGGTCCGGGAAAAAAATGGGGAGAAATGTATAATGTTCACAAAGGAAGAATAAAAAGAAAGCATATGTGTAAATAGCTTGTGTGCCTGTATTAGCGTCACAGTGGATGACCCTGTAGTCATTAGGCTTAGGGGCATAGAAAATTGGTGGCAAATCTTGATAAGGGGGATGCTTCTCCTGCACATTACCAGTTAAATTCTCTGATAACAAATGAAGAACTCTTTGTACCATTTCATGTCTGTGGTTGCTGTAGGGCTAGACTAGTAAAAATGAAGAGCTTAAAAATGGTTCCAGTATTGAAAAGGACATGATTAAGTTGTAAAAACAACAACAACAACAACAGAAAGGCTAGAAATTTGGCATTGTGCGAGGCTGAAGCATGTTTGCGATGCAGAATATAAAATAAAAAAATAAAATGTTGCTGTAGTGATGTGCAAGTTGAATCAAAATACTCTTTTCTCCTGTGTATTAGGTCAGTTTGTGCCATGACTAACACTTGTTGTTGCTCCTCAGTTAATATTGCATGTTCTTGCTGGTTGAAAAATGCTCCATTTGTAAAGGCACTGCTTCAGTATGAATCATGGTGTTATGCAGAGTCAGTGCTACACCTTGGAAGGCACCGATGAAGCACAAGAGTACACCAAGTTGATGGAATCCATGCGAATGGTGGGATTCAATCTTGACAAGCGGAAACGGTGTGTGGCATTTTGCAATTTACATTTTTTTCTATTTATATCAGTGTAGACAAGCTGTGACTTCAGTTTTCACTCAGTCTTTGTACAGAACATTTCAGTTATAACTGGCAATAATTGGTGGCTGTAAGTTTTGTGACATAATTCCTTCTGTTTCAGGCTGATACGTGTATTATCAGCTGTGCTACACTTGGGGAACATCGAGTTTAGCAAGGTATAACAATTCTTGCTCAGTTGCTCAGTTACAAGCATGTGTTCGTTATTGTCTGTTCTTGTGCACTGTGGCAGGTGTTTGCTTGGCTGATTCTCGCGAGTGGTCTTTTTAACATAGTATCGCTAGGGCTCCCGTTCAGAGGAAAACACCTGGTGTAGTTAGCATTGGGTTGAGAAAATGCGGATTGGCCGAGAGGGTCATGATGTCACAGCCATATGACCTCAATGGCTGTGGGATATTGTGAGATATTCAAATATCCCACAATGATCACGCAGTACAACAGTGAAAACATCACTACACAATTTCTCGCTGCTCAGCAGGTTCATGAAATCATTCTGCCGCAGTACCTAGTGCCTCTGAAGAGAGAAAAGCATTTTGCACTGTCACTGGTGCAAGGGGGCGAAGCACCCGGAAACTCCCAAGGAAGCTATCTCTGTGCGTCATTGCCTTCTACGAGCTGAATTTGCTGCTAAATATTCCGCGCTGAAATATGGACTGAATTCTGCGAGAGCTAAAAAAAGGAACTGTTCATTTTAGATGTCTGTAGGCTAGTTTACACTTTTATGAATTAAAAGTCTCAATTCGAAATGCCTTTGTACTTCAGTTGACTGCTAAATTTTTCAAAATCAGGCAGTTCGAATCATATGTCCTCCTGGGTAATGTTTTTTTCCTGCATTAAAAAAAAACAACATATCAACGGGTAGTCACTGTCTGCTCAAGAAAGAGACAGCAAGCATTATGGAATGTGGTTAATTTTTGTGAAGTTTGTAATGAGTAGTAGCCCTGCTAACTCTTTCTTCTTTCCCCACATCATTTCTAGAAATCAACTTACCACAGTGATGAAGCAGTGCAAGTGAAGAACCCTGAAGTGCTTTCGCTCATCTGCTCGCTTCTTGGGGTAAGGTTCAGGAGGGATGTATACCGCTTAAAACACTTTGAAGCAAAACACTGAAGCAATTCTGTTTCTATTCATAGCTAAAACTTCGGAGATCTCTTAGCCTTCCTACCATTTTTCTGGGTACTTGTTTAGCGCAAAGCTGGTGGCATTTTCTTGCTAATACTGTCTCTTGTATCAAAAGTGGTACATATGGAGCAGCAGCACGAACTTCAGGCCATGAACTAGTACTTGGATGTGCAGACCTTCAGAGGCCACAGTATTGTGTGTGCCTGACATTAACTGAGAAGATCTTAATAGCTTTTTATCGTAAAATTTTATCTCTGTAGCCTCTTTGTAACCATTCCTAGGCACGTGGCAGAGAAACAAGGTTGCGTAGAACGCTGGATTTGCGAAAACCATACTTTGATATATCATCTGCTTGCTTGACTTTATGTGTAGGACCATCCTAAATTGCACTCAAAAATGATAAAGTAAGGATGACCATTTTTGGCAGGTCTGGCCATTCAAATGTATTTTGGTTAATGGATTTTAAGTTGAAAATTTAATTCTGCTGTTCTCTTCCTGCTATTCACTATTGGTGGAAAAAGTCAGCTTAACCATGGAGCTTTTAACATTAGTTTTACCTTTTAAATTCTCTTTTTTTTTAGAGGTTTACAAAAAAAGCAAAGAAATGTGATTAGTGAATCTGATCTTTCTCTCTGCGAACGAGTAAAACTGTGCAAGAAAACAGGACTGAATAAACACACAGGGACAAACAAGGCACGCCTTGTTTGTCCCTGTGTGTTTCTTCAGTCCTGCTTTCGCGCAGTTTTACTCGTTCGCTTAATATGAACTAACCAGCCCATCAGAGTGTGTTATTTCTGTCTGCTTAGGTCAAGGAAGAAACACTAAATTCTGCCCTGACCACAAAACGTGCCAAAGCCCCTGGGGAGACATTAGTAATCAGCTACAAGATGCCTGAGGTAAGCTCCTGAACAGTCTTGCTTTCTAACTTTTGCCATTTCGTGCTATTTTTTTTTTCTTGCAATGATCTTGCTGATAAGAAAAAGACATGCAGGGGACTGAGGACGTCTAATTTTTAAAAAGAATTTGCCTATATCGCACACTAGGAGGATTATGAAGTTGTTGCTTGGTTTGTGCCTGTTCCTGCTCATCTAGTTAGTGGTAAAAATTTGTCTTGTCACTGAAGCTCATTCTTGTTGTACTGTAATTGTCACTAGCATAACTGATGGCAGTTAAGAAAGTAAAAATTTTTGCTTTATTATTACTGAAAAACCTGTGGTCAGTGAAGACTGAACAAGGATTTAAGGGGAGCCTCAGTCCACTAGCCAACATTTGCACAAGTGGACTTCCCCAGATGAAGGCAAGTCCACTTGTCAAAGTGTTGGCTAGCAGCAAACTGAGGCTCCTCCTAAACCCTCCTTTGGTTTCCTTTGACTCTATGTACTCATCCACATCTTGTTCTAACCTGGAAAACTGGAGGAAATTCTTAGATTCCTGAAGCACCTTTGGTGTGAGAAAGCAGACTTGTTTGGATGTCATTATTCATGGTGCCTTTTTGACCACAGAGCGTTCATCATTTTTACAATTTCTTTAAGTGGTTGGAGTGCACGAGTTGGTTTATGGGCAGGCATAAGTTTGGCACTAAACTTCATGCTTCTTGTGAAGTGCAACTGGTGTGCTGCTACATGATTGCCTGTCAGATGAAAGATAATAATAATAATAATAATAATAATAATAATAATAATAATAATAATAATAATAATAATAATAATAATAATAATAATTGTTTACTGTGGTCTTGCTTTTACCCCCGTTTGGGCTTTGGGTTAGACATTAAATGGACATTGGGAACACAAGTTGGCTTCACGTCGATAAATCACTATTTTCTCACAGCAGAGGTGCAACTTAAATGAAAACGAAGCTTGTACAAGTTAGAGAAAATTAAATGCAAATGTCGTGCTTGCCAGCAGATTTTGCAAGCAAACTGCGGCACGTCAACGCAGTTCTGTGGGTGCAGATACCATATGCTAGGTCGCGAGTTTTGAACTGACCTACGCAAAGGTTTTCAAGTGCAAATTTCTCGGTGCGTTTTACTATTTGTTTATTTATTTATTTCAAAGATACTGCCAGCCCTAATTTAATAATTTAAGGTCTTAGGCAGGAGTGGGACTGCCGGAAAAGCGTTTACACGGACAAAAAATGCCAGAGAGTCGATTTTTACTGCAAACAAAATTCGGATTGATGTGCCCTTTGAGATTTGCAAGCATGCAGCCAAAAATTTATGCAGTCTAAAAGGGGCATTGGACTCTAAAATAGACCTGCTTGACGTAAACCTGGAGCTGAATTCATGAGTGCTCTCTTTCTCTCTTTTTTTTTTTTTTAGCTATGTGCCTATGTTTCTATGAAGGCATTCTTACTGGCTGAGTGCTAAATTGGTGGGAATCAAGATAACTTACTTCCTTTGTACTTTTCTGACGAGTAGTTGACTTTTTCAACAAGCAACATGCTTTCTTGTTGGGACCTTAAAAGGATGGATAGGAGCCCGATGCCATGTGCATTGGCAGTAGCTGCTTTATCACTCTATGTGCTCAGTGCCTGCTGTCTTTTTTTTTTTTTTTTTCTCAGGCTGTGGCTACGCGAGATGCAATGGCCAAGTGCCTCTATGGAGCCCTTTTTGACTGGATTGTTATGCAAGTCAACCATGCACTGCTTTCTGCCAAGGACTTTCGGGAACACAAGGTCAGGGCTTTGAGAACCTAGTTTGTTTAACAGATCAATTTCTCTCTGATCTTTATAGACATGGAACTGTTAGTCATGGAGTCAGTTTTGTTTGTTTGTTTGTTGTGTTATAGTTAGTTTTTTTGGTGTAGCCCAGTGTAACATAATGGTTGTGGAGGAATTACAAAGGCCTTCCAAGTGCCTGCATAGTCCTCATAAAGTAATTCTAGCTTCAGATTTTGCTTTGGCAATTTTCTTTGGCAATGGTAGCAAGGGGAGCTACTGCATGATACTCCTCTCAAGCGGCAGCATCATGTGTGAAGAGGCTTCGCTACATAAACGGCAAGTGGTTTGGCAAACGAGCAGTACTGATGCACAAAAAAATTGCGACTGACATAAAAGTGAGTGTGAAACGGATGCATAGCAGAGCTCAGGCGCGACCATTTCCAGCTGACAACACCGTGGCTCTGCCTTCGAATGCCTTCCAACATTCTGCCCTGTGCATACCGTGCACCTCGTCTTCTTTTGAGGCGCCGGCGCATATGGGGTGGCACCACAGTGGCATTGGAGTGGTGAGATAAAGTAAAGGTTGGTTAAAGTATAGACCAGCAATGGGCCTGTCAGCTGGCTGGTTGAATCGCCATTGCTGCAGGCTGGCAGGAAGCTCAGAAAAGAAGACCGAAGCTAAACCACCGGATTGTCCTTGAAGGCAGGGCTCATCCATTCATCGTCATGTCTACTGTCAGAATGGAATTCAAGCTTGAATGGGCTATTCTTGCGAAAGCACTTATCCAGCCATCTCTATCCTCAAGTTTGTAGGATGCCTCCTTGCCTGGTTACCATGGCAACCGTGGCACCAGCTGTTGTCCAGCTTCCGAAGCAGTGCGTGGGACGGTGGCATGCACAACAGATACCTCTGTGGCAGGTCCCCCTCCTCTACTGCTTTCGTTGTACGCCATTTGCTTGTATGGTGTCACTAACAAACCTTCATGTGGTGCCAGATAATGTAAAAAATGGGATGCAATGACGTGTACCTTCAATTGTATGCTGTGAGATAATGACGTTTAACACTTTGCTAAGCTGCCCTGATGCGGTGGCTCGGTGGTTAGGATGCTCGACTGCTAAACATAAAGATGCGGAATTGAATCCCGGCTGCGGCAGCTTCTTTTAGATAGAAGCGGAAACCAAAGCACCCCGGTGCTGTGCAAGTGCACATTAAAGAACCCCAGGTGGCCAAAATTTCTGGAGCCCTTCACTACAGTGTCTCATAGCTTGAGTTTCTGTGGGACGTTAAAACCCATAAACTAAACTACACTTTGGCAAACTGTGCTAGCCTCTCAATGCTAAACCGCCCAGCAAAACTGTCCAGCAGATTCTATGGATCCTCCAGATGTGGCAAAGTGACTAGAGTAACTGAAGAGAAAATGTGAGAGGCAGAAGAAGGTGCGAGCTGCTGGATTAACAGGAGAAAAGGCTGCGAGGCTGGAGGCTGACCACAGTCAAAAGTATATTAAGGCTGTTCAGCCGAAACATCGCACTGCTTTCGCACGACCATTGCTTTAACCATGCCCGAACCTGCCTAAGGTTTTTCAACAATTGCTCGCTTGATTAGTGTTACCTGGACACAGCCTCCCATTTGGGAGTCTATTTGAATTAACTGATGAGGAAACCGTAAGCCCCAAATTAGTGGATGTGACTGCCTGGAGTCTGTGAATATTTGAGATTTCGAATACAAATCAAGTACGTTTTGCTACTCGATTTGTATTCTTATCGAAAAACTGATATTCGAAAACTTTTGAATACAGTGAAAGGTTTTGAATTCATCGCACTTTACTTGCACTGCACTCTTCACCACAGTGCTTGACCGCATGGGCTGTGTAGTGAAAGCATCCTCAAAATTTGACGGAGGTTTTTTTGGAAAGAGTGAAGAGAGACCTTCCCTTTTGCGAAAAGGGCCTTCCTGATGGTGTCCGTAAAGCGAAGCGCTTGACGAAACCATGAAATAATGTCGTTATTAGTTCGGTTTTATCTCATATGCAGACATCAATCATACAGGTGTTTGTCATCTAAAGTTACTGTGGTGCAAATGGTTTTCGGCAGTCTCTTCAGGTTCATTGGATAATTCGAGCTTTCAGTTAATTTGGAGATTTTTTTCTGGTCCCATGGAGGATGAATTACTGAGAGCTTGACATATTCAGCAGAGATATGACAGCTCTACCTGGTTTCATGCAAGTCCTTCCTGTATAGAAAACTGATATTTACGAAATTTTGTATAAAACGTATACTGGATTTTTCAGTACAGTATACACTTCTGTGCAGTTCTAGTTTAAATTTATTTGCAGATATCATTCAAATTCTGAAATAAACAAGATAGTGTTCGCTATGTTTTAATTTTTCATTTTTTTTCACTTATCATTTATTCAATATCCGATGCAATATTCAAAGGCAATTTTTTTTCATATTCTTTTTAAATTCTTATTTGAAAATTTCAAAATTCGCTCACACCTAATGATGGCATACACTCGCACATGCGTTGGCTGTGGCCATACAGGATTATTGGATCTGCAAATTAATGCAAGTTGAATTAACAAGCTTTTACTTTATGTACTTCATTTAGAGTTGACATTTTGCTCTTGATAATAATTACTGGGATGGCTGTATAAATTCTGTTTTGGATTTTTTTTTGCAGGGTAACAGCATAAGTGTACTGGATATATTTGGGTTTGAGGACTTTGGTGACCACAACAACTTCGAGCAGTTTTGCATCAATTTTGCCAATGAGCACCTGCAGTACTACTTCAACCAGCACGTCTTCAAGTATGAACAGGTGAGGCCCTGTCAGCAGTCATGACTTCCTGTCAGCTCATTAAGGATAAACATTACTCATCGTTGTTCATTACTCACCATCAGGAAGAGCTCCATCTTGCTGTTTTCTTATCACAGTGAGCGACAAAAAATCAGTTATGCTTTTGCTAGCTTAGCAAAACAACACAGGCTAATGTTCCAGCAACTTGGGGCTTTGTTGTTGCTTAGCCCTAATGCTAACTTTTCCATGTTCTTCATCATTGCAGGAAGAATACCAGAAGGAAGGGATTCACTGGAAAAACATTGAGTTCACTGACAACACCGGGTGCTTGAACCTTATTGAGGGCAAGCCGCATGGCCTGCTGTGCTTGCTCAACGACCAGTGCAAGTGCGTGTCCAAAGGAAATTTTCAAAACAAATCTGGAATCAAGGAATTCTTGTGTGGTTGCTTGATTGCAGTAGGCTATTTATTTTGTAGCTGCATGGATACCATCCACTTTGGATGTGCGATAGTGTTGGTCTCTCTGCTTATCTCCTAGCCCCCCTAATAACCAATGAATAGAAAATAGGTTGGTGGCTCAGATCTGGTGGTTTATTGTTATGTACCCTGTGTACAATAGCCAACCGATTTTTTGGGCTCCAGTAATTTGGATTTGCATGATATTTCAGACTTCATTCAGGAACCGTTATGCACACCGTATGACTGGGTACATATCTATGTATTTCGGACTTTATGGCGTCTAAAAGTTCAATTTTTCGAACTAAAATAGGCACCAGCAAAACTATGTAGATTGTTTCTCGACGGAGAGCTCATTTTTTTTTGTGCAATATAGACATGAGCGAGCATCGCTGTCACAACCAACCGGTTCTTCACAGCTGGGAAAGGTGCCATCTTGGATTTAAATGAAAGCATGTGAACTGGCCTAGATAGGCATGGTCCTGAGCCCCAAAAATTGGTTGGCGGCTGTCGAAGTTCTTTTACTGCTCGTTGTGCTTAATTGTTCGAGTTTTGAGGTCACATTTTTTTATATTCCCCGCACAAAAAGGCATCTGGTGTCTATACTTACCAGATTTTCTTTGTGCATTAGTAATAAAAGAAGTGTCAGTGCCTACAAGTTTAATCGGCTAACTGAACCAGTGGTGTCTCAAGCTGGAAAAGGAGAGAACCAGCAATGACCAGTGTCAAGATTGCTCACTGTACTTTTCTAGTAGACAGTAGCACTTGCCTGTCCATATGGCTTGAGCTTGCTGTTCTGTGGGTTTGGTTAACATGGCAACCTTAATGTGTATTGCTCTAACCAGGCAAGTGCCAATGGCATGTACGTTGCTCTGATGTAAAGCACAAAATCCTGTTTCTGTGTGAAAATTTGAGCATGAAAAATCCAGTGTTGGAATTGAAAGGACCTTTAAAAATGTCGAGGCTAGTATGTTGGCTACCTTTTTTTTTTTCTTTTCCATCACATGTGTGAGGTGTGTTTTCGCCTTAATGCTAATGACCTTTTGTGTTCTGGGGCTAGCATTCAGGCTCGTATAGAGCCAGTACATGCTTTACTTTCTCTGCAAAATTCGCCCTGTACCTGCAGTTTCTCGGGAGCCACGAATGCCATGCTGCTGCAAAAGTTCCAGAATCATCACAAGAAGAACCCATTTTATGACATGCCCCAAAAGCGAGAGAATGCGTTCCTGGTGCACCATTACGCAGGCCGTGTCAAGTATCAAATCAAGGTAGGCTTGTCAGAAATAAAATACAAAAGAAAGAGCACATAATGTTTGTCTTTAAAGCAGTTTATAAGGATTTTCTACATACGTGAATGTTGTCATTAACTTTTACATTGTAATAAAAACCTCAATTTGTTAGGTAAACTTGTATCCACAAAGTAGCCTTGTTGAGGCTATTGGGAATATGCACATGCAGCAGCGAGGAATTGTTTTGACTCTGACTGTGTGCTGCTTAAACATATGCTCAACAACTTAGGTAACCCTAATGTGTGATTGAGAGCACTTGTGAGCACTTGTGAGCATATAAAGTTACACATTGGCTGTAACGATTAAGGCTTCTAGTTTCCTGTGATTCCATGAACAGTTGTGGATTTGAGAATTTTTTATGGAATGTTGTTTTGGTAGTCATGCTTTTTTTGAGTGTGTGTTTGTGTTTCTCAGACATAATTAGGATTGACTGTATGATGAAAAAATAACTTTTTTACTTCATTTCCACGAATATGATTTAAGGGAGAGACTCAGAGCTGAAAGAAAGAAATATTATTACGATTATAGCGTAGCCTCAGACTGTTCATGCCATCCACAGTCAAGAGCTCCCCACGAAAGCACAGACGGTATGGTAAATTATGGGAGCAGCAGAAATCGAGACATATTTTAAGAGGCAACGCTTCAGGTGCTTGCGCTGCAATCAAGCAAAGCCAAGCCACTGCTATCGTAACCCTTTGTAAGGTTAATGGATTTCGTATGAAAGATTTTTGCAAATTATGGCCCCCATTGTGAATTAAGAAGAACAAAATGGTAGTTTTAGCACACTTTCCAACCTCAATTAGTGGTGCTAAAGAATGGTGGGCCAGATATGTCAGGGTGTCTAGCAACCGGGAAAACTGGGAATAGTCGGGGAAATTTTATGCACCGGAAAAGATCAGTGAAATGTCAGGGAAACCATCAAAAACTTTGCCAAGTCAGGGACAATCACACGATATATTCTGCAGTGCATTTTAATTCTAAGCTGGCACAGAGTATGTTATTCATGCAGTTTTTTTTTTTTTTTGGGATGTCTCGACAGTGCACAGTACCGCAAGGCAAGGTGCTCTATATTACTTTGACGCCAGCGCATGTCTGAGCTGCCACAATACAAGAATCAATACGCACTTGAAGTGGGTACTCAATAAAATATGCGGAAACGCTGCATGATAATAGTATGCGACAAGAAGCAGGAATAACCGTGCCAGCAATGGCCAGCGCGAAAGTGATCGGCAAGCTGTGCTGCTATAGGGAACTAGAGGGCTGCCAAACATGTGCGCAGCCGTATTGGATTGGATTTGCTCGGCTGTTTACGGGGTGGGTGGCTTGCATGCTCTCGGACTGGCATCAGTGCACTTTTAATTTTCAGTAAACTTTTGACGTTCTTAACGACCATCAACACTAATGGCAGCCTTTTCACTATTGTAAATTGCAGAATATGAATAATAAATAGCTTTTTGTGGTGAATTGTTTGTCTATGCTCGTTATCATCAGCAGCTACATTTTTGAGCCTCTTCACTCGTCAGGGAGAACTGAAAAAAATTAGGAAAAACCTTGAAAAGTCGGGGATTTCGAAAATAATGGTTTGCTAGACACCCTGTATGTCCCCTAAATGCAATCACTGCTCTGGTAAACTTGGACAAAAACGTCCCTGGGATCCACTCAAGGGAGCATGAAAAATTATTTATTTTAAAGAAGTGCAACTAGGCTCTCCCTGAACCTACACTTACATTTCTAAGCATTGAAACCATCAATTTCTTTGTGAAAAGGTACAAAGCACTGGATGCAGAGCAAGACTTAGCATAATTCATACTCGTAGTTGTCATGTGCTTTCTTCCAAGTAGTGGAGCACCAGCAGCAGCTCTTTCTTGACGAACTCTGTCGGGAGGGGTGGTTAGGGCCTAGGCATTGCATCATATTTGTTCTTCCGGAGTATGCTAACCTTTCTTAATTGCGTATATGTGTTCCCATTGGTTAGCTGATGGCCCAGTGACAGTCGAAACCACACATAGGTCAACTACAGGCCCGCAGCGACTCGCTTGCAAGATATTGTTAGCAGAATTTCATCCAGCCTGATACAGTATATGCTGAGATGGCATTTATTGGCAAAATTATAATGGTTATTTGCACCACCCTTGTGGCTCAGCGGTTAAGGCGCACAGCTACTGAGCCAGGGAACCTTGGTTTGAACTCAGCCCTGAAGGCAGCAATTTAATGGAGGAGAAATGCAAGATGCCCGCGTACTGCGTGATGTCAGTGCACATTATCAAGTTGGTCGAAATTGTCCAGGGCCTCTTGCTTTCGTAGCTTTTAGCTTTTAACGGTATGATAACTATGAAAGTTTTTTTCGATAGTTTTCAGATTACATCGGGCATAGTAGGCTGTGGCTTCATCTTAATAATTAGTGTTGTTTTGTTCGCCATGAGAGAGGGTGTTATTTTTCCAGCTTTGGTACTCTGAAGTCCAAGTCTGAAGAAGTAAAATGAGTTCAGATCAATTGTGCTTTTCTTGAAGTTGTGGATGGGGAATTTTAGCTGATTTCATACCAAGTCTCAGTTTTTGTGAAGCTTTTTATGCTCCGTAGCAGAGCAGTGGCAACAAATAATGCAGCTTGTGAAATCTACATGAAATTTGTGTGATGCCATACATGATTGTTAAAAAATATCTAAAAATCTTGCTGCTTAAAGGGCAGCTGAAGAGGTTTTAGAATTTGAATAGTTTAAAGGATTAAATTTGTGAAGGTTCCTGGTAAAGCATGCAATGTCTTTTTGTGCTAGCATTTGAAATGGGGCTGTAAGCGCTAAATAAAGCCGTGGTGACTTTCAGTTTTTTCCATAGAACAAAATGCTGGCTGGGGCTCTAATGATGTTATTGTGTATGATGGTGCTACATTTCCAGCAAAGAAACAGTAGCTCAAAGAAAGAAAACCAATGCCACTGAGCATAAAGCTCATGAACCATTATTGGGTGGTGTATGCCCATAACAGCATGTTGGCGAAGGCATTGCAAATTGGAAACTTCTGCAAGAGTAATGTAATGATGAGCTTTTTCATGTTTTTCCGGCGCATTGAGAAAAAGCCTGAATGTTTACTCAGCTTTATTCGGTGGTAATAGCAAAACTACTTGGCATGCCTTGCCAAAAAGTTTCATATATTCAAATCCTTGAATCTTATATATGACTGTCAAAACGCCACTTCAGCTTCTCTTTAAGGGGGGATGCGGGGATCAGATCGCGAAAATCGCGGAAAAAATCGATTTTTGAAAAGTGCGCTTTTCGGAATCTACAACATTATTTCTATGTTGTCCTGAAATATTTCACCAAAAAACAAACTCTAAGTAGTCTAAATAAATATATTTATCGGTGCCGGCGTCGAGATATTCTTCCCGAACCGCGAAAAAGCTGCCAAGTTCACGGCATGACTGCTTGACTTTCCCGCCACGGAGCGCCGCCATTTTGGCATCGTTGGAAAGCCCGACTCTTCAGCTCTTTGTCCCAACCCCTCCCTCCCTTCTCCGCCAGCTAGCAAGCGCACAAAAAAGGAATATCCGCAAGACGGCAGCACGAAGCAGCCAATGAATACCGCGCCCCGATTGGCTCTGCGCCGCGACGTGTTGCTAGGCGCCTCCTCATTGGCTGATGCCGCGGCAATAATGGCAGCCAGCGTAAGAAGCGTCTGCTTTGTCCGCCGCTGGAAAGCAATTCTTTTTCTTGCGTTTCGAGTCTTCGACCACGTGCAATGGATCAGCGAACGTTCGAAAAGAAGTTCCGGACAAAGCATGCTTACGGGAAGCGAAAACGCAAGCCTGTTACAGCAAGGAAGAAGCGGCGATCATCAACAGGTGGTTCTACCGAGCCGAGCGTCCGTTCGGAATCGGCGGAGTACGCGCCCAACGTGCTACGCGATCTCTCTCCCAATGTGCTGTGCGATCTCATGCCGAGTTGGGCACCAGCCAGCGATTGTGAGAACAACCAACAACGTGCTGCGCTGTCGAGGCACGGGTGCAATGTTACTTCACCAGCGACGATCGACATGCCAGTGAGCGTCGCCGCACACGTGCGTCTCGCCGTGCACGGACGTGCCACTGCAAGTTCGTCGGGTGAGGCACCAGCCAGCGAAGGTGAGACGGGCCACGATTTCTCGCCGTTGAGCCGTGGGCGCAACGTTAATTCGCCGGTGAGGATCGACACGCCAGTGAATGTCACCGTATGCGAGCGTCCCGGCACAAGCTCGTCGAGCGAAGTGGTCTTGCAACAGTCATCACCGCCTGACTGCACAGTGGAGACACGTTTCCGCGATGTGTTTTTCAACTCCAAAATGTGTCCACAGCCGACAACCGCGAGTGAAGGCAATCCTATGCCATCGACGAGTTACGGTGTTCGCGGGCGCGCGCTCGCTTTCGCGGACGCGCCGGCGGCCGAGCCATCGACGAGTTACGGCGATCGCGGGTGCACGCTCGCTTCCACGGACTCGCCGGTGGCCGATCATCGCAGTGACGAATATTCATCCAGTGAACGTCGCACTATTCAAGCTCACCTCAGAACACGATTTGTGTCCGCGGAAACGGCAAAGGTGCAAGCATCGAGTGTTTGCGAATCGCTTCGCGCGGTTTCAGCTACGGAGCGCAAGTTTGCGCTGACTGACTCAAGAGAAGATGCCATTTCCGCACCTCCAGAAGAGGAATTTATGCTTGTGCAAGTAGCAGCCTTGAACTCGCTGATTAGTTCCATGCTTTGCCCAATTTGTCATCAGCCTGGCCTAACAGTGCATCGGGAAACTAAATTAGGGCTAGCTGTGAAGATGGTACTTTCGTGTATTTCCTGTGGTGCCCTCCAATCTGAATGGTCTTCACAAAGGCAGAGTGGTTCTAGAGCCTTTGATATCAACATCAGATCAATTCAAGCGATAAAGAGCATTGGTAAGGGACCAACTGCTCTCAATGACTTCTGGGCCACCATGAATGTTTCACATAGAGGATTACACCACAAAACATATGAGGAGCATCTAAAAAAAACTTTCAAGCCTGCTGCAGAAGCAGCTGCAAACAACATCTTTGCAGATGCTGTAGAGGCAGTGAGAAAGGTGTACACAGAAATGGAAACTACCTTTTCGAAGAATATTACAGTCGTGTACGATGGTACGTGGCTGACACGTGGCCACAGTTCTCACACTGGCGTTGGCTGTGTAATTGAGTTTCATACAGGGCTTGTGTTAGACTGTGTGGTTCTCTCGAACTTCTGCCTTGGGTGCAGCAGACAGCCAGCTGAAAGTGACCCCACTTATGCTGAGTGGAAGCAACAGCACCAGTGCCAGAAAAACACTGATGTGAATTCTGGACGAATGGAGGTGGAGGCTGCACTGCAGCTGTTCAGGCGCTCTTTGAGCAAGAATGATCTCCGGTACACAAACATAGTCTGTGATGGGGACAGCCGCATGTTCCGCACTCTGTGTGACGAAGAAGTTTATGGTTTTGTGCAGCTCTCCAAAGAGGACTGCATAAATCACGTGAAAAAACGGATGGGTGCTGCACTTCGCTCCCTGGTCAGCAAGGCTAAAAAAGGAGAGCCACTAGGTGGAAAGGGGGGCCTGACACAGCAGCTGATGAAAAAATTGACTGACTACTATGGCCTCGCTCTGCGGAACCACTCAGAAGTTGAAGAAATGCAAAGGGCAGTAATGTCGACCTATTATCATGTGACGTCGACGGATGGTGAACCCCATCATGAGCTGTGTCCCCCTGGCCCCCTCAGCTGGTGCAAACATCGATCAGCAGAGGCAGAAGGACAACCACCACCCCCTCACAAGTACAAGTTATCACCGAAGGTCGCTGAAGCACTTCTGCCAGTGTACCAGCGCCTCTCAGACCCTCAGTTGCTGGCCCGGTGCAGGGGAGGCAAAACTCAAAATGCGGCTGAGAGCCTCCATTCAGTGATTTGGTCACTATTATCGAAAGACCAGCATGCCTCACTGTTCGCTGTGGAAACAGCAGTGCACGAGGCGATTTTGAAGTACAACTCAGGCAATCTGAGAGCATATTCAAACCTGTGCACAACATTGGGCCTGCGCCCTGGAGCCCTTTCTCTTCAGCGGGCCGCCGAGAAAGACTCTCAGCGCATTAAGAAGGCGCACAAAGCCCATCTTTTGAAAGGACAAAGGTCTAAGAAATTGCCTGCTGCCAGAGACATGAAATTTTACAGTGCAGGAGCATTTTAGACAGTGTGTGCCAGTTTGGAACTTTCGAGCTTGTTTTCTCAAAACTTCGTTTTGAACTTACCACCTTGCTTGTGGAAAGCGCAGCATCGCAATGGGTGCATGGATTTTTATCCCGTTTGTCTTGTTGTAATTGCTGAAATGTGCTTTACATCAAGACAGTCTCAGATTTGCTATTTAGGCTCACCATTTTTTTATTACACAGTAATTAGAGCACGATACCTTCTAAACATAAAGAGAAGATGTATAATAAGTCATTTAGGAAAAGAGCAGAGAAGTTTAAAAAAATTTAAGGAGAATCTTGACCTAGACCACACTTCTTAGTAACTATTAAGAACATTTACAGACCCATAGCCCATTTTGCTGTCATGCTAGGCTTTCCACGAGCAAGCAACATGTTACCAACATATAAACAATGGTAAAATAGAAACTACTGAAGCTATCATTTTGAAACTTTATATCTTTCTGTTTGATGCTATTTCAAGCCAGCCTACCAAATTTCATCCCTCTAAGTCAAAAAATAAAAAAGTTTGCTCCGATCCCCTCATCCCCCCTTAAGGATTAGTCCTTTCTTTGCTTATCATGTGAAGCACCCTTGTGATGCGTCATTTTGTGCTGTTGCCTCGTCTCCCTTCGCCATTCAGGACTTTAAGGAGAAGAACTTGGACCTGATGCGGCCCGACGTGGTGATGGTGCTCAAGAGTTCGAGCGTTGCTCTAGTGCGAGAGCTGGTTGGTGCTGACCCTGTGGCTGTGTTCCGCTGGGCCATCTTGCGAGCGTTCTTCCGCTCCTATCATGCACTTAGACGTACCACCTCACACAGTCAGGGTCAGTGCATGTTGTTTAATGTATAGTGCTTGTGAATTGGCATTCTATGAGCCTCGTATGCTTTCTGGCTCGCTTTCAGAATTAGCCTCTTTGGCCACAAAACTTATGTAAATGACAGGATGCTGCACTTTGATTATGGTGGTTTCACATGTAGGGTTCTATATACCTTGTAGAAGTCATTTTCTTTTTCACAGCGAGGATTTATATATCACTGTAAAGCCCTAACTCTTTTCGGACCATGGAAAAAAATAAGCCAGTCTGAAAGTTTTTGGAAAATTTTTGAACATAGTTAAAGCTCGTTAATTTGAATCTCGATAATTTGAATTTTTGGATAATTTGAACTACAATACTTGGTCTGGCTAAGTTCTGTAGGGATCTGTGTACAAAAAAGCCCGTTAATTTGAATGCACATCAGTTTTGTTATGGATAATTTGAACTGCGTGCTGCCCCGTCTGGTTGGCCTGGTAGTTAGCATATGGCTAAAGAAACGCACCCGCGATGGGGCGGCATATTACGAGGCTGCGCACATCCAAAATGAGAACAGAAGGTAGAACCAGATAAAACCATAAACGAGTGGATAAAGCCTAACTGGTACCATTATACGATGGTGATTTCACATGTAGAAATTACTATACCATGACTGGCGCGGTTGCCGGCAGTAGCCGAAGGATAGGGGGGTGGTGTCTGTGGCGGCGGCTGCTTGCCGTCTGTTCCGCATGGTCTTCGAGACTTCGAACGCGATGCTCATTAATTCCATCCTGCTAATTCGGAAGTGCGGATAAGTATTTCTGTTGCCGCAGTCCCAGCTGACGGCCATGTAAAACCATGGCATCGGACGGGCACTACGGGTCTCGCGCCGGTTAGGCCGCGTCTGTTTGCGATTGCATGGCAATGTAAGCGATCGTCAAAATAGCACTATTCAAACTTGAACAACATGTTGCACAGTTGACCGCGAACCTCTGATGTGCGCGTAACAGCAAGTATGACAAAAGACAAGCGGCCTCATCCAAAATTGCCTAAACAGGCTGACTGCGTATTTCAGTTTCGCTTTTATGAGCTTCACGTTGTCTACCCTAGCCCGCGGCGGTCATTGGCCGCACATTAGTTAGCTAACCCATTGCAGTTGCATGCCATTTCAGACAGCGGTAGGGAGTTTTTAATCTGCTTTCATCACGTTTATTCCGCTGCTCCCAAAAATGTGTGCTCTCAAGTGCCGTTCACTGCGTAGTGTGGTGGAGCCTCACATGTGACTCAGGCTGCTGGTGAAGGGGCATTGCCACTACCGTGTTGCACTGTGAAGGATGTGTGCCGGCGAGGAGTCAGCGCCACAGGGTGCATTCGATTTTCCAGTCTCGGACTACTTACTGACAGGTCTTGTCTTCCGCTTTGACAGGAAGCAGCCTGATGGTCACATGACCTTGCAAGCTCCCTTCATCATTTGCTCTTAGCTGCTCTTAGCAGGCGATGCCAACCATCAGTCACCACAACCCTGTTCTTTCGTAGTGACGCCGAGCGCACGTTTATCTTTTGGCATAAATGGAATGCTAACCTAGCTCACTGCACTTGAAAGCAGATGAAAGAGTTTGGAAAAGCATTTACAACAGGCATTGGCTGCTCTAGCACAAAGCGGTTCGCTTGCGACGCTTTCAGACCTGTGCGCTGAAGATCGCGGAACAGGTGAAAAATTTCTGGGCAACACGGACAAACAATCCGTGCTCGAGGCTCTGGACGCATCTGTGTGTAGTGAAATTCAAGACAAGGAAGCGAAAAAGCAAGATTCGAAGGGAGATTGTGTAATCGTGTAGCGCACAATATTATATGCAATAACACGAAAAGTACTCAAAGTGCACTCTGAGTCTAACTCAAAATGGCCGCCGGCCAGGGAGCTTTACTGGTGGGCAGGGCTTCTGGGCTGCCCGAGAAAAAATCGAATGCCGGACAGCTGTCAGTAAGTAGTCCCGGACAGTCTGGTACTGATAATCGAATCTACCCATTGGCACTGTGCCAAGTTTGCCCCCTTTCCCTAACTCCACCGCTAGAGCTAATGTCAAAAGATATATGCACCGCGATGCTATCGCTGCGCGGCACCTTGGCGCGCTGCCAATAAATGTGCTGTGAACTCCGACGGCGATGACGCGAAACGGCAGGAGGTGCTAACATCGGACGCTTTTTGTTTTTCCAATTCTCAACGGCGAAAATGGGGGGGTTGATTCATTACGCGAGTAAATGTGGCAAGTTTACCGTAATGCAAATGCTTCTTGTCAGTTTTTTTGAGGTTGTTTGAAAATTCGAACATCGGATAATTCGAACTTTTTTCCTGGTCCCATGTAGCTGAACCTTTTACGATAAAGAGTTTTTGCACTATGTTGCTATAACTGACATCAGAATGCAGCTTATTTGTTAGTCTTTTTTAATTAAGGTTATTTAAATCATACACAATTAAAAAATCCCATTCGGAAGATCTGTTCAAAATACAGCAAAGCTTAAAAACTGTCAATACGTAAAAAACCATGCCAAAATTGCAGGATATACAAAATGTGCTGCTTTTCCCCTTTCCTTTCTTCTGAAAATTTGGCAGACTTAGTTTTAATTCAGTTCAGTTCAGTCGTTCAGTCGTGTCCGGCTCTTCGTGACCCTATGGACCATGTCACGCCACGCTTTCCGGTCTCTCACTATCTTCCTAACATCACATAACTTCATCTGCAGCGCCTCGAGGATGCCATCTAACCATCGCGTTCGCTGCCTACCCCTTCTCCGGCGACCCTCAACCTTTCCCAACATCAAATCTTTCTCCCGTGACTCCTCTCTTCTCATCAGATGACCAAAGTAGCTGAGCTTTAACTTTAGAATTTGACCCTCCAATGAGCAGCCAGGGTTTATAGTCGACATTATCGACTGATTTGATCTTCTGGCAGTCCAAGGAACTCTCAAGAGTCTCCGCCGGCACCACAATTCAAATGCGTCAATTCTTTGGCGGTCAGCCTTTAATTACCTTTCTTGTCTTTCTGTCACGCCAGTGGTCAGCACTTAATTCCCATGGTTCTTTTGCCTTTTGAAGAAACAGTTCAAAACAGTAGAAGCACCAATGTACTTTGCATTTACTGCAAAAAAACAATTGTTTTCATACTCGATTTTCGTCTGCTCGTATCACAGCTTGCAGTTTTTAAGTTTATGCACTTTTTGTGGTATGTGTAGTGCATGCTTTGTGGAGGACGGTGGGGAGTGCAAGCTTGCTTGTCTTCATCATAATTGAAAAGATACTGAATGAGTCCTTTTTAAAAAGCTAGGTGGTTGTGCCCAGTATCTCTTTCTAGCTTGGTTATCATTGAGTGTGATGTTACGGTGTGTTTGAAATAGAATAAAACTGTTGACTCATGTAATATCAGTGCAGTAGAAAAGGGTCCTCCACCACCAAGTATTTGTCATCTGGATGTTGTAATTAATAGCTAATATTTCGATTAGATGTCAGAATTAAAGCTTTGCGTGAACACAGTGTTGCCTTCTGTGGTTTCAGTGTCAAGCACTGCAAAATCGAGCGTGGTAGGACTGCCCACCTAGTGCCGCCGCTCCCTTATGATTTGCACTGCTCAGCTTCGCAAACTTTTGCTATTTTGTTTCCTTACCTATACGCTGTATTTTTACTGTCTTTACTGTTCCACAGCCTTCTTTCTATGTCAATAGCCAAATTTACCTTTTTTTTTTCCCCCTTGCTTGTCGCGCTTACGTCCGTATTCACAAATACGCCTTGACTCAACGGTCCACCTCCACTCCAGGGCTGATCTGGATTCATGAACGCCTCATAACTTTTTCTCCGACAAGGTCTTCTCGAGAATACATCGTCCACTCGAAGCAGTGCAAATGGCGTATGAGGATGAGATTAAGGAGAACTTTTGGCCTGAAAACTGCTTGCTGAAGTGTATAACACGCTCAGTTTTTTATGTCGAGTCTTTTAAACAACTTTCGCAAGAAATCTCGACGTTAAGAGCATAGTGGAGCTTGCTTTGTGCACTGGATGAAAAAGGTGGCTGTGAAAAATGGCCGAAAATGCTTTTGCAAGTGTCAACAGTCTCCGCTGGTGATGTAGAGTTTACGAAGTACATGACGTAGGCTTTGAGAAGCCTCAATGCTTCGAGGCTTCGCCTGCGGTTTCCAAACAAGTTGGGAGCCCTAATTGAAAACATGCTTATAAAGGCATTCCTCCGCAGGTCGCGAATATCTCTCTGTAGGACGAGCACAACAAAGCGCTCCCTCGACAGCGCCGTGCGTCCGAAAGCATACTATGTACCTTCAAGCGACGGGCAAGCCATTGATGCGTTGGGCGCAGCACAGTCTCACTGCGCCTCTGGTGCCCCCCCCCAGCTTACTGCATGCAACACGCTGTTCCCCCACAAGTTTATCGCCATCTGTGAAAGCCACTGCACAGGGCGAGCCACGGAAGGAGTGCACTGCCGCCGCCGTCGTCACTCGAGTATAGTGCTCTAGGTTGAGTCCGGCTGTGGGCGAGCTCACCATTAACTGTCAAATGCGCGCCTCAGCTCTGCACTCGGTAGGCGCCTAAAAGTGGTAGGCTCCTAAAAGTTGTTCACTTATTTTCTGGCGACTTGAAATGTGGCCTCGCCACAGAAGCGTAATGCGACGATCAACTGCAGCACTGGTGTCAGTGGCTTATCACGGTTATCCATGCTCGGCATAAGCGGCAGGGACGGCAGGAGGCCAGCCGCAGCTGATTCTGTAAAACGATAACTTGCCAGAAGTCCCGGGTCGCTGTCGCTCTCAGCCAATGCTCCTTAGAGAAAGGTTCGGTGCATCCTCGTCCTATCCACTTTCGTGAAAAGTTTGGTATACTGGTAGAACGAAGTCCATACAGCGAATGAACGATGCGATGTCCATCATGTTTACAAGTGGAGTGGCGGTCAAGGAGCGGCCAAGGTAGCATCGTTGCTGACTAGAGATTCCTGAGAAAACGCTGCTGGAGGAAAGATTCGAGTGGAGGCTGCTTTCTGAAACAAAAAATGGGCCTTGAGGGCTGCTTGCAGCAGAAGGCATGTTCGTGAATATGGCGGTTAGCCTCACCACCTCAAGGCTCTCGTCTCGCAAAATTTTCTTCTCTTTGTAGCTCAAAAGCTTGTTGACTATGTCATCTCAGAGAACACAATTTGTGCATCATCAGTATCTGTCTTCCTCCGAATTTTGGCCCTGCAACCCTAGGCTGCGTGGGGGCCATAATGTCATCATTCCTTGGGAAGTATGCTGCCACTACCAGATGCTGTTTACTATAACAGTTTTGTATTAAATACGTCTTTACTGTTAACGAAGAAAAATAAAAAGAAAGGTACAGACATCAGTGGAAGGCGAAGTGGGACTTCAGTTTCACTTTACTATTATATCTGAGTTTATTATAGTGGGGTTGTCCAGTAGTTGTGAATCAGCAAAGGTAATGGCACAGATATTTTGAGCTATACTACTCTGCTGACTAATCACAACTGTGAATGAAATCAGCTTTTTGATGCTTGACTACATCGAACAGAGCAGAGGCATTGGAATTCTTGAGCTTCTAATTTCGTCTGATGGTTAGCTCTTTATTTAAATCACAGGGAAAAAAATTGGCTGACAGCTACTTTACTAGGTAATATGAAATATAGCGTAGCTGATGAGGTGTTTGAACCCTAGATGATCGCTTATGGAACACAGGGTGCCAAAAGGCAGAGGTGCTTGGCCTTGTCATCGACGGTGTGTCTTTGCTCGCCCGGAGTGTTTTGCAGCAGCTGCTGCCACAGAGGGAGCCATGACAGATTCAACCACTCTCGTCACACATTGCTCCTTCACTTCCTTTCACCTTTGCCTGCCCTCATCATACTGTCCTGTCTTCTTCCCACTTCTGCTTTTCTCCTCCGATTTCCTCTTCCACTTTCCTCCTCATTCTTATTTGCTTTCCTCCACTGTGCTTAGTTGGCTATAGCGTCGAGGCTATCATAATATGGATGTTTAGACACATATTCCATGCTTGCATGTTTTACCTTTCAGGGCGGCCCAACTCCGGTTCAAAGAGACCAGTCTCAACGTACAAGGGAAGGCACTCAAGTGACGGATATTTGAAGTGAGCATTCTGTTGGAGCATAATATTGTCTGACTTTGCGATTTTTTAAATTTTAATCTTGAGGTGCAGCTTTGCTTTGTGGCATCATGTATGGCTTTGCACATTCAGTCATTTCATATGAAAAATACTTATTTGCAGCAACAACCAAGTCCCGTCGAGAAAATCTTCTATTGGTATAGGTGTTTGCCCTGGCAACATTGTGGCCACTTCTTGCCCAGTGCACCGTGGAAACACCCACCTCTGCGCCAGTGAGGCCAGTGTTCTGGAGAGGGCAAATCAGATCATGATGTATGTTGGGTTTGTGACTCCTTCTTTTGCTAAGTAAAACCATGCTTACTTGTAGGGCATTATATATTAAATAACTTTGGGTACTTCCTTGGTGTACTTGGTGTACCTGATTACATTGCAGTTAAACCTCATATGTAATAAACAAACATCCATTTAGTAAATTTCTCGATGTTGCGAAGTTTCTCAGTTCCCCAACGCCGTCCCATTAAAGTGTATAGTTGAAAATTCCATCTAAGGAAGGGGTTGGGGCGATTTACCTTGATATAACGAACTTGCTACGCCAACTCTTTGTTAGCTAGTACTGAGTTACAGGAAATTTAGTTGAACCGCACAAAAGTTTCATGACGATAAAGCACAAGTTGACATGAGAGAAACTACTATGATCGCAATGAACGACTGCAGTTGACACAACTCGCCTTGCTCCACCGCATAGGTATACACACTTGTCTGTGCTGCTTTTTCTTTGAAAATTTGCACAATACTTCATGCTCAAAGCAGCAAAAATAACAGTATAAAGTTTTTAGGGGGACAGCAGAAAGCGCTGGTACCATTTGAGGCAAAGAGTCTATTTCCTGGGGCAACGGCAGTGTGTAGACTGAAAGTGGGAACGTGCGTAAAGAAGTAGGCGTCTCGGGAGCCGGTGGTGGCGCGATCCGCATGCTCATCTCTAGCCCGGCCTCGGGGCCTCTGGTAGCCTCAGACTTCACTGCCACCCCACTCTCCCTGCTGCACTCATAGCCACGTCATGCAACGGCGGCTGCTGCCATGGTCGATTCTGACACGTTCACCTTTTTTATAACTTCAAATAATGGAGGTTTACTTTGCACATTGTCAAGGTGGTTTTCATACATTTATTTCTCATACGCGGGCAAGCATTAAAGCACTCATTCAACAGAAAATCTAACGTCGGCGTTGTGAGCGAAAAATCGTGGCCATGGCTTTAGCAAGGGCTAGCTGGAGGCTAGCATGGCTAAGCACTGATTGATCCTAGAGTCGTCTGACGTCATGCGAGTTGTCTGACTTCATGCAATCATGTGTCATCGCTAACTTGGCAGGAGGTACCAACTCTGGCCTTTCCTCTCAGGTGGAAGGGTGAGATCAGAATTTAGCTTTTTTTCCAGGACTCCATTCTGAGTCAGACTCACCTAGGCTATGCAAGCACATTCGTACGGCTTGGTTAAGCAGGGCTTTGTATTTGTGTCGGGTGGCCTTTCACATATGAGTGTGTACTGAAGTATTTTAGGAACAAATTAAGAGATTAGAAATCAGGCGAGTAGCGATGTCTGTTTACGTGAACGAACGGTCTGCAGGGAGAGCTGGCAAATGTGAGCCATTTACACTGTCATGGCATATCCTTAAAGGTAAAGCTTAACTATCCTCTCCCCACCTGCCTGTCTTTTTTCTTTTTCTGTTCTTGAGGTTTTGAGTCCTCACGTGAAAACTGCTTGTCATGAAAACCCGGTAGTAACAAAAAATTGCCAACTTTTTCGAGTTTTCTTGTAACCATGTTTAAGTGTGTTGCTTTAGCCAGTGCATATCTTAGCTCTTAATGCGATTTCTGCTCTTGGTTTCTTTTTGCGCAGGAAGAACAAAAATACCAGGTCACGTAACAGAGTTGAGAAGGTGAGTTATTAAACTTTTGCTTTAAATGCCGAATTCTTTGGTAAGTTTGTTATTGTTTGTTGCACTTTGTTCGGGTGGGTTGTTAATGGCACTGCGATGACAAATGTGTGTGTTCTTGTTTCGTAGGGGCTGAAGAACTTGCAGAGTGTCAAAACAGTTGTTGGGAGGACGCACCCTCACCCCCAGCGCACAGGTAGAAAGCCACCCACAGTCACAGCTCAATTTCAGGTGAGCAGCAGTCATGTGAAGTAGCAGCATGGTGATGATTTGAGAGCAGTAGCTGCTGTTACAGCATCCTGAGGCATCACATCAGCCCCTTTCCTCGGCGTGAGTTTGTGCGCACTGCATTTGCACTGAGTCAAGGTTTCTGGAACTGCTACGTGGCACGCTACTGATGTCACAGCTCGTTATGTAGAGCATGTTCCTGCAGGGCTTGCATCATTGTCTCCTGACAGAAAAGGAGAGAGAGCATAACTCCAATAAGTATGGCTGCTCCACGTCACGCACACTGTCAAGAGTGTAAATGTCTAGCCCGTGTGGATTTGGAATAACAAACCATGAAATTTGTGCAGCATTAGTGGACTGCATGGGCTCATTAATGCGCATGTGTCAGGCTAAAACAACTACCCCTCATTTTGTGCATTATGCTAAATGTGTTAAACATTGTGAATTTTTAGTACAGCATGGCAGCTTGGAGCTTAATTAAGGAAGTATATGATATCCAAAATATCACGTGCAAACTTACTTCGTAAAGATCTTCGTTTATTCCGAAATGCTCATGATAATTCGATCTGTTAAGAAGGCAGCAATTATAGTTACCACCTTAGCAAGAACGAGATAGTGGACCCATGGGGGGGAGCTAAGCAGTCACCGTGGGTTACCTTGAGTCATTAAGAAACTTGTCTGGTAACAAAGAACTGCCCGATTAGTTCTATTGGTTATGCTGTGAAAACAAGGGTGTACTTCCCCATTGAGTCTCTTTGTTAGTAACGTGGGAAGCCTGTTTCAGACAAAAGCATATTGAAATGTTACGGGGGTAAGGCCATGACTGCCAGTTACTAAAAATGTTGTCGAGAATGCTGGAAAGCTTACCCTATCACTAACATGTTGAAATTCAGGAACTCCCAGCATCATTGAAGTGAAAACATGAGGGGCTACTGGCAGAAGGCCATAATGAACCTTCAGGAGGAAAAGGTACCCATGAGTTTCAGCTATCCACCCTAAAGGCACTACCGACCAGTTCCCAGGAATTCAGCAGCAAATGCATAAGATTAAAGAGAATATGCGCAAGATACGGAAGGGAAATCTGCTGTTATTGATGTGAACTGCAAACTGATGGTGGTGCTTGAGTGCATCAAAGTTCCAAGTTTGAATCTGCCTAGTCAAAATAGTCAATAACTTTTGGTGAAACTTAATGTTCAGGTATGAAATGTTGAAGCAAGCATTCTGCTTGCTGCTAGTCTGCTCCAAACTGTCGCTCAGGTTAGTTGGGTTATTTTAAACATCTCTACATGTTTTTGCTGGTTGTCTTGTCTTGACAGAGGTGAGTGCCTACTCAGCAAAACATTGAATGTTAAATAAAACAGAATGAAATTGGATATTTTTGATGCCAGGAAAAGGAAATTGCAGTTATTTAAAGGTTTAACCCGAGAAACATGCTCCAAAACATAATTTGAATGCTCCAAAACTCTTGTTTTATTGTTCCAAAGCTGCTCCAAAGCTGCTGCAAAGCTGCTCCAAAATGGGTTTTTAGTACTGCTCCTGGAACTGCTCCAAAAGGCTCAGCCTGTTTCCACCCCTGCTCCTTCATCCTGATAAAACCTTAAAATAACCATCAAATGCTTAACTAAACATGGCAAGGTATGGCAAAGCAAAGTTAGACAAAGCAAAACTTAGCTAAATGAGCTATCACTTTGTCATTGCTGTGCTGCTGCTATATACTACTTATGGTTGGGATGATGGTGCTGTGACAGAAAAGGTAGGAGTTCAACGAAGCAAAACTTATCTGAATGTGGAAGGCATGGCACTGCAAAGCTAGTTGAGTGCTAAATTAGTATGCTTCTGCACCTACATCCGTGTCTAACAAAGCTAAATCTCTGCTAAATTTTTGTCAGCCTGTTGAAACACAGACACTAGATTGTTTCAGAGTTTACATGCATGCATGCACATGCATGTGCATACATACACATGCACGCACACGCATGCACACACACACACTCTATACCTGGTGGTCAGATGGTGACATATACCATAGTTGCATTTCAAAAGAATAGAGCTGTCGCTTTATGGGTATCTGCATTAGGTTGTGATTTGCATATTGGCAGTTGTAGATGATTTAGCTAGAGTACATTGAGGGTGAGATCTTGACTCAGGTGCACATAGAGTAAATTGAGATACGCATGAAGTAAAAAAAGGGGTGAGCTGTTGCCTTAGCGGTGATCACTGTGTGGCAAACATTGTTCACTTGCTTGGTCACATTTTTGGGCACAGCTTTGCAAGTCTAACTCTGTTTGGTCAACTTGTGGGGATGAGCTCGCCCGAGGCTGATTTTATTCCAGAGCGCAATGCATGTGTCGTTTTGCAGGTATCTCTGAGCCACCTGATGGAGGCCCTCAGTCAGGCCAACCCATTTTTTGTCCGCTGCATCAAATCGAATGCTGGCAAGGTAAGTCCTATGTTACTTCACAGGCTATCATATGACTCCACTGTGTGCCACTGCCCTTTTGTTAAGAACGCTTGAAAGAGGGCATGGAGGAAAGTCTCCTTTCCCATGTAATGTTCAGTGATTGCAGTGCAGAATGTATTGTAATCTGTCAATTGAGTGTTGTCTCCATGAGAAGGGGGCATTTCATGTTTCCTTTTTTCCAGTGGGAAAATTAGTATTTTGTTGTGTGCACCAAGAGGCAGTACAGGTTTCCCCACTGAATTTAATCCTTGTGCCAGCGGAAATAATCTGAGTGCCGACTGATATAATCTGCGCGTCATGTAATTTAATTCGCGTGCCAAGCATTTAATCAAGGCGTCAGAGTATTTAATCCAAGCGCCACCTTGAATAATGCCAGTGCCAACCAATTTAATCCGAGTGCCAAAGCAATTAAACACAAGTTCTAGCGAATTTAATCCGGGTGCCAACCAATTTAATCCACATGTGGAAAATAAATGCGGTAGAGGACTCTACTCTAAAGCACGAAACATGAATTCCAAAAATAAGTCGAAATTGAGTTCACTTTGCATACCATCCGACAAGTAAGCGAAGCTTCAACCTATAGGATGGCTTTCATTAATATTGTGACAAACATTGCCTTGATGCAGGTGTTTTAAAAAGCCGTTTAAAACGCACAATCTCGGCAGTGATATACTGCAGAGTACTAGAGCTGTGGCTTACTGGCTCTATATTCCAATAGAACAAATTAGCCCACAAATGTGTGCACTGCGGATTACAGAATATATATAGAATTAAAATGTCTTCGATGAAAGGCACAGTTTTATCATACAATTAAAAAAACTTTTAATAAACTGTATCTGATTTAATTATATGTAATTTCATCAGCAAAACGTTATGCAGCCAATGCTAAAAAGCTCCAAAGCGGACGCCAAGTTTTGCGCCTCCGTTTACTCGGTGCCGAATTGTTTTCTGTTTTTGCGCCATGTTAGGAGAATGAACGAAAACACAGGCATGTGAACTCACTATTAGAAATAGGTGTACTTTCTTTTGCAAGAAATAGAAATGTTTTCTCAAGAGCATAAAAAAAGAACTTTGCTATAATCGCAGAAGACAAGAGATTTCAAAGCAGGCGGCAATTTTGAAGCCTCCGTTGTGTGTGCCGCATTGTCGTCTGCATTTGTACAACGGAGTAGAGCCGGACGGTGGTGGTGCCTACTCGTATACTATCAGTAGGTGGCAGTCTCTGTGTTTTCATTCATTTCGCATGAACTTTAACGCACATTATTTTCTTCCATGGAAATGAGGTAGTAACGGCTTTAAAGAATATTGTGGATAACAACCCTGCTTTCTCGCTAAAGCAAATAAAGGAAGTGGTGGAAGAAGAATTGCCATCAGCACAAGTAGCATTGATCGTCTACTGGATTCTCATGGTTACTCCATGAAGTTGGTGACTCAGAGGCCGATTGACCGCAACAGAGACGACGTGAAATGCAGCCGCAAAACATACGCGCAATGGCTGCAGTGTCAAGGACCTCGCTTGTGCAGGTTTTACGTCGATGAGACTAACTATAACATATGGTGTTCAAGGAGCTTCGGCTGTGCAGTTAAGGGACAGCCTGCGGTGCACACGACGACTGGCACCAAAGGAGCAAACCTTAACATTATCGCCTGCATGTCAGCAAATGATGTGATACATTGGACGATTGTCGACAAGGTTCACTGGGTCGTGTTGAAGAACTTTTTGAGCAACATATCAGTCCATATCGAAAGTGAAGAACCTGGTTCTGAAGCGGTTTTTATTTTACAACGCTCGAGCTCACAGTCATGCGGAACAGGCAAGCCTAGCCAGTCAGATGCACTCAATCAAGCGGCTGCCTCCTTACAGCCCGTTTTTCAACCCTATCAAGGAAGTGTTTTCGAAGTTCAAGTCGGAAGTCAAAGCTTTCCTCAGTGAGCGGAGGGACCTGGTGCTAATCACTCCTCCCGGAATAACTAAAAAGGACAATCGGTGCAGTTTGTTGCTTGACGCTGCCCGAAACTCTATGCAGCAAATACAAAGGTAGAGTGTGCTGCTTTCGACCGCCATAACTTTTCTTTTATACGGGCAGCTTTGCATGAAGATTATACGTAAAAAGTGCCGAGTTACACTTAGACCTGCTTAATGTCTCCCAGAAAATAAAATTGCATTTCAACGTCGGCTACTTTTTGGCTTGTATGTGCCTGTAGTTTGTTGGCAACCTACGCCGCTAGGATTGCCGCCCAGAAAAATTAAGTACTGCTGCTTAGGTGACCATAGTGAGAGGCCAGTAGCTATACATGGCCTCGGTTGTAAGCGTCGCTGTACATAGTTTCATTCACTCTACCGTGTCGCGGGCAGACTGAATGCAGGGGCGCGCTCTCTCTTTCCGTGGTAGTGGCCGTGTAAAGTTGAAAAAGCGGTGAAATGAGGTAATGTTTCTATGCCTCTAAGTCTTCACGCCTGAACCATATGTGCTTTACACTATTCTTCCTTTTCTGCTAGTGGTGTTAAATCGTTATTAGAAACTACATTTATGCACTGGTTGCAATTTCATAAAAACAGCCGGCTGTTGTGTGAAGGAAGCACTTGCCATCAGCATGCAGATTCAGTCCATATGACAACCCATGATAATTAGTGCTTAACCAGCCAGTTAGAATATGACAGTCATGTTTATTCACTTGCCATGCATCTAAGCTAAAAGCTGCAAGAGGCGTGTCATAAATCGTATTTTTTTCAGCTGCGCATGGTTCATGGTTGTTGTAAGATATAAGAACAAAGTGAAAGAGTACATGCAGATGTGACAATTACACGTCACATGGTCTGCAATGTGATCTCAATTTTGATTTATTTCTAGAAATCATATTTCGTGCTTTGGAGTCCTCTACCGCATTCATTTTCCACATGTGGATTAAATTAGTTCCCGCCTGGATTAAATCCGCTGGCACTTGTATTAATTGCGTTGGCACTCGGATTACATTGGTTGGTGCTGACATTATTCGAGTTGGCGCTTGGATTAAATATGCTGCTGCTATGATTAAATGCTTGGCACTCGAATTAAGTTACACGGCGCTTAGATTATATCAGCCGGCACTCAGATTATTTCCGCTGGCGCTAGGATTAAATTCAAAGGGAAAACCTGTAGTAGGAGAACGTGGGTTTTGTTTCCCTGTTAGTGACATTTAGAGCGCTTTGTTTCCAGCTAAACCCAGTTTTAGCTTATCATTGCACCCGACAAACAGGCTCCTTGAAAGGAGCCCTGCAGCATAAATATGGACGCAACCGTTTTGCTTGTTGCTTGGATTGAGTTACGGTGATGCTATTAGCATCAGCCGTAATGCCATACATGTCAGTGTTTCAATCTGTTTGAGAATATTTCACTCGGCTTTGAGAAACGAATCGTGTCTCTCGTGGCATCGAATCGTGGCATCAGCCTGGAGTGGTGTGGGCTCTTTTGCAGTGGATATTACATCATAGGATGGGCAGTTGAAGGTTGAATAAACAAAAACTTCACTGCACATTTTGCCAATAAATGGGAACATGTTATATGATATTATATTGTGGTGTTCTATATTAGATTGACAGAACCAACACATTTGTCTTAAGCCAAAGCACTGCAAGTCAGTTAATACAAAAGAGCATTACTAGAGGTGCTGGCTGTTACCTAGCATCAAAGGATTTTGCACCTGTTTATGCACATCCTACTCCATTATGCATAGCGCACATAGCCATCCTCTGTCTCTATAGCCTGCTCCACTATGCTACTCATGCCTTTTTAACGAGTACGCATATCATTAGCAGGTGGAATGCATATATGTTTTGCTAAATTTGCATTGCACTTTAAGCTGTCATAAGCTGGAAATACTGTGCAGACCCATGCTGCCCAAGCAGCGAAGGCGGCAGTTATGGATTGTCCTTCCAAAGAGTTCCCACTAAGAGCTATGGAGAAAGGATATGGATAGAAGCTTGGAAATCTTATTCCATACGATGTTTCGCGTTGCAAATTTGTTTTGTGCTTCGGGAAGTAGTTGGAAAGAAATGTGGTGGGCGATGAAAAACCGATTCGCTTCCGTGAAGTTCCGATGAAGTTCTGTGAGAACTATGCATGTGCATTAGAAGCAAGTGGCTTGTTTTCAATCACTAGAGCATGGGAGAGGGCCGTCGGTTCAGCTTTAGCGAGGAATAGTCGCAGTGCACATGACAACTATAGAGTCAAAAGTTAAGCGATTTACGCAGGTATAGGCTGTTTTGATTGATTCCATTCATTTATTGTGTCACTAGGAGAGTGAAAGGGGAATGACAAACCTCATGAAAGCAGAGTTGAAGGCAACATTTTATTAGCTTTTATTTTTAAATTTCTTTATTGTTAACTTATTTCTACAGTTCTTTTTGAATTGGTCTCCGTTTGGCTAAAGAATTCACTGGAAGCATAGCCAGTATCACCTAAAGAAGCTTTTAGGATTCCTTTAATAATCAGGCTGACCTTAATATTTACCCAAAAATACGCTTTTAAAGGGACGCTGAAATGCTTTTTTGACAATTCCCTGAGATGTGCGCATTAGAATATATGACAGTTGTAAATTAAGCTCACGAATTGGTTTCGCGCTACCGTATAAGGTTACAATGTAATCTACTATTAAATTTGGGACAATTCTCAGTCTTCCCGTCACAGCACTGCAGCAGTGTGGTGAAACTAGACAATGACATCATTATGGGTGACATTTAGAGTTTCAACATCTTTTGCGAATCACCCGATGCCTCGCGACCTTTACCTTTGTTGGCATTGGTCTTCTTCCTCAGAGCCAACGTTTCCATGTTGGAAATGCATCATCTCTAGAGATAACGTCATCACTGGTGTGCCCACTTGTCACCGTATACTGCGGAGAAGCCTGAATGTTGAAATAGTTTTATTGACGTTGGAAATGCATCATCTCTAAGATGACGCCATCACTGGTGTGCCCACTTGTCACTGTATACTGCGGAGAAGCCTGAATGCCGAAATAGTTTTATTCAGCGATTACATTGTGAATTTAAATGCTAGCACAAAATGGCTTGGCATGAATTAACCTTAGCCTCCACACATTCGACTCCTTTATTTAGTTGAATTTTACTTTGTTAATGCATGGTGCTGAAGGCATTGCACAGAAACTATCGGACGTCTGCTACTTCTCTTTAAGTGAGATTTTCAATTCAGTGTTGATCATTTTTAAGCCTCATTAGCTCGGTCATTACCAGGGGAAAAATGGCTCTCTTTGAAAGGTCTCTGAAGAGTGTCATTGCTGCAAATTATACAAGAGGTAAAAATAAGTAAAATGCATAGCAATGATGCGAATAGAATGCACATTCCAAAAGCATTTATTTTAACACAAATACTCAGTGTGAATATTGAAGCAAAACTGGCAAACACAAATCAAGTTAGATGGGAATAAAAGTTTTCATTTACAAGTTAACTTTTGAAAAAAAGTTGTTAAAGAAATTCTAGAACATACAAAATGTATTAATCCTTTCTTGAAACTTGCCAACAAAATTTAAGACTATAACTCAAATGCATTTTGGGATAGAAATTTTTTCTCTATCTGAAAAAGGCTAATTTTAGCATTTGAGTTGATAAAAATTCACTCTCCGAGAAAAAAGAAAACTACAATATTTTCACCTTAGTAAAGCTTGATAACAATGCTTTAACCATCTCAGTTTCAGCTGAGGTCACTTATGAAAATGTCCACCAAAGATTACTGAAACAAAAATTATAGCCACTCTAACATTTGTGATGAACTCTTAGAAAATTTAAAACAAAACACGATGAAATGATATAAAATATGCAAACATTTTTGTTTATCAAAAGCCTATTCAAAAGCTGTATCCACTTTTAAGAGTTTCTTGAAATAGAAAAAAAAAGTTAAATTGCTTACTTTGCATGCCGCAAGGCAAAGAAGCTCCCAGCAGTCTTGGCAAAATTGAATATTTAAAGAAATTCACATTTTGTAGAAAAAAAATTTCTTTACGTATCTTCTGATTGCTGCAATGTTAGAGTAAAGGTTTTCTTGCCCATTCTGGTGCTTGACTGTATCGCCGTCTGATGCTTACGCAGATGATGGGCAGCAACTGGCGTTCAAGGGCTGTATTGTTGTTCGCACTTCGTCGGCGAGCGCACGAGCTTCAACGAAGTAAAAACACGAAAGCGAACCTGCCACTGCGGATTCACTGAACTGCGGCATTATAGCTTCACTGCACAATCATCACAATACCTGTAGTGAAGCATCCTCAGATGGAGTCGGGGCAGATAAAGTTAGAAAAATTTAGCAACAAGTCGCAATGCATCCAAAATTTTAGATGCCTACATACATCAATTCTATGAAACAGTTGCATGCCATTAAAAAGTCTGAATAACCAAGCATGTTAGAAAAGTCGGGAGTCGGAATTTTCAGTTGGCAACTGTAAATGAATAATGCATACTTGTTGGTGTTCAGGCATATGGTGCTTAGAACTGTCGCCATGAAAAATAGCTTGAAGAAGTGCGCAGCTTTGGCAAACTGTTTCTGGCTGCTATGGAGCGCCAGTCTGTGGTCGATGCCCGGATTTCTGCTTGGCCAGAACTCAGTCCTTCTTTGCGATGGTGGAAGATGTCTCCCCATTGGTTATCGAGGCACTGCAAATAAGAAAAATACCAAACTTGGCATATTTGCAGGGTGTGAATGAGCTCAAAGGAAGAACAAACAAACGAGAAGCAGAAAGTGAAACGTATGCGCGCACAGCCGCCAATATTCTGGGCTGTTGTTACTGTGTTTCGATATAGGCATCAAGATCTGACAGTGTAGGGTCATCATCTGAGCCGCCATTGCTGATTGCATCTGATAAATCTGCTTCAGACCAGCAGAATTGCCTAAAACTTTTTTTTTGCAAGCGAGCTCTGCTTCCGAGGTTGATGGCATGTTGGGAGCGTACCGTGACCTCAACTTCAAAGGCATGTGAAAAATAGCCGCCATGCAAAAAAATGCAAACTACGTAGAAAATTTAGATGGTAAAGTAAGCCTGCTGCGACGCTAGTTGCACGAAATTTTAACTTATGATTTTTCGGTCACTGGTGATAAAATCATAGTGGCGTGGTAAGGAAAGAGTTAATGCTTGCTATTCATAACATGACTTGGCAGAGAGTAAGATTGAAAAATGTGTTTTAAATGTGAGAGGTCAGAATACAGGCACAAAACATATGCCTTATACAGTCAAACCCACTTATAACAATATTGAAGTGCCAACGAAATATCATTGTTATAACCGGGTTATGCCAAAAAAACAAAACAAAAAGAAATACAAACTTCATAGATTTGATAACAGGAAAGTAGCTTACAATGTTGATTTCTTTGCAGGAAAAATCTATCAGTCAGCTTTGACTGTTTCACGGCATATACTGGGTGTCCAAGCTAACTTTAGCCAAGGGTTAAAAAATAAAACATTTGAGTTATGCCAGAGAAACTTTAATAACGGGAGAGTAGCTTACAGTGTTGATTTCTTTGCAGAAAAATCTATCAGTCAGCTTTGACTGTTTCACGGCATATACTGGGTGTCCAAGCTAACTTTAGCCAAGGGTTAAAAAATAAAACATTTGAGTTAGGCCAGAGAAACTTTAATAACAGAAAAGTAGCTTACAATGTCTGAGCTAGTAGGGCCCCTCTTCGTCTTCACTTCTATTTAATTCACTCATGTCTTTGCTTCTTTGCTGTTGCTCTTGATGTCTAAGTAACTGACTGGTGGCAGTCTTGAGTATTTTAGCATACGAAAGTGACTTGGGATGTGACGAACCACAGCAGTAGCCATTGGAGGAAAAGCATTGTAGCCTTATCGCTTGATACTGTCCCAATTAGTAACAATTGGTCTAGAGGGTTATGTCCATTCGTTTATTTTATCTTTGCATGTGTTTTATATACAGTTAACAGATGATGCCAGAGGATGATAATCCTCTCTGTCACACTCATTGTATTATCCTCTCCATTCTTTTCAGGTGCCGTGTTCTTTTGATGAAGGTGTAATCCTGCAGCAGCTAAGGTACACAGGAATGCTGGAGACTGTTCGGATACGACAATCTGGCTACAGCGTTCGACTCCCATTCGAGGTAGAAGCATTTCCTGTCTGAAGTGAAGTGCTTTTGCTCCCTTTTCGTGTAACGTACGTGCTTACTCCTGACCCCCTCATCTGTTTCACTTCTTGAGCAGGAGTTCATCCAGCGCTACAGGGTGCTGCTCCCACGTGGGCTTCTCAGCTCAAGGAGCGACATCCGTGACTACTTGCTTCGTATCAACCTGGATCGCAACAATTACCAGATGGGGAAAACCAAGGCAAGGGTCTTGTATTAGCTTTCTACCCTTGTCGTCATTTGCTCTTTCGTTTTTATTTGCTAGTGCTTAGCCTAGAACAAAGCCTGCAAACCCTGTCTGCCTGCTCTGAGGTTAGTGCCAATGTTAAAATGTATGTGTGTAATTTTGCCAGATGTTGAATGTGTGAATTGTCAAGTGAGTCAAGCCAGACTCGCTGTACAAAGCAGTCTAACCCCAACAGTGAGTAGAAATTAGCAGTCAACAATAGTGATTGTAGACCTATGTGTTACATGCTACACTTGGACACTTACAGCGTTTGTTGACTCAGATGTGAGCCAGTCTAGTGATAGGAAAGTGAAAATGAGACAAGAGTTGATCAGTTGTGTACGTTATTGGGCAAATCAGTCGTAAATTGCTTAGCAAAAGCTGCTTAAAACGAACGCAGACAAGAAGAAAACTGTGCCCTATCCTTTTCTTCTTCCGATCCTTATTTGTTCTGTGCTGTGCCCTATCCTTTTCTTCTTCTGATCCTTGTTTGTTCTGTGCAGTTTTTTGCAGCAGTGGTTAATAGTTGCATCGGTGTGTAACATAACATGACAAGTTTTAAATTAATGTGCTTGTGTTCCCTGCACGTTTATGCAGGTGTTTCTGCGTGAGAGTGAGAAGCTGAAGCTGGACGAGCTGCTGCACCTGCAGATCCTTCAGCGCATCATTACAGTGCAGCGCTACATCAGGGCATGGCTGCAGCGTAGACACTTTCGCATGCTTCGTGCAGCAGTCATCAAACTCCAGGTACTTGGTTGCTCTCAGGCCAGACATCTCTCCTTGCTTATTAGTATTTCATAGCTTCTTTTCCTGCAGTACCACTAGATTAGCTGGTATAAACATTCCTGAATAGCCCTGTAGCTGTAGTTCAGCTGGTAGGGTGCCCGACTGCTGATTCCAAGGATGCGGGTTTGATACCGGCCACGTCATTCATGTTTCGATGGGGATGAAACACAAGGTCCCAGTGGCTCTGCTATCTGTAGGCAAGCTGCCTGCAAAGCGTAGGTCAGTTGGGCATATTTTTTGTGAGCTTCTTTTTATATGATCTCAGTTGTGTGCTTCGAAAGCAAAAAAAAAAGGGAAGTGTGCATTTGCTCTGTTCTACTAGCAAGCGAAAAAATTAAAATACATGCACAGCAGACAGGAAGGGAGCACCTGAACAAATAAAAAGAAATATTTTACTAGCTTAAATTGTGTTTTTTATCAGATCGATCGTGCTATTCACAAGTGACAAATTACTCTGTTGCAAAGAATATGACATTTAGCTGTTCGCATTAATTCCAGTTAGCAAGCTACACAGGACACGACAAGCATCACATCCGCTAAAATAATCAGTAGTCTTTTAATTTTTCTTCGTAATGGCCAAGTTACTCACAGGAGAGCAAAGCTTGCACTTAGCAACAAATTAATTGTCAACTATCGATGTCTGCAATTAATATTGTTTGCGAATCTTAAGGGAATTTTTTTTCCCCCCAGCTTTATTATCGCTGGCTTTTCATAGCCACACATTTTTCTCAATACTTGCAAGTCCCATGCAATTGCCAAAACACACAAGAATCTACACGTTTTTCAGTAGTTAGCATGGTAACCAAATAAGGAATAACAGCAGCATCAAGGCAAGCTTTGACAGTGCTTCTGGCAGCCATTGTCTCATATCTACCGTATTTTCCAATTTATAAGAAGCACTTTTGTATAAGACGCACCCCTCATATCTAGAGGCTTTTAACAAAAGAATTGGCACATAAGACGCACCCTTGTATAAGATGCACCTCAATTTATTCAGGATAGGGCAATAGGACTTGACTATACATGCTTACTCGACCATCGACCTGAAAGAAAATTTGTTGTTACGTGAGTGTGTGAATGATAGAAAAAAAAAAAGACACAACACTTATGTGCGAAAAAACTCTCGCTTAGTGAGAGCAGAAATACTTCATTATTACTCAAAGCCTTGAAAGGCTTCATCTTGGCACATGGTCGCCGATTTCTCGCGACAGTGCTCAGGCGTCCTCTTTGCGCTCATAATCATGGCGCTAATCATCGCTGCGCGCAGGCTCTCTGACGCACACGGCAAAGTACATGCAGGAAGGAGAAAACACACATGCAATAGCCACCAAGCAATGTTGTAAATTGTAACTGCAAAAGAGAGTTGGCTCAATCTGGCTTGTCTTGGCAGCGTGGAAATGGCGAGGAGCGTGGACGTCACCACCTTTTGGCATTCTGCCAGTGAGACAGCTGTACAATTCTAGAACACCATAACGATTGTAAACATTGTAATCGCAAGCATTGCTACCTTTATTGTTTCACGATAAAGTTTGGCTATAAATATTGCTCAAAACGTAAAAAAAAAAAAAAAAAAAAAAAACGCATAAGACGCATTATTGTATAGGATGCACTACCAAAAGTTTTATAAAAAGCCTGCGTCTTATACACTGGAAACTACGGTAATTGTCTACTTGGTTTCTCCTCTACTGAATGATGTGTTCAGCATGTTAAAAGGCCAAAGCAAGCCAGCACAGTGGTTTTATGCTCTGATGCCCTCTGCCTCTTTCCCTTTTGCCCATATGCCAGCATCATGGTTATCTTCATGTACCTGCCATGAGCCAACACGTTAATTTCGACATCATTAAGGCTAATATTCGGCAAAAAGCTCTGCATCGCTGTTGTCGGCATTGTGCAAGAAAAATTGCAGTCGTGACTTTGACATGTGATGGTTGACAGGTGACATGGCTGGTCACTGATTGACCGGTGCATTGGGTGACACCACTTGACATGGCCAAGTTGGCAAGAGGTGTCAACTCAATCAGGTCCTTTCAAATGGGAATATGCAGTGGGAATTGAATCCTTTGGGGAGCTACCCCTAGGCTGCTCAGGCGTATGTTTACATCTGTGTGAGGTGGTCGTTCACATTGTGTGGTAGCTTACAGCTGTGTGCTAATGCTGATGCCTGTGCTAAAGGAGAGGGTCTGCAAGAGGCGAGGGTTATTGCTGCTGAGCACCTGTGCTCTCTTCTGCGCAGTGCCATTCGAGGGGCTACCTCCTGCGAAGGCGACTGGCACTGGAGAGGGCGCAGCATGAGGCAGCCATTGTGGTGCAGAGGAGCTGGCGCCGGTACAAGGACTCTCGGAGGGTCCACCTGCTGCACCACTCTGTTGTGGCATTCCAAGCTGCCTGCCGAGGCTATCTTTTCAGGAGAAGGTAATGGAGGGGTCTGGGGCACATTTCGAGAGTGGTCTTGCTGAGTCTTCTTTCGGATACAGGTGTATGAAATACGCTCATGCAATGTGTTTGATGTCCTCTGTCTTTTTTTATTTTTGTTCTTGTCTTTCATGCCTGGCAGATAGAAATGTACTGCCAGTTTAGCTAATCTTTAGCACATGTAGGTGAGGGTTCTGAGTATTTTTATAATTTATTGTGACCACTTGTTGGGTTGCAGTCTGGATTATTGCTATCCGGACTGAACAACTAGCCCACTATGCTGCTTTCACTGCTTACTGGCATGACTTTTATTTTTACTCTGCTGATGCCTTCATGGCAGTACGGCATTCTGTAGCTGGAAATGCAACTTCAATGCAACCCTATGCGATGTTCTTGGCATTTCCACGTGGCACCGCAGCATCTTTGAGGGGTAGAATAAATGTTTCTGGAGCCAGCATTCAGAGTGAGGAGTGCATAGAAACTAGCGCTAAATTGTTGTACTTGAACAAGCAAACTCACAGAATGAGCTGCATGCTTCTGCAGGCTTTGTCAAATCAAATGTTACTTTTTTTGTAATAAGTTCTTCGTACATTTGTAATATATATATATATATATATATATATATATATATATATATATATATATATATATATTTACTATTATTTTTTTCCTCACACCTTAACTTGAGTAAGAACTTGCGGCCTGCCTTGAAATCCAGGTTGGCCAGCAGTCAGCAGCAGAGCCGGATGGCAGCCTTTCGAGGACAGAAAGACACCTTGCTCCCCAATGGCATTGCAGGGATGGAGCGGTTTCTCCGTCGCTCACTCGACTCAGAAGAGTAAGTCTTGTTCTTACTTTCATACCCCAAGGTAATTTCAATAACAAGTTAGGGTGGAGCATTAGGGAAAGACTATGTCTATTCATGTGGAGGCTTACTGTAACACTTAAAGAGCATGAAAAGAAAACATGGGGTAAAGACCCCATGTTTTCTTTCTGTGTAGGGATTTTTTAAGAATTTTCGTTTTTTTTTTTTTTTTTTTGGCATTGTCTAGGAATGCCCTAGAAAGTAGCTGTTAAATGTGGAGTTCTTTCCTTATTCTGTTCATTACAGCTTCCCTCAGATGCCATGTTTAATCACACTTTGCTCATGCTTTTCATTGGCCCTGCATGTTTATAAAGTAACATGCTGACTGGCCCAAAGATTGCATGTTATCAGGTCAGCTTGCCACTTTTAAACAAATGGTTAAACAGCTCAGAAATTGTTGTGTCTGGTGTCCTTGATAACCTAGTAATCATGGACTAGTCACTGATCATGACCAACTTTTAAAGGGGAGTTGTTGAGTGTTCAGCATTTGGATATAACTGAGGATATTGATTTAGAAATTCAGGCTTGCTTTACCAAAAGCAAAGCAGTAAAAGCTTTGTCCTTCATAGTCATATATTTGCTTAAGAGCATCAGCCTGTCCACTGCCCATGCAAGAGTCATAACAGAGTGGTCCTACTGCCTTTTATAAGGTTTCTGCATCAGTACATGGATGTGGGCATTGTACACTTTCAAACCTTGCAAGTGTTGGCACATACTGAGTGTGTGGGCCTCTTGCGAAACCCAGGAGCACTCACGAGGACTCGGAGAATGAAAGCGTGACATCAGAAGGAGGCGGCAATGGCTTGGCCTCACCACCTATGTCTCCCGGAGCTGAAGCTGCAGGAACAGTGCACCAGGAAGGAACCTTCAGGGAGAAGAAGAACCTGATCCACAAGTTGAGCACGAGCGACGCTAGTAACCTGGCACTCAAGGGCAAGGAGTTGCAAAAGGTGTGTATTTGAGTGTGGTACATTGCTGGTCATTCTCATGCAAGGGCATCGCAAAATGGACATGCTTGCCCTTAAGGATAAGTGCGGCGTCCACAAATATGTGTGAATGCAAGACAACGTTGCGTCTTGCCACAGCAGACGAGAGGAAACCTATGGTGGAGAGGCTACATGTAAACTATATTGTTGCATAATGTTGCAGTGGAGGCAGTAGTACAGTGTACCACGGACTTGGGTTTATTCAGCTTTGTGGGTGTGGGTGTACGTCATATGTTGTTCCATCATGCCATTTTTTACTTAACAGTGCTCGTTTATCTTAACAATATTTACTATAAAAATTGGTTTTAGTTCAAGCAGAATACAGTCAAGCCCACTTATAATGAACCTGATGTTCACGCTGATTATGTTCATTATGTCTAAAGTCCTTGGCAAGTGGACTTCCCTTATTACTGAAAAAAAAAAAAGTAATTAAGAACGCAATTTATTTCTTTAAAAAAGTATGTTGTTTGCATTTGCTTTTTCAGTGTGCACCGTATCATGATGTTTTATAGTCTTTCTAGGGCAGCCATATCCTATCCAAAGCCCTTGCTGCATACAAATTGTCTCATGGGTGTGATGTAACTAACCGCTGTTGAAGCACTCGCAGTAACTTGTGGCATGTCTGCGTTCTCCACATCTTTGCCGAAGTCTTTGCCGTTGGGTAGGTAGCGCTCCCATTTCAAACTTCATCAGTGCATGCCTCTGCTATCTCAGTGTTATCAGTTGAACCCATGAAGGCATTTCAGTCAACATCAGGTTGAGCTGTTGTTAGTCATTGATGGGTTGTGACAACTCCCCTTGTGTCATATCGTGAGGCTGTTCGATGACCTCATTCGTCATTCCTGGGTCCATAAACCCCATTTTAAGGGAGCACTTCATGATGCCTATCACAGTTAGCTCAATTTAGACATCCATACAGCATTTCCAAAGCGATGAGCGAAGAGATCCAAAGTCGGACATCTGCATCTGCTGATCAGTTTCCAACATCCGCAGGACTACGCTCTGCTGTTAAGACACCTTGAGTGCTTGAATGATGCCCACGTCCAGTGGCTGGATCTTGGATGTCACATTTGGTGGCTGAAAGAGTATGGTCACCGCAGTCAGGGAAAGCTGCACGTGGAGTGCTGAACAGTTGTGAAGCACGAATAGGACCTTCCCATTTTGCTTCATCATGTCATGGTCAAATTCTACTGGCCACTAGGCAAACATTTTGCTTGTCATCCTGGCCTGTGCTTTTTATCTGTAGTGCACTAGAATATAAGTTTAGAGCACCATAGCTTGCGAGACTTTCTGATGGCAAATGGCTGCCAGCAGTTGCTGCTGTCTATGTTTGTGCACCACAGAATGATAACACAAACCTTACTTTACTTTCCACCCGCATAAGTGTGTTTCTTTAAAGCCGTGGGCAGCATCTAGAACAGGGGTTTTCAAACTTTTTTGCTTGGAGGAACCCCAAAAGCCTTCAAATAGTTCCAGGGAACCCCCCCGCCCCCCCCTCCCCCTCAGAGCCAGTCACATATCAGCTGCCGGGTCAAGACGGCTCCTGTGCTTGTTCTTCAGATAGGCGAGGGCTGAAAATGCCTGTTCACATGCATATGTAGTTGCAAAGGGAAGCAAAATGTCCACTGCCCTTTCAAAGAGGCATGGAAACAGCGGAGCAGTCCCCATCCAAAATTTCACCAAGCCTTCACCATTAAATTTTTCTTTGAGAGCAGTGCTTGCCCTGAGCTCTGAGGATTCTCGCGGAACACAAGAAGACAGCCCGCGGAACACCTGTGTTCCGCGGAACCCAGTTTGAGAACCCCTGGTCTAGAAGAATACAGTGCAGGCCACCTATTGCCCGGGCTGAAATCTGGAACGTCCTAGAGGGGAGCGAGGTCGCTTCCCTTGGACAGCACCTGCAGTTCGTTGATGGGAATGTTTCTGGACAGAGTGTTCATAATCCAAAAAATGCATGTTCAATGTCTATTCAGGTTGCTCTGTGAAGGCGCTTTCTTGTTGTTGGGTCAGCATTTATACTTGCACTTGTAATCTTGTCCTTGCATTTCGCTGCTGTCAAAATGGTAGACTTTGACAGGCTTTGTTTCTTCACCTGATCGCATTTCATTGCACCTTGAGCAGGTTCTTTAAAAAAGAATAGCTTTCGCCATTGCGACATCGACAGCCTTTCTTTCCGCAATTGAAATTGAATATGCGCAGAGTCTGCCGTCACACTAGATGGATTTGCAACTCTTAAAAGCTCACGATGAAGCCGATTTGAGCCATCGGCTGTCTTAAAAATTATAAATATATAGCGCCAAGTCTAACATGAAGAAAGTAGCAATGTACAAAGGAGCATCACGTCAACCACACTTGCAGCTGCCTGCTAGTGGTAGCAGAGCACCATGCAGAATGCTAATTGGGGAATCGACGCATGCCACGCGACCAGCTGGGGTAGTAAGCCATACCATGTGACAGTGCTGATATGCCTATTTTAGTGTGGTAGGTCTGTCATTGGCACTTCCAGTGCTTCATTTTTTATTGCTTTCATGTTCGCCAATTTCTTTCTTGGAGATTAAGTGGGAGAGTGGAGGAACGAAAGGTGATGTGTCATGATGCTGGGAAACCATCCTAGATTGCCGTGCCTGTGGGAAATGTGAATTTTTACAAAGTTTACGGCATTCAGTCTGAGCTGTGCGGCGATAGTTGTTTTTTGTATCTGAGATGCGGTGCTGTTGCCATAATGCATAATGTTACTTCAGTACCACCCTCGTTCTTAATAACTCAGCATTCAATATAATTACGGCCGTTAAAAGTGGGCTCGACTCTATAGCCGAGGTTTACACATTTGTTGGTGAAAGATGGAATGAAGAGGTAATATGTTATTTAGGATTCCGGTTAAAATCGCTAAATATTGTCACTTTTTCGTGCGACAGGTCCTTTAACGGCAACTGGGTAGAACGAGATACAAGCATAAGTTGGGTAATTGGTGTTATTGAAGAGAGTAACATTGGTACACTAAGGCACTGCAGCTGTTGCCCTAATGTAACACGTATAGAAACTCCTTGTTATGATTTACTTATCCACAGTACTATTACAAATTACTGCCACCACATGTTTGGAGAATTTAAGCCTAGCAATGCTTTTAGCATCCTAATACTTTACTCTTGCATTTTAGGTACCTGTCAGGAAATGCCTTTCAGAAATCACTCCTGACAACTCATTCAACAAGCAAGTTCCTGACCAACAGAAGAAGAGAGTAAGAGATTATAAGATAAAATGTGACCCTATGGTAGTCCATTGGGAGTCTTATCATGCCTAAGGCAGCAATATTAAAAAAAAGAAAAAAAAAGAAAGCACTTCACAAAATACCAGCTCTAAGCTATGCCTTAACTTAACCATGCATGATATTGCTTTCGCTTGCTAACACCATACAAGGAGGATGCATGTCATTTGTGATGAAAATTTACTTAGATTCACTTGGATTCAGGCAGTAAGGCTTGCTTGGGAGAAATGAGATAACCTTGCTCAAAACATGGCTGCATGAGTCTGTATCACCTGCAGCACAAATTTCGCGCAGTAGCTAGAAGCCAGTGAGTTTCTGTTTCTGTGCATGACCCGTTTGCAACCTTTAGCTTTTCATTTTGTCATTTTTTTCCAGCAAGCTATTAACATCAATGAGGCAATTCTGATTTCACTGACTAATGATAAAGTCATGTTTCTTAGTTTTATTTCTGTGCTCTTAAAGTATGAAGTTTACTTGAAACATACACCAAGATTTATCCATGAAATTTTAGTTATAAAATGCCATGTGAAAAATGTTTGTTCTTGATGTGTCTTTACTTCATTGTTCCCGAATGCTGCTCAGTGCACCATGCATCTCTAGACCAGACTCTGATATTAATGCTAACCTTGTTGTTGATGAAATTTTTAATGCTGTTTTTATGGGCTGTTCTTGTCATGTATTTTTCAGTTGTTACGTGTTGAGGCAAGAGTGCAGATTACAAATTTTTGTTTACTCATTTCTTTCTTCTGCCGCAGCTAATTTATGTCTCAGTGATCATGCTTTTGTTAGTGTTACATCAGTGGTGCAGCTGGGGTTTCCTTTAACTCAACCTGCAGTCTGTCAGGGGTCCCCTATTTTCATTCTTCAGTTGAACCTTAATACTATAATGAACACACATGTTCAAATCACATACTGTGTCAAAGACTTTCAGAATATTTTTAGTGAACACATGTAATTTTCACTTTATATATTGAATGCATTTGGTCAGGAAAAAGATATGCAGTTAAATCTGGTTTTAACAAAACAGAAAAGTTAACAATTTTTTTGTTTCATGTAGGTTTCCGTAATAAGCAGTCTGCATCTGGAAAAGATAATGCAGAATGGAAATAATACGGAACATATGTATATAAAATTGTCATGGAAAATTGCAAACACTGAGAAACATTTTTCAACTGCACTAATAGTGCGACTGTGGCAGCAGCTGCCATGAGCTCTGGGGACTCGACGCGGTTGTGAGTTTGACTTCCAAAGTTTGAATTTTAGCGAGAAATTGCTCGTTCTGTGCCCTGAGCAGCTCGATTTGTTTGCGACTCACGGCATCTATGCCGGTGACCGCGGGAGCCATGACTTGCGCTCCTCTGCGGTTCAGACGTGGTTGGCGTGAGGTGGGGAGAGTTGGGGAGTTGGACGCACCTGCATCATGCATGTTTCCACTCTCACTTTGCCATCACTGTTGCCCCAGAAACAGTCGTTGCACGGCACTGGCGCTCTCCACTGTCCCCGCTCCCTATAAGCGAGAGCTATCGGTGCCAGAATATCGCTAGCAACAGCAGGGCGGCAATGAGTGCACATCATTTTTTTCTATTCGCTATTATTTTTTTTACTTTATTTGAGCATGAGCTGTTTATTGCATTTTATCGTAGCAAAACATTCACGGGTTCCTGCCAAATTTCGACTAACTAAGCACTAGGTGCGATGAGTTTGTTACTTTAAGGTCAATCTGCAACACTTTGTTTCTCAAATACCATACTTTCGCGACTCTAAGCACTCCTGGATATCTCGAAGCAAAAAGCTTCGGTGATGCTTATGGTTATGCTTTATGATTTAACCTATGGATATGCTTACGGTTCAGCCGATGTTTATGCTTTATGATTTAGGCTATAGATATGCTTGTGGTTTAGCTTATGGTTATGCTTTACCATTTAGGCTATGGATATGCTTACGGTTTAGCTTATGGTTATGCTTTATGATTTAGGCCATGGATATGCTTACGGTTTAACTTATGGATATGCTTATGATTTAGCTTATGGTTATGCTTTATGATTTAGCCTATAGCTATGCTTACAGTTTAGCTGATGGTTATGTTTTATGATTTAGTCTATGGATATGCTTACGGTTTAGCTTATGGTTATGCTTTATGATTAAGGCTGTGGATATGCTTACGGTTTAACTTATGGATATGCTTACCGTTTAGCTTATAGTTATGCTTTAGGAATTTCAGACTCGTCTTTGTTGCGTTGTTTAGCGAGAGGTTCTTCTCATCTCGTCGTCGTTTTTGCTTCAAAATTGCGGCCTCTCTTTGATGTCTCTTAAGATAATGGCGAAAGCTTACCTATCTTCTGCCTCACATCGTTTGCCTCTTATCAGGGTTCGTCGCAGTCCTACATGCAATTAGAAAAGGCACAGTATCTGTCACATGTTCTCCGGCAAAAGTGACTTTGGACCGTACACCATCGTTCCTGTCGCATGGCATTTTGCCGCGCGTTCAAGTGTTGGATTGGAGATAGTGAGAACGCTAGACAAAAAACTAATCTTACTAGTGTGCCAGAGTACTCGGGTTTGAACCCGACCCCAGCGGCTGCGTTTCTATGGAGGCGAATTGAAGAGGCTCAGCACATTAAAGATCATCAGGTAGTTGAAATTACTCCATAGCCCTCCACTACGGCTTCTCTTTCCTTATGGCATGGTTCAGGTGTCCACAGAAACAAGTGTGACACATACTGCGCCTTTCCCTTCCTGTGCGCCGTGCGTGACCTCGGATATATGCTGGCTCACGCGAAGTGCGGTGTTGACTAGCGTAGTGAAGCTTTTCGCTTAAAAATGTTTGCATGCAAATCTAAGCAACCCAAGGAAGATTGTGGTATTCAAGTCTGCCAAGTGCGCTTGCTTACACCATCGTTGAACCAGAGCTGTCAGAGTTCTGAAGTGGCGAGACATTCGTGACGTGATCTCCGGCTTCATGTGTTGTGCTCAGACACTACATAAAAGGGGGCGGAACAAAACAGCAAAACAGCAAAAAAAAAGGCAATTTTTTTTTTTCATAAATTACAGCTACTTTTACTCTAACCTTTGTTGACTCTCTCTTTAAATGCGTTATGCATTCAAAACAGAAAACCACATAATTAAAGATGCCATCATACTTGTAACGGCGCTGCTATAGGCAAAATGGTTGTTGATGTCTGCAGTAGTGGTACCAGGTTTATATAGTGTATTTATTGATCTAATTCTATTTCAAACATTATTGGTAAATTCAGTAATAGCTTTAACAATCTGTGCGTTGTAGTTAATAACATATTCTACTCGCTACCTGACCAGCATGACAGTTGTGTTCATAGGGCTTCATAGAGTTGCTATACTACCTGTATGTCGTGTCTGCAACGTCAGTGTTTGCAGACACAGACTACCACTGAGAAAACAAGACTACTTTGTGGAAAAATTAGGTTTTAGATGGTTCTGCCGTGTTTCTCAGCTCCACAGCTGGATATTCGTTAATTTGGGTATGGAGCTTCCCAATGAAATGAGAAAAAAATTGTTGAAAAAGTCAGCAGACACTTCCTTCAAGTTTCTGACAAAATTTATGTCACGAATTTCAGCTATGACAAACTATTTAACAGTTTTTTACTTGCTCAGTATAATGATGTTCGACTGTAATAATTTTGACCTCTTTGAAGTTACATGTAATTCCTACATATTTTTCCATCCTTCCTGGCAGAAAAGAGCATTTTTGTTATGCTCAAACGCACTAATGTTTATTTGTTCAGCTAAGCTTAACAAACCTTAATGACCAAAAGTTTGGTTAACTGTTGGAAACTTGTAAGCATCTCAGATATAACAAAACTTGGTGATTCTTGCATCTCTTTTGCATTTTTAGACTCCGTCTGGGTCAAGCCAACAAAATAATGTCCAGGAAGACAGTAACATAGGCTTGGTGAAAGAAGAGCTGAAAGGTCCGTTGCATAAAGCACGCAAGCACCTCAAGACCTTTATTGGCAGCAAGAAAGACAAGAAGGAAAACAGGGACGACACGGACGAATCAGGTGGAGAGGATGCCCTCTCACTTCGATCAGAAGGTGGGCTGCTGAGCTCGTAATTTTGTGTTCATGTTGGGCGCAGGGATGTGATTAAAACATAACCATAGTATGAAGGAGCACTGAACAAGGGTAAATGGGGTATGCCTCAGTTCGCACGTCGAGCCAACATTTCGACAAGTGGACTTGTCTTCGTCTGGGCGTAACCAGTGTTAAAGAAAAGAACAAGTTTCTTAGGCATTGCAATTTACATTGGGCATTTAGACATATCTTTGCCCACTTCTTGTGACCCCTTGCCAAATAGTATTGCACCTTTTATTTATTTATTTACTAAATATGGCAGGCCCTTAGAAAAAGCCTTATCAGCAGGGGCATTGTTTGATCAAAAGTATTGTTTTAACAGCAGGTTGGTAACAGTGCTGCTAGAAATAATTTGAGGTGTCCAAAATCTTAACAGCTCTATGTGGTGTTCTTTCCTCTAGCATTGTTGTTGTTCTGCTATGCCACGCACAAGTTATGGGTCATCACATTAATATATAGGAATGAGGCCAGCAGTCATTGAAAACAAGGATTTCAAGTCATAGGAGAATGTAACTTATATTTAAAGGAGGTGTTGATTAGTTTTTCAAATCTGTTGTCTACTTAATTAGGTATAGAATAAATTCATAGCAGAATTAAAGGCAGACATGCCAGTGCTGGATCTGTAGCCAGGATCTCTGCATGTCATGTGCATGCTCTACACACTTGGCTGCGGAGGCAGCTGTCTTTCTAGATAGCAGTGAACACATGTGATGTACCAAAAGAGTCAGTACTTACGTTGAACTTCGTGGCACTTGCTGTGAGCTGCATCGTAAGCACGCATCTCTCACTTTTTGATCCAGGTCTCTGTACAGAACCAATGCCAGGAGAAAGGAAACAGGCCGTGTCGCATACACTCAAGCCTGTTGGAACTCGGTCAAAGAGTGAGCTGTGCTCGGTGTGCAAGCGTAGCATGACACTTTTCATCAATCAGGGCAGCAAGTGCACACGTGAGTATTGGTTTCTGTTGACACTTGTCCTGCTTGTGTCATGTGACTTTTTCGTTATTGCTGCCTGTGAAAACCTTTTTCCTATTGATAGGGACGTTCAAATTTTGAACAGAACTTTTTTTGGCTATGTGCTTGTTGGAGTAAGCAGTTATATTATTCTTCAGTTGTGACTGTCTAGGAAGTACATATTTAACTGCTTCAGTTTTCTACGGGCTGGTTGTTGCTTCCCTTCAGTTATAGGTTGGCCGAAGTCTGTCCTAGGCCACCACTCACAATGGCCAGAACTTTAATTTCCAGCAGGAGGGATTATGATAGATTAAAAGTGGATTCTGGCCGGTCAAGAGTGGATTAAGGCTGGTTGCAATAGACTAGGTTGGACCACAAAGGAATAGGTTCTGCGAAGGTAGACTAGGACAGTTTAAGAGCGGACTGTGCTTTATTAGGTTGAAAAGAGGTGGATTGTGGTGGATTACAGTGGATTAGTAGATGGAATTAAAAATGGTTATAAATTTCTTCGTTAACTTTTTCCAGCTTCACTGTCTCGCTCCTAGCTTTGTGTCTTAATCTCTTATCCTATGGGCGAAAGGCTGTAACTCAAAAATGAAAGTGCGTCGCAAAAGAGTGCTCAATCAAGATTTTCTCTGCGAGCAGCTAAGGAAACAAAATAACAAACCAAAAAACGAGCGCATGGATGGTGCTGCGGTGCTATGGGTGATGCCGAGAACACTCGTCGCATTCGCCAGGCTAAAGTAGACAAGACGAATCTGTGCTCTCCACTGACCAAGAAGCTGATCGGCAGCATAGTAGGACAGAGATGCAGCACACGATAGAGGCCTGGCAGCAGTGATGACATCACATAAAGGGGGGCCTTCAGCTCTCAGAACTACCATCTGGGATGAGGGTCATGCTAGTAGGGCCCGCTGGGGCGATGGCATAAGGAGCGTCAGTGCGAATAAGCTATCTCTGCCGATGACTAGCTGCTAGTTCACATCAATGGTTTAACTAGGCGGTTGCCTAGTTTAGGCAATTTTTTTTCAAGTAATTTTAAAAAGTTTTGATTGCAGTTTTTTAGTTGTTTTGTTTCGATGATGTGAACTGTACAGTAGGCATGGCATTATGTGTATATGTGTTTTGTAGCACCTCTGCAGCTTTTGTTTCTCTTTTTTTGTAGCATGAAACATTTGGAGCTCTGCTGTTATTCTGTTTTAGTGTATTGCAGCTCTGAGGCAATAATCGCATAGCAGTAGTTGCCTAGTAGGTGACAGTTCATGAGGCATTTAAGAATAAAAAAAATTGAGGGTTGTCATTTGACATATTGGTCGTTTCGTAGTCATTAGCAGTCATGATGAGTCATGCCTAGTCATTGTAGTCATTTCACTTATCGCTAAGCATTTTTACTCATTTTCAATCAGTTGCGGTCATTACAAGTCATAGTTAGACATATTGGTCATTACAAGTTATTTTTAGTCAATCATCATTATTAGTCATTAGCTTTAGTCATTAACTCTATTGATGTCTATTTATAATTTTTATTCATTACCTATCACCATCAGTCATTTTCATTCTTAATCTTCCTCCTCACACGTCCGCTATTTGAGAGTGATACATCATCGCACAGATGCGACGCACAGATCACACGCACAGCTCCAGCGCACAGATTTTCACTCCATGAGCCTAGGAAGGCATTCTTCTTAAATATAGGAAGACGATGAAGCTCCACCTTAAGAGTAGACTTGATAGCGCCTTTAACACCGCCTTTTCATTCTGTGAATATTTGGCATTGAGAGGTTGGCACAGAACTTAGGAAAGTGTTAGGTTAAGGTTTTTTTTTGCTTTTTCGGGGAAAGGAAGGTGCAGTATCTCTCTCACTTCTTAATGGACATCTACACTTACTGTGAATGGCATACAATTGGAGGTACATACATTGTCGTTTCTAATCCCTGTCGGAAACTAGCCTCCAACTTGACTAGCAGATATATGCTAAATCGGAGTCAAAAGGGTACATTGTCACCCTAAACACTGCACAAAGAATTTGTCACAATTTTGACACGAAATCACGTGCATATCTTTTCTGACAGAAGTTTCTTTTTTTTTTCTTTTTTTTTTTTTTTGTTAAATTCTGGGTCATGATGATAGCGATGCCTCGTCATTCGAACAAGCTGTATATGCTTTGCATAAAGGAATTATTTCGGGACATATGCTATGCCCTTTGAGAATGTGACAAGAATCCTAAATGGCATAAAGTACTGCAGAAGGTGACATAAACTGAAAAGGTATCACTGTGCCTGCTTCTTTCTATCACTTGCCTTGAGTCCTTTGTATGCATTATGTATTAACAACTTACTATAGACACGCGGCCGCACACAGGAAATTAACTGGCCTTCCCTCTTCTTTTGTATCGCTGGTTCCACATGGGCTTATAATGAATAGCTCTGAGAGAGAGACTTTAATCTGAGGAGCCTGATTTCCTCTTTTGTGTTTATTTCTGTTCACGCTGGCCAGGCTGCAAGCTCCTGTTCCATCCCGAGTGCATTTACTTTTCGGAGAAGGTGCCTTGTCGAGGCAGTAGCATTGCGGGGAGTGCAAGTGGGGAGCCGACGCCACCAGCCCGCTCTCACAAGCCCAATCGGGCATCGTGCTTGTCCGTGGAGTCAGGTCAGGGCCACCAGCCCCTGCTGCCCGTGCAGTCTCATCAAGGCATGCATCCTCTGCACCAGCAGCAGCAGCAGCAGCAGCAGCAAGGTGGTTCGTGGAGTGTCACTCGGACAGCTGAGTTCAAGGACCCAGGGGACATCCTCATTACTGATGTCTCAGAGCTGACAAACCTGGACTCCTTCCTTGTGAAAAAGGTGAGCCTTTCTTGTTCAAAATGACACCGTGACCGATCTTTTCTACTTCTGCTCGGTCTTGGGTAGCGCTGATTTCATTGAAAAGATTGTGCCAGCCCAACCGTCGCCCTGTCAGTGCGTTGAATACATGTCCATTTAATTTTTGTTCAAGATTTGATCCTTTGGCATTCTTATGGCATTGTTGATGCAAAACATGTATTGATTGCTGAGAAATTTTGAGTTGAAAATGGAATGGAATTTTTTTTCATTGTTCAGCTCAAGCCAGTGATGTTGATTTTATATTAGAGACTGTACGAACTCAAACCTTTTTGACATGGAGGCTATTATAGACGCTATGATAGTTGCCAAAAGTAGATGGGGATGTGGTTTAACCTGAGAGATATTTGGAAGAAGTATTGTTGACTGAAGTGCAGTTTGTTTGTGAAAACAGCTGTTGGCGATGATGCTTGTATGTGAGGTTATGGCTTTTATAATATAGAAAAGCTCTATTTTAAATTAAACTAGCTTCTTTTCCATTAGAATGCTGTAAGTAATCAAGGTAGGCCTACTGGGATTTGTTTTCAGTGTCCTTTTAAATGTGCTCTAGCGTCATAGGGATGCCATTGCTTCCGAAATTTTCTCTGCTGTATATGTTTTCTCTGTAATAGTCATAGTTTTGCTGTTATTATCTCAAAAGCAGGAGACCATTGAATAACATTTTGCCAATTAAATTTACCGTAATGCAAGTGGCCATTTTATAAGTCAAACTTATGATAATTCGAACATTTTTTACGGACCTGTGGAGTTCATATTAACAAGCTTTTCTCACAATCTAAAAAGCGAGATGAAATTATGAGGGATGCAGTTTGCCAAAGGCTGTATATAAATCACCTTTTTACATGACCATGTTCTCGTGAATTATGACTTCATATGGAACCTGTAATGAGGTTTTGTTTGTCCTTGACTTGATTAGTAGCCCAAGCTTTACCTTGTTAAAAGGAAAAATTTTAAAAAGCACAGCTTTCATCATTTCCATTCACTACACAGGTTTCACCGATGTTAATGCCCCATGAGTTATCAGTGGGTTGCTCTTGATGTGTGCTGCCCTTCCTATTGACACCTAGGTTGGCCACCTATCGAGTGTGAGTAAGAAGAGGGACTCAGCGGTAGATATGGTCTTCAAGAAGGCACTGAAGAGCTTCAAATCCAACCTTATCAGCACATACTCTGTGGCTGCTCAGGTGAGCATTTGTCAGACTCTGCATGTAACTCTGAGAGGTTGTGCTTAGATGTCAGATCGCAACCAAGGGATTGCCATTCTCAGGCAGTGGGAAGAGAGAGAGAGAGCTTGAAAGGTTAACTTTGAACCCCTTTTTTATTTGAAATTCACCTGAAGGGGTACGGTATGTCAGTAACATGGTATTTTTTGACCGATACTCAGATCTAGGCTACGGAGAGCCCCAGGATGGCTCTAGCCATTGTATGCTGTCACTAAATCACTTCTATGCCTCTTTCTGTACAGGTATTTTGATGTTTTTCTTAAAAACGCAGCTCAACTGACAAAAGCAAAGAGAGTTAACAAGTAGAGCACCGGCTGTCGACTGTGTGATTTAGATATATATACAAAGCATTCCAAAAAACAAGTGCACAGATAAAAACATTCACGTCAGCCATCTTTGTCAAGGTATGCGAGTTCATGGGAATGAATGATAACTAGTAGGATGCTAATGCACATGTCAGAATTCTTTTGAATGAGGTAGGCTTTTTTTTTAATGATCTTATTATTAGAATTATTATGTGAAAGGATACAGATAAAAAGCTCCATATTTAACAGCCATTTGAACGTGCCTGCGTGGCCGCGGGGGAAGTGCGTCTTACGCAGTATCCAACAGTCTTGAGTGCGATTTCCATCTCGCTCTTCGTAAACTTTCTTTCCAGTGCAATCAATTGACTTTTCAGTTCCACCACACCATGTGTGACATGAAACCTTTTTGACCAAACCTGATTTGCTCTGCATTCTTACGGCGCTGGTGGCCAGTAATTGTCTGCCAAACGAAACCTTAATGCAGTGGAGTTAAGCAACTGCTGTCAACAGTGCTTTTCATATCGCATTAATTTCTTTACTTTTTATGTAGAGGAAGATGAAATAAAAAAAAAACTAAGCCTGCAGTTGCTTGTTCCAAAAGTTTCATCCCAAATAACTATGCACTCTATGCCACATATGCTAGGTGCGCTGCTCACTTTGCAAGTTGCTGTTTGAGTAGTGTGGTCACAGGTGGTTCTGCTGAACTTGCAATGCAATGATGGCTCGTCACAAAGGTAAAATTCCTGCTTTTCTAGGGCAAAATTTTTTTATTACTTATTTTTGAAGCTGTGACAATGTGTAAAACTTAAAACTTTGTTGCTTAGAAACCTCGGTACTTTGTATCATCGCTAAACAACTCTTGCTTGCTGCTGAGGCTTTGTCTCTCCTCTTGTCACCGCCAGCATGGAAAGCTGTTGGGACAAACTCAGTGCATCCTTCCTATTTGTAATGATACTCAACAAATCATATGAGGGTCATGTTACATCTTTTTTATGTGAAAAGCAGTCAGTTGGGGCATTTTACTTCATCTAGTTATTTTAGGCTCCAGGTGGTAGTAGTTCTACTAGACTCATTGTTGGTGAGGCTTCTGCTTATTAGTGCTTATTACTGTTTTACAGTTATAAAGTCAGAGGCAGGTGGTTTCTGTTATTATTATGGAAATGCTCGGATTTGTCTTTCAGGATGGCCGGCTGTGTTTGAGATATAAAGACCTGACTGATCACTTTGAGCAAGTCGCACGGTCAGTCATTGAGCAAGAATGTTCACGCGAGACCTTTCCCCTTACGATGGCTGTCAACGCTTTTCGAGTGTTCCTCGATGAATTCCGCAACCTTTATCGCTCCGAGAACAAGCCGAAAAGCAAGGTGGGTAGTAGAAGCCTTTTGTGCATTACCTTCAGTTGCATCTCAGTATCAGTGTCGTAAGACGTCTTTGATTATGCATGGTGTGATTGATTTCTCTCTTTTTTCTGGCAGGGCAAAAAGAGAAAACGAAAAAAGAAAGCCTCTCAGTTAATTGTGAGTATGGTGGCTCTGATGGAGTGAGTCTCAGTCTTCATTACAGAAAGAAATGTGCTGTGGATAGGTTTGCATGCAGTTGATAGGGTGTTAATTGTTTGGCAGGTTCTGGGTTTTATGCATTACTGGTGCTGCACTACTTAATTCCAAGAGGATAGTCGAATATTGCGTTTTGTGCGAACTGTAAACACATTTGTAATGCTTCAGTAGGCATAAGTTCATAATTTAGTGTCATTGAAAAACAGACTGGCGAGGTATCCAGGGAGGCAGCAGTGCACAGTATAGCTGTGACTTTTCCCCTTCACCTCTCATGGCTCTTGACGTTGACCTAGCATGGTTTTGTGCAGTTATATTTGGCTGCCTTATACGTTGTAATGCTCTGAGGAATAAACTGTGTGTGGCAGAAAGTCCTGGTCCTTTATGTTGATTTTTATGATGGTCTCATGTGAGTGTGGATGTTTTTGCATTATTTTTGCTCTAAAGTGATACAATTCTGTTGGGGGTTGGGTCTTATATGTGCAGGAGCACTGTGGTCACATATTTGCCCTTGTGGTGATCAACATTCCAACGGCCTGCGAAGTGTGCAGCAACTCCCTCTGGCTTACCGAGAGGGGACTTGTGTGCCAAGGTTTGTTGTGCATGCTTGTGTTTCATCTGCATCGGGCAGCAATTCAATGGTATTGATTATGAGGAAAAGTAGTGGTTGTTTTGTTGATTTTATGTTAAATAAGTAAACAAACTTTTTTTTTTTTTGTTACTATGCATCACTGGAGCTATAGTTATAAAGGCTTTAGAGTGAACATGCAACCATAAAATCTTGAAATTGTTGCTAAGGTGCAATTTGCACATGGTGGCGGACACCTTCATTCTTGCTCTGAGGGTTGCCGATGGGTTACTGATTGAAATGTTGAGTGCTGTATCTGCTCTTTATCTGCTCTAGAGATTTTGTATGTTGTGGAAGTTGAGTGATGCTTGTTCTTAAAACTTTGCATTTTTACAACCTAAAATTTATTTTTACCCATGGCTGCCCTTGCAGCTGGCATAAATTTTTATTTTTGTGGTTCCATTGCTCTTTTTCTCTCAGGGTGCAAACTTACCTGTCACAAGAAATGCTATCAGAAAGTTAGTTCCTCGTGCAGGGATGTCAACATCCTTCAGGTGAGTGATTTGTGCTTGCAACCTATAGGTTGGAGCAGTTGTGTGCACAAAAAGTATGATCTGAAAACAGCGTGACAGAGGAATACAGGGAGTGCCTTATACCTCAACCATTTTCTCACTCTCTCCAAAAGTGCTTTGCATGGCTGTTGACAGTTCAGATGTGCTTTATTGAGTTTCTCTTAGAACATTGCCTGTCAATAATATTTCACAACTTTGTCTTTCATTAACCTTTGGTCACAAAGAATTGTTGATGAAACATCACCTTTCTGTTTCCTTTTGCGAGGTTTAGTAATGTATGGGTGCGGTGAAGGTTTTTTGTTTCAGAGGTGGAAATGTTGAGTCCTACGGGATGACTTTTGCAGGGTCGCAAAGTGTTTGGTGTGCCGCTAGATCGTCTTGTGGGGGATGATGTGCGCATCCCAGTTGTTGTGGAGCGGCTCATCACCACCATTGAACTAAAAGGTCTCTACGTTGAGGGCATCTACCGCAAATCTGGCATCACCTCCAGAGTGACGCAGCTCAAGCAGGACATGGATGATGGTAAGAGAAAACCGATAGCACCATGATAGTACAGGTGCCTTGGCACAGAAGTTAAAGGTTTGTGCGGTTTCAGAAGTACCCAGATAATCACCCTGACAAAAACAGTTTTGTGCAAATTTTTTGCGAAATTTTTTCGCACTGCTTACTATTCAGTTACCCTAAAGGCTCAAGTGGGCATTCCATGAGGTGGAGGGAGAAGGGGGGTACACAAAAGATTTAAAATACAGAATGCACAGAAGATAGGTAACAATTTGAATACAATGTCTTTACAGGCTGACATGTGCAGCTTCTCTCAAGAAGCACTTAAGGCTGTCCACAATTGTGACATGGTCACTGATGGGCGCAGCATTTTCCTAGAGCCGATTCCAGTAACGGGTGCTGAGAAGTGCTGATTTATACCGGCAAAAATGGGCTGTACTTTGCACACATGATCAAATGGCTCAATATGTGATTGGCTGGTGCAATGTGTAGTGCAGAAAATGATGAGTTACTATGACAAAACTTGTGAAAGAAACACCATAGTTCAAGCAGTCTGCGTTTCTCGAAAGGTGCTAAGTTCCTCTCCCTTTTTTTTTTTTTTTTCAGTTATGCTGGGCATTCGCAAACATTTCTTTTTGATAAACTAGGGAGCCTTATTTTATAGATTCTAGTTCCTATATTAGGTAAGCTTGACGCTGAATCTATATAAGAGATGCATACTTAACTTTTGAGCAAACTAATTCAATGTAAGCCTGTAAGTTTTGTAGATGTATGAATGTAAGTTGCGTCTGATGAAGCCAAGTGCTTTAGAAGTCTTGCTTAAGATCGCATATGTGTGGAGGTTCCATGACAGGTTGGGTAATAAACAAATTCCTAATATTATACTGCATTCACCTCAACATTATTTAATGCATAATTATAGGGCATTGGTCCAACCGAGATAAACATGATGGCATTAATTTTAGACACATTATTCTTTATTTGCCACACTCTGCACCGATTATTAAAGGCCCTTTGTCCACCCTCCGGTCGAAAATTATTTCTTCCCCAGTGACTGTGAGGCTTCGCCCCCAGAACGCAAAGCCGCAAAATGTTTCTGAAAAGAGTAATTGATAACACAGTTACAGCCACTGCAATCACCCGATTCTGTCGTGTTTCTCTCCTCCCGTTTCCTCTCAAAGGTTGCTCACTCTCCTGCCTGGTCATCTATCCTCCACAAGACAAATTCCCCTTCCTTCTTCGCGTTTGCCGGGAGGTGGGGCGAGGTACTCTGCGTGCGCAAAAACGAAACGCCTGAGGGAGTGCGCGCCGCTGCATTCATTGCATTCAGTTTGGCCGTGGTGAGGGAAAAGCGAGCGGCGCACACAGTTAGTCGTGTACGCCCATCCTTCACCCGTCAGTCAACTAGACGGACCAATGGATGTCATGCTATTCCGATGTCAGTTACGCAGCCCGACGGGCCAGCATAGAGAACGGGAAAGCTGGTTTCCCAAAAGAGGATGAGAGAGCTTTGATTTGTATTTTTGCTGCTCTGCGGCGCGCGTGTCGCTGTAGCATTTTGCACAGACTATCTCCGGTACCTGATCGAAGCATTGGGCTCCTTTGCTTAAAAAGTCATGCCCTGGACAACAGTGGCCCTTTAAGCTTGATCAGATCATCCTGTAAACAGTGCACATCTGTATGGTTGGTAATCTGTCTATACAGGGTGTTTTGCCAAAGACTTTCCTCAGTTTTTAAAAATAGGGTTTCTAAGTTAGAAAACCACTTTGTTCAGCATTGCATATTTAGCGGTAAAATGCATCACAATACAGCCACGACATGCTAACTAGCAAGTTGTTTAACTAATATTGAGTGGTTAACTTTTTAACCATTATTCTTCGGCTCATAATATTTTAGAGGCTTGTAGTTCAACGTAACTAATGCCCATGTCATTCTTTTTTTTTGAATTTCGAAAATACATTCTTTTCGCCACTTCAGTGTAATGAATTTTGTGACCTCTTTTGGGCAAAAGCAAAATCGAGTGGCCGTGGGCAGTGCTATCCACGCCTGTGAGCACACATCACACTGTGGTGCACCTGTAATGTGCTCGCCCGTTCGCCACTCCCGCCTAGGCTCTGTGATAAGAGACCGTGGGATAGGTGTGCTGCCGTGTGGCTCACACTCTTAGGCATGGCAGCTTTGCTGGCGGACGTTGGGTGCACATAGAGCCGCATTTTCCTGCAAATGAAGAAACCAGTGTGAATTTCTCTATAGGTTAGGAGTTAGCACTAATATACTCCACTAATAAAAAGTACTGCGGTACCAAGGCCAAAGCATTCTGTGTTCAATAAAAGTATTGTTGGCAACATCTTGTTGAGTAGATTAGAAGGACCCACAACTGAATTTTAAGGGTCCAATTTTTTCAATTTTAAAGTGTCCAAGGTGTCCCGATTTCACCACAGCTTTGCTTTAAAAGCGGTGGAAGATCTTTATGGGGCATTTTTTGGTCAGTGGATTCATCAATTTTTATATATTCTGATGCTGGAAACCGTGATCAGGGAGCACAATAGCCATTGCATGCAAAAGTGCACTGGACTAAAAGCTAATAAATTCCTAGCCATCAGCCAGTGATTGGACAATTTTATTAGTGTATTTGTACCGTCAATTTGAGTTTTTATACCCAAGGCTGTTAGGGCGCAGTGAAGTATGTTGTGTTTTAGTTCAGTTTTACTGGACTGTGGTTACAGCTGCAAAATGCTGTGATGCCATCTAGTAACCAAAGGCCGAAGCACTGCATCGAAGAAGCACATGGAGCATTGCTTTGTATTGAAAGGCACTGGAGAAAGTGCAAGCTACATCAGAATATGGATATAACAGTCACTTCTGGAAAAGAAAAAAAAAATTCTGTGCACTTAACACACACCGTATAAACTCGTGTAAGTTCCGCGCTCTTTTTTTCCAGATTCGAGGGCCAATTTTTGGGGTGCGGCCCATACACGCAGCATACTAAAAGCTTTTTTTTTTTTTTTTTTAAATTTAGAAACAGACCAGTCAGTGAATGTGCGGCATTTATTTACCATTCAATCATCACTCGCAGAGTCTTCAGACTCCGAGCTGGTGCAGTGCTCTGGTGCACGTTCACCCCACAAGTCTTGTCATCAATCTCGTCTAAACGCTTTGAAGTACTCGTCACCTTGAAACAGTGGGATACAATGTCCGTAGACATGGAGCTCCATGCGTGCAAAATCCAGCCAAGCACAGTCTCGAGCGGTGCACTCTTGAGCCACCAATCGGCGTCTAGTCGTGATTGCCGTTTGCCATTCATTCCGAGTAATGTCTTACAAATTCAACCTTAAAAGGCCGTTTGATGCTGACATCCAGGGGTTGCAGTATGCCGTTGAGGTTGCCCAGAATGAGCCATGTCGATGTGGACACTGCGCAGGAGTTCTTTAACCCTATCCATCAAGTTGACCGCGCAAGTCGCAAAACACAGCCGGGTGTGGCAGGGGCTGGCAATACTGATGGTGACCCGCGACTTTGGGCACCATCCGTGGGTGGCATCTGGAAGCTTCTGTGCACGTGCACTTTGAAGGCTGTTCCTGCGTGGGTCATGGAAAGTTTGGGTGCGGGCCTTACACAGACATTTTTTTTTTTAATGTTTGCTTCAAGAAATAAGGGGTGCGGCCCATACATGGGTGTGGCCCTTACACGCGTTTATACGGTAATATTTTATCAAGATGTGGTTGCATGGTGGGATGAAACAATGATGACATTGTTTTGATACAAAATGTTGCTTGTTTTGATACAAAATGTTGCTTCAACATTTTTGTGCAGTTTTCAGTGCCAAATAAGATTATATAAATCCTTGTTTAATATTGATATTACAGTGCTTGACTTGTTCAACATGAAACCAGATTCTTTCAGTTTCATCATAGCCTTATGGCATGTTTTGGTCAGTTGTCTACCCTTATCCAATGCATACCAGTACTCAATGCACCCTGCTGTAGACTTGCTTATTTTTGTTTGGCAGTGAAAATAACATTGCTTATATTTCATTGCTTTTCTTTTTGTGTAGACCCTGAAGGAGTGGACTTGGACAGTTACCCTATACATGTACTGACAGCAACCCTTAAGGCTTTTTTTCGGGATATGCCTGAGCCGCTCATGACTTTTGAGCTGTACGAGAGTTTTCTTTTGGCCACAAGTAAGTATTGCTGGCTTCATAACAGCTGAATCTGTGCCACCAAACTCAAAAATGTGCATTATTATTCTTTATTTCTCTTTGTAAAGATTTTCAAGACCCTGATGAAAGAGTGCAAGCTATTTTTATGGAGACCAAGAAGCTCCCATCGGCCCATTATGACCTCTTTGAGAGATTGGCGTTCCATCTTGCAAGGTACTGTTGTACATTCTTTGTGGTAACATCATTAGTAACATTCTCTGGTTACTCCAAAGCAGCAAATGCTAATCCCCGCATGTGGGTGGGTACTGTTGCTGTGCTGTGTACATTTTTGCAATAATCTTAAGTACGGTTATCCTGCAGCGTTACTCAAGTTTAGCAGCCATTCTGTAGATTTATGTATTATATATCCCTACAATGGCATTCTGCTTTAATTTCAAATGCACAAGTGGTTGTAAATACCAGCCATTTTCCTAGCTGAAATAAGGCGAAGACAAATACTAGAGGAAAGAGGTCTGCCTGTTGATAATAGTATAATCTTAGGATGTGTTACTCAAGGTGTAGCATGTTGTGTCTTGTAGAGCTGTGCGAATAGAAAAATTTGGGTGTGAACTGACTAGAATATCCTAAATATTTTTCGAATACTGCCAGGCTGGTTTGCAGCAGGAATCTGAAAACCATGTTCAGAAAAAAGCACATTTCTTAGTACTAGTATGCAAATAAGTTTTCGGATGCAAAGTTATGAATAATGAAAGTTGTTGCAAATACGATATATTGGAATAATTCCCAAAATTAGCACAGGCAGTTGAGAATAGAGAGAAATATTTTTCTACAGAGCACATCTACAAAAAGGAAAAGAGATAGAAAAAAAAAATTGTTTTCACCCATCATCACAGCAGCTTGTTATACCTGTAAAGCCGTTAAAGGGGGATGTGGCTCTCATAAAAAAAAAATGCTTTTATTTGTTGTTCGACTTGCACAGAAAGTTTTGAGCGTATTAGTATTATAACTGGTCTTGCAAAATTTTAGTTATATATTTCAGGAACCTTTCTTTTTATGATATATTTCTTTAGTTCTTGTGAAAAGACTGTCGATTTAACAAGTGGGCCAGAGTTAACAGATGAGCTTGTTCAACATTTTTTCGCGATTCGGTTGCCTCATACATGCCTCGATTTAGAAGAAAATTTCATGAAAGAAATTAGACTTGTGCATTTTAGAAACAAAAAATCTCTTGATCTGCAGTATGGCTCCAGGAGAGCAACAAAATGGGGCCAAAATAGATAAAACACTCTTTTGTCGTGAAGAAATCTGCTTCACAAGGTGATTACTTATATGGTTAGAAAACGGGGGCTGAGAAAAACTGCCATGGTTGAAGCGTTTTTCTTATATGCAGAGCCAATGCTTCTTAGTGTGCTTCCTAGTGGATTTCAGCACCGAAACTTTGAGACAGCACAGAATACTGGGCTACAAGTGAACGCAAATATTTTGTGAAGATGAAACTTTTTGCAATTTTTCTTGATTTTACAGCTGCGTACCCACCTAAAGAAGAAAGCAGGAATCATGTAGTAATACCTGATTTACAGTTATTTCATAACGATTGCTGTCAGTGAAAAAAAAGTCTTAGTTACCACAGTTTGAGTTAATGCTTATATGGAAAAGAGAGCTTACTGGATGCTGTCATGAAGTATTGTAAAGTGGATACTTCTTTCCTGGAGGAAAGGTGAGCGGTCAATTAGTGGTGATGCAGGGCCCTGGCAAAATGCAATGAGATGGTCCTTTAATTAAATAAATAGAAGAGTAGCAACCTGGGCATCAACACTGGCTGGGCCAACACTAGCGTCGGTTGTGGAATGCTGCCTGAAATAGAGCTTTCCCTAATACATGTAGCCCGCTTCGCCCTCAGGTATCAATATCACTGGATTGCAAACCCCCGTGATGAGTCTCAACCACGCAAACGCCGTTGCAAACTGCGAAGACGCGAGAACAAAACCATGCTGCTATGTGCCCCCAGCACGTGAGCTTTACAGTACGCAGTTTTTTTTCTTGTACACTGTGGTCTAAGATGCTAGCTTTTAAGCTCTGATGAAGGTTAAGAACAATCAACGTGGTCGCTGCAAAACAACCGCAGTAGCGCACGCAGGCCGCAACTTTACCTCTTGACCCTCTCCTCATAAACCAGGCCGCTTAAGGATGTGTGCATATGGTGATCTAAAACGGGGTGGTGAGGCTCACAGCAAGTTGTTCGCTGCGTCGTGAGTAGCCACACTGACATTGCCACGTGGTACTACAGTTCGTTTTCTGACCCATGAGAGTGCAGCTGCATTTGGTGGCAGTCAGCGCATTACCATGCAGGATTGCCTCTGTTGCTTCTTTGAGGTGATGAGCTCTAAATTGTGTTACAAGTGCTAGCTATACTGGTGTTTGGAGACCTTGGATGTTTTGCTGCCAGCTTAGGTGAACTGGTGACGGTCAATTTATGGAATTCTGGTCCGGCGCTTTCTTTTGTTCTGGGCATTTTGCATTTTTGTGCTTACTGGTGTGAACGGTGAACACTGTGTCAGTGCATCACAGTGCTGCTTCCACTTTGTTGCATGTCAACTATTTTACTCCAGTGTTGTTTCTGCTCGCAGCAGCTTCACTTGTATGGCTGTGACTGTAGAGGATGCAGGCTGTTTGAGGGTGCATTTTACAGTAGTTGCCCACATCATTATGCAGTTGGTGTGCTTTGCCATTGCTGCATTGTACTATATTGTGCTACTGTGTTTGTTTGCTCTTGTTTTCTTTCTTTTCTTTTTGGGGCACTTGTTAGAGCAGCCTTCTGCATTTGTTTCCTTGCTTGTTTCCATGTTAAGTGTGCGTGCAGCAGCTTTTCACTTTGCTTGTGAGATGGGACCTTACATCACCCTCCTTGACCGTCCAGTGAAGCACTGTTAACTTTTGTGACGCAACAAATACACAGGCATGATGGAGAGAACAGTGGTACACGAGTGCTTGAGCCCCACCACAGCAGCTATGACGTGGGATTGAATCTGGAGGCGAAAAGCAAGGCACCCGTGTGCTGTGGAATGTCAGTGCACATTAAAGAACCCCAGATCCCAGGTGGTCAAAGTTTCGGAAGTCCTCCACTCCAGCATCTCTCATAGCCTGAGTTGCTTTGGGATGTTAAACACTAGAGCCAAAACCAAACCAAACCAAAGGAGCACTCGTGTACTGTTATCTTCTCTACTATACGCCCTTTTATATTAGGTGCACTATGAATGTTAACTGTGACTAGATGGCTATGCCCAAACCATTGCATTGCTAGTGCACCTGTATACCGAAATGATCGCATTATGGCTTCTTGAGCTGCTGAAGTGGCTCTGCTTTTGGTGCTTGGCCGCTGTCGCTCAATGTTGCAGGATTTAGACCCAGCTGCAACAGCCACAGTTTGATGGGGGTAAAATGTAAGGGTGCCATTTTCCACATAGCAAAAATGCATGCAGAATAAAATGCATGCTGTGCGATGTCAGTGCACGTTAAAGAACCCTATGTGGTTGAAATTTCCGGAGTCCTCCACTACGGTGTCTCTCATAGCCTGAGTCGCTTTGGGACGTTAAACCCCACAACCCAAACCAAACCAAAAAAAAAAAGATGCTAGTGCTCAGTGTTAGTCTGGAGTCGTCCACTGTGGTGTTTCTCACAATGCACGTGTGTTGTTGGGATGTTGATGCCCACATTTACAACCAATTTATTTTCTTTTTTCTGGGACTGCTGTGCATGCTGCAGGGTGGCCCAGCATCAGGAGTTCAACCGCATGTCTCCCGAATCTCTGGCCATTGTCTTTGCACCCTGCATCCTGCGCACCAACAAGCGGCTGCAGGCACAGGACACACTCGACTGCGTCAATAAGCAGACAATGTGAGTGACTGCTTGTTGCCATGGTGGTTTTTGGCTGCCATTTTGGGCTGCACTGTTATGCTGGCCTAGATTTTGCGGCACATTACAAGATTCCTTGTGGCACGTTTATGTTTAGTCATGGAAGCCTGAATTGAAAGTCTTTTATAACCTTCACTTGCTTTGGCTTGTTCAAGTGATGCTGAAACAATATTTGTGGCAATATTTTAATGCAATAAATCCGTAGATAGGTCAGGTCTTTGTGAGTATTTGAGTCAAATTTGAAAGCCCTGCATGAGCACTATAATTTACAAATAATATATAAAAAGTGCACCTGGTGTCTGCTCGCAACCAATACCCAACCCCTTTCCCATTGATGTCAACTGTGCTTTCTGGGTGCGCCTTCTCATTGGGTGCTCCCAAGTGATGCAGGTGGCATGGGAGTGCGGGAAGGCGCTTTTACTACCTGTTTATTTTGTATCTTGCTCGCCGACAGTGATGAATTGAGGGAGAGCATCATATTTGATTGCTGATGCGTGTACAAGAAGAGAGTGAGAAGTTTAGGCTTAAACTGAACATTAAAAAGACAAAGATCATGACGTCTTGCCCTATCAAGACCTGGAGCATCAAGGGACAAGAAGTGGAAGCTGTGACAGATTTTCTCTTCTTGGGCTCCAAGATTACCCCGGAAGGAGACTGCAGCTATGAAATTAGGAGACGCCTGCTTCTGGGAAAGAGAGCCATGGTTAGCCTTGACCGCCTAGTAAAGAGCAGAGACATTAGTCTGCCAACCAAGATCCGTATAACTCGTGCTATGGTCTTTCCAGTTGTGATGTATGGATGCGAGAGTTGGACTGTGAAGAAGGCTGACCGTCGAAGAATTGATGCGTTTGAATTGTGGTGCTGGCAGAGACTCTTGAGAGCTTCTTGGACTGCCAGAAGATCAAATCAGTCGATATTGTCGACCATAAACCCTGACTGCTCATTGGAGGGTCAAATTATAAAGTTAAAGCTCAGCTACTTTGGTCATCTGATGAGAAGAGAGGAGTCGCTGGAGAAAGATTTGATGTTGGGAAAGGTTGAGGGTTGCCGGAGAAGGGGTAGGCAGCGAACGCGATGGTTAGATGGCATCCTCGAGGCGCTGCAGATGAAGTTATGTGATATTAGGAAGATAGTGAGAGACCGGAAAGCGTGGCGTGACATGGTCCATAGGGTTACGAAGAGTCGGACACGACTGAACGACTGAACTGAACTGACCTTCAGTAATAAAGCTAGATTAAAAATGTTTGTACTGCAGAGAAGACTGACAATATACCAATTGTTCATGCGCATTTTCTAGTGCCTACAATATGCTTGGCCTTGGAGGTCAGTCACATTGCCAACAGGAGAGCAGCGAATAAATTATCTTTCCTTCACATAGAGCAATTGTGGCATGTGTAAGAGGCATACTAGAGCATATACAGTAAAATTCCATTAATTGGGCCTTCAAGGGAGCAAGGAAAATATTTGAATTATCAGAAAATTTGAATTATCGAATAGCCCTAAAAGCTGCCAAAAACCATTTGAATAACATTAATGTTTCGTAGCAAACGTCTGGAACATGGTTGTTTCATTTCAGATGAAAATTAAGAGATAGTGATTATTTTTAATAGTTTTATCAATGACGCAAAAAAAGAGAAATATGCGTGGGCATTACAACTGCATGAAGCCATCGCAAACTAAAACTGGCACCATCGCAAAATAAAACTTAAAGCCCCACGGACGCCCAAAACAGTGTCCAAAACTGTGCGACTGGTCAATGCGCACGCCCAATGGCAGTGGCGATATGGCAGGTATGATATGAATTCAAGAGCAATGAAGCTTAATTTATGTTGCTGGGCTATATTTTTGCTATGGGGGACTTCCGGTCATCATCGCATTTACCATAGGGCAGAAGCCTGAGCTGTATGTGGGCATCACTGTCCCATGCAACTCAAGTTCATGGTTTGGTATTTAGATGGTTGCTGGCTTCATGGGCGATAGCTTGAAGTGGCCTCCCGTCTGAACTAACCAGTGAAAACCTGCCATTATGCGAATTAACGAGTAACGCTGTAGACTTACATGGGCGTCAGTCAGGATTGCACTCTTAGTTAAAATTGCCCTAATTTTTGAAATAATGGGGGTCTAATTAATGAAATTTTGCTGTATTTCTGAAGGTTGTATGCTGTAGGGCTGTTTTAATTTGATCTGATGTGTGAAACGTGTCAGTCGGGCTTCCAAGTGCCTGCTTTTAGCATTTAGCAACTACAGTAGAATCCCTTTAAAAAGTCGCTGGGACCAGCAAAAATATTTACTATATCAGGGTCTTTACTATATCAGTTGTTGGCGATGACATAGTTCTGAAGATGCTTTCTGGTAGTTAAATAGGCACTTCTGAACACGTCTTGTTGCTTAATGTAAAAAAAAAAAAAAAAAAAAAAATTGCGTCTCACTTTTACCATCCCTTCGTGCAATTTTTTTGTTATAAAAATATTTTTACATCTTGTGGAAGTACTTTTAAGCATGCGGACAACATGGTTGCGAATGCAGCCAAATTCGATTTCATGTGAACACCAAAGCCTTGCATGAACATGGTGTCACTTGCTGTTTCTATCTTTTAAAAGCAAATGAGAAATGAGTGTGGCAGTCAAGTGCTGTAAGACCGCACTCGCTGCACCTCCACTTTTTGCCTCCGCTGCCTCAGGCTTCGTGCTGCACAATGCGGTGAATGTTCGCCTGGTTCTTCCCCATCCCTATTTCTTGCTGCACTTTTACTCTCCTTTATTTTCTGAATGAACCACGCCGCCTCCTTTCCATGCTTGTACACAGCTTTACTTTTTTTTTTCCTACGCGCTGCGTGCTTTTTCTCACTGTTGTAAGGCCTCCGTAAAGTAGGCTTCCCCTGAATGCTGCTAAGACTGGTGGTAAAGCCACTTAAACGAACACTTCGTTATTTTTCTATTTTCAAATACAACAAATCTTTGCCTCGCGATTCTTAACTATATTCAAGTTTACTATAGCGGGGTTCATAAGCCAGTTTGTGGGGAAGGCTTAATGTTTTAATGTTTTGCAGGATTCTGTTATGTACGTATATCGCAGTAATACGGAAAGTTGAGCTAGTTGGTACGTTGTTGGCAAGTGCTGAAGTCTTGGTGAGAGCAGTAAAGGAAAGAAAAGTACCTCTAAATCCTTGTTCCTTTCCATCAGGGTCATGATATTCTTTATAGGAGAGGAAAACTTAGTCTAACTAATGTGTAGCTCCATATGAGCTGACCTTTGTATGTCCCTTGTTCTTGTTTTTGTTGACTGCATTAGATTAGCCTTCGGTCTCCTTGGCAAAACATGAGGCCTTAGAATGTTTCTAATTTCTTTACTTCAGCTGTGTCCGGTGCATCATCCAGGAACAGCTGAAAAAAGTACAGACAACTCTAGCAGACATCGACACACTTGACTCTGCTGTCAGCACAGTTGCCACACGTCTGAGCTCACTGCGTTCTTCGCGGGTGAGCGCTCTGTCTTCCTTGACGGCTTGCAATGCTCGTTTGGGCATGTTTTGCTCCTTTTATGGAAAGAAAACTGCTTGATCTAATGTTGCAGTCAACTTCTATGGACTGAGTTTTCATAAGTGGTACCATGTCAAACAAGAAAAACAGATTCCATATTGTGAGATGGTGTATCCAGTGCATGAAGAACATGCATATTGCAGGATTGAGAATGCTATTTTGTGCTAGTCTTTTTTTTTTATCAGATGATGATCTCAATTGTCTTTTGTAACACAGTGCAATGCCTATTGGGACCTTGTGAATGTGTTCCTAATCCTTTATTTGTGAAGCATATGAATGTATGTCTTGATTCTCTACACAGGGTTGTGAGCGAGTTGAGGTGCTCAGATCAAAGAGCAGTCTACTTTCATTTCTTGTCAGCTAGGCTTGAAGCTAAGGCATTTGCATGTCCACCAGGCAGTGTATGCTTGCTGAAAACAGTCAGCCTAAAAGGAATTCATGTGGGACTATCCCCCTGAATATAGCAGGCAGCAGTAGTGCAGGTTAGCTGTCTCTCACATAAAATGGCCTGGTACCCAGCAAACACAAACTGAAAAGTGGTAGCTTGAGCATTAGTCCTTTATAATGGAGCGACTTGTGGCAGGGAAACAGAGCAGCCATGCAGGCTATGGGCTTTCATTTGTGATAGCATTCAGTGGCTTGCATTCGTGATCAGCAAGCTATGATCAGAACAGCTGTTATTTGATGTTTACTGTGGGTGGATGGTCCTAGCTGCACTGACGCCACATAGTAATAATGCTTGTGAGGGTTCCTTAAGTAATTCAGGTTGTGGGACTGTTGAAGTGGCAAAGATGCATGGAGCTGTTTTCCCCTCATGCACTCATTTTGAACATAGCTCACTGCGTTCTCCTTTCTTATCTTCAATACTTGGAAAGCAAACATTAGTGAAATTACCGCTCACTGTCAGTAACTCCTGCGGTGTGGTGTACTGGCTTAACTCATACACTGCTCTGTGTGTGGTGTGCTTTACAGCTGTCCCTAGCAGTGGAACCAAATGGCAGCCAGCTGCCTCCACCAATCAGCAGCCGAGATGAGGAGGAAGAAGAGGCTCTACTCACACAGCAGATTGAGAGCCTGGAGAAGGAGAAGTACATGATTTATTCTCAGTCCATTCTGTGACAAACTTTGTTGCCTTCAAGAAGTTCTTATTTCTCTTGCATTGTGGTTGGGAGCTAGAACAGAACAAAGCAAGGAGCCAACTACTTGACAAGAACTGGAAATTGGTTTCGGTATTTGCTCGACACACACTCATTAAATCAATCTTTCAGTGCTTGCCTGGGGATTACTAAATATATTTTGAGGGGTTGAGCAACAAAAAGTTGACTATGCATTGAGTGGCACTGTAAAGATGTGGTTATTAGTATTGCTGATATGCTGTATGGTATCATCTCTACAGAGTGAAACACTTAAGATTTTTAGCGAGCTTTGTTTGTGGCTTAATAGATTTTTTGCCATGAGGACTTGCAGTCTGCAGTCCTGGCCATAATATTATATAGAGCACATTTATAGGCACTATCAGACCTGTCAAGCCTTACCTCGGGAAAATTAGGAAGGACTTTTTATACGTACTGTCTTTGTACATGGTGCTGGTGCACTTTCGCACGAACCCAAGAAACTCTTGAATCCTTTCTGTGAATGCATGAGAGAATTTCAAATACTGAAGCATGCTTTGTAATTTTGGTGGCACCTGTATATTCAGTGGCACTCAGTACAGATAAAGTTTCTGGGACTGCTCCGTGGTATTACCATAAAAGCAATATAGAGAATAGTCTTACCCAAGTGCAGCATGGGGATTTTCACTTCCACTTAGCATTGTGCACCTGCCCCTGTGTTTTATTACTACAAACTGTTTGATCTTCTACCCTTAGCAGCCAGAATCGGGACACCTCACAAATTGTCATGTTTGGACTTTACCCAGGGCACTGCTGACTACAGTGCTTCCAACATTGGCCCTCAGCGGATCTGATGATGATCTGCTCAGCACAGACATGGATAGTGCCGCGGGAAGCCTGGATGATGTGCGACCTTTTGATGATGCCAGTACGTGCGAGTTTTTGGAATACCTATGGACGTTTTCACTGTTTTATTTAAGTGTTGTGTTGGCTGGATAATTACTTCACTACCTATGCATCATATAAGAGAGAAAAAGAAAATTTCTCCAAGTGATTTCAATCGCCCTGCCATTCATTTCCTATTTTTTCTTTCTGGTGTAGAGTAATAATCTGAGTCTGCCCCTGTACCTGCCCTTATCACTGTTTTCCCCTGCCACAGTGGCACAAAGGCTTTTGTGTTTGGCTATTGATACCAAGGTTATGGGTTCAATCCTCCTAGGAAGTGGCTGCTGTTTGTCAATGAGGCGAAATACAAAAACAGCCATGTGCTGTACGATGTCAGTGCACATGAAAAGGGCAAATAGAAGTTGGGCTGTATAGTGTAATACTGCGTTCTAATCAGAGATAGGCAGTTCTCACTGAAGTGGGGTTTTTCATAAGCTAGAAGCTTCTCTTCAGAATGCATAGCGGCAGCCCATCCTTTTCAGCAAGTACATCAGGACCTTAAATTGATTGGCAGGAAGATTATTGAACCCAATTTTCTCCGTGAAAATAAATCTGCTGCTGGACAATTGCCATCATAGCCAAAAAGAGGCAGAGAATCTATTTTTGATAATAATGATTACGATGATGTGCTGCTTTTATGGTGCAAAGGTAGGTTTAGTCCAAGAGCACATGTTACACGGTGTTTTTTTCTTCTAAAGGTGTCACCAGAGTTGCATTTGTCTTACATTTCATCTCAGATAAGCCAAGCACCAGAGCAGCGGTAAGCTTGTGCTCATTGTATTACCTGTAAATATACCCGGCTGCACTGGGGTCCGTGCCCTGCACCTCCCACATGTGAGCGGAAAAATCAACTTTTATTGAGAACAGTTACTGGATGGAGTTGTGCGGTAACTGAATTATGTTTGCCTGTAATCGATTACTGGTAATCAATTAATTTTTTTTTACAAAAACAAGTACAAAACGGTTTATTTTCAATTCCTGAAACTTGGCAGCGAGCTCTGGTGCTAGTGTAGATGTTTCCTTCGTGACAGAGTGACGACGGACCAGCTACAGAGAAGCAGTCATCTTTGTCTAGTCCATAAATGAGTTATTGCTGTCTCTTACAGCATTTTCTGTCCCAAGAACACCAGTTGGTCTAAATTAGTTCGGAACTTGGCACTACGGCATCCCTCATAGCTGCTTAATAGTAAACTCAGCCGTTTACAACCTGCAATATTTTTCACCTTTTTCCACTTGAAGGCTATGGTTCCGTACAGCATGGTTCCGGTTGGATCCCTTATTCCCGACAGCTACATCTCATTCCTAAATTTCAAAGATCTATTCCAAGCTGTGTATGTTTAGTAACTACTGCATCAAGTAGAAACGGCACTCTTGTATTGGCATTAGTACTACAATAAGAGCTGTAACAGTGCTATAGCCAGTCTGAGCAGCCTTGTGGCTGCACTTTTAACTTTGTACCATGTGGAGTTGTACATAATGTGTCACAAGTAATTGATTAGTTGTAAGGAGTTACATTTTTCGGTCATTTTGTTATGTATTGCATTTCTCAAACTGAATTTATTTTGCTTGTAATCGACTACTGGCAATCGGTTCTTTATTTTTTAATTTTTTAGTTTTTTTTTTCCTTTTTTGCCAAATACAACAAATACAAGTACCCAGTGGAGCAGTTTTAAGTGCCTCAACTTGGCAGTAAGCACTGATGCTAGCCTAGTAGTTATCTTTGTGACAGAGTGATAACGGTCCATTTACAGAGAAGCGTCACACATGATCATGTTCATGAGCAAGTCACAGCTCTCTGCTATGGCGCTCCCAGTCTTGAGAAGTATCGCTCTGCAGGAACGCCTCGTCCTCTAAAATGGCATCACAGCTTGCCACGCTCTACGCATTTGATGTCATTTATGCAGTAGTTTCACCACTTAAATGTGCTTTGAAAAAATTGAGGTGTGCTCAAGCTTCGCTGTAAGGGTAGACTCGAAGCACCTTTAATACTACTCCCTTTTCGCTCTGCAAATACTTTTATATTTTTTATTTAAGTTGGTTTTTGGGGAAACGAAGGAGCTGTATCTGGCTTCTAATTTGACACCTGGACTTAATTAGGCTCAAACGGCCTCTCGATACTTTAACACATGCCAAGAACTTCAAAATAAAATTTACTCATCTTCTGGTTTCAGAAGTTGTTAAAGCTAATTCTTATGTTAATAATTATTCCAGAATAAATAAAATGAGAAAAACTGTGTTGAGACCCATTGCGGTGGCTCATTGTCTAGTGCACTAGACTACTGTACCCAAGGATGTGGGATTGAACCCCGGTTGTGGCGGATGCTTTTCTATGGGGGTGCAAAGCAAGGTGCCCGTGTACTGTGTAATGTCAGTGCCCGTTACAGAACCCCAAGGGGTTGAAATTTCTGTAGCCCACCACTATGGCGTCCCTCATAGCCCGAATCATGTAGTCGAGGGTTCGACGGCATACTGTCAGGAATCACGGCTTGATGAAATTCACTGGTCACTGACCATGTTCAAACAAAAATGATGTTTCAGCTACGGCTTTCTTGTTCACAATAAACAACAAGGTGGACGTTCCGGGCTTATTTGTAGTGGTTAGTATTATTCTTAGAGATTTTCCGTAGATAGGGTGCAGTGTGCCATCATTCTTGTTGTGTTAGGCATAGTCTGGATAATTAGTGACTCGAGATTTCGGCGGGCTGATACATTCTTTTTTAATTGTCAATGTATTTGTTTCATCTCAGTTAATTCCGTGGCCAGTCTCCTGCGCATGCTCCGTGATTGCGTTCGTTGTCACTTTTTCTTTATATACATCGTACTGATGATCTTTCAGGCGTCTGGTGAAATCTTTCGTTTTGCCTATGTAAGCTGCTGAACAGTCAGTGCAGGCAATTTTCTAAGCCACACCGAGAAACTTAACACAAGGGAGCCTGTCTTTCACGTTTACAAGCTCATTTCTTATCTTGCTTGTTAAGACATGTGCAACATGGATGCCATGCTTGCAGAACATCCACGCCAGTGCATCGCTGATCCCTGATACATACGGGATAGAAGGTCAAACGAGCCAAAACGAGCCCCTCTTCTCTTCTGCTAGAGATGTACTAATAGTTAAAAATTTGCTATTAGTACATCTCTAATAAAGTTAATTCTGGTCCTGGTTTGCAAAAGATTTCAATTGTAACTTAACTTGGTGCGATGTGGATTTAATAGTTCGTTTGAACGTCTAGCGCTGCCAGTAATTCGGGCAGAGCAGGGTCGAATTGCCAGCCGCAGGGCACAGCTTCAGCACGAGAGATGGGCGCCGGAGCCAAGCGATGGTGATGGCGATGCCGCAGCATTTTCCGTTCTTTGTCTTCTTTACATTTCCCCCACGTGAAGAAGTCGCCATCCTGGCGACTCAGGGAGAAGAGACGACCAGAGGGTTGTAACATGGCTTGAGGCGGCTAACGTGGACAATCTCGCGGCCGCGACGGCGGTGGTCGGAAGAAGGGGTGACTGGCTCGATGACGTAGTTCACAGGGGATGTGCGTTCCAAGACGCGATAAGGTCCGTGGTATTTGGTGTCTAGTTTGTTGGTGGCAGGAACGCATAGCCAAACGAAGCTGTCGGCCTGGAACGTGGGAGCAGGAGTATCGGTATCATGCTGATCTTTGCGATAGCCTTGAGTGTTGGAGGTAAACGTGCGAGCTAGCTGACGGCATTCCTCGGCCTTCTGTACAATGTCTGACAAAGCACTGTACTCAGAGGCATCTGGATGGTATGGCAAAATTGTGTCCAGAGTACATGATGGTTCACGGCCGTATAAGAGGAAGAAGGGCGAAAAACCAGTTGTTGCTTGGGTGGCAGTGTTGTACGCGAACGTTACGAATGGCAGTACTTGGTCCCAGTTCGAGCTTCCAGATTCAGATGTAACATACATTGCGAGCATGTCCCCAAGCGTACGGTTGAAGCGCTCCGTGAGGCCATTTGTTTGCGGGTGGTACGCAGTTGTAGCTCGATGTATCGATTTACAAGACGACAGGAGCTCTTGGACTACTTCGGAAAGAAAGACACGACCTCTATCACTCAGTAGCTCGCGGGGGGCGCCGTGTCGAAGAATGAAGTGGTGCAGAAGAAAATGGGCTACCTCTCGAGCTGTCGCCGCGGGAAGTGCAGCAGTCTCGGCGTAACGGGTCAGGTGGTCGACGGCGACGATGACCCATCGATTACCAGCGGCACTGCATGGTAGCGGACCATAGAGGTCGATTCCCACGCGATCAAACGGGCGAGCTGGACACGGTAAAGGCTGAAGAGGGCCAGTAGGGTGGCGAGAAATCTTGCGTTGTTGACAGGCGGTACAAGAGCGAATGTAGCGACGTACGAAATTGTACATTCCCCGCCAGTAGTACCTTTGACGAATTCGATCATATGTTTTGAGGACGCCGGCATGAGCGCTTTGCGGGTCACTATGATGGTGGGCACAAACCTCGGAGCGGAGGTGGCGCGGAATGACAAGAAGCCACGTTCTGCCGTCTGAGTTGTAGTTCCTTCGGTAGAGAAGGCCTTCCCGAATGGCGAAATGGGAGGCCTGTCGGCGGAGTGCCCGAGGATGCGTAGCCGCGGAAGTAGTGCCAAGGATATCTAGCAGGTTAGAAACCCAAGGATCTTGTCGTTGCTCGAAAGGCATATCCTCAATGGTGAGTGCTGACAAGAGTGTTTGAGGAGGGGACGATGAGTTAGGCGAGCACACCGGTGACCGAGAAAGAGCGTCGGCGTCAGAGTGCTTGCGGCCAGAGCGGTACACTACACGGATGTCGTATTCCTGAAGCCTGAGAGCCCAGCGCCCGAGACGGCCAGACGGATCCTTGAGAGACGCGAGCCAGCAGAGAGCGTGATGATCTGTAACTACCTCGAAGGAGTGGCCGTATAAGTAAGGGCGGAACTTTGTTACAGCCCACACGATTGCTAAGCACTCCTTTTCGGTAACGGAGTAGTTGGACTCGGCTTTGGTGAGAGCACGGCTGGCGTAGGCGACAACGTATTCGGAGAAGCCAGGCTTGCGCTGGGCGAGGACGGCGCCGAGGCCGACACCACTGGCATCGGTGTGAAGTTCTGTAGGCGCAGTAGGGTCGTAATGGCGAAGGATTGGCGGTGACGTTAGAACATTGCGCAGTGTCGCGAATGCATCATCGCAGGCTGGCGACCAAGAGGAGAGGTTAGGGGTGCCTTTCAAGAGCTGTGTAAGGGGGGCTATGATGGTTGCGAAATTCCGAACAAAACGACGAAAGTACGAGCAGAGGCCCACGAAGCTTCGCAGTTGTTTCAAAGTGGTCGGTTTCGGAAAGTCAGCGACGGCGCGCAGCTTCTCAGGATCAGGCAGAACTCCATCTTTACACACAACATGTCCGAGTATTGTGAGCTGGCGGGCACCAAAGCGGCACTTTTTGAGGTTCAGTTGAAGACCGGCGCGGGTTAGGCAGGTGAAGACCTGGCGAAGTCGAGTCAGGTGGGTCGGGAAGTCGGTTGAAAAGACGACGATATCATCAAGGTAGCATAAACAGATGTTCCATTTCAGGCCGCGCAGTACAGTGTCCATCATTCTTTCAAATGTGGCTGGGGCGTTACAGAGTCCGAATGGCATAACATTAAATTCGTATAGTCCGTCTGGAGTAATAAAGGCGGTCTTAGGACGATCCGCCTCTGCCATGGGCACCTGCCAATACCCGGAGCGTAAATCGAGTGAGGAAAAGAATTCTGCGCCTTGCAAGCAGTCTAGGGCATCGTCGATTCGTGGGAGGGGGTACACATCACGACGAGTGATTTTGTTGAGACGGCGATAATCAACACAAAATCGTATGGAGCCATCCTTCTTTTTAACTAGGACCACAGGAGACGACCATGGGCTACAGGATTCTCTAATTACTCCGCGTTGGAGCATGTCATCGACTTGTTGGGCAATAACACGGCGCTCAGTCGGCGACACACGATACGGCCGCTGATGGAGAGGTGGATGAGCGCCAGTGTCGATGAGGTGGGAAATGGTCGTCGTGCGGCCCAAGGAAGATTGCGGGATGTCGAAGGAGGAGCGGAATTGGTGTAGAAGGTCAAGAAGTTGCTCGCGGTGGCGCGGCTCTAGAGCGCTGTCCACAGAATGGTCAAAAAGGTCCCGCTGTAGCGGATCGGAAGCCACACGAGTTGGGGTCAAGGCGTCAACTTGGCAAACAGGGAATGACACATCATCAAAGGCGAACAGAAGGTCCACGGGCTCGATGCGGCCAAGGCACTCCCCTTCGATCAACATAGCGGGAGACGCAAGAGGATTGGCTACCAGAAGTGTGCTAGCGCCGTTGTTCATGTCAAGGACGGCAAACGGCAGCGGTAAGTGTCGGCGGCGACAGACAACGTTAGAGGGCACAAAGAGGACTGTCGCGGCGGTGGTAAAAGAGGCAGTGAGGGGAACCAGAACAGCGCTTCCGGGTGGGATGGTTGTGTCATGAGCTACGAGGAGTTTGGTCGCAAAACGAGGACACGGCTCGTGGAACAGGGCATCAGACGGTGCATCACTCGATTCAATGAGCTCTACTTGAGGACTGGCGCAGTCAATGATAGCATGATGCTGGGACAGGAAATCCCAGCCGAGAATGACGTCATGAGAACATGTGGGGAGAACGACGAATTCGATGATGTACAAGGCTGCAGCAATGACGACGCGAGCAGTGCAGATAGCTGTCGGCTGTATACTGTGAGCGGATGCGGTACGAAGCGATAGTCCCTCGAGAGGCGTAGTCACTTTTCGGAGGGAGCGGCAGAGTTTTTGGCTGATAACTGATACAGCGGCACCGGTGTCGACGAGCGCAAGAGTATGAACACCTTCAACGATGACAGCAGTAACATTCGCGGGATTAAGACGAGGACTTTGAAATTCTGTCGAATACGCAGTTCGTGCCTCGCGAACTGCGGCGGTTAGTTTTCCGGCTGAGTAGCGGGTCGTCGGCGCATTGGCGAAATGGAGCGGCGACGTGGTGATGGCGAACGACGAGGCAGGAAGTCCGGAGGGTCAGGGGATGCTGTTGGAGGACCCGATGGGACGGGGAATTGGGGGGCCAAATAAGGTGGCGCAGGCCGCGCAGCAAAGGCCATATTTATTCGGCGCCGGCAGTAGCGTGTAGTGTGCCCAGGGATGCCGCAGTGGTAGCAAATAGGCCTGTTGTCTGCAGTGCGCCATGGAGATGGTGTCTGACGCAAGGGGGGAGCAAACGCTGTTGGTGCCGAACGCATAGGGGGCGAAGCATAGGCATATGCTGGCTCAGGAGGTGGACTTGAAGTAACTTCGGCATATGAGCGACGCAATACCTGGGGAGGAGCCGGCGCGAATGCTGGAGCATAGCTCAGTGGCGCAACGCCGGACGATGAAATTGTGGGCGTGGGGAACGGCATTGAGGGTGCGACCGGAGGTGATTGAGGAACAGAATTAGGGAGGACTTCAGATACATGCTGTTGGATTGCACGGCGAAGCTCCGGAACAAGGCCAGTTGGTGACGACTCCTTAACATATGGCTGCAGGGACAGTTGTCGTGCGACCTCCTGACGTACAAAAGCCTTGATGTTTTCAGAGAGGCTAGATGACTCCCTCTCTGCGGCTAGTCCAGCAAGTGATGCTTGAGGCTGGCGAATCAAAACACGCTCCTTGCGGAGTTCATCGTAGCTTTGACATAGGTCGTAGATTTCCTTGACCGTCGTGGGGCCTTTGGCGACGAGCATGTTGAAAGCGCCGTCATCAATTCCTATGAGGACATGACGTATCTTAACGGCCTCGGTCATGGTCGGGTCAACGCGACGACACATATCAACAATGTCCTCAATGTAACTGGTGAACGTTTCACCGGGCAGCTGCAGTCGCGACCGAAGACGCTGTTCCGCGCGGAGTTTTCGGACGGCGGGGCGGCCAAAGACATCAGAAAATTTCGTCTTGAAACTCGCCCAGGTAGTAAAGTCCGACTCGTGGTTTCTAAACCACAGATTAGCGACGTCGCTCAAGTAAAAGATGACATTGGTGAGCTTACGGTTGTCGTCCCAGTTATTGTGACGGCTGACCCGTTCGTAAGTGGTCAGCCAATCGTCGACGTCGTCATCGCTGCTTCCACTGAAGGTAGCGGGGTCCCGTTGACGAATCGCACCTGTGCAGGTGACGGGCGGAGGTAGGTGCAATGAAGTCGGCTCCGTCATTGGTGTAGTCAACGTTCTGCTGCGAAGTTCCAGGGCGAGATGGGTACAGGGAACCTCAGATTGACCTCCACCAAGTGCGATGTGGATTTAATAGTTCGTTTGAACGTCTAGCGCTGCCAGTAATTCGGGCAGAGCAGGGTCGAATTGCCAGCCGCAGGGCACAGCTTCAGCACGAGAGATGGGCGCCGGAGCCAAGCGATGGTGATGGCGATGCCGCAGCATTTTCCGTTCTTTGTCTTCTTTACATTGGTAATATTCCAAAAATAATAAGTTCGATTTGCCCTCAGTTTGTAATATTCTAATTCACTTCACATCCAAAACTTTACTTTTCGCACAGCTGTAAAAAAAAATAAAAAAGAAATAAAATCAATTATACTTCTATGATTTTACAGTTACTTTTCAGAGGTTGTAATTGACCTCTTTAGTCAGTTACATTTCAGATGGAGTAATTTTCATTGCAATCGGTTACTTATTTTCTGTAACTTACAAGACTAGCACTGTGGTTCTGAAAGGTAGTGCCTCAGAATGAGCCAACTAACAGATGCATCATATTTCTCCAAAATTACTCACTAAATGCATATTAAAGACTAAACTCGGTGTTATGCAAACAGCACAAGGAATCCATCAGTTAAACTTTAGAAAGGTTATTTTCTTTTACTTCTTATTTTCTTTAAAATCTTCTTCCTCTCCCGATTAACCTGGACCATCTGCTCTGATTACAGAATACAGAATTTATTTAAAGCTATACAAATTGCCGCACAACTTCTCTGTGAGGTTGTAGCCTCTTGCCATGGTACCCGAAACCTGTCTCTCCTTGCCGCGTCGCTCGGACTCCTCGGAGCTTCTGTCCTCCCTCTCCATGTTCTCCTCTTCCACCACCTTTCGGCGTCACCGTAGTAGCACTTAGTCGCAAGCTCCCGTTGAATTCCTCGAAAACCACTCGCTGGCACAGCTGGGGATGGTTGGGGGAGGATTGGGTGTCCCCTCGGGAGCGACGCTTTTCTACGGCTGAAATTATTCTTCCGCTGGCCGTTGGTGCGGCGCCAGCTCGCAGACCTCCTCCCAAGTTGGAACCATTCAGAAGGAGGAGGAGTTAGCTATGGTCGCTCCAATTGCATGCACACATACTCAAACGAACATACACACACAGACACACATGGCAGTCTTTCCAGCCGTTCGTTCTGCCCGCGACACACAAGGCAATTCAGCCACGCACTTAACACCATGCTTAATTTATTTTTAAGTACAATGGCTCATTACTCAGTCTCAGAAGTCACATTTTCATTGTTTTTTGTGCAGCCGTCATGAGCATACAAATTTGTAAGTGTTCAGCAGAACAGACGGCAAAGTCTAGTGAAAGGGGTACAAAATGGAGTGAATGAAGTGGAAGCAGCTCACTAAAACGTATCGCAATGTGCAAACTAAATAGGTAACAATGTAGCAGTGGAATTTAATGAGGGGAATGCATTGAATTATCTGGGAGTTAAGGAGGGGGCACAAGTTAAACATCTCGGTGGCAAGTTAGAAAGATGTTCAGGAAAATTATTCTATTCTGCAGTGGCACTAGGAAGAAAAGCTCTGTTCATGGCATTGGTTGATGTGCTGATAATGCCTTGATGTTTTATCCAGTCTCTTGCTGTACTAGTAGATAGGGCTGTTATTCCAGGGTTTTGTGTCCCTTTGTGGGCTTTCTGCTCTACAAGATGTCAGTGTGCATCATTCTCTGCAGGTGCAATGGCTCAAGCTGACCAGCGGCACCACCCCAAGACACGCGTCTCGACGCCGCTGCGCCGTTTGCAGCCGCCGCGCTTCTCCGGTGGCTCTGGCCCAGGCAGTACAGCACCAGGCCTCTCAGCTTCGGCCTCAGACACTAGTGTTGTCTCACTGTATAAACCCACAGAAGTTGACGATGAGGCTATCATGGTGTGACCATGATCAGATGTGCCATGGTGGACTGTGCCGTAGCTGTCCGCTATTTGCACAGCTGTTGTGCTGCAAAGTGCAGTCCTCTCCCTGGTCACATCTGTGGCTTAGAGACCAAGGTCCCACGTGCCTATGGGCATGCTTGCAATGGCCAAATGTTTTCAAGATGTTGAGAAAAGGACACTCAGAGTGGGTGTTCTTCACATTGCAACAGCACTGGTTTGTGTGCAATCTGTTGTTAGTGAGTGTCGTGAGGGGTGACATTGGAGAGCTCCGGGATGACAGGGCATCATTGCCTGCTGTCTTACTAAAATGACCGGTAGCTCTATGACACACAGTGAGTCGTTTACACCAGAATTTTATTTTTGCAGTGCACGGATGGGGTTTGCACAGGTAGGCTGATGCATGTGCTTGACATGCATGATTTCTGCATTTCTTGTGGTGAGCAACATTGCAGAAAATGTGTACCGATTTCTCAGCCTGAGCAGTAACATTTCTGCAACTGCAGGTTGAGGCAGACTTAATGTTCTGTGGCAGGGCTGGTGTGCCTGCTTATTAAAGACTTGAAGCCTTGTTGGCCTGATATTCAGCCGGTATGAACAATTCTTTGTGTCAGTGATGTTCGAGATGTGAGAGCATAGAGTGATTACCAGAAGTAAGGAAAATAAAACATGAGAGGCTGTGTGCAACTTAATTTTTTGAGAAGTGTATGGCAGTGGCTTGCTATAATGGCTTATTTTGTCAAAGTGTGTGTGTCCACCTTATATGCTGTGAAGATTGTCTCCATCTGTATATTGTCTCTTCTCGTGTGTGTTTTATTGTATATGCTTTTATTCTTTGAAAGAACAGTTTCATTTTAGAATTCTCTGATGCCTTTTCTGGACATTGTGGTGACATCTTCCTCACCATTTATCAAATTGACTGTTTGTAATGCTCCCTTCTTTTACTTTTCAGTGTTGTGAGCTTTGATGTTGTGAGCTGTGTTTCTGACCGCTTCCTTTTCAAGCCCTTCCTATTGGGCCAAGCTGTCCTCATTTCGCTGTTCCATTTGTCTGTTCTAAATGTTCTGCTGCAGCATTGAGAAGAGCGACTTCTCTTAGCAGGTCACTCTTCACTGCAAAAAGTTTGCATCCGTCGTACATGAAGGATGCATCGGAGAAATCTCAGTCTGCCATGGGAAAGGTACCCCATCTCATCACCCTTCTCTTGACACTATGCTTGGCATTAACTTTCATTAAACAGCTGCTACTTGTTAAGTTTTCAGAGAATGCTTTAGATCTGTAATATGTGGCCAAACAGGACTTGAACCTAAAGGAAGGCATTTGTTCTTAAAGGAAGAAAGTTGTCTCACTAATATGTTAGTGATGCTTTTTATGTACGAAAAGAACTGCCTAGCTAGTGCAGCAGAGTAGCTGAACCTTGAAAACTGTAGGTTTTACGTGTACTATTTCTGGCTTCTCCTGCTGGCTGCTTAAGATGACAGTCTTCCCCTGTAAACTGTGTTGTACAGAGGCATGGTTTGCTGACAACTCTAGCTGGCAAGGTTACCTTAAAGTAACTTGCTGCTTTCACTTCATTGCCATAGCTTCCAGACCATTGGCACGCGTTTTGTATTCCAAACTTGTGAAATGCTCGACCGTTATTATTGGTTTTTTTTTTGGCTAGCATCACAAGGTATTATGTTCTGTAACTGCCACCAATATCTTTCTTGTGCTGATCACACATGGATCAAACCGGCCATATGCAATGTTTCATCTAGTCAATGACATCCACATGAAACAGTCGTGACAAACCAGTTTCAGTATAATGCTAAGCTGCCAAGAATTGGTGTTCTCTATTTGGTCCACTGCATTTTTTTATGCATATACACTGTGTTTTGTAAAGGTCCGTGTATTGTTATCATTTGAAGTTTTTAAACTTCTCCACTTCATATGTATATTTTTTTATGCCTGCTGGTGGAGGGGCTTTTATTTGTGACCATGTGTGCACTACAGGGAAGGTTGTAACAATTGATCACTGCCTCCTGTTTGCTCTATTTTTTAACATCAACATTTCCACGCTTAACTGAATCGCGTATTTAAAAAGAAACTGAGCCTGGTTCTCTTCAGTATACTTACAGCCCCCCACTGGGCCGTTCTTATCCGTCTAAAAAAAACGAGCTTTCTTTTGAAGCCCCTCTACCTAAGTGCTGTCTTATATGTACGTCCATTCCAAAATGCTCGTCCAAGGGTAGTCCATTTGGTGTGGCCTACCATTTTATTCTTTTCGCCCATTACTTCGCACACATTTCACGGTTACGGATCACAACACGTTGAGACCCTGTGAAAGATGCCAAATGTGACGTTGAATGCCAGTGTTGCACTGTGACAAAGTTTTGAAGTTACAAATGCACATTATGTGAAAGCAGGGTGGCACATGCATCTTTCTGGGCATCTTTTTTTATTGTTTGTTTTCAATGCCTTTGAAGTGGCCACTTGTGTCCCTTTGTTTTAGTATTTAACTGCATTGATACACTCGCAGGTGTCGAATGGTACGTATGGCTGGTGCATACCAGGATTGGTGCTTGCTGTAGTGAGTGCACTGCAGTTGCCCTTACTGTGCAGAGCACAGACCAGCCATTGAAATTGGAAAACTGCCCAAGTGTGCCACAGCCTGAATGTACTAAAAGTGTCAAAAAAAAAAAAAAGGAAAGTGGAGAAATGACTACTCTATTTATGCCAGTGTTGTCTGTTCAATGTTGGGTGTGTGAATGCTGTGGCTTGTACAGATCGAAGTGCCTTGATCTATTGTGTTGCCTGGTCTTTCCTTTCGTTCTCTTTCTGTTCACTCAGAGAGGAGGAAAGACATTTGCCTTCCTTTCTTTTATGACTGTGCAATTGGCATAATGTGTAACAAGGCTTTGAAACCAAGTGGGTGCAAGGCAGGCAGTTGCATTACACATTGTTGGAGTTATTCTGCTGGCTTACTCATGGTGTTGTACATTAAACTGCAACTTTGTAAATTTATCACGCTCAAGATTTTTGTACAAGAAATGTTTCCTGTGAGTGTTTTTATTCTTATTTCTTGAAATTAAACATGGAAAAAAAGGCTTTGCATATTATATTCATGGCTGACACAAGACTTTAGTCTTATTTGTACCGTGTCACATGATAAACTTTAGGGAAATCCACTGCAGGGCTGATGCGAATTTGGTGCGATCGTTGATCGCTGCACCCAACTTGAGCACTTGTCCTTGTAGAAAGTTGGCTTTCCTAAGCAATGAAAAATGCCATTCAGCGGCGGCTTAAATACTAACTCAAGGACACCTGACTTCTCTTCTTTCGAAAAATATTCAGTTGCTGCAACATGCACACTTTGTCAAAGAATGCTCTGTAGACGGCTATTTTTAACTTTTTGGGGAGCTTTTATATTTTTAAAGATAAGGGCTGCTGTTCTTGCATACACTTTTGTCACTAGTCAAGAAAATGGTAAAAAGTTTTTCAGGCTTGCTAGAGTGCTCACTTTACATAAAAAAGTATCGTGATTGTTCCGCAGTATAAATTTCTTGCTCATCAACAAATAATTCTCTGCGCGCAAGTCTGCTTAAGCGTGGAAATAGCGAAACCTGCTTTACAGGACTGTTTTCGCTAACTGCAACCTCATTGTCACTGTCGCTACTATCAACTAAATGCACCGTCACTTTCATCACTACTGTTGTCGTTATTACTTATGAGTGTATCTTTTCCGCAGAAAAGAGAATTATAGCTGATAAAGAACCGCAGATATATCGCTCCTCCAAAATGGTGCTCTTGTTCAAAATTCTAACTTTTCCGAGTCAGTGCTTGATCTGTCACGCCTGTGAAAACTGCTTAGGTATCACTTTTTCATCTTCACCGTCATGATTACGCTGCCCGTAATTAGCGGCAGGATTTGCCTGGAGGAAATCGTTCGCGCGCGACAGCTCCTCGCTGTCGCGCTGAGCAGCACTGGCTACGACCACAAATCGCGAAGCTTCCGCTTTTCTTCACTGATTGCAGATAACAGGATAACGGCAGCCAGGCAAAAGTAGTCAACCATGCTTTCAGAGTCCAATAGCAGCGCGTGTTTCGCACAGTTTAGTTCCTTTGTTTCCCGCTGCTCATTGACGCAAACCGAGATATGGGAATAACCTGACTCACGATCTTTCGAACGAGACCGTACCAATGCCGTCGGAGCGCGTATTTCTAGGACTGCGGCCGATCAAATTTCAGAGCGATAATAGCTCAATTTAAAAAGGCCAAGTGTTCAATTCGCTTCTTTGGAACGCTGTGATGTGCGAAATAGGCGATATTTTTCAGCCAAAATTTTCCCATTCTCGTGTTTTAGCAGTTCGTCCCGTTTTAAATAATGAAAATAATTGGTTCACGGGAAAGCAAAGGCGCTGTATCTGTCCTGTCGCACTTGTTCTGTGGACACCTGAACCGCGCCATAAGGGAAGGGAGGAAAGCGGGAGTGAAAGCGGAAAGAGGAGTGCTGTATAGTGAAGGGCTCCGGAGTAATTTCAACCACCTGGGGGTCTTGAACGTGCGCTGACATCGCACAGCACACGGACGCCTCTTTAGTTCACCTCCATCGAAACGCAGCCGCCGGCGGTCTGGATCGAACCCGGGTACTCCAGCAGAGTAATCGGGCATATTAACCGCTGCACCACCGCGGCGGGGTACCTTCTTGTGTCTCACGTTTTTATGCGAAGCATATTACTAGAGCTAAGCCTCAGCTTCTCGAGCGCGGCGGTGTCGCCACCATTGACCTTTCATGACCTACCACGTGATGCGTGACGCCACGACAGAGGAGAGACCGGGCTACAGTGAACTAGAAGTATATACTTCTAGTCCACTGTAACCGGGCTGCATCTCGCGCCGTCGAGCGCGGCGTCGCCACCAAGGAGAACTACGTGATGCGTGACGTCACGACAGAGGAGAGGTAGCGACGCCGCGTTCGACGGCGCGAGATGCAGCCCGGTCTTGTTGTTGTTGTTATGAACTTTATTTTTACATCGGTGGAAAAATAAAGTTCATAACAACAAGACCGGGCTGCATCTCGCGCCGTCGAGCGCGGCGTCGCTACCAAGGAGTACCACGTGATGCGTGACGTCAGAGCAGAGGAGAGATGGGCCGCCGGCTCGCGCGGTCGAGCGCGGCGTCGCTACCAAGGAGTACACAGTTTGCAATACCGTTCGTTGAAGTGAGGTAGCGTTACGCCGTAATAAATGCTTGAATTATTGTCTTCGTCCAAAATACGATAAAGCTTGTCGTACGTTTCGGAGTCACTATCGAGATGAACCAGGGGTAACTTGTACATTGCAGCCAAGTTGTAAATAGCCGGGTTGTCTGCGTAACACCTCCACCGTTCGTCGGTCATCTTCAGTTTGAACCAATTGTGCATCTGTGTATCGGGTATGTCATTGGTAGCGGTATCGTTTGCAGGCAATTTCATCTTTCTTCTCATAATGGCATTCTTATAGCGAGGCACGCGCTCGTATGCACTACCTATCGTTTCCTCGTCTAGGTAACAAAACAAATTGCGTGATTCGGTTTTGAACAGTTTTCGTAAGGACCGCTTTATGGGCTTCGGTGGTGTAATTGAAGGACCACCGTGGCGGTGATATGGCTCGAAGGGTATACATGACGTGACCTCACAACCATGCCTAGTGAAGACGAAACGACCGTTGCTGCATGTCAGGTCAGCTGGACATGGGTAGTTTACGGGGAGGCTTTCCCATATGACCGCGTTGTTGCCGAAAAATTCATAATCGTTGATCCCTTCAGCACGTCGATGTTCTAAGAGCTTTTGGTACGCATACATATGCGCGTAGTGGTAATCGATCAACGTTGGCCCGGGGTTCGTCATGTTCGTTGTGTGTCGGTAACACAGTTATACTACCGTATTTTCGAGATGAACGAGTCATGCTATTGCCGAGTTTAACCAAGGAAAACCGTGTATTTCCGAGTTTAACCAAGGAAAAACCGTGCATTTCCAAGCCTAGCCACCAATATGCTTCGCATCTGACTAGGCTTAACCTTAGCTAAGCCTCAGCATTTTTCTTCAGTATTCTTGTCGCTTAATTGGCCATATCTGGAAACGCACAAACTTTGCTTGATGGTTTTGTTGGACGGTGTTAGCTCCTGCAGCGGCCGACGACGAGTTGAGCGCATGCAGGCGAGTAGCAGACACCCCTTTACAAGCACTGGTGCTGCTCAGCATGACACCGGCTCATTGAGGAGAAGCCTCAGCATCGGGCGGGCCAAATTGGAGCATGCTCAGTCACGCCGGAAGGAAGGAAAAACTTTATTTAGCTCTATATTATTTTGGCGGCTTTTGTGGCGTATTCAGAGGTGTCTTCTTGTTGCATCCACAGGAGTCTCCCCGTCGACCTCGCCCACTTCTACCGAATGGTCGGTTGCCCTCAGTCCAGGGCTCCGCTGGCCACTGCCGCCCGTTGAGCTCGCTGTACCAGACCTTGTTGGTCATCGCAGCGGTCGCTGGACAGCAGTCTCATATTGCTCCGCACTCGCGTTTCGAATTTTGGGAACCACATCTATGTTTTGACAGGCCCATGTGGTGTGACAGTGTGGGTTTTTCGTCGCACCACGAACATCGGTCCGCGTAAATGGTAGGGTGCATTTTGTTCAGTGTGTATAGGTTTGGGTATGAACCTGTCTGTTATTGTCTCCAAATGACAGCTGCCTCTGTTGAGAGAACTGTGCGGTGGGGGATATCGCATTATTTTGCCTCTATAGCTTTGTTGTATGGCCGAGTATACCTTGGGTGCTGGCAAAAGCTCCGTGGACTCGTCGGATGCTCGAAAAGTATTGTATGCTCGAGCTATCATGTCAGCCTCTTGGTTCCCTGCCATCCCCATGTGCCCCGGCACCCATATAATTTTGTGTGTGGTCTTGTTTTCTTCGTGGTTTTTAATTTTGTCGCTCGCTTCGAGGAGGTTACGGAGCGCGTGACGATCTATCCTACCATTCATGTAATTTCGACATGCTGTTTGAGAGTCCGTGAGTATCGTTAGCGACCACTCCGCCACCGCTAGAGCAACGGCTACTTCCTCGGCCTTTGCTACCGTGCAGTGTCGCATAGAGGCGCTGGTCACTCCGCGTAGATGCGCGTAGAAACGAATCGACCACCGTGGCCACTGCAATTTTTATGCGAAGCATATTGCTAGAGGTAAACCACAGCCCTTCGTGACGGTTACACGCCGTGCAAAGAATGTGGAATGCTACGTCACACCAAGTGATACGCTGACGTCACGACAGAGGAGAGACGGGGGACCGGCTCGCGCCGTCGGCTGCGGTTGCACGCCGTGCGGACCACGTGATACGCTGACGTCACGACAGAGGAGAGACGGGGGACCGGCTCGCGCCGTCGGCTGCGGTTGCACGCCGTGCGGACCACGTGGTATGGTGACGTCACACCACGTGATACGCTTACGTCACGACAGAGGAGAGACGGGGACCGACTTGCGCCGTCGGCTGCGGTTGCACGCTATGCGGACCACGTGGTATAGCGCAGGTTTATATATAAAGGGGAGACGATTGCGCTCGCCTCCAGTAGACCCTCACAAAAGGTGGCGATGCCTCCAGGGAGTGCAGCCGAGCGGTGGAATGAAAAGCGAAGGCTGCGGCGTGCTGTAGAGAGCCCAGAAGAGCGGGAAGAACGTTTGGCCAAGGAGCGTGCTCGGCATGCGGCTCGGCGACAACGATGCTCCACTGATACGAGCAACGTAAAAGCACGTGTAACCAAGGAAAGAAAAGCTTAGCCAAGTGTAACCATGGAAAGCCGAGTTTAGCAATCAATATGCTTCGCATCTGACCAGGCTTAACCAAGCTAAGCCTCAGCCATTTTGTGTTCACCTCTCGAGGACGCGTCTGCATACAAGGTCGTGTTTTGAGGAGCGTATGTTTTTTGAATGAATTCGGCCCTTTTTTCTCTTCTGCCTCGGTGGAGGTTGGGGTCTATGTTTCTCGGGATTGGAGCTACCTTGAGAGACTTGCGAAGTTCGCCGAGGATCGCTTCCGGCCTAGTTATTTCTCGCATCTGCTCACGGTATCCGAGTCTCTAAGAGCGCTCTTCCAGTCGTTGTCTGCAGCAGCCATGAGTTTTTGCGACTCAAGCTTGGCCTCGCGTAGCTGAGATACGCGAGGCGCAATATGTTTCGCAATTCCAAGAGCCATGAGTTTTTCTGTCGACGTATTGCGCGCTTTGCGTAGCAGGGTAGCAAGGGTATGCGCTTGCTGTATTTCGCTCTTGTTGAGGCACACTGGTTGAGGTTCTCTTCGCGCATGCCGTGCCGCCTGTTGGTGATGCAGGTGATCATGAGTGTTACTTGTAGCGTTGTTGCTTTGAGCAGGTTAAAAGTGTGACTACTGCGTTGGTTGGATTGAACCCACATACCCAATAACTGTTGTCTTTTCCGGGATGGGCATTCCTTCCAGGTAGATGTTGAGTTTCAGGTCCTCACTGATTGGGGTGGTCCGGTTTTTTTTTTTGCCTCTCCACACTCGAAGCAGTTCCGATTTCATGGTCGAGCATATGCGAGTTTTCTTTCTCCGAAATATTTCTGTACACAGGAGGCCGCTTCCTGTAGTTTTTCTTCCTATCTCCCCGTGGGAGCCGGTGTTCGTTCAGGCTGTTATGTCATCTGCATACATGGCGTGCGCCTGATGCCTTCGAACTTCTCTAGTTTTCGTGCTAGACCTATCATAGCTTTATTGAAGAGGGTAGGTGAGATGACTGACCCTTGGGGTGTTCCTTTGTTTGGCGCCTGAATGTTGTTCGATCGAAGGTCTCCCATGCCGATGGTGGCAGTTCTATCTGACAGAAATGCTTTGCCGTACCCGTGGGTTCTGCGTCCGCAGTACAGGCCATCTGGCCTGTAAGGATCGCTTCGTGACTGACGTACGTTATCGTATGCTCCTTTGATCTCGAGGGCCATTATGACATTTTCACCCGTTCGGCCGGTACGTTGCGGAGCACATCTTGTATTTGGAGGAGCACGTTCTGCGTCGAGAGTTTTGCTGTGAAGCCGAACATGGTATGGGAGGTACACGGTCATTATCTTCCATGTAATTTTACAGTTTGAGCATCACCACCCGCTCGTAAAGCTTGCCAAGGCATGACGTGAGCGAGATGGGCCTGAGATCTTCAATTTGGAGCTTTTTGCCAGGTTTAGGGATCATAATTACTTCGGCGTGCTTCCAGTCTTGGGCAACCGTCTCCGCCTTCAAGTGTTTGATTAGAAAGCTTACCAGCTCTTGTATGCGGTCGTTACTTAGGTTGCGGATCAGGGCGTTGTCGATTCTGTCCGCTCCTGCTGCCGTGTTTCTGGTCGTATTCCTTATGGCCGCGCAAACGTCTTCCACAGTTATTGGGCGGTCGAGTCTCTCGTTTTCGGCTCCGCGATAAGTTTTTTGGTATCGCGAGGCGTTGTAATCACCGAAAGATCTTGCTCGTGCCTTCTATAAGAGTTCGGTGTCCGAACCCTCGAAGGAGTGGATTAATCTGTGGATGGCTTTATTGTTTTCTGATTTGATCTTGGTCGATCAATTAGTGCTCTTAGGAGATTTCAGGTTCTGGCCGTGCCTAAAGTTTCCTTAAGATAGCCGCTGAATTGTATCAATTTTGTTTCGTGAGTGGCGTCGCGTATTCTTCAGCTTTTGCCGCAACTTCAGCTATCTTTAGCTTCAGTTTTCTGTTGTTTGTTCTCACTGAAAATGTTTTCCGCTGAAGTCTGCGTAATAGCTATCTGCCGCCTCCGCCTCAACTGAGGTCGAAGTGTACACCGATGTAGTTAGCGTGGGTCGGAGAGAATTGTGATTGACTGAAAGGGCGTGGGCATGGATGGCAACGGTATGGGGTGACATGTACATTGCCATCCGTATTCACGCCAGAGCGCGAAGGCTTGCACTTGTCTTCGGGAGGGGTGGTATTCGGGAAGCATATTTTTACGCAGGGATTAATAGTTAGGAGGGAGGAGATGTGGAAAGGAATGGACAATTACGTTGGAAGGGAAGAAGAGGAGAAAGCTTCAGGGTGGCGAGAATTGCGCTAATTACAAGCACTGTACACCAAACCATACGCCTCAGTCCACAGCGGCTGCGAAGCAACTGACCACGGCGGCGGTCAAGCCTCCAACGCAGCAAAGGGTGCTAAAAATCTTTGGCTCCGGACAGGATGCCAATGGAAACTGACTTTGTCAACGTTGAACGCTAGAACCTTAGCTAGGGAGGTTAGTTTAATAGTGCTATCAGAGGGATCTTAGAAGGTATGAAACGAGATGTGATAGGGCTCAGTGAGGTTAGGAGGCCAAATGAGGCATATGGACATGCATTGTGTTATTGTGGTTTAGTGGAGCGACGAGAACTATAGAGTAGGGTTCCTTGTCAAAGGATATAGCTGGTAATATTGTAACGTAACGTTAACAAAAGACAATCTGGGTCAGAGGAACGTCAGGCAATCTGGCACCGAGGAACGTCAGCCACCAGTCTGGAGAGCACGAGACAGAACACAGTTTCGCGCTTCGTCGTCTTCCCCAATCGCCCGTGTCTTTCTTCGTCATCTTCAATAAATGGCAGGTGTCATTGCCCTCCTTTGCAGAATCGCCTCGGTGAAGCCGACTAGGAGCAGACTGATGACCTGACAGTGTGCTAGGTTGATACCAGTGGAGCACAACACAAAACAGAGCACCATTAGTCTCAAGAATTCCCCGACATACACAAAACCACGGATGCCGACCCGCGCTGCACTTGCCGGCAGGGGCAATAAAGGGACTCCCCGCCGTGCGAATTTTCGAACCGGACCAGTGCGTCAAAACTTTCTTCAGTGCTCGGGCGAGGGCATGACTTATTACTGAATAAAAGGCACCGGTGTCGAGTAATGCGGTGACATCTACTCCATTAATCGTTACGTACAAATCGTAGGTAGCAGTGCACGTCGGATGCTGTTGCTACCTGACACCAGCGAACTCTCGTCGAACCGGCTTGACGATGACGGAGGATCTTCACATTTCCCGAAATCAGCGACCGTGCCTCCGAAGGCCGCTGGTAGTTTTCCTGGCGAGGGCTGGGAGAGCGGCGTCGGGAACAGTTGGGACTTGGCGAATGGTAGCTAGTCGGGGAAAGAAACCGACGCTCTTGGTAGCCGGACGTGATGATATACTGTAACGCAGAAAGGCGACTTAGATTTCAGTATCCGTTCGCTATTCCGAGGGCAGGGGTCGTCCGATGCAAAACCCCGCAGGCCGACGCGGCGGTACGGACACGCCCGGTAGAAGTGACCTGCTTCACCGCAATGATAGCGGGGCCGAAGATCCGGCGCCCCCCATACTTGACTCTTACGGGGTCGCTGGTAGGTTGGCGGAGGGTAGTAGCGAGGGGGACCTCGCGACTCCACTGCTGGAGCTTCGGCGTTGATGCCGTGGTCCGGCGTGGGAGACTGACGTAGAGCAGCCGCATATGTGGGTCTAGCGTCGAACTGGTGGGGAACGTCGCTGCCATACGCATCTCGTTCTGGACGACTTCAGCCAATGAGGGAAATGATGGCGTGTTGCAAGACATCCGGAGGGCTTGCTGTTCTTCTCGCACGATTGAATGGATGAGGTTGCGTAACGCGTCCGTGTCACGCCGACATGCAGAGATTGCGTCGGACCCAATGATGTTGACGTCATGGTTGCACTGACGGGCTCGGTGTTGCGGAGTTGTCTCCATGGTGTAAGCCTCACTGAGAAACTCCACCAGAGTGCGCGGTGGGCTGCGGACCAGTCCCGCGAAAATCTCTTGCTATCACGTCTCGCATCAAATGGCGCTGCTTCTTCTCTTCCGGCATTTGTGGGTCAGCGCGCTTGACGAGATGTGTCATGTCCTCAAAGAACATACGTACGCTCTCGTTCAGGTGCTGGCTGCGCGAGTATAGCGCAGCTTCTGCTCGCTCACAGCGGTCGGCACTCGGAAAAGTGGCCTCCGAGTCACGACAGAAAGCTTGCCAGGATGGAAAAGAAGCCTCATGGTTTTCAAACCATGTCCGTGCAGACTCTTCAAGAGCGAAGTAGACGTTGAAGAGCTTACGCTCATCGCTCGACCCGTTGTAACGAGCAACATGCTCGAAGGTCTCAAGCCAGTCCTCGGCGTTCTCGAACCCGCAGCCATGAAAAGACGGCGGTGTTCGCGGCTAAAGTCACAGGATGTGCGCAGGAAGCCTGCTCTCAAATGTCAAGGCATCTGGTTCTACAGCCGTATCAGGCTGCGTCGTCCCGGTAGTGGCCGGAAGGGGTCCGAATTCCGGGGGCGCTCCACGTAGGCGTCGGCTGAGGCGCTGATGTACCAGAGTAAGCTCCGTAGTGACAGGTGGATTATGCAGCACTGGAATCGTACCTATCTTGCCCAGCACCTCCACCAGATTTGTAACGTAACGTTACACACAAGGCAATCTGGCACAGAGGAACGTCAAGCATTAGTTAGGAGAGCACGAGACAGAGCACAGTTTCGTTTCGTCGTCTTCCCCAATCGCCCGTTTTCTTCTCCGTCGTCTTCAATAAATGGCATGTGTCAATATAAAGGAATTCTATAGCACTTATGAAAGGGTGGCAGAGTCATAATTAAGCTTATTAAACGGTATATACTCAAGGTTGTACAGGCCCATGCGCCTACATGCAGTCATGATGAACAGGCAGTTGAAATCTACGGAGGCATAGAACTGGTAATGGGGAAAGTAAAGACGCCGTACGCTTTACTAATGGATGACTTAAATGCCAAGGTAGGGAAAAAGCAGGCTGTAGACCAGGCAGTGGGTGACTTTGATATTGGTTCTACGAATAGCAGGGGGGAGTTACTAGATGAGTTTGCAGAGCGCAATAACTTAAGAATCATGAATACCTTCTTCAGCAAACGGAAGAACCGGAAGTGGAGATAGAAAAGCCCTTACTGGGAGATTAAAAATGAAATTGACATCATACTGAGTTCTAACCCCGGCATTATGCAGAATGTAGAGGTAATAGGAAAGGTGCGATGCAGTGGCCACATGATGGTAAGAACTCGAATTAGTCTAAATCTGAAGAGGGAACGGAACAGATTACTAAGAAAGAAGTCCAGTAACGAATTAGCAGTGAGGGGGAGGGCAGAATTCAGCATATCGCTACCGAACATATATTCTGCTTTAATCGCGGCTGATGACCACAGCGTAGAAGCAATGAACAGTAATTTCAGAGATATCATTACTGAGTGCGCTGTAGAAGTAGGCGGTAGGATAGTTAGAAAGGATACCGGTAAATTATCTAAGGAGACGAAAGATTTGTTTAAAAAACGCCAAAGTCTGAAAGCTTTCAGTCCAACAGACAGGATAGAAATGGCAGAGATATCAAGTATATGGACATGATAGTCAAAATAGCCGAGGAGTTCTATACTGGTCTATACAGTAGTCGAAGTAGTCAGGACAATAATAAGATAGGCCCTAGTGAAAAGCAGTCAGACATTGCGCCAGTGATGATGGACAAAGTTAAGAACGCTTTAGAAACTATGAAAAGAGGGAAAGCAGCTGAGGATGAATCACGTAACTACAGATTTGTTGAAGGATGGGGGAGGGGAATACTGTGCTAGGAACACTGGCCACCCTGTATACGCAATGCCTGGTGTCATCGACGGTACCGAAATCGTGGAAGAACGCTAACATGATCTCAGTTCATAAGAAAAAGGACGCTAATTAAGGACGCTAATACGACTTTCAGTACCCACTTCCTAAGAAAAATTATTGGCTGCGAATCTGCTCGGACAGTTTTTTTTTGTTTGTTTTTAGTGTGAAATCACTATAAGCGGACACAAAAACGTTAGATCAGTTTGCAAGAATCTGAACCTTCTGATCAGTGCTTACATACTAAAAAAGACTACACTTACACTAATCTAATTGGGTAGGTTAAATGGCGAGCGTTAATTCAGGATTATGGAGGTATACGGTAAAAGGACAGAGTAGAATGTTTCACAGTGAAAAAGGAAAACTACAGATGTAGTGCAATTTTAACGACTGCATTATCGGGATGTTTTTCACGCGTTCTGGACGAAACGCGTGAAATTCGGTGTTACCGCTGTAAGAGGGCATGCTTGAAACGACGTTTTCTTGGCAGGGTGCTCGTATGCTGGTCATTGACACGAGGTATCCAAGTTGGCAAAATCGGAGTGGTTGCTAGCCCTGCTTCCCTGTCTCATGTCACGGCATCTTTCGTAAGCTTTTGTCTATTCCGAAAGATAAACGTTCTTCCATTAATAGCTTGGAAGCCTGTTCCTTTTCTTCTCCGTGGCCTGAGAGCTTAGAAGCATCTCCCTTCAGCGATGGCATCAAGTAAAAAGCGCTCATGATTAGAATGTCATGATCTCATCTTTGCTAGGGGATGAGCTTGATTAAAGTAAAAAAAGAAGGACTCACAGAGACATCTCAGCGAAGAACGCTTGAGTGTACAAATGATATTAGGTAAGTTGAATAAGGTGAGACATCAATGGAATAATTACGAAAGTTTTATATTACTTACCTTATGACTAGTGATTCACACGCACACAGTCATGTCCGCAGTCATTGTTTTTAAGCGGCGCTCGTTGCTGTCGCCAACGCACCTATCTTTGGCCCTTCATAATAAAGCTTTCCTCGTTTAAGAACTGGTATTTGAGGCAGTTACATGGTTTCCGACGTAACAAAATTTTGCCGGGTTGGATATCCGTTACGGCGAATAAACCGCACTTAGTGCGTCGATAGCGGGATAGAATTTTACTAGCTTAAGCAGGCACGCTCCTGTAATTGGGCCTCCAGAAGCCGTAGGAGGCACTGCGGAAAACCACGAGTTGGCAGGTTTAATCGGCTTAAAATTAAGTGATCCCGTCGCGGAAGAGCTTGTAACCTGGCTCTTAATTGTGGACCTGTTAACGCGTGGGCGAGTGAGGTTAACGTACCTGGACAGAGACCAGGCGGCCAGGCTTCGCGGTCATTCCAGCGGCCGACGAGTTCGGCGACAGCCGTGCCGACGAGCATTGTTGTCCCCAACAACTTGCACATCTGCAGGGCTCTGGATTCGCGCTGGCGCCGATCCCAGTAGTAGGGCGCGCGCGCGGGCTGTAGCCACACCGGCGACACGAGGGCTTTCCCGCGGCTGCGCGCGTCTTATTTGGAGCACGCGGGAGAGGGGGTGGCAAAGGCTCGCGTCCCCGCGGTGTGCCAAGTTCTCGTTTTAGAGACCCTGCGCTCGAGCACATGAGGCGGTCAACGTGATGTCCCGCGGCCGGATGACTCGCGCTCAGCGGCGGCCACGTAGGGAGCAGTGCTGCCGCCGGGAGTCGCCGGCCTTCTGTTGAGACGGCGCGTGGAGGAAGACGTGCGTGCCTTCCGCCTTTGGGCTGCAGTGTGCTTGTGCAGTGTGCTTGTGCAGCACAGAAGGCCAAGTGCACGCTGGTGTGAGTGCGTGCGCCCATGCATCATCGGCGGCCACCCTTCGCCGAGAAGTGTGTTGACGCGGGTGGCGGCGGTGGCTGAGCCATGACCGTTAGCTACCAGTACGATGTGGCCTCCACTTCGTCGGGAGGCTTCATCCGGCTCCTGTTCAAATGGAAGGGCAGCGTCTGGAAGCTCGTCTACACCGAGCTCCTGCTGCTCACCGTCGCCTACGGATTCCTGTCGCTGCTCTACCGCCAGGCGCTCTCTGAGCCTCAGAAGAGGTACGATGCCTCCTCGCCCACACTCTTTGCACGGTGAGGCTCGTTGAGCGCGAGTCCCACCGGCACCGCGCGCGAGAGATGTAGGTCAGGACGCAGTGCGCCAAGGCTCCTTCATTCACGTCGAAGGTGCCACGGAGACGGCAAAGAACTCAAAAATCACGGTGATTGTTAAGTTTACTTCACCTGTGCTGGTGAGCAGTATAGACGTTCATTGCATAATAACAACACTGGTTCAAAGTAGGAAAGGTAGCGCGAGTCCTTGGCTGCGTGTGTTCTCCTTCGTGTGGTTACATAACCACGAGCGTTGGCTTGCAGAAATGCCATCCCGACAGACAGCTCAGAACGTGGAGTTAAAACAGGTAGTCGGTATTTGAAGACACATAACTCGATTGTAAGGACAAGATGAAGTTACTCTCTAAACCATGCTGCACTTAGGTTATTTCAACCGTGGAAACAAGCAAGAGCACGAAGAATGCCGTCTCTAAAGAAACCTTCGGGCATTCTTTTCATTACGGCACTTGCAAGCATCGCGGCAGCAGCGATGGAGTAGCGTGTTCTACATAGAATCCCATGTGGTATCGGTGTATCGGAGCAAGTATTTGCTTTTTTGTCGATTGACTACCCAATCGTGCTACGTGTTGCAGGTGAGTTAGATCTAGTGTATGTATCTTATGCACGTGGTAACACACACACACACACACACACACACACACACACACACACACACACACACACACACACACACACACACACACACACACACACACACACACACACACACACACACACACACACACACACACACACACACACACACACACACACACACACACACACACACACACACACACACACACACACACACACACACACACACACACACACACACACACACACACACACACACACACACACACACACACGCACACACACACACGCACGCACGCACGCACGCACAAAGAATCACAGCCAATGCAGGCAAGAGAGAGCGTGGACAGAAACACACGCAAGAGAGGGTGTACGAAACGCGTCATAAAGAAAGGCGCCCTGCACTTTACAAAAGGATGAAAACAAACAACATAACGTTTTCAGGAAGTTTCTGTTTGGTAATTTCGCGGGAATATTTTTCATTCATAAAATCATAAAATTTGTTTCTCGTATGGCGTCTTCTTTCTTTTTTTTTTTGTATAAAAGCTTGCTTAAGAGTTGAATGCGTTTTCGTTATCGGGTCACTTCGCGTCGCGCATTCGCTGTGCCTAGACTTATTTAACTCTTCGTATCATGTGGATAGTGTGCCCGTATCGCAATCCGGAAGTTTGGAGTTGAAAACCTACACCACCAAAACTAACCCCATGTTTTCAGCTCACTTTCATTTTGGTCACAGGAACTTCCCCGAGAAAATTGGCGTGAGCACTTTAACCCGTTTTTGAATTTACACATCTCAGTAGAAAGTCATTTCCTTGCAAGTAGGACAGCCAGATAAATGAAAGCGATATTATAGCTATTGAATGCATTAAAACTTGCAAGCCTTTCAGGCTTAACTTGTCCTTCGTCTGTTAACGCACTACGTACCCTCATAGCGATAGCCACCGATATTTTTCTGCTATTAATAAACGGCAGACTATCTAAGTAGCAGCTAAATACTGTTCTCTGCTGCCGAAGTAGGTGACGGGACTTGGCTGTTTCACCTTGCGACTGGCTGCTCTTAAGGTCAATAGACAGTGCAGGTGCTAGTTCATAATCACGTGCCTTGATGTTTATCTTGGAAAAAAAAAACACGTATAGTTACAAGGGAGAACACAGCCGGTCCATTGGTCCCTCCCAAATCAAGCTTAAGAGGGATGGAGGTGGGCAGTATATTGACCGCCTTTGTCTATGGCGTTGTCTATGGCTCATGGCCACTCAGGCTACGAGTGATGCCTGGCTGTCCTGAAAGCCTCTCTCAAATGCGGCTAACATGTAAACTTATCTGTGTTCACTTCGCTTCGCATCCTCCCAATGAGGCGGTGTTTACACATACGGATCTATACATACGGTGTCTACGGTGCATGATGCTTGTACACATTCCGGAATATCTACGCGAACACTGGACTTAAGGGGTTTGCTCGTAAAATTTGACTCGTAAAACTTAATTCGTTATTTGCTGACCGCTATCTATATGTCTACTGCCTGGTGTAAATGAAAGCTTGGCTATCGCACCATCAGCAGAGCGGCGGTTAAGCACTGGCTTCTGAAAGAAAAACTTGGCTCAGCTTCCCCTACCCTATAAGGGTACGACGCAACATATAGAGGCTTTCGTATACATGCTCCTTTATCGCGTACATGCTCCTTGTTACTCGCTTAATCATCATCATCATCAGCCTGATCACACCCACTGCAGATAAAAGGCCAACATTTTTACATCACTCCAATCTAGCCAGTCCTGCGCCAGCTTCAGCCACTTGCTATTTGCAACCTGTCGCTTAATCAGCAATCCCTTAATTTGTGCCTCTATTACCTCGCACATACTTTTCACCATACAGTCGCAAGCTACCACTTAAGTCTCAAGGTAGATTTTATTTCTGTAAAAGCTAGACCGCCCGGCATGTGAAATAACATGTAAAATGATTATAATAACTTCGCTTTAACCAAGCCGTGCGGACATGCCTGCATAGCTTATGGGGTATACCCTGTCTGACTCAGTATCCAAGGGCCTTAGGCTTGGATTCCATCTCACCCTCCCACCTCAAAAGAGCTTCCCGAGATGTCAGCTCCTGCCGCATGTCATGCGCTCTCGTTACGTTGCACAGCTCGATGTGCTGTGCTCGGCCATGTTTTCTGCCAGCTGCCCCCTACCACAAAATGATGGTGATTTTTCGCGCTCGTGACGCTGACAATGGTGGACTTCAGGTTGATGAGGTTTTTAACGTTATTGCGTTAAAATAGGCCATTAACAGGGTTTTTCTTTACTGAATTGTATGACATGTTTGAAATATACCTGAGGAAGGGGGACAGCGGTGCGACATACGATGGCATGTTTTCAGATGAGCGGTGAGCCCGGACTCCGCTAAGTCGCTGGATTTCGTAACTGACCAGCGTCAGTTACGAAATCCAGCGATATAAAAGACATCATGTTTACGCACAGCTTCCACTGCCACGTGGTCACGCGCTCAACATGTGCGCGGCGTTGCGATTGTTTCGCTTGCTCTGGCGCTATGCCATTTCTGAATTCGCCGGACTACTCGGTCCTCCTTGCTTGTTGAGCAGATCTCGGGCATCGCAGACGCCCAGCCGGGCAGGAAGACGTGTCGTCCACGGCTAGCTACTCAAAGCCTGCTCATGCGCTACATCTAAGCACCGCTGTTCACATGCGGATACGTCGGCACGACGCCGTCGAGAGCGGGGACGTCGGAGAGGGTGAGATCGCTGACAAGGAGCCAAGTAGTCGGAACACAGGCAACGCTGAAAGCGACACCTCTGCACCACCAAACGGCGCGGCGCGCGGGCTTTTTAAGTCTGGCACGGCCCCCTTCTGGTGATAAGGAACACATTGGCTGCACTGGAGCGGGGCCGCTTTTGTCACCTCAGCCTTCAGCACGCTCGCCTGCTGTGATCGCACACCAGCTACGTAAGTTCCTGACAAGAATTGCGGAAACTGTGTTTCTTGAAGAAGACGCTTGGACTTGCTTCATACGACATATCTCAACTAAAGAGCGCGCAAGAAGACAAGGATTAGACACACAACCCAACCACGGCGAAAAAGTGAACGAAGCCCGTGCGTAAAGCGCTAAGGCTGAATGCAAATAAATACATGCCCCGGGTCAGCACATCTGCTGGCTAGTCGAATTCTGTGCGTGTGTGGTTGGCGTCTTGTTGTGTAGCTTACTTTTTGCCATTTATGCTGAAGGAGCTGCAGATGTTTCCTCCACCTAAATACGGCCGTCTTGATCAACAAAAGTGTGTCGGCACTATCATAGCAGTGACGGAAAAGTTCTGCATGACGTAGGACTAAGATAGGAAGAAAACAAATAACACGAAGTGAAGTGAAGGCCTTTGAGAGACTGGGCTTATTTGCAGACGTCGAGGTTGTGCTCTCCCTAAGGGCACAGAAATTTTGTAGACACATAAACTTCGCCTTTAAAAAATATATGACGGGACAGAGTTAATGGCTCCCGTCCGCGGATCTTTCGCGTACACGCACTTCGCTATACTCGCATAATCACTAATCCCGTAACGCGTGCCTCTGATACCTCATACCTTCAGCATACACAGTTGTCAGCTACACCATTATATGAAAAACAACCCGAATGAAATACATGCTCCCCGCTTCTACAAAGTCTTACGGACGTGCCTGCGTGCATGGCCTAAGAGTAGTGCGCTTGACATGAGATTCCAGGGTCCCGGTTGATTAAATTCCCATTTTCCCCCCTCTCAAATGTAGTGGCCGAATCGACACTTCTTGCGGACTAGGTCATGTCATGTTGTTCCGTGACGTTATGCAACCCACCGACCAGTCAGTGCATGACCATATCCCCCGCTAGAGGCATGCTCGTCATTTTTTCGCTCACAATGCCCAAGTCCAATTTTTCGCAGAACGGGACCCCTAACTCCGTCGCATTGAAATGTAGCAATAAAAAAGGGGGAGGGGACACCTAACCTCGGACACTTATTGGTCGGCGGTTTGTGTGAAGTCACGAGACCACATGTCAGGTCGAGTTGGAAATAGCTGCCAACTCAAGCAGCTCTTTTCAGGTGAGATTGGGAAGATGAAAATAGAACTCATGGGGACCCTTGGATCCGGAATCAGACATGCTACCCTACAGCCCACGCAAGCACGTTAGTACGGCTTGTTTTAAAGGGCCTTTAAATCGATATCAGCTGTGCGGCCTTTCAGATATTTAGGTATAGGAGGCACTGCGGCCATTTTGTTGCACTGATGCAGTGTCTGCTAGGCGCACACATGCCACCTTAATCACAGCCTGCACATACGCAGAAGAAATTAGGTCGGCCACGTACAATGTCGCGTGCGACGGCCAGAGACTGAAGGAGAGAAGGCTAAAAGCACGGGGTCGCGTTGGTGTACCGCTGCAGCGCCAGCTCGCCACACACTTACATCGACAATACCACAGTCAATATCACGCGGCAGAAAGGTACCGCTCGCGCCTACATGGCGCATGAATCCTACTGTTCGCCTGGAAATTTTTAGAGCGCAAGCTTACTACTCGGGTTACAAATTCGGATTTCGCTTTGCTTGTCCGAATGACCTTGATGTAATTAAGTGTAGGTGCCCATCGAGAAGTGAGACAGATATTGAGCCTTGCTTCCCCCAAAATTTAAAGTCAAACCAAATATTAAAAAAAATTGCGGAATGAAAAGCCACTGTTAACGGCGCTATCGCGTCTACCCTTAAAGCGAATCTTGAGCGTCCGCCTAAATCCCACCGGCATACCGTGTAAAACCGTACTAATCCATCAAAACCATCTTCAACAGAGCTTCCGCTCGTATCACCAGGTTCCAGCCGTGCTTAAACCCGCACAGTTTTGAATATGTCTTTAAACTCTCATTGCTTGACAGCGCCACAGAGGAGAAAAAGGAAAGGGAGAATGCTCATTTGTCGCTAATATAAAGCTCGAAAGAAAAACTTACAATTTTCATTTCGAATGAAAATTGTATCCCAGCAGAACGTTATTTTAATGCACTTAACTTTTTGCGCTCCTCGCCTTGTGTGACCATGTCAATTCTACATGTCAAATTACTGCCATTTACACCCTGGCGCTGTCATGGGCTGGACGGGAAGCGGTACACACTGTCTCTGTTTCGAGCGCAGAAGGGCTCAAGATCAGCCTGATATGCATCAGTAGTTTTTGAACTGCATTTGATTCTCTTATTAATGCCTTCATTAAAGAATGCTGATCTATACTGTCAGCCAGACGGCGCTCCAGTACAGATGCCGACGAAGTGTTGGCGCTGGTGAAGCTCGTACCTGCCCGACATTCTTCTACGCACTGCCGTACTGACTGCTCTCATTTTCATTCGATACATACCTTTGCGTAGGCTTTCTCGAGTGGAAACCTCGCGGAAGGCAGGGATCAAGAATCCGCTTTCGAATAGAGTACCGAGATAAAATACGTAAGGATTATCGCTGCACCAGCGATGTTCAAAAAGAGGGAAAACTTTATTTTCCGTTGACAAAAGAGGAACAGAAAGAGTAAAACGGAACCACCGCATTTACGGTGCATTTTTATTGTATGCCTGTTAAAATGAATAACTTGGTTCATGGGTTATGGGGATCAGTCTCCGAAAGCGACCCAGATTATATGAGGGATGTCGTACTGGAGGGCACTAGATAATTTCGGCCGCCTGGGGCTTTTTGCCTTATACACTGATGTCGCACAGCACAAAGAAAACAGGCGCCTTGTGTTTCGTGTCCATCAAAACATGAACGCCCGGCCGGGAAGTCCGGCTCAGTAGTGGATCAACCTAACCAATTAGCCACGGTGACGGGACTAAAATTCTTAGTTACGGTTTGTAACTATTCCCCCACAGTCGCATATAGAAACCGCCATAATACTAAAACCTCAGTTACTCATACATGTCGAATACATAAAAGAATCGACAGTCCGACATTAAAATAGCGACTGCTCGCGGTATTCTGAGGGAATGTTGCTGAAAGGGCTCCAGAGACGGCCGTGTATCCCACATCCGTATGAATCGGACTCCTGTGCGTCTCTCAAGCGCCTGCTATTATTTTGAGATATGCTGCATCGAATGATGACATTGTGGCATGCCATCGTTGTCTCGGCGAAGATTGGTTGGTTGGTTGCACAACTTTTATTTCCATCGAAAATGGGCGTCCTCTTCCCCACCCCCGGCACGCGTGCCGGGGAAGACGGGGAATCGTGGGCCCGCGGATTAGAGGCTGGCAGGTAGCCCTTGGCTTGTTGCGGCCTCTTCCGCCAGATGGACGGTGCGGTGCTGGATCGCAGGGTCGGCGCTTCGCAGCAGGGTATCCCAGGCTACTCTACTCGTAACATTTTGTCTTATCCCTGGACTGGAGATTGTGGGCACTCCCAAATTATGTGGTCGAGGGTCCCTCTCGTCCCACAGTGTTTGCACAGATCATTGTCCCTAAGGTCTGGTAACGCTTGAAACGCCCAGACCGGGTTCATGAACGTATTAGTTTGTAGCCGTCTCCACGCGACAGCTTCTCTATTACTTAGGCTAACATCTGGCGGGCGTACCAGTCTACGTCCCAATTTATAATGGTCGATGATTTCCCCGCAATTTTGCAGACGCTCGTCGTATGCCCAGTGTTCGGGGGGCTCGACGGCTCAGCACGCCTGCCAAGCACGCGCAGTTAGTGAATGCTATGTGGCAGCAGGATTCAATGGCGGCGGTTCGCTGTCCCGTTCCCGCCTGGCACAGCGGGTTATGCCAAAATATATTTGTGGAGACCCGACGACTAGTGTGTCTGTTGTTCATCTCCACAAATTTATTTATGACAGTGAACTGTCTTTTTTAGGAAGCCACTGCTAAAGAAATTTGGGTGAAGTTTTTTTTTCACCTTTTTATAGTTCACTTTTTATCTGCTATTCTGTTAGGTTTTTTCGTCTCCCATATGTTTTTTATCATTTTTATCGCCGTTATTAAATGTCTTTTATCGCTTTTATGGCCATCTACACCATGTGACGTTCTTTCTGCCTCTCGCGAGCAATGATACGCCGCGTCTATATATTAGTGTTTCGTTGAATAAAGAATCAGTTGTCAGTAAGCGCTTGTCCATGCCACTTCCTTGTGTTCTGTTATTGTTGGCGCTTCTTTATTTTATAACATGTACCAACTAGCCCAACAAAAAGTTCTGCTGGAGTACTTTATTACCATGCGCCGCGATGTGCAGCGTGCGTGATAGACTTTGATAGACGAAGTATACAATAAGCAAGCTGAAATAAACGTGACGCGTGCGCGCTGTGCCAATGTGTTGAAGTGACGAGTTACATTGTTACGACTTGTCGCTCGCCACATTATTCCACTGGAATGAACCTAGAACAAGCACTTGGCCTACTGCCGCGGTACAGCTAGTTGATGACTCGGCAGGAGTTAACGATGCTCATGGAAGGGTACTTGTAGAAGCTGGTGCAGTGGAAACGACTAAAGAGGGGCTTGATTGCTCAAATTAAATTAATTCAAATCCAATGTTAAAACAAATCAGCGTTTAGTTTTTAACGAAAAACGTAGTCGAGGCAGAACGCTGGTATGACAGGCAATTAAGGTCTCACCTGCCCTGATTTAGCAGTACGCTTATGTAAATATGTTCTTTCAGAAAAGAAAAAAGGCAGATTACACTCTCTTGTAAAACTGATGACATAGCGATGCTTTTGCGTTTGTTTCCGTTAAGCTATCCGTGATTATTTTTCTAGGCTCGTCACTTCTATCTATTGTCGTCGATAATTCATTAGGTGGCTTCTGCCATAATGCGTGCTGTTTAATCAAGGCGTCCAATAGGTCAAAACAAAAATAAAGCGCTTGAATAGCCCGTTACTGCTCCGCAGGTGCACATATAGTGCCGTGAAGGAAACTAGTGCACATACTCCACTGCAAAGAAGAATAAAATCTGCGGCTATAAAATAGTTTTAAGATTTTGCTGTTCAGCCATTAGTAGGGCAGAAAGATAAATAAAGTTGCCTGCGCTACAATATTCACACTGAGTTCCATCGCGAGTACAATGCCAAATGCTCTTACTTCACGGGAAGCCAGTGTAGTAGTTTCTGGCTTTGGATTTGGTCACGGGATTGGCGAACACACTCGAAATAATCTACATACGTTACAGGCCAGAACGTGTTTGACAGAACGGCCATACATGAACTGTTGCGGCTGAAAGTAGCGCTAATCACGGTCGCAACTAGGCTGCTGTTTGTGTTCGGAAGTTTTTCTGACAATACTTCGGAAGAAATAAGAAATTTGATCCGTGCCCGCACATGACCACAACGTCACATGACGGCAGAGAACTATGTCACGAGGTGAAGTAAGATTTAGCTAACGATGAGTCTAGCACTGAACACACGGTAATGCAATTGAATGCCGCCTTCGGGACCATGGCAGCAGGCTTGAGCTTTTCGGAAAACGCGCGCGGCCCTCGTGACCCCGCGTCACTAAAGCGCGCTACAATAAAGCAACTTCCGTACCATCTGCGCGACGACAGGCTGTCTTGCGGCCCCCGCCACCGCTGTGCCAAGGAGCACCCGGGGCCAGGTAGCCGAGGGCTCTCCGAGGGTGCCGCACTACTAGACGCTCTGGCCCGGCGCCACCGCGGGACGCAGCCTTGGAGCGAGTCCAGGCGGAACTGAACATCGTCTAGCTCGCACCGTGCAGCGCACGGATAGGCTCAGGAGACCGGAGCGTGCCCCCACCTCGGGCTGCGTCAGCGTCCGGTTCGCCGAGCTAAGCACTGCGGGCCAGGTGTACGGGATACGGAGTTAGGCGCGGGTGGTCCAGGCTAGAGGGCTGCGGCTTTGAGTGCATTGCACGGTACAGTAGGGACATGTGGCGTCGGCGAAGGAGACAAGTTCGCGAGCAGCCGGCGCCCCGAGTAGCGACAAAACAGGCCCGCCTGATGAATCAGGCGCGCGCGGGACGCTTTGTGACGGTGGCGTTATACACTCTGATAGTCGCTCCTTTAATTCGCCGTCTTAAGAGCCTGCTGAAGCCCCTCTATTAATGACAGATGACAGGGACGGCAACCGCGAGGACTGTTGCTTTTATTGTGTCTTCGGGACTAAAAGCTGCGCCCAAGGACGTGTTGCCGAGCAAGCATTAAACTGGACAATTGAGCCTCGTTGAATAATTTAAACACGCTTGAAAGTTGCTTTTAATTAATTCAATAAATCAGAATGGTGCCGTATTCAGGCAATCGTAATCGTAAAAGATCTAGATGCAGATTTAACGAGAGAACGACGGGCTGAAAGACGGGTGGGCGGGCGGGCATGCGATAGACTCACGCACGCACAAACTGCGGAAGATGCATTTTGCGCTAAGCGTATATATGTAACCGTCTATTAGCACTATAACTGGAAAAAAAAATGGAGAAAAAAACCACCACAACGCAAATAAACCACATGAATAACTTTGTTTGTTAAATGATCCTAGCAAGGCGCTTTCTGCGCATTTGTTCACTCAGCTTTGCTTGGTGTCCTTGTCCTTGACTCCATTTCTCTCTACCCTCTCTTCCTTTTGAGCCCACCTTCCTTTTCCACCAGTGAAGGGCAGCCAATCGGAAAGTCCTTCTGGTCACCATCCCTATACTTTCCTCTCTGTTTCTCTCTGCAAGTACCATAAACCAAATGTGAGATTGCAAACGAGCGGAGACAACAATTTTCAAATGTTAGGACTCACTAAATAACAATGTAGTATATCTATAGTTACAAGCACAGACAAAAGTGAGAAATTCGAGAACGCCTAGAGTCTACAGACTTTAGATTAAACTTTAGGTATTGCCTTCAAGTGTATGAGTTTTTTTGGGGAGCATTTCCCCTATCCTGCGGTAGGCTATCTTTTCAACCCACTACACTTGCCTTTTCAAAGCTTTACGTTCTTATGCTTCTTCCCAAGAACGCAGCGGTGACCCATAAAATAGCGTTTTGTAAGCTGCCACTGTCATTCACAATGTATTTGAATTTAGGAAACGTAAAGCCAACATATTGGGCACAAGAGGATAGCTTACATCTGTGGCTAATCATTTTGCGAAAGCATGGGACGGAGAAACGAATATTTCTTGCCTCGAACTTTCACATAAAAACTAGATAACCATGAAAAATCTGCCGGTTTCTTCACACCTGGTTTGCTTTCAGGTATCTTGAAATCAAGGCTATTTCTGAAGATGTGCACCGCCATGCCAAAAGTTACCAGACAGGGACGTCAGCAAACAAATGCAGGGAAAGTGACGGGCTTTTGTTATGAGATACATAGAAGGTATCCAGCACTATCTGGCACAAACGAAAGCATAAGGGATTTCTTTGTGGTGTTGTTCAGTTGTGGAGTATTCATTAATAGTAGAGATAATCGATTAGAATGCAAAAGAGAGACAACCAGATGCCGCCGATGGAATCCGAACATGCGGCCTCCGAATTTCGATTCCTCTGCTCTACCTCTGAGGTACTTACTGCGACGGTTGTTTAATATTACACTTTCTTAGGTATTTATGTTGCCTGTAACATATCCTTGAGTGTTCGCCAGTGCCACCGTCCTCCATAGCGGCGGACATGGAGCGTCCTACATGACACGGCAAGTCTGACGTAGAGGCCCGCGTTCGGTAGGAGAGAGACGAGGCTTGGGGCTGCACGAACTGAAAAGAGGTCATCCTTTGGTCTTCCGTCGCGCAGGGTGTTCGAGCTGGCGGTGTACTACTGCTCGACGTTCATGGAGATGATCCCGCTGTCGTTCATGCTGGGCTTCTACGTCACCTTCACGGCGACGCGGTGGTGGAACCAGTACATGGCAATCCCTTGGCCCGACAGGTTCGTGCCTCTCCTTTCGTCCTGCGGGCAACAGCCACTCCCAGCCTCTTCCTCCGCCTCCTCATCATATCCGGGTGAGAGGTTCATTCATTGTCCTTGAGCCCCGATTTACCTAAGTCAGCCCCAAAAGGTAAACTGCCGCTGGCGCGATGCTCCCTTCGTGGTATCAACGTCACTGAGCTCGTGCAGAGACGAAACATTGCCTGCTTGCAGCATTACTCGGGCGACGCCATATCTTGTTGTAGCCTCCGTTGAAATGATATCATTTACAGACACCGGAATATATACGCAAGTATTAAGGAGCCAATTCTAAGCCGCACCTTTAAGCACCATACCTCATGTCCCTGAAGGTCGCGTGTTCCAGACAGCTCATGGACAAGCCCCTCTGTGACCCCAGCCTGGGCTTCGGCCCGCGCTACTAACCCTCGTTGAAACGGCTGGAATGAGGTTATACAATGGACAATGTCAATCGGATCGGCCTTTGCGTGGTAGCCAGTGAATCGCTGCTCAGGGCTGAAGGCGCTGAAAAAGGGATGGGAAAACTCTGTAGTTAAGAGAAATTTCAAAACCTAGTTATGCCAGGCCTTTTATTTCTCCGCTGTGCGGTGCACATACAGATTTCAAAGCGCAGCTCTAGTAGTCAGCAGAGAATGCTTGCATCGCCACTGAAATATTTTTACGTATACATTCTCGTCACTAGCTTCCGTTCTTTAGGTACTTGTAATGTGTTTGGTTTCAATGACTCTTGGCTTCCTTCATATGAGTAGACAATTGAAATGCGAGACAATAAACACAGCACATGGAAATTATTGGTTCAAAATGTGTGCTGTTCACGAACGCAAATTTGTTGATCAACATGATGGCACTTAAGCTCCATATTTAAGGGCGTGACACGCCAACGTAAGCTACCAGCTGACTTTTAAAGCCCCGTATGAAGTCGTATGAACGTGTCTGCGCGACCTATAGGCGTAGCGTGCCTGACTCGGCATCCAAGTGAGCTGGAAGGTTGATTCTTATTCCACATTCCCGCCTCAAATGAGCAACTCTATTTGGCAGTTCCTTCTAACTTTCTTCCAACCACGTGGCCTGATTTAATTGCACAAACCATCGAAGAATCGGTACTTCGGCTACCAGCGCCATGCCCGTAATGTTTTCTCTCACAATGCCGACGCTCTATTTTTGGCGTAGTCCCAATTAACGTCATAGCGTTAAATAGCGTAAGCGTTGGAATGAAGCGCATTTTGATCCACAAATTTGTAATATGAAAGCGAGTGCGAAACAGCGTAGTTATAGGCGCGTCTTTTTTTTTTTTTTTCAGCGCAGTGTTTAATATAATAAAACAATGTTCTATATACAACAACTTTGTACAAACTACGAGGAAAACAAGGTGAAATCAACACGATGAAAAATGTGTCACAACTAAGCAGCAACGTACTAGGAATTAGGTGGTCTGTACACCCATTTCTCCTTAATGGATTGGCGATTAATGGCGTGTCGTAATGGCACCAGCCGCGCAGTCGTCGGTCTCTGGTCAGATTGAAGCGACCATCTGAACAAGATATGCGTTTTTTATGCCGCCGAAGAGTTTTTGTGTCGTGAGCTTTAGGGACAGACTTATGCTGGAGCCAGACCGGAGATTATGTTTACCCTCACCGCCGAGGAAAGAAAGAGCACCCAATCGAACACGCTATCGCTTAGAATATATGCCACCGAACCTATGTCTCATATGATGGGGTCGGTGTGTGGACGGCCTGCATAGAAAATGAAGGATTGTGGTTGGCTGCCTGCGTTCCTTGCGACCATTATTCATAACAGATACTCATATTACAAGTAGAGGGGTGAATGCATATGTTGGTGAGAAGGGGTGAAGAGGGTAATTCAATATAGGTCGATAGATAGGAGATAAGTTCGCTTTCTCTAGAAGCCAGTCACCCTGCACAGTGCTGGACAGCCGAGCCAACTGCCTGTCTCTGTGGAGTGGGATTAATCGGGACAAGGGAAGAAAGAGGCCCATGTCGTACGGCTTCTGGGTTAAAATGTCAAAAGGGAAGGGAATCCGTCATAGGAATTTTCAGAATAGGCTGTTGTGTGTTGAAATACTTAAGAGCATATAAAATTTTGCTTAGTGCAAGGATGTGTACTAACTACCTCGTTTGTTTTTCTTGCAATCTGGCTCTGCGTTTAACAACACTCTTGACTTGGTGAGTAATGCAGCGGTACGTACTGATTGGCGAATCAACATTCAATTAGTGGGAACTTTCATGGATATGAATGCCTAGAGATTTGCATGAAAGAGTCGGCGGGATGGAATGGTGTGCTAAATGAAGGGGTATGTAAAGATATACATCTTAGGGGCTGCGCGAGAAAAGGAACGGCTTGGACGTTTGGCACTGGCTGTGCCCCTGCAGAAGTCAGGAAGTGGGATTTAATAACGAGGATTTGTTTAAATGACCCTGAACTTTTTCAGTCTATTTTCTCCTATAACGATATCGATGGCGAAGGCAGACGTAGCCAAACAAGGGCTTGCGGAAAAAAGATGTCGGTGGCGTGAGCGGTGCCAAAACGATGTTTCTGTCGCCCCTGGTCAGCGGACGGGAACAAGCGAGCGAGCTGCTTGCAGCCTTAAGCTGCAGATACGGTGGTGGATTCAGAAGAATCGGGCCGGTAAAGAAGTGTTGTGGCTGGCGAGTAGAAATGAGTCATGTTCATAAGAGCAAAAAATTGCGAGAAGCCCGTAGTGCTCTGCCTAGCGGTGTTGTACGCATACGTCTCGAAGGGTAGCAATGTGATCCATTTAGAATGGTCTGCAGCCACGTGCATTGACAACATGCTCCCAGTGTTCGATTGTATCGTTCGGTCAGTCAGTTAGTCTGCGAGTGGTAGGCAGTAATAGTGCAAGGAGTGATATTACATTGCTGCTAGAGGGACTAAACAAATTCTGATAAAAACACACGTCCTCGGTCACTGAGCGGTTCCTGCGGTGCACCGTGACGAAGTATGAAGTGGTGTAAGATGAAGGCGGGAATATCGTTTGCTGTAGCAGGAGGTAGGGAGGCGGTTTCGGCGTATTTGGTAAGATGATCCACCATGAGAATGACCCAGTGGTTTCCGGCTGCAGTGCAGGGAAGCGGACCGGTGAGGTCAATGCCGACTAAGTCGAAAGGCCTGGATGGGCAAGAGAGAGGCCGCATGGGGCCAGTCGAATGGGGATGGCCGGGCTTGCGGCATGCACAATCAAGGCAGGAACAGACGAACTTCCAAACGTCAAGAGAGAGGCCGCATGGGGCCAGTCGAATGGGGATGGCCGGGCTTGCGGCATGCACAATCAAGGCAGGAACAGACGAACTTCCAAACGTGGGTATAAGTACATTCAGCGCTGCTAGTAACGCAGGCGAAGCCGTGCATAAGTTGAACGCGACAGCATGAGCGGCTTGAGGTTCAGGGGGAAATGAAGGCCAGGTATTCGATTGTAAGTGTAGAGAAATGACGAGCAGCTATTTGCGGCCGTGAGAAAGCCCAACACGAATTCCGAAGTGAGCAACCGGGCGGCGGATTGCGCGATGCGTCGAAAAAGTCGAACGATGTGAAAGGAAGCCGATGTAGGTACGTGATCCGGGATATTTGGGCTGCTCGACTGCCATGTTGGTCAAAAAAACAAGGAACTGCAGTCGATGAAGGAATCGCAATCACTTTCATGGGGTAGAGAGCAGCGAGAAAATACGTCAGCGTCGTTATGCTTCCTTCCAGAGCGATACACCCCGCGAATATCATGTTCATGATGCCGTAAGGTCCAGCGAGCGAGACGGCCAATGGGACCTTTAAGGGAGGACAGCACACACAGAGAATGGTGGTGCGTAACTACTTCGAATGGTCGGCCGTACACACAATATCAAAATTTCCCTATCTCCCAAACTGTGGCTAGGTACTCCTCAGTAACTGAATGGTTAAGCTTCGGCTTCGTCAAGGTGCGGCTTGCGTAGGCTTCAACATAGTCAACACACTCGGGTTTACTTTGATCTAGAACAGCACCGATACATGTGCCGCTGGAACCAATGTGGATGTCAGTAGGAGCACCGAGGTCGAAATTCCGTAATATGTGTGGTGAGGTAATAAGTCGGCGCAGTGTGTTGACCGCTTCGCCACGTTCAGAACATCAGCCGGAGCGGTCGTTGCTTCCACGAAGGAGGGTTGCAAGCGGTGCGATGATAGAAGAAAGCGTCAGAAGTAAGAGTAGAGGCCGATGAAACTTCGAAGTTCCTTAGTCGTGGATGGTTTTGGGAACGCAGTGATATCACTAAGTTAAGCTGGGTCGGGAAGTACACCGTCCTTAAGGACGACATGGCCCAAAATTGTCAATTGGCGGGCGGCGAAATGAAATTTCTTTTCAATTCAGTTCGAGGCCAGCTGCAGTAAGGCCGCTTTCAATACGTCCAAATCGAGCGAGACGCATCGAGAACTGTGTCAAGAAAACAATGTGATCCATGTAGCACAAGCAGGTCTTCACACTTGGGCCGCGCAATATGCATGATATTGTGGGACAGCACTTGCACAAACGTCTGTTCTTTTCCAGAACCAGCTGGCACACAGCACGCGACGCTCTGAACAGCAGTCAGTGATGATGATGATGATGGATCTATACAGATGAAACAGGTGAAAGTTCACGCACTGCGCTCACACAAATCCCCCCGACAAGAGAGCGGCCACCCTGGTCGCTGATTACGGGGATGAGGGACGACGGGCATAAGGCTTCATGTGCGAGATGTGGACGATCTCTTCGGAGCGACGACGTCGATCTGCGACGGTGTGCGAGGGAATAACGCGATAGTTCACCGGAGACGTTTGTTGGAGTACTGTATAAGGGCCCATATAATAATGGAGGAACTTCTCACACAGGCCAGGAATGCGGATTGGTGTCCACAGGAGAACTTCATCACCGGGGTAAAAGGAGGGAGTTCGATGGCGTTGATCATACAGGGCTTTGCGTTCTTGTTGAGCATCTTCAGTGTTCAAACGGGTAAGTTGGCGACACTGGACCATACGAGTGGCAAACTCTTCGCCCAGAGATTCAGACGTAGAGGGAGCAGAGAAGAAAGTAGTGTCGAATACTGTCGATGGTTGACGGCCATAAACTAAAAAGAAAGGGCTATGACCAGTAGTGCGCTGAACCGCGGAATTGTAGGCGTAGGTGACGAAAGGTAAAATGTTGTCCCAGTTCCGGTGATCAGGAGCGATATACATGGATATCATGTCGGACAAAGAGCGATGAAACCGCTCAATGAGTCCGTTGGTCTGAGGGTGGTAGCTAGAAGAAGTCTTATGGACGGTGTTGGCTGCGCGCAGTACTTCCTCAAGGACTTGAGAAAGAAATGTCTTTCCACGGTCGCTAATGAGAATACGAGGAGCACCATGACGCAAAACTATCGCACGCAGGATAAAATCGGCGACTTCAGAGGCGGCACCGGAGCGAAGAGGTGCGGTTTCAGCGTACCGCGTTAGATGGTCGATGGCAGTGACAACAAAACGGTTGCCGTCTGATGTGAAAGGGAGAGGACCAAACAAGTCAATGGTGACCGTGTCAAAAGGCGCTCACAATATTTATAATACGCTCAAACGTGGCAGGTGCATTACACAGTCCGAACGGAATGACGTTGAATACGTGCAGTCCGTCACGATAGCTAGCTTAGCACGGTCAGCATCGGACAGCGGCACTTGCCAGTACCCTGAACGAAGGTCTAAAGATGAGAAAAATTCGGCACCTTGCAAAGAGTCAAAGATGCAGTCAATTCGGGGCAAGAGATAGCGTCCTTAAGGGTGATTTTGTTCAAGCGCCCACAGTCAACGCAAAAACGGATTGAGCAGCTTTTTTGGTGATAAAAGCGACGTGGGAGGCCCAAGGTCTGTGCGAAGGTTGAATGAAGCCATGCATAAGCATGTCGGCCACCTTCTCATCAATGATTTGATGCTCGGTCGTGGAGACGCGATACGGCGTTGAAGCAGGGGTTGAGGCAGGGATACGAGGGGTAACGACCGATATGCGGCCTAAAAATTGAGACAAATAAAAGGGACGGAACTGGTCAAGCAGGGCAAGAAGCTGTGTCCGTTGAGTCGGCGTGAGCTTGTTAATAGATCTGGCGAAGCTGTTTACCCGGGATGGATGAGCAGAAGTAGCAGTAAGCGCATCTACCGGTATGTGGCAAGGGTTATCATCGCAGTTGTCGCATTCAACCGTCGAAGTGAAAGGCTGGACGCGTCCCAGACGCTAAACCACAAAGAAAGGAGAAGGTGCAACTGAAGCCGTTGCACTACAGCCAGCTTCAACGTAAGAACGGCAAGCGGCAGGGGTAGGCAGTGGCGATGTGTGAAGTCGTCGAAGGCATGAAGATGACAGGCCCCTCAGAAAGAGAGTCGGCCGGTGAAAGCAGACAGAAGGACGGCAGATCATGGCGGGATTGTAACATCGTAAGCTACAGGTTGGCGCACGTGGCAGCGATGTCGGTTGTCGTGGCATCGCAGAAGAGAAAGAGCGCAACTTCAGCACCACTATAGTCGCAGATGGCCTGCTGGTGTTGGGACAGAAAGTCGTAGTACAAGATGATGTCGTGTGAGCATGATGAAAGTGCGATAAATCAATGATGTGCAGGGCGCACTGAATACTAACTCTTGCTGTACAGGCGACCACAAGGTCGATGAGCTGTGAAATGGCGGCACGAAGCAAGAACCATATAGCGGCGTCGGCTCGTTGAGCATCTGGCGGCAAAATTTATCGCTTAACACAGACACAGCAGCACCGGTGTCGACAAGGGAAAGGGTATTGATGATCTCTAAAAAAACATTTCTCAAATTCGTCGGCGAAAAACGAGGGCTTATATCGTTCGACGAAAACGCAGTCCTTCCGGAACTGTGATTACTAGTTTTCCTGCGGCGGGGCCCGAACGACGCTGTATGGGAGACACCGAGCGACGATGCTTGGATGGAGAGCGGCGACGAACAGACGGGCGGTATTCGGAGTCGAGGGGTTTAAAAGTCGAGGTTCGAGTAAAATTCTGAGGAAGGTCGTAAGCTTATGCTCAATGGTCGGCTTCGTCAAAAAATTTGTGTGCCACAATTTGGACCACTAAAGGGCGATAAGGCGAGAGCCTTTGTTTGAAACCTCGCTTATTCCTGGTTTTACTGCGTCTGCCTCTGTAGACTTGTGTGGTGCGGCGTTCGAGGAAGCGCCAAATGAAAGGCGCCGCTCAGACGACCCGATATGACGCGATAGCGTAAGCTACCAGCCAACATATAAAGCCCCGCTTTAACCGAGCCGTATGAACGTGCCTGCGTGACCTAGGGATAACGTGAATGCAATTGGGTCTTGGCAGGCTGATTCTGATATTATCCTCCCGTATGAAAGGTGAGGCCCGAGTTGGTAGCACCTGTCAAACGTAATGCCAGGAAGCCCTACGTCCAGTTAGTCCTCGGCCATGTCAGCTGCCAGTTGCCGCCTCCCACGTATCGGAAGCATATTAAGGCTTATATGCCTTAATACGTCCCCCTTTGTGGGGCGTGGGCCCAGGGTGGCCCACCATGAACTATAGTGGCCGTCATTTTGGGTGGAGTCACGTGACTTAAGGTGGCCGCAAAGTGTAACACCTTCTGCGAACGACAGTATGAGCCATTAAAAGCTTTCACCTTAAAAGAGGACACGATGCGGAGGCGACAGTGACGTATCACGTGTCCAGCGGCCTCACAGGCGTAGCAGATCGGCAATTCGTCCTATGTGCGACATGGCTGGAAGCGCTGGGAGCGCAGCCGGATAGCAGGAGCGGGGATGACTCGAGAGGAAGCTCGCAAAGGAACTAACACTGGCGGTGGCTGTCGGCGTTAGTGGCGCGGTTACGACAGGCACGGCAACGGGATGCACAGTAACGGGAGGCCGGTGACAAACTGACGACTTGGCCTCGGACACTTGCTCCTAGATAATATGTTGAAGGGTCGGGGCCATATCTGATTGTGGGCTCGGAACAGAAGGAAGCAGCGGCAGCTGCCGATTGACCTCCTTACGAACAAACTGCTTGGTCGGGATCATTAGAGAACTGCTGGCTTCTGTCGTCAAGTCTATGCTGGTAACAGTCTCGGCCTGTACAGAGGGCAACCGGGAGAAGACCAGTCCTTGACGCAGCTCGTCTAGCTCTGACACAGGATGACAGTCTCACTGACGGGGTGAGGCTCTTGGCAACAAGCATGTGAAATGCGTCGTCCTCAATGCCGTTAAGCGCGCATGTTTGATGCGGTGAGCCTCTGTCATGAATACATTTACGCGCTGGCAGAGCTCGAGAACGTCTCCTGTGTAGCTGATGAAGCTTTCACCATCCTGCTGGCCGCGAAAGCTAAGACGCTGCTCAGCGAAAAGCTTCCACATCACCGGACGTCCGAACTTGTCAATGAAGGCGGTCTTGTAAGCGGACCAGGAGGCGAAGTCTGATTCGTGGTTTTTGAACCAGAGGTTGGCGACATCGGTCAAGTAGAATACGATACTCGTGAACTTCATGCTGTCGTCCCACCGTATGTGAGTACTCACCTGGTCGTAGGAGGACAGCCACTCTTCCACATCGTGGTCCTCCATGCTACAAAAAAAAAAAATGGCAGGAAAGTTGGCAAAGTGCACTGGGGCAGGTTGCGAGCGGCGATGAAGAAGCAGCTGATTGGTTCACGTCGGATGGCATCGTGGTAGCAAGAGTTCGACTGCGCAGCTACAGTATATTTATCCAGCACCTCCGCCAAGAATATAATCAGCTTTATTGCAAGCGTGCGTATACTAGGGCTAGACCAAGAGAAGCACTTGAATGTCCGGGCTCGTCCTGCGGGCCCTCGAGTTTCGTGCCGGCGCTCCGGCGCCAGGTCGTCTTCTTCTCCACACTTGTCGTTTTTGAGCTAACTTTTGAAGCGTACGCTTGCGTTTTTCGTAAGCTGCACGGAATGTGCTCGAATATATTGGCTGTGTACACGGGCGGCCGATATAATACCGTGAATGCGTCACTGACCGGCGCAGGGTGATGAACGTCGTGATGATGTACGTGCCAGGACAGGACGAGAGCAGCCGCATGCTGAGGCGGACGCTTATGCGCTACCTCAACCTCAGCCTCATCCTGGTGCTGCGCTCCATCAGCAAGGCGGTCAAGCGCCGTTTCCCGACCAAGGACCACCTCATCGAGGCCGGTAGGTATAAGAGCTAGTCTTCTGTTGTATGCTTTTGTACAGCGGAGGTCTGCTATCGCGAACAGCGCTCTTCATTGTGCTCAGTGGTAAGTGGGAGCCCAGTCTGGCCGCCTAATTGCTATTGCGCATGATCAGAATGCATTCTATTGAAAAGAGAAAACCTTGAACGGAATGTGTGCTAACTGAGTTTCACTTCAAAGAGATTTTTGCAAGCGTTAAAAGAAGACTGCCTGTATTTCCCTTTCAGCAGATAATTTATTTGCGCTTTTGAGTTTACATTTAATTTCACGCTGATGGTTGGTACCTTCGTACACGTGTATGCATGTGTTGTTTGCATGCATTTGTGTGCTAGCGTGCGTACGGATTATGTACGTCAGAGTACCCTTCTTCCTAAAGCTGGACAAAGACCTTAAATAAGTGAGTGGCGCAAGCTTTCTTCCTTCGAATAGTGCTTTCTGAGAAGACCGGCTATTGAAGCGGATGTCGCTCCCTGCTCTTCAAGTGGCGCTACACGCGCAGGCTTCATGACCAAATTGGAGATGGAATTGTGGCAGTCGATCCCGTCGACCGAGTTCAACACCTTCTGGGTACCCTGCACGTGGTTCATCAACCTCCTGCGAGAGGCGAGGAGCGAGTGCCGCATCACCGACGCGCAGGGAGTCAAGCTCATCATGGAGGTAATTACAACGTTCGTTGCCTTACCTCGGCTTTGTTGTGCCGGCCTAGTGGTGAGCGGATAAGCGAATAGTGGACTGAACAGATTGCATATAAATTAATTTCTGCCAGAAATGGTTCACCTGTGTATGTGGCTTGGCGAACTGAAGTGCCGCGTGGCCTATACATAGGCTGTGAGAGCATTGCAATATGGCAGCCATTTATTGCCCAATTGCTCAGGAATATCGCTTTTCCACAGGCTGCTGCTGGCAGTATCACACTTTTGTTTTCATAAGCTCCGCTAGTATTTTTTTGCAGAAAAAGAAATTAAAGTAAAGAGATCACGTTTCTATTTTTTCAACAGTCCGTATTGACGACGTACTTGTGTGTGCATACCACTTAGCTGCACTCAGCGGTGGCACTAACTTCACTTGCAGGAATTCAACGACTTCAGGTCAAAGTGTGGCCTCCTATGGAGCTACGACTGGATAAGCATTCCCCTAGTCTACACTCAGGTTCGTACCGCCGTTTTTAGCCTCAGTTGCTGAGTAGCGAATAAGACTGCGATGGCAGTGCACACACCTGAGAGGTGTGCAGGACAGGCAACAAGCGCACAGCTACGTCCCGTATAGGCGATGGTTATGGGTTTGGACTCCAGAGCCTGTATTTTTTTCTTTAGTTAAAATTTTCAAATGAAGCCGTATAGCTTATATTTTTAGCCGCATGACTGTTCTTGGGTGGATGCTAATTAGATATTACTACCTTCTTATAAATGTACTGCACATTGGGGGATTCTTCTAAACACCGGACCAACGTGCACTTATTGTACCAGGTGATTAAAGGAAGCCGGCTACATAAGTTTAAAAATATTGTTTTCGATATATAAAGAAGGCTCCTGTAGTACAAATATACTAGTGTTGTCAAACATCTAAAATAGGCGTCATGTTAATTAGAAGCTGGTCCGATAAATTAGCACTTAACTGTTACAGAATTGTCTATTTGGAATTAGGGAATTGTAGCTTGATATTATTATTAGCTGTATCAGTTCTAAGATTTTCGAAGACACCATTACCCTCGGTGCTGTGGATCAACAAAATTTGACCAAAACGCGGGCGCATTCGAAAAACGAGTGGTTTAAGTATTGCCTCTCACTACGTCAATCTATGGCTAGACTGCTCACCATCTTCTCGGTTCCGGCTGAGCAGCGGAGCCCTTCTCTGCTTGCTGCACCAGTCCATGCAGCGCATAGAGGAGGGGACGTCGGATTTCCGGCTGCGATTGCCGACACTGAGGGCATACTCTGAGTGCGAGTTTTTCTAAGGCACGCGTCTTTTGGCTCGAGAGCCGAAATGTGTTGAACCTACAGTTAAACCACAGAACCGAGGGAAATTGTGTTTTCGAAATAAATGAAAGGATGTGGCGATTGTTACAAAGCTCTGATTTAATCTATAGCTGCCTTCAAGTGCAATAGTTTAAAGACAATCATCAAAAATTAGTTAACCAGTTTGCTAGTTGACATTTTGTTGCGAAAGCAACATACGACAGCCAAAGCGAGATCTCGGGTGGCCGCAGCTACGTCGTGAAGAGGCGTATCTACGAGAAAAAGAAGAAGAAGAGACGACAAAGAAGGAGACGACGACGAAGACGACGAAGGGGAAGAAGAACGCTCGGTCACCCGAAGCTGACGCTTTCGCTACACATTCGGTTCAGCAGCGTTGAACTATTCCCATTTTTTCTCCAGTTTCCTAATGCCCGCTAACACCGGTATAACTTTTCCCCAGAAGCCATTTTCGTATCTCAAAATGCCTATTAAAATTAGTGGCTGGCTTCGTTCAAACATGTGGCAGAGGGTACAAGTTATAAATCTTCTGCTTTGTTGAGAACTGCGAAATATTTCAGAAATCTGCGCTACATTTGCACAGGACTTCTTCGCGATATGAACGTCTTCCTCAACCTCGTTGTACTTTCAACGCCTTTTAGCGGCAAGTTAGCAAGCTAGCCGTCAGAATATTTTCATTTGGACAGCGTTTGTATCTGGACAAATAAATCAGTCAATTAAGGTGACGTCACTGAACTGGAAGTCGAGCCAAAAAAGGGTATAGGAAAGGATTGGCGCGTAATTTGAAAGCACCAAGACCAAAATAGTTAAGTCAGTCAATTAGGGTGACGTCAAGGATGTGACGTCATGCAACCGGAAGTAGAGCCGAAAAAGGACATAGGAAGGGATTGGCGCGCAGTTTGAAAGTACTAAAGACTAAAATGGGTAAACAAGAAGTTGGTTGGTTGGTTGGTTTGTGGGGTTTAACGTTCCAAAGCAACTCAGGCTATGAGAGACGCCGTAGTGGAGGACTCCGGAAATTTCGACCACCTGGGGTTCTTTAACGTGCACTGACATCGCACAGCACACGGGCGCCTTGCTTTTCGCCTCCATCGAAAAGCGGCCGCCGAGGCCGGGATTCGATCCCGCGTCCTTGGGAACAGTAGTCGAGCGCCGTAACCACTGCGCCACCCCGGCGCAGAAGTGAATTAAGCAACTAAAAGAACCAACAGCAGCATCTGCGCTTTCGCATTACTCCAATACAGATTCTTAAGTGGTCTTTAATTTTTAATGTGCTCAAACATTAAAAGCCGCATAGGACAAACATTCCGGAGGCTTGTGGTGGTGTCGTCTGTCATAAAATTCGCTGATTGACCTACGGGGTGTGTGACGTCAAGAGAAGACGTTGCACAATCACGTACCGATCGGTCGACGGGGCGACGGTTATGATGAAACCACGTGACATTGCCACTTTGGCACGTGCGTTGAAGGGTCCGCTGTGGTTGCAGGCGTGCTGGTCACGTGGTATGATCAAGCACTGTGGCGCGCTCAGCATCAGCTGGCAGCTGCGCTTAATCAGTGTGTGCAAACTCGTCTACACAGCTTTGCGTATCCGACTGGAATGGCACCAAACTACGCGTGTGCAGTGGGAAATCCACGCAAGCTGGGAGGGCGACCACGAAACTGCGTCGCTTAAGATGCAGTGGTGACGGCTGCGCACGCTCAGCGTATGTGGCGAGCAGCAGGGACATCGAAGGAAAAGCTGGCCGATTGAACACCAGATATTACTTCTATCAAATTCTCACCACGCAATGTAATTAAGACTCTCTTATATTTGTTTTTGTCTCCCTTAGCCTATGAGAACCAAACTATAGCCTTCTGCAGTATTGGTTGTCGTGAGCAACATCTGGAGCACATCTGCAAGGCACCTTCAAGAAATGGAACAAACAACCGCAACAAGAACAACCAGGCGCTGCTATATCAGAACGAAGATCTTAATATCGACTTAGGCTGAATATACTGCTATAGAACAGGACGGATATTTTGATGTGCTAAGCGACGGAACTCCTGTTACGGTAGAACCAAATTGTAAACGGGATTTAGAGGACAGCTCCATATGATTCCTATGAATCCTATGATTTCGCCTATGATTTAAATGCCACGTGAAGTTCCATTTCCTGTTTACGAGGTCCCGTTTGGTCATTACATGAAAAATAGTCTCAAAAGTGCGTCAGCTGTTGTTGTTGTTCTCCTCTAATGTGATACGTGGTGACAGTGCATCATTTTCTTATCATAATTTTTTATGTTCAGGTAACGTGGGCCCTGCGGTCGGACACAAATACACTTTCTCGATCGAGTCCGGCCGTTGTGTGACACCACGTATGACGTCGGTCAAAAACAGAAGAATACATGGCCGTAATAATTCTGAAATGTAGCCTTTCCCAGTAGCAATCATGTAAATGCTACGAGCCTTTCATCAGATTCATTTCGGTTTTAAATGGCGCGCATAAGGGGCCCGTGAGTTCAGGACGCGCACTTCCGTTTTGACCTGGAATTTCGCGGTGACGCAGGTAGTGACACTGGCGACATACTCTTTCTTCGCTGCGGCGCTGTTCGGCCGGCAGTATATCCACAGCCCGGACCCAATCATCGACAGTCGTCACCACTTCGACTTTTACGTTCCTGTGTTCACAGTCATCCAGTACTTCCTCTACATGGGCCTGCTCAAGGTGCGCTCGGTGGCCTCTAGATGTCGTCACGCTGCTGGCCTTCTTTTTCTTTTTTTCTACAGAGAATATCTTTACTTGTACCTGATAGTCAAATTAGAGCTTTGGTTAACACGTCTGTGCAGGCATCAATTGTAGCCTTGTCAGGGCATGAAATGAATCATATGGCTACATTGTTAGTCATGTCAGGTCTCTTGTTGTTTGATCTACCATGTTCCTACATTTTCGTCCTGTCTGTTCACAAACGTGTCTAGGTGTGCCTATGAAAAGGTTAGCCAATTCTCGCTCTGAACTTTCGCTTATCCAGCGCGACCTGCGCGGACGCCAAGTGCCACGGAACTGGCCATGCGCACATTCACCAGAAAGACATGACTACCTTTTTAAAGGATCACAAGACACATGAAAGCCAGCCCAGCTTTCGGAAATGGGAGAGAAATAGCTTAGCGTAGTTTGTAAGTGTTTCGCCGACAGCTGCCTGATACTGAGTACCATACATAAAAACGATGGCACAAACGAAGTAGCGAGCATGCATCTTCTGATACAAAAAAAGAGACCTCATCAGCTAGATATATTTTGATGGTCATTGCATTTGAAAAGCTTTACGGTTGCTAGACCTGTACCTATTAACATTTGAGCTAAAGAGTTTGTTAGCATTAAGGTAACGCACTTTTTGTGTGCAGAGAAGTACGATGTTTCCTTTGCTCGCTGAAAATAACTCATCTTTGAAATTTTCAAGCCTGTTTTCTTTTTTCACTGTGTGGAAAGGTGGCTGAGCAGCTGATCAACCCTTTCGGAGACGACGACGAAGATTTCGAGCTCAACTGGATCATCGACAGGCACTTTAAGGTGAGAGCGAGATGAAAATGGACGTTTATTATGTAATGTTAATTTTCTACGCCAAACCTTTTATCTGACAATTTGTACTACACAGCCGTTTCGTTACGTATTCCCAGAATTCTGTGCAGTGAGTAATTACATAACGAAGAAAACGTTTAATGGCACCCCTTTTCACGCCACGTTTGCCATTTCTATGTGCTCTTGCATTTTTTTTTTTTGTTTTCACTGATGCTCTACGCGATATTGTCAGGAAAAACAAAAGAACCAAAGATAGTGTCGGAACTTGCACTTTCTTCATGAAAAACGAAATGAGCACCATTGTGTCCGTATTCACGTGTACACAAAGGAAATACACATTCAGGATAAGAACTGATACAAAGTTACTATCTTTAATGCCCGTCACTGAAAGTGACGTTTCCTTTTCACGGAACACATGCGCACAGACGTTTTCCTTTACATTTGAGACAAAACTTTCTGCAAACGATACCATTCGCAACTATTGAAGAAACGTAGCTTGTTAGACCAACTGCTGCATTGTTATGGGAAAAACCAGCGGAAAAAATCCGTGTTCACAAGGAGAGGAGAAGAAGCGCTTAGGACGACGCTAGACGACAGCGCCGTCCTGTTTGCTTGCAAATTACGAGCGCTGCGACGGAGAACAACAACGAGAGAGTAATGACAAGGACAGGCGCTCTCTCTCGTTGTTGTTCTCCGTCGCAGCGCTCGTAATTTGCAATCATGTACCAACTAGCTCAACTTTTCGTATTCCTGTTTGCTTCTTCTCTCTGTGAATGCGTCGTTCTCCTCTGTTTTTTTCCTAGATGCTCGCAACCATTTCATAGCTATAGATATAAATGTTTACGCAATACACGCTTTAGTGCATTTAAACCTACTTCTAGTCTAGTAAAGCACATATTCCACTAAATAATTTTCCTCGCAATACAGAAGTCCGTTGGTCCTGCCATTATTTCTCCTCGCATGCGCGGGAATCTTTTCATGATATCGGTGACCATCACTTGCTACGTGTAAGCCGTCACCCTTGCTGCACTTCACGTAAAGGAAATCTCTCCGGCCATACACGTAAAACGATGCACCTTGCTGCTTCTTTGTGGATACTGTGGGCACAAAAGTGCTGGTCTAGTTGGTTTTGCTCGTCGCCGTTATTTTCTCGTTTAACGCAGGTGTCATACTTGGGTGTCGACACTCTAGACGGTCCAGCACTTCCGCTGGTCAAGGATTCGTACTTCCACATGACCGACTACCAGCTGCCCTATACGGCTGCCTCGGTTAGCTACAAGAAGAAGACCTACCGCGGATCCGTCGCCTACATGCAGTAAGGGGCCTTTTATGCTGTAAGGCTCCTCCATTGCTGTATAAATGCAGGCCTGCAGTATATCTAATCATGAGAGCGCCTACGCGAATTACCTTGCCTCGGTGGTGGTTTCGGACGGTGACACGGAAGACGGCTGATGTACAACTCTCAGGCGAGGTTTTTATTTTACAAGAACTGTAATTTCAGTCTCCGATATTGCAATAGTACTACACAAGCGCTTTGCGAAGCATGTTGGCGCCACATCTTAAAAGTGCTTTTTACAAGGTTCAAAGCTAGCCTCTGTAAATGAAACTGTCTATGCTCGTACCAATTGCTGTAGTCCAGGTGACTGCGGTTCAAGGATGTGCGTGCCTTCTAAGACAGCATTAGTATCCCCGCTGTTTTCATGATAATGTCAGTGAAAAAACGCCACTGTGGCATAATGAAGTAAATAACATTTCAAGCATTTTTAAATACTTACAAACTTCATCTGCTCTCTCCACAAGAGAGAGACACAGCGATACTCCTAGGAAATAAAATTGAATTAACCATGGAATCTATGCATTATCTCAGACCCGGACAATGTCAAGAAGTATTCAGTTAGACCAAACGTAGCGCGAACTTGACATAGAGGTGTTCTTTGACACTGTAGTATACAACAAGACGAGTTGTCTAATTTCAAACGTTGTCGCCTCGACGTGTTACGGAGTCACTTCCCCCACACTAAGAGCCTCTGTGACAGCTTAGCTTTATTGATATTGTAAAGACTGTGAATTTATTTACGTTATCTCCCGACCTCGTCAAATTCTGCTCGTTCCGATGGCAGTCCTTTATTTCAGGAGAGTTAGACGAACGACTATGCTGTCGACGAACAATCCGCTTCAGCCGACGTCCTGGCGGCGACTACCGGAGCCTTTGAGCGCTTCACATATGATATGCTCAAGCAACGGCGTGGGTCCATCCACGAAGCTAAAGTGGTCCAAACCTCATTCTATGTGCTAAAGATTTAAGGTCTGGACGTGCTGTTTTACTGATATGCGTGTGCCAGAGTAGCAGAGAACCAGGCGCAGGGTTTAGGTCTGGGATTACGCAGGCACATGTGATGGCCGCTTCTTGATCGGGCCAAAGTGCATTTGTTATGTTCTATATACTTAAACAGGCTGCCCCTGACAACGACAACGTTAGCTTTTCTTGGCCTCGCCTATTACGCGGCGCCTACGACACCGTAAAGGGCATGGCAGGGACACCGACAGCTGCAGTCCTTTTGAGCGGGCCTCGCAATCTCGGATGACATCCTTTCAAGCGATACAGCGCTTTTAAAACAGTTCTGACGGTGCCTATGGATAGGACCAATGCGTCTCGCAGCCGTGATTTGCTCACGCGCGTCGTTGTTCTCCACTCGCAGTGTTCCCCACGAGCAGCGCGAGATGGTGGTGCCGGAAATCTCGGAGGAGGACGATGAGGACTCGCCCAGCAATGCTGACGAGTGCGGCGAGGAAGAGGACCCGGGCGGCCCGCTCAGCAAGCGCAGCTCGTCGTCTCTGTGGACACTGCTGGGCCGCCGCTCGAGCAGCAGCGGCTCGCTGCACCAGCAGCCCCACGACGCCGAGTCCGGACTCCTGCAGCCGCCCACAGCCGACTCCACGCTGCACGTCTACTTCAAGGACAGTGATGCCGCGCAGCAGGACGCCGCCAAGCAGTGCGTAGAGGGCGGTGGCCACCTTGCCGCGGCACGCTTCCTATCCGATGTCACTCACATTGAAGTTACGGACAAATACAGCGGCATAAGAAATAATGGGGACAAATGATCGCATTTTGTGTGATATCGTTTCTTTCACCGTTGTCGTGTAGTACTAAATTATTTACACAATTCTCGCTTGAGAGTAGCGCTCTTTCGTGTCTTGTGTTCTGTCCTCGTCCGTTTCCTGCTTGTTTCGCGCTACACGCATTCCTTTCCAAATTCTCGCTTATCTTATATCTCGAAAAAGAATAATATCTTATGAGCGGGCTTAATAGTGCGCACAGAACTTCCCAGTCGACTGCCATCAGTTACTGAATGTGCAATATACCACGCACCTCAGACCATAGACTCCTGTATTTTTCTTGCATATGAAACATGCGTTCGCGGTGTGACAGGCAATCATAACGCACCACGAGGTGCATTCAGTTATCTTTCAACGCACGGTGATGCTGCAAGGATCAGCACCAGTGCTGGAGGGACTTTTTTTTTCTACAGTGTTGCTTCTCACAAGCGCTTATTTTTGATGCATATATCATAACCAAGTATTTTGAACGACTTTTTGAACAGGAGGCACGTCCGTATATAGTCACGCGCTTCGAAATCCGTCTTCAGGAGCGCTGGACAACGATACCTTCTCCTGGTAGCGCGCGTAGCCGCGACTGCCGTAAAGTAGAAAGCATTTCTTCCCAGTGAGCGCATAATAATGCCCGTCTTGCTGCAGCCAAATGCACAAAATATTTAAGACATTGTATCAAGGTACTGATCTCTAGTTGCAGTTAAGGGGAACGCCGTTAAAGGTCATGATTCCAGCGTACATAACAATTCGAAGGCCGAGAAGTTCTAGCTAGTGTTCAAACTAATGTTACAAAATGTTCATGCTATTTATACAAAATGGCGCATTTATGACTGAAAATGCACCAAGAATAGGCTCTTAATCTTGTCTTAAAGTTTCTGCGAGCTGAGGAAAGTTATGTACTTATAGTATCTCATCGGACTTCAAAATTTTTCAGGACGACGTTATCTATTTTAAAAATGCGGACTTAGACATATTTTTAGGCTGTGCATGAAAATTATAAAATGTTGTCTTCTGCACTTCTGATAGAATATATCAGCCTGACAGGCAAGTTAACTGATACGTGGAAGTAAATGTTTTGTGTTGGAATGTAACACATAACATATGTCTTAGCAAAATCACTGCAATGTATTAATCGTGAACTCATGATAAGAGCAAAGCTCCTGCTTCCCGGCTGCTGTCGCAATTAGGCGATGCGCTTGTGAATGGGTCCGTTCTAGTTCAGTTTTTATAAGCATTCGTTTTCTCCCATTTGGCAATCAGATTTTATTAAATGCCCACATCTCACCCATGTTCAGACACCCTGTAATATTAAGCAAGAACGCAGAAAACTAGTCACAAGATCAACTTTTCAGCTCATTCGCGCGCTCGGCCATAGCCGGTGGCGAGACCGACACTCCAGTTTTAGGTCGCGGAACACCTGGGTTCTGCGGAAGCCAGTTAGAACCTCTGTCTCGGAAGATGGTCAACATACTTTGCGAGCAGTATCTTCTATATCACAAAGCCAAAATCAATCAATTAACCAATCGGGTCTATATAATCGTTGGCGTGTGCTTACGTGGTCATCAGTGCGAAGTAGAACTGACCTTGGAGTGTTGAACCCCGTAAGAATGATCAAAGCTTTGAAGTCCTTCCTGGAAGCAGCTCTAATACGTAGCTGGTTTACATCGCACAGAGCCCTTCACTTGAATGTTCCAGAAGAGTTTGCTGATGAGCTTCTGCATTGCAATGAGACTGGGGGCGTTAGTGTTGCAGTTCGATTATCACGCTCATGTAGAAATCACGTGTGCCATTACATGTGATTCAACATGGTATACGGAGAAGTTTAGTCTTTTGTTTACGAGACGCCATATCACCCACTGAGTACATCGAGGTGCCTTCCTGTCGTTTGATTGCCAATGGTTTGGGAATGTTGCCAAAGGTGCTGCACAAATGATCGACGTTGTAAGCGGTGCAGTGGCAAGCATGGTTTTAAGGCTTGAAGGGAAAATTTCTGCCAAATGCGGTGCTTATCACTCAGCGAATTAGAGTGGATTCGCTTTCCGTGAGAGCTCACTACATCGTAGAAAGACGCTCATATCTGGCTAAAAACAGATCCTGCAGAGAGAGAGAGAGGAAAGGGTGGTTTGGACTGGGATTATGGGGTTTCACGTCCACAGCGGCTCGGGCTCTCAGAGACGCCATAGTGAAGGGCTCCAGAAATTACTACCACCTGTGGTTCTTTAACGTGCGTTGACATCGCACAGCACACGGGCACCTTGCTTTTCGCTTCAATTGAAAAGCGGCCGCCGCGGCCGGGATTCGAGCCTTCATCCGTGGGGCGTGGGTACAGCATTCGAGCGCTCTCACCACTGCACCACCGCGTCGAAGCAGAGGAAAAGAAGTACTCAAAGAAATAAGTGTACTGCATTCGAGTCAATTGTTCCTCCTCGCTTCTACAAGGAGTGCTCACGATGTTGACCGACTAGAGGAATGGTCCGTACTTCTATAATGACAACATATTTCTAAAACTTTCCCAAGCTTCCGATGCGTTGAGAAATTTTGCATCTAAATATTTTACTGCGCTGACAACAATAAGTCACACTGACATAGAAAACGAATCCGATGTTATCTTGAAGTTATGTGATATGTGAAAAATAATTACGTTCAAGAACTCCTTCCCAGAAAATGTGCGACATTTCAGAGGACGGATACATAATTTTTGGCAAAGATTTCTCAATGTCAGAACAAAAATTTCGAACTTCGCTATACAATACCCCTTTTCGAAGGTAAGGGTGTAATTTAAGATGACTTAAGCCTCGCTATATTTTTTTTTTATTTCCTCATAACTTGTTTCCTGACCAAAACCGTCTACATTCTTGAACTGAGCCTTGAAAAGGTGATGACGTCATCGTTGAGTACGAATGAAACATACCCACCTGCTGCGTTAATCTGCTTATGTCAATTATGCACCTAGTGTGCATGATTTATAATGGCGGTGCTGTCGGCAATGCAGAGTACTGTCCATATTTCTCTAAAGCCTTGCTGTAGGAAAATTTTCACTTTGTTTATTGGAACTGTAGGAGTTCTCACGGGGCTCGGGTGCTGCCCTCGGATCCAAACGCCTCATCTGCGACCGTGAAGAACGAAACACCGAGGCACAGCCAGCGGGCCGAGCTGTTTTGGGAGTGCCTAATTTTCCTCCTCCGTAACAGCATCCGCGCGCTCCGGCGTCGCGGCGTCGTCTCTCCAGATGTAGATGCTGTCCGCCGAGATGAAAAGGGAGGGCGAAGGAAGGGCCGCCCGGTGTGCTACGCCAGTTCTTTCATTCACGCCCTCTCCGCCACAGCTCCGGGGGAAGCAGGACAGAAGGGGAAAGATGAGGGCTCCCCGAGAGAGAGAGAGAGAGAGAGAGAGAGAGAGAGAGAGAGGGGGGGGGGAATGTTAAATTACCGCAGACAATTGATGCGAATGTGCACTTCCACCAGTGATGAACTCGCTTTCCTGGAACTTTTTTTTTGTTCATATTTATTTGTGTGATTGCAGGAGCACATCTCTGCGTATGCTTCTTTTTTTTTTTTTTCAATTGTTTGAAGTGAACAGAAGTGAACAGAACTTTGTAGCAGAGTGGTAGGCATTTCAGTGATGACGTCGGCGACGTCGAGTCACTTCTGAAGGGTCTTGTAGAATAAGTGCAACTTGCAGCCCGTCGAGACTTGAGACCAAGTTTAATTTAACGCACTCTCTCCCAGCTGCGTTTGAAGGAGGTTGTTGATGCTGACTTTGTTTGTGAATTCGCTTTTCACTTCCATTTATTAAGTTGCGTTCCCGCTTCCTCCAAGCCTGAAACCTGAGTTACTTCATGTGCACGAACAAGGCACACGTGCAAGTGAGCGGCTGTGTATTTTCGAGTGGCATAATTGATTTTGCGCCATAAACAATATGAGCCAGGCATTGAGTTGCCATACTCTTGAGCAGTGCGCGCGAACACACACACACACACACACACACACACACACACACACACACACACACACACACACACACACACACACACACACACACACGCGCACACACACACACACACACACACACACACACACACACACACACACACACACACACACACACACACACACACACACACACACACACACACACACACACACACACACACACACACACACACACACACACACACACACACACACACACACACACACACACACACACACACACACACACACACACACACACACACACACACACACACACACACACACACACACACACACACACACACACACACACACACACACACACACACACACACACACACACACACACACACACACACACACACACACACACACACACACACACACACACACACACACACACACACACACACACACACACACACACACACACACACACACACACACACACACACACACACACACACACACACACACACACACACACACACACACACACACACACACACACACACACACACACACACACACACACACACACACACACACACACACACACACACACACACACACACACACACACACACACACACAAGTGACTCGTTGACCGATATTTGCACGCTGAAAAAACTAGTGTTTTGAGAATCAGAAACAGCAAGTGTGCTTTGCAGCTCATTGCTTAGCAAAACGTGTATGTGCGGTTGTGCGACAAGTGCTGTGATTGTGCTATTAACTCACATTTCTTTGCTACTAAATTCAAATAGCTTCAACAGGCCCTTCTTTAAAGGCCCACCTTTCTCTAATAGCATCTGGTTGCCGTCTTCAAGACTGTTGAAGTGGACGTCCATGTGATCATGGTGAAAATACATGGGTTCTAACGGCCTCGGCGCCTTTCTATCCATTGTCTGGAGAGGGATTTTTCTCGTTAACGAGGCGTAAATGCATAACAAAAACAAAAACATTCCACCATTTGAATCGTTTAAACAGGGTCTAAATAGCAAGCCTACATATTTTAGTCATATTTGCTGATGTATGTTTGAGCAGATTATCCATGGAACATCGAATGGACGTTGTGTCGACTTCAACGATGGAGCGCATAATGAATGTCGGTGCATGGATGAGAAGCATTGCGATTACTTTGATGGAAGGCTTCTGAGCTATAAATTCCCACCCGCCGGCTTAAAGAGACAACTCTGACAGTGGCCAGCATATGAGCGCAGAAAATTTCAGCTTCGAGGCGAACGCTATTTGCTGCGAAGCCTATTCTAGAGCTGCCGTCGTAACAAAATCCCGCTTTTTGTTCCCCCACAGGAAGCACCTATTGCAACTTCCCGAGGCTGAGCGACGGCGCACGGGGCGCCTAGGCAGCGAGCCGAGTCCTGCAGTGGGCCAGAGGTCGTTCCTGCGTGACCTATTCCACGCCAAGCCCGCCATGCGCGTGCAGGCCTGGACTGGTGCTGACGGCGACTACGGGAGCCCGCCAAAGCGCCCTCGTAAGCCGCGCAGTAAGGTGTCTTTCTCGGCGGATGCGGCCAGTAAACCGCATTTCCTCAAGCCCCACATGCGGCACCGCAGCCGATCCACGTCAGACCTGGCGGTCATCTTAGAGACGGCGAGGAAAGAAGCGCTCCTCTCGAGCCTTGCGTCTCTTAAGGCGGCAATGCCGCGGCGGAAGTCGATGGAAAATTTCGCGCCAGTCGACGCCAAAGAGGCAGGAGTCTTGCGACGATCCAAGAGCCTTCCTGAACTAAACATATGTGACGGGGAATACAAAAAATTGTTAAGACCTGAAACTCCACCTGCTCCACTAAAGCCCGTCAGGGCACGAATGTCACTTACACCGCAGTCTTCGTTGACACCTAAAGTCTCAGAGATGCTACAGCTCAAACTGAAGCCACGGCCACCGGCACTGACCTTCAGGAAGTCGCCTACGCCACAGAGCCCACCCGAGGGTACGAAGCCACTCGTGTCTCAGCCAAGCGACAATGTAAAACAAGCACCACCGACCCCTACGGTGGTGTTAACTCCTCCGCCTGTCCCGGTGATGCCAGAGCCCCCTCAGAGTGCCCAGCCGGCTGAGGAAACGAAGCCCGCGCCAGTAGTGGAAGCGCAGCTACCCGAGTTCTCACAATCTTCTCCTGAGGTGACCTCGGAAAAGAAACATGCACGATCATCACCACCAAAGGACAAAGACCAGAGCTCACCTGTCCAGATTACGTTGAAGAGGCCTCGGGTCCAGTTGCCGCGGCTGGTCGTCCAGAAACCCCGTAGCAATCTTTGGCGAAGTGCTATGCAGGCAGCGGAAGAAAGCTCGGATGACCAGGACAAAAAAGAGGCCGCCACTCCATTAACCTCAGGACAACCCTCCTCCTCAGCACCCGCCACCGCCAGCGCTGTCGACAAGCCTCCTGCTGAACAGCCGCAGCATACGAGACCGCGACTGCGTGTGCGCGTCGTGCCAGAGCCAGAAATCATTCCAATTGAAACGGCTGAGTCTGGAAGCCCTCCACTTACGAGCGCGGAAACTGAGACCAGTCCTCCCGAAGCAAGTCCCGAGCCCCTTCCAGAAATTCCACCGTCCTTACCCCCTGAGCCTCCCGACCGTCTAAAGAAGGAAGACCTCCAATCGTCGACGGAGCCCCCAACAAAAAAAGATAACGAGGACACGGCAGAGTTCGTGGTGATGATTCGAGAGCCCAGCATTGACCGGCCCAAGCAGCTTATCATCCTACCGGGTCCACCCGACCGCGCTGGCTCCGTGGACAGCCTTTTGGGCGACCCCCGACCCAAGGCTCCGATGAGGCGCAGCTCCGTGGATAGCCCTATCGCGTCGGAAGACATGCACAAGTCCGTGTTCACACCGCAGCGGAAGCAGCCGCTAGCAGAGGTAAGCGCCTGTGCGAAAACAGCGCTGCGTTTAGGTGGTATCAACGCCACAGCGTTAAAGGCCCCTTTCTGCGGAAAACCCGGTGTTGTCAGTGTTGAGTGAAAAATCGCGGACTTGGCTCTGGCATGGGCAGACAGATAACAGGGCCGAGCACTGATTCTTCGGTGAGTTATGTGACTTAACGAGACCCCATGCTGTCACAAAGTCGTTAGGAGCTGCCAACCTGGGTTGCTCAATTGAGGTGGGAGGGCGGGATAAAAAAAAAACCTTTCCAGAGCTTTTGTATGCCGAGTCTAGGCCACGAAGGCAGGCATGTCCATACGGCTTTGTTAAAGCGGGGCTTTACATCTATGCCAGGTGGTCGCCTGCAATCGGTAGCTGGATAACGTGGCAGTTTAAGACTATGCTCGTAAGAATGAGTTAGATATCTGAAGCCCAAATTCAGAGCTTCATAATTAGGCAAGCAGAGATTCCATGTATATGAGAATGAGAAACCGCTAAAGGAACCTCGCACGGGAGAATTTAAGGCTATCGTAAAGGTGGAGCTTATATGCCCGCCCCATCCCCCATGGCGTTTTCGGTTTTGTTCTTTGCTGCACTCCGTAGTGGTTTTAGATGTGAGATTAGGTGGGAAGATGGGCTGACATACAGTGTTATTTACTGAGGAGATTTTACATTAAAAGGCGAGACAAAGATCTACACCTCGAGAGGGAGTGCTGATACACGCGTCGACATTAGCGGCCGTGTAAATGTCCCCACCACATTGGAATATTCAAAATCCTGCTTACCTTCCAAGTCGGACATCAGCAAATCGGGGTTCGGGCAAGCCTAAGAGAGAGGAAAGTTCTCTTTATGCTGGCATTATGACATAACCATGATTATAACTACATGGCATAACTGTGGCTCAGACGACTTCACTGCAACGAGCCGATGTTCTAGCTTTATGTTGCATGCACATCTTTGCGCATGAAAGTCTTGACATGAATTCAGGCCCCCATCACCCTTTCTTGTATTGAATATTACTGTGGTCCTTATATTGTTGAAGGAGCCGCGGCCCAAGGTCGAGACAGTGATGAGTTACCCACCGCGCCGTACAGTCTCTCCTGACACATCCTCCGCGAAACGCATTCGCGTTTCGCGGTGGATGGCTATAGGGCATCATCCATGACATTAACAGTTAGAAGAAACCGAGACGCGAGGATAGAGCGCACTTGTCAAGAACTCCTCCAGCAGTCCCGTACTATCTCCCGGTATAGCAAGAGAACGCAGTGCAGAACAGGGGTTTCCGTGAAGCCTTCCCTTGTAAGCAGCGCTGTTCTTTGTAACATGCTGACTGTCGCCTCACATCCACGTAACCCTTACTGAGCGTTTGCTATTCCTCCGCGTACTATGCCTTAAACGACCTTATTGTTCTGTGACTCACATGACCACGCTCACAAAGGGGGAGCGCCAACGTATAGTCATGGCTCGGAGTACAGATCGGCAGAAAGTGACAGAGAAAAGTGTTGTTTTCGAGGTAGGCTTTTATGGAAATCCCCACAATTTTTTACTTTGCTAGAAGACGGCAGCGCATACTTTCGAACGGGCTCTTAACGACGGTGTTGACACGTGATAAGTAAAAACAAGATAAACTTTTCAAGTGAAAGATGCAGCTTCCGACATTGATGACGGTAACTGTGAGCTGCAATGCTGTGAGCTACAGCAAGTCATAAAACAAGTACTGCGGTCATCGTCTTCACCAATGACAATAAGCTGCAGCCAGTCGTAAAAAAAGCAATTTTGATTGAAAAACGTTTATTCTCGGTAAGAGAAAGGGAGAGGTGAAATACAGGAAGGTGGTGTCCTCAGTGCAGGACCCCAGCGACTATGGCTGCCGCCCTCGCCTGGGAGACCAGTTTACGTTGATCCTCCAAGGTTGAGCTGAGCAGGGTCGCCTCCCACTGTTCCTCTGTTTTAGTGATGTACAGGTGTAGGGGTTTGTTTCCGGTACAGCCCCAAGTAGTGTGATATGTCGTCGGAGTGTCCCCGCACCAAGGACAAGGCTCCTCGTATTCGCAAAGCGCCTGTATTTCATCTTCACCGACCGCGGTAAGCGGTATCGCCGTGGGTGTTGGAAGATAAATATTTTACTTAAAAGTTTACCTTGTTCTTTACCGACTCCCCTAAGTGCCCGTATGCTTGAAAAGCAAGCCAAGCAGCCGCGTCTCGTCATGAAAGAATGCTGATGTGGTTGAATGAATGGGCACTCGAATTTCTGCAGGCTCCCAAACCCACGGAAGAGCCAGGTGGTGCAGACACGGCTGAAGCGGCCACCCAAGCGAAGCCTTCTAAGATCGACGCAGGACGGCGGCAGCGTCGCCGGCGGCGCAGTAGCGCCATGCGTCGGGAGAGCGTCGCAACGAGCCACGAAAGCAGCCCGCCGTCAACGGCGACCGGCAGCCAGGAGTCGCTGAGCGTCGCGTCAGCCCCGGCTCCTGTGCACCGGCGCGTGCCCAGTGAGGTGCTCATGCGCTGGCAAAACGTGGCGCCAAGTGACAGCGTCGAGGAACTGGACCGGCCTCCGCCACCGCCGCTGCTAGAACTACCAGGCGCGGTTTCGCCCCCGCCTAGGGGCCACGTGCGCCAGCTGTCGCGAGTGTTCTCCCACCGCTCGAGCAGCACCACTTCTTCCAGCGTCACGGTGCGAACGTCCACCACCAGCATGTCTAGAGCGAGAACCAAAGCGGAGGCCTTCGTGGCTAGCGAGAAGCGTCAGAGCTGACACGGGACCCAAGACTAGCCGCCCTTCCGAAAGCGTAGTATTCTGCACGGCCTGAGCGTGGTAGCTTCGGAACCGGAGAACCAATTACAGGTGTGGTCATCTAGCCTCGCGATGCACCCGCTGTTTGGGACTTGGCGAAAGCGGAGGCTCGTTGTTAGTCTAATCTATGATGCACTTGCAGATGACCGAGAGGCTGTTACCATCCTCCGAATCAGGGTCTGTCATGATAAACCGCCGCGACTACATTGGTCCAGGCAGGATTCGCTTGGGACCGACAGGTACAGTCATGAGCGAAAGTGATATACAACAGGCAGCCGGTGGCGGAGCTCGAAAAAACTGCATTTGAACGCCATCTAGCAACAGCTATCTGGGACTGAGTCAATCGTAGCGGTCGTCCATATTATCGACCTGCATATGTCGCGGTCGCTGTCCCTGTCACTGTCGCTTGACGGGGTTTGTATGCCGTTTTCTGGAGCTCCGCCACCGGCTGCGTGCTGTATACCACTTTTGCTCACGACTGCACATCTTAGTGTTGCATATCGCGGCTAGCCTTTCTACCGCCAGTCGATCCATCCATCTTTCATCTCTTTCTATCGCTGCTAGCAGCAACCTATAAGGGCTCCAAGCAACTTTTATGACAATTTACGAAGCGCTGGTGGCTGTGGCGGGGAAGATACGCTACTTTTCATGCTTGGTGTGTCAAAACCAGGGAAGCCTTGAATACTTATTTCAGACCATTACACATCATTCGACTTCGCCAGCCTCTATCGCTTTGGCTGATAGATAGGGATGAGGATGGAAGGCAGAGACGTTAACCAGAAAGGCCTTCGGTTGGCTACCCCACACTGGGGAAAGGAGATAAGGGGATTAAAGAGGGGAAGAGAAAGGGGAATTAAGTACAGTCAGAGTTTGTCACATAAACCGGTGGCTGTTAAATAACTAAACAGTGCCCTGTATGCCTTGAAGGCGGTCGACTACCGTGGCCACGGACCAAGGATCCTTTTGGCTTCTATCTGCAGGTGCATTCTTCTGCGTTCTTGGTCTATCTGTCAAGGCATTGGTTTTTCGGTTCGGAAGCACGGCGCTTGCTTCACTGCATTATTAGGCACACTCTGTCTCTCTCTGTAGACAATGTTGTCAGCGGCAGGAAATCTAAACCTGCAGCCCATTTGTCTCCTTGAACTGAAAGCTACCGGAGCCGATGGTAGGGGAAGCGAAGAGGGAAATGGGGGCGCTTGCTTTATGCAGACGACAGGACCACCCCTATTGCCTCATACGGTATATAGGTGGCTGAATCTCCTTAAAATTAGTCGCGAATGATAAGTATTAGTGCTCCGAGAGTGCATACCGTGAATGACCGGACACTGAAATTATAAGCTGAGTGTATTGCATATCTGCGATTCACTGTTCTACCTGAAGGCGATAAGAAGAGGCTGGACAAGTCGAAGGGCGAGAATAGGAAGTTGATGTACTATGCCATCGCGCATGCGCTGAACTCGAGATCGCGCGTCGGCGAATGTCTAGTGGCACTTTGGGAAAGCTGCGAGGTTCAATGTGGTAAGAAAGTAGAGATGTCGAGTGGGCTCGTTATCATGATGGAAGTTCTGTGGCAACGGTCCGCTAACAGCGTGCTCGCAGTTTTCTGTTTCGAGTTTTATTGTTCACTTATACATCTGCCCTGTGCACAATTTTTATTGACGAGTGAAGGTCACAGTATTTACTTCTTGCCAGCAATGACGAGTTTCGATGCCAGCTTCTGGACGTGATACAATGTGTCCCAAACTTAGCTTGTAATATCTATAAGTCACGGTGAGCCGTTCTATCTATAAGTCTATAAGTTCTATAATATCTATAAGTCAGGTGCTTGAGGGGTGAATGCAGGCAGCTGCAATTCGCCGTGATGTTGATGACGGCGCCAGGAGGCAGCCAGCATTTTTGCTAACAAAAGAGCATCTTGTTAGCCAGAAATCCTCGCGCTGTGCCTATGCACGCACCCTGTTTGCAAAATGTCACCAAGCAACGAGCTTTGTTTTTCAGCCGTATATCAGAATTTTATGCTACATCTCAAGCTCTAAATCTGTGTAAGGTAATAAACGCACTTTTACTCATCTTTCGGCACCATCTAGATTTTAGGGGTGCCTTATGGAATCCACTGCGCTGTCGAGCAGCAAACCCTGATGCCTGGTAACTTTGGCAAGGGCGCTACATCTGTGACGTGGTTCTCACTGGCGGCTTCACAGTGTGTGAGGCAGCGTCACTGACAATGAACCTTTGCTGTGGCAACATTAGCGATATGCACAGAATTCTATAATTCTTCATTACGTTAGGGAATATGCGGAGTCTATAAATTTATGGTCATGTTGTGCTAACTGGCACAGTTTGTGACACGCCCTTCTTCTGTTCATTTGCGCTTGTGCTTCGATGTCACGGCCAGTGAGGAAGAACCAATGTGTTGAACGTCTAGTGCAGGACAGAGCGCCAAGTAGCAGCGGAGACTGACAACCGCTACTCCAGGACCTCCGTGAGCAGAGCGACATTTTCCTTTCCGCACCAGTCATATTCGAGGTGGAGAGGGAGCGATGCACCGATAGAGGAGGAAGAAAGTGCCTACTTAGATAAACCTGTGTGATACGTGTGTTGACGTCTGCGGAGTACTGACCTCGGGTCCACCATTTTACCTCAGGGGTTTCAGTGTTAGAAGCAACGGCTTCGTCCAATGTGCCAGCTGTGCTCTTTTTCATTGTGTGTTGCGCTTTCACCGAGACATGAGTGCTATTCCTTGCCCAGAACGGCAATCACAATAGGTTTCCGAGCTTTTCGCTTTGACGCGCGTCTTGCTTCCTTTCGGCCAGCGTCGCTACTGCGAACCCTGTCATGGACTAGGTCATTTCATTGTTTTCTGACACAGTGTATCCTTTGCACCTTTCAGTACAGGTTGAGCTTCGCCCGCATGTCCATTAACGACAACACATTTGCCATTATCGCACACCTTTGTGCATCAACCGAGAAAAAAGGGGGGGAAGATATCACAGAACAAGCAACATCACACTCCATAGCATAGAAAAAGAAGTGGTGGAAGTCAAGTGGCTCTGAAGGCCATCTTGTCCAAGCGCACTTAGCAGTGAAGTTGTAGCTATGATAGCGGCAAAGGGTTGACACTTTTCCATGGTCTACCCTCGCCGAAACTTGTACGTAGTTGCGCATGCTGGTATGCAGAGAGAGGCTAAAGAGCGGGAACGTGAAAGATGATATGCAAGATCAGTATGGCGCATTTCTCTTTGCTCGCTTCATAAAAGGTGACGCGCCACGGCCTGCTCTACTTTTAAAAACGCGACAGCAGCGTTGAAGACACCGTTCTCCAGAAAATCCCGTGTCGGCGTATTGAGCTAAAATCACGGGCAAGTCTGGCAGGGGATAGGTGGCGGTTGACATGACCGGGCACTGATTGGTCGTCGGGTTGTATGACGTCACGCGACCACGTGACCTGGCCAATTTGACAAGAGCTGACAACTCTGGTCTGTCTTTTCTTGAGTGACAGGAATGAGCCCTCCAAGACCCTTGCATTTTGAGTCACGTAGCTTCTCCTATGCCACGCCGGCATATTCGCATAGTCTTGTTAAGGGGAATTTTATATCTATGTCGGGTGGCATTTCAAACAGTATGGTTGGTTACGACTGTATGCTAAAGACTATGTGCTGATAATACAGGTTAAAATTAAGGGATTAATGAGCAGGGTAAAACGTGTTTGAAGGCGAACGAGGACACGCAATGGGAGCCGTGGACGGAAGCAGTTAACGCTGCCGTGTCATGCCTTAAAAGTAGAGCTTAAGTTCCGCAGTACCCTGCCCTTTCATTTTCATTTTTTCTTTCTCTGTCGTATGTGTACTAGGACGTAAACCTGGGGTCGCCAGCCCACTGGCGTGGTCATTTTGAAAAGGGATGTGTCGCTCGATGCTGTTCGTTCGTAGCTCGTTCCATCGCAATACAAACGGTAAATAGGCACACATCACACCACAAAAAAGTCAACCGTGGTTCGATTTGAAGCTAAGTGAAGACGCGGTAGCTGAATAGTAATATCGTGTGCCTTACTATGTTGGGCTGCATTGCGTTATGTTAAGATACGCGTATTATGCAACGCGCTAGCTAACAAATCTGGTAGGAGATAGGGAGGAGGAAGGGTGTAGAGATATTTTTAATAACAGGCCGCTTGTTTAAAATAAATACAGCCCTCTTGAACGGCACTGCGAACAAGCACTCGATATTACCGTTAATTTTTTTCCCTCAATGACAGTTGTTTTCAAAGAAAGTATGAAATCAGTACCAACGGTTGATGCACAAAATTAGGCGATGCAATTTCAGGCACGTCAGCATGCTCAAAATGGCGGATAGTAATAAAAAAATTTTAAGTACTTTCTGCTGAGAAGCACACTGACACTGTCTCTATAAACTAACAGATAAGGAATCGGCCAGACAAACAGCTTAATCGCGCAACTTTGCTATGACTAGCTGGCAACTAATAACGTAGTATAGATGTGATAAATATTCAACCCAGCAGCTCAGTTTGCACCTGTTATACAATTCTAGTCCCCTGAGCCTGCTCTTGCGATCTCATTCTGCGCTATCATTCTCGTGTTCTTTATCCATGTAGACTCCCATCCAGAGCTTTCACGAAAAGTCATGCTGCTTGACGATAGACACGGTTTTCATACGGTCGTGTGTATTTGTGCTCTCGGGCTGTTCCGTCTGAACCAGTTTTAAAAAATCTACGCCACAGAAGTGTTCCTCTTGACGTTGACTCTGCATCTCCTGCTCTGTGTTTCTTCTCGCGCCATTTTTTCCCCCCTGTGGAATGAATTGCTCAAGTGTCAAGAGTCACGCATCATCTGTCGCGTGCAGGCGGAGTGCCCGTCACGTTTGTTCTCACACATTCCAGCGTGTTCGCGTGGTGTGTCCGTGTTTGCCTCCTCTGCAGTCTCGTTGTCTCGCGTCCCTGTTTCTTTACTCCATCTTTTGCAAATCCTATCACGCGACAATAAACCTTTGCGCATTTCAGCGATGACGTGCAGTGTCTGTGTCAGTTTTGCCACATGTGCGACGTAATTGCACTTTTAGTTTGAGAACAAGTGTCTACGCACAGATTGTGTACTGCACGATCTTGGCGTCAGTGAGAATTATAGCGATGCACTCTTTGCGCACCATGAAGACACAAAACTGACGGCGAAAACATAAGAGGGAACACAATCATCCCAGTGCATCCAAGGTATATTAAGCATAAAAAGTCGCACCAAATTTTCTGGATCCAGTCGCTAATCGTTTGAAGCTCGGCATTTGGCCTGGGATCGCAAAACAGTAAGAATTTTCTTGCTTTTTGTTTATTGGCGTGCATCTCGGCGTATGCTTTTTATACAAAACACTAATAGCAGCCGGAGAAGGCCAGGCAAATAAGGACAATGGGAGAAGTGGACAGACGATATTGGTTCAAGAGCACCGTCGGCAAGATAAAAAAATTGTCAAATACATGAAACCATGGTAATGCTATTTGAAATACTGGCATGAATAGAGTCCGAACATTTGCGAAAAATAAAATTAGGCAACCGAAAGTTCATGCGCAGCTTCAACTATGTTGACGGCAAACATATTTGTATTGTGCAGTGTGCACGTCAACGCATTTGGGGGAAGTGGGATGATGAAGTGGTGGGAGGAACGGGGTATGCCATCTCTAGGCCTAAGTGCACACTAAGTAGGAGTATTTTTTTGTTACTCTAATGACACATTTCTGCTCACCTAGAAGTATTTTACCAAGACAAGAATTTTCGTGGTGAAGTGGAGGAAACAAGGTATGACAAACTCGGCACTTTTACCACCGTTCATTTCTATGTATGCTATATTTAGCGCGTTTTGCGTTAACCCAATTTGTTCGGTTAATTCATTTAGCTAACACATGGCGGCTAGGTTGCATTGCACAAGAACATGTATTGAGCACCTGCGTTTCTTTTGCTGCAGCGTATTTTAAAACAGTGCACTACTGAGCGAGTTTCTGGCTGTTATCGGGGCGAAAAGCGTGAGAACCAAAATGCAGGAGACACCACTATAGCTTTGTGTCCCGTATTGTGTCGTTTTCTTCGCGCCTTTCACGCTGGAAATCTTATCTCAAAAGGATTGCTTACAAACTCTTGATATCATCTAGTATTATTGACAATTTTTAGAAGAAACCTTGAAAACAAATTAAACATTACTAGAACATGAAAAATCTGGAATAGAAATTCTGAAAATGAGGGGGGGGGGGGGGGGGGGGGGTGAAAGCTTCAAACCTGTACGAATTTGTACTGAAGGCCGAGCAATTTTATGAGTGCGGAAATGACGCAAGGTTTAAACAAAAAGTATGCCAGTTAAATCTTATACGGCCGAAGTCAAAAGCGCTGACAATTTTGTTGTGGCAATGGTTATCTGCTAGCACTTTCTGTGAATTGGGTCTGTGGCGAAACATACAAATGCTTGAAATATACGAGCTCATCAATAAGTAACTTATACACATATATAACACTAAAAGGGATTTAACCAGCGTGAAAGGAAGCGCCGATAACCATTTTGTGGTAAAGTTATACTTCAATGCTTAGTCCCCATACAGTGACCGTATAATTTACACAAATGACAAAAGGGCAACCTTCGTGCAGAGGCCCATCCAGGAGCCTCCACGCCAGTACCCTCTAATGGTCGCCAAGCGACCACAATGTAGCATCGCCAGAAAAAATGTTGAGCAAGCGCGCTTTACGGCTCCTCTGCTGGAGGTGTGGGGCCTCACGCCCCTTAATTGGGCTCCTCTACGCCGAAGAGTTTGTGCAGGGCCACGTGTCCGTAGCCGACAAGGGACACGACTCCCACATTCCGCAGCTCAACCAGTTTCGGCTTCAGCAATCTCATCGGGTACAGCGGGTCGCGGATCTTGAAGCGGATCACGTTCTGCGAGAAAACAGGGTATTTAAACGCTGCGCAGTATTCTCCAATACTAGATAATGCTCTAATTAAGATGACTCCAGCTTTTTTTAGATCGATAACTGGATGAAAGCTGACAGCGCACACCCGCCCATCTCTCTCTCTCTCTCTCTCTTCTAGGGAAGAGTAGCTGGGTGACCAGGAAAATGGCATTAAGCGCTACCAGGCTCAGACTTCTTAGCTCCTATGTATAAAACCTTCTTAGCCCTAACAAGCGTTATCATGGGATTCATCCGTTTTTTAAATGCAAATTGCAATGACCTTTATTCCACAACGTACTTGACAAGCGAAAACCTCTCCTTTTTACGTTACCTTCGTTGCATTACATTCGTGATCCTGAACCCTAGCGCCTCAAGGATATTAACTTTGCGGCATTGACATATGGGTAGGTATAACCTAGCAAATAATGTTTAATGGACTTTTCATACTAACCCCACACTCTTACATGATTTCTAGACTAGCGCCATCTTTATTGACCACCCAGGGAAGTGCAAGCAATGACGAACACTGCTTTACTCACGGGGGTATCATCACTCCTAACTGTACGAGAACTGTAGGTAAGAAGACGTGCTAATGAGATTATAGTGGGCATTTCAGCAGATACACATAAGACTGCTTACGTGCGGGAATACTATAACATTACTCTTTGGGGCCGAAATGTAGCTGCGAATGCGATGTTCGAGCTGACACAACGAGCCAGCTTTGTTAGCAACGCGAGCTTTGCTGACAAGCATGTCTGATCGCATTCTTCCGACCTTGTGATCCTCTACGTTGTCAGTTTGCCATTTCAATTTCGGCGCATTTGCGAGGTCCGCCGTGTGCAGCCTTGCTTGCAAGCGGTTGTTGACTGTCCATAGCATACACTCACGCACAACCGGTCACTGGTGTACTGCAGGGCTCTCTACAAGCCCAAGTTCTGTTGCTCTTATTTATAAATGGCATTGCAAATCAGACAGAAGCAAATCTGAGGCTGTTCGCAGATGATTGTGTTCTGTACAGAGATATAAAAAATCGAGATCAAATTACGGACGATAATAAAAGCGCGCAAAAAAAAAAACGTAATAAAGAGGAGAAGAGGACAACGACGGCAGCGTTGTTGTCCTCTTCTTCTCTTTGTCACGTTTATGTTGCTCGCTTATATACTGTCCGTCATGGTTCACCAGCTCGCCCAATCAGCCATTCTTCTAAAAGTTAAATTAGCCTAAACAACAATTTACGAACAATAGCCGAATGGCGTGAGAAGCGGCAGATGTCACTAAACTTCGACAAAACAGTCACCATGACTGCAACAAAAAAGAAACCTAAACTTATTTTTCCTTACGACTATGGCAGCTTTTCACTCAAGACTGTCAACGAACATAAATACTTCGGCGTCATTATGGCGAACGGTGCGGGGAGGAGATTAATAGTACCTTTTTCTGGCTGACCACCTGCGCCTCGCCCTCGAATATTTCGTTGACGCGGTGCAGAAAGGTGGCCAGCACGGCAGGCTTCTCCTGCGAGCACATGGTCACCGTGACCACCATGCCCATGAAGAAGGTGTTGCGCAGGTCAGGCACCGATCCCACCCAGGTGCTCGCACCGCGGCTCAGCACGCAGACGCGCGAGCACAGCGCCAAACATTCGGGGATGCTGCGAAGGGGGATGGAAGCGCAGGAGTCTCGCCTTTTTTCCGGCCAGCAAGCATCCCTTCGCTGTAAACTTTCTAAATTCGCTCTTATACTCACATGCAGATGCAATAAATACGAAAGCAGCATTCAATTTGCCCACTAAGATAAATTTTGGTATTTCCGTACCACTCCAAAACGTATATGTATTATAGGCGTCATTCCGGCTGAGGATTACTGCTGAAGAAACTGCTTCTCATCATTCTTATAGAGTTGCGGTAAATGAACGTTTGTAATGTGTTCTCTTTCATATCGCTGCTAGTTGTAGAATAAAACGGTGCACGGGTCTGTGGAAAAAGCGGTCTCCTTTGTCCGGGCTACTGATGAGGCGAAGACCGAAAGTGTCAAGCTGAACATCCGGGTGGTCCACACGCAATCAAGCTACACACATGCGCATCTGTTGGCAGGGCGCGCCGCGAAACGAAATTTTGTTCACTCGTGTGCTGCGTCTTATTTTGGGGGCACTAGTACGTCCCGAGCAGAGCTCATTCGTTATACACAACGCTATAGTGAAATCGCTCTCGGCGTGGTTATCGTGGAATGAAAATGCCATCGTGACTGCAAAATAGGATCGTCAGTTTGACTCTGTCACCCAGCGTAGTATCGATCGAAGCGTTCATATCTCGAATTTCCAACAAAATTTCATGACTTTCCGACCTAATTTTGGGGACGGGTAAAGTGGGTTTCGAACGTGGGTAAATTTACTTGTCGAATTGGCCTGAGTCAATTGTGAGGGTGGGCCGCCCATATTGTGGAGGTGGGCCAAGTCGATCATTTTTGTGACACAAGTATATTTTTGGAGTGGGCCAAGGCAGGGCGAGAATGTCCTAATCCAATTTTGGTCATGGTTCAAGCCAATTCTTCAGAACCCGAGTGCAACCAGACTCACAAAGACTCAAATTCGGTCAAGGTCATTCAAGGTCAAACTTCGGATGAGCCATAGCGTGTCCTATACCTGCCAGATTTCTTACACTATGCATTGTCATTCATATGTTGCATGGCTATGGTAAATTATGCATCGATTTTTGATTTGCCACACCTACCCATTTCCTCACTGATTCCAGCTGAAGACCAGTGTTCTTCTTGGCATCCGCGAAACCTCGATCGATAAGGTAGAAGTGCTTTCGCACTAAAAAGACGCAACAAGAGGCTGACTGCCATGGGAACTACCTACGGGAGTTAATCATGTGTGGTATAGTGAGGACATAAGAGTACAAATATGGAGAGCAAATAGCGAGTATATCTGGAAGACAACTCTTAAGCTGCGCCTTAAAAGCATGATGCGATAGCGCTAAAGGATCCCAAACGGCTACGGGTCGTCTTGGATATCACTTCGAAGATACAGACACTTCTTATAATTTATTATATTTTTTTTTATCTTGTACGTCTTTATCTTTATTTTTAGCCTGCCTTCTCCGGGAAATCCGTTTTTTTTTTTTGGATTCCTCAGGCAAGCGACAGTTGGCAGGTGGCTATAGACTGAACACAGGTTGGTCAGCAGGCTTTGTGACGTCACGAGACTGCGTAAAATGGGCGAGTTGACAGCAGCAGTCAAATAAGACAGCTCATCTGAGATGGGAATCGAACCGTCCAGGACCTCTAGAAACTGAGCCAGGCACGCTATATGCATATACACTCAGATACTTGTACGTTTGTTTACGGCTTGATTTAAACAGGGCTATATGTTTATGTCGGATGGTATTTTAGATAATGTAGGAACTGTATGGTAATGAGTATGTGTGAGATTATAGGGACCCATGTTAAGGGATTGGTGAATAAATGAGTAGCAAAGTGCATGTACTCACCAAAATGAATGGTACCCGCCGACGGAAGATATTAACGCTCCTCACATACCCTTAAAGACCATCTGACTAGGGTCTGGATATATTAAACAACAAAAAAGCCCAGTGCTTCGATGAGGTATCGCAGATAGTCTATGCAAAATACTATAGTCATTCGCACACCGGGAAGCATAGAAACAGAAATCAAAGCTTTCTCGCACCCCCTTTAAGAAAGACAATCTCCTCGTCCTCTAAGCTGCCCCGTCGAACCATGGCTATGACGTATCAACAAGGAGCCATCCAATTGGTCCATCTCTCTTACTGATGGGTGAAGCGCGTGCTCAGCTCGGGCGCGTTTTTCCGTCGCGCCTTTCGTTTTCGCACACGCATACAACCACACGAAAATAATACGTTCGGTTTCTTTTTTATAGTCCATGTACGCTTTAGAATGTTCTGAGGGCTGTTGAGCTCAGGCAGCCAGATGAGGGGCCGGATGAGCATGCCGCCAAAAACTTTTTTCTGGACTGGGAGTCTCCTCCTGCATCTGCATCCCGGAAATTCTCGTGTAGTACAAAGCAAGAAAAAAATTGTGGGAGTTTAAGCATGCCTTGAACCTAGTGATACGAGCGAAAGCTGTGTTGAGCATGGTTATGAGTGTTTTAAATTTGGGAGGCCCTCAAGATTTGCCTTGAGAGTAGCCGCGATAGACACTAACAGCACCTAGTCAATACGCGATATATATATATATATATATATATATATATATATATATATATATATATATATATATATATATATATATATATATATATATATATATATATATATATATATATATATATATATATATATATATATATATATATATATATATATATATATATTACATTTTGCTTTAAGTTAGATTTCTTGGAAAGAAAGGCGCAGTATACTTTTAAATCTACACCACGGAATGGCGGACACCTACACTTCATCAGGTCACGTTCACACCAAGGTCAAGCGGCCAGACAGGTCGACTTTGGCTGATACATGACGCAGTGAAACTTTCGCTTCAAAAAATACCTGCCAAGGCGGGGCCATTACATTACGTCGGCATCTGATGTGCTCCACTAGACTGCACGCCTCCAGACAAAGTCGGAGGAGGACTAACTTCGTTGCGGAGGCTACTCGACAATGCAGGAGAGAGAACGTTTTTGGAAACGGAATAGAAGGAGGGAGGCAACGCATTGTAGATTTATTTTGATGGCTGTAACTCTACTATTATTGAAAAGTGTTTGCGGCAGCTCGTTTTGTAGGTGGCTCCCCACAACGACCAGGTACACATTTTCGAACTTAGTGTGGTCAGTGACCATTTAAAACTTGAGCTTAAGTGTCACCCAGCTTTTTAATCGTGGCCATAAGTATGTGATTTGAGGTGGTGTCATGAAGCCCCTGAACGAATGCACTAAAGTTCATCAGTATTCAATGGGTAGCGTACCCGGCTCTTGACCCATAGCGCAAAGGTTTGCATCCCCTCTCGACCATTTTTCTGTTCGCCGCAAATATTCTTTTTTTTTTCCTCTAGAAATAGACGGCAGAATCAACTTCCATTAAAAAGACTATTGACCTCCGATGCCAAACTAGTCTTTTATGAGTATTTTTATTATCTGAAGTTCTGCCGCAATGCACTTTCCGTATCTTATTTCCAATATTTACGTTTAATTCCATACGTGTGCACCCGCATGCTCGCTTCTTTTTTGAAATAGTGGGCAAAATGTTAATTTCATTTATTTTTATTTTGCACTGCTCTTTATGCGCGGGCGTACCAAGGCTGGCAGTATTGAATAAATAAACACGTTTTGGCAGTGGAATGACGTCACAGTCCTGTAGAGCCCTGAGACGTCATCACGGCTGTACTGCGTGATTATTTTCTGGTGTTTGAATTATCCGCGAGAGGACATGTGGTTGTGACGCTCGGACCCTGTAGACCGATCCGGATTTTTCGACGCAAGTCCAGCCACTACGACACTGAGTTTTTCCGCCGAACAGGATCCTTAACGCTATCGCCCTAATGCCCCAACAAATTCCTCACCTCAGTATTCTGCCCGATGGAGAAGAAGCGCGATTGCTTCGACGAACAAAACGCTCCTGCGCAGACCTGTCCGCGTTTCAATGTTCCGTTCTGTTGCACTGATTCTCGTGGCTGCCCTGCTGTACGGCAGCTTTCTTTCCGGTTCTGTTCCTACAGTGGCAATATGACGAAACGAAAGTAACGCGACAGCTAGCTGTCCCTCAGCCTCACGTTACGCAGTCGTAGTCGCCCTGTGAATTTGTTTTTTTTTTTTTTTTGGCTGTGTGTTCCTCTTTTTTTACCGTCATTTAAAGCTAGAAAGAACAACGACCAAATACGAAGAAAATCACAAGGCACAGACAAGATTTCTCCAGATATGTTTTGTGAAGTTGTGGTGCTAGCAGCGTAAGATTAGATCCTTTTTTAAATGGTGTAGTAGATGAGGCTCGACATCTAAAAGCGACATCGGCCTTTCTAAAGGATGTGGTCATTGACCGCGGCTTACAGCGTGGTGGAGAGGACGACTGCTTGGTCGTTGGCGCGGACGAAGGCGTCCACGGCCTGCCACATCTTCCGCGCCGAGATGGGGTCCACGCCGCTCGTCGGTTCGTCGAGCAGCACTAGCCGCGGTGCACCGAGCAGCGCCATGGCCAGGCCCAGCTTACGCTGAGAGGAGCGGCTGCGAACAGCGGGGTCGGATATAGATCACTTCATATCGGTTCATCGCGTGCCATTCTAGCAGTGCCTATTAGTACGGCTGTCGGGGTTGACCCAAAAGTTGCTTTTGGCAGAGTTCCAAAAAACCAGCAATCACCACGCTGTTCCTGGCGCTGAAATCTGGCAACTTTTCAACAAACCGCAGATGGTGCAAGAGACGCCACCGGTGCCATGATATACAATCTTTGTCAAAAGTACGCGGCCCAAGAGGCTCGCTTCTAAGCACTGTAACGCGGCTCCTGGCATTATTAATGGGATATGAATGTAAGGTCGAGGAGAATGAGGGCGAGATTTGTCATCTACGATATTTCGAACGCTAGCCTTTGCCTTATGAGCCTTGTTACTGGGCTTAGAACACACATCCTTGGGCCGTGTACTTTTGACAAAGACTGTACGTTCGTCGCGTCCATGGTGCGAATGGCGATAAGAAAATTACATGGACTCGCATATTTTCTCCGTGGCCCTAATTCAGCAACATGGCGGCCACCGTGACGTAGGTCCTCCAGCTCAGGCATCGTCGTTGTTGTGTGGATACGTGTATGCAAATATTGTTGTTCCTTTTTCCCCATGCAGGCACAGCGCATTCCGGAACGCAGATATATTTAGACTTTGCTTTGCCTCTTGCAGCGCACGCACATTTCGGGCTCACAGCAGACTGTCTACGCTTGGTGCGAACTTGGCGCTGCTAAAGCTACGAATCGGGCAGGGGCGGATTTTATTGTGGGAAAGGAGGAAGAGGTTCACCCACTTGCAATCGAGAAACTTTGCATAGGAAACCCAAAATGAACCCTCACTTTTTCGATTAAACAATTCCAGGAAAGGATTGTAGGATAGTTAAGCTTTGCCTTAAACGTACGTAGACACGATAGCGCCTTTAAAAGTTTTAAAAATTTATTATCTCTGTAATGCCTCTATGCTACCAAAACAGAAGTTAGTTAAGTCACTTGCACCACACCACGTTCACTAGGTGTCCCTTTAATATGCTCGGAGCCTCGGTACCAACGACATTTTGTGGTCTTCGCGCTCTCTGCGCTATCTGGCATGCATACAGCCCAGGTTTGAGCCCCAATGGCGACCAATTTGCTTTGTTGCATTGCTTCTGTTTTTTGAAATACTCTCATTCGCATTTAATTATGCATTAATTAACGCACGTGAAAGCATCACGTGGGTATGTTTTCAAGGTTGTGTCACTAGAAATTTGTCGGCAGGATTACATTCCAAAGAAATGAGTGATAGGAAAACCCATGGTTGCACAAGATAGACGATGAAAACATCTCGCTGGAGAAAAACGTTGGTGCATGCAGAGTAATTAGTTAATTAATTAGGGCCAGTAAGGTCAATCAGACGTCGGACATGTCGTGTCACTAGAAGTTTGTCGACAGGATTCCGTTCGAACGAAATGAGTGACAAGGAAACCAATGGCTGCAATCGATAGAAGATGAAACAATCTCGCTGGGGAAAAATTTGGTGTATGCTGAATAATGAAATAGAGCTAATTAGGTAATCAAACGTCTAAATAGCCGAAGGGGTAACATTGATGTCCAATGGGAGTCACGTGGTACCCAACTTCCATGGGGTGTTACGTCATAGTGTGACGTCACAAAACAGAAGCCTGTTCTTTCACTTCTTTTTTCCATAAAAAATGCTTACGCATTCCCCCAATGCGGATGCCGCAGTATCTCAGACGCTTTTTAGACCTTCTCCCAACTCGTTAGATTTATTTGAATGAAGGGTGTTTGAAATTCCTGCGTGAGGTCATGCGGGTGACCCTGTAGACCAATTAGAATTTTTCCTGGACACCATCTTAAGCAATGGCGGCGGCTTTTCGGCGGTATGAGATGTATACGCTACAGCGTAATGCGTGGCTCAACTGGACACCCCCCAACCCCCCTCCCCTTTCCCCCCAACCATAAATTGACTTCCAACGTGATTGACCCCTTGAATGGAAGTACAATCAAGCTCACTGATAGCAATACAGGTTAGAGCGCTATTTTGGATCTCCCGCGGCACCATGAGCTTTTCTATGTTTTCTATAGTAAAATAAACCGGTTATAACAATGCAGCCATGGCGCATTACTGCTTACATAACACAGACAAACAAGTTACAACCTTAAAAGCGACAACCACGAAAACGCGCTACAGCAACATAAGCCATATCAAGTTAATAATGCAAAAGTGCGAGGAGCCGGCGAAGCCTACCGGCATGGGGAGGCAGAAAGACCGGAGGGCGGATGAGATTAGGAAGTTCGCGGAGATCGTATGGAGGAAGCTTGCATAGGATGAGAAAGGCCTTTGCCTTGCAGGAGGGTAGTCAGTCTGCTTATATGATGACAGTGATGATGAATTTGCAAAACCCGGTTCTGTTAAAGGGAACACCTTACGTGGCTACGTACACAGACGTCGTGCGCGCCAAGGATACTAGCATGACGCGGCGAATGCAAGGGAGAAGAGAACACAAAAAAGTCCTTGCAAGCGATAGAGTACCTACGTGACTTTATTTTAGCTACATGCCTCCAGTCGGCTATGTGCAGTAACTAGGCAACTTACTTGCTGAGAGATGCGAAAGAAATGTGCCGTGAATTAATGAATGGTGTGACTTGTAGATTTTTCAGCAAAAAAACGTTTTTATGCTATAACCCATTTTCTTGTCAAGAAATGTTCTGAAGTTTATCATTTTTTACATAACCTTCTAACAATAATGAAGTGCCAATGAAATGACATTGTTATAAATGTTATGTCATTATTGTTATAAATGTGTTTGGGTTTTGTTGGTTTTTCGTAGTGAACTTCAGTAGTGCGCTGCTTCATGTTCACAACAAAAGGGGAAGGTAAGAACATGAGCGGGATTAGAACAAATTATCAACTGTTGTGGCTTATGATATAGTAGTGTTTAACGCCCCAATGCGACTCAGGCTACGAGAGACACCGTAGTGGAGGGCTCCGGAAATTTCAACCACTTGGAGTTCTTTAAGGTGCGCTGACATCGCACAGCACACGGGCGCCTTGCTTTTGGCCTGCATCGAAAAGCGTCCGCCGCGGCCGGGATTCGATCCCGCATCCTTGGGCACAGCGGTCGAGCGCCGTAACCACTGCACCACCCCGGCGGGGCTATCAACTGTTAAAAGTAGGCAGAGCGCAAGCTATCAACTGGCAGCTGATAGTTTTCGTTCTATACTCTTTCATGCCACTTTTGCTTCACCCGTCGCTGTCAACTGAGAGTAAGGAAATAAATTAAGGAAATTCATGCGATTCAAGAAGTTCAGAAGTTCAGTGTAGACGTCTTAGGTCCCTGAAGGCTGGTCACAGATAGGCTGGCAATGCTATGAAATAGCTGTGGGTCCACATGAAAGTGGTGCAATGCATCGAGTCCCAGCATATTTGCTAGCGGTTGTTAGCTGAAACGGGCATATTAAACAGCGTATACCGTTAAGTTTTCTAGACAAAGGCGAACTATGCGCAATGGCATGACAACGTCGGAAAGAATGACGGAAAGGCTTCCCGGCACAGACAGATAGTCGAGGCAAGCGCGTACCAGTAATGCATCACAGGCTTGTCTGCCTCCCAATCGAGTTCGACGACTCGGAGTATGTGTTCCACCAGAGGGCGCACGTTCTGCGCGGGCAAAAGCCTCAGGATGGCAAGCAGGTACAGGTGCTGGCGGGCCGTTAGCTCGGGCTCGAATCCGCCGTGGCTGGGCTGCGTTGGAGCAGGATTCGGGAATGAATTCATAACCTTCTACATGCCAAGGTGTGACGATGCGGTCCCAGAGGCACTATCTAGAGCACGACTTTGATAAGCGTCTAACAGACGATCCGCAGCTAATGTGACTCAGTGGCAATGGCTTCCGGCTGCTGGGCCTAAGATCACGAGATCGAACGTCTGCCACTGTGACTGCATTTCGATGGAAGCCGAAATTAACGCCTTTATGCTTAGCGACGTCAGTGATTTTAAGGAACACTGTAGGCGGTCTAAATAATTACTGAGCCCTATACACCCAGACGTCTCCTCCTTCATGTTTTTCTTGACTCTTAATCCCCACTTTTCTAACAGCGCCGTTCAGGTTTGTAGTGAGAGCGAAACAATTACTGCGACACTTCTTTTTCCTTAAAGAAAGCATTTGCATGTGCACTGAGATTGCTCAGTCTCCCACGGACAGCACACCACATTTCTGCAGCCAGGTCAGGGCGTCTAAATATGAAGCTGTAAAAGCAAACTTAACCAAGAAGATTGCACTTGTGCAGAGTGCGAGAAATCAGAAGTAGTTTTACTAGAATGTGGAAACAATCACCCAGATATCGATGCAGGCAGAGTAAGTCGCTCTCAGGTTCTACATGGAACTTGTATGAAGCGATGCATGTTGTCGTTGGCAGCAGACGACGTGCAGAACAGGCAGGCTTCACTGAACTGACCGAGTGTCTCGTCGTTTTCTACAGTACACCAAGCAAATACGCGGCTACCCGTACGCTGCCCCACGTGCGTGCAAGATGTCGGCAGATTCCTGAGGAACGTATATGCGCGGACGTTGTTCACGAAAGACCGGGCGCGCTATGAAGAAAAGGCAAAGCGGTGCTGCGTGGAACTGTTCACGGTATACGCGCTGACGACTGCACAATGGGTTTGGACTTGTGGCCGCCCGTCGACATCGCCGACGTTCATGATTTGTTGTTCTGGCGACTATTTTGCAGCTTGCCCGGATTGGCGTCGATCTTTCGTCTTTTGACCATCCAAACGGATCCAGGCATATTTTTTGGATTCGTGAAGAATTCACATTCAGCCCGTCCGAACGCACCAGCATCGCCTGCGCGCATTTTATACTCAACAATGTAAACGCGGCTGCGGTGCACTGTGGTGCTCCGTCGTTTGCTGACAACGACGACAACATGATGAATTGCCCAGCATGCCTCTCTTCATGCAAGCTCCCTATAAAGGTTAGAGATAGCAGAGGTAATGTGAATTAATTCGCGGCAGGCATTAGAAGAAATCGATTGAAAGATAAAAGTTCAGGATTATAATTTTGTGGAACGTAAATGTCAATTTAAATTGTATGGTTCATTTTTGGGGGTTTAGCATTCCAAAGCGGCTCAGACTATGACGGACACCACAATGGAGGGTTCCGGAAAATTTCGACCCCCTGGTGTTATTTAATGGAGCGCAGACACCAAGTTTGATGGCATTTTTTTTTTCTTGCTAATGATATCCGTAAGACATAGACCAGGCTCAAACTACACACATATAAAAACATGCCTCTCGAATTCTCTAAATCAGCATATTGAAAAATAGCAATACCTTCTGAGCTGCGCTCAATTTTCGAAGTCAGCATGTGTTGTAAACGTCGGCCAATTTTTTTTTTAACACCAAGTTTTGGTTTCACAATACTTACGCACGTCACAGGAAGGTTAAGTTTTGCGAACATCGAAACAATATCGCCCAGCACGCACGAATTCCTGTTTGCATGCATGATATATACAGTTTATGTGAACACTATCGAACTATTCAAACGTGGATCACTATAACTGACAATCCACCGTTTTTTTTTCGCTCGGAGGGGTGCTCGTTTACCTGGAATCCGACAAGGTTGACATATCCAGCCCTGCGGGAGCGCAGGTCTTGCCCGTGGATGGTGCTGGACCCCGCCGTAGGCAGCAACACCCCGGAGAGCATGCGCAGCGTGGTTGATTTGCCTGCGCCACTCTGGCCCAGCAGGCCGACGCACTCGCCCTCGCGCACGCTCAGTGACAGGTCGCGCACTGCTACAAGGCGGCCGAAGGAGCGTTGTAGGCCGGTCGCCTCCAGAACCACGTTCGAAGGGGGCTGCGCGCGAGGCGGAGCAGCCCTGAAGTACATTCGGAGAGTCGCTCAGACTCACAGAACTACCACTGTTCACAGTTCGTGCTGTCAGTGTGCTTAACTTTGCCATGCCACCTGCGAGCCGACTTGGTTAGCTTAGTTGGTATAGACACTTCTCCAGCTGACAGTATCGGTGCAAGGCGTTGTGAGGCTTTCTCGTAAAAAGTTCTCTATCACGGAGAGAGGGAAGGGCGGAAATGGGGGTCTAGCTCACCCCATTCGTCTATTCTTGTACTTGAGAATGAAGTGCACTAGTCATGGCAGGGAATGTTTGACCACAAATTTTCAAGCACCGCCCATTTCGCTGCGCCAACCATATCTGGAACGTTAGAAAATGATCGTCAAAATGTGCCGGGGCTCGAGAACGGAGGGGCCTTTGCCAGACCTTCTGAGAGCCTACATTGAACGTCTTCGAAAACCGAGGAAACAAATTAAATCAGATCCAAGCATGACCGTCTCTGCGATGGGCTCGCCCTAAAATGCCCCCAAGAACTCTGCTATGCGTTCGAAGCCTGAAATCTCTTGACACAGTCGTTTCCCCCTCCCCGATTATTTCAATCCAGTAATTTTTAATTGCTCTTCTCACGAATGCGTTTTTTTTTTTTTTTTGTCAGCAAGCGAGCGCTGGCAGATAATCGCACCCGAGGAGAGGTCATCGACAGCAACGGTTGATTAGGGGCCATGCTCGGGGAGGTTGGCAGGGTCGGCGAACGCACGCTGCCAGCCACGGTCGCGGAGCCGCTAGGCGAACGGTTGATGAGCGGCTGTTGCGAGCTCGAGGGCCTCGCGCCGGGTGGCGGCCGCATGAGGCCGCTCGCCTCAATGGCGGCCAAAGCCTTGCTGGTGGCCGCTGTCGCCTGTCTCCAGCGCACGTTGGTGAGACGATGCACCAGTGGCACCAGCACGGCGTCGCCCAGAAGCAACAGCAGCAGGCAGACCAGGCCGCAGACAAGCAGGAAGGTCAGGTCGTGCACGATACTCGCCTCGCCCCACAGCAGGTCCTCCCAGCTGGGCACCGGCTGCGGTCACGACACCATAGCTGAGTATAAACAGGCGTTTGGCGGTGCAGCGAACTGTGCGACCTGAACCACTCATATAGCGCACAAGATACGCCTGAGAGAAAAAAAAATAGATGAGGACGGCAGCGCCATTTTAGCCTATTTCTCTTATTTTGTGACTGCATTTCTATATCTCTGACCAACTGGTGCCTTCCCGAGGCTACGAAGATTTTCTCTATGAGCAGATGATATGTAATCATAGGAATACGGAATATCCTTTCCACATGGCTTCCATGAGATTTACTCATGGCGAGTATTATTTCATACGGTGTCCGCGTACGTACTTCGGTTTGTCTGTATACGTGTTGCCTTTATCACCTGCGTATGTCTCATGCGGTTACCGTGCGTTTTCCAATTGTGACGGAAAACATTAGAAGCATTATGAGAATAGTTTGTGAGCCAGGGTTAAACCTCGACGGAAGTGCGACGCTGATTTGTAAAGTCACACCTCGCGCTCTTAGCAGCAGTTACGTCTATTTTTTCTTCTCTGACGTATGCTGCGCTTGTAAAGAACTGCACTACACGTCGTATAAATTTCCGGGATTTTCTCTCATCACTGCGAACAAATAAATGCATTAATCGTCTAAAATGCTATCCAGTCATGTATTTTAGAATGTCTTTCATTGATGATGCTCTTGCAAGGGGCTTTTGACCACCCAGGCTATACTGCAGCAGGATGTTCAAAGCAGTAAAAATATAGTACATTGAGCACAGTGGCAGAGCTCTATCCGCTTATCACTTTACCGCGCCTCATAGCAGATGGGAACTGTAGTTTCATGTGCAGAGTACTTTGTATCGTTCCTCTGCGGATAAACTTACCCGATTCTGCTATATGTTTTTTTTATTTTAGCGAGAAAAAAAAGAGAAACTTGTAAGCTGATACATGCTACATTTTAAGCCGCTACCTTGTTCCTGTCGCGCATTTCCAAAGGAGGTTCCAAAGAATCCCTTGGAATTTATCGAGGTACATTCATCCTCATCTGCCACCTTTAGCACTTCTTCGTAGTGCCCTTCTTCCAGGTACCACCTGGATAACATCAGTTCAGTTCAGTCGTTCAGTCGTGTCCGACTCTTCGTGACCCTATGGACCATGTCACGCCACGCTTTCCGGTCTCTCACTATCTTCCTAACATCACATAACTTCATCTGCAGTGCCTCGAGGATGCCATCTAACCATCGCGTTCGCTGCCTACCCCTTCTTCGGCGACCCTCAACCTTTCCCAACATCAAATCTTTCTCCAGCGACCCCTCTCTTCTCATCAGATGACCAAAGTAGCTGAGCTTTAACTTTATAATTTGACCCTCCAATGAGCAGTCAGGGTTTATGGTCGACAATATCGACTGATTTGATCTTCTGGCAGTCCAAGGAACTCTCAAGAGTCTCTGCCAGCACCACAATTCAAACGCGTCAATTCTTCGGCGGTCAGCCTTTTTCACAGTCCAACTCTCGCATCCATACATCACAACTGGAAAGACCATACCACGAGTTATACGGATCTTGGTTGGCAGATTAATGTCTCTGCTCTTTACTAGGCGGTCAAGGCTAACCATTGTTCCCTTTCCCAGAAGCAGGCGTCTCCTAATTTCATGGCTGCAGTCTCCTTCCGAGGTAATCTTGGAGCCCAAGAAGAGAAAATCTGTCACAACTTCCACTTTTTGTCCATTGATGCTCCAGGACTTGATAGGGCAAGACGCCATGATCTTTGTCTTTTTAATGTTCAGTTTAAGCCCAAACTTCTCACTCTCTTCTTGTACGCGCATAAGAAGTCTCTTGAGTTCCACTTCACTTTCTACCATTAAAGTGGTATCGTCCGCATATCTAAGGTTGTTGATACGTTTTCCAGCAATCTTCACTCCAGCTGAAGACTCGTCCAGACCGGCCTTCCTCATGATGCACTCTGCATATAGGTTAAATAGGCAGGACGACAGTATGCAGCCTTGCCTCACTCCTTTCTCAATCGGAAACCAATCAGTAAGACCATGCCCAGTTCCGACTGTGGCCTCTTGTCCTTCATGCAGGTTCCTGAGGAGACAGATGAGGTGAATTGGAACTCCCATCTCTTGGAGAACTTGCCACAATCTGCTGTGATCTACGCAGTCAAACGCTTTCGCATAATCAATAAAGCAGAAGTAGATGGGTTTCTGGAACTCTCTTGCTTTTTCCATGATCCAGCGAAGTTTGGCAATTTGGTCTCTAGTTCCTCTGCCCTTGCGAAACCCAGCTTGCACGTCCGGAAGCTCCCGATCCACATACTGCTGCAGCCTTCCTTGGAGGATTTTCAACATCACCTTGCTAGCATGCGAAATAAGCGCGATCGTGCGGTAGTTGGAACATTCTTTGGCACTGCCTTTCTTTGGAATGGGGATGTAAACTGACCTCCTCCAATCCTGTGGCCACTGCAGGGTTGTCCAAATCTTCTGACATAATGTATGCAGAATGTTAACAGCGTCATGGCTGAAGTTTTGAAGCAACTCAGCTGGAATGCCATCAATTCCGCTAGCTTTGTTCTTAGCAAGGCTGACTAAGGCCCATTCAACTTCACTCTTCAGGTTGCCCGGCTCGAGATCAGTAATCACAATCGTCTTATGTTGGGTTTGCACATTCGGGTCCTTCTTGTACAGTTCTGTGTATTCCTGCCACCTCTTCTTTATCTCTGAGGCTTCAGTGAGGTCCTTGCCTCGTTTGTCCTTTATCACGCCCAGCTTAGCACAGAAGCTTCCTTTGATATCTTTGATTGTCTTATACAGAGCTCTTGTGTTCCTTAATTGGCTGTTGTCCTCAACTGCTTGGCACTGTATGTTCAGGAAGGCATTCTTATCTCTCCTTGCTATTTTCTGAAAATCCGCATTGAGAACCTTGCATCTTTCTCTTTCCCCCATAACTTTTGCCATCCTCCTTTCCTCAGCTATTTGCAAAGCCTCTTCAGATAACCAGTTTGCTTTCTTGCATTTCTTTTGCTTTGGAACTACCTTAGTAGCAACTTCTTGTATTATATCACGAACATCAGTCCACATCTCTTCGGGCTCTCTGTCTTCTAGATCTAATTCTTGAGATCGAGTCCTCACTTCCACAGCATATTCTAATGGAATTTGATCCAGATCATACCTGAAAGGCCTTCTAGTTTTCTGCGTTTTCTTCAATCGAAGCTTAATTTTGGCAACAAGAAGCTGATGATCGGTGCCAGAATCGGCCCCAGGCCTTGTTTTTACTGCTTGTATAGCGCTTCTCCATCTCTGCCGGCAAAGCATATAATCGATCCGATTCCTGTACAGACCATCCGGTGGAGTCCATGTGTACAGGCGCCTCTTGTGCTGTTGAAAATGAGTATTCGCTATGGTCAGGTTGTTTTCTTGACAAAACTCTACTAGCCTCTGCCCAGCTTCATTTGGCTCGCCAAGACCGAACTTGCCTATAATTCCGGACATTTCTTCACTCCCGACCTTAGCATTCCAGTCTCCTATGAGAAAAACGACGTCTGATGATGGGGTGCGGTCTAAAAGGCATAGTAGGTCCGCATAAAATCTCTCAACGTCAGCTTCTTCAGCAGTAGTGGTCGGTGCATAGACTTGGATAACTGTTATGTTGAAAGGGTGACCTTGGATCCGAAGTGAAATCATTCGGTCGTTTTTGGGGTTGTACCCTAGCACTGCTTTGCTCATTCTTCTGTTTACTATGAGAGCAATCCCATTCCTTCTCTTGGATTCGTGCCCACAATAAAAGACATAATGGTCGCCGGAGTTAAATTCTCCCATTCCGGTCCACTTAATTGAGCTCGCTGATACCTAAGATATCAATGTTCAATCTGTCCATTTCTCGCTTGACGACATCCGGTTTACCTTGCGTCATAGATCTTACATTCCATGTTGCTATGTGATATATCTCCTTGCAACATCGGACTTTCCGGTCGCTTCCCGACACAACTGAGCGTCCTTTTGGCTTTAGCCCAGCCGCTTCATTCGTCCTGGAGCTACTAGGAATCGCCCTTTGTTCATCCCCAGTAACGTGTGGGACGCCTTCCAACCTGGGGGGCTCATCTTCCGGCGCCATATCTTTAATGGTATTGTGACTGGCCATAGGGTTTTCTTGGCAGGAAATACTGGAGTGGGTTGCCATTACCTTCTCCAGTGAATCACATTTTGTCAGAACTCTCTGCCGTGACCTGTCTATCTTGGGTGGCCCTACACAGCAGAGCTCACGACTTCATCGAGTTTCGCAAGCCCCTCCGCCACAAGACAGTGATCCATGAAGGGGCCTGGATAACATGGGTAACGTATAATATGGTCCTAACCACGTGGTCATGTTTGCGGTGCACTATTACACGGACATAGGTGGTCGATATATTATTAGTGAGTTTTATATTAGATGATTCTTCGTGTAATATTAGGGTTCAGATGAGGCGCCTGTCCACAAAGAGTGATAGGATGGGCAGAAATGTGACGACACGGATAAGTTGTAAAGGCTAAATGAATTCTGCGCATAAAAAATCCGGAGGGCTCCTTGCGCCCCCCAAGCGCACCGTTCTCTTGAGTCCCTCGGCCTCGGGGCAGCAGATGGCCAGCGAGGCCCTCCGCGCCAGCACCCGTGACCTCAGCTGGTCACACAGTGCGAGCCGCTGCTGCGTAGGCAGCTCGCACAGCTCTCCCAGAGCCTGCAACCGCAGCAGCCGCACCAGGCCGGCACTGAGTGCGGCCGAAGGCACGGCGCGGGCCGCAGACGTTAGCGAACGGCCTGTGGGAGCCGTGTCCGGACCCTCGGCGTCCCACACGAGCTCGAGCATCGTCGGAACCACGCCTGGTGAGAAAGAGTGCTGTTTTTGGAAAGACCACCGGGGGAGGTGAGGCAGGAGGGTGCGCCTGATCACATGGCTAATAAGCAAACCAATGTAGGGGGTGGCTCATGTGAGACATACAAAAGGAGCCAACAGCCAGTGACAGCAAGTAAACCATATGGAATTTGTGTGTGTAGATAAACGAGAAGCAATAAAGTAATCATGGAAATAATTGATTACAAAGTAGAAGAAAAACAATCCCAAATTGCCGTTGGGAGCCGAACCCGTAACCTCATGATTTCGCGTCCGGTGCTATAACGACTGAGCTATAAGCGTTGGCTGTTCACTCTTCCACTTTCTTAAAGGACACCGAATTTTGGTGGCATTTTTCCTCTTGTTAATGATGCGTAAGCCATTCCTGTATATAGATCCGCACACAGCTTTTGCCTACGACCGCTAAGTATAGCTTTCCTTTGTAGAAGGACACAACACGAGCGCTTTTGGCCCTCGTTTTTCGCGCTACCTTCAAAATGAACCAGATTCAACTCGCCCAACTTTCAGCCTTGCTACTATACATTTCTTTTATAACGGGCTCTATTACGTGTTCTAACTCGCAACTCTCCAGTCCAGCCTCGCTGGCCACCCTAATAGCTATTTATGTGGTGAAAAAGCGCTCGTGTTGTGTCCTTCTACTCTTGGTCCTCGCCTTTAGCGCTACCTTCAAAATGAATCCGAGTCATAAGTTTTACCAACTGCAACGTGTAGTAACTGCGATCTAATCTACTCCGCATCTCCGAAATGTTTCATTAATGAGAAAGCGCTGTTTATCCTAAAAGACGAGACTCTGTCATCATTTTTTTTCCTTTCGCAAACTCATCTGAAAGGAAAATCCCGATTATAATCACACTTTATATTCAATGTTGACAATTAAATTTCTGTTGTTGCGGCTTGGCTCGTGCCAAGGTGCACCAGCAACAACACGCCATGAGGCGACTCACCGAATGTGAGGCTGATAAAAATGAGGGTGACTTGGCAGCCTTTCGGGAAAATCTTGCTGACGAGATGCGCGGCAGGAACGGCTGCCACACCGTACGCCAGAAAGAGTGCAAGAGCTGCCGCTGCGAGGGAGATTAGATGGCTAATCAGAGAAATAGCTGAGATAGAACGAAATGGCGCAAGGGTCAGATTAAAGGACGACCGCCCACCACGCATTGAAAATTTATTAAATATTTCCTACCCCATTATTTTCCGCCAAAACAAGTTTAGGACCTCCCGTTTGTCGTGAATGTTTAGCTGTTGGAATGATCCGAGCGATAGATTGTAAACTTTTGCAACATATGGTACAAGGTTCAAGCAAAACTTCCTCCAGCTCTTCATCCATAAATATACTTCTGAATGGCGCCACACGGAGGTACCCTAAGCATACCTTAAAGCTTGGTGTTTATCAGAACCTGAAAACGACGTTAGGCGTGTACTCGAGATGACCAAAGCACAGTGGTGTCGAAGGTAATAAAGTGGGACGTGAAAATAGAACGTCAATTGTGGTTAATTTTAGGGCCTCCGGAGCATGCCATCTACCGATTGCCCTGCCATTAAGGTCACTTGCCTTGCATCTGCGTGGCGCTTAACAGGCGCACGACAAGAAGTTTAACGTGCAGCGCGATTGGGGTTGGGCTACCGGATCACAAACTGGCCGACTAATGAATGACCACGAGGAGCAAATCGAAGATCGACGAGGACGACGCACACAAAAAGAGAGCGCCCCTGTCCGCGTAGAGGTAGAGGAAGGGTGGCGCCATGGGCACGCAGAATCCGAGCACGTATATGGTGGCGAAGTCCCACAGAGAGTGGCTGAGCCAGTAGTCGAGACTGAGTAGGCCGGTCATGAGCTGCAAAAGCTGCAGGCCCGAGCTTCCCTCGGCGCTCGTCATGGCGGCGAAGAGGCCGCTTGTGGGCGCCAGCACCGCAGATACAGCGAGCACGCACGCCACCACGGGCACGTCGTTGAAGACGCGGCCCAGGACCCGCTGCGCGCTGGGTGTTGCTTTTCGGACTCCTGGTAGATGGCCGGCCTGCGCTCGTATGCGGGCGCCGCGCACCCGCGATGCATTGGCCAGCTGCGCCGCGTGCAGAGTAGTGAGTGCCGCCGCGCCGGAGGACCACCGCTCTCCGGACCACCACAGTGTCACCCAGTGACCGCTGCCGCCTGCGGAAGAATATGTGAGGCCAGCGATTAGGTGAGCGGACGCAGATGTCAGCGCCATCAGTATTAAGAAGATTGGATGCCTTTTCCACCCCACCGAATATATTGCGGGAAAAAATCAAATCTAAGCAAGTAAAAAAACAAAAACAAAAAACAAAAACAAAGAGGACGCGACGCCGATGCGGCGACGAATATCGAGCATTAGCTCATTGAAAACTATCTGCTGATGGCACTCACGCCTGCTTATCATGGCGGAATTAACCCCGACAATGTGGTTAAGACTCCTGGCTACTCAATCGGAATACCCGGTTTTAAACCCGACCGCCGGCGGCTACGCTTCGAAGGCAAAAGGAAAAGATGTCCGTGTGATGTGCGATGTCAGCGCATGTTGAAGATCTCCAGGTGGTCGAAATTACTCCGCAGTCCTCCACTACAGCCCCTCTTTATATCTTTCTACTGTCACTCCTACCTCCTTTCCCTTCGGTTGCTGCGCGGTCAGGTGTCCACGGAGAAGTGTGGCAGATACTGCTGTTGTTGCTGCGACTTTACGAAGGAGGAAAAAAATGCACAAGCCTGCCAACTAGCTCTAGCTGAGCCACCACCTTTGTCTCGTACGGACAGAGAGAAAAAAGACAAAAAGAATGAAAGGAAGAAAGAAAAAGACGCGCGTGTCAACAGCCGTCGTCCGCCACCGAAACGGCGGCGAGTGCAATGACGGGTTGCACAGCCACCTAACCCCTCCCTCCCACTCGACAGATATTGCGCTATTTTTCCTAAAGACCAACTTAGAATTTACGTAGGTCATGTGCTACACCCTGCTGCTATGCAATCTATTGCTCGATGTCACAATGAAGGAAGGATGTACAACTTCATTTTTGAACAAAGGTAGGGATTGCGATGGTAGTCAGCACGTACCTCCGAGACCGTGATCTGGATCACAGGAAAAGATTTGAGTAAATGTTGGCAACAAAAAGCAGTTTTGTCGACCGTGTCGTGTGAAGGATACAAAAACACTACGCAATTGCTCTGGCCTGTCTAAAAAACGAAACCTCCTCTGAATATATATGTCTTCAAAACTTGCGAAGTAGCTGACTGCATTACTCTGAAAAACCTTGAAAGCAAATGTTGTTTAATCTTGTGGACGCAAATAATACCCATTTTGAGCCGTTGTAGCGACTCTGCGTCTAGCTCATTGCTTATAAAACGACGGAATGATATATGTTCCGACACATTATTATTTTTTTTAAATGCCAGCAAATAAATGATAACATAGAAGAGAAGGTCAATGAACACAGTAAAAGGCAAGCATGAAAGAACAAAGAAGGGAAACGAACTGAAATGAGACAATTATGACTCCAATAGCTCCTGGCCATGATCCACCAAAACATTTTTCTTTTTTTTTTTCCCTAGCGTATGTGTGCATGTAGACCACCAGGCAGCCGCGGCTGACAGGTGAAAGTGAACAGCGCGAAGCCTGAAGCTGCCGTTCAGATGTCATACCGCAAGGCACCAGAAAATTGTAATGGGGCATACCGGACGTAACATTGCCTATTCGCGAGTCGCAATCGCGTACCTGGGCCGGCAGCTCCTGCGTGAATCTCGATTCCCCATCCATAGCGGCGCCACTCGCGTACGTCCAGTGAGCGCAGGTACGCCTCGGGCTCCGCGTCCAGAGGCAGCCGGTGCTCAACACCACTGTCCTCTAGCAGCGCGCGCAGCACAACACCCGCGAAGCCGGGGCTGGGTCGCCAGTCGGCCACGAAGGCAGCCAGCCCAACGCCAGAGGCGTCCAAGGTCAGGCGTTGGTGCACGTCGTCCGAGCCTATGGGGCCGTCCCGGTCTGCCAGCGACGCGTGCAGCACGTAGAAAAGCAGCCCGCTGGCCACCGCGGCGCAGGCCAGCGGCTGCCAGTAGGCCGCCAACAGCATCACCTTCTTCGTGGAAAGCGCTAAGAAGCGCCGGATCACCGCCAAACACAGCCAAGACCCCGAGAGACGCTCGCGGTGGCGTCGAAGCGCTGCGCCACCGAAGCACACATTTCTCCTCGCGAAGGCACTGGTTACATCAGTGTTCAAGCGTTCGCAAGCAAATGCCACGGGGCTACTGTAATCGGCTGTAACCTTGTGTCAGACAGCAGTGAAAGCTCCAATGTTACGCGAAGCGAGGCCTTCCAGAAGCATGCCCCTTCTTACCTGCCAAATACTAAAGCCTTCAGCTGTTTCGACTGCATAGTCATCAAGTATAGCCCGGGAAAACCGACTCGCCGCCAGGTTCAAAATGCCGCATCGTTTGTAGATCCGTTGCCGTAGATGGTGCATTTTCGCGAGTGACCATCCTCTGCGTAAAACCCCCTCTTATAATTTGGATTCTAAAGATGAAAGAGAAAAAAGAAAAGGAATTTAACTTTTTGGTAGTTTCACATTTTTGCCTGTGGCAAGTCGCCACAAAAGCCTTACTCCAAGACCCTCTATTAAACGATCTAGCTAGTCCACACTTGCATTGAAACATTGCTTTTAATGTCGCTCGCTTTAGCTTTCTCTCACAGGCCCATAAAAGATTATAGCTAAATAGAAGTTTTTGTGCAGTATGGTTTTATGCAAAGATTCATCTGTGCATAAAATATTTAAGAGATTTACGCAGAGATTCGCTTCGCTGGTTCATTGGCACGACAGTTTGCCAATGACAAAGACTGTGGACGCTGAAAGGGCCAACGTGACAGGCTGCGCTTATTGGCCTGTTCTGACATAAATATACAGTGCACCAAAATGCACCGCCGCAAGACGCAAAAGACATAAGACACAAGAGCGCAGTACCAGTGCATTTCTTTTCCTTTAGTAGTCTTCCTTCGGTGCGCTGTAAGTTTCTATCTAATGGATGCGGTGTGCTTATCGGTCAGGCCGACCTTCCAACACAAAATTTGCATATAGCACGCACCACAGCACTTCATCCCCCCCCCCCCCTCTTTTTTTTTTTTTTTAAACTTAGATGCTCATGATGCATGCATAAATTCTATTCTGTATCAGGTGACCCCGTCCCGCTTGTCGCGTCCCAAGTGCGAGCGCGCCTTTTGAAGGCAGTCAACAAACGCGACCTAAATGCTTAGCTCGGCGGCCATGGCAAACAGAGTGGCGGTTTTCCTTCTTGCAATTTAATGGCATCAAAATGTCTCAGCAAACAAAATGCCCGTTGCTTCATTTTTACTGTGCATTTGCAGACTGCCTTATCTCCGTGTTCTCACAGAAAAAATTATTGTTAACGTTACGGCCGGAAGCCGGGCCTCATCCGAGACTAAACTGATGAAGGGCAACAGACGCCGATGTCGCGCCGCACTAGCGCGTACTCACGTGGAAGTTTTTTTTTTTTTTTTTTCATATTTTACATGCTTTCTTTTTGAAGCGGAAAAGTTCTCCCATGGCGTCCATAAAAATACCAACTCTTGAATTCGATGTTTTTCGGCACGCTCTTTTATTTGACATTAAAATTTTTGCCGAAAATGCAAGGACTCATGCGTTATTTTTCAATGTATTTATTTACTATATTGAAAAAGAATACAAAAATACTCTGATTTACTACACACAGTGTTCAACACCACCGAAATGGCCTGCCCTGAATTGTTATCTGATACTTTCTCTAGCGTTTACGGATATTTATTTCAAAACCTGCGAGAGATAATTTTTTGAGGTACACGTTTAGGAGAACTTTACAGAAAGACCAAAATTAATGTCAGATGCATCTCAATAAATTATGAACCTTACTTTTGAACGAGACAGTGTTGAGTCTGCTGTTCGTGAAAACCTGGCAGTGCCGACGACGCACAAAGGAAATATTTAGGGCAGTTAAGCTCTGCCTTTAATGGTATGAATAAAGAGCGTTAATGGCTTCCGTCAATGGCTCCTCTTGAAGATCCTCATTACCGTACGCTCACTGACATGCACTTTGCTTAATCACTACGCCCTTTATAAGTACCTCTTTAACCTCACACTTGCTTATTAGCAAGCAGTGATAAGCTGTCAAGTTAAAGGACAGTCGACGTAGATATCAAGCCCCGTTTTAACCAAGCCACCCCTGGCGGCTAAAGGAGCATAGTGTCTAACTTGGGGATCCGAAGGTACCGGGTTCGATTCCCATCTCGCCTTCCATAAACATTCTTTTCAACACAGTTAATTTACTTTTCAACACAGTTAATTTACTTTTCAACTCCCCCAGTTTAAGTTGACGTTAAACGTTTTCAGTCAATCCGGATTTCCCCTGTACGCGGACGCCGGTGGCAGGCACCGCCGGTTTTTCGCTGAGCGGAAGCCTTACGGCTGTCGAGTTAAAATCCGGATTGGTCGAAAAAGTTCAACGTCACAGTGGCGAAATTAAAAAAGTGATGGCAATTACATGTTCAGTGATAACAAGCTGGCAACATATAGCAAACATTATTAAGATTTATCAGTACAGAAAGTAAATTAATGGCGCTGAAGTGACAATTAATGGTGACATGGCAATCGAACCAGGGGCTTATGGAACTTTTGGAACATGAGTCCGACCCACTAGTCTCTAGGTCACGCAGGCACGTCGATCCGTGATTATAGTGGGCTTTATATCTATACGCTATGTGGTATTTTACATAATGTGGCAGCTCACAAATGCACGCTTATGAATATGTATGTGAAATTACAGAGACGATAATAAAGGGAGTAGTGATTGAGCGAATATTGAAGAGCATGTTGGTGGAGGGTGAGTATGCGAACAACGATCGGCAAGAGAAGTCGCTGACGGGAGCCAAACTAACGTTGACGCCACCCCCGAGAACGCAACAATTGACATTCGCTATAACAGAAGTGGGGCACCAGTGCATTTCAGGTACGAACCTGCGTAGCTGTAGTCGTCGCTCGGAACCCCCGCGTACCTCGGCTCGTGGATGCGATTCCAGATTCTGCAAAGCAAATGGCAAGTGCAACTTGGATCCAGCGCATGCCCGCCGCATCCCGCATAGGTGCCTTCGAACACCTCTGATGAAAACTGTCCTAGTGATCTCCCTCATGGTGGACTTACCGTGCACTACCACTTGAGTACTCATACTGAAGTCCTTCGAATACAGCTAAAGAAACTGGACAGCGTTACTGGTTGCGTCACTGCTGCTAGGTAGTGTCTGGCGGTGGCACCGTAAAGAGTCAGTTGGGTCGCTTTGAATATCGGCCGCAACATCGGTGGTTGCAAGCAAGATATGCAAAGCTATAAGTGGTTCGTTACTAACTTTTTTATGTTCGTTAAGCGGGAATGCTTTCAATCTTAATGGCGGTGTTTTCTGAAATTTCTTTTCACAGTGATAAGGGCTGCCAACCGCTCACTTCTTCGATCCTGGTGATCTGCCTCGCTAAACTATTCTGGCTTCTCGTTTAATACGATACGCTCTAGAAGGGGTGGAGGAGGCGCTTCTGTAAATGTGGGATGGTGCTCTGTAACGCTCAAGGGGGCCTTCACCGCTACCTCATTGTGTGTTATACTTATGTTTCCCGGCCAGTCACTCGTCACGCATGCCTTCTTTCTGATAATCCACTCACGCTACTATTTCATTCCACCATTGCTTATGCTGTACTGGCTCCATTTTAGGTGAAATGGGTACTCAGGCTAAGATATGTGGCGTGGGCGGAAATGGAGACAAGGGCTGGACCTGGACAAATTAAAGCTTTGCTAGCAATGTAATTTGCGACTACGTTCCTGCGAATCAGACGAGTGCGAGGTCAGTATTGTGGCACAATATCACGAAGAAAGCTTTGTTCTGCGACCTTTTCAGGTAGCCGACAGTAGCGTTGCAAAAGTAGTGGCAAGAGCAGTTCAATGTACGCTAGCGCTTGTTTCCCACAAGAAAGGTCCCCGCCACACCAAAGTAAGAGAAAAAGGTTGCCACATCTTCGTGAAAAACATCGCACCAGGCCCCGGCGTTGCTTCCCCGAATAGACATATTGCGGGAAACAATCATTCCGAAGGATTGGAAAAACAAACAAAACGTCGTCAAAGTAGTGCAACAGTTGTAAAAAGCATTACAAAATACTCAGAGCAGAGTGCGGCAATCGCTCCCTCTAGAAATGTTAAAGGGCTCGTAAACCCTTCCTATCAGTTTCGTAAACGGAAAGGAAAGAAATGCAGTAAAGAATAGCAGAGCTAGAACAGAGTGAGTAGGTGAGGTCAAGAAATACACGGAGATGATGCGATAGGCATGGATGCAATTATTCGCAAGCTCGGAAAAACCTTCTAATGGGCAACCGTACTCAGAGCAGGTTCCCTATTCGCACCGACCTCATGACGCCGTCCTCGATGGTGCTGTAAGGCTCGCCGACGTGTACGAGTCCCATTTCAAGCTTCTCTCGGCGCAGTTCATGGGCGAGCTCACGCGCCTGGGCCACCGTTACACCGGGCAAGTACAGCATGATCTCCAGCCCGATCTCAGACAGCACCCGGTGCTCCGGCATCCACGAGTTCAGACGCGCCCGGATAATCTCACTCGAGGCAAACAAGTGCCGAAGTAGGCACAGCCGGTAACCGAGCCCTGCGCACGGGGTTCGCGTGCACCCGACGTACGTCATACGAAAGGTGATGACGAATGCTGCCCCATCCAAAAATTAACAAGCCAATTTTTTTTTCAGTAAGAAGTCGCGTATTAAAGCAATTTTCTGCGCCTGTCAAGGAATTTCAAACCTTGGTGAAAATTAAGCTCAGCCTTTAAGTGTACGCGGCTACCGTTGTTGACCGTCGTTCGCGTGCATGCACTATGCTACTCGCATATTCACTTCTCTTTTCACTTGCGACTGTATTATATCAAACATACCCACTAGCATACAGACGTAAGCTACAAGATTATATGAACTCCGCCGGGGTGGTGCAGTGGCTAGGGCGCTCGACTACTGTGCCCAAGGATGCGGGATCGAATCCCGGCCTCGGTGGGCGCTTTTCGACGGCGGCGAAAAGCAAGGTGCCCCTGTGCTATGCTGTTAATGCACGTTAATGAACCCCAGGTGGTCGAAATTTTCGGAGCCCTCCACCCTGGCGTCTCTCATAGCCCGAGTCGCTTTGGGACGTTAAACCCATAAACCAAATCAACCAACCAACAATATTATATGAAGGACCATGCAACATAGATAAAAAGCTCCGCTTTATACAGCCGTGCATGCGTGTCCCGATGGCCTAGGGGTATCGTGTATGACTCAAGATTCTAGGAGCCCGGGCTTGATTTCCATCTCACCCTACCATCTCAAAGGAGGTGATCAAGTTGATTCCTGCCTGAGCGAAAAATCACGAGCATGCCAGTGACGGCTGGTATAGCTGTCCGGTGACACTTCCGGGCAGTGATTGGTCAGCGGGTTGCGTGACGTCACGAGACCACGTGACATGGCCTGATTAGCAGAAGCTTCATGCAGCGTGGGATGGAAATTGAATCTTGGTTCCCTCGGATCGTTCTCTTCTTGGTTCCCTCGAGTCGAACATGCTAACTATTGGCCCCGCAGGCAGTTCGTGCGGCCTTGTTAGCAGAGCTTTATATCTTTCACTAAATGTGGTAGATTATAACTGAAGGCTATGCGTTAAAAGAGATTATTAGAGGCAGAAATGGGACATTAATGATTAGGCGAGAAAGAGTATTCGTATATGTGTATGAGGATCCCCAAAAGGAGCCGCAGACAGGTATCGTTAAAGTTGTTTCGTCCCACTCTTAACGGTGGAGCTTCCCAGGGGTTTGCTCAATTTATTCCTACTTAATGTCAAAAACATATCCCTGTTGGTTTCTTATTGCAACTTTTATTAGGCGGTGCGAGCGTGGGACAAACTTTAGAACCAGGATTTTGCTGTGCACTGGAAAGTTACACCAATACTCATCAATATGTTAATAGCAAAATCTTGCAATGTTTCAGTTTTGTCTCAGGATGATTGTCAAAAACGGGCCTTACTGGTTTTCTGCAGCTCCGTGTCAGCGCAGCACATACTTATATGGCAAGTTTTTTTTTTCTATGCAACGGAAGATTAGGTGATTAGTATTCATACAATCATAGCAGTATTCTAAAGAATTGGAGGCTTAGATCACAGTAAAATTGTGACGGCCAGGAAAGCTGTATCGGCGGATAAATAAATTCTGCATGCGCGATAATTATAATTCACTTTCGGGAACCTCTAAAAACGTCGTTGTTTTCAATATGTCGGTTCGTTGTCTCTGCGATACTAGTAACAATGATAGCTCAGTACTCAGTTTTCGGAAAGTTCGCACCTATAAGGACAGCCATCTCTATACTCCAGCCATGCCTGGCATCATGGCGGCTTCTGTTGCGTGCCCAGTGTGTGTGCCTCCTACTTAATCACGCTAGCACCGCAAAATGGCGACTGGTGAGGCTTAGGGGAACATCTTTTATAGACGAAGTGGACAGAAAATATCACTTAAGCGTTTTAAAAATACAGACAGCATGATTAAAGCCCATCTTCTTACTAGAACGTTTGCTTCGTTACGGAACTCGTACGCCCATGTTTTAGTGCAGAGGAAATTTGACTAGGAAGGCGAAAGATGGTGGCGCCGTCTGGGAATGATAAGCCTGCTATATTAGCAACGTATTAAATTAATCTTGTTCGTGTTTTCACACACAACAAGAAGTAGAAGCAAGGGCATACGATGTTGTCATAGTGGCCGGCTACCTTAATTCCTCTTTTTCAGCATCGTTGTAGACAGATACGGTTCACGCGCGAACCAGCATGTTCATTTTACTATGAGAATACTAAATAAACGCGATTCGCTAATATTGATTGCATTATGTAGGTTCTACGACCTGAATTCATTAAGGTTGCGTTCAATTCATGGAAAATAATAGAAAAAAAGGTGGCAGACAAAAGATCTCCTTGCTTTTCCTGCGAACCGCTTGAGTTTGCCAAGTACACCTAAGACATAAGCTAGCCGAAGGAAACGAGCTGCTCACTGAGGTCTTTGCGAAGGTTGTCGACGGTGTCATTCAACTGGACGACACCCCGCGCCAGCACCACTGCACGGTCCGCCAGCACGTCAACTTCGGCAGACTTGTTGGATGTCATGATGATCGTCGAGGACCGGCGCATTATCCACAGCAACTGCGTGCATATCCACTGTTTAGTTGCACGCTCAGTACCTATGCAAAATATATACAAAGACCACCTGTGGAGCTTTGCAGTGGTGAAGCTGGCTGTTCACGTTTGTGGCGCACTAATGTCAAACTTTTCTCAACAGCATATATATATATCGATTGTGTACGGAAGAGCTCAAACTTGGTTAAACTTAAAGATGCTTTTCCAGAAACAGTGGAAAGCGGTTCCAAAACTCTTCTGGTTAGAGCACCTAAAAGGGTAGTTGACGAACGTTTAGGTGAGCCAGAAAAGCCTCAGAGGTTCCTCTATCGAAGAACGGCAATCACGGCCGATGTTCAGGCAGCGTGATAAATTAGATAAGTCAAAACTAGCTTACTAGAGGGGATAGTAATGAACTTTCACCCAACCCCAGACTTATTAAATTACATAGCCGCACAAGACGCAACGTTACGAGTTCCTTCGCCAACTTTGATAATATTCTCATGCTGTGTCAAGGACATGCTAGAATTTCGGATCAATATAGCGCAAAAAAAGCATCGATATTAGCTGCGCGGGTGCATCCAGTAGAAAATGGAAAACATTTCGAGAATACAGGGAAGATGAACTTAATGGAGCACCCTCAGAAGGGCAAATTATCTATCTGCATCTAGCATCGCATCAGTTTTCGAGGTTCTTACGTTCCCGTGTATAGAGCGGTATAAGAAATGGCAGCAATGTCAGCGAAAGCCAAATGCGACATGTCACCCCCGCATAGTCCAGGCTGTATATTTCAGCACCGCTCGTAATTCCGCTGGAGTACGTGCGCAGTTCATTCATTCGGTCCCGCAAAAAGTCGCGCAATGTTTGTTAACAGACATAGCAGCAGTTGCATGTGACCGTATACGTCGGAAAATAATATTCATCATTAGTTCCGTTGAGATAATCATACTCAACCAAGAGTCGCAGAAACCTGGTGCAATTGCACGTCCTCCGCGCTCAGAGCTAATAATAGCAGGTGCGCCGGGCAACGTCACCCAGTTTTGTAAGAAGATAATTCTTGTAGCAATGGCAACGGCGAGGCATCGAATTCAGGTTTGCGTATACGTTACATTTGCAGCAAACATCAGCCGAGGCATAAATTTTCTGGTACGCTCTGTGATACTGAACAGACTACGGTGCTGTACCTTCCACACGTCAGCCTGACTGATGGCGTCCATGCCTGCAGTGGGCTCGTCCAAAACCAATACTTCGGCTGGTCGCGACAGCGCAACAGCGAGCGCCACCTTGCGTTGGACGCCTACTGCCAGCGTGCTGATGGGAGCGTCCGCGTAATCGGCCAGCCGCATATCTTTGAGCAGAACCGTGGTGTCCACCAAGCGACGCGCGGCTGGAGTTGGGCTCGACGTGTTCAGCTGCGATGAAGTGGAGCGGGACCAGATATCTTCCCTCAGCACTTGATAAGTGCGCGCTACCACAGGATCTTGACTGCTCAGAAATTGATAACATTCGATCCCACAGACCTACTTAATGCGCACAAGTCAGTCGCAAGCCCATCAATTCAAGTCGGTAATAAAACACTTCAGATAATGCACCAACAGTTTCTAAGCACAATTTTCAAGAGCTGCATAAGTTTAGAGCCTGAAAAAGATTACAATTGCAAAAAATAAGTCCAGTGTGGAAACAACTTAGAGAATACAGGAAAGATGAACTTAGGTAAAACACTCTCCGGAGGGCTGATTATCTACAATCTGCACCCAATATCTCATCGGTGTTCGAGAGATAATGTGTGTTTATATATCGAGGCCATCCCGTGACACAGCCTAATAAAGGCTGTTTCTATCCCCCATTAGATGCCAGAGGAACCTCTTTACGTTGTCTGCGAAAACACTCTCTGAGTAGATTAGGAGAACAGCTCGCTTTAGAGCCGGAAGGCCTACCATGTGGGAGAACTGGATGTGCTCCTTGACCGTCATGAAATCAAAGAGAGTGCTGTGCTCGGCGCAGTAGCTGATCAAAGACCGCGCTTCACGCAGTGCGCATTGCACGCTCACATCGTGCACGTATATGTTGCCTTCGTCCGGTTGAATAATGCCTGCGAAAACGCCACAGTCGGTTTCTTGTGGCTTTTGAACAGAAACTCAATCAATCAGGCCTGTAAAGCGTGCTTTTTCTCAATGCGACTCAATATGCGGCGAAGCCAACAAACTTTTAACGTTACATCGAGTGCGCGTCAATATCTTCGCGAACAACAAGCTGAACCTTACAAATAAACAATCTAAAACTAAGCGCTTAGTATATGCTCCACCATATACTCCCAACCCCCCCCCCCTTTTTTTTTTAATTCCCCTCGTTTTTTTTTTTTCTTTACTCTTCTTCCTTCCCATAGTTCCCCGCACCTTCCCTCCTAGTGGCCAGCTCAGAGCCCATCTTAAGCTTCTGGGCATGCTGGATCCAGCCTTCTGTTTTTTCCTTTCTTTCTTCAAAATTATCAACGTTTTAGAGACCGCTCTACTTTAGAAACCACTTTTACCCGACTGTATTTTTGTGATTTCTTTCTTTTTGTTCCAATTAGTTTTCCTTAAATTTTTCTTTTGGGCGTCTGCCCCTTTTATTTTTAATTGATTTTTACCTGCGATAACTTCTGGTTTCGGTGCGAGCGTTCTCTCAAATTTATTTAATTTTTTATGCTCTGACAGTTTTACAGTAAAGAGAACAGAAATACGTCCCGGCTTGAGACAGCGGCATTACGAGAGCGATAGTGCACGTCTAGTGGCGATTCCCGCCCTTCAGCGTTTTGGAAGAAGGACAATGCCGGGGGATGGTCTTTGCTGCCCCGAGGCCTAAACCTCAGGCGCCATCTGTGACTTCTGGTGGGCACTGTGCCAAGGCTGATTTAACGGGCTGTTTGGGTGGGGAACAAGTGTAAATTCGGATTCAAAATGTAATCAAGACGTATTTCTTCCTTTATTAAACCTTTCTTTTGTTTAATGCTTGTCCGGGAAGTTTTTGCCCGTGTGCTGAGAGATGAAAGAGCCTAAGGGTGCGAACTTTATCGTCGAATGTGATCATCTAGAGCAATAAGGAAGCTTTAGTGAAAGAAAATTATTTAATTAGTCATCATCCAAATGTAGAAAGACGGTAATCGATGTTGCGTGAATAATGTTCGACCACTATAGATGCGCTAACATTGGGCGGACGAAAAAGATGAAAATGTTCATGAGGATTGGTATTGCCAAGAGCGGCGAAAAATTCCTGAGTTTCATTGCCCTAATGTGCGCAGTTGCTCTAGCTAAGAAAGCAAGCGACCGAAGCGCCAGAAAATATTATTTTCCATGTTCGGCTCCCGAGCTTGCGAACTTTCACATCATTCCAGAATTCACTAGAATTAAAATTTTAAACGCCAGATCACCACTCGCCGTTTCAAATGCGAACAACAGGTAAAAGCCAAGTAATCTGCTATCTGGTGACCGCACTCATTCAAAAATAGTTTTTTGATAAACGAAACATATTTGCGATTTTCTTGTCTAAAACCTAAAGCATGCACGAATGTATGGGCGTACCACATATCATTTTGACCAGTGTGCTCTTGCCAGAGCCGCTGTGTCCGAAGATGACGTTGACGCGGTTGCGTATGAAGTCGATGTATAGGTGCTCCATTTGGACGTTTCCCACACGCTTCTTGACGTCCACCAGGCTGACAGCAGGCTCGCCCGCGGCGCTGCAGCAGTGCATGTCCGGTGGCTGCGAGTTGGGCATGCAACTAGGACCGAATTGCTCCGTTCTCAGCAGGTCGATGACGTCCAAAGTGCGTGAACCGCCAAGGACCACCATATTCGTGCTGCCTTTATAGTATTCATGGCTTATGCTCATACCTTGACTGCTTATATTGACAAGCGTCGGGCTTGCAATCAAAGGTGGCGCTGCAGTCGGCAGCAACGAGTGGTGTAGACGAAAACGTAGCATGCTTGCACTGCGTCAAGTGACTTTGCCTTTTAGACTATCCCGGTATGCGATTTTTCGGTATGTGCACATAGCTTGTGATTAGAAACACTTTCATTTATGCCTAGACAGTTATGCTTTTTTTTTTTAATTGTTCCCCAAATTGAATTGCGGAACCTTGCATCGGCCCACTTCATCGCTCCAAATTGGCAGGAAAAGCGCGGCTGCGGCGGGCGACTGGGTTAACCTATTAGATGTAATAGAGGAAACGAGATGTAGAGGGAAATAACTTGCCTACAGTCTAAGATTCTCAGCTTTCGATTCGGTTGCTAGTACATGCAATGCGGAGTACGATGCCAGGGACGACGACGCTAAGTTTTCACTTAAGAATCTTGTAATGTGCTCTCTGCTTTTACCAAGCACCTTCACTCTGGAAAACGAAAAAAGTGACTGAAAGCTTAAGTCGTATAGTTGCATTGAATAAGACATATTCGAACTCTGCGTTTATTATAACATTGTCAAGATCAAGCGCTACCAACTTAACTATCTTTGTTCTACTTGCTAAAATAATTTGTGGCAGGAATCCTGATCCTTCGTCCCCTATAATACGCACATAGAAGCCCACAAAATGGCTCTTCTTTTGCCTTCTTGGCTTTGCGACAGCCGTACAAGCGCTTCCTTACATGCCCCCCCCCCCCCCCCCCTCTTTTTTTTTTTCCGAACCACTTGTGAAAAGTGCACTCACTCCGCTGAGTTAGACATTTATTGTCATAAATTGAAAGCTTTGTTCGAGTGCACGTCTTATTCTGCTTGACGTTGTTATACTTACTCAACATGCCTAACTGCCGATGTCGCTTTTGTACGTTAATCCTCATCATTACAGAAGAAAAGAGGAAAGACGCCAGTGGGCACCCCTGCACCTGCGGCAACGTGACTCATCACAGGTCCCCCCACCCCCTACTTCCCCCTTCTTCTACCCCTCCCTGGCTCTCCGTTCCTTCACTTATAGCTGCATTAAGCCCCGCGTCTTGCACCCCAGAAGAAGGAGCCGAAACGTTGGGTTTCTGTAAAATAAAAAAGTGATGGCTAGAAAATTTTTAAGTTTCACTTAGTTATCAACCCAACCAGACAGGCAAACCTGTCGAAATGTTTAGCTTTCAATAAACCATATATAATACATAATCCACTGAATCATAGTGGCTTCTGGTGCGGCCTTCCGTGTAATCGCCAAGTTCTGAACTACCTTCGATGAAAAAAAAAAGTCACAAAACCTATGAGATAACATTCGGTGACTTTTCCGAGTTACTAAGGACCTTTAATTATTCTCTAGGAGTAATGGTAAAGCATACACTTGTCGAAGCTCGAAAAAGGGACAACAGTCCTGCGGAATCGGGAGATTTTTTGACAACGTTGCGCTTAGCGACTCGGTACGAACACTTTTGCGTCTTTCTTTGCAGAACGAAGAGGTGCTCTGACTGTAGTGTGTGTGACACACCCACCTGCTTTCCACTTCAGATCATACGTACACGGAATATCGCGGTCTAAGCTTCTCGCGTTCGGAACACGACAAAACATGATTTACCCGCAGCCGCTCAATCTTGTACTGCTTGTCGTGCGACCAAAAAAAAAAAAAAAAAAAAACGTGATCATCAGACGCAGCAAATGAACAGGTCAAGCACGCGGAACGCTAAGCGGGAAGCTGATCCGCCGCTCGAAGAGTCCACTTGTCACGCCAGCTGCCCGTTGCTTCCTCGTATGCAGTTCGTTTCTCGTGCCTTGCGCCGCAGCCAACCACACCACATCTTGTCGCAATATCGCGAATTGGGTTCGAAAACAAACAAGTGCGGTACATCTAATGCGGACAGTCCCAACTTTTGCCTACACAACGAAAGTCGCTGCTGTCGCCAGCATGTCGCATTTCCGTGACGTCACAGCCTCGCGCTTCCCTGTAGCTCCCTGTAGATCCACACTGGAGGTTTACGTGTATCAAATGAGGCAAACCACAGCAAGCGCGATAGACCGCTAAAAGAACTATATGTTTGTTTACGATGCCAGAATTCACTTAATTTTTTCGCAGGCCTGAGTAATATCCTGTACTCCCGGTTTTCATTCACGTAGCATTTACATTGGTCGAAAAGTGACGGGCGTAGCTTCACGCCCGAAGTACGCACGGATTGCGTGCAGGGATTTGGCCATCTGCTTTGCACTTATTTACATGCGTCAAAAACTCTGTGCCCCGTAGTTCTTTCCTTTTTCTCGACGGGCTTTTCGTCTGTTTCGCCGGATGGGTGCGGTCACCTTGGTCTCTTGCGATGGAAGTCAAAAAGCTTTGTTAAATAATGGCGGTAGGATAATGTATCCATCATCATCATCATCATCATCATCATCATCATCATCATCACCACCACCACCACCACCACCACCACCACCACCACCAATCATCATCATCATCATCATCATCATCATCATCATCATCATCATCATCATCATCATCATCATCATCATCAGTGTATAACTGGTTTGGTTTGCTGTCCACGACTTTACTGAGTCAGCACTGATATGATTGTTGCAACTAGGAAGTTTTGCCATTAACAACAAAAAATTCGCGACCTAAATATGCGCCCCGGATGCAGCAGTTCTTAGAAGTACCGAAGCCCGAGACACGATATATATAGTCGCGCACAATTCGCATTGAGGTCACCGTTCTAGATTTCAAAGGATGGAGAGCGCCGTCACCTTGCACTTCTGGCTGACTGCTGGCGACCCCTGCCAAAACTCGTCCTGGAGAACGAACTGGAAGTTTTTGCGGCGCATCCGGTCGGGCCAGGGCCACACGTTATCCAGGTACCACACCAGAGGCACCAGCAGCACCAGCGATAGCGGCGATGCTATCACTGCCGGCCAAGCGCCAGCGGGGTCCAGCTTCTTCCAGGAGAAGCCTACGCCTGTACACGCGCCGTTAATCAGCATAGATATTTAACTGAGCAGAGACGTACTAGCGTGTACGTATAACAACGGTTTACCGGCCGTCTCCTGCGCAGGCGCATTGACATAGGAATGGCGTGATGCGGCCGCTGCCGCTGTGTAGGAGGCGCCTGGTAAACCGGTATTCGTACACGTTAGTACGTCTTCGGCAAGCTAGATATCTCGTACAGTAAGTGCGATACGAACAAACAAATTACGGAGCTTCGTGGATAACAGCAGTGCAATTTGTAGGGAATATGAATGAGCGAAGAGCGCTATATACGAAAGCGTCGTCAGCCGTCCAACTAAGCATGTATATATACTAAAAACGTCACCGCATGCAAGGTAATGAGTCTAACAAATCGAAGAGGTTTGAAAAACGCTTTGGTTAATCTTTGGCAAGACGCAACGGACATCTCCGCATTTCCCTAATGCTAGCAACCACGTTCTACGGACTGATGCGCTGTTTGATGAAAAAAAAAAAAAATACTTGGGGACTGGACATGAAACATATAAATCAGAACATTAGTGGCCTGATAGACAGACAGAACGAACGCCAGGAGAAAGAAGCAGTATTGGAGGCAGCACAGTATATTACTTGAGACGAAAATGTTGGGAACTTAGCAAGGGTATAGAGAACGCGTTTCCAACGTGAATATCGAGAGCAAAGAGAATAAGAGATCGAATGAGGGCGCATTAGTAAAGGAAAGCACAAAGAAGGAGGCATTTCATTGGCGAAAAGTGCGCAAAAGGAATATGACTGTCATAAAATTTCACTGTAATGGAGGTCAGCAGATGATGAGTGCTCGGTTTCTCACTGGTACGGAAGATAGAGAATAAGGAGATGGTGTTCTTGCCAGACATGGCAGTAATTGAATTACAGTAATGAAATTATTGTAATTTAATTACTTTTTCGGTACTGGATGGTCTGCAGTATTTGAAATAAATTTTCACGCCACCCTACCTTTTTTCTCGGACTCCCATACTGCACGCACAGCGAGCGTGAGACTGAAGTTGGGCATGGCAAGACAGAGCACGAAGTTTAAGAGATCGCCCATTTCGAGCTCCAAGCTCAAGGCCAGGATGGCGCCCAACAGGTACCAAAGCGTGAAAGCATGGGCACATGTCCAACCTGCACCGAGCCACGGTCGGGTGAAAAATTAGTGCGCATGAAGAAAGCGAACGGCAGCATACGCATCCACACCCTCCTCCCACGCTCCCTACATTTACACTCGGTACACAGAATGCGGACACTTGAAATGGCACGCGAGGCCAGCGCAAATCTCCCATGAACGGTAATCATAATTCGCTAAGTTGGCCTTTTCACACTGCATGTAATTTGAGCCAACAGTGGAGCCAATGTTCACCAATAAAAACATGGCGTTGTGCTGCCACCTCGCAGCCCAACATGTGCCGAAAGCTGTTTGTCCTTCATGTGAGATTTTATGCTAAGCATCTAAACAAAGGTATAAGAGTTCAAGTGCAGTTTACGATACGCAGCGAAGCATTGGAAGTTTTAACGCTATACGTCCATTTAGGACAGGCAGTGACGGGAGATCAAGATAAGTGAAGTGAAATAAGTAAGAGAATGATAAAGCCTGTGGTGGCGCGTGGTTAGGGCGCTCGACTTCTGTGCTTGAGGATGCGCTATCGAGTCCCGGCTGCGGCGGCCGCTTTTCGATGGAGGCGAAAAGCAAGGCGCCCGTGTGCTGTGCCATGTCAGTGCGCTTTAAAGCACCCCATGGGGTCTAAATTTTCTGAGCCCTTCACTACGGCGTTTCTCATAGCTTGAATCGCTTTGGGACGTTAAACCTCATAAACCAAACCAAACCAAACCATAAGGCGAGGAAGTACGTACCGGTACTACCAGGAAGCCCTCCCCTATTACCGGTGCTAAACGATGAGCCGCAGGTTGGAAGTCAACGAAAGGCATTGGACTCAAATTCAAGACAATGCAGCGAACTACGGAAAGGAAAATTATGGGCGTAACTTTAAAAGAGAAAAGAAGATTGGGGGTTTGATTCGGTTAATGAGGTTTGACGTCCTAAAGCGACTCAGGCTATGAGAGACGCCGCAGTGGAGGACTCCGGAAATTTCGACCACCCGGGGTTCTTTAACGTGCACTGACATCGCACAGAACAAAGACGCCTTGATCTTCGCCTTCATCGAAAAGCAGCTCCACGGCCGGGATTCGATCTCGCATCCTTGGGTACAGCAGTCGAGCGCTCTAATAACTGCATTACTACGGCGGGTCAGAGAGAGAAGAAGAGCGAGAGAAACCAAAAGGAATAAATAAACAGGGTGTCTAAAAAAAATAAGGCAACGTGAGCGGTGGTAGTTAGGCGCATTCAAGTAGCAGATTTTGACAGAAGGCGAGCGTAGCTGAAGGCGGTAGAAAATCAGGTGGGTTGATGAGATACCTGTTTTCTGCAGTAAGCATAGTTATGACGATGATAACAAACAATCACTTGTGTGTTTTCAATTTTTTCCGATATTTCAGCTTACCTGCATCACTCCATGATTATCCTGCAGCTAGCATGGAATATTTTATTGTCGTAAAGTGACTGCAAAAGGGTCGCCGAAAGGCAGCGAGTGTAACAGGGAGTCTGAAGTGGCTCAGCGGCGGTTCACGGCCTCAGTTTAGTCAATGCTTACATTTACAGACTTAGACGAAGAATGGCATCCACCATAGCACCCTAATTCAGCTGCAGATATCCTATTTATTATTCTTATTTTATTTGTTTTATGTTAGTCATGACCTCAGGATTAAACATTACAGAAGAGAATGTCAGTCACTTCAGTAGTACCGTTAAAACGTAAAAGAAAATGAAAAGATAGAGAAGGCACTTTTCTTTCAAAAACGTTTCCATCACATATACGGCTGAGCGAGAAGATGTTTAAAATGCATACAGTATTCTCGATCATGCTCAAAATCGCTTGCATCAAATTTATTATAAAGAATGGCATAATACCGCAACTGTAAAACTTTTCGATCAAACGTATTTGAGGTGAGCTTTACTCAATTAAATACGTGCAAACAAACTAATTCAGGCCAACTGACGCAGTAAGACCTCGGAGAGTGCCTGTCTGCTCGTGCTCTTCCCAGAGTCACTGTGTCATCACTGCAACAATTAAAAAGCTCATTCCTTGAAATAAAGTAAGAGCGTCGTGAGAACGGCGTACGGTGCATGAAGAGCGTGCCGAACAGCACACAGCACGCGGCCAGCCTGGCGGCGTAGGGTAGGAAGATGACGAAGAACAGCGCGGTCGGGGACGAGTAGATGAGCGCCGTGAAGAGCTGCAGCCTGTGGGGCCACGTGATCAGCGTCACGGCGGGCAGACAGGCCAGCGAGGCGAACACAAAGCACGCAATGCCCTTGCCCCATAGGAAGGCGCCGTTGCGAAGGCCCTGGATCAGCATCCACTCCTGCGACGTGCGGTGAAAAGAGGATCGGAGAGATGAATGTAAACAGCGCAAAAAAGACGAGGACGTATGAAGTATACAAACTGTGTACTTCTATGCACTTTGTGTACTTCATATCGTTTTCATCTTTTTTGCGCTGTTTGCACTCAAAGGATTAGCAACTTTCCCAAGCATCTGTTTTAGTCGGATAGAGAGAGAGAGATCGGAGCACTTGGCGCTCGGCTGCTTAGTCCACATAATCGAACCCCGACCTCAGCGGCCGAATTAAAATGAAAAAAATATATATAAAAGTGGGAGGTACGTTTAAGCTCCGGCTTTTAAGGGTATGATGCCACAGCGTTATGGCCGTCAGTGGCTCCCCTTGCGGATCGTAGTTCCAGTGCACACACTTTTTAACTCGTTTAATAATCGATGTCTTAGTTTGCGATGCTCACATTATGTGAAAGGCCACCCGACACAAAGCCCCGCTTAAGCTGTGCTAACTTGCCTGCGAGACCTAGCGGCAGCATGCCTCTCGGAATGTAAGAGCACTAGAGGTCTCGATTCTTGCGAAATTGGCCATTTCAAACACTTATAACGTCACACAACCCCACGATCAATCCATGCCCGGCTGTGTCAGCTGCCAGCTACCAGCTACCACACCCACACCAGTGATTCTTCGCACACAACGCCTACAAACACTGACACTGGATTTCCAGGAGAACAGGACTTTTAAAGTTGTACTGAAATATTCTGGTATGCTGTGCGAAGTCAGTGGCTATTAAAAAGCCCTGGGTGATTAAAAGTAGTACGGCGTCTCTCGTAGCCTAGCAATATTTGGCACGTTAAGCGCCCCGTAAGATACTGTAATGTATTGTCATGCCATATGTTACCATATACCCATATACCATGCTGTACCATACCATGTACCATGCGATGTCATACCATACCGTACCATACCATATACAATACCATATCATATCATGTCATTTCCATATCACACCATACCATACCATACCATTCCATACCATACCATACCATACCATACCATACCATACCATACCATACCATACCATACCATACCATACCATACCATACCATACCACCATACCATACCATACCATACCATACCATACCATACCATACCATACCATATTGTACAGATACCAAACCATACCATACCGTAGCTTACCACGCTACTGCGGCAAGTTGCTGTACAAGTACATCGTTTAGAACACTGGAGACACATTCGTTCTAGCTGAAGCCAAATACATAACTCATATGCGCCCTGCCAATGTTCACCTTTGAGGCCGAAACTTAATTGATAATACGAAATCCTGATAGTTAATTGCAAACAATGTAGCAGGCTGTCGAAAACAACATATGTCAATAGACATAACAATGCGTGAGAAAAAGAAAGGAAGTAAAAAGTGAATTGTAGAACAGAGCCAAAGAACAGATTGCTCCATTTTCCGACGAATGCATCCCTATCGACCCAAGCTTGCTCCTAAATGCACTAGTTGAATTTCCGACTTGCATAATTTCAAGAGACGCAAACATTTTAGAAAAAAAAAACCATGATATTAAGCTCAGCTAAGCATAACAAGCAACAAATTCGAGTTATTAATCAAAATTGGTCATGTAAATTTATGACCTGATTTGTTTTAGAACACCTTCACTCCCAAGGGAAGTAAAACGTTACAGCAGAAAACTTAACGTAGCAGAACGGAGTTTTAGAAATTAAATGGGGTGGTCATCAGTTATTACCAAGACGGACTCCAACATCCACGACGAACAACACAACTGCGCACCAACGTGTATGCGAGCTCACCGATACACAATCGCACTCTGCGCTATCCCTGTGCGCATTGGGTTCCATAAACTTAGACCTATGCGGATCTCGGAGGTTCCGGGGTTGCTACAGAACACGTTTATCGCAGGGGCTATTAGCGATCTATGGGAGAGGTCTCTGTCTTGATGATGATGATGATGATGATGATGATGATGATGATGATGATGATGATGATGATGATGATGATGATGATGATGATGATGATTATGATTGTGACGTCTAACACTGGCATTTGCTATGAGAGAAGTGATCATCTCCTCTCCATAGTAGAATCAAACACTCGGCTTTGACAATGGCATATATCCGCCCTTCTGCCCAATGTGATGCTGATAGCTAGAAACAAATGGAACACACTGACTTCGAAGAGCACTGAGAAGCGATCTCGTGGATGCCGTAAGAGGCACAGCGGTACTACACTTATCATTTCAGTTCTACATGTGTGTGCCAAGACAATAAACATCCGGAATCATTCCAATGTTACTGACGCCCGTACAGTTAAACTATAGAATCGTGCTTCGATCACTTTCGACGCCACTTGTATACAAAGGCACAGATATGTTAAAACAACCAATGCCTGAAGTGACATGTGGTCAGTTAGGTGGGTGTTACTGCTTTTTTTTTTTTTTGCAAAGGCGCCATTCATTTCATTAGTACAGCAGTTACTAGGGTCAAGTTCTACAGTGCCACCACTTTATTAAGCGGCAGATAGGCTACAGCCAGATCCCGATACGTCGACATCTTAGCTAAGCCAAATGGCATCATTAACACAGCATGATCATGTGCCCCTAGGAGTGGAGGGCCACTCACTCTCTTGTCGTTGATCTTCTCCTCGATGAAGCGGTAGATGTAGTTGAGACACAGTGGCAGGAATCCCACCTCGAAGAGGAACAGTGCCGCCCACGGATACAGCGGCTGGCACGCCCCCACGTCCACCTCCATCGAGGGCAGCGGGAATCGCTTCATTCGCACCTGCAGCGGTAGCCCTTGCGTCAATTTATTTCGAAAGAGGCAAAGCAAGTAATGACGTGCACATTTCTCCGTGGCAAACATGGAGGAAGGAAACAACTTAGGAGAGGCCCTTGCCATTCCCAATGCATTGGAGAAAGTGTGGCGGAAGTGACGTCAAAATTTAGGGTTAGCCAAGTCGGGCCATTAGCAACGGCGACGCGTTGCTATGAAAACTCGGGCCACTAGCAACAGCGTTGCTAAGGGCCCTAGGTACGTGAGCGTCGCGGAGAAGGGGTAAAGGAGGAGGAGAGATGTTGCAGCGTCCAGTCGCGGCGCGGCCGCGCCGGCTTCAAAAAAAATGACGTCAGGGCCTCTTCTAAGCTTTCCTTCCTCCATGGTGGCAAACGATGTTTTCCCTCTAGAGCTTTCCGAGATCCGCCGACAAATAATGTAGGCCCTGGACGAACAAACTGGTGATGTCCGCGTCGACCGTAAACGTCGTTAAAGGCGTAATTACCAAGATGCAGTCAAGAATTTCGACGCGGATATATAGGAACATAAAGTAACCTCTGAAACTTGCACCAAATGGAAAACCCGACAGCATCTAAGTTTCTCGCAAGCTAACGACACGAGGTGACAAAAATTTTGACCTAGTATATGTTAGATTATGTAGGCGATAATTATTCTACGTTTTGCGCGCCTGGTCGCATGTTATGTGGCAAAAAAAAAAAAAAAAAAAAGAAAAGACTGCCGTATTTTAGAGATGGGTAACTAAAACACTGGTGGCTCTACTATTTACTATTTACTGTTTACTTCATTACTTTGAAAGATAACGTTAAACGACACATGCGGTCCTTCAAAATAGGTGAGTGCGGTCGAGGACTGTCCCAGCATGCGCGCCACAAGAACGGTATATTTTGCTTGCACGCGGAGGCTTACTAGAATTTCAGCGCTGGTAGTGTTTGGCGGGATATTGGGTATAACGGCTTTGCCGATTCCTTCTGCCGTTTTAATATTTGCCTTGACCTTGTATTTTTTTCCCGTTCAGTTCGAGTTCTGTGATCCTTCTGAACCCTTCATATGCCATAGTTTTGTTGGCTGTACTGGCGATGACGATGTTTTCGGGGGCCTGGACTTGGACTCGTATGTTGTCAAAGAAGTCACGCTGGGGGAGATCGCTAGCTTTTCCAATGGCGTGTGTGATTTCAAACTCCAAAATGTTTTTGCGCGTGCTTTTGACCGAAGCCGTGAGCAAAACGTGGCGACACTGTCCCGTTAAGAGCACGCTCACTCCGACGGCGAAAAGGCAAGTCATTCCTCCCCCTTTAACGGCGGATAAGATCCTTGGTCCGTGGCCTGTATTGCGTGGCCTCGGCAGTCGACCGCTTTACTGCGCTCGAGTTATCTTCAGCCACCGAAAAAATATATACTGACGCGTTGTCTCGGCTCCAGCGCCAAATGCTTCGAGGCACTGGCGTCAGTACAGACGTACGCTTTCGATCGTTCGGGTTAAGCGAACTGACGGCAGTATATTGGTCTAGCTTGGCCTTTAGCGCGATTAGTAAACAAAAATCTACATGCCTTGATTTCGGGAGGTCTTGGCTGAATGTCTCTTGTCTCAGCGTAGAGCGCTAAGTGGGCACGATTCAGCCGGCATTGAACTGGCCACAGTGTCCCTGCAAAATGCGAAAAAAAAAAAGAAGAAAAATGCGACACTCAGGAAAACTTAACTATATTACTGTGAAAGATCTCGCGCCGTCATACAGCGTAGTCTTCAATTTGTTCTCAATATCCTCAAAGTGATGCTAAAATTCAGCCATGAACAATTGTTACGTAAAAAACAATTCCGTGAAAGGGGCTAAAATGTATTAGTCGGGAAGTGCGATAATCTCTTATAAGCTGAGTAGCGTTAAACTCAGTTGTGCACGTGAGGATCTGAGAGTCTCGGTGGTGTTACAGGACATGAGTGGTTATTTGTCGCAAAAGCTCCATTGCTGAAGTTTTTGGCTTGATTCTGTGAGCCTTTTGTACTCAGCAGTATCTGGAAATTGATTTGCTCTTTTCGATCTCGTGTCATGGACGATGGAACGTCTGTTATAGATGGACTCTGTCCAATTCGTAATCGTTATTGCTGGTCACGACCTTCAGTTAAGTTTACGACCCTGACTGCAACTGATCTCTTTCCTACCCAAGCGGTTTAGGTTCACGCCCTTCTCGCATCTGTATCTGATGTCGACCAACATGAAGCCGTCCTTGGTCAATCTGTGGTTGTAGCGTATCGCGTACACACTGGTTATGGTCCTGCTCTCCGCCTCTACCGTGTGTTTCACTCTGACTGCATAGGTATGCAAGACGAGGTAACGAAAATGCTTGCAAGAACATCACTGAACCTTCCCACAGTCGCTGAGCCTCGCCAGTCATCCTCGTAAAGAAAAAAAGAAGTATGGCTCCTGGTGATTCTGCGTTGACTATCGACACCCAACAATAAAAACAAAAAACCGACGTCTTCTCACAGCTGCGAATCGACGATGCATTTGATGTCTCTATTGCGCTAAATTTTTCTCCTCCCTTGAACTTTTCTCCGGCCGTCGGCAAAATGCCACGGATGAAGAAGAGCGGGAGAAAACATCTGTTACACGTGATAGGACTTATCAATTTAATGCTTTTTCTTTTGACTTAGGCAACGCCAAAGATGTCTTCTAAAGCTGCTTAATGCCTCTTTGCAGGGACATACGTGGAATGCATGCCTGTGCTGTCTCGACGACGGCATTGTCTTTTCGCCCAGTATTTTTTCTCACCTGGATCACCTCTCTCGGATCATCTCGCTCGTCTTCCCTGCAAGCCAATGGATCAACTTTTCTATGTGCTGTTTTGCGCATCGCCAGATCACCATATTTGGCCGTGCAGTCGATGGATGACGTGACCTTCCCAGTTCTCCCACTTCAGCAACGACGTTTGGAGAATCCTGGGGGCGTGCTCGTATATCCGCCGCTTCGTCGCTGGCTTCGCCGATCTCGCCCGCACCTTTCCATTCTTCTAAGGCCGCGCTATTATTGAAGCTCGCCACTACACCAGTCTTGGGCAGTTTCGTTGTCCACACTGACGCCAGTCAGTAGGCATCGGCGCTGTACTGTCTCAGCGCCATTACTTACGCGAATCCTGCCTTCCCGGAGAATTCCCCTCCCGGCCAGCTCAACGAGATATAACACACGTCTAGCACATCAATTAAGCCCTACCATTATCCGTATCCTTGCACGCCCTGTTCTTACAACACCGAGCGATGATGTTGCGACCGGGTGGCCGTGCTACGGATCACGTGAATGACGGCGACGTGAACGATGTGTCTCGGTTGAGCGCTGCTTGTACCAGGTAGGCTTTTGTCGGTTATCCAAGTTTTCTGCAACTTAACAATATTTATTTCGCGCCAATCGAAATCTTCTCGCCTAAATAAGGGGAATCGTAGGTTTAGCTCTAAAATACACTGCAGAAGAATTTATAGCGCAATATTTCAATATATGAATGTTAGTAGGCGTGCACCCTGACGACTCTAGCTTTACGAACGCCACGACTGCATGCTGGGCCACCTAGGCGGCGTGGAAAGCACAAAGCGTGACATTAATATAGATGAGTATATTTTACAAAACATAAAGCTGACAGCACAAATATTATGTCATCTCCATATAACAAAGATTACTTTAACTCTCGAGACTGGTTATGTCTATCCCAGATTCCAGCAAGCGCTTTCTCCCGACAGCAGCGCTTCGGGAGAAAATGTGACATCATCACATTGTGACATCATCAGCATATGGCAGCATGCATTTTCAAAACGTTTTTGGACACGATAAGAAAGTATGATTAAGCAATAAAAGAAAGGGTGACAGGTGAAACTGAAAAAAAAAAAAAATAAGTCCTCCGAAGTCTCTTCCAGCAAAAATAAGACTTTAGTTCGCACTCAGTCATATTCAAAGATGTCCAAATCGAGCGTCGTAGGCTCATCAATCACTTCTGCGGTTCCGAAAAATCGTGTACCATTACTGCGACAACCACCGCCTCTCCCCGGGCCCTGCCAAGGGGCCGAATAAGGCAAAGTAGCGAACTCTGCGCGCCTGCAGACAGGAACTCTTCTCTGTCCTGCAGTACTCAAACACTTTGACCCCTATGTCGATGGCGTTGCCCGCGCTGTGGAAATGTCTGCGGTATCTATCACATGCACTCAGAATCTTCAACTTCCGCCTTCCCCTACTCGTATATCCGAGACGCGTGGGAGACCGCCTTCCTCAACATCTGTGCACTGGGGGCGCAAAGGGTTCTAGTTAAGCGGGTGCGAGACGGGGCCTCGTCGTGCGTTGTCCAGGACTAAAGATACTGACCAAGTAGTGGGGTCGTCAGACTGCGAAACTTTCTTTTGAGCATTAAAGGTTTTCATCACCACCACCGAGGAGCTTTATCGCAAGGCGGCTACACCACCGGCTCCGCGGGCAGACTTCATGCGTCGATTTAAAATATAAACCAACAGCGAGTTCAGCCCTCGCTATTGTCATCATAGGAAAACATGTTTATATCCGTCTACTTTAGTAGACCAGCTACCCCTGATTTATCCCAGATGCGGTAAAATGAGTTGGAACAAAGCATCTGCAGGCTTCAATCAGGACGACGCATTTATCAGCGAGTCTAGCAAGCAAGCTGTCAATATCGGGTTGTCAGTCCGCTACTCCACTTTAGGGCAACGGCAGAAGTGTCGAGAAACGCCAATTTGTTAAGTTACACCCACACATTTTTTTTTTGTACGAGGGTATATCAAACAAATTCGAGGACACTTTGGCGACTAAAGTGATGAAAGGCGAAAGCCTGAGTGCGGCATTCTGCTACGCGATTGTTGCGCATGTAGCGATGAATACTGCTACGAGTAAAGCGAGCGACTACTCTATTACATTCTGCTAGGGCATGTATTCAGTGAATTCTGCTTGGCAGCGACGATCGCGCTCCTTGTATCTTCGCAGTTGTTCTGCGTTTACTATTGTGTGGTTGATTTTACCGGGTGCGCTGTATTAATTAGTAATAATTAATTTGTCACTAATTAGTTATATGAGGTTTTATGGCGTAACAGCGACTATGGCTATATTGCGCCAAACGAAAGGTTAGATAACTTGTTATGTGAAGTGGTAAGAGTTACGGTTCTCATATTTGATTTAAAATATTGGCTTTCTTAAGAAATGTACAAACTAGTGAAAAATCGACGAATGCTTGTTCGCCTAAAAGTAATGCAGGATGAAATGGAATGTGTTCATTATAAAATACAGTAAAATATAATTTCCTAAGATTCTCAAGTTGCAGGTATGATATTAAAATGTGATTGACTGTGAGCTCATCTCCGCACAATTCACACACTGATGTGTTTTTATTTGTCAAGAGAAAATTATGGGGGAGTGATCTGTGTGTGTCCTATGCGCAGACAACATAAAATAACCTCGATAAAACGTTCTTGATGTCGGCACGATATCTATTCCCCTAAAAAGGGCTTTACAGAATGTAGCTTGTTCTTTTCTTCGTTTTCTTAATCAGCCTTGCCACCTAGCTCTTAGTTTCCTGTGCACCAATTTTATACAATCCCTGTGGGGTACGTTCTCGCGTTTTATTTCTCTGGATCTTGCTTTTGCAGGAATTAATAAGTAATTGGAAGTAAGTGTTAATTAGTAATTAGTGTGTAAGTAGTAATCAGTAATTACTTCATTTACTAGTAATTATTTGTCATTTGTCATTGATTGGCATATGGTCATACAAGGCACGCATTCGCGCCTTATACGTGGTGGAGCTCTGTGATTGGTCGAGACTTCCATGACGTCATCGCGTCTCGACCAATCAGCTCCGCCGCAAAAGCGTGATACTTTTGCTGACGACAACGATGAGACAATAAAGGCTTTCGCCTTAATAACAGGCTGTCTAACAAAAAAATGCAGTTCATGCATACGGGTATCTCAAGCTAACTGAAATAAATCGCGTGAGTCTTCGGGGCGAGCAAGGTAATCTAAAATCGTCTGCTTCGTGCAGTCGGAATGAATAAGCCTGATCCGCAAGCCGCTCACTCTGACCCGCTGGCGCTTAGGCGAGGCGCACAGGCGGACGCGAAACACCACTGTCGATCCTGTAGCTAAGTTGAGAAAATTAAATAACCGGTAACAGCGGGGCGCTATTTTTTAATCTGCTATTGACGCACTGTTTCGAAATCGTTATCACGTGTTCTAATAAGTTAGAGCAATGGGAGCTAGAGAAAGTCCTAAAGTGGAGCACATTTTAATTAGGGAGTAAATGCTTATTTGTATCCGTATGAGTGCGGCCACACGACTGCAGTGGAAAGCTTCCCTTCTCAGCCGTACGACAGCACTCAGGATGAACTAATGAGCTATTGCCATTTTAATGTCCTAATAAGATGTAAACTATTGTATATATGTCGCTCTTTCCTTTAGCTATGTGATCCACAATAAAATTGCAAATTAAAGACAAGCACGTTTAAGAGCATACTTAAAAGCATTTCCTCTTGGTCGCTGTCGATGGTTCGGGGCCCCGCACAGCGGAAGACGAATCTCTCAGGGGGTAAAATTTCGTTCACCAGCAGCGTGTAGTTGAGGTCGCCAGGCGCGCTGAGTGGCCCATCGGCAGCAGCGGCCGCCTCGTCGATGCCGTCAAAGAGCACCCCAACGTCGGCGTGCAGAGCACCGGCGTCCGCCTTCTTGAGGAGTTCCGCAGCGTTGGCAAAGCCCTCCAGGTCTGTATGCGCGTACGAAGAAGGCGTACGCACACACAGCGTCTAAGACATGGCGGGCAACCATTATTTGCTTCGGCTACAAAACAAGCAGCTTTTGGATCTGGGTTTTCTTCCGTTCTTCGACCTTCCTGAAGGACGTTTTCTCATTCGGACTACTTCTACCGGACAATTTTGCTCGTTACAACAAAGGACACCAACCACCATTTCGTTGAACCTCTCCTTCACTAGACTGACTCGATACTTTTCGCAGCCAGTTTCGAAACGTGCCCGAGGCTTTCATAATCAAAAATTCCAACACCGTGAAAAAAAAAAAAAAAAAAAAAACGAGGCGAGAGTGTTACATCATACATACAGTCTCCGCAAGCCAAACTGTTTTGTAGCCGTTTCAATGTATAGTTCACTATACTAGTTCAGTTCATCCGGGCTCGACAATGTCTGTCTAATGTACCTGCGGGGACAATCTGCTACTCGGCTCTGGGCAATAAAGCCCACAACGGGCAGTCCCATACAGTCAGACTCAAATATGTGACGTGATCGAAGCTCTGTGAGTTCCTTCACAGTTGATGCACTGTACGAAAGATGCCCAAAAAACATCGCTTAGACAAGCACCGCTTTAACTAAGTTTGGATGAGTAAACCGTTCGTTCACGGTTAGTTTATGAATGACACTGAAATATTAATGAACACTGACACTGAAAGAATGAAAGATTAATGTTAAGGGTCGTTTGAAAACGTACTTTTTTACTTGTTGAATGTGGTTTCCGCGGTACAGCATTGTGTACACTATACCTCCAACTTGTCATTTTGGAGACTTCTTAAAGTCCGCTTACACCCCTGAATGGATCGAAGGCAGGTATTTGAACAAGCGAACACATCTTTAAAATTGCCACCCATTTCAACGTTCAGGTGCACGTGCCGATGTACAGGAGAGGAATGAAACAAGGACTTTCAGTATCTCACGCGCTGCACTGGCTCTGCCTGAGCAGCATCCTGACCAACTGTGCTAAACTCAATGACTGTCAAATTCTGTCAAAGCGGGTCTGAATTCCTTAGAATTCCCGTCCAGTGCGACAAAGTTTTGGGACATCATGGTTAAAGAGCAGCTGCATCAATTTTCGAGAATTTAGCGATATTCAAGGATTCAAATCTACATAGGCTGTAGGTAATGCATGCAAAGTGCTTTTGCGCTAGCATTCTAACTGATGGCGTAATCGACGATTACACCTCGAGCTTCTCACAGCAATAAAGTTCTGCGAAGAAGTTCAGTGATGACGTCACGGACGGTACTATTGCTGATGTTCGTTGCCTTCGCCCACGTTCTGCTGCCCATTTTCTGACGGTGCTAATCAACATTTCTAGGGCTTTCTTTTCGGCAGCCTTCTTTTCATTTATTCAAGCCAAGTATGTCCATGCAGAAAACGTACCGGTACCGTCAATGACGTTATCACGCGTCGCAGTGCAGTGTGGTGAAGCTTGATAGACATGGCGATTTTAATTGCTAATTGCGCCATTGTTTCAAATGCTAGCGCCAAGTTATTTCGTATGCTTTAAGTACAGGTCATAATAATTCAACCGTTCGAAACTCATCGAAATGTAAAACCGATGCACCTTCTCTTTAAACACATTTCAAACAGCGCGTGTAATGCGCGAGTTTACTCGAAGAAAGGAAAGGATTCAAGTCGCTTTCACCTCTGGACGCTGCCAGCTGCGGAAAGGCCCTTAGCAGCAACTCCCGGGCGTAATGGTTGGCCGCCGGAGCAAAGGCAACTCGGTGACCCCGTAACGGTGCGTCGCAGGGGTCTCTGCGCACACCGGCCGCGCTGGCGTCCAGTTGCTCGCGGCCGTTGTCCGTGTAGACAGCTGATGAGCACCAGAACAGAGCCATGAGGAACACTGGGGCGCTCAGCTCCAGCAAGCTGACGAGCAGCTTCCGGCGAACGCGGTACACCACCAGGTCCTTCCAGGCCACCAGGCTTACTTGGACAGCCTGCGCAAGCATCGAGTTGAGGAGTTTAGCAGAAGTGGCTTTTAGTAATGAGCAGAATTTTAGTTCCTTTAATTGGTCTAATTCGGTATTGATTTCAGGCGGAAAAAGACGCTAGAAATGGAAGAACGTAAAATAGGACAAGTTCCGTCCTTGCTTGGTCTCTTCTCCATGCATTTCTGCGCTAGTCAAGGATGCCGGAAACAAACATTAAGAGGTGGCAGTTAGCGGATTTTAGGTACGCCATGGCGTCTCAATGTTTAAGACACTCGGATTCGCAGTACCCGGGTTCGAACCCGACCGCGGAAGCCGCGTTTCAATGAAGGCGAAAAGCAAATGCGTCCGTGTGCTGTGCAATGTCAATGTTGTTGTGAGTGTATGAAATGCATGCACGGCCCTGTCTCATGCAGACAGAGGAGAAAAGAAATAGGAAGGAAGGAAGGAAGGAAGGAAGGAAGGAAGGAAGGAAGGAAGGAAGGAAGGAAGGAAGGAAGGAAGGAAGGAAGGAAGGAAGGAAGGAAGGAAGGAAGGAAGGAAGGAAGGAAGGAAGGAAGGAAGGAAGGAAGGAAGGAAGGAAGGAAGGAAGGAAGGAAGGAAGGAAGGAAGGAAGGAAGGAAGGAAGGAAGGAAGGAAGGAAGGAAGGAAGGAAGGAAGGAAGGAAGGAAGGAAGGAAGGAAGGAAGGAAGGAAGGAAGGAAGGAAGGAAGGAAGGAAGGAAGGAAGGAAGGAAGGAAGGAAGGAAGGAAGGAATGCGCCTCGTTACAGCTCTCGTACGCCACCGAAGTGATTGCGAGTACAATGACGGCATATGTGCTACAGATACCGAAACACCGGTGGCAAAGGAGCTCTTGCCGAAAAGGGCGAAGGCCCCTAGGTTCCCAGAGGGCCGGGAGAAGCCACCCCGCCTTCCTTCCCGCGGTGTCAGTGCACGAGATCCCATGAAAACTGCGCAGCCCTCCGCTAAGACCCTTCTTTTTCTCTTCTTTCAATGCCACCTTCCTCCCTCCCCTACAGTGCGGTCCAGGTGTACGCCGAGAGGTGTGACAGATACCGCGCCTTTTCTTTCCTTACATTTCTTTTTTTTTTTTTTTTTGTTTTAGAGTTATGACTCGCCTTTTATAAGTACAATGAAAAACTCATTCGCAGGACATTGCCTTGCTAAGCAACTCGGGGGATGAACTGCAAATAATGATTGATGACCTAGACAGGAAAAGTAGAAAGGTAGGCTTGAAAAAATTAATATGCAGAAGACTAAGGTAATGTTCAACAGCCTCGGGAAGGAACAGCAGTTTACATTAGGTAGCGAACAACTGGAAGTAGTAGGCCGAATATGTCTACTTAGGACAGGTAGTAACCGCAGATCCGGACCACGAAAAGGAAATAACAAGAAGAAATACGATTGGGATGGAGCGCATTTGGCAAGCAATCGCAGATTATGACTAGCAGCTTACCGGTATCGCTTAAGAGGAAAGTATACAACAGTTGCATCTTGCCTGTACTCACCTATGGGGCTGAAACGTGGAGGCTAACCAAGAGAGTTCTACTTAAGTTGAGGACAACCCAGAGGGTTATGGAACGAAAAATGGTAGGGGTAACATTAAGAGATAGAAAGCGTGCAGAGTGGGTCAGAGAAATAACTCAAGTTACCGACATTCTCCCCTTCATGGATCACTGCCTTGTCGTGGCGGAGGGGCTTGCGAAACTCGATGAAGTCGTGAGCTCTGCTGTGTAGGGCACCCAAGATAGACAGGTCACGGCAGAGAGTTCTGACAAAATGTGATTCACTGGAGAAGGTAATGGCAACCCACTCCAGTATTTCCTGCCAAGAAAACCCTATGGCCAGTCACAATACCATTATCGATATGGCGCCGGAAGATGAGCCCCCCAGGTTGGAAGGCGTCCCACATGTTACTGGGGATGAACAAAGGGCGATTCCTAGTAGCTCCAGGACGAATGAAGCGGCTGGGCTAAAGCAAAAGGACGCTCAGTTGTGGATGTGTCGGGAAGCGACCGGAAAGTCCGATGTTGCAAGGAAATATATCACATAGCAACATGGAATGTAAGATCTATGACGCAAGGTAAACTGGATATCGTCAAGCGAGAAATGGACAGATTGAACATTGATATCTTGGGTATCAGCGAGCTCAAGTGGACCGGAATGGGAGAATTTAACTCCGGCGACCATTATGTCTTTTATTGTGGGCACGAATCCAAGAGAAGGAATGGGGTCGCTCTTCATAGTAAACAGAAGAATGGGCAAAGCAGTGCTAGGGTACAACCCCAAAAACGACCGAATGATTTCACTTCGGATCCAAGGTCACCCTTTCAACATAACAGTTATCCAGGTCTATGCACCGACCACTGCTGCTGAAGAAGCTGACGTTGAGAGATTTTATGCGGACCTACAATGCCTTTTAGGACCGCACCCCATCATCAGACGTCGTTTTTCTCATAGGAGACTGGAATGCTAAGGTCGGGAGTGAAGAAATATCCGGAATTACAGGCAAGTTCGGTCTTGGTGAGCCAAATGAAGCTGGGCAGAGGCTAGTAGAGTTCTGTCAAGAAAACAACCTGACCATAGCGAATACTCATTTTCAACAGCACAAGAGGCGCCTGTACACATGGATTTCACCGGACGGTCTGTACAGGAATCAGATCGATTATATTATTTGCCGGCAGAGATGGAGAAGCGCTATACAAGCAGTAAAAACAAGGCCTGGGGCCGATTGTGGCACCGATCATCAGCTTCTTGTTGCCAAAATTAAGCTTCGATTGAGGAAAACGCAGAAAACTAGAAGGCCTTTCAGGTATGATCTGGATCAGATTCCATTAGAATATGCTGTGGAAGTGAGGAATCGATTTCAAGAATTAGATCTAGAAGACAAAGAGCCCGAAGAGATGTGGACTGATGTTCGTGATATAATACAAGAAGTTGCTACTAAGGTAGTTCCAAAGCAAAAGAAATGCAAAAAAGCAAACTGGTTATCTGAAGAGGCTTTGCAAATAGCTGAGGAAAGGAGGATGGCAAAAGGTATGGGGGAAAGAGAAAGATACAAGGTTCTCAATGCGGATTTTCAGAAAATAGCAAGGAGAGATAAGAATGCCTTCCTGAACATACAGTGTCAAGCAGTTGAGGACAACAGCCAATTAAGAAACACAAGAGCTCTGTATAAGACAATCAAAGATATCAAAGGAAGCTTCTGTGCTAAGCTGGGCGTGATAAAGGACAAACGAGGCAAGGACCTCACTGAAGCCTCAGAGATAAAGAAGAGGTGGCAGGAATACACAGAAGAACTGTACAAGAAGGACCCGGATGTGCAATCCCAACATAGGACGGTTGTGATTACTGATCTCGAGCCGGGCATCCTGAAGAGTGAAGTTGAATGGGCCTTAGCCAGCCTTGCTAAGAACAAAGCAAGCGGAATTGATGGTATTCCAGCTGAGTTGCTTCAAAACCTCAACCACGACGCTGTTAACACACTGCATACATTATGTCAAAAGATTTGGACAACCCTGCAGTGGCCACAGGATTGGAGGAGGTCAGTTTACATCCCCATTCCAAAGAAAGGCAGTGCCAAAGATTGTTCCAACTACCGCACGATCGCGCTTATTTCGCATGCTAGCAAGGTGATGTTAAAAATCCTGCAAGGTAGGCTGCAGCAGTATGTGGATCGGGAGCTTCCGGACGTGCAAGCTGGGTTTCGCAAGGGCAGAGGAACTAGAGACCAAATTGCCAACCTTCGCTGGATCATGGAAAAAGCAAGAGAGTTCCAGAAACCCATTTACTTCTGCTTTATTTATTATGCGAAAGCGTTTGACTGCGTAGATCACAGCAGATTGTGGCAAGCTCTCCGAGAGATGGGAGTTCCAATTCACCTCATCTGTCTCCTCAGGAACCTGTATGAAGGGCAAGAGGCCACAGTCAGAACTGGGCATGGTCTTACTGATTGGTTTCCGATTGAGAAAGGGGTGAGGCAAGGCTGCATACTGTCGCCCTGCCTATTTAACCTATATGCAGAGTGCATCATGAGGAAGGCCGGTCTGGACGAGTCTTCAGCTGGAGTGAAGATTGCTGGAAAACGTATCAACAACCTTAGATATGCGGATGATACCACTTTAATGGCAGAAAGTGAAGTGGAACTCAAGAGACTTCTGATGCGCGTACAAGAAGAGAGTGAGAAGTTTGGGCTTAAACTGAACATTAAAAAGACGAAGATCATGGCGTCTTGCCCTATCAAGTCCTGGAGCATCAATGGACAAGAAGTGGAAGCTGTGACAGATTTTCTGTTCTTGGGCGCCAAGATTACCTCGGAAGGAGACTGCAGCCATGAAATTAGGAGACGCCTGCTTCTGGGAAAGAGAGCAATGGTTAGCCTTGACCGCCTAGTAAAGAGCAGAGACATTAGTCTGCCAACCAAGATCCGTATAACCCGTGCTATGGTCTTTCCAGTTGTGATGTATGGATGCGAGAGTTGGACTGTGAAAAAGGCTGACCGCCGAAGAATTGACGCGTTTGAATTGTGGTGCTGGCGAAGACTCTTAAGAGTTCCTTGGACTGCCAGAAGATCAAATCAGTCGATATTGTCGACCATAAACCCTGACTGCTCATTGGAGGGTCAAATTCTAAAGTTAAAGCTCAGCTACTTTGGTCATCTGATGAGAAGAGAGGAGTCGCTGGAGAAAGATTTGATGTTGGGAAAGGTTGAGGGTCGCCGGAGAAGGGGTAGGCAACGAACGCGATGGTTAGATGGCATTCTCGAGGCATTGCAGATGAAGCTATGTGATGTTAAGAAGATAGTGAGAGACCGGAAAGCGTGGCGTGACATGGTCCATAGGGTCACGAAGAGTCGGACACGACTGAACGCCTGAACTGAACTGAACCGACATTCTAGTAGAAATTAAGAAGAAGAAATGGACATGGGCAGGACATGTAGTGCGAAGAGAGGATAACCGATGGTCGCTGAGGGTAACAAACTGGATTCCAAGGGAAGGAAAGCGTAGCAGGGTGCGGCAGAAAGTTAGGTGGGCGGATGAGATTAAGAAGTTCGCAGGGGTCAATGGATGCAGCTAGCACAGAACAGGGTTAAGTGGAGAAATATGGGAGAGGCCTTCGCCCTGCAGTGGGTATAATCAGACTGATGATGATGATGATGATGATGATGATGAACCCCGCCGGGGTGGCGCAGTGGTTACGGCGCTCGACTACTGTTCCCAAGGACGCGGGATCGAATCCCGGCCTCGGCGGCAGCTTTTCGATGGAGGCGAAAAGCAATGCGCCCGTGTGCTGTGCGTTGTCAGTGCACGTTAAAGAACCCCAGGTGGTCGAAATTTCCGGAGTCCTCCACTACGGCGTCTCTCATAGCCTGAGTTGCTTTGGGACGTTAAGCCCCACAAACCAAACCGATGATGATGATGATGATGATGATGAAAAACTCATTGGACCTTATCACTCGCAACCCGTCGTAAATTTTCTCGCCTGTGTTTATCTCAGAATTTTTTTTTTTAATCCAGTCCTACATGACGACCTCCTCATTCCCCCTTTGCACATCTCTCTTCACATTGACCACGTCCAAAAAGTTGGCATCCGCCGAGGTGGTGCAGCGGTTCAGGTGTCCACAGAGCAAGTGTGACAGATACTGCGCCTTTCCCTTCCTGTGAGCCAATTATTATTATTATTATTATTATTATTATTATTATTATTATTATTATTATTATTATTATTATTATTATTATTATTATTATTATTATTATTATTATTATTATTATTTCTACCGAATGAGAACTTCCCTTCATCATTTGTTCCCCGTACTTCACAGAACTGGAACTGCTTTCCCGGATCGGTGACTTCCACTGTTGATAATTAGTATTTTCGCAGTGTCTTAGCTAAGATTATAGAATTTAGGAAAGTGGCATAATTTGTAAAAAACAATTTTAGCTACAATACATTACAATAGGAACCATTTATGCCTGTATTTTTCTTCTAACCACTCCCCTCTATAATGCCTATAAACGTGAGACGCTCATATTGGAAACATACTGCTTCCCGCGTAGCCTTGGGACGAGATGTGATTTGTTTTCATTATCGCTGTACCAAAATAAGGTTGCGCGAATATTCGAAATTTGCCAGTAGCGCATCACTGAACGGATCAAATAGTGCATGTTCAAAATTATTCAGAAAGAAATTGAATACAACATCAAGTTTCCGAATTGCTTTGGAATAACTGGCACGAAGCTGGAATATAGAACGCAGTAGATTTTTTTTTTTTTTCAACGACTATTCGAAAAACAAGTCCCACACCGAGACCTCACCAAACAGATTAGCAGAAGGTGATCTAATATACTGATTTGAAGTTGTGTGAGCTTAGTGGTGATCAGTTTTGAGTTTTAAACTATATTTTTTTATAGGGTCGCCATCGTTTTGCATGAACATTCGCAGGAATATTGGAACAAATAGTGAATAACCCTTCAAAATACGCTTCTTATTTAATTCAGGTTTATAACTATAATATTCGATTTGGTAGCAACGATAGATGATTCGTATTTGATTGGGTTTCTAAGAATTATAGTATTCATCATCGTCAGCCTGACTACACCCAGTACAGGGCAAATGGTTGGTTGGTTGGTTGGTTTGTGGGGTTTAACGTCCCAAAGCAACTCAGGCTATGAGAGACGCCGTAGTGGAGGACTCCGGAAATTTCGACCACCTGGGGTTCTTTAACGTGCACTGACATCGCACAGCACACGGGATGTCTCTCCCACATGCCTCCAAATAACCCGGTCATGTGCCAGCCGATCCACTTGACCCCCGTAAACTTCCTAATATCATCCGCTCATCTATCTTTCTGCCTGCTACGCTTGTTTTCCTTTGAAGTCAAGTCTGCTAACCTTAGTGGCCGTCGGTCACCTTAACTTCGCGTTAAATTAAATGTCCTGCCCATGCCGATCTTCTCTTTTGGTTTCGACTAGGATGTCAGCAACTTGCGTTGGTTCTCTGGTCCCCTCTTCACGCTTCTCCATAACTCAGCAGAGCCTCTGCAAATCTTACACCTGAATTCGTAGTATACAGTCACTGTGGGATTTAGGAGTCAGAAGGGGAAACCATATAGGAGGAAAAGACGGAAAAAATACTTTGTTCACGTGTCGCTTCCTAGTGAGCAAAATAAAATTCTATCCAATTTTTTTGCACAAGTTAGCCCATCGAACAGGGTTAGATTTATGGGTCACTCTCGAGGAGGGGCGTCTTATCAGAACCATGTATTTCTTAGAAAAAAAATGGTTCCATGTTCCGTCCCATAAGTCAACCCCTGCCATCGAGCAACAAAGTTACTAGATCGGGCAAGGAGTCGCCGGAGCTTCTGTCTAACACTCTGGAGAGGTTGCACGACTTTGGAGTTCGCACTTACAAACGAATGCGGCATCCTGGTGGTCCTTGTTCCAAAAGCTTCTTTTTTTCTCTTTGTCACCGCGAGTCACGAGGGCGGCAAACCATTAGACCGAGACCACGTCACATTCGCAAAATATATATCTTGGAACTTTGAAGCGCAGTCCTGAACTTGTTCAAATATGTAGCAAAATAATAAAAATAAATATAGGCCTGTATGCCTGAAATTTTTAGACATTTTAAAGTATTGCTTCTTCCTATGGTTTCGTTTCTAGGCCGCACCGATGTTATTTTGATAGGAGGAGAAAGGTTAAGTTTATTCAAGAATATGAAATGGTGAAAGTACCCTAGGAAGGGTTCCTACTCCAGCTGCTTTCTGAAGGCAGCCTTAGACCTGGTCTGGAGAAGCACGGCGATCTATCACTCCAGCTGGCACGACCATGTATGGCCCGCAGTTATACCTCAGTATCTCCCAAGAGGATGAGGTAGATGCCCGAGGAGGGGGGGAGGGGGGTGCTTTTTGGGCTAGGCCATCGTCTGGGCATGCCCCAAAGATATACATACGCCTTTCGTATCTAAGAATTAACGTTGCCCATGGGGGCTGCCCTATGTGCTCTTCATTCACTTCAGAAAAGCTGTCGTATTTCTTTCTGGGCATGCCCCAAAGATATACATACGCCTTTCGTATCTAAGAATTAACGTTGCCCATGGGGGCTGCCCTATGTGCTCTTCATTCACTTCAGAAAAGCTGTCGTATTTCTTTCCCTCTCTCTCTTATCTAAGTTCAAAATCATAAAAGAAAGGCAGTTGCCGCACTATGGTACAGTACACCTCTCCCAAAGTCATAAGTCGTTAATTTGTGGCACTGCTGTTATGCTAGTTGAAAATAATTGGAAATCTTTATATATTATTGAAACAAGAATCTTTCTTCCTGGTTACAGAGCTGCAAGGACGAAAAAGGCATTGTCGCATGCATAGTCTCATTGGGATACCGTTTGCCGCCGTGAATAGCGAGTATCGATAATCCTCATAGCAACAATGTATTCAAAATGGCAGCCCCCATTGGAAAACAACGCTAACAACGCCTCGGCCAACCTCAGCGGCTGCGGCAGTTCTGCGGCTAACGATGAGAGTTCTAGGTATTAAAAAGCGCTTCTTGTGCCTGTAACGGTTGTAAGCCGCTTCACCCTCGTGAAAGTACCTTCTTGTTCGCATCATCATGAAGCTCAAGCAACTGAAAAGCATTCTGGATGGTGTTGACACTTTTGATACCCCGAACGTTCATTTGGAGCAGTACCCAACCCCACCGGATATTGCAGGTATAGTAATATTAAGAAATTCTTGGCTGCTAAGTCATGTGTGTGCGATTTTACAATTGAAGAGTTTTCTACCATTATGCCACAGGCCTTCTGCGCATGGAAGAACTGTGATTGTGCTTATAGTTTGGAATGAGAGGCAGCTGATGTACTAACTTGTGTTGATCTTTGTAGCTCATGTGATGCATCATGTGTTCAGCCAAGGAGAACTCGAAGGCAAGTTGGTGGCAGACCTTGGCTGTGGCACAGGAATACTCGGCATAGGCGCTGCGATTCTAAATGCAGGGTGAGTTTTTGCTTTGAACCTATATGATTGAAACTCATAAGCATCGGGAGTGAGTTTCCGTCAAAAAGAAGGAAAAAAACAAGCAGAAGATTAACGCAATTAAACCTAAAATAACGTGCGAAAGCATTAGTTTGGCATAGTTTATCTCGGTATATGGTAGAGGCTGTCGCTTGTCCTCCCGTGGGCTGCTGTTCACGCCGCTTGGTGAGGCATATCTCAGCCTCCAACAACTGCCGCGAAGGACCAGGCTAGCTTTTTGCCGCGAAGGACCAGGCTAGCTTTTACTTCAAAGCAGTCTGAATTCACCCGGCACTTCACGCGAGTCTACATGGTTAAACCACGTGACACGTACATCACTGCTGACAACACGTACGCACTTTTGGTGTAAAGAAACACAAAGGCAAGTTACTTTGAGACGGATGACGTCACACCGCCGACTAAACAATGCCTGGCCATTTCACCTGCCAACTACTACACATGCCAGAGGCAGACCTGTGAGGAGGGCTGTGATGTCAGCTTCCCAAGTTTCTAGGAGCTACGTAGACGTAAAGCCCTGCATTGCCCAAGCCAAACGAACATGCTTGCATGGCCTGAGGGCAGTGTGTCGGACTCAGGATGTGAAGGTCCGGGAAGAATTAATTCATTAATTCCGATTTCACCCTCCTGCCTCAATGCGAAAGCTCAAGTTGGCAGCACCTTTCTATTCGACCATGACTTGTGATATCACAGAAACTACCGACCAATCAGTTTCCGAGTATGTCACCTGCCAACTACGAGCTGCCTGAAGCGTCCTCAATGTCTGAGGCTTTGAAAATACTTCCTGTTTTTCTGATTTACCTCGGGAAGTAGCATTTTCACACTAAACTGGCTTCTGGTGTGGTGTGAAGCACACCAGATGCCATTTTCTTCAATGCCTCTGGTTTTCAGTGAAGCATTATCAGTGCAGCACATACAATGAGGAACGAGAGAAGACACAGACACGGTGCTAAACTTGAAATTGATGTTTATTGAGGCCCTGCTTCTGTTTAAATACAGTAGCGGACAGTCCCAAAAAATGGAAGAAAACACGCACACAAAATGACATAAAAGGCATGACCGGAACTCTGCACGCTTGGCAAGCTGTGAGCATTTCCTTATCGATGACTCAGAAAACGCATTTTTCTTTTCACACTGTGGCACTTACGCATTCATTTTGGTGGTTTTGAATTTCATAAGCTTTTATGATTTTTCTGTCTGTGTCTCCTCTCATCCCCATCTTATACACTGCACCAGTAATGTCTAACCAATATGCCCAACAAAGTATCTACTTTGTCTGGCACTTTTGTATTGTGTATGTATTTGAGCAGTAGTGAAGTTGGGGAAAAATTCAGTATCTTTCATTATCAATGAAATTTATTGGAAAGCTAACAGCGGAAGAGTACTGCATACTTATTTTATTTTATAACACTGTTGACACTAAGTCCAAACATGGTGGGCGCATAAGTTAGTGAAATTGCAAAAATGCAAGATTGCAGAAAAAAAGAAAACTCAAATATAGCACTAATTGTGTAGACTGCATGTGGCAATGTTTTAGTTACCTGATTCCAATTTGTTAATGTGCATGTAAAAAATGAAATTTTGTGTCTGTTTTACCAAATATAGTGGTTGGACTAATAGAGGTGTGATGCAGAGTTTGTCGAGTTGATAACGACGCTGAGTATAGTGATTGACGCAGTCCAAATTTGTTATCTAATATAAAAGAAAGAAATTGTTGCGTAAATGTTTTCTTCAACATTTAAGTCATTCAATTTCAATAATTTTACATTATGTTTGGTTTGCTTTGATTTATATCATTTAGCATCCAAGTGCGACTGAGGCTATGAGAGAAAGCATTGTTAGGGCATTGAATAATTTTGACTACCCAGGGTTGAATAATGCTGTGACATTGCAAAGCACACAGGCACCTCACATTTTTCCTCTATTGAAATGCGTCCACTGCAGCTGCAATCGAGCCCGGGTACTCCGTTTCAATAGTCGAGTGCCGTAACCACTGAGCCACCATGACAAAGATTTCTGTTAAAGTGATGGAGAAGTCTGTCTCTGCATATTTATTGAAGTTAAACTTAACATTTATTCTCTCTATTCTCTCTGGTTTTTTTATGTTAGGTTTAGTATATGCATGCATATTCAAGTTTAGGCCTTACCTGCTTAGACGAAGCATAACAAAGTTTTAATGGTTAGGAGAATGTTTTGGCTTATGTTTGAAGCAGTACAGTTTGTGAATTGCAGAAAAGCAAAGTATTTCTTATGTACAAGTTTTACTATAAATTACTCATTATGGTTACTCCTAGGTATTTGCAGTTAAGCACTTGTTCAAAAGGGAACAAGCCTGATTTATATGTATAGGAGTTGTATAAGTATGAAACTCTTTCCCGCATTGTTATTTTATTTGAAAGGTTTGCTACACTTCAAAGAAAAAAAGAAGCTTCTGCAAAATATGTGTGCAAGTTGCGCAGGGGGGCCTCTTCAGTCATAGAAAAAAAAAAAATCATATATTTCACAGCATTTTTTTTTAAATATTGGTGAAGGAGTTTTCTCGAACTGCAAAAGCTAAAGATGTTTGAAAATACCTCTTTGAAGTTTGAAATGTATGAATTAAGGTTGTTGTATTTTGCCACAGGTATGTCATCGGGTTTGACATCGATGCTGCCGCCTTAGAAGTGTGTGTTCAGAACTTTGTGGAGATGGAACTAGTATCTGTGGACACAGTCCAGTGTGACCTCACATTAGAGCCTGATGCAAGATGGAAAGCTATGTTTGATACTGTGGTAATGAACCCCCCATTTGGCACAAGGACAAAGGGTGAGTGATTGAATAATATTGTTTAAAAGCCTCCCTTTATTTTGTATTTTAGTACAATGCTATAGATATACCAGGAAGTTGCTGCTCTCAATGCAGGAAAATTAATGTTGCAACAAAGTGCTCAAGAATTTTATCTATATAAACTATTTTTATCATTAAGAAGCATACATTTGTAGGTTAGTTAGACCAAGTTATGTAGGGAACTTCATAGTCACCTCTTATTGTCCACTGTAATGTTTTAATGTGAATGTAAAAGGAGCTCCTTTGTGCACTTAACATGACTTGCAAAAATAGGGATACTACTATATTTTGAGTTACTATGTCTACACGACCTCACTGCCGTGGTTGAAAATGTACCATCTGCGGAATAATATATGTGAACCTGATGTTGAAAAACAAACAGGGTACTGATTAATGTTTTGTCAAATTTAGGACCACCTTGTTTGGGGCCGCTAGTCCATGCGTTAAATAAAAGTGATATAAATCAAGGCAGTGGCAACATTGAAAAGAAAGTTAGATGGTTGTTGTTTTATTTTTAGCAATGTCATAAACGATTCGCAAAATCTATTTACTCATTCTGCATTTTTCTTTTCACATCTTATCATGCATAAAATCAAAAACATGCATCAAACTATACCAGCTCTTATATGTAACATGTTTATCGTCAAAGATAACAATTTGTGTAGTATTCAGTGCGCATCAGTTTTCTTTCAGCTGCATGTTAAAACATAGGATAAATGGTAGGCCAGCATGCAGTTACCTATAACAATGATAAGCAGTTGAATTTATTCTTTTATATTTTTATGTGGTGCGAAGGACTGCATGGCTGATTTATCGTGAGGTCCTATTGTTTGTTGAAAACTGCTGACAGAATCAGCTGTAACATTCAGGATTTCCATTAAATAGTGGAATGTGTTCTTTAGGTCATTGTCCTGTGGGTCTTTGACCACTTTGTTCCATTAAAAAAGTACATTGATTTCTACCATGCCTATTTCGAGTTCTTTTCATTCACTTTCAATTCAACTTATTTCATCCTGCAGGTAGATTGATTGTTACTGGTCACATCACTTCTGGATTATATTAGTGCTGTGAAGGAGGTTGCATATTTAGCAATCACAGTGGCTTACATGATATGTCTGCCTGAGTTAGTGCAAACAATGGTATGGTATATTATGAAGACTTAAACGTTCCAAAATTACACATGGGCTATGAGCAACATCATAGTGTAGTGCTGTGGGTTAATTTAGTTCATTTGGAGCTCTTTATCTTCAATGTCTGCTAAGCACATGAGCATTCCTAAATTTTGCCTTTACCGAAGTATGGCTACGACACCCCAAGGTCCACATCTATATATTTAGGGCCACCTGCTCAGCGCCAGAGCCTTTGAGCCACTGTGGTGGATAATGCAAACAGTGCAACATGAGGAAAGAACAGCAGCTATGAATGTGGTACTTTGACTGGTGTCTGCTCTTAGGAGCTACGTTAGGAAGCAGATAAAGGACTAAAATCGTGCACACCTCCTGTACAGTAGTACACCACTTAAATGAACATCATTTAAACGAAGTATTCAGTTGTACAAATTTTCTTAAATACCCCACCAAAGCTACATTGAAAACTATGCAAATGTCCTTCATTTTAACGAAAATCAGCTTATTGTTCACGTCAGTTCTGCGAACATTTTCCGCGGCGCCAACTGGTGTCGCCCAGGCCATACTGAACACTTTAACAAGCACAACCCACAATTTCTGGTGCACATTTTTACACTGAGAACCACAATTCATTACCATGTGATGAAAAGTGGCCTTCAAGTAGGTATAAACTGAATTGGCTATTTAAATAAGCTCGTAGCCAGCCTAATTTATAGCTGGCTTGGCACGCTTAATTGACTCCACAGCTATAGCCAGCCATAAACAGAGCTTCACCCCCGTCAGGTCTTTTAGGTCCAAAAAGGCATACAAATCCATGCTGGTTAACCATGATCTGGTGAAGCAATGTTTTCGTTGCAGAAACTGAAGGCCTTTGCTGCCCACAGACCGTTGTGCCGAACAAGGTTCAAGAGAGCTTGGACACAGTGAATGAGTGCAAGACCCCTGCTGTCTTAAGTTCAAACGTGCTGCAAAAGTTTACTGCATTCTTCGATTGCAAATGAGTGCAGTGACAAATAAATGGGTTAAGCTATAATTTGAGCTTGCGATGTTTCTTTTAGCTAATAAAAACAAGCTTCCATGCGCTTACTTCGGTTCAGCGAACTTTCATGTTAACAAAGTTTTCCCAATGTCCATTGATGTTTGTTCAAGTGAAGTTTCACTGTATTTGGTAAAATATGCTGACCTCTTTTTAAAGAAGTATTCTCCAAAGCAACTGGAGTTAACTTCAGCCGGGACCAAATGGCCTGTGGCCATCACCAAACCTGATGTGATGACCAAACTTAATAATTAGCAGATAGGTCATAACTAACTTTTCACTGCGGTAGAGGAGAGAGCTAGGGTTATATGCATACCCTTGAAGTTAAAATAAGAGAACAACAAAACTCGATGAATGTAAAGCAGTCTTAAATCAAGGCACCACTGTGTACAAAGGGGATATTTCATTCATTTCTGGCAGAATTGTGCTTGTGCACATGAAATGCAAAGTCTAAGATGACAGTTGGCTCTCACCAAGTGAACTTCAGAAGGCAACTGTCAACCATTACTGAAGTTATATGTTCTCACTGCTGACTAGTGCCAGCTGCCTCTTACCAAATGTATGCCAGAAAGCAGGTAAGACGCCCGACTACTGTGCCGGAGTTCCCGGGTTCGAACCCGACCATGGCGGCTGAGTTTCGATGGAGGCGAAACGAAGTGGCGTCCGTGTGCTGTGCTATGTCAGCGCACGAAATTACTCAGCAGCCCTCCACTACGGCTCCCCTTTCTCTCTTTCCACTTTCACTCCCACCTTACTCCCCTCCCTTACGGCGTGGTTCAGGTGTCCTCGTAGCAAGTGTGACAGATACTGTGCCTTTCCCTTTCTGTGAACCAATTTAATTAATTAAAGCAGTGACCAACCATTGTGTTTAACATTCTCTCCCTCGAATAGCTCTTAACTTGGGGGATCAGATCTACAAGTTAACCAAGAAATATTCCTGCTGCATTAGAGAACTCAACACTGATATCGGAACATTGGCTTCGTCATATAGATGCGTGCTGCGCCTTTACAGCAGTCGTAGCTTAATCACTTGCCAAGGGAGATGAAGGTGTTGGATGAACCCATATGTGCTTGTCTGCTCTTTCACCTGAAGGTGGGCTTTTCACTAGCTGAACGAGCCCCAGATAATGTCAAACGTTTGAAAATAATGCTGTGTTTGAACTTGCTTTTAGGCATGAATCCTTAGAATGCAGACTGGGAGATCTGCCTCTTTGTTATACTCGGCAGCTAGTGAACATACGTGTAGGATGATGAAGTCCCGAAAATGGCCATAGACTAGAACAAAAGCAGCCAAACATGTAGCGGGCTTGTTATGCACTTCTATAGTGTTTTTTAAGAAGCTGGCAGACTCTCCTTACAATAAATGTGGATCGCATTCAATTTTAGCAGTGGGTACCCCGCAGGCTGTTGGATTCCATCAGACAACAATGAATGAGAAATTAAGCAAGCATGGGTTCCATTTCTCTTTGCCACTACTCACACTATGACTGATGTGCAAGTGCGTCATATGTGTATTACCCACGATCATAGTTTCTTTCTACACCTGTAACATTTTTCTAGCATATGAGTTCATTTTTTGTACCTGACAGTAAAAATTCAAGAACATTTTTGATTATCTTATGCTAGCATTCATGGCTAACCTGTATTTAAAAAGTGTGGTAATGCTGTTGTGCACTCTATGACATGACTTGATGAAACTGTGCAGCTTATCTCTACGTGGACTTCAATGCACCTGCATTTAAGAAATTCTTACTGCAATTTTGTTTTCATGTTCTATTTATTTAGGTCTTGACATGGTTTTCCTGAAGTCAGCACTCTTCATGTCATCAGGTTCTGTGTACAGTTTGCATAAAACTTCGACACGAGAAGTGAGTGTGTTTTCTTCATTTTATTGCACAGTTGCACAGGCAGAAAGTAAATGTGCCTCAAAATGTAAAGTCTTAATATTGTATGTGACTTTCTAGATTGAGTGCATCTTTTTTTAATGAAGCTTACATGCATTACTTCATTAAAATTGCACTTAAAATCTCTGTAACCAGGCAAAATTTGCTGTAGAGAGCTGACTGCTGAAACACTTAATGAAGTAATGCGGTTAATAAAATGAATGAAATTAACTACGCAATGGAAATACATCAGGCTCTGTAGGCAAACAGCGTAATATTACTGCTTAGAATTCATTGTAGATTTCTCTCACCTTTAGTGTGCCGATCTAAATATTTTGCTAGTGGCTCTCTAAAGCCTCTCTCAGAAGCCTCACTTTGAGTTTGAAGTAGAATGGAACACTTTATGGCCACGAGTGGGTTTCAATCCAACAGCAGCATGATTGCCTGGCTACTGCATTAGACTACTACACCGTCATCACAGCTGAACATCTCATACGTTTAACTGCCAATTTCTCGTTCTGTTCTTTGGATGTCATTATCTTCAGCAACTTCCATCTGTGCGCATCCAGAGGGCGCCATTATTGCATTTCCCTCGTAAAATGTATTAGGCAGCCCGAAAATGTCATAGTGCGCTACCACTAAAGCCCCCAATCACCAGTTTCACCGTTCTTTGTCTCAAGCCTGCTGAACCTTAAAAATTGAGCCTCTAACCAGAACTTAAGGAAAACCGAATGTGCTAATGCACCCAAGTTGTCCCTAATTTTTTTTAATGTTATGGTGATGACCAGCAGGAGGACAGGGATGTTAAAGGTGTATATAGAGGTCATTTTTGGTTGTGTATTTTCTTGATAGAAGTGATTAATATACATAGACTACCACATGCTATTTGCACCTGTTTCTGGTTTGATTATGACAGCTAAGCAATTGCTATTATCCTGAATTTAGGACGGGATCATGTGAGGGCTAAAGAAAACCACAATATAATCACTTTTTCTTCATTTAAACCTACCCTGTTTTAAGAAGTGGAATCACATGATTGAGGAGGAAGCAGTGATTATGTTGCATTTATGTTGTATACATGCATCAGTATGCATTGTAATTTGTTCAGAGATTATTAAAAGGGCTCAAGAAAAGGCTAAAAGCATTAAGCTGGAAGTAATCAGGCATTGTAAGCATGGCTGATCCAGAAATAAAGAAGCAATAAAGACCATACCTGTGCTGTTGAAGTAAAGCTGACAAAGGTGATAATGCATTTTTTTAAGTGTTAAAACTTCAATAGAGTGCCACCTTTTTTCTTTCTTTTTTTTATAAGCCTGAAGAAAACAGAGGTGCAAGCATTTTATTCACATAATGCTGTTTTGCATGTTTGTGAGCAACTGTTAAAGCAGCGTCCCACACAATTTCCTGCTCCAATGTTTTCCAGCACATTAAAGGGCTGCTGTCCAGGCAGGGTATGACTTTTTAAGCAAAGGAGCCCAATGCTTCGATCAGGTACCGGAGATAGTCTGTGCAAAATGCTACAGCGTTATGTGCGCCGCGAAGCAGCAAAAATACAAATCAAAGCTCTCTCATCCTCCCCTTCAGTAAACCAGTCTCCCCGTTCTCTATGAGCCACTAGGCTTACGTCGGAGTAGCAACGACATCCAATTCGTCCTTCTCGCTGACTGACGGGTGAAGGATGGATGTACAGTCGACGTCACCCTTGTGTAGAGGGCTCAGGCAGTGCTCACCCCGCAATAAAAACTGAAATTAAAAATCAGCCCACGATTTGCGGACGAAGTGCTCATGCCCATCTTCTTCACATGTCTGTGCAGATCTACTTCCGTACAAGCATTGCCTGTAAAAAGTAGAAACTGCAACGAGGTATCGCTTTTTATGCAGGGAAGTGTGCCAATCGAGCGCTCTACACAAGGTTGATGTCGTCTGTACATGACTAATTGTGTGCGCCGCTCGATGCGCACTTTGTCCTCACCACGGCTGGACTGAATGCAATGAATGCAGCGGCGCACGCTGCCTCGCCCGTTTCGTTTTCGTGCACGCAGAGTGCCACGCCCCACCTCCCACCAAACGTGAAAGAGGAAGGGGAATTTGGCTTGCGGAGGCGAGATGACCGGGCAGGAAAGTGAAAAACCTTTGCGAAGGAATGGGAGGAGAGAAACACGACAGAATCGGGTGATTATGGTGGCTGTAACTGTGTTATTGGTTTGGTTTGGTAAGGTCCGTATAACCCGTGCTATGATCTTTCCAGTTGTGATGTATGGATGCGAGAGTTGGACTGTGAAAAAGGCTGACCGCCGAAGAATTGACGCTTTTGAATTGTGGTGCTGGCGAAGACTCTTAAGAGTTCTTTGGACTGCCAGAAGATCAAATCAGTCGATATTGTCGACCATAAACCCTGACTGCTCATTGGAGGGTCAAATTCTAAAGTTAAAGCTCAGCTACTTTGGTCATCTGATGAGAAGAGAGGAGTCGCTGGAGAAAGATTTGATGTTGGGAAGGGTTGAGGGTCGCCGGAGAAGGGGTAGGCAGCGAACGCGATGGTTAGATGGCATTCTCGAGGCATTGCAGATGAAGCTATGTGATGTTAAGAAGATAGTGAGAGACCGGAAAGCGTGGTGTGACATGGTCCATAGGATCACGAAGAGTCGGACACGACTGAACGCCTGAACTGAACTGAACTGTGTTATTAGTTACTCTTTTCAAAAACATTTTTTCGGTCTTGCGTTCTGAGGCGAAGCCTCACAGTCACGGAGGAAGAAAATGTTTTAGACTGGAGGGTGGACAGTGGCCCTCTAACCGTATGTGTACAAATGGAAGTTCTCTGTAGCCTTCCAGCATAGTGCAGGTTTGGTACGTCTAGGCAGAATTAATGTGTCTGCACTCTTGTTATGGTTTTCTGCTGTATCTGTGTTCATAGTAGTCTGTATTTGCTTGAATGCTCAAGCCTACTTAAAGCTACTTCTTTAGTAGTTTGCATTTGGATCAGCTGTTGGGATGAAGAAAAATTACTCAGGCTAACCACATGCAGGTGCTCCTATGCTAGGCTTTCTGCCCACTTGTGAACCAACATCACCAACTTTTTCCTTGCATTCTTGCTGTGTTTGCGAGTTGATGATTGTTTCTTTTGGTTCTCTTTACAACAGTCCTTACTTATGACGCCAGTTTGAACTGATGCTTTTTCACTTCGTGCTTTTTCCTTTATGGGCTAATGTTAAAAGCCTGATTAAAGAAAAAATGCAGCATCTAGCAGTGTTGATAGGGATATTACTCATTGGGTGACAGGGAAGAAATTAAATGAACAAAAGAAATGCATGCCCCTTGAGAGATCTGAATCCGTGGCTGCACCAGCAAATCAGCTTTGCTGGCTGTAGAACACTGTGCTATCACTGCAGCTTATTGTGTTGAGACTTGAGTGTTATCATCATCAGCTTCAATTCATTTGCGAGTCAGTCTAAAATAAAATGCATGCAGGCACTTGTACGTGCAAGCACAAGTTCAAATTCATGGCCAGTTCAGGGGCAACAAAAAGGCGCAAGTAAGCACCACCTGACGATCATGCTGCCAGCCACTAGGAATGGCAGAGATTTGAACCAAGAACTGCCTTCATGAATAGAATGAATGAACTCATTTTGAAGACCTTATGTCGTCGCATGGGTGATGGCAATTAAGTGACCTTCCAGTTTTTATCAAGTCATCAGAAGCAGTGTTGTCGAGGTGACTGTGTTTTATTTGTATACTGCTTTATGTTCATTATCACTGTAATATACCTAATTACACATATTTTACCTTTGCAGCATATTGTGAAGAAAGCTGAAGAGTGGGGTGTTGACTGCAGGGTTGTGGCTGAGCTCCGTTATAACATTGATCGACTGTATACATTTCACAAACGGGACTCAGCAGATGTTGCTGTTGACTTTGTGCACTTTTCACACCGTAGGTTACCTAGAAAACAATAAACCAATCACGTTCTCATCAACCGACTGGTGGTCGTCACACATCTGTACCATTTCAGCACACAGGTACTGTGAAGAACAGTTTATATGCAAAGGTTTACAAGTATGAAGACGTGGTTCTAGGTCACATATGTACTGGTGTAAACAGTCTGTAAAAGAAGACTCGAGGATAAAACTGACAAAGAGCAAAGCATTTTTTTGCATGTGCAATTTTAAAGGACCTTGTTTTATATCGAACATGTATAAGAAAGGTTACAAACCACATTGCTGTGCTTTTAGTGTTCAAAAGCAAAACAGTGCAGAACACTTTTACTTGATAAAGTTATGAATCTAAAGAACTAAATCTAGCTGCTGCTGCAGTGTTTTGCAGCACCGGCATGCATTCAAGAATATTCTAGCAGTAAAAGCACTGCACCAAATCTACTTTTGTAAAACTGGCAAAATAAAATAGCTAGGCAACTGAGACATATCAAAGTAAATGAAAATGTTCAGGTCAGACTTATTTTGACCCCTTTTTCTTTGGCTTCAGAAACAAGAGGTTCAGCAAACAAGATGGAAACAGATATGTAAAACAATTGTGTGGGACTAATAATATTTGTACTTGGCGGCATTCATGAGTTCATGATGTACATTCGTTATAAACTCAGATGAAGTCTCTGTGAAGGCTCTCGGGAATAGAGGTAAGAAATCAACACACGTGGGGGCGGCACTTGTAACACTGAAAAAAAGACAACACGTATAAGCATTAAAATTAAAAATAAAACGCAACGAAACACGCAAATAACACGCAATGAACAAAAAGACAATCTACAAGGGAAAAGCAAAGGTCCACTCTTATGTTCGTGTCTGGGGTGGTGGTGTGTCTGACAAAGTGGTGTGGCTGGGCGGTGATAGAGTCGGTGGCTCTGGGCGCGTCCCAAATTGATGGGTCGGGTCAATGGCCGCTCTACAGCAGGCCTCAGCGCTGCAGCCGGGATCCGACAGCTGTGCGTCTCATACGCATACTTCAAATGGCTGGAGCAGCTTCTGGTGGAGACGCGGGCATCTTGCATTCGGTCATCCGGCTGGTGGCCGCATCATCACAAGGTCCAAGTCCAAGTCCAAGTCCAGCTGTGCCTGAGTTTCGTAGCTCATGTCGATGCATCTGGAGACAGGATAGAGGTTGATTCGTGTCTGGAATCCTGGACGTGTGCGGTGGACCCAAGCCTCTGGTCGCCAGCAGAACCTTCTGTCGTCGAGGGCGATCCGGGTCTGTAATCCCAGATGTCTGTGGCAGAAGCCCAACCGAGAGACCTCTCTCCTACTGCTCCCTTCGTGTCCTCCCTTTTGATTGGTCGCTCTGACTGCTTTCTCCACTTGGCACTTTCTCGAAGCGCCATGCATTTGTTGCTTTCTTTTCTGTGTCATCTTTGGCTTGCTACTTGTGTGGTGCTTGCTGCTCACAGTCTCACTGAAGGTATGTGCAAAAACAGAATATTTTAATTTCTCACTGAACTTCATGAGCCTAAATCTTTCATCTGTGCTGCAACAATTGATTTGAATTGAATTGAATTGAACAATTGAAGCCTAAGGGGATGTGTGTCAGAACGAAACATCTTTGTTAATGTTAGGGCCAGGTGGCCGGAAATCTCACATTTGGTCGATTTTTAGGAGCTGTTTTCAAATCTAGTGTTAATGCCTACCTATTGAGTTTGGATGAATTTTTGCAAGTCATGTATTTGAAATATAAGAGTGTTTTTATGCACCTATTTGACATCAATCTATCGCAAAGCAGTGAGCAATATACCATTTCCTTCATGGTAATGGACTGTACTTAATGAGGATAGGGTTCTGTCTATAATTTTTTTGAAAGTTTAAAAAAATATATTACTCTTTAAGTTGCTTCTTATTAGTAGAACTACAATGCTTTGGCTATTATATCTGATTCACAGCAACAAATCGCTATCAAAAATAGCATTGCTGTATTTTGCAGATACTAAAGAACTTCTGTGCAAAATTTCATCATGATACAACATTTAATGGTAAAGTAATGTCCTGTGAAAGCAGTAAGGTTGCTTGAAAATAAGAAACAAGGAAAAGAGGGTTTTGAAATTTCAACAAACATTTAATAAATGAATGTGACACTTTTTTTAGCTGCAAAGTTTCCTTAGAATTCTTCTGCAGTGTATGTAGGTCTCTCATATTGCCTCTAAAAGAGTCCTCGGTGCAAGCTTTCTTCGCCATGTGGCGATGATTAGACTTGGCCTCAGCAGTTTCTTTACCAGACATCCTTGTGACTCTCAGACTGTCACGCGCATTACCTTATAAAATAGTTCCCAAGAGGGCAGGGTACCTAGCTTCTCCAAAGCGTGTTCAAAGCATGTGTGTCCCTGATTGAACCACAGCGCGGCAGCCCGACAACACTCAATACAGCCAATGGTGGCGGCAGTTTCGAGAGTGGTGGTGCATCTTTTGAGGACCGAAAAAAAAACTTGCTTTTAATTTCGTTTTGAAAACTGCTGGAGGACTCGCAAAATGCAAAAAACTCATTCTACCTACATGAAACACCACAAAGGGGTAGACTGCGTATTTGAAATTCGTAGACGTCATAAATGCAGCTCAGTTCTTCCCGTTGGTTCGTCACCTAGCATGCTCACATCGCAGATTTTTATCTTTTGTCATCTACATTCAAAGCCGGGATGGGTGCACGGGCATGAAAAAGGGGTTAAAGACAAAACAGCAAAAAAAAAAATGCAAGCTTTTTGTAAATCGCCGTTTCTTTCATGTGCATCTCCTCTTAAATGTTTTTTTGTTATTCTAGCATGACAGTCAGGTTTGTGTGTGTTTTCCATCTTCGTTTTCTAGTATAAATATCCTTGTGAAAAATGCATGGAAGCTGTTTTGTAAGTACAGGGAATCCGGTCTGTAAGTAAAGTTCCTAAACAACAGCCCTGCCGTGGTGGTGCAGTGGTTAGGGCGCTCGACTACTGTACCCAAGGATGCGAGATCGAGTCCCGCTCACGAGCTCGCCACCAATGCTCGAATCGGCGCTCTGTGACATCAACGGCATCCCGAACTGGGTGCTCATCCGGCTGGTGAAAACCCGGTGTCGTCGTCAGCGCCTCCTGCGAACTCGGTGGTGCTGTTGTGGCTGTAGGAAGAAGGAAAAGAAAACGCACGGGCCTGCTACTGGCTCTGCAGCTGAGCCACCTCTGCTGCCTCGTGCGGACAGAAGAAAGAAAAAGAAGCGGGAGAGAAAGGCGCGCGCCGCAACAGCCGTCGTCCGCCACCTAAACGGTGGCGGGTGCAATGACGGCCTACAACAGATAAATTTCGGTGGCTGGCTAGCCCCCGACGCAAGCGGCGTTGACCTACTGTCCCAACCCCGTAGGGCCAGGAACAGCCACCCTTCACCTCCTCCCAATACATCTGCGGTGCTGCTCGACCTCCGGTGGGTCGCCTGTCGGGCCTCGGATCGAAAATTGTACGGCGGGGACACTCCAGGGCGACGTGAGCGATGGTTTCCTCAGCCAATAGGAGAAGTTGGGTCAAGAGTGTACGTGTTCGAAGGACACCGTTACGGGCCTCGCTCAGCAAGCAGTCCGCTGCCTCTGATGTCATATATGCATGGTCTCCTTGATTCTCGTTTTGCTTTCGCAGTACAGCGACAGTGCAAGTTTTTGGTGGGCTGAGCTCTGCCTCCTTCTTAGCTCTATTTCGCGCACGTGTTCTCGCATCTGTCATCTCTAGCCTGGCTGAGGACTCTGAGCCGGGCCGCCTCTACCTTTTATAGCCATCCGCGAGCTGTTTTGTGCTTCGCGCCCACTTGGTGTTCACGCACCGAAGGTGTATGTATTTGTAGACCTGTCTTGCTCAGCGACTGTACGGCATCGCACTTAATTGTTTCTCATACACGAACTTCGCCACCGTCTCTTGCGCCTCGAAAGAGGACCACCCCAGATCCTCCTACACCGCCTTCAATCGGGATGCAGCCATTTGATGTCAGTGCCGTGTGCCCAGCCTCTCTTTGGGCATAAGACACGGAGAGAGTGACCGAAGGTTTCCAGTCTTGCTCAACGACCGTCCGGCATCGCACTCAGTGGTTTCTTATACGCGAGCTTCGACACCGCCTCTCACGCATCGAAAGAGGACCACCCCAGTTCCCCTTACACCGCTTCATTCGGCACGCAGCGGTTTAAATTCAGTGCACCATGTGCCCAGCCTCCCTTTGGCGAGTCTCTGACGCTAGGCCTATTGACGATGGCAGGCAGGTACGACAGTGGCCGAAGGTTTCCTGTCTTGCTCAACGACCGTCCGGCATCGCACTCGGTAGTTTCTTATACGCGAGCTTCGACATCGACTCTCGCGTTCCGTATGCGAACCAATCCAGATCTCCCTACACCGTCTCATTCTGGACGCAGCCGTATGAGTTCAGTGCCGTGCGCACAGCCTCCCTTTGGCGAGTCTCCAGCGCTTGGTGGGTCGACGATGACAGGCAAATGAAAAGGGGCCAAAGGTCAAGCCCGGGACTGCCACTGACTTGCATAGCGTTCGTTTCGTGTTACATGTCTCGGTTGCCTATATAGAGCCGCAATGAAGCCACGAGTATTACCGACGCTTGAATGGGAGGAACGCACAAGCGTGATGGTATCCTTTGTGCGTGAGACGACTGCCCTAAACTCTCGCCACTACTCTCGCATGCTTCGATGGGACGCCTCTCTCCCCCTCCACATGTGCCTGCTGGCTTCCTACTGCTGCCGACGAATGGCTTTTGGTACCGTGAAATGGCAACATTGCAATGACGATCTAGTAAAGCGCTTTATTATACAGTGACCAGCGATGATTATGGGAAAATTCACTCGTTGGATGATGAGGAGGAAATTAAAAATAAAATAATCCATACTTATGGGGGATCCGAGACCACGACAGCGAGAACAGATCAGTTTCGCTGGCTGTAGAACGCAACGCCATCAGTGCAGCCTAACATCTAGCATAGGAAAGTGCCAGCTTATCGTGATGTGCCTTTGATGTTTGCCCATGCGCAAGTCAGTCTACAATTGGATGCATGCAGGTGATGGTGGTGAAAATCCTTTATTATTACGAAGACCAGTCCGCAGCAGTGGGAGGTTGTTTTGCCCAACACCAATCCGGAAGTCAAACTTCAGTTGGGGACCTGGGCAGAGGCAGTCGCGACTAGGCACGCCTGCCGACCTGTGAGAACCAGACCTTTGCAGGTCATTAGTTGTTCGAAACTTTAAGCCCTCTAAGGAGCACAGCAGGGTTAGCAGAGCCTCTTCCAAACGCACACCCCTGAGAGAGCCGGGCGCCGGGCCGGGGGACGCTTGTACCCATTTTACCGGTGGGTGTCCGGCGGTGGGTTTCGAAGCGCTGGCCTTGTGGTAGAGCATCCGCCTCGCATTCGGGAGGTACCGGGTTCGATCCCTGGTGCCGCCGGTTACCCACCGGTTTTTAAATGGGTACAAGCTTTCCCCCGGCCTGGTGCTCGGCTCTTCTGGGCTGAAATGCTTGGGAAAAGGGGTCACGGCCCAAATAGTTGCGCCGATGTGGCAGTGATTCGTTCCGCCATCGGACAACAATAAGTCCGCCTTGCGCGGCAACAGCCCATTATGTGGCCCTTTTTTTACCGAAGCGGTGGCCTTGTGGTAGAGCATCCGCCTCGCATTCGGGAGGTACCGGGTTCGATCCCTGGTGCCGCCGGGTACCCACCGGTTATAAAATGGGTACAAGCTATCCCCCGGCCTGGTGCTCGGCTCTTCTGGGGTGAAATGCTTGGGAAAAGGGGTCACGGCCCAAATAGTTGCGCCGATGTGGCAGTGATTCGTTCCGCCATCGGACAACAATAAGTCCGCCTTGCGCGGCAACAGCCCATTATGTGGCCCTTTTTTTATTCGGCACGGCCTTTGCAGGCCATGGTTGTTCGAAACTAAGCCCCCGAAGGGGCACAGCAGGGTTAGCAGAGCCTCTTCCAAACGCACACCCCTAAAGGAGCCGGGCGCCGGGCCGGGGGACGCTTGTACCCAATTTTACCGGTGGGTGTCCGGCGGCGGGTTTCGAACTGACCACCTCCCGCAGCCGAGACGGGCGCCCAAACCACTCGGAAGTACCTTTGCAAGACAAACACAACCACCTTTGCAGGCTGCGAGGTTCGAAACTGGGTTTGGGCCCACTGCGGAGGAGGGGCGCGCAGCGGGGTTTACGGAGCTTCTCCCAAACGCACACCCCTGTAAAAGCCGAGCACCAGGCCGGGGGACGCTTGTACCCATTTTTACCGGTGGGTGTCCGGCGGTGGGTTTCGAACTGACCACCTCCCGCAGCCGAGACGGGCGCTCTAACCACTGATCTCGAGCCGGGCATCCTGAAGAGTGAAGTTGAATGGGCCTTAGCCAGCCTTGCTAAGAACAAAGCTAGCTGAATTGATGGTATTCCAGCTGAGTTGCTTCAAAACCTCAACCACGACGCTGTTAACACACTGCACACATTATGTCAAAAGATTTGGACAACCCTGCAGTGGCCACAGGATTGGAGGAGGTCAGTTTACATCCCCATTCCAAAGAAAGGCAGTGCCAAAGATTGTTCCAACTACCGCACGATCGCGCTTATTTCGCATGCTAGCAAGGTGATGTTAAAAATCCTGCAAGGTAGGCTGCAGCAGTATGTGGATCGGGAGCTTCCGGACGTGCAAGCTGGGTTTCGCAAGGGCAGAGGAACTAGAGACCAAATTGCCAACCTTCGCTGGATCATGGAAAAGGCAAGAGAGTTCCAGAAACCCATTTACTTCTGCTTTATTGATTATGCGAAAGCGTTTGACTGCGTAGATCACAGCAGATTGTGGCAAGCTCTCCAAGAGATGGGAGTTCCAATTCACCTCATCTGTCTCCTCAGGAACCTTTATGAAGGGCAATAGGCCACAGTCAGAACTGGGCATGGTCTTACTGATTGGTTTCCGATTGAGAAAGGGGTGAGGCAAGGCTGCATACTGTCGCCCTGCCTATTTAACCTATATGCAGAGTGCATCATGAGGAAGGCCGGTCTGGACGAGTCTTCAGCTGGAGTGAAGATTGCTGGAAAACGTATCAACAACCTTAGATATGCGGATGATACCACTTTAATGGCAGAAAGTGAAGTGGAACTCAAGAGACTTCTGATGCGCGTACAAGAAGAGAGTGAGAAGTTTGGGCTTAAACTGAACATTAAAAAGACGAAGATCATGGCGTCTTGCCCTATCAAGTCCTGGAGCATCAATGGACAAGAAGTGGAAGCTGTGACAGATTTTCTGTTCTTGGGCGCCAAGATTACCTCGGAAGGAGACTGCAGCCATGAAATTAGGAGACGCCTGCTTCTGGGAAAGAGAGCAATGGTTAGCCTTGACCGCCTAGTAAAGAGCAGAGACATTAGTCTGCCAACCAAGATCCGTATAACCCGTGCTATGGTCTTTCCAGTTGTGATGTATGGATGCGAGAGTTGGACTGTGAAAAAGGCTGACCGCCGAAGAATTGACACGTTTGAATTGTGGTGCTGGCGAAGACTCTTAAGAGTTCCTTGGACTGCGAGAAGATCAAATCAGTCGATATTGTCGACCATAAACCCTGACTGCTCATTGGAGGGTCAAATTCTAAAGTTAAAGCTCAGCTACTTTGGTCATCTGATGAGAAGAGAGGAGTCGCTGGAGAAAAATTTGATGTTGGGAAAGGTTGAGGGTCGCCGGAGAAGGGGTAGGCAGCGAACGCGATGGTTAGATGGCATTCTCGAGGCATTGCAGATGAAGCTATGTGATGTTAAAAAGATAGTGAGAGACCGGAAAGCGTGGCGTGACATGGTCCATAGGGTCACGAAGAGTCGGACACGACTGAACGCCTGAGCTGAGCTGATTACGAAGACCAAAAGTAAATGTAGTTAATGAAATTATATAGCAGCGCTGCGGGCGGGCTTCGGGCTGCCGGTTGTGGCGTCTATGGCGTGCCTAGTCGCGACTGCCTCTGCCCAGGTCCCCAACTGAAGTTTGACTTCCGGATTGGTGGTGGGCAAAACAACCTCCCACTGCTGCGGACTGGTAAGGTGCCAAAGGCAGGGGGCAAGTGTGCCGGGCAAGAGGATATGAGAGTAATCAGCACGGAAGCTGTCACATAATCGGTAGACCTGCGAGTATGTTCCGGGGTGGAGGAGGGCAAGACGAGCTGGTGTAAGAAAGATTTGGGCCTTAACGTTGCACCAGGAGTGTTGGTGGGGCTTGGAAAAATATTTGTACGTAGAGGGGAAGGTGACACGAGATAGGCGGCAGTGCAACGTGATATCGTGGTACGTTAGGAGTGCGTCGCGCGTATCCATTCCCGGCGGGGCCCGGCTTGCTCGGTCAAACGAATCGCGAGTGTTCGAATTAACTGCCTCGTTGCCAGGATGGGCGGCGTGAGCGGGTACCCAGATGGTTTGGATAGGGCAAGAGGGGATGATGCCGGAACGCAAGATACCGATGGGCGTGGATGCCACACGTCCAACCGCGTAGTTGTAGATCGCAAGCTTCGAGTCACTGAAAATGTATTCGGCGGAGGTTTGAGTAATAACAGGGGCAATAGCTGCCTCCTCGGCCTCGACAGAAGTCGGAGTGTAAACTGGTGTACTTAAAGTGCGTCGGAGAGAATTGGCAGTGACTGCAAGGGCGTGGGCTGGGCAGTAGCGGTATGGGGCAGCATCCACATTAGCCACTGCTGATTGCCGTCCGTACTCACACAGAGCGCGGAGGCTTGCGCTTCTCTGCGGGAGGGATGATGTTCGGGATGTGTATTCTTAGGTTAAGGGATTAACTGTTAAGAGGAAGGACACGTGGGAAGGGATATGTGGGCACTTGTACGGGCGAGCACAGGCTCAAAGGTATGGCCAGTTCAGTGGTAACAAAAAATTGACAGTGGCTTAGCTTGGTTAAGCCTGGTAATTGCGAAAGCAATAGCTATGGCTACGCCTAGGTTCAGCTGGTTGTGGTGCTTGTGGTTATGCTTATATGCAGTGATTCATTCTGGCCATGGCATATGGTTCAACTATTGTTTATTGCGGGGTGCTATCTGGTTATTCTATGTATAACTAGTAGCGAGGCAAGGAGTGCCTTGGCTGCAACGATATACTTGGTTGCGGGTGAGGTTAAGGCAGAATGTACAACTGCCGCTCCGGCACCGGCTGCAACGGCATTCTTTACGCCAGCAGAAATGAAAGCATCCCTGGAGACTGAATTGGTTCCATCTGCCGCTAGGCCACCTCCTATAGTATCCAACGTTGCACCCCGGCGGTAGCTGCGGCTGCAGCCCCATAATTCTTAGCTTTAGGAGCATGTGGCACAAATGCAGCTCCGCCCGGTAGATCAACGTTGGGCTTAACTCTCGGTGTGTAAGGGCGTACCCGAACCGGCGCCCCAAACTTCGTTCTAAACAGTCTCACAACAGTCTCAGGGATGACGTCACTCCGGCTGTAGCGCTCCCTCACGGAGGGAGCGGGAGTTAGGCCGCGGCTGGTAGCTACCGCCTCGCGAGCCGATGGCGCGAGTTGGGGCCCCTGTTTTTGCGGCATATGGGATGACGTCACTCCGGCTGTAGCGCCTCTCGTGGAAGGAGCGGCAGTTAGGTCGCGGATGGTAGCTACTGCCTTGCGAGTTGACGGCGCGAGTTGGGGCCCCTGTTTTTGCGCAGCTGTGCTTGGCGGCGCGCCACAGGTCACGCTAAAGGTCAATGGTAGCTACCGCCTCGCTACGTGAAGGGCTGGAAAGTGAAAGTAGTATTGCTTTCGCAATAATAAAAAACGCAAGGAAGCGCCACCTGACAAGCATGCTGCAAATCACAAAGAATGATAGAGATTTGAAACAAGAAATTAATTTAACGTTTGCTCGAATAAACTCAGCTAAAAATCAAATGCTATCGAATAGGTGATGACAATTATCGATATTCAAACTTTTAGAGACTTATCAGAGGTTGTGTTGTTGAGATGAGCTTTTTTAAGCATTATCACTATAGTGCGCCTAATTACACATATACATATAATGCTCCTAATTAGACATTTCTTACCTTTGAAACACATTGGGAAGAAGGCCGAAGAGCGAGGTGCCGACTGCAGAGTTGTAGCTGAGCTCCGTTTTAATATTGATTGACTGTATACATTTCACAAAATATTGCTGCGGACGTTGTACAATTTTCGCATGGTAGGTTACGTAGGAAAAAACTCTAGGGGCACTGTGGATCACTAAACTGCGATGAGGTGACAGCCTCTGTCGCGCGGTGGTCCGAAGCCCTCCACTACGGCATTTCTTTGTTTTCACTCCCACCATCTCGATGACGCGATAGCGTAACCTACCAGGCAACATATAAAGCCCCGCTTCAACCGAGCCGTACGAACGCGCCTCCATGGCGTAGGGATAGCGCGAATTCAAGGGTCTTGGTAGGCTGATTCTGGTATCATGCTCCCCTATGAAAGGAGAGGCCCGAGTTGGTAGCTCCTGCCAAACTTAATGTGAGGAAGGCCTACATGAGCAATTAAAAGCTGTCGCCATAAGTTAGTCAAATTCTCATCTGCCGACTGATGGTCAATACACATCTGTGGCATTTCAGAACATAGGTACTGTGAAGAACAGTTTATTTGCAATTGTTTACAAGTATTAAGACATGATTCTAAGTCACATATGTACAAGTTCAAACAGTCCGTTAAAGGGACTCGAGAACAAGAGTTTTTCCCATGACAAAAGCGTTGTATTTTTCTGCATCTCAAATGCGTAAAATACCACATTTTCTGTGCAACCTGTATAACTAAGGGTCCAAACCACGTTGCTGCTGTTTTTTTTTTTTTTTTCATATGCAAAGCCAGAACAATTTAGGGCACGTTTACTTGATAATTAAGAATTAAATAACAAAATCTATGTGTTGCTTCGTGTTTCGTTGCACCGAAATACATTCAGTAATATTCAAGCAGCTTCTGCATGGGCATTTGTCTCTGACCAGTAAAAGCAGTGCACCAATGCTGCTTTCGTGAAACTGGCAACATATATTATAATAAAGAACTGAACCCTATCACTAGTAAATGAAAACACTTATGTACAGATCAAACTTATTTTCAACGTTTTACCATTGGCTTCACAAACAAAAACATTGAGTAAAAGAAGCAGGAGAGAGATTCAAGTACTTCTGTGTGCGTGACTAATAACATTTGTACTTGGCTTTCATGACTTCATGATGTATTTTTGGGATAAACTCGGATGAAGTCGATTGAATGACCAAAGTATGTGAAATTGCAGGCTGTTCTAGTGGCATTTTAATTCCACACTGCACTCTACAGCCTAAAACCTAAAATCCGTGCTACCACTATTTATTTGTCAGTGAAGCATCTGAATGTTTGGATAAAATTTTGCAAATGGCGTAATTGATTAGCAGAGCGAAGCAAAATGCATCACTTCATTTTCTAGTCTGGTGGTATAGCTTTTGAATCTCATACTTTGTAGAAATGGTATTTAAATATTTTTGCTTGTTACTCTAACATGATAGCCAGGTTTGGTTGCGCTTTTCATGTTCATTCTCTAGTATAAATAGCCTTGCTAAAAATGCATAGAAGCAGTTTTGTAATAAATGGGAATACTGTCAGCAGGTAAAATTTCTGTTCTGTGAACGATGGCAGATGATGCACTAACAAGGTATAGTAATCGTTAAACATATCCACTTTTTTTTTTCATAAAGGCATGGCGATGAAGCAAAAAAAAAAAAAAACAGGTTCTGAACATATAGCAGAAGTTTGGTGTCTGTAAGAGTTCACAAGATTTTTTTTTTTTTTTTTTTTTTTTTTTTGCTGTTGCTGTTGACTGAGCATTAGGACGCATGTTGGGTCATTAATTCTGCTATTGCTCTCGTCAAACATTGGCACATAAAAATGGTACTTTTTCTACTAACACGCACTGCAATATAAAGCCAGATGACATTTCACGTGGCTTGAGAGATGTGGTAAAAGACACAGGTGGCTATTTACACAGGCTTATGCACATTACACAACAAAACATGCAGAGCATCTAGCGTATACAGTGACGATTATGAGAAAACACAATTTCAAAATGAATTGGGGCTTGCTGGCACTCACCTCAGATAAAAAGTCATGAAATGATCTAAAACATCACACCACTAAAAAAAGCTAAAAGCCAGCGAGACCTTTCTCTTGAAGCAACATAATATTACCCGTCTCCTTGTGTTCTTTAGTTTCACCGCGCGAGTCGGTGAGCAGAACTTGCTCATTCTACACTTTCTGGCACTGCAGTTATTCACTGCTTTCTGTACACCAGCATTTATGTTGAGAGGTGAGGCAATCAGTATGCTCTTTTATTCCTAGTACTTCAGTTCTTTTAGATTTTTCGCTTTTACAGTTTAAAATTCTTTGGTAATGGTGGATTATTGCAAATGTAGCAACTGACTCTTCTACACTAATTTTTTGAACGTTGGACATATTAATATATGATTGCGCACCCATTACAATGATATATAATTCCAAGATTTTCTGCAGTGCAAGTTTTTCATCATGGCTGGGAAAGTGGGATGGCACAATACCTTAGATATAAGCTGGCCAAGATACAAGTATTACCACAATGACACACAAGTTTCTGGACAGTATATGTTAGGTGTGGACTAGTGGCTGTTGATGTGACAACTCCTCTTGTGTTTCAAAACAGTTTAAAGTGTACATAATGCTTAACGGGCAAATAGACATAGCATTGAAGAAAGCAAATTCCAATGACCGCACAGTCTATAGGCTTGTCCAAACTGCCATGAAGTTTTTGACTGATGAGAAAACGAGGTGGCATGCACACTAATGTGAATAGTGACAGCCACATTTTGAGTTTTGTACGAGCCATTTGGGGAGAGAGGGTGAAAATTTGTTGTGCAAAAAAAAAAAAAGAACTGATTCTTAGACTTTGCAACTTTCTGATGAACATATCTATAGCTTTCTGAAATTATATTGCACTTGGATAATTGCTAATTCAAAGATACTTTTTTCATGCCTCTTTTTTCAAATTCATGTGAAGCAGAAAGGCAAGTGTTTCCAACTGCTTCATCTGCACTTTTCTGAAAATCGAATGTTTAGAGGTTTATACGTCGTTTTTGTCAACAACTGTAAGATATAGTAAGCAAAAGTTCCCCCATCTTTATATCTGTTCCTTTTGCATTACTGTGAATGAAACGTTTATGAGTGGCTCTTTATAGTTCTGGGCAGAAAACCCTATTTTCTGGTGAAAGTCTACAATTTTTTTAGCTCGCTGTTTGTAACTAATCTCGCACAAAATTTCTGGACTGCACAGCCACTCAGATTTAAGGAAAACATGCATTAGTGGAATCTCAATGCCACTAATGCATGTTTTCCTTATCGTTTTGAAATCTCAATGTCATCCACGTCTGAAAAGGATGCTCAGAGGTTGGTACATTTAATGCATTAGTGGAAAAATGAAAACAATATACGGCACAAAATTATAATCTACATTGCAGATCTAAAAGCTGCAATAACTTGTAATATTTCCTTCAGATTTCATCGCCGCAGTTGTTATTATGACGGCTGATCACAAAAGCTTTCGAGGAGAAGGCTTTCATATGAAGACTTCTCTTCGAAAGCGTCTCTGTCAGTTCAGAGAAGTCGTGTCTTCGCACGTGATTTATGACGGCAGTGCCGTTATCACTTCTGCAGTGCCCGAATCAACGCCCCAGTGAAGATAGGTCTTGCGGGGTCTGTGGGCCGAACTTTACTAGCACTTCTGCCAAGGAATTGTTTCATTTAAAATTTGTTAATCTTTGGAAAGCTCTGCAGATCCATTAAAGGGACTGGCGTCAATAGGTACTGATCGCACGAAGCAGCAGTTGACGCAGAGTGTAGTGCATGTCTAGTGGCAACGTGCCAATTCACCACCCGCTTGTAGCGACCGCCCCATGTTTTCTTGGATTGCATTCATGACTTTTGCGGATGCGACTTCGGTGAGGACGCCGAAGAGCACGCTTTTACTTTCGGTCACTCAGCAAAAGGACACGGACGTCCCTGTGCCCGTACTAAACCCTCCACTAATAATCACAACTTCGTATTCACTGAGCTAAGCGGGCCCACTCGAAACGATCCTGAGGATGCCGCAGCCAGCCGATTATTTGCGCGGGGCTTGCACATGCGCTCTCTTGACCAGCTTGCGTCTTGAAGTGCACGCTTTTGCTCCGTACCCAGGCGCCTTGAGGGTGACTGCGGTTCTCTGGCCATCCTTTCTCAGAGCGGCCTGCTTAGGCCCGCGCTGAGAGAGATCATCAGGGAACCGCCGAGAGATTGCCGTCCCAACGATGCTGCGCCGGTATGCGCGCCCATCACCGGCGAGAGGAGCAGTGGCATTCGCTGGCCACCAAGTTATCGAGCGTCATTGTCATCACGCCGTCTTCGTCTAGGTATGTCACGTTCAATGGCACGTATGTGGCCCAGTTGCAGCTGGATACCTGCGAAGCAACAGTTGCGACATTGATGCTGCCGTGAGGCGGGTAAGGACAAGCGCACTGCATGCAGTGTGTTTAGAGTTCGCAAAGAAAGTGCATGTTGTTCCGGTATGATGGTTAAAATCACAGGAGTTGAGTTTTTAATACTAGTACTGATAATGACTGGGCTTGGGCACACGATGAGACAAGGACAGAGATGAGACGACAAGCTCATCGTCGTCGTGCCTGTCGTCTCGTCTCAGTTCTTGTCTCTTTTGCGTTGCCATCTTTTCAAGACCTGTACCAACACGCCCAATTTTCCACATTAATCAAGTTCAAGCTGCCATCTTTTCAAAGTGGATACTGACGTTAGCCGTCTCGACGACCACCTCCTCACCATCAAGCCAGAACCTGTCGAATGGGCATGTCCACGAAAGCCAGCCTGTGGAGGTGCGCGAAAGTGAAGTGATCAAGACACTTTGACTACGATTGACCCGCCGCTGATGGCAATGAACCATATAAAACCCACTAATGAGTTCGTTCCAATCGGTAGCAAAAGGAGGCATGCCCTAGAGCTATGCATGGGTTCCGGTAGGCCCGTAAGCCCTCTGCCTCGGGCTCGGACCGGGCCAGGGTATATTTGTCTCCGCCGGACCGAGCCGAACACCCTGATCCCGAGCACACTCAACTATGCGAAAGCGTGAATATGGCTATGATGCGATATATGCCTCTAGAATGCACAGCATTTTCCCGCGTTTTCTCCACGCGACAGCTTCTGAGTTCTCTCCCAGCATCGGCCCGCCTCCCCTCCACGTCTCCTGGCCGTGAACGAATTTTTGTTATCCGGCAATTAGCTGTGGGCTATTGAGTTACGAGTTTGTCACCTCCGTTTCGGTAAACGGACGCAGGTGTTTAGGCATATATTTTTAGATTCGCGCCATTCTGTCGCCTATCACGTGTCTCTGTTGTGGCTTGCTCCTGGCCTCGACATATGGCCTCGGCTGAAGCGGGACATAGCTCAAAGCGTCCGCCATCCTTCAGTTTCCTCTTGTTTCTCGGTGCCGGCAACGAAGGAGTGGCGCCTTGCCGGCGCCATGAAAAGGCAACAGAGAAAGGCACAGGAGAGTAAGACGACCTCATCAGTCAGCTGGTCACAGAATCAACGTCTTGTTTAGATTTAGAGTTAGCGCACGTTTGGAGAAGCAAAGAAGCCGCTTACCGAAAACTTACTTTCCTTGTTAAGAACGTGTTAGTCATTCAAGCCCACAAGTTAGAGCACCAAAAGAAACTTCAGCGCTGCCAGATTCGCCATCGAGTAGTGCCGCAAATGCATCAAGCCTTCATCAACGCATAACTTCATGTTTTTTTCATATTGTTACGTGGAAGATTTACAGTCCGAAATTGGCTAGAATGATAATTCAATGCATGTGCTATGCATGTATATACTCTATAAATGTGTCATCTTAACCACGAGAACTCAGCATTGCAAGATCTTGAGTATATTGATCCTGAAACTCTTTCTGTGTCCATTCTAAAACAGCGCAAAAGAACAGGGACGAGAGAACGAAACGGCCCTGTTCTTTTGCGCTGTTTTAGAATGTATACATACCAACTCGCCCAGGCTTCTATTTTGGCATCTTTCTGTGTCATAGCTTCAACTGCAGTTGTAGCATGTCGGAGAAGGCCTGTTCGGGCCATGCTCTTGTCTGTAGCATAATGCCCGAGCCGAGCTTGGGTTTAAAAATTCGGCCCGTTCACGCCTCTAGGCTGCCCCTCCAGCCGTCCTCCGACAATCTAAAAGCTATCATGTAAACACTGCATAGAAATGTTCTCCTTTTAATAGCCTTAAGTTTGTTTCCAGATGCCCTGTCCTTATTCCTGCCCCGAAAAAAGAAACCATACCTGCAACACTCAAACTGCGACACGAGAGGCTCGCCACTTTTAGGCCACGCTGATACGTTCGCGCGGCTTGGGTAAAGCGGGGCTTTGTAGGTATCTGTATCAGGTGCTCTTTCAGATATTGCGGTGTATGACGGGTGCATACTAATAAACACGTGCGAGATAAAGAAGTATAAACTAAACTGTTATTGATTAGACGAGAAGGAAATTATATTAAGCGAACAAAGACCAGCAAGACCTACGGCGGCAGCCATTAATGCTATTGAGTTATGCCATCCGAAATGCTTTTGGCTGCGAATTCGTGCCGACGAAAATTCCCAAAGCCGCTGTAGCTCAGTGGTTGGCGCGCTAGACTGATGAACGCGGATTTAATCCCGGCCGCGGCGGCCACTTTTCTGTAGAGGCAGAAAGCAAGGCGTATTTGCACTGTGCGATCGAAACTTTTGGGACCCTTCTCTATGTCATTCCTCCAAGTTTTATTTGCTTTGTCATGTTAAACCATTGTAAACTAAATAGAACAAAAACGAATCTGGCATTGAAGACGATATTTGCCATTGGCGTACACCAGGAAGAGGACATAACCGCAGGAATGCAGAGGTTTTGGCATAAGGAATGGAGGCGGAGTTCACAGTTGCCCGTGCTCATACCTTCCGTGCAGCAGAAAGGAATGTGCGCTGAAATTTTCGACGTCACTATCGCACACAAACATCTTTTAATCAAATCTACCGCTTCTATGGCATGAGCGTGAGAGAAAAGTGACTTCATTTGGGCATGGCATAGTGGTCTCGAAGGAGGCACGTAGATATTCAATATAAATTGGATGACAACCATCCCAATACCAATACAAAGTAGAAGCCGGCTTCAGTGCTTTAACGTAAGTTGTTCTGTTAAAACCTGCTGACTGGCTGGTTGTTGTAATTTGGTGTATTTTGTTTTCGAAGTAAATAAAATCTACCTCAACAGGACCTAAGGAAAACGCTAAAGTTTATATCCGTGAAAACCGTCGCGTTATTCGAGATGTGATATGATATGCATCACATGCAGAAAACTTCTAAGCCTCTATGCATGCACTGAAAAATTATGCAATTAATTTGATCAATATGATGTAAACTTTGGAATGGCTCTTTTCGATGAAAAACAAAAAATTAAGAGAACTTTTGTATGAGCGCAGATGTGACAGCATATTGTTTTATGTTCCCACTTCTGCATCAAAGCTGTAAACTATCTGGAATGTATACGTCCTCGAATGTGTGCAGCTAATATACATTATTGATTCATGTTGAATTGTAAACACGGTGCATAAAAGAGCAGGACTACCACCTTATCCGCCGTTTCCTGTATACGTCTGCCATTTATTGAGTAATAATTATTTAGGAAGCCAGTAACGATTATCCCAACTCAACATTTATTTAAAAGTCAGTGCAGCACAGCCACCCTATTCCTTTCTTGCTGACGGGGCTCATCTTCACTTCGTTGTCGTCGTCTTTTGCGTTGATATCTTTCACCGATTTGTATATTTACTATGCAGTCGATCATAAAGGGGAGCTGGAGAGGGAATTAACGGATCCATTCTCAAAAAATACAAGGTACAAGGTTCAAGATGACAAAAAAGACTATTCGGAGTCAATTTGGCTCATTTTGATCGGTACATCAGCAGGAAATGGCTCATTTTTATTTGACATACAATCAGACTTGCGGAGCATATTTTGCTAAATCCGTGTGTGCAAAGGAAAGATAGATGGTCGGGCTTACCATTACACTAAAGATATGACATAGTTTCCTTTTTTGTATTCGACTCATTTTGAAAAGAAAGCTAAAACTCATTTGTTAGACTTAAAACAAATTGCGCAAATACGCGCACAAGTCAGGACAGCGGAAAAGAGCAAGGGGCATGGTATGTCCTTATCCGTAACAGTACTTAGTATATCGAGAGTGATGTCCCACTCTGTAACTATGGAGGAAAGAAGAAATTAATTTTCTTTCTTCATGAGTCCAAGTGATATGCTTCCTGATATTTCTGAGCGGACAAAAAATAAGAGAATGCAATCGAAAATGTCACATTTTTAGTATTCAGTCTGCTCAACTCTCCGCAGCTTCATTATATGGAATTTTTCTATGGACGATATGCAAATAGCTAGGAATCAACTATAAAAAAAAAAATACTGCGACCGCGAACAATTCCGCCTCACTATAATATTGAGAAAATATTCGCGCGTTTTATATGTTTACGATTATAACTGTCATGTCAAGGAGAGCGGAGCAGCCAAAGTCGATAATTGGTAATGATGTAAAGCTCACCATCATTCCTTCAGTGCTGAACTGTTTTCGAGAACACACTATTACAGTGAGCGTGTAACTACAAAGGAACTTTTGCTGTTCTTCCTGTTGTGGTCCTTAGCTTTCGCGATCTTGTTTTAAAATTTGCTTCATTTTATATTTGCTTTGTTTTCCTTTAATATGATTTGCAGCCTTGATATTACTCATTGCTGATTTATATTATTGTTTACTTTATCGTTGCTCACGGAGCAGAGCATGAAATCTCAGTCAAGCTGCCCTGACGAAAACGGTTATTCTTATCCGTTCCTAACAACCTGGAACGAAAAATGGAATAGAGCATCATCAATTTTCCTCTGCGTGCATGTCAGGATATTTTCCAAGAGAGGGCACTCATTACGCACGCAGCGAGTGTTGCGCACTTCACGGTGCAGATTTCAGGCGCGCGCTTTACTCGTTGCAGCTGCGAGACACGTAAGCGCTGCGATCGCTTACCGCTCTGACGCAGGGGCGCCTGCTTCCCTTCCCATGGCGCCTCCGTCCACCGCCGCCGTGACAGTGACACGCGCCGTGGCAGTAGGAGTACGTGAACCCCTCCGGGTACAGCACGTTGTCCAGGCCGAGCTCTGTGCGAGTAGCAAAGACGGCCGCATTAAGGCACTGAGAGTGAGGAGGGCACGACGATCGAAGCACTGGGTACCCTCGTCCAGTTTGACTGCAGTTTAATGTGACCACTGCGAGGTACGTCTCAAATGCAAGGACTCAATTAGGCCGCCACAACGCCAATCGGCATAGAGCTGGTAGTTTCAGAATGATAGGCTTCTCGAGTGTCTTCTCGATGATATGTGACTCCTTTTGTTCTCTGTCTCTCTTTTTGTTTTACCTAGATAAAACACCTTTTGCGTGTTCCATGATTAAATGAGAACACACTGCATAGCTACCTTCTTTGCTAAAGGCGAGCTTTAGGGGTACACTACGATAACGCAAACTCTTGAACAGATTGCTCAATTTTATAGAAAATTGTGGGGCCAGTTTATAACTACTTGGACCATCTCGTGGAATTTTCTTGTCCTTAAATAAGTATGAAGAGCATTATGTAACATATACAAGCATGATCATGGGTGTGTAGTAAAAAAAAAGATTGACAACTTTCCTAATTTTTGTGCTATTGACTTTCAGAATGTCCGGAGCACATAACTGCGAATTAATTTTACTATTTGTGCCACTTTTTATGTATGCCACGACATAAAAAATGACACTGGCCTTTTATTTATAGTATATTTAGCGCTTCGACGGCGCAGCTTTTCTTTTAGAATTTTCGTTCACAGGCCGCTATCCATTGTGTTAGTACGAAGTCTAACACAATCAGGGTGGTCGCTGTTGCCCCCAACAATGACAATTTGCAAAACGCTGCAACAGTTATAGTTCGCCTACTAGACACATTTCCGTGTCGCTTTAATACAAATGGCAGTCTTAATAACTTATAAGCCTGTCTGTGGTGTATGTATGGGGGTGTTAGCAATCGTATCGCGCCACCACGTACTGGCGCAGCTGACAATGATAGCGACGAAGTGTTTGGCCTCACCCAGCTTTCTGCTGTCGCGGTTCCGTTCCAAGGGGCGCAGTCTGCGAGATGTAGCAATGGCCACTGGACTCAGCTAGTCTAGAGGATGTTGGATGGAAGCGTACGGACTGCCACCATTACCCTGCTTTCTTTAGGACTCCCGGAGACGCAACTATTCCTGCATGGAAGCAGGAGCGTCCCGCAGAAAAAGGCCATTCGGCTACCTGCCTTGGGATTGAGGGCCGCCGTGTTATTAGCATTTTGGGTCTGGTGATTTGAGACGAGCGGGGAAGCATTCGTTTTGTTGGCAAATGGCACGAAATGAACGCGTCGGAGCTGACGGTAATTGTCAAATGAGGGGGCGAAGGGGCACTAGCATTAAAGCGCGTTAACTGATACAGTTGAAAGAACGACGTGGTGCAGCCAGAAGACTTTCCTGTGACCTAGATTTTCGTATAGGTAAAAGGGCGGAGCCAGAGCCACCATCGTGGACGAATCGGAGCTGGTGCCAAGTTAGGACACAGAAGGGAGCGCTTCTAATTCTGGAAACGCACCGGCCACATCAACAAAGCTGCCTGAAAAGCAGTATGCTGCGCGGCCGCAGTGCCTCTCAACCGGCTCAAACAACTAGAAGACTCAGCAAGATATCAGGACTAGAGCCTGTCTGAGGGCAAAGGACTGGAGCGTGCCATGTGCTAAGTGCGTGTGTCAGGTGCTGTGAAGTGCGCGCGAAAATGGTTTTTCTTTTATTTTCGTGGTTTTGTTTCATGAGGGGAGAACATTTTGTGCATGTATAGGGGGCGCTATCAATCAGATCACCTCATCTTTATATAAACCACAATCAAAATAATAAAGGGATTATTAGAAAGACTGTCGTTACAAAAATAAAGGTTCCCTGTCAATGTAGTCCCGTCTTATCACTCGGCGCTTCGCACCATCACACTGTCATTCCAATTTTGCCTGATACTGTTACCATTGTAACGGGATCTTTGGAGCTACATTTAATATTGAACATAACTGCATGCTTAGTAAGTAATTAACATAATTAACGTAATTCTCAAGCAGACATGACACTGCTGACTGCTTGCCTACGGTTGGCAGAGTTCTTTGTAATTGTGGCGGCGTCTGTTCAGTGACAGGTGGTCTGTCCAAGACATGTGCTGCATGTGGCGATTCACGAGTGTCGTTAAGTGTGTGCATGGTCGGCCAAAAATCTCGGGCAAAGCTTGGAGTATGGAGCATGTTGCACCGCCCGGGTGACGGCGCAACATGCAGGTTCCATATATGACAGTGCTGTTTTCCATGCCATCTAACGGCACTTGCTCACTCTCTTGTCGATCGCAGGCAGTTCTATAACTTCACACTTGTTTTCCGCATGATGTGCATTGATACAAACTATCATCTGGTGCCGCTTCGACAACTCGTACACCGAGCCACTCAAAGGTTAGCTCCTTCACCAGACACTGTCATCGATGTCAGTGAAATTTCGTGGAACATTAGCAATGTATTCAACTTCCTTGTCCACTTTTGCTTTCCAGTTTTTAAATTTTACTTGTCTAAACTTATGGCATACTTATATCCCATTTCTTTAGCGTCAGCTTTGCTTCGGCATATAGCCTACTTCCGTCTACGCCAAAGCACCATCAATCAGTGCCGTCAAGTCAGCGCCATCTTTTCAAACACAACTTACGAAGTGGCATCAAGCAATCTTTTGAGGCGAAAGCCATGGAGCGAAAATCTGTGCGCGAGAGCTGTGTGCACGATCTGTGCTTCGCATCTGTGCATCCCATCTGTGTGCTAATGTGTCACTCGCGAGCATCGAACGTGTGAGGAGGAAAATTAAGAATAGAAACGATTGATGGTGATAGGTAATGAATAAAAATTATAAATCGGCATCGATAGAGTTACTGTCTTATGCTAATGACTAATAATAATGATTCATAAAGACTAAAAATTACTTGTAATGACCAATATGTCAAACCGACTTGTAATGCCCGCAACTGATTCGAAACGTGTAAAAATGCTTAGCGATGAGTGGTAATGACTATAATGCCTAGGCATGACTCATCATGACTACGGAACAATTAATATGTCAAACAACGACTTATCACCCCAACTGACTGGAAACAATCAAAATGTTTATCGATGTATCCGCAATTCATTCACCAATCATAGTCCCTTCCAACGATAAATCGCAATTTATCGTTGAAAAGAATTCACAATTCACACTGGCACGCAAAAACAATAAAATAAAGTGAGGCAAACGATAGGAGGCAAATGGTAAAGGCAAAGAGAAAGAGGCAAACAATCATAGGAAAGAGAGAAACAACTTTATTTGCCTCAGATGTCGTGAATTAGGGCATGTGGGTCCTGTGTGGCCCCCAAGTGTTGGCGACATCCTGGGCCCACGAAATAATGGCAAGTTGTGTGTTCTTGTCTGGCTTCGTGAGGAGTTGGTTCCAGATTTCCGCAGAGGGAGCTGGGGGCGGGTTGTTTTCGCAGCCCCAGAGGATGTGCGCCTTAGTGGCGGGTTCTCCGTTGTTGCAATTGGGACATGCGGGGTCGTATTCCCAGTTAGTAATTAGTGATAGCTTGGAGTGACTAAGAATTGAGTGGGTCTGTAACCCGGCCGGTCGGTCTCACGCATCCAGGCACACTCGCTGAAGCCCCCCCCCCCCCCCCCCCCCCCCCCCCCCCCCCACAGACTTTCGCCGAAATTACCAATTTTCACAAAGAGACGCGACGCCTTTTCCCGCCTCCCCACCCCAACCTCGACCGAGGAAGGGTGGGCTTTCGCCGTTCTCCTCTTAAGAAACGTCTGAGAGAACCCCTAATTTAATTTTATGCTCCGTTCAAGGTGCACAATAATTAGTTTTGCTCGTTCTCTGGCCGCGTGACATTTTTTTTTTTTTTTGTTAAAACTGTGTGCTCGAATTTTCTTTATGGCACTACGCTCTTTTTCATTCTTGCCAGAAGAAATGATTGTTCTATTGGATTTTAGTGCTGTCATAATATTTATTTATTTGTGTGTGTGCAGGCTGTGCAAGTTTTAAGCCTGTCAAGAAGGCCTCACAGCGAGATACCAGTACCATTTGGAGTGCAAGATAGGCATAGAGACCGGACCGGAAGAAAGACTCAGTACCCGGAGGCCAGAAGGAGCCAGTAGTGCAATGAATAAAGCCACAAACTGTAATATGACAGAAGAAGCACTGCTTTTTTATGCGTATCTGCATCAGTTTGCTGACTGAATTTATCGCTTAACAAACATATCACAACAGTCGTGCATAACCGAACACGTATAACTAATTACGTGTACTTAATTACATTTTCGTGTAACTGTGTAACCAATTGATTAATTTTTGAAGCAGTAACATTCTGGTAATTGAAATATATTTTTTCTGGATCGATTACCGGTAGTCAATTGCTTCGTTGCTAAATAGACTACACTGCGAAGCGTCCGTGACGATAAGATTGCGTCATATTGTTCGGCCGCACGACATTCCACAAGGCTGGCTTGCGTGTTGCGATGACGTCAGGAGCTCCACCAGCTTTTGGCCGAAGAATTGAACCAACCAAGCTATGGTTCTACACATCACAAGCCGCGTCTGATGTTCCCAAGTAAACACCGACAAATGATTTTTCAGCTTTTCAGCGCCCTTACATGCATCGCCTTTTTACAACGCCTGAAACGAAGCGTAGTGCTTCGTAAAGAACGTAGAATTCTGCACCGAAGCATTGCGCAGAATGTTCTTATCGAATCTTACGGTATAGTACCGCCCTGCACTTAAGCGTTTTAAGCTGCGGTCTGTTGATGTCTTCACGAAGAAACGTTGCAAAAGCAGCGACGACAACATTGAAAAACAACCACCGAAAGTTAAAAACATTTCAAGCGAACTACACTAGATTATTGCAATTTGAGCGAATTTGTATTATCGAGCTACACTAGATTATTGCAATTTGAGCGAATTTGTATTATGGCAGTGATGTTCGACCCGGGTTCGAACCCGACCACGGCGACTGCGTTTCAATGGAGGCGAAACGAAGAGGCGTCCGTGTGCTGTGCGATGTCAGCGCACGTTAAAGATCCCCAGGTGGTCGAAATTACTCCGTAGTCCTCCACTACGGCTCTCCTTTCTCTCTTTCCACTTTCACTCCCACCTTCATCCCTTCCCTTACAGCGCGGTTCAGGTGTCCACATAGCAAGTGTGACAGATACTGCGCCTTTCCCTTCTTGTGAAACAATTATTATTATTATTATTATTATTATTATTATTATTATTATTATTATTATTATTATTATTATTATTATTATTATTATTATTATTATTATTATTATTATTATTATTATTATTATTATTATGTTCGAAGTGGCACAAAAGTAAACCATTATTGTCCTGTACGCAATATTAAGTTAAATTTTTGGACCGGTGCCCGTGCCGGTCATTCTTCTGCTATAGTGTCAGCCCGTAGTGCTAAGCCAACCCTGGCGCGCGCCCTTAAGCCGACTGGAAAGTTTGGTCATGTTAGTAGGGCATACGTCCGTGGCCTGTACACTGGCTGGTCATCGGCCGCTGTCAATCTCCGACGTTGGGCCAACTTTGGCACGTAAAAGTGAGTCAACTGGTAAGATCGACCACTTATGCCCGCTTTCTGTCCGTGGCCTGTATATATACCTCGGCCTGTTTTAGGCTAGCATCAATCTCCGCGCTCGGACCGACCTTCGCAGACCAAAATGTGGTCGACCAAAGTTAGTTGTCGGGACCTCGGAGCGAGCTCTTTTTTGTTAGCTTGGGTATATTGTGGCATTCTTCCAAAATAGTAACAAAAAAATAGTTCCACATTTGTGTGCTTTCGACCTTCTCTCAATTTACGCAAAATATTATTGTCTTTTTTTCGTATGATAGTTTTCCTAAGCAGAGTCATCCTTGTCATATAAGTTGTGTCGCGTTCTTTATACTTACCTTTGAATAACGAAACTTGACAGAGGTGGCCCCTGTAGAGCTATAAACTGTACAGCACCGCAAGCTTCAATGAAATCGAGCTGGTGGTTCAAAAGTTCACTCTTTATTGTAACAACCGCCTTAAAGCAATTAGATCATACATAACCATCTAGCGGCGTGGGTCGTGGCGGTGGCCTAAGTGAATGTGCTAATTGTAAACTGCCAAACTATTGTGAACACGATTAGAAGCGAATCGTGTGTTAAACAACCGGCCTGATAAGCCTACTTTACGTGAGCTTTCTGCTTTTATTTCTTAAAATTCAATTCATGTCTCGAGACTTAAAGATATTCGCCGTGTCTAAATGGTCCCCGGCAGCTCTTGTGGTTAAGTTTCAGCAATGCGCTCTACTTAACGTCATCTAACACTGCATCGAGAAGTGGCCTCGCCCGTTTCTGCAGGCAGTTGATCGATGGGTGTTCTTATGTTTGACTTGCGTTATTTCGAAATATAAAATTGCATGTAGATCCTTTTAAGGGTGCGTTCCTTGATTAATGAAACGTGTGCCTCACCTGCGAATGTGACCTCGAACTCATCAGACGTGCACCCGCCGTGTAGCTCGCCGTCAGCAGAAGCTGCGTTGGAGTCCTCGTCCTGCACCTTACGCCGGCGACGCCGATGGGGCCTGCACGGGGACGAGCGAAGGTTATCAACTGTGCAGGATCGCTGTCCCTGAAGACGGAGAACGGCACTCACTCTATAGTTTTGTGCCAAGACAAAACCTGAACAGCAGAGATGAAAGGTGGTCGGTACATTGCAAGCATTCATTGGAGCATTTGTGGCGCTGTTCAAAAGCCTCACCTGGCAGCATGGTCGGCTCCGACGAACTGCGGCGAGTCGCTGCTCGTTCCGGCGACCGCTGGGTCACGGCGAAGCACCTCGACCACCTGGAGGTCGAGCGTCGGATACGTCTCGTTGTCCAGGAGCGAGGACTCGTTGTCTCGCAGGCCAGGGTGCAAGCGCATGATGTTCGGGAACGGTGGCTCCTGCTGACCTGCTGAGATCGAGGGAGTTGCACTCATTGCTGGGCACACGAAAGTTTGCCGCTTACGTGTGTGCACACAGCGTCGTCACTGTATTTGTGAAAGGGTGCCTCACTAGGCCTGTTTTATGAAGAACGCTGGGCTTGCTGGTGCTTGAATTTCGAGAACATAGTATTAGCGCGAATCACACAGACGGAGAACAAGAAAAGACACCACAAAGGCTAGTGGCGTCTCCTAATAAGTATTCCTCATGCGAGTGTGCTGAACCTCTGAGCAGGATCGCGTATATCACGATAAAATGGCAACTCTTTTTTACTGCTCACATCACGCCTCGTCCTGCTCCCTATTTCTTTTGAATTTTGCACCCCGGCGTACTACGTCGGTGTATTTCAATGACCAATACCTCCCGTATCATGCCACAGGCGCGAAGGCAAAGCTCGAACGATATTTGTCGTCACATACAAGTACACGAACGTTCTCAAATGAACAATTGGCAATCAACAGGTTTGCAGCGAGAGCTGTTCATGTACAGCTCCGGATTAGGCCTCCATTTGAAAGCATTAAGCGCTGCATCTGATGCCAGCCTAAGGCGGAGCTTGGTTGTTGAGTCGATTCTTTACCAAAATGTGCGATGAGTTTCTGATTCAAAGTCAGTGATATTAGACGCCAGTCATCTAATATTACTCATGGCTTCTGAGTTGAGTTTGTGATGTATTTCGGGTGCAAATTATTTCCGATTAAGACGAAGTGTTTTCCTGCTGAGATTCTCAATAATCGTGATGCATACATGTTAGATTTTTGACGCATTTCTCCGTAGTTTAAGATGCATATAGATTAGTGGTTCGGTTAACAAAAGAACAAATGTATAGAATGGCATTTGTTGCATTGCTTTTTAGCATGAGGCAGAAATTCTAAGGCAGTGCTCTATTAAATGGAATATAAACGCCCATTTATTTATTTTATTTATTTATTTATTTTACCCTCAAGGCCAGAGGCATTACAGAGGGGAGTGGAGGGTACAAAACGTAATAACAAACAAATAGAAAATAACGTAGACAAGTCAGTCGACTACATATACAATGTTGGCTATGGCAGTACGAAAATGATCAATGTTTTCAATGCTGGCGATCGGATAAATTATGTGGCCCCCATGTCTTCGTGGATCACAACATCTGGTGATTTTTTACATCAGAAAAGTTCATGCAGAAACTTACCAAGAAGTAATGATATTTGTGTGCGGCAGAAAACCTAATCCAAGACTTCATCAGGAATTTCCTTTTGTGATGTTTGTGTTGTGATTTTTTGATGGCTAATCATGATCACATAATAATATGAGCCTTCCGAATTTAGATTTTTGTCTTTTCTTTTATTCTCTATTTTAATAAAATTCAGTTTGGGGACGCTCTGTTTGGGGACGCTCACACAGGACGCTTTCCGTGCGCCGCTTCCCACATAAGCCGGTTATTTTTCCCTCAAGCTTACTTGTTTGACGTTCCACGGAAGGGGGTAGCCAATCAAAGCCGACCACGGGCCATGACGTCAGTCGGAGTTGGGTGACCCGCCGGCGGAAGCAGCGGAGCGGGCGGCGGGAGGTAAAGCGCCTTGATAATTTTATCAAGGGGCTTTAGCGGGAGGACACCAAGACGGCGAAGCGACATCAGCGCGCACTTTCCAGTCTTCGCAGGTGTCACTTGACTACCCCCTTTTCGCTCTGTTCATTAACGTCCTCTCTCAGTGCCTCATCCCTATATACATTCCAAAATAAACGCAGCGGAAGACGCGCGTATAGTGTGAGCTTCATTCGGAGGAACTGCCACGCAACGGCTCCGTCAACACTACGCCGCAGCTTCCCGCAAGTGTCAGTGGGGTTTTACGAGAAGGTGTAATGAAGAAACGGTATTTCGCATGATAGTGGGCTCAAAGCTTAACTTAACCATTTACTTCTGTACTTCTGCACTGAAGTTGTGAAGAGGCATTTAAGAGACTGTGCACTTGCATCAAAACTGGCTAGAAAATTAAGTTTGCTGCATCTACAACAAAGTTATTCTGACTGACTTGCGGCTAGGTCTGAAGCGAAAATTTTGCATCCATTTGTTCTGTAGGACGTTGGAGGGGCGTGTTTCGTAATTTCGAGCTACCAGCAAAACGCCATGAACGGTGGCTGGTATAAAGTGCAGTCCCCGAAGTTCGGGCCTTCATCCCACTCTATGCACTACTGCAGGAACAAACCTATCAATGAGAGCGTTCGGGCGAGAATAGCTATTGGCCCGCAGCCCAACTTGCATTAGTCCACGTACCATCAGAATCGGCGCAGCTCATGTTCCGGAAGTAGCGTCCGGGTGAAAGCTTCCGGCCACGTGCGTCGACCACCTCGACGTCCAGACCATAGTTCTTGTTGCGCATACGGTACCAGCGACTCACGGCGGATTCCACGTTGAACTCTTCCCATCCGCGGCGACCAGATGACAGCACGTGGCTGGCGATCAGCTCTTTCTTCTCTGCACACCATTCAGAAAAGTCACTCCGTAAGGCTGTGCCTTTGTACATCACTCGAACAGACAAATGCATCAACACCACAGGCCGCTGTATATGCATCAAAAGGCGGTAGCGGCTCCCATCTCTCGTTTTTCGCGGTTATGAACGCGTCCTGGGGCAGTGGTATACGAGTTATCTTTTGTATGTTACACAGGCGGAGCAATTGCCGACAGCATAAGTCCGTACGGGTAACCCCGCTATATCCTTAATATCATCACCAGTTAGCGGCCATATTTGGTGTACCAGCAGGCGAACCAGTCCGCGAACCCTCCAAACGATATCGCATGTTAACCTAGTATACTTGCAAGGTCTTTCTCCAGATTTTGTGACCGTATTGGACCGTACGCCTGCCGCGGCAATAGCTATGGAAGTCCAGGTTGCCACGAAGTCTGCAGACTTAGCTTATTGTGTACAGGTCTTAGGTATTAGCAGGAGACAGGCAGTAGCACGCCGGCAGCTCCTGGCGGGTTTAGCGCGCTACGCGTCAGGACAACTCGGCCATTTTTGTTTGTTTGTTTGTTTGTTCTTGGCATGAGGCGAAAATCCGGATGGATGGAAAGAGTCTTCCGACACACATGGAGCCGCACAATTTAAATATATGAATTGCGCAGAAAAGAAATTTTGAGAGGTTTCAGTTTCAAGTTCAGGTTGAGATGAGAATCGAAAAAGGGGACGCTTGTATCCCGAGTGGGATACGCGACCCATATGCCACGCAGCCACATTCGTACTGTTTATTGATTAAACCGGGGTTTATGTCTGTGTTAGGTGGTCTCTCACCTAATATGTGGCAGCTTGAGACTGCATGCTGATCAGTATGTGTGCGATAATAAAGACATTAATGAATCTGTAATGATGCAAGTAGCAGACTGCATCTAGGTGAGGTGAGGGCGCATAAGCGAACGAGCCGCAAGCAGTCGTTTCCATAAGTTGGTGTCGATTCATTATGAGAAAAAAATTAGGGGGCACTTAACTCCGTTTGAAAAGGTATGATGTGGCAGTGTCCGTGGCTCCTGTTTGCCAACTCTGCATGCAAGACTTCGCTATTCGTCTAAATGATACCCTTAATTGTTCCTCTGATGTCTCAAACATACTGTTTAGCAAACAGTCTTATTTGACAGGCCACCTGACGTAGATATAACGCCTCGCTTAACCAAACCGTACGAAAGTGCCAGCGTGACATAGGGGCACCGAGTCTGACCAACAATGCGAGGGTAGTGGAAGGATAATTTTTCCCTTCCAGCTGGAAGGAGAAACCTGAGTTGGCCACTCCTACGAAATTTGTTGTGTCACGTGGTCGACTGACGTCAGGCGACCGTAGGACTAATCGTCGTGTGACGTCAGGAAACCTTACGACCAGGCAGTTCCCAATCACGTCAGTCCCCTAACACCTACCGGAGCTATGGCTGTGATTTTTTTATTCACAACGCAGCTGCTATATTTTCTGCGAACGATATCGCCTTATAATATAGCACACGGACAAAACACAGAGCAAGTGGTAAGACGCCATCGCGCTGGCTCGCTACTTACCAGTTATACTTCATTTTCTATTTTTTCTTTTAATTTACACTTTAGTTGCGAGTCACCGCTGGTGGTGTCTTTTGTTCTTCACGTTCTGTTCAAGTGTGCGCTGTTTTTAATCATAAATGGACACCATTTCCTTCGGGTTGTCCGAATGGCAGCTAGGCACAATCTGCGACGAAGCGCGCCGAGGAAGCGTGAGGTCCTCACCGGGCCGGCCCGCCTTGAGTGGCTTGATGAAGTTGAAGACGGAGACAGTAACTGGCGCCGCCGGGGAGTCGAGTAGGTTATGCGCTGCGGCCAATCCGCCGCTGCCCACGGCTACACCGGTGCGGTACAGGCGCAGCTTGGCCGACACCAGCGATATCTCGGTTCCCGCAGACGAGCGCGGAAAACTGACGTCGTAGTGGAGTCGCAGGTGGCCCGACTTGCTCCAAGCCGAAGGATCGGTCTGGTTGGGTGTGGAGCCTGTGCATATGGGGCGGAAACACACGTTGCCGAAAGTGTCGCTTGCGAAATGACGATCGTTGTAACGCAGCTAAACGCTCGGTTAAAAGCACTAGTTACGGCGTGATGCTTTAATATTTGACACTGAATTTATTTCGGTGTGTCACACGTGAAAATAAAGTAATTTGATGTTATGAGGCCGACAAGTCTGGTGCAAAACATCTCTCCGGGCCTTTTGACCTCACCCAGGTCTGGCAAAGCGAGCATCTACATTAGTATCAGCATCTTTTGTACACGAGTCTTGACTAACTGCAGCAACTTTAGAGGAAAGGAGTCTGCAACGCACGCACTTTTTTCTTTTTCCTCTACATGTCAGCATTGGGCTATTTTCATTCCGCCAGCCCAACCATGCATGTGCTCTGCAGGACCTCTTCCATTAACCCAGCCCCCGTAGAATTAAACTTAGTAATTTCAGCTCATTCATAACAGCGAAAGAGTAAACACAAAAGAGCAGAGCACTCACAGGACGGGTAGAAGCTTTGAATGCGCTCCGAGTACACGGTACGCGCCGTGGTGATGTCGCTGGGCGGCGGACTGCGCACGATCTCCTCGACCAGGCGCAGTGTGCTATTGTTGATCGGAGCACCCAGCAGCGACCCATTGGACGGCGGGTTGCGTATGCCCAGCCGGTGCAGGATCTGGGCCCGGATCAGCATCAGCTGCTGTTGCTTCTTCCTGCTTAGGGGAGGAGAGAGAGCGCGCGTTATTATCCGCAGTTCCAGAAGCAATCGCAGCGTCGCACATGAAGAATGTCGCTTGTATTCCATTAAAGATACTGTAAAGATACTACTTTACGAAGGACCTGAATATACATGTGCACAATCTCGCGAGTGTAAATGGCGTAACAGGTGAGGCCTTGCAAAAGGAAACTTGTTTTTGACGCGACAGCATTCCTTAACTCATCAGTGGCCTGGACAGAGTGTGCAGTCAGAGCGTGCCCGCTCGAATTGACACGAAGGGAAAAAAATCGTATCACCGCCAGGAATCGAGCCAGCATCCGAACAGATCAACTTCTAAGTCCACGCACGAGAGCACTACACACTGTCGCCGCTTTTTTATTTATTTAGTGCCTGCTAATTGACAAACCCACACAATTACAGTTCACTATGTACAAAGCAACAGCGCCACATAAAAGTACATGGCTGTATTAAAATCCCCTCGGGTGTTCCAGGTCATCAAAAATGCTCACCCACTCAGGGGTTCGCTTTGGGCTCGATACGCTTCGCTACCGAACGAAAAAACACTTTCAGTCAAGTTATCCCGGGCCTAACGCACGTTGGCATCTGCATGACGAATAGCCATTCTCGTCTTCCACAAACTGTGAAGGCCCAGGACAACAAACATATCAAACGATTTACCTTCGTCACTTTCAACCTGGAAATATCGAATTACATGCGGTGTTATGCGAAATGTTTTTTTTTTTAGAGTACGCTGTAGAATATCTTAATATAAGATGGCCGCCCAACGATCAATTAAGGCACGTTCAACTGTATCTAGTTGATCGGGAATAACACATCGCGGGCTAGTTGACTGCCTCCGGCGATAGTATAGCGACTAACCACTATACTATCACCGCAGCCGATCACGCCTCGTGTAAAACTGCAATGCACTCTCGCGATGTGCAGTAAACATCGTCGTCTTCATGAAGTTCCATCGGCGCCTCTCTTTCATTCAACATAGGTAAACACGCCATACACATATGTCTCTGGCCGAGTGCGGATTCATTCATTCATAAACCTTTATTTATGAGAATGATCTGAGGCTTAGAGGGTAAGGGGGTGGGTTAGGTGAGGTTGAGAGCGCCAGACTCCAACATGAAGTCTACATTCAGACGGCCAAGTGCGGACGAGGTCCACTAACCTAGTGTTGGATGAATCCACCAGGTGGCATGATAGAACTCGCGAGGTTTTCGTGTGACTGCACCTAAGCAGACTTCAATGAACCCCTTTATTTTTATAATTTGTTCTTTGGAAAATACCATTATACCCTCTACGCAAAAAAATAGCACTCCTTGAAAGGATCTCGATTGCAGTATTCACCGACATTTTTTTTTTCCTATTACCGACAGCGCCCTGTCTGTGACATTCCTTTCTCGTGCGTGCCCTTTCGACGGTTCGAGAGTGCCCGCCCTGCCCACTGAGTGTTCCCCTTGATCACTTTGGTGCAGTGTTCAAAAGGCTCTTCTGGTGGCATAGAATTCTCTCCTGCGGGCGACCGTTACAACGGCAGTGCGCTCAGTGTTAGTTCGATATGGCTTATAAGCTGATATGAGAGGCCGTCCATCAATGCCAGCCCATGCAATGAAACTGTGATCATAGAATATCAGCGCACAAAGCATGTCTCGCGAAGGAAAAGGCGGCCCTCATAGGTACAATGGACTCGTGTCTCCTGCACCATCAGCTCAAAACAAAAGGTCATTCAAAAATGTACTGGGTGATTATCAAAAACTAATGAAATTAATCCTGTTGTTTTCGTGGTGGAACTAACAATTTTATTGACGCGACCGTTGAGACCTTCCTGTTCAAATTGATTTGTTTCTATGCACATGGCAACAAAAAATAGAATGGCGCCCAGCCGCGGTGGCTAAATGGTTAGGGCGTTCGGATGCTGAAAACAAGGACGCGGGATAAAATCCTGCCCGCGGCGGCCGCTTTCCGATGCAGGTGAAATGCAAAACGTCTGTGTAGTGCGCAATGGCGGTGGAGAATATTTCGGGAGCCCTCCAATATCGAGGGCCTAATTCATAGCCTCTCTTTGGGACGTTGACCCTATGCACCAAACCATTATCCGACAGTCTTGCATCACTACCTTGTAGGCTTTATGAGTAGCTCGCAATATCTTGCATATAACTTTTCAGTTGTCAATACAGATTATATCACTACTGTCGTTACTCTTATCACTTCATTGTTATAAAATAAAAATAATCTTGCCATACGTGTACCACATAACATAAGCATTGATAATATGCAGAATATCATGCACAAAACAAATTACAGCCGATTTAGCGCAGTTGGGTCAAGTGTGGATCATGGGCGCTAGCACTTATTTCAGTTTCGTGTCGCACATACAGCGGTGATCTATAACACTACGTGGAAGACCACCCGGCATGCGTATGAAGCCCTGCTTTACCGATCCCCACGAATGTGCATGCACGGAGTACAGAGTGCCTGACTCCGAACCACAGGGCACCGGAGGGTTCGATATCCTTCGCTGAAGTGCTGCCCAAGGTAGCCGCTTCTGTCAATTAAGCCATCACACGTGGCCTCGTGACGTCACACAACCGGTCAAACAACCCGGCTGGGCATGCCACCTGCCAACTACCACCTGCCAGAAGCATCCCCGTCATTAACCCGCTCAAGCCGCCGACAATACTGTGTCTGTTTTTAATGCGAAAGCATTTCTCAGCTCATGGGTTGCGTGTAAAGAGCCTCTCATCGTACGTGTCGTCAAACCTGTCCACACGAACTGTGAATCCTCATTTGAATGGGCTATAATATAATAATTGATTAAGATCATACGTAAATAGTATGAATTGTAAAGAAGAAGTAAAGAAGAAAGTATGAGTTAAGTCACTAGAAAGGGTAAATGACTAGTTAATTAATTGAAAGAATCAAGCTGTGGATGCGTATCCGCGGGAACTATTAGAGCGTGCCCGCACGAATAACCAGGAAATTTGTGCAAATTGGTAATAACAGCATGATGGTGACCTCCAAATTTGGTTGGGTCACCCATAATCTCTGACCTCGTAAGAATCGCACCAAAATCGATGTCTAACCTAAATTATGTATGGCCAATTCAGTAGTGACTTTCAAATTGGGATGGGTCACGTCCAAAATGTGGCCCCCTGGATTCCCGAAACTTGATATCGTCAGAAACTGACCAAAATCGATGTCTATAACCTAATTCGGGTATTTGCAATTCAGTGGTGGCCTCCCAATTGGAATAGGCCACCCCGAAATTCGGCCTCTGGATCCTCGAAATTATTCCTCGTCAGCACTTGACTAAAATCGATTTCGAACCTGATTCGAGTACGCCAATTCGGTGGTGAGCTCCAAATTGGGAAGGGATGGGCAAAAAGTTGGCCCCCTGGGTGCCTGAAATTTGACCTCGTCAGAATTTTACTTACATCGATGTTGACCTAATTCGAGTATGGCCCGCTCAGTGCGTGACAAGCTAATGCGGGCCACCCACCAAATTTGCCCTTCCATGAACTCCAAAATGTGACTTAGTCTGAATTTGACCAAACTTCGTGTCCAGCCAATTTGAGTATGCTCAACTCAACGGAGACTTTCAAGTTTGGATTTGCCATGCCCAAAATTCGGTCCCTTGATACCCAAAACTTGACTGCGCCAGAATTAGACCACTAGAAACGCCAACCAAGCAACGGCACGAAGCAACAAACCGCAGAACTCCTAACACAACTAGGCACGGCACCCGCAATGCTTTCGCCTTTCTGCAAGTAAGCAGACTTAAATGCAAACCTTTAATATTTTTTTTTTTTTTTGCTGCAAAACGCTTTGATTTTAAAAGGATGACCTGGTTAACTAAAAAAAAAAAATTCGTTTGAGATACATGTAGCAGTTCTTCTCCAAGAACGCAACTTTTTTTCTTGCCGGTGCGTGCCAATTGCTTATGTCAACGAACTCGCCGGAATGCCTATAGGTATAGTTCGACAGTGATATGTGATGGGCTTCACATGGAAACCTTTTTGTTTGCCGCAATAAGTTGGTTGCTCTCTTTAATTAAAAAACAATAGCGCATATTTAGTATATAGCGTTCTTCGATGCGGTGTAACTGTTTTTGCTTCTTGCTCAGTCCGATGGAAACACCGATTTGATTCTTCATAGAGAAACATACAAAAAGTGCGCAACAAAGGGCTTGCATTTTTTACTTTTGAAAATTCGGCGGAACTTTTTCGGTGTTGATTTCGCATCGCAATTTGCAATGCCTTTTTCTGCGAATAGTAGATTTTACGGATGGGTTACTGTTTTATGTTTAGTGACATAATGTGGTATTCTTGTGAGGTCAAAACCGACCTTAGGTTAGCTCTACGTGTGTCTTTTTGCTCAGTTTGTTTACCCGTAATTAACGCTTTGTGTTCGTACTTATAAAGTTGTGCATTAAGGAAGATAGTGCTGGCGCCATTACAAAAAAAAAAAGAAACAATTGAAGGGACAGTTAAGTTCCACCTTGAGGTGTATGAGGTGATAGTGGTAATGGTTCCCGTTTACCAAGTCTCCTATCCTTGTTCACGGATATGGGCTTTGCTACTCATCCGATTAGTACTCCCTTAATTTCTTCTTCAATATGTCACACACACTCTTTATCATACAGCAGCATGTGAAAGGCCACGTGGCATTAAAACCCACTTTTACCAAGCTGCACGAACGTGCCTGCGTGACCTAAGGGTAGCGTGACTCACTCAAAATGCAAGGATCCTGAAAGGCCGATTCTGGTCTCACCCTCTCGCCTCAAAGGATAAGCTCGAGTTGGCAGCTCTTGCGAAATCTGCCAAGTCACATGACGTCAGGCAGTCCTACGACCAATCAGCGTCGGGCCATGCCAGCCAGCAACTACGGCCTGTCAGAGCAATACCAGGTATTTTATTGCGAAAGCAATACTGCTAGCACTTTTCTGCCATCGGTGGAGGTCGTTCCTTCGCTCCGGCTACCACGTGACAGCGTGACGTCACGACCAGAGGATAGCAGGGGCCCCAACTCGTCTCTTCAGCCGTAGTCGTTCCTTCGCTCGGCGCGGCGGCTACCATGTGACGACCTCCTCGGCCCGCCGCGTGAGGGCGCTCGCTAGGAGAGGATAAACGTTTAGTTAACCGAGAGGATTGGTTTAGTTAACCAGTCTAAATCAATAATTAAGATATAGGGAGAAAAGTGAGCATGATAGCTACTGCTACCACCCCGTTTCAAAGGGGACGCTCCTATATTCCAACCATCCATAAACGGGGCGCCGCAGGCGCGCTTCGCTTAGTCATGTCTGAGGAGTTGTACAAGGCGTCGCTGGAGCGACGTGCTGCGCGCAAACGCCGGCGCCGTGCCGAGGAGACAGATGAAAAAAGGCAAGAGCGCTTGGCTAAGCAACGCGCCTTTGCCGCAGAATGGCGAGCCCGGCGGCGTTCTACAAGTTCAGTGAGCGAGCCAGTGTTCAGACCAAGAGTCACTACCTTACGGACCACCAAAGCGTGTTCAATGGAATAAACAAACAATAGAAACCATGTTGTGTCCAGAGTAAATCCTTTAGTTGCACAAAAGGCGAAGCCGTGCCAAACCACCAGCAGAGCCAAACGCAGCCAGGGAGGTATTGCTTTCGCAATCACTAGGGCTTAACCAGAGCTAAGCCACAGCTAATTTTTTTCGCTCACAGTGGCGACGCCGGAATTCTTGGGCAAAGAGACCGATAACAGCGTAAACAAAAACATCACCTCAGAGCCGTGAGACAAAAACGGAAGTTTCAGCTCACTTCTAAAACCCGGTCTCCATGTTTGTTCCATTCGTTGCGGTCGGTTGAACAATAGACGGGCAATGGGCTTCAAGTTGTATGCGTGCAATGACGGTATACTGCCGCTGTTCGTCCGTCGGTCCCGGCTGCCAGAATGTGCCACTTTTTCGTCACTTCAGAGCCGTCAGACAAAAACGGAAGTTTCAGCTCACTTCTAAAACCCGGTTTCCATGTTTGTTCCATTCGTTGCGGTCGGTTGAACAATAGACGGGCAATGGGCTTCAAGTTGTATGCGTGCAATGACGGTATACTGCCGCTGTTCGTCCGTCGGTCCCGGCTGCCAGAATGTGCCACTTTTTCGTCACCTCAGAGCCGTCAGACAAAAACGGAAGTTTCAGCTCACTTCTAAAACTCGGTTTCCATGTTTGTTCCATTCGTTGCGGTCGGTTGAACAATAGACGGGCAATGGGCTTCAAGTTGTATGCGTGCAATGACGGTATACTGCCGCTGTTCGTCCGTCGGTCCCGGCTGCCAGAATGTGCCACTTTTTCGTCACCTCAGAGCCGTCAGACAAAAACGGAAGTTTCAGCTCACTTCTAAAACCCGGTTTCCATGTTTGTTCCATTCGTTGCGGTCGGTTGAACAATAGACGGGCAATGGGCTTCAAGTTGTATGCGTGCAATGACGGTATACTGCCGCTGTTCGTCCGTCGGTCCCGGCTGCCAGAATGTGCCACTTTTTCGTCACCTCAGAGCCGTCAGACAAAAACGGAAGTTTCAGCTCACTTCTAAAACCCGGTTTCCATGTTTGTTCCATTCGTTGCGGTCGGTTGAACAATAGACGGGCAATGGGCTTCAAGTTGTATGCGTGCAATGACGGTATACTGCCGCTGTTCGTCCGTCGGTCCCGGCTGCCAGAATGTGCCACTTTTTCGTCACCTCAGAGCCGTCAGACAAAAACGGAAGTTTCAGCTCACTTCTAAAACCCGGTTTCCATGTTTGTTCCATTCGTTGCGGTCGGTTGAACAATAGACGGGCAATGGGCTTCAAGTTGTATGCGTGCAATGACGGTATACTGCCGCTGTTCGTCCGTCGGTCCCGGCTGCCAGAATGTGCCACTTTTTCGTCACCTCAGAGCCGTCAGACAAAAACTGAAGTTTCAGCTCACTTCTAAAACCCGGTTTCCATGTTTGTTCCATTCGTTGCGGTCGGTTGAACAATAGACGGGCAATGGGCTTCAAGTTGTATGCGTGCAATGACGGTATACTGCCGCTGTTCGTCCGTCGGTCCCGGCTGCCAGAATGTGCCACTTTTTCGGGGCACTTATGATTTTGAGTCACGGTACTTGCATGCAGCGACGCAACTTACCTAACGAAGTAACTTTGCTAAGCGGGTAGTGACAACAAACAAACAAACAGCTTTGCCTTAACGCATGATAAGTAAGCGGAGCCTCGCGGACTGCACAAAAGTGTATTAAAGTAGCCGAAAAATGCCTGAAAACGCATAGCTCAGTATTTCGTAACTGCACTTGGTAATGGCGATTTGACTGAGTGCTGTCAGTTCCTACTCAATCGCCAGGAAATCTGTCGCGTGCTTCCCAAAGATAGCAGCGTTTTTACGTACAGCGTATACAGCTCGTTCCTTCAAAAAGTCCTCGCCATAACTGAAACTGAGAAAAGTGGCAGATAAAGAGGTGCAGTGAGTGGAGGGCTCCGGAGTAATTTCGACCGCCTGGGGATCTTTAACGTGTGTTGTGCGATGTCATTGCACGTTAAAGATTGCCAGGTGGTCGAGATTACTCCGGAGCCCTCCATTACGACACCCCTTTCTCTCTTTCTGCTTTCACTCCCACCTTCCTTCCTTCCATTACGGTGCGGTTCAGGTGTCCGCAGAACAAGTGGGACTGACAGTGCGCCTTTCCTTTCTGGTGAACTAATTATTATTATCATCGCATCGAAGAAAAGATGCATGTGATTTAGTACTGTGACACAGGTATATTTCCGGCAGCTTTCAGGGCGATGTCATACCGTCTCGCTTCACATTCAGCGTCTATCTTCTAGTCAAGTTGGAGGCTATTTGCGATAGGGATTTGAACCGAGGACATATGCATTGCAGACAAGTGTAAACGCCATCTTCTCCCAAAAAAACTACTTAAACAAAAAATATGAAAATATGAAAGCATTCGCAGAATAAATACGGCTTTAAAGGCGTCTTGTGTCTGCTCCTAAAAGCTGAGCTTTATCTACGCGAAAACTCACGCGAACGTGACGGCGGCAAACTCCGCGCGAAGAGAAATGCATGTGTCGCTTTGCCTCGTCGTTCGGATCTGCTGAAACGGAAAATTTCGTTCGTCAACCCGACGTGCACGCACGATTAGCCACTCAAGCTCACGTTGGCTGTTTCCGGGTTGTCACACTGCTCTTCCCCGTAGTATGCCTTCGCCTCAACAAGCGCGTCGTCTTGGCCATCGCTGCCGCACCAGTGCCGCAAAATTTAAATGAAGGGAACAAGCTAGTTACGTACCTCTGAGTCAAAATCACCTAATATGGCAATGCCCCGATTCTCCGGGAGCTAAAGAAACTGATTCCCTTGATCAAATTACCTGGGAGTCCTACATCCGCAGCCCAAATGTGGATGAACAAAAGATCGTCCTACGCCTGGCGGAGGAGGCTTACTCCAAGACCTTCTCTGCGGCCACGGCGCAGGAGAGCCGGCAAGGAGACCCTCCCCCTGGCTGAGCCCCTGCCCCGAGGTCCATGTCGGTGTAAATAAAGTCTTCTCACTCACTCACTCACTCACTCACTCACTCACTCACTCACTCACTCACTCACTCACTCACTCACTCACTCACTCACTCACTCACTCACTCACTCACTCACTCACTCACTCACTCACCGGAGGACTCAACACTCGAGCGGGCTACCAGCGGGTGGAGTACCCCTCGGTGACATGCGAGTTGAGGCGGTGCAGGTGCTCGGTTCCCAGTGTTGCTTCTCTCCAGCTACAGGTGCCATATAGCTCGCGGCACATATATGATTAGCATAGTTTGCTCTCTCACAACAAGATCAAGGAACAGTTTACGATTGTGTCTACTAAGCCAGAGTGCGCTGGTATTGCACAATAGTGTCCCTTCCATGTCAATCCATGATAAGTCTTCGCCTCAAATGCCGGCTGCGTTGAGGTAAATATTTCTTCTGAACTGACAGGCCAGGAAAGAGAGAACAAAGAGCAGGTTACGGGCGTGTTTACGAAGCCGGGGAGGGAGGGGGAGGGGGTGGGGGGGCGCAGACATCGAAAACATTGTGCCAGTCGCTGTAGCGTTCGCCTGCGTGGAGGCTGCAGCGGAGCGAACGACGGCCACCTTTCGCCGTACCACCCGTCGTGTCGCTCTCCTCTTCACCCACATGGAGCTCACTCTTCATAAGCTTGAGCGTCCGTCCAATTTTTTGGTTGAAACAGAATTTCGAAAACGGAACCTTTTAGAGCGCAACTCTTTGGCGCCCGTTCCTGAGTTTCGCGTCGTCGTCACCGTCATCCCTCGTAACCAGCTGCCACCTGCCGCCACCGTTCGCCGCTGCGTGTACCCCCTCCCCCCTTCCTGCGTGGCAGCGACGGTGTTCTCCGGTTGCCAAAGCGCCGGCACGGCATCAGCGGATCACTGTGCGTGCATTCCAAGCCGAAATGCAGAGCCACGTTGACTTGACTCGCTAGCGGCGTCAGCGGCATCAGTCAGTCGCTGCTATCTCTTCGCCGCGCAACGTTCCTATGGGTCCACGCACTACCTCCCGCGACCTCCCGATAACTTAATTGCGCTCTTCGCTCCTACAATGCCACCCCCGTGCGGCGTAGGGTGCCTCGATACCAGCGCCGCGCTACATCGAGGCACCCTAGTGCGGCGGCAATCATAGCGCCGGGTCGGTGGCGGCGGAACTCGATATGTGCACCGCGAGAGCCGAAACGCACCACCTCAATCTATAGAAAAGCTAAAACAGTTGATGAGCTGCGCTCAAATTTCGCATTAAGTAACGTAACCGTCGGCAATTTTTTTAACCGAAAAGTACAGCCCTTAATTCAAACTAATCGACGTTGCCGTGAAGGTTCTCTGAGAAGTTTTGTTTTTCTTCCCGCTTATTAGTGGGCAACAAGGGAGCCAGCCTTTATCAGGAGTTAACGCGCGTGTGTTCGAGGCCGTGCATAATATGCTCTCTGTGGATGTCGCTGTTGCGAGCTCCTGCTGTTTTCCTTCGCAGCGGTTATGCACGGGCTGCGGACTCAGTGCCATGGAATGTAAACGCTAGAACAGATAAACAAACAAGATATTCCGTTCGTTCCAAGAGTCCGCCGGCCACAGTGAAGATATCCGGGTGGTCTTACATCAATTAACCGCGAAGCCGCCCTCATCGCGACCTCTCTGCTGTCTCCGGCGAGAAAATAGCCGTCCCCGAGATCCTTGCCTGCCATCGCGGAGAATGCGCGGCGATTCACACCCGAACGGAAATCCAAGTGCCGAAAGCATCTCGCCGTCTCCTGTTTCCTGGCGGGAACGCGTCGGCATGCGAACCACATGAGCTGTGCTGTGTTCTTTGCCACCCAGAGTCCGACTGATGACGTCAGTACGACGTCATCAGACCACAGGGAAAAGAAGACGCTCTGACGTTCTGACGCTTACTTTCTTTTCTCGTTCTTTTCGGCGAGACGCGGCCGCCGCTTTCGACATCGCAGCGCCTTTGACACATGATCGTCTGCTTGTCTGGCGGATTAATGGTTCTCTTTCGGTCCAGCAGCAGCCGTCGACGACTTCTTCGACATGAACGGACCGAGAATCTCTCGCGCCACTCGGGAAAGACTTCGCTGCGATTTCTTCATCGTCGGGAAGGCACGGCCGCCACACGCGTTCGTGAATGATGCGCAGACTACGTGACCTAGGACACGACCGCTTTGTCAGAACCGAATGTCGTTACATAATCCTGCCGCGTTTACCGACATTGTAGTTAAAAAGATCCAAGGCGCGCGATTATTGCGATTAAGGTTTCATCCACCGCTAAGTAATTTCAAACCTCTCAAAAGATCGAGAATTCTCACCGAGACTCCAGTGACAATACCAGAGGCCTGAAACTTTCGAAGAGGAGTACAAAGATAGTTTTCGTAGCATCAGCGCAGTACACGGGCCCACGTCTAAGTGCTTACTAAAGTAATCGACGAGGATTTGCTTCCCGAGTAGAATATTTCGCTGACGTGTACGCACTTTCTATGGTGACTCCTTAAACAGCGTACGATGCCTTTAATGAGCGTGCACAGCTTTAGCAATTTCTTGGGTTCCCTATTTTTCCGATTTTGTTTGAAAAATTAGATGGACGCTTAACATTAGCCTTGACAGTAGACGTGCATGTTTCCCTCGTGCATTTTTCAAGCTGTGAACTCTATAAGCACATTTGTCGGATCATGCATTTCATCATTACATTTTATACCATTACTCCACGAAGCACCTTAACATGTATTTAATGGCCGCATTTTAATTGTCTCCCCCTTCAATCCTATTATTTCCCTCACCATCGATTTTAAATCTTTACCTCCCTAATTCTCCTTCCTGCACAAAGTAGCATGCCAGCGAAATCTAAACGCCGGAAAAAATTCTGTTTCTCGTTAAAGGGTCTCATCTCATCTCTCTCTCTCTCTCTCTCTCTCTCTCTCTCTCTCTCTCTCTCTCTCTCTCTAGTTCCTTTAACAGCGTGTTTTCATTCCGTGAATTTTTGGTATTCAGAGGCTGGTACAGAGATTTTGCAAAGCGTTAAAAATGTTCTCAGTAAATGTAAATTAGTGTATAGGAAATGAAAGGCGCAGTATCTGTAACACTTTTAGGTGAACACCTAAACCGCGCACTCAGAAAAGGGAGGAAGTGGGCAAAGAATAAATACAGAACCAGGTGCTGTAGTTGAGGGCTACGAAATAATTTCAACCCCTTGAGGATCTTTGGTTGGTTGGTTGGTTTATCGTGCTCAGACATCGCACAGCACATGGATGCCCAATTGCGTTTCGCTTCTACGAAACGCGGCAGCCATGGTGGGGTTCGAATCCGGGTACTCCGGTTCAGTAGCCGAGCCACCACCGCGGGCAACGCCTTTAGTTGGTTTAGGGTTACAGGAAAGGAAGGTGCGGTAGTTGTCTCACTTCCACGTAGATGCCCATAGTTGCGACGAACGGCACAGAATTAGACGTGCATATGTTGTCCGCTCAAATCCCTACCACATACTAGCTTACAACTTGACTAGCATATGGATAATAGATGCTAAATGGGCAGTTAAATGGTATGGCAGCTCACTGAACGTTGGAGAAAGAACGGTCGAGTCACAATCTTTTTTGCCACGAAATTATGTGCGTATATTTTCCCGGTACGTTTCCAAGTCTTCCTTTAAACCTTCCTCGCAATCGGGTATGGTGACAGCCTTTTGGTCTGACTAGCCCTATAATCTATCGCGTAATACGTGACCTACGTGCGTAAACACAATGAAATGGTGTCGTGTGTATACATGTACCGGACCTGGTGCACGAGATATACGACGGTGTCCCTTCATGTGAATGGAAAAGCGGTCATCGTGAGCGTTTACTTATAGATATACAATAAAGAGCCGCTATAGTAAACTCGGATATAGTGAAGTGAAATTGCAGGCTCAGTTTGTCTTCCATAGAAGACTGTACCTTTTTGTTTGTTTTTAGTAAATGCATTTTAAATAAAAACCGCTTATAGTAAAGTGCGTCTGGCCGCGACGATGTGCTTCCCACGAAATGAAATCGCGACGCGCACACAACCTAAGACTACGCGTCATTTTTTTTTCTTTTTTTTTTTTTCGCAGAGAAACAGATAACAATTAAACCGCGCTTTTTGAAAGGGCTTAGCCACCAGACTTACCAGTTGTGAGAAGAAGCAAGCTTTGCGAGGGCCTTTGCCTGCATGCTTTGCCTCACGCGGCAAAGCATGCAGAAAGCAAAGAAAGAAAGAAAGAAAGAAAGAAAGAAAGAAAGAAAGAAAGAAAGAAAGAAAGAAAGAAAGAAAGAAAGAAAGAAAGAAAGAAAGAAAGAAAGAAAGAAAGAAAGAAAGAAAGAAAGAAAGAAAGAAAGAAAGAAAGAAACGAATACAAAAGTTGAAAGAAGACGGCGAGGTGCACTGATAAAGTAAAAACAGAAAGGAGTAAAAGAGCAGCGAGCAGTAGGGTAGGTGAGAAACGGCTGAACGTTCGCAGCGCGAGGCAGCGCAAAGCAGGAGGCAGCGGTGGCGTGTTGGCGTGGCGGTGTAGCAGCGCATCGGCACGGAGTGTGCGATTCTCAACTATCACCTCTTAAATGACGCAAAGAAAAGTGGAAGACGAAGCCGTGCTCATGCAAAGCTTTGCTTTTTCACATGAAATCAAACTCTCGCTGTATTCGTAGCCGTGTTGTATCCATGATAAAGTTGCACTTCCACAAGGTGTTATTTAAATAAAGTCGAAAACGTGATAACACAAAATCTGACAACTACTAACAGAAATCGCGTAAATCCACGGTATAAGAGGAATTGAAGTTATTTCTGAGCAATTCTTTTATAAAGCAAGAAGCTGTGTTTAATGAGTAGATATTTAATTACTAGGCAGCATTTTCATGGCCATGTCATTACCAACAACTGATATAGTACAGACCCTGATCTAGTAAACATTTTGGCTGATCCGAGTGACTCTACTGTAGAGGTGTTCTACAGTATGTGAACGGGAGAGCAAGCTGTGGATCAGGCATGGAGCAAGAGGAAAGAAATATTTCGGCTGCAAAACAAAAGAAAGAAAATATTGATGGTAGTGCCGCGCGGTACAACTGGGAGAGTGGAACACGTTTTGCGGCATTGGGAGAGTGTATATGTCACAAGCCCACCGCTGGAAAGTCGCATGACGTCTCTTGCAACAGTAGCAAGTCAGGTCGGCCAGAAGGCGGCTCCCGGACCGCTTCCTCGACTCTTCCACCAATATGTCGGCTCGGTGCTTGCCCCTCCTGGTCGAAAGCTGAAGGCAGACGTTTCACAAGGGGAACTCTGTGCAGTACGCACTTGGCCCTGGCTCATCTTGTACAGCTGTATAGGTGAGGGGACAAATATAGCCACGGTCAGACGTGGCGTCGTATACGCGTCTTGAATACTTGGCAGCGCCGCGCACCCCTGGAGGGGGTGACGATGGAGGGGCAAAACTTCCGTCTCATTTTGCAAGCGCTACCGCGCGTGTCCGTGTGTGCTTTTCAGTGTGTGTGCGTCTGGAGTAACACTTCTCTGGGAAAAGCCCATTTTAGCGACGCGTCCTCGGTGACAACTGCGGCACGGACCCGCGACAGTCAAGAGCCCGATCCAGCAGCCGGGGGGGCCACAGTGGGGGCGGCTGGGGTGCCGAGACGCATGCGACAAGGCGGCAGCGGCGCGCGAAGGTCGAGCAGTTGCTGCTTGGGAAAACCGCCGCCTCCCGGGAGGCCCTTGTCTTCCTCTACTCTACAGAAGGAATGGCGGACTTGCGGCAGGGGCAGTGATGGGGAGTAACTTGATCCCCGCTCGGCGTCTGTTCCTTTCTTTTTTTTTTGCTCTCTTCTAAAATCGGCCTCCCCAGTTGTGTTATCTACTCTCTTAAGTGTATGCGACGCCCCTGTGGGTGTGGTTGTCGTAACAAGAAACTTTCGTGTTCAGCTGATTATTCAGATTGGCCGTTAAGCAGTTATTCGGGTTCACCTTAAGAACGCCTTATTTGATGTCATGGTATCCATGTGTAGGCTTGGATTGCAAGGGTCATAGGAGAGAACTCTCTTTATTATGGCGGGATGAAAGTGGGAAAGAAGTCCGATTTCGCTACCTTTTCTTTGCTCGGGAAGGTACAAAACTCTCGGGCACATTTAGCATTCTTCGAATCAACGTGGTCATTCTGGTTGCAGTTCCTCCACTTATTAGTTCATTTTTTGTTGAAATGCATCCGGTGGAACACTGCGGTGATTTTCCATTTCACTTTCAAGCGTGATCGTTCAGCTCGCAGTGCCCCCCTTTTACGCATTCCCAAGAAAAAAGCTTAGGATGCGAGAAATCTTAATTAGCGCGATTTTGATATCTTATTACACCACAGCCATCGCTTGTTCGCACCTGATTTGTTTTTTCCTTTTAAAGAGTGCGTTAACACGAGGTCATGTTTATGGCGGCACACACATGACTAAAGCTCAAGGAGTGAACCTGTGGTATAGGTAGAGCTTGACAGATTTGCCAACACTAGACAAAATTCCCTGAGAAGGAAGAAATGCCGAAAGTTGGGCGAGTTGGTTAACATTCATGATGGAAAATAGCGCGAAAGTACACGAAGGACGGAAGGAAGTAGCACTTGTCCGTGTCTTACTTCCTTCTGTCCTTCGTGTACTTTCGCGCTATTTTCCATCATGAATGAGAAGGAAGAATTGAGAATGGGCGGCCTTCCTTCCTTGCGACAAGACTGTTGTATTTCAGGTGAGTCTGTGAAGGTGGTTTGAGACAGAGTGGGTAGGTTAGATGCAATTCTTGGCACTAAAAAGACACAGGGCAGGAGGGAAGCCTCGACGCGCTGAACCAACCCGGACGAAAACAAGTCGTATAGCCGAAACAATGCCCTGGGTCATTTCTCTTGTTCAAGTTGCTGTTGCTTGTAATGACTGGCACAATATGCGGTCTCGCGCTTTCTCTTTCCGATTTATCTCTTGTTCAGCTGCCACTACCTGTAAATACAGCAGTGGGTGCCACAAAATACTTCTTGAAATAAGTTTTATTTCCTGCTCTCCTGACCCACTGCAACGACCGGAGTCGCAGCACGACACCATCGCGCCGCTCGCCCACTGGAACCAGTATGGAAAACGTGGCCCGAGTCGTAAACAGTAAACAGGTCTGCGAGAAAGGTCCAATCCCGCGCCGGCCAGCAGAGCCGCGCCAAGCGAGGCTGGAGACGACAGCAGGTACGGCGCCCTTCTTTCAGAGCTTGGCCCCGAGCCAGCCAGGGACGGTCGCGTTGTAACGGAGCCATCCTCTCGCTTCCAGTCGCCGTCTAGACAGCGCGACGCCCTCCTCCATGCGACTGTAGCTGTGGCCTTTATTTTCAGAGCTGTCACCGTCGTCCGCGGAAGTTTTCGCAGCTCTTCATTGGCCCGACGCGTGACGTAACGCACGGCCGTGACGTGTCTTGCTCTCTTCAACACGCGCGAGGACCCCCCACCCCGCGCTGCTCGCGTCTCAGACGCCGTTTCTCAACGCCTCGTTAGTGGGCGGTGTGTTTTGCGCCCTTTGTGGCGGTCGCTCCTTCCTCTAACGGGGCGGCGAGTTGCCAGATCAGGGAGCGCGCCTGTTAGCATGCACTGCAAACGGCCGGGGAGCAGCGCTCGCCACGCCTTCGGGTACTGGGCGCCCCGCCGCCAGCGCCATGTTTCAGCACCAGATGGGGGGGGGGGGGGGGGGGGTACAAGAAGCTGTTTTTCAAGGTTCGACCAAAGGTACACTGAACGGGCAAGAAGCAATGCAGGGAAACGCGTGCATTGATTTTTCGCTCCCATTTTATGAAAGCGATTTGTAATCCGCTTTACAGGCCCCAGTATGCGGAGCTGCTAAGCGTGATAATATTCTCTCGAGGCTCAATATTTGGGACGCGAACGCCATCTCGCTCAAATATATCAACATTATGGTAGCGACTAAACAAGGTTTTACCAATAGACTTGATTTTTTGAAATGACTTTTCCACTTTGCACGTCACCCTCGTCATTGGCTATGGCACAATAAGGACACAGCTGCACCTACTGCTGCTGCGAGAAATGCATGGTCAGATTTAACAGAATAAAACACGCCCCCAGTATTATGCTATAGTTGCTGTTCGGTGATTTGTAAGACAAGCGGTAGGGAGATGAAGCCGATTTTACATGCAGGGACGGGTTCGACTATGTGATCTCCCTCCACCTCCTTCCCCCCCCCCCCCCCCCCCCCCCCCCCCCCCCAAGAAAAAAACATACCCACACTTGTCTTTCTGAAGTTCTCCCTTTAATTTACGTCGAACCCTTTTACGCTTATGGCTATCCGTAAAGACTACCGCCTTTACTGTATCATCAATCCCTCCACTCCTCTATATTCAATTCCTTGGGAAAACCTTGAGCTTACTGTCTGACAGTGAAACATTGCTGTTCACAGCGATGTTTAATGTTTAACTGCCAGACAAAAACGAAGGGGAAAATAAACTCTCACTTCATTGAATCCATGCTATTTGCTGTCCCTCTCATTATTCGATGTCTGACAATCGGATACGCTGAACAATTTAATTTCTTATTTCGGGCCCCTGTACTAGAATCCTTGTCTGCCAGCGCACCGCATCAAAGGGAAGAAGCCGATTTCAGGGTCGCTGCCAGGTTACGCCGTCTCACAAGCATCAACCTTACAGCAATCCTGAAAACCAGCCTGACCGCACAAAACGAAATAAATACTACCTTCGTTGTCAAAGTATGTACGAGATGAAAGATGAAAGACTGCTGATGAAATATTACTGGGTGGCGTATGGCGTCTTCAACACTAATTTCTTACGGGTAAGCATTAACCAATCAATAAATGCGTCGCTCTTGACCTTCCGAAATCAATGTGTTTTCAAGGCAAAACCAAACAGATCAGACTCCTCTAAAAAAGTGTCTTCCCTCGTCAGTCATTCTCTTTGTATCTTTATCACGGAGGACTGTCATATAAGTTTTTGTGTAATACTTGGTACTTGAATCAGCAAGAATACTGATGCACCTCTGACCTCAGTCAAGGTGGGCAAACTGAGATTGCTGGAGAAGAAATAAAATACAAATTTATTTATGGATTTCAGATAAACGGGCATTTTTCGGCGATTTGCGTCCCGAAGTTCGACCAGTGACGCCGAAAGACATGTACCAAACTTAATAAAAAAAAAATGCGCTCTGTCGCGGCTGTCGTACATGGTAATTGTGATGCTATGCAGGCAATATGTCATCCTTTAATTGTGTCCAAAACGTGCGGCTGGCAATAATCCGCGACCGCTACAAAGTTTTCATCCGACTGTCAGCTGTCACAGTGAGATACTGCAAGCACACCCCTTGAAGGAAGGGACACACTTCAGTAAACCTCGCCTTAAGAACGAGTACACGCGTGCGATTCGACATAAATCAACAGCGCTCTCTGCTTGCGACTGTGCGGTGCTTAATCTTAGTCGCTGGCTGAAGGAGGCAGTATCAAGTTAGGCCCGTCGTTACTTTTGCAGCCGTCGAACATATACGGGCTTGGGTGGTTCGACGACGACCAAGTCTGCGCGCCAGCGACAGCAGCAGCAACAACATAGTCAACCAGAGACAAGCTCGTGCAGCACCAGGCTTTGCGCGCCGCCGTCTGATGAGGGGTCGACCCCCCCAACCGTTCGTTCGGCCAACGAACGATCCTCACCACGAAGTGTACGCGCGAGCCGAGATTGCAGTTTTGCGTGGCTGCGGCAGATCGCAGTCCTCGTCGAACCGCCACTGCAGCAGCAGCAGCAGCAGCAGCAGGAGCCGGCGTCTGGGTCTCCCGGCACAACCGCCAGCGGCGGCGGCGAAAAACGATCTAGCCGCCCCCCTCGCGTTTCTTTTTTCCGTCATGTTTTCTTTCGCGCCTCCGTCTGGTTACGTCACGTCTAGTCGTCGTCTATGCGCTTCCATACTCACACCTGTCTGCCGCCCCTCCCCCTCCGGCCGAAACGCGAGCCGCTAGTAGCGACCGACGAGAGCGCGTCGTCGCCCTTGGCATCGGCCGCAGACGGTCTAGTCGTCGCCCCCACCACGCGCTGTTTATTTCTCTTTCAGGGGGAAAACAGCCAGGTCGGAGGGCCGCTCTTGCTCCACTTCGGATCGTTTCGGCGGCGGGGGTTGCGCGAGCGCGCCCTTGGCTGGGGACCCCAGCTTCATCAACAAGAACGCAGCCGTCTGTGCCCCCTCTCACCTGTCGCGTACAAGCAGTGCACGTGTGCCGTTCACCGGGCAGATGCAGCTTCGCGCAGTGGTGATTGCATGCTGTCACAACGATCGCACGATCCTCGGTTGTGGTTGGCCGCTCTGTGTGGAGACGCCTTGTGCAGCAAGAGAGCGTAACTCAGCATTCACTCGAACCAAGCACACCACTCGCGCTGTGTTTATGTTGTGTCTGGCGATAAAAGCTGAGAACGCCTGCCACTTAGGCGCCTGTTGCATTTGTGCGTATATGTTTTAGTGAAAAAAATTAATAAAGATTGTTTTGATAGTAAGCATGGCACTAGGTTACCCATATTCTCGGACGTTCGTAGTGCTTGCTGCTAGAGTATGTTTTGTTTACGTATGACAGGAAACAAACAAACCAAAAGGAGCCCGGAAAGGGTAGACAGCTAAATATAACGTTGTGGTGTTGTGCTTTTCGCATTGAAAATCCATGCACTGTTTTCTGAGTATATGGTCTCAAGAAACAGAAATCTTTTCTTTTTCGCTTGCTTATATTTATTTCCTTCGGCGTGGGAGAGAGAGAGAGAGAGAGAGAGAGAGAGAGAGAGAGAGAGAGAGAGAGAGAGAGAGAGAGAGAGAGAGAGAGAGAGAGAGAGAGAGAGAGAGAGAGAGAGAGAGAGAGAGAGAGAGAGAGAGAGACTTGAAAGTGCGGTCCGCCCCAGCCTTCAAAATGTTAAAATGTTCTCCTTATTTCGCCGTCACGCTTACCTTCGACCTCCTAAATGAACGTTCTATTTTTATGCTTATCCTTAGCCACGATACCGGGATTCTTCTCAGCTCTGATTAGTTTTGCCTGCGTAGTAATGAAGTGATGCGCCTCCATTCTTGAAAGGCCCCGCTACAGAGTTTAATGTTGTCTTTTCTGTAAAGCTGCGGTGCGTGCGGAAAAGCTAACACGCATCAGATGTTCGGTAGATGAGCAGCGTGAAAATTCGGCAGGCAATGAGGCATCTAAGGCTGTGTTATACACAGCCGATACAAACAAATTATTAGAATTTCTGTTTCGGCTAGTGAAGTCGATATCGATTTCACCCTTGAGATGTCGGATAGCGTCTGTCGGAGCGCCATTCGCAGCTGCGCTCGTTAAGTTTCGACACAGTTATGCTCCCGTGTTCTGGAGAGTGCGAATTTTGTAAAAACAGAGAGGAAAAACGAATAAAGAGCGAACGCAAAAATGCGAACACTGACGATCGTGTATGCACAACTCTTTCCTCAGATTTCCTCAAAAACAAAAAATCAGAAAGCCAAACTGTCTCTTCCCTGCTTCATGCCTTACATTTCTGAAAATGTGCCTTCATCCCCCCCTCAGAAAAAAAAAAAAGGGGAAAGAAACAATTTCGCTCCACTGCAGGGATACGGTGATAGTGTATTCACGCATGCTGAACAGACCTTATCAAACTGCTTCAACAGCAGTCGTTAATGTTTTTATGTTTGAAAATGACATTCTTTTGCTGAAGGCAGAGAAGCGGTTTTTCGGTTGTCTGCTGTGCAGAATTCGATTCGAAACAGTTGCTTTGTCGAATGATTTTTGTTTTCTTGGAGGGTGCATTTTCTGTAGAGCAGGCATGAAACAGTGATAAGACAGTGCGTTACTTTTTATTGTTGCTGTCCCTTGGCGTGGCTGTTATTTTTCTTTTCTTTGCGGGAAGAGTTATAAATATGTACGTGAGCGTAATAAATCACCATGTGAAGGTCGACACTTATGTTGTCGTTTTTGTTCCGCCTTCTCTTTCTTTCAGTGGATAATGGAAACCGCGCAACTTTTCCCAACTTCAAAGTATCAATGTTTTATTCCTTTGTAACCACTCTTTTTAGTATTGGAACATAACTAGAGCCGGTCAAGGATACTTTAGAAGGCTCCTCACTGATTAGACGATAAGCGTGACGGAGCTGTTTCTATCACACTGAAGAAAACAATGCGCAGTTGGAGTCATGCATAAACTATAAAGCGAGCTACGGCTACTCTTCTCCGGCTTCTACAGCTTGGCTAGCTGAAACGAATCTCACGGAGCGGTCATGCCCGCACTACAACGCGCTGGAATGCTAGCCGCAGTGCCGTGCCCCAACTAATAACTGTCCAGGTACGAAACGAGCAGGCTGGATCAAATCAGAGAGGCATTGATAGATAGCGGGGCCTCGATTGCAGCTTTGGGAACACCTCTCGGAACTTGTCTTGTTGACGAGCTTAGCGGGCGCTGTTCCTCTTTGTGACTGCTCGAACACCGCTTTGTTTACCTTTTATATGAATATATATATATATATATATATATATATATATATATATTATATATATATATATATATATATATATATATATATATATATATATATATATATATATATATATATATATATATATATATATATATATATATATATGTCTGGGTTGTCAATGTCTACCAATCGAACGGAGCACCGGAGGAGCAGGCAAGCGTGTGATTTTGCCCAAAAGTGTGCAACGCCGACTAACGAATATACGATACATTGCCGCCGCCTAGAGATATGTTTCAGTTTCTGCTGCTCTGTCAACAATGGACTGTGTAGAATATGAAACGCTCCAGTCACAGTTTCATGACGGGCTCAATATTTCCCGTAGTTTGGTGATCGGCTCTTTTGAGCGGAAAATTGGCCAAAGATTAGGCTTCCCAATCATTGCACTTTATAGCCGAGCACCTGGTTCTGGGATTTCTTTAAATATCGACGATATTCGCGGCGTTTGGAATCGAACCCTTCACCTCCGCCTACCAGACTGCGGCCAATGCATTCCACGCTGTGCCACGGTGCTGTGACAAATGTCCTGGAATCAATTCACTCCGTTCCGTAGAGCTAATTAGAGCTGCTAAGTCTTGGACCAACGGTCGGCTTCTTTTCCACGCAGAACACAACAGAGCAGATACCTGTGGAACCACCAGAAGCGGAAGTCGGAGCTAAAAGAGCGCGACGGAGAATGAGGAGTTGGGGGATAGAAGGAGGGAAGGGGGATGCCGCCGCTCTTTTCGGCGGCCAGCTGCGTCTTTTCGCGAGCATCGCATCACCCGCCGTGCGCGCCTGCATCCTCCCTCCTCACTGGCAGGAGGACGCGCGAGCGCTACCCCCTCAACCCCCTCCCCTCCTTTCCTTCTTTCCTTTTTTTTTTCCCCACGCAAGATCATTGCAGCAGAGTAGGGCGCGAAAGAATGCGCCGTTTCGCGCATTTCCTGGCTGCTGCGTCGCTTGCAATGCGATCGATAACGTATGTAGTGCAAACGGACCACGTGTCTTCGCCGCACATCGCTCGCAGAAGCGTTGTGTCTAATAAACGTTTTGTCGCCTCGCCTCGAACCAACGACGTAAATCTGATATTTGCCTCGTCCGCTTTCTATCCGTCCCTGTCTTTCGGCACGCTAAGAAATGGGAATTTTAGAAGGATCCCACTACTACACATTTAGAGGCCCCAAATGACGAATGACCGAAACCTTGACCTGCCTGCACGGTAAGTTTACAGGCCCGCTACTTCGTGTCTAACTTATGTTCCATGTTTTAAGCACTGACTAGATGCGTGCATGCAACTGTTCTGCAGTTTCTCCTCTTTTTACGTTGCTTTCTGATACTGCCACTTCAAATGCGACCGCAGCAAAAACGTATTATTAATAATATCATTATGCCAATGACGCGAAGGCAGACATCAGGAAATGCGAATAATTGGCAGAAGGAATAGGCCGGCAACTGCCAGCAGAAGAGGCACAACGACTATTCGATGTAATTGTTCTCGCGTGGTAAAGCGCAGGAAAAAGATGAATGTGAACACGCTTGTTAACTTCTACAGTCTCTGGTGTGCAAACATTGCGATGTGGTCAAGCTATGTTCTGCCCTGCGCCGCACTGTGGCAAACATTACGAGAGGTGTACCCAATTCTGATAGCAGTACGTGAAGGGAAGCGAATGAAAGTTGAGTGATGTCGTCACGCCATTATGTCACGTCGCCACGTCACGTCACGTGTCACGTGAACCTCCTTTGTTCCAGTCGGCTGTGTGAAAAGTGGGCAAACACACCTGGAACACCATTTCTGAGCTTCATGTTGACGTCTGATGGACGTGTGATGATTACAAAATACGCCCGACATGTATGCCGAGCTGCCTCCACGAGCCGCTGAAGTGGCCGATGAAGCAAAACAGCGCTGCCAACTTCTTGATTGTTTGCACGCAAGTGCTCATGGCGCTGGCATTTCCATACATCGCGTCGAATTATTCCGCAGCGGCACCGTTGTTCTTTATATTAACTAATTGTATTTATTAATAAAGTAGATATCTGCAAATCGAATACTCCACAGCATGCTCAGCGAACACGAATCATACTGTATGCTTTAACTTCATTCCTGCCGAATCTGTCGCTTTTTTGCCAGCCATCCATTCATGCTTTGTGAAACACTCCCGTATAATGTTTTATATAACCCGCTTAGGATGACTTTTACAACGTAATCCCCCGTAAATTTAAGCTAGGTCGCCAATATGAGATTAAAGCACTTAGCCGCGATAAGCAGCTTCAGCGATTTCACGGAATTCGTCAAAATCGCTGATCATCCCGACCTCTGATGACACCAATAGATTCCACTCGAAATCTAAGCAGCATTAGGTGAAAGCAGCTTTTCACCTTCTTCGGTTTAACATCACTCAGATTCAGCTCACGGCGACATTTTGCATCGTCAACTGAAGTGATGGTGACGCCGTTCTCTAGAAAATCCACCCGTGTCACTATTCTGAGCGAAAAACCACAAGCATGATTCTGGATGGTGATAGTCGGCAGATGACACGACCTGATTGGTCGGTGGATTGTGTAACACCACGCGACTACATGACATGGTCGAGTTGGCTGGAGCTGCCTTTAGGGCCACTCCATTGGTAAGGGAGGGTGAGATGTTATCTCGGATCATACACACTGATTATAGGCCATGCCGGCACGTTGGTATAGCTTTGGTAAAAAGCGGAGTTTTATATCTAAGTCGGATGGTCATATGACTGCACGATAATGGGTATGTGGGCGATAAAAAATTGCACAAATTAAGGGATTAGTGGTTAAGTGAGCGACAAAGTGCATGTACGCGAAGGAGGATGCCTAAGGGGAAGGGGAGCCGCAGCAAGAAGCAATTAAAGCAGTCCGGTTATACGCTTAAAAGCAGCGCTTGATTTTCCCTTAACTGTCGCTTTCTTTAAAAAGCATACCTTTTAATGTCGCTGGCACGAGGAAGTGCAAGGAGAGCGAACGCCGAGCTCATGTTTTATGCAAACCCAGCGCTCTCAATCGTCAGAGAAGGCAAGAGCATAACCTTCTTCTAACGGTAAATTTCTTGTTACCGACAGAGATGCGTCAAACGGCGGTCGTCGAGTAACACATCGTGACCGAGAAGTCAGTGCGGCCTCTTCGCCAAAATGCCTAGCGAGTTTCAACTTTGCAGCGCATAGACAACGAGGACCAAGCTCCTTACCATATCATGCAATGTTCGCACACTCTATATGGATGTAGCCAGGCGTCCTTATGTCGGATGACTATACTCTTCAGGTTTGGGCTGACTATGGCTGCCTGAACGGAGTAAAAAAGAAGGACGCTTTCCTCTTCACAAGAATCTACAGGTTTAATTGGCTCTGAACAGCAAAATATTTTCAGCAATGCACTTGAAAGGCCGTTTCCTGCAAATCGAACCGACAAAGCAGACCTCTCTCCTGTTGTCTCAAAGCGACACAGACGATTTGTCTATATCGACGATTTAAGGAGGCCCCTGCAGAGGCAGGTCTGCTGCTGACAAGGCTTCTGGTACGTTACTGGGATTCTATACCAACTAAAAGTGCTTCGCGTGAAAGCTTCTTGCAGATCAACTAGCAAAATAACACCCATGGAAACAATACGCAGGCGCTTTTAAAGAACTTCAGCTTCGCCTGCAACCACGGTATCCGAGATACACATTGTGCAATCTGCAAAGTGGGAAATTACACTATGAGATCCGTAGATATACAAACAGCGCAGGCCTTGGTGCTGTGCTGATTAATAAGAAAAACGGCCTGAAGCATTATCGCCACTGCTAGCCTGGAACAGCGCCATTCTATACGACGAGAAGCGTGTCCAGTCATGATTTGCGCCACTTTAAAATGCCGCCCTTACTTGTGCGTTTATAATATTCTTCACACTGGCTCGTCAAATTCAAGGACCCACTCAGTCGGGGGATTTTCCGACCGCAAGAACGCAGTCACCATATTCATAAAACATGAAAGCATTACGACGCGGTCCGCCTTTCACAAGCGTATACCCTTCGCCTCGGAGTGGCCAAAACGGGGAGCGCTTCTCATGAGCCAATTAGCTAGAAACACGCTCGTAGAGTAGCAACGCACAAATCCAAAACTAAAGAGCTTAATTGAATACTTGAAATGCAAACTGGCTTTGCCTTCAGGAGCATTTAGCCACGAATTACGCTCAATCTGCCTGCAGAACTGCACCCTCGGGAACAAGTTCACATCTAACAAGGTCGGCTGCCATTATGTCATCGGCACAAGCCTCCTGGAAGACAATTTGTGAGCTTAGTGCGACTAATTGACAGCAGGCCATTTTATCTGTACAAGAGCCTAGATAGCAATTCTAGCACTACTTACCGCATCTAAGCGCCAGCGTCGTGATTTATACATAAAGATAGGTCCAAACTGCCAACTATGCAAAACGACATGACAAAGGTGAGCAGAACCTTTAAAATCCATTGCACGAGGATATGCCAGAGTAGAAGAATCTACGTTTTTGTAGGTAACGCGTCGTCTATTTAACATCAGAATGGTTAATATGGGCACCATTCTAGCCATATACTGCCTGACAGGTTTCCAGAGGAATAGTTCTGTCAAATGGCAATGCAACCGCAGTCGCAAGGTTCTTCGTCGCGAACAGTGCGCAGAGTGGCATATGCCCCCGATGCTGACATCACTGACAAGGAGGCAGCAGACCGAGCCTATGATAATCACAAGAAAACAGCGCAGCATACACAGATTGAAGGCTTCAGAAAGCTATCGAACAAGACGACTGTGGGAATGTTTGCAATGAACATCGACATCGAACGCAAGGCATGACATTCAAGCTGGTTTACAGTTGAGATGCTGCGAACACGTTCAGCACTATGCTGTGGAACGCCATTAACGAAGCCAGCCTGGACGTAGCAACCTAATGTCAGCTGTATACAGAGAAAGCTGGACAGCAAGTCTGAATTCGTGTCGAAAACAAGCGACGGCTGCGCATACCCGGTGGTATACGACCTGCGATTGCTTGGCGAGAGGAAAGCCCGATGATAGCGTGCGTTTGTGGACGCCTCTCCCGCGTTCGAGGATTGGGTGAAAAGTGTTTCGAAGTGTGAAGACGTGCCCCACGGAGCGGCAACATCCCAAAAACACAGCGAGTGCACGGAAATCGTGCACCTTGGGCAACTACAATACCTTGCTACTAAACCATAATATTTGCTTATTTTTTTGTTTGCCTATACACACTTTTTTATTTTATTCTTTTGAAGAGAGGATCGTTGCTTGTGTAAAGGTGGTAATATTATGGAATCGAATACTTACACGTAACGATATTTCTCTTTCTCTGTATTCTTGTCCTTAGTTTTATTTGCAAAGCTGTGTGTCCTGTTGAAATAGAGTGTGGCCGGATGCCGAAGTTACGCCAATGCCGTCAGCACCTTCAGGAGCACCTTTCATGGCACCGATTTCCCTGAGATGTTAATTCCCAGTTCTGCTCCATCTCCTTGTATTCTTTCCTGCGCATCCCTGCATTTCGTCGCAGCCAATAACCAACTGCATTCTCGTGACCATGAATTTCGGAAAAGGCCGGAACTATGTGACGATTAGAAAGCAAGTCCGAGAAGCTGATAGCGGTAACCAGTACTTTTAATGTAAGGTATATGCATGTTACTCACTTCAACTGTTGAGCTGATCGAATATTTCTATGCTCACGCTTACAAATGCGTGCTTGTATCGAAATCGATATTATGCCAGCTTCTGCAAGGGATTTCGATTCAGAGAAGAGCTCTGAAGCTGTGCTTTCACATTTGAGCAGGTCAACGCAACCGCTTCGGTAGCATTCAGTTATGCTTTGCTTTTGCGAAACTCAGTCGCTGTCCTTTGTCCGGACTGCTCCTAGTTTCCTGACAGCAACTACAGCGGGCAAGGGTTATGAATGGCTTTTTTCTTGAATGAAAAAACAAATTCACTCAGGCCAGTTGGAAAAGTAGAAAGCTATGCATTAACAGAGGACAGATATAGATCAAAGACGCATGCTTTTCTTGGACGTATAGCCTTCTACAGATGAATAAAAGCATCCGTGTTCCTCCTATAGGAACCATGGGCTTGGAAGAGAGTGCTTAATTGCGGGGTCTGTGGCTCTTTCGTCGAAGCAGGGCGCGTGAGGCGACTCACCTGTGGCGGATCTCGTAGACGGTCACGTTGTTCCTGGACTCAGCGAAGCTGGTGTTGGACACGTTGTTGGATAGCTCGTCCGCCCTGCGCTGCAGCATCTGCGCCGCCGATGCATTGGGCCTCAGCAGTGGAGTAGGCGAGAGCATCTGGAGAGCTGGGGCCGACGTCGACTCGTTACCGCAGCCCGTGGTGCCGGCGTCTGCGGTGACTGAGCCCAGCGCCGTCCACGCGATCAGGAGCAGCGAGCAGGACAGTGCGGCCAGGTGACCACCGCTTCGCCATCTCTGCGTGGACCACATCGTCTCTTCTCTTGTTGGTCTTGCAAGTCGCTGGAACAGCTCAGGATGCTCAGCCCCTTGGAAGACTCGCTTCTGGTAAGGCGACTAGCGGTTGTCCTTCTCTAGCTCAGCTGGACTGTGACGGGCCTGCTGGGGAATGACTCGGGGATAAATTTCTACTGTTCGCGTATGCCTGAAACGGTTTGGAACGCTCCCAGATCAAGGCAGGCTGAGAAGACTCTACTGATCCAGGCCTAAGCCGACCTCACTTTGGTACCCTGGCAGGTAGAGAGCATGCCACGATCAGGCTCAGGAAGAGATCGGCGCGGCTTCTTATAGGGGCGCGAGTTTCCCCTCGCCCGCGTCGCTCTCTCCCCCAGCAGTGCTCCCTCTCCCGTGGCGCACCGTGCCATCGGTGAGCAGCAGCAGCAGCAGCAGAGAGCCCGGCGGCTAGGAGAGCCATCCTCCGGGCATGTTTGTTGTACACGCCGTCGGCGCATCGCTAATAGAGCGCTCGCCTCCTGCACTGGTAGGCGGTTGCTCGTGAGGATCTCCTCTCTAGTCGCCCTCTAAAAAGAGTCGTACTCGGGTGACTGGGGACATCGTCTCACTAAGCGCGCGTCGTTCGACAATACCGGAAGAGAGATGCCTATCACAAATCTCGGTAGAAGGATAGTTTGTTGCCGTCGAATTTGGCAAGTAACGGACTGCTGGCATATACTAGCGATAATGTCCGGAAACTGATTGGCGCCGTTTACAATGCACCCATTCATGAAAACAAAACAGCCTGTATTTCTGTCCGCTGTTCAGACAGATTTTTTTTTTCTTTTTCGTTCTTCCCCTCTCTCCTTTACTAACACTGCTCCGGACAAGGAGCGCTGAGAATATTTTTTTTTTTCACCATCGTATTTACTTAGACTAGTGCTGATCGCTGTTCTTCCCCTCTTCTGTCTGCTCCCTCCCTCTCGCACCTCCCAACCTGAACAGTTATCTCGTGTCTGCCGACCCGTCTCGACGTTCATATTTCTCATGGCCCGTGGGCTGTCGCATGTTAATTTTTTTTTTCGGCAGTCGTTTTTCGCACTTGTGCGCGCGAACGTGCAGCCCCGGAGCGT